>NC_041406.2:18467330-19848580 GCF_900747795.2 Erpetoichthys calabaricus | reverse complement strand
TCTTTGGACGGTGGGAGGAAACCCACGCAGACATGGGGGGAACATGCAAACTCTACGCAGGGAGGACACGGGAAGCGAACCCAGGTCTCCTTACTGCAAGGCAGCAGCGCTACCACTGCGCCACCATGACACCCAATACAATCTATGTATCTCCTAAATTACTTGTGATGGTTGCCATGCTTGACAAGGAAACTGGTGGCATATGCCATAGATAAGTACTGGTAGTACTAATGCATGACACTATGGTAAAACAAGAAGGGGTGTTACATCCAGTATAGACCCTATGTGACCCGGGTGGGTAACAGGCACCATCACCAGCATAACACAGAGAGTGAGATGAGGTCTAGGAGGAAGTAAGCTGTATTCCACCAGGACACTAGGAGTCTTAATTAGCAAAAGGATGAACCATCTGCTGACAGAAAGAAGGAACTGTATGGACCTAGAAGAAGTAATCAGGGGCCACCACATCAAGTGTCAGCACACAGGTCTAGAGTTGGCCTTTTAAATAAAAGTGGGCTAAACATTTACGACATATACTACTGGTTAAAAGTTTTACAACACCTCAGTTTTTTTTTTCTCTTTCTCAGTTTCTACTGTGAAGAGGAGACTTTGTCCAGTCTGCAGTAGTCCTCCTTTCCAGGCCCTATTTTGTCCTTTAAGGATTGTCTTTCTTACTGCCATTCACCCTTTCAGACCCTCAGCACAAAGTCTCCTTCCTCTTCACAGTAGAAACTGACACTTGCTTTTGTCGACCTGCACGGTTAAGCTGTGCTTGAAGCTGTTGTGCTGTGAGGCGCTTGTCACACAAGCGGGCGACCCCCAGAAACTTGTCTTCACAGAGTTTCTTCCAGCTTCCAGTTGTCTTTGGATTGTGTAGGACACCATTGGACTCACTGACACTCTGATTTTATTTTTTTCTTTGCAATTTCTTGAAATGAGAGGCCTAAACTTCTAAGGATAATAATGTGTTGTCTCATTTAATTTGTTAATTACCATTTTCTTGCTATTATCACTGGAATTTACAACTTTCTGCAGTGTCAAATTTTCCAAGTAGTACTTCAGAGGGTGTAGTATATCAGTCTGTTACAACTCTGCTTTAAGACAGACAGAGGGTTTGTGAGTAATCAACAGAAGTAGGGACGCCTGTGCAAACTGTTTGCTCCAACTTGCAAAGCTTCATTTATTTTAATTACTGCAGAACATCTGTAGGTTGTACCTTATCAGTTGTTCCCTGTCCAGGAATTATTCCAGCCATACCAGTGTTGCATGCTGAGACTGGCTTCAGCTGTCCCACAACTAAACGGGCCGGGAAGGAGGACAGATGATCTGTTCATCATAAATAAATACAACATCCACAAATTTTCCAACCAGCTAACTTATTTCATTACCATGGGGAGCTACGAGGTGAGAACCAACACAGGATGGGCAAAGGAGACGCACACAATTCCTTATTAAACTGCTTAACACTGTAAACTCTAAGAGTGAATTTTTATATTGGCAAATTAAAAGTATAGTAACAGAATAATATGGTCGATTAAAACCAGAATCTAGCAACATCAATATCGGCCACCAATTCACAAGATGACTAGCAAAAAAACAGCACAGCTGGAGGGGGTCCAAGATCCAACCTGGTAAGTGCCAGCATTAGAACAATCTGGATGAGAACAGGCCATTCAGGACTACAAAGCTCACCAGTCCTTTCCACTTCATTCTTCTAAAATAACATCAAATCGAGTTTTGAAAGTTCCTAAAGTCCTACTGTCTACCATGCTACTTGGTCACTTTCTCCATGTGTCTGTGATTCTCTGTGTGATGAAAAACATCTTAATGTACTGTATGTGCAACATTTACCCTTAACAAGTTTCCAACTGTGTCCCTGTGTTGTTGATGAACTCATTTTAAAGTCACCGTTGTGTTCCACTGCACTAATTCCTTCATAATTTTAAACACTCCAATCATGTCTCCTCTTAATTTTCTTTTACTTAAACTGAAAAGGTTAAACTCTTTTAATTTTTCCTCACAATTCATCCCCTGTAGCCCTGAAATTAGCCTAGTTGCTCTTCCCTGAACTTTTTCTAGCACTGCATCATTGGAGAGAACTGACAGAAGTCTCTTTCAGTGAGAGGACCAAAGTGATGTTTCTCATTTGTATTTACTTCTTTTATGCTCTGGAATACGATGCTTGACTAGCTGTTCATTTTATTTACTTGTTTTTTTCTATCTAGTTACAAGCATTAAAACAAAAAAGTGTGATTGATATCGTTATGTGATCACATTGCTACATCACTGTTTAATCAATTGAGTGCTGTACAATGAAATGCCTGCAATGGATACGATCCTACTAAAATTAATTCCCATTAAAGATCCCATCGATTGAAAAAAAATAACATTATCAAACCTGAAGTCGCGGGTTCTTCGTCATGTAAGACGTAATGCAGTTCTCGCCGCTCCTATCTTCACACGGTTTTGTGTATACTATTCCGTACATCACCCAGCAAGTGTGCAAAACGTACACAATAAACACCCCAATTATAAGGGTAGTAAAAGAGGTCTTTTGAAACATACTTTTTGATTGCGGATACCATACACACATTTGCTCCTGCCGGGTCCAAACCGCCTCCTCTTTGGCTGCAGCACTTTGTCCAAGCTGCAGTATTAAATGTGACAGTTACCACCGCGATTTGCAATCATCACAATCCTATCGGCCAACATGTCCGATTTCTGTGATTATTTTTTATGCAGAGGATGCATTTATCGTTCGGTCCAAAAGGCTAAGGTGCACACGATAACCAAAATTTCCAATTAAAACAGGAAACTGCTTCGGTAATCCTTAACATGTACGGTAACTTCGCTGAGCTGTCACACAAACGAAAACCCACTTCCTGGTGGATGTGACGCACACGCGTCGTACGCGTATAGCCTCGGCAGTGCATCATGGGATTTGTAGTGCTTAACCGGTACTTTTTCTTTGCCTTGGAGCATTCTCTCCAGAAGGAAAACTCGAGGGAGTGGAGTGGGCTTGTTTCCAGGGGGTCATTTAACCGGCATAGCCAACAAATATCATGTCACGTCCCCCAAACCCCCCTACGCCAGTCACGCCGTCGGGCTTGACCAGCGGTGTCGTCGTATATAGTTTACGTCACATTAAACGGTCTTTTCCAGCGACTTTCTGTCGAAGCCTTCATTTATGTAATCTTAGCCAGTAGGACGCGAGCTCCTGTGAATTTGGCATACTTAACGACTGAGGTCAAATATTCAGAGACGGGTTAAGGTAAATCAAACAGGTTTGACCTTCCCGTTAGTCGGAGGGGCGGACTGTGCACAAAGGACAGATGAAACTTAATTGAACCAGTGAATGCCCAGCCTAAAGTGCAATGCATAGAACGCACGACGAGGAATCAGGAACACGCGGGTTTTGAATCTCACAAACAGAGGAGAAGCTCGTCAGTCTGATGCTTAGTATTTTTAAATATCAGAAATGAAAAAAAAAAAGAAATAAAGACCAGAGACAGCTGCTAACCCTTCATAAAGCTCCGTGTAGTCCGGTAACACTCTATTGCCTGTGAGAAAAGTTGCGATTACAACTGCGCTGAGTTTCTCTTCTTCAGTTAAATATTAACAGAAAATGGTTTATTTTCACTTTGGAATTGTATTGATACAGCATAAGAGTTCACAATAAAAAATAATGAATGGATAAATACGTGCACAAATCTATTGTCATGCAGAAAATTACAATGACTTTCAAGGGGATTGGAAACTTGCATGCCACCTTATATACTGTATATCTTTTTTTTTTTGCAAAGCCTGTATAGCACAGGTGTCGAACTCCGGTCCTCGTGGGCCGCAGTGGCTGCATGTTTTCATTCTAACCATCTTCTTCATTAGTGAGTCGTTTTTACTGCTGATTAACTTCTTTTGCTTTAGTTTTAATTAACTTGACTCAGGCCCCATAATTGTCTCTTTTTCCTTAATTAGTAGCCAAACAATAATGAGACATCAAACAAGCCACCATATGACAGAAAAAAACAGAAAAATCAACAGATTTGGAAATGTCTGCTGTGGCAGAATGAGAGCCGCAACAAGCCATTGAATTAAATAACAGGCGTAATTAACAGCAAGAATCAGCTTCTCATTAAGAGACTGGATGGAGTGAAATTGGTTGGAGTTTGAAATCCCAGTTCAGCTGGTCATCTGTTGGCTGGTTTCACGTCTCATTTCTGTTTGGCTGCCATTTAATGAAGAAACAAATCAATTCAGAGGACTGACTCCTTAAAAACAGGGCTATTGAAATGAAGGGAAAAGGAGTTAATTAGCAGTGAAAACTACTCACTGATTAGGAAAAGGGTTAGAATGAAAACCTGTAGCCACTGCGGCCCTCCAGGCCCAGAGTTCGACACCCCTGCTGTACAGCAATATGTACTACATGTAAAACTAAGTGTATCATCTCATGCCTAACCCACCTTAATAAAAGAAATGGTGTCTGTGTCCGTCCTGTTGCTATGTCCCTGTTAAACCAAAAGGTCACACATCACAAATAGTTTTAGTAACTGCTTAACAAATGGCATATAACAGAGACATATACAGTACATTGCACGATGAACCGCAAACATTAACACTGAGGTCTACATTGCTTAGGTTTCAACCCACCTTAGGATGTATAGAGCTTGAAGTGAATAGGCAGCAAAAATGTACCATGCCTCAGTCAGCATTATGATCGTTGAGCTCACCAGCAGCAAGCACTCCATTTAAATTGCTAACTGTTGCTGGTTTGAAGCTCGTATTATGTAAATTGTCAACCCTTTTGTCAGATATACTGTAACATGGTGGATTTTTAGGACATTATTGCACCATGTCTCCTCCAGCATTTCAAATCCCCCCCTTACCATCTTGGTCTGGAGCTGGGGCTGGAGTGGAGTTGGAAGAGGTGCAACTCTTCCCACTAGAGTTAAATGCAATATAAGCAGCTATGGCACATATCACACAGTTGCCATTTATAAGTGGTGGTTAACTATCTTTATTAACTCTTTCGGGGCGGATGTCGACTTTTGTCAACAGGAGGTGCTGGCGGCGGTAATCAAATGTAAAACGATGACAAACCTCGCTGCTACGTTTTTGTTCCACTCTAGTAGTAGGAATGTTCGCTGTGTCGGCTTGACCGAGATTCCCTGTGCTTGTGTGAGTAGTGAGGACTAAACGACAGTAAAAATGGCATCGACATCCGGCGAGTGATCGAAGGGAATGAGTAAACAAAAATACACTATGGACGATGTTTTGCATATTATCGCTGAATCGGACTCTGACTTGTCGGACTCCAATGTTGTTACCAGTGATCAAAAGCGAATGTGAGGTACCGGCATCAGCTGATTGATCTCCAGCTGACTGTGGTGCTGAACAGGTTCGCCACGAAGGACCGCCACTTACAATGACAAGGGGTCAAACCAGTCTGTGTGGTAGTGTGACTGCCGCTGCTAAAACCCCTGCCATGTGAAGACAGCCTGGCAGCCAAGCTCCTACCTGTGAGCAGCTCAAGCCACAAGAAACACCAAACTGGCAGCCACCGCATGAAGCAACAGATGTTTAGTGTTGATTCATGTGTGAAACCATTGCTTTGTGTGCTTTTCAAAATACTGCGTTGTTTTGGAAAATAATATTCAGCCCTCAAAGAGTTAACTGAAGATAAAACCTGTTAAGAGTTGGGTGTTTTTGGTGTTGATGGTGTCACACACGTGCGAGTAGGAGGTAGCTAAAGGGCTTAAATAACGGTAATACCACATCTGACCAGGGGGCGGCAGGGTGCACTAACTGTCTTTCTCGGTTCCCTGCAGACCATTCCCAAGAAATCCTGCCAGGTTCCAGCATAGACATAGAATTACTAGACGCCTCGTGACCAGCAGCATCGTACGTCAACGTCACCACCATATTGCGAGTGACACTGCTGTGGAGTGAAGTAATGGATAAAGATGCCTCACGCATGTGCTGCTTGGGATTGTACAAACCGCCGTACGCTCCAAAACCAGATCACAGGGATTACATTTCATAGGTAAAGCTGAACAATTGTTTTGGTTATATTTGGCCATTAGAAAATCCCGTTTTATAATCTTAACTTTAGCTACACCAGGCTAAGCTAGCAAAGCTATGCATTTATGTGCTCAAGTGAGCCTCCAAAAAACATTTTAGTTAAACGTATTTAGTCACTAACTATGTAGATTGTTGTTAATATTTCTCAAACTTTGAAAGTTTCCCAAAGAAATCCACCTCAGGAAGCAGTGGGAGGTAGCCCTTAGATGGGATTTTGAGAAAGCTGTCCTGTGATGTGTGCCTGTCCTGCGATGTGTGCCGTGCTAGTTTGGTAACAGATGCTGTACCGACATCATATGATCAAAGCTACCACTTGCTCACATTAAAAAACAAAGGAGGTCTGATGATTCCTTCTGAGGGTACAGTCAAGGCGGTCAAAGTAGCTGAGCGTGTTAGCCGACAGTCGACATTAGGACAAGCTGTCAGTGTATCTTTGATCAATCAGTTTGTTTGGGCTGAGATTGGTTCAGATGATGTGTTTTTACTCAAGGAGCACATTGAGGAAACACAGTTGGAAATTGACAACCATCATTTGGTGCTCATGTCTTTAGTTGTATCCGTCTTCCACAAACTAAGGCTGCACCATATTGCCAGAATGAATACTCTCAAATTACAAAGTGGCAACACATGGAAAAAGCTATGCAAGACAGTTCTGTTTCATGGATTTTAGATCCTATCCTGTATATATTTAAGTAACCACATTGTGTGTGCATGTGTGTGTGTGTGTGTGAGTGTGAGAGAGATTGAGAGAGGAATGAGTGAAATGTTTTCAGAAATTATTAAGCCAATTTGTATACAATAAAAGTGTTTATTTTTGTCATTGAGTGTATCATTTCACTGTTAAAAGAAAGACAAACAAAGATAACTGGCAGTAACAGTGCAAAATTCACAATTGGTATGCCAGTTTGAAAAGATAAGTTTTGAGGGTAGTTTTAAAATGTGTTATTGAATTGAACTGACATATATGAAAGGGAAGAGGATTCCAGAGTTGAGGAGCACTAGGAGAGACACTCGAGCTCCCATAGAACAGAGTTTGACGTGCGGTACAGAAAGTCGAGCTGCAGATGAGGATCTGAGTGAGCAAGAGGAGTGTCAGTCTGTAGGAGATCAGCGAGGTTGTGGAGAGCATTAAATGTTAAGAGCAGTATTTAGTATTATATTCTGTAGTTAACAGGGAGCCAGTGAAGTTGAGAGAGAATAGGTGCAATATGTTCAGTGGATTTACAACAGCAGGATATTATCCTGGCAGCAGAATTTTGAAGAAGTTGTGTGGGATGCCAGATAGAATAGCATTACAGTAATCTATACTTGAGGTGACTAGGGCATTAACCAATACTTCAGTACTGTGTTGCATAAGAACAGGACAAAGTCACTTCCTATATGGGCCTTTAAAGCCGCCATCTTACCACCAAGAAATCAGTTCTGTTTTGGACTCAGTATTGCCAACATCTCTGTCAATTTAAAAATCTTTTGCAGCCAGGGATATTATACGGGGTGGCTGCCCCAAACCTTTTTATGATGTCTGGTCTGTGTTTTTATCACAATGGTTTAAAGCGGAGGATGAAGGAAAGGGACTCTGCAGGATGGTGGGGTCTTTAACTATCCCATTTGCATTTATGTGTGTTATATATAGTGACTGACAAGTAGACAAAGCATTATCTGTCCCTAGAGGGAAACTTGGGTTTTTACAGAAGCTCTTTAAAGAAATAATTACATAAATAAATAAATAGGCATACACACTATGATCTGAACACACGCCAGAATGATTAAAAAGGAAGAAAATTTGAAAAGAAAGAACACTTCTGACTTGGCAGTCATAGTGACGGCCTATACTGATGTATTCCTGTTGATATAAAGGATCCCTATCACGTTTCTTCACACTTCGGCTGAATAATTTGTTGTCTGAAAAGTCTTCAGTGTTGATGTGTCACAGAGCTGATGTGCAGCATTATTCATAATGGCACTCTCTCCTTTGCTGTGACCTCCAGGGGGTCCAGAGTGTCTCCTATAACTGAGCCTGCCATTTTAATTAGCTTGTTGATTCAGTGGGCCTCTCTTGAAGTGATGTTACAAGCCCAGCATACCACAAAATCACACTGACCATCACAGAGCTGTAGATGATGTGAAGGATGTCACTTCCCACATTAAAGGAACACAGGAAAAGGAGTCTGCTCTGCCCTTTCTTCTCTAATTCCTCTGTGTTCTGAGACCAGTCCAACCTGTCATTAATGTGGACCCCCAAGTGCTTGTAGTATTGACCCACCTGTACCTCCACTCCATGAAAAGTGAACAGTCATACAGGCTTTTTGGTGTGGTGAAAGTCCATAAGCAGTTCCTTGGTTTTGCTGATGTTAAGTTGCAGACAATTCTCTTTGCACCAAAGTTCTCCCCCCGACTCCTCTCCTCTGTCTCATCTCCTTTATGCAGCCACCAGTGCATTTCACACCCCTAAACTCTAAACACAACTACATCAGACACAGTCCTGGATTTAAATGAGCCTTCTAATCTTTTTTATTTAAACAGGCTTCTTTATCACAATATAATATACTTGCATTAAATATAATCCACTACCTTGTATCTTCTTTTCTCTTGATTTCCTTCCTTTGCGTTTGCTCCAGGTGAGCTTTGTCTTACTCTGCTCCAGTGATATTTTCATAACGAAAATGAGAACTAGAACTGAAAATATTGTTTTTCGCTTTACAAGCACGACAGCTGAAACTAAGGCAAACCGAGAAACTAAAAGTAAATAAAAATAAAAATTAGTGGTATGTGAACGAACTAAAACGAGAATGAAAACTGAGTAAAAACGAAAAAAACAGCAATAGCAATTTAGTTCAACCTGGTCCAGTCATGCCAGGGGTTGTTTGAACACCCTGAGTTGTTCAGTTACGTTACACTGTTTACTATGCGGCGACCTTGTACCTTGGGCCTACTATAGTCACGTGGCGTAACCTCCGTTAAAGGACTGTTGTTTGTTTGTTGAGCACATTTGGTTCATAGGTTGAAACAGTAAGCACATGTGCTCGACGTTGGTGAATTATGTACAGATCTTTGTGGTTAGAAAGCAAGAAAGTAACCTGTGGAAATATTTTAAATACAACACAGATGATAATAATAGCAAATGTAGCATTCGAGAAGAAGAAAAGAGTCTCAGAGTTTCAGTGCAGGACCAACTGGATCAGTACTTAGTGGAAGTCCAGCACTTCTCTGGCACCAGGACTGCACTTCAGTACAAGCAGCAGAAATCGTCAACATACAGCCTGCTGGCGCCAGGCCCTGGCTGAGGACTTAGTCTGTGCACCTGCATCACACTCGTTTGTCGAGCAAATATTTTCACTGTGTGGCTATCAATGCAACAGACGTAGTTGCAACAAGAGCAAATCTCTCGAAATGCGTGCTTGCTTAAAGCTTAATAGCACTGTCCTCGCACAGAATGGTTTCTTGGGTTGAAGCGTTTGATCTTGCCGACTATACTCATCAGGCCACTTAATCTGTTTGATCATTGATAGTTAAGCTGTGTTTAACGGCATTATGAACTGTGAGTGTATTTTGTTGACAGAAGCATAACTTGCATTGAAATATGTGTAGGCCGGTGTTTGTGGTCTCGCAACAGAAAAAAAAAAACTAAAATTGCACTAATATTATGTAAAAAGACCAGAACTAAATAAAAATAAAAACTAAAACTTTAAACACAGAACTACATAAAAATTAAAATTGTTGACTCCACTGAAAACTAGAACAAAAAAAAATAAAAATTAATTTTATCTCTGTATTATAAAAGAAAATCTTGAGACGAGACTATTGCCAAGAGATTTTTTTAAGTCCTGCCCTCCTCTAAACCATTTATGGTTAACGGCCCACACCCACGGTCCTCTCACCTCTCATTCGTATAAATGCTTTTGTCTGACACAGTTCCTGCACTCTCAGCTCTTATAAATTTTAATGTTTTCCTCACTTTAAGTTACCAATAAAAGAAGACTTATTATGTCCAAATCTTATTGAAGAAATTTATCCCGAAGGGTTATCAACAGAAGAAATGAGTACACGGGCAATCCTAGCACCGAGAAACAATGAAGTCAAACAAATTTACGCGAAAATTGTCGATTGGTTAGACGGTAAATTGGTTAAATGCGTATCAATAGACTATGCTGAAAAAGTTGGTGGTGATTGTGCGGAAGATGAAAACATCAACTTATAATATCACGTAGAATATCTATAAGCGTTAACACCATCCGGTCTTCCACAGGCCAAATTACTGTTAAAAGAAGGATATATTATAATGTTATTGCGTTATGTCTGAGTGATGGGCTATGCAATGGGACAAGATTAGTTGTATTCAAAACTGGTCGAGCAATTCTGAAATGTAAAATTTTAACAGGCGAAAAGAAAGGTAATGTAGTACATCTTCCACGGATAACATTAGACACCAAAGGAGATCTTGACATGCCATTCGTATTAAAACATTTACAGTTTCCCATTAGAATAGCATTTGCTATAATTAACAAATCACAGAGACAAACATTCGAAAAAGTCGGTTTATTTATTAAAGAGAAAGAAATGATATTCACTCACAGGCAGTTATACGTTGCGTTGTCACGATTTAACTCCAAACACTGAATCAAAATTCAAAGTGATATGGATGAAAAGTTAATTCCAAATATTGTTTTTACTGAAGTTTTATAGTAAAAGTTAAGTTTAAAAAGTATTTGCGTGTTAATTTCAAAGCCAAACAGAACGAAAACATATAACGCAATGAATACCTCTAACGCAACATGACACATAATTTTCTTTTAATTTATTACTCTTTACTTTGTTTTACTATGTTTAATTACTTGCTGTAATGTAAAATAGTTACTGTATGTCTATTATGCATATGTAACAATTCCCATGAAAATAACAATCTGTTTAAATTGTACATCCGCTTCCCCATACGCGAGTGGCAGATCTGTGAAGTGGCTAGCACGTAGCACGTAGCACCCGCACGGGGGTTGGTCGAACAAAGCGAGAACGGGGCAGAGCCCCCTAGTAAAATAGAATAAAAATGAAAACTACAATTAATATCAGAACTAAAATATCACTGCTCTGTTCGCAGCTCTGACTCACCTGGCTGAGGAGAACGCACTTCTGTTAAAGTGGCATATCATCAGACTGCCTTGGAAACACTTTCTGGACAAACAGATGATGGCAAGAAAGTTCCCCTTCATGAGCTACCACCAGAGGTTCCCGACAGGGCTGCACACTCCATCTACAATTCCCATGCAGCCCTGCAGGAATCCAGACTGGAGCATTTTCAAAGATAGTCGGCAATGCAGCGTACTAGGCAGACATATTACCCCAGCATGCAGTCCTCTACTGCCCATTCATTTTGTCAGCATCCTGGGCCAAGAAAGGTACTACCAACAATCCTGGCCAAATCGTTCATCTGTCCATTAGTTATTTCAGAGTCACATAAACAAAATGTATTTTTGTTACATTTTCAGAGCCTACTTATAATAATAATACTTATCCAGAGCAGGGTCATGGAGCACATAGAGCTTATCTCAGCAACACTGAGCACATGGTAAAGAACAATCTTTGAACCATGTGCCAGCCAGTTGCAGGGTGAACATACACACTGGCGTCGACTTAGCATCGCCAATCCACCTAACCTGCATGTGTTTGGACTTTGAGAGGAAATCAGAACACCTGGAAGAAACACATCAGAAGAGGGGAGAACATGCAAACTCCATGCAGGGAGGACTAGGGACATAAAGCTGTTACAATGTATTAAGGGAAGTACATATTTCATTATTGTTCAGTTATTATCTTAAAAATATACAAGTTTGTGGACACCTGACCACCACACCTGTAAGAGCTTGTTGGACACCCCATTTCAAAACTATTATTATGGAGTTACCCCCACACTTTTCACATTCTTCTGGGAAAGCTTTGCACAAGATTTTGGAGTTTGTCTGTGGGAATATGTGCTTGTTCAGCCAAAAGAGCATTTGTGTGGTTGGGTACTGATGTTGGACAAGAAGACCAGGCTCACAATCACCATTCTGATTCATCCCAAAGGTGTTAAATACGGTTGAGGTCAGGGGCTCTGTGAAGACCACTCAAGATCCTCCATGTCTTTATGGACCTAGCTTTGTGTACACAGTCATGCTGGGACGGAAAAGGACCTTCCTCAAACAGTGGCCACAATGTTGTAAGCGCACAATTGTCCAAAACGTCTTTGTATGCTGTAGCATTAACAGGACCCTTCTCTGGAGCAAAGGGACTTAGTGCAAAGCCTGAAAAACAGCCCTAGAGCATTATCCCTCTTTCACTAAACTTTACAGTAGGCACTATGCAGTCCACAAGGCAGCGTTCTCCTGGCATCTGCCAATCTTAGAATCACCCATCAGACTGCCAGATGTTAAAGTGTGATTCGCCACTCCAGACTGCATGTTTGCACTGCTCTGGAGTCCAATGGCAGCGTGTTTTATGCCACTCCACCCGTCGCTTGGCATTGTGCATAACGATCTTAAGTTTACACACAGTTGGTCAGCCACTGAAACCCTTTTTCACGAAGCTACCGACTCACAGTTCTTGTGCTGATGTTGCTTCCACAGGTAAGTGATACAACACAGGACAGGTGATTTTTACAAGCTATGCACTTCAGCACTTGGTGGCCCTGCTCTGTGAGTTTGTGTGGTCTGTCACTTCGTGGATGAGCTGTTGTTGCTCCTCAACATTCCCCAATCACAATAATAGCACTTACAGTCGAGTAGGACAGCTCAAAAAGAAGAGAAATTTGACATACTGACTTGTTGCAAAGGTGGCATCCTATGACAATGCCACGTTTAAAGTCACTGAGCTCTTCAGTCCGACCCATTCTACTGTCAAGAGTTTGCCAATGGAGATTGCATGGCTGTGTGCTTGATCTGATGAACTTGTTAACGATGAAACAATACAATACAATACAATACAATACAATTGCGGTTCCCTTAATATTCTCCTCCTTCTTGACTTAAGTATAGCATTTGACACTGTTAACCATGAAATCCTCCTGTCACGTCTCTCACGTCTGTAGGCATCTCTGACTTAGCCCTTCAATGGCTCACATCATATCTTTCTAATAGGCAACAGTTTGTCACACTTGGGACCGATATAAATCCTCCACCTCACCTGTGTCGCATGGTGTCCCTCAGGGTTCAGTCCTTGGGCCATTACTTTTTCTACTTTATATCCTTCCTTTGGGTCAGATTATTCACAGACATGGCCTTAACTTCCACTGTTATGCAGATGATATACAGTTATATCTTACTACAGACTCCCCTACAGATTCACCTCCCAGCACACTTACGGAATGCATCACTGATCTTAAGCCAGCGTTTCTCAGCCTTTAAGTATATGCGACCCGAGTTTTCATAACAGTTTTAATCGCACCCCCCTAACGTTTTTTTGAAAGGAACCCACAAATACCAATTTGTTCTTTTTTAATTAATGATATATCATAGATGTATATTTTATTATATCTATGTAACTTTTATCGACATTTATCTAACTCTATATTTATTTTTCTTGTATCAGAATGTAGTTTAAGTTAATTTGTTTTTGTTTCAATAGATGTATTTTTCATATTTGTGATTCTTGTTTTCTTTTTTCACATCTTCGCACCCCCCTTTTTGTTACTTTGTGCCCCCCTAGGGGGGCCCACCCCACAGTTTGAGAACCACTGTCTTAAGCTATGGATAGAAAATACAGTAATCCCTCGCTATATCGCGCTTCGCCTTTCGCGGCTTCACTCCATCGCGGATTTTATATGTAAGCATATTTAAATATATATCGCGGATTTTTCGCTGCTTCGCGGGTTTCTGCGGACAATGGGTCTTTTAATTTCTGGTACATACTTCCTCAGTTGGTTTGCCCAGTTGATTTCATACAAGGGACGCTATTGGCAGATGGCTGAGAAGCTACCCAGCTTACATTTCTCTTTCTCTCGCGCTGACTTTCTCTGATCCTGACGTAGGGGGATTGAGCAGGGGGGCTGTTCGCACACCTAGACAATAGGGACGCTCGTCTAAAAATGCTGAAAGATTATCTTCACGTTGCTATCTTTTGTACAGCTTCCTGAAAAGACATGCTGCACAGTGCTTCCCATACTTAAAAGCTCGAAGGGCACGTATTGATTTTTTTATCTGTCTCTCTCTCTCTCTCTCTCTCTCTCTCTCTGCTCTTGACGGAGGGGGTGTGAGCTGCCGCCTTCAACAGCTTTGTGCCGCGGTGCTTCGCATACTTAAAAGCCAAACAGACATATTGATTTGTTTGCTTCACTCCTTTGAAGGGGAAGATATGTTTGCATTCTTTTAATTGTGAGACGGGACTGTCATCTCTGTCTTGTCATGGAGCACAGTTTAAACTTTTGAAAAAGAGACAAATGTTTGTTTGCAGTGTTTGAATAACGTTCCTGTCTCTCTACAACCTCCTGTGTTTCTGCGCAAATCTGTGACCCAAGCATGACAATATAAAAATAACCATATAAACATATGGTTTCTACTTCGCGGATTTTCTTATTTCGCGGGTGGCTCTGGAACGCAACCCCCGCGATGGAGGAGGGATTGCTGTAACTTTCTCAAACTTAATGTCAATAAAACTTTCTAAAGCATTTAGTTTCTCTGTTTCTGTTGATGGTCCACTTGTCAAACCTGCTCCTGTTGTCAGAAATCTTGGTGTTTTGTTTGATTCATCACTTAACTTTGAGTTACACATTAGGTCTCTTTCCAAAATTTCATTCTATCATCTCTGTAACTTTGCCCGCCTCCGTCCATTTCTGTCCTTGTCTGATGCTTAAACTCTGGTTCATTGTTTCATAATGCCTCGTATTGATTACTGTAATTCCCTCTTCATTGGCCGCCCTGCAAAATCTATACAGAAGCTACAGCATATTCAGAACACTGCAGCCAGAGTCCTCACCCACACAAAGCGTTTTGCTCACATCTCCCCTGTTCTCTCCCAGCTTCACTGGTTACTGGTTCCATCAAGGATTACATTCAAGATTCTGCTTCTCACCTTCAAAGCCCTACATAACCTTGCCCCCCTTTATCTCACTCAGCTCCTAGCTCCTTACACTCCTTGTCGCTCTCTCAGGTCCTCGAGCAGTAATCTCCTTGCTGTCTCACACACCAGACTCTCCACCCTGGGAGGAGGAGGCAGGGCCTTCAGTGCTATAGCCCCTCAACTCTGGAACTCTCTTCCTCAGTCTCTCAGCGATTGCTCCTCTTTCTGCACTTTTAAATCTCAACTGAAAACTTTCCTCTTCTACGAATGTTTATCATCTGTGTAATTTTTTTTTTACTCTGTATATAAAGTGACCTTGGGTTCGTGAAAGGTGCTCAATAAATGTAACCTATTATTATTATTATTATTATTTATTTTTGTATAGCCCAAAATCACACAAAAAGTGCCACAATAGGCTTTAACAGGCCCTGCCTCTTGACAGCCCCCCAGCCTTGACTCTCTAAGAAGACGAGGAAAAACTCCCAAAAAAACCCTTGTAGGGAAAAAATGGAAGAAACCTCGAAAAAGGCAGTTCAAAGAGTGACCCCTTTCCAGGTAGGTTGGGTGTCAAAAAGAAGGGGGTCAATACAATACAATACATAGAACAGAATAAATCCTCAATACAGTATATAAATAAAAATTTTACAAGTACGGACTAGAATTTAACAGTAGATGATATCACATGATATGATTTGGATTTGTTTAGAGTTCTGGAGACCTCAGCCATCAAGCTGGCCCCATTTGGCCATTCCACAGCTGAAACATTGCTTGGCCAGCCAATCTGATGAAAGGACCCCTCTACCCCACGATTCCTGCGATCCTCCATCAGGGATGACTTTACCTAGGCAGGAAAAACAACTTGGCAGGTGGGCCATGGCATCAAGTGCCACGTTTGAGTACTGAGAAGAGAAACAGAATAAGTGAGAGTTAGTAACAAATTATAACGATCATGTTACTTATGTTTTAGTGCTAATGACTAACAACAGAGATGCAGTCTGTACAGTTAATCAGCAGCTCTAGTCAGGGTGTACTAAACTGAAGTCGTGAATCTTCAGCCGGTATTTGAAAGCTGAGACCGAAGGGGCTTCTCTTATAGTATGGCAGGCAGACCATTCCACAGTTTAGGGGCCCTGTAACTAAAAGCTCGACCTCCCACTGTTATTTTATTAATCCTTAGCAGTAAAGTGTTGTACCGTGTTAGCCATAGATTGGTACAGGAAAAAGTAGGGTGAAATGACACCTTTTATTGGCTACCTACTGTAAATAGACCTTGCCTGGTAATTGCATGGTAATACACCTTGCCTGATGAAGGGGCCTTAGCTGCCTCGAAAGCTTGCATTTGTAATCTATTTAGTTAGCCAATATAAGGTGTCAATTCACCCTACTTTTTCCTTTATTAATCCTTGGAATCATAAGCAGACCAGCATCTTGAGGTCTTAATGTGCACTCTGGTTTGTACGTCATGGTAAGTTCAGACAAGTAAGCCGGTCCTTGGCCATTTAATGCTTTATAAACACCTGAACTGAATAATTTGGAGGTGCATTTGCATACTTTTGTCCATATACTGTACATTTAAACTACATACTATATATGTTACATTATACTGAAAGATATTGCCACATATTCTTTGGGTACAATAAATATATTTCATTTTCATAAGAGCAGAATGAGTGTGCTTTGCCTTGCTTTACAATGGGTTGGCGCTCCATTTAGGTTTGGTTGCACCCATTGTTGCCAAGAGAGATACCAGCCCCTCATGACCCTGAATGAGTAAGTGAGGTAGAAAATGGATGGATCTTTACTTTACAAAGAGCCTTTCTATAATGGATATCATCCCCAGGTGCACAACAAATATCTTCTTATATAATACGCTACTGTGGCTGTCCGTTTGTCTGTACAGGATTTTAAACCACCTGTAGCTTGCAAACCGTTTGACCTATTGACCTGAAATTTGGTACCCATATACTATGTGACGTCTACTATCTGCTTTTGGGGGTGATGATTGACCTCCAAGGTTATTCCTCTTTTTATTTTTAATTTTATTTTATTGTAGAATCAACTCTCGGCAGCGGCCAGCAGGGCGGCTATGTGGCGCATGCATACGAGAGCCATTCTCATCCCTACCACCGTCGCCGTCACTTCCCCTACCGCTTCATATCTTAAATCATTCTTGAGGCAGATTGAAGACTTAAGTGCCAGCTTAAGTGAAAAATGAAAGAAAATATACTAAGTAATTGCAAGACAAACACTGACTTAATCAGTTTTAACGCGAAAAGATGCCAAAGAAAGAAGAGAAGAAGCGGGCTGCTAGCGTGGAGAAAAGAAGAGCTGCTCAGGAAGCAGCAAGCGCATCAACCTCTGAGCAAACGAATGCTAAACGTACAGAGAAAGAAAAAGGATGAAAACTAGGAATGCTCAAGTCAAGTGGGTTCACTGCACATCATCGTGCAATACGCCGTTACTGGTTGAACTAAACTCTGGGCCTGGAGGGCCACCGTGGCTGCAGGTTTTCATTCAAACCCTTTTCCTAATCAGTGACCAGTTTTCACTGCTAATTAAATTCTTTTTCCCTTCATTTTAATAGCCCTGATTTTAAGGATTCAGTCCTCTGAATTGATTCGTTTCTTCATTAAATGGCAGCCAAACAGAAATAAGATGTGAAATGAGCTGACAGATGACCAACCAAACTGGGATTTCAAAGTCCAACCAATCTCTTAATGAGAAGCCGATTCTTGCTTTTAATTAAACCCGTTATTTAATTCCATGGCTTGTTGCTGCTCTCATTCTACCATAGCAGACATTTCCAAAACTGTTGATTTGTTTCTGTTTTTTCCAAGAACACTGTCACAATTTTTGCTGACCTGAGACATCAACCTTACTGAGACCTTCACCTTTCTTTATCTTCAGATATTTTGTGATGGGCACAGGTGAGCTGGTCATGTGGCGGCTTGTTTTGTGTCTCATTATTGGCTTGGGTAAGGAAAAAGAGACAACTAAGGGGCCTGAGTCAAGTTAATTAAAACCTAAACAAAATAAGTTAATTAGCAGCAAAAACTGGTCACTAATAAAGAAGACGGTTAGAATGAAAACCTGCAGCCAGTGCAGTGCAGCCCTCCACAACTGGAGTCATGGCAGATGAAAGGACTCAATTAGAGTGAATGCCAGCCATCAGCCTTGTGATTTACAAGTCACTGAGTAAAGTCACTGCTTTGCAACTCATTTACATAACGTTGAAGGTTTGGTTTGGGAGCAGCCCTGGACAGTGCAATACCTCCCCACCCCCCCAGGACGCTAGATGGCCGCCCCCCTGGGATGGAGCAGTGCCTTGGTTTCCCTAGGAATTAGAGTTGGGTGAGGCTCTGTTGGGTCCCGCAGGCACCGCCAGGGGGTGCTGTGTTTGGGACTCCTGAGCCCGTGGGGGCAGCATATTCATCACACCCGGAAGTGCAGCTGGAACTCGGTGATCAAGCAGCCTGAAGCACTCAGCGGCCAGAGTCAGGTGGAGGAGGACAAGGTTGCTTGGGAGGAGTGGTGGTGCCAAGGAGGAAGAGAAAGGGCTTTAGTTACTTGTGTGTTTGGGACTGTGTATTGCCTGTGGGTCACGGGGAAGATGTGTGTCTACAGACGAAGGAAAATAAATAGTTTTGTTTATTTTACCTGTGCCTCCTGTGTCCAGTCTGTATCAGGTCGGGCGCTATATAGCGTCTTCTTGCATGGGCAAAAAGCATTATGGACCTAATAATAATAATTCTTTGCATTTATATTGCGCTTTTCTCACTACTCAAAGCGCTTAGCAATTGCAGGTTAAGGGCCTTGCTCAAGGGCCCAACAGAGCAGAGTCTCTTTTGGCATTTTACGGGATTTGAACCGGCAACCTTCCGAGTGCCAGTGCAGATCCCTAGCCTCAGAGCCACCACTCCGCCACCTAGTAAAAAAGAAATCCATTTAACACAGAATCCAAATCTTTAGTGTGTTCATTACAACTACATATGAACCTTTTGAAGTCACTTTTTTTGTTGAGCACCTCCTGACTCATCAGTATGAGAACAACCCCACATATTATACACCTTTTGCAGTGTTGTGCATGAACTAGTTCTAAAGAGCTCGTTCATTTAAAAAGCTCATTTTTCTAAGAACAGTGAACTTAACGTAACGTATTTGCAAGTGAAGAACTTGAACACGAGCTAGTTCAGTTTTATGTGACATTCTGGATCTGGTTTAGGTGCAGATTAAACGTTTTGCCTTACCCTGTAATGTAGGGGTGTTGCCGAATCCGAATCTGGTATTCGGATAAGCACAAATTGTGGATTTTTACGAATATTTATTTCATACGAATGTTTTGCCATTTATTTGTATTCGGATGAAATAACGTAAAATCAAATAGGCCTTGTCTGTGTCTGTCTGCTTGTGCTTAAGCTGCACCTACGCTGACATGGACACACGGTGAAGCTCTACTTTCACATTTAGGAAAACTTTGTGAGGCCACTTTATATTTTTCCCCGTTGGACATGAAATATGTGACGCAAATTTTGACTGGCAGCATAATAGCATAATTCACCTACATGCTGGTTCCACAGTGATCATTTGTGTCACACAGTTGGAAATAGAGCTGTAATTTATATGTATATTTACATCTATTTAATTTCTTTCTTGACCGGGAGGATATTAGCATATATGATTTAATGTGTTTGCTGCTGGGTATAACTCAATAAAGTGTATTTAAATTAAGATGTCTTCATAATTATTATATTTTGTTCAAGAACACTTTAATACCTAATATAAGGCATGCAAAATTGAAAAAAGTAAACTCATGGGTCATTTATTCTCACTCCTTAAACAATACAAAATGAACTGAACATGAACTAGTTCAAAATTGAAATGGTGAACTATGAACGTGAATTTATTCATTTTAATCTGAGTAAACTGAACTTTGAGCAAGTTCTTGTGAGGTGTGAACTTGCACAATACTGACCTTTTGACTCATCTTGATGTCTAGTTGTGCAAAACATTAAGCTTTTTTGGGGTTAACACCTCTTTTTGTCCCACTATCAAGCCAAGTCAAGTTGGGGAGCATGCACTGGTACACGCATCCACTACACGACGAAACAACTCGGGATCCCGGTTGGCAACCCCCCAGGTAGACACACGGTCCAGTCCCACCCTCCGGAAATGACCCTCTATCTGCCGCAGCCAGGTGTTACTGTATGTGGGCGACCCCTTGGCATAGTTTGGCCACTTGGGTCCCCAACAATGAGGATCTTACGAGCTGGATCACCTTCGGGGAAACGCGCCACATGGCCGTAGTGCCGTAACTGACACTCCCTCATAATGCAGGTAATGTGCCTCATTTGGGACTCCATGAGCAACCGCTCATTTGACACAAAGTCAAACCAACGGTACCCAAGGATTTTCCAGAGAGGCACAGTACCAAAGGAGTCCAGTCTTCGTCTCAGGTCACTGGATGGCGTCCATGTCTTGCAACCATATAGCAAGACAGGAAGCACCAGGACTCTAAAGACTTGGACCTTTGTCCTTTTGCATAGGTATTGGGAGCACCACACACCCCTTTCCAGTGACCTCATGACCCCCCAATGCTCTCCCAATCCGTCTACTGACTTCATAGGAAGAGTCACCAGAGACATGAATGTCACTGCCAAGGAAAGTAAACCTCTCGACAGGTCGACACTCTCTCCGCAGACAAACACACTGCTGATGGCCGTGCCCAAGAGGTCATTAAAGGCCTGGATCTTGGTTTTTATCAGGACACTCGACAAGCCCAGACACTCAGACTCCTCGCTCAGTCTCTCGAGTGCCCCGATCAGAGCCTCCATTGACTCCGCGAAGATCACAGCATTGTCAGCAAACTCAAGATCCATGAATCTTTCTTCACCAATAGATGCCCCACAGCTGCTGGATCCCACGACTTTGCAAGCATTGAACAGAGTAGGAACAGAACACACCGCTGACAAACCCCAGAATCAACTGGGAAAAACACAGAGGTTCTGCCTCCACTCTGCACATCACTCACAGTACCAGTGTACAGGCCGGCCATGATATCCAGCAACCTCGAGGGGATCCTGTGAATCCTAAGGAGGTCCCACAGGGCAGCTCGATCAACTGAGTTAAACGCTTTACAAAAATCGACAAAGGCTGCAAAGAAACTCTGACGATATTCGCGTTTGTACTCCATGAGAACCCTCAGTGCCAGGATGCGGTCGATGGTAGACTTCTTAGGTGTAAAGCCAAACTGTTCCGGTTACTGGTAGGTGAGCAAGTGATCACGGATCCTATTGAGGACGACCCTAGCAAGGACCTTATCCGGCACCGAGAACAGTGTTATCCCCCTGTAGTTGCTGCAATCCAGGTGATCACCCTTACCTTTCCATTTAGGGTTGACAAGTCCCACTATACCCGAAGAAAATCTAATTTTAGGCCATCTTTGGACCATATTTTTATGCAATAAATTACACCCTTATGAAAATTAGCAAACCAATAGGTGTCTTCAGCAAAAGTAATCAGAAAGACTTAAAGTTATGCATGGCACCTCAACCAACCCCAGAGGTTCACCTAATGGGATATGAGGGGTGAAAGTTACTCTATTTCACAAAACTTCAGAAAAATGGGATTCAGTAATAAAGACATGTTGAATGTCATTTTGTGATATTTCAAGGTTGTTGATAACAAATATATTTTTTTGTCCTGCGGTGGGTTGGCACCTTGCCCAGGATTGGTTCCTGCCTTGTGCCCTGTGTTGGCTGGGATTGGCTCCAGCGGACCCCCGTGACCCTGTGTTCGGATTCAGCGGGTTGGAAAATGGATGGATATTTGATTCTTTACCTGTGTTCCTAGCTGCCCTGTCTCAGCAAGAAAACAGATAACTCATCTCTTGGGAAAACCAGGGAGATCCAAGCAAAAGGCAAAACAAAAGAAAGTAAAAGTCAAAATCGAAATGACCAAAACCCACACGAGAGGTGAAAGTCAAAGTCAAATAACATACAATACGTTGAAAACCAGGCAAGACAAGAAAAGTAATCACATGAGGAGTCAAATTGAAAATAAGAATTTTATCAGCAGATCGGATAAGGTGTGTCAAGGCTATTCATTTCACTATATATATATATATACAGTGGGTACGGAAAGTATTCAGACCCCCTTCAATTTTTCACTCTTTGTTATATTGCAGCCATTTGCTAAAATCATTTAAATTCATTTTTTTCCTCATTAATGTACACACAGCACCCCATATTGACAGACAAAAAAAAGAATTTTTGAAATTGTTGCAGATTTATTAAAAAAGAAAAAGTGAAATATCACATGGTCCTAAGTATTCAGACCCTTTGCTGTGACACTCATATATTTAACTCAGGTGCTTTCCATTTCTTCTGATCATCCTTGAGATCACCTTCATTTGAGTCCAGCTGTGTTTGATTATACTGATTGGACTTGATTAGGAAAGCCACACACCTGTCTATATAAGACCTTACAGCTCACAATGCATGTCAGAGCAAATGAGAATCATGAGGTCAAAGGAACTGCCTGAAGAGCTCAGAGACAGAATTGTGGCAAGGCACAGATCTGGCCAAGGTTACAAAAAAATTTCTGCTGCACTTAAGGTTCCCAAGAGCACAGTGGCCTCCATAATCCTTAAATGGAAGACGTTTGGGACGACCAGAATCCTTCCTAGAGCTGGCCGTCCGGCCAAGCTGAGCTACCGGGGGAGAAGAGCCTTGGTGAGAGAGGTAAAGAAGAACCCAAATATCACTTTGGCTGAGCTCCAGAGATGCAGTCAGGAGATGGGAGAAAGTTGTAGAAAGTCAACCATCACTGCAGCCCTCCACCAGTCAGGGCTTTATGGCAGAGTGGCCTGTCGGAAGCCTCTTCTAAGTGCAAGACACATGACAGCCCGCACGGAGTTTGCTAAAAGACACCTGAAGAACTCTGAGATGGTGAGAAATAAGATTCCCTGGTCTGATGAGACCAAGATAGAACTTTTTGGCCTTAATTCTAAGCGGTATGTGTGGAGACAACCAGGCACTGCTCATCACTTGTCCAATACAGTCCCCACAGTGAAGCATGGCGGTGGCAGCATCATGCTGTGGGGGTGTTTTTCAGCTGCAGGGACAGGACGACTGGTTGCAATCGAGGGAAAGATGAATGTGGCCAAGTACAGGGATATCCTGGACAAAAACCTTCTCCAGAGTGCTAAGGACCTCAGACTGGGCCGAAGGTTTACCTTCCAACAAGACAATGGCCCTAAGCACACAGCTAAAATTACGAAGGAGTGGCTTCACAACAACTCTGTGACTGTTCTTGAATGGCCCAGCCAGAGCCCTGACTTAAACCCAATTGAGCATCTCTGGAGAGACCTAAAAATGGCTGTCCACCAACGTTTACCATCCAACCTGACAGAACTGGAGAGGATCTGCAAGGAGGAATGGCAGAGGATCCCCAAATCCAGGTGTGAAAAACTTGTTGCATCTTTCCCAAGAAGACTCTTGGCTGTATTAGCTCAAAAGGGTGCTTCTACTAAATACTGAGCAAAGGGTCTGAATACTTAGGACCATGTGATATTTCAGTTTTTCTTTTTTAATAAATCTGCAACAATTTCAAAAATTCTTTTTTTTGTCTGTCAATATGGGGTGCTGTGTGTACATTAATGAGGAAAAAAATTAATTTAAATGATTTTAGCAAATGGCTGCAATATGACAAAGAGTGAAAAATTGAAGGGGGTCTGAATACTTTCCATACCCACTGTATATATATACAGTATATATTATAAAATAAAAGACATCCTGGAATGGCCCCATCCGATGGTCAAGAAGCAAGTGCAAGCCTTCTTAGGTTTAGCAAGTTACTACCACTGGTTTGTACCTCGGTTTTCTGAGAGGGCCACCCCCTTGACGGATTTGACAAAGAAAAGGGCCCCTTTTCCAGGGCCCTGGAACAATTTGATGGAACAGGCATTCAGTGACTTAAAAATGGCCCTCACAACAGCACCTGTTTTGAGAACTCCTAATTTTTCTCTTCCTTTTCTCCTCCAGACTGATGCTTCGGACACAGGTCTAGGCGCCGTTTTGAGCCAGAGCATCGATGGTGTCGAGCACCCCGTAATTGACCTGAGCCGGAAACTGTTGGACTGGGACACAAGGTATGCAGCGGTGGAATGGGAAGCTTTGGCCATCAAGTGGGCGGTAACTCACCTGCGGTACTACCTGCTGGTCGGGGAGTTCACCCTAGTGATGGACCATGCCGCCCTCCAGTGGATGGCCCTGCACAGGGACTCGAACCCACGGGTCACTAGGTGGTTTTTGGACCTGCAGCCGTACAAGTAAACTACCACTTATCGCCGAGGCAACCTCCAAGCCAATGCTGACGCTCTCTAACAGGTTCACGACCTCTCGGTTCGGGCTGCCTGACCCGATGGGTCTGGGCTGTAGGGGGGGGTCATGTCACGCATGACCACATGGGGAGCAGCTTAAGGACCCGACATGCACAGCGGCAAGTCATGCCAGGGGGCAACAGCAACATACTAACCTCTCTCTTCTTATTTCCCTAGAAAGAACAAAGTGCTGCCGCCATAATATCTCCCGGATGACTAAAAGAGCCGCAACACTTCCAGGTCCCTTTCTACCCTCTGGTCCCCGTTTGATGACGTCAACCTCCCATCCACCACCACGCTTTTCCCAGCATCCCATGGTTTAATTTCTGGTCCGACCCTATAAGTTGTTTGTCTACCCATCCCTATTTGTCTGGTGATTTTGTTGAATTATTCTGACCTTTTTGTTGCAGTATACGGAGCTAAACTCCCCAAACCTTTATGCTTGTGTTTTCTCATTATTACAATGTGTATATATATATATATATATATATACTTGTGTATATATATATATATATATATATATATATATATATATATATATATATATATATACTTGTGTATATATATATATATATATATATATATATATATATACTTGTGTATATATATATATATATATATATATATATATATATATATATATATATATATATATATATATAATGAAAAGGCGCTATATCGGTGCCGACCGGACACAGACTGACACCGTGAGGCACACGTAAAATAAATAAACTTTTTATTTTCTTCACCTGTGGGGCACGTCTTCCCCATGTCCCACAGGCACAACACAGTCCCAAAAGACACACCAAACAAAACACCACCACAAAACACTCTTCTTTTCCTCCTCTCCTCTCGGCAGCTTCATCTCCCTCTTCCCGACCCTGGCTCCTTGAGTGGTGGCTGCAGGCTCCTCTTATAGCCCACCCGGAAGTGCTCCAGGTGGTAATTAGCCCAATTAGGCTGCATCAAAGCCCAGACGGGCTCGTTAAGTCGTTCAGCTCCCCCTGGCAGTGGCCACTGAGCCCAAAAAGCATGAGCTCCGGTATTCCACTATCGTGGCCCCGATACCGCCCAGTGGGGCTGCCACCAAGTGTTCCGGGGAACGTAATGAGCCTCCCATGGCAGCTTCCCTGTATTCAGTGCCAAAGGGGCGTCCCGGCCAGGCATGGGCCCCGGCCATCCATCACAATATATTGTGACAGATACAGGCGTTCTCGCTCCCTTGAACCCTCAGACAATACGCCAGACACCCCATAAAAGTCCAAATATGATATTTATTATAATAATAATGTGCACAAAGCACCCTCCACTCCACAAATCTCCAATAAACAATATTCAAATAAACAATCCTCCACTCCCAGATGCTTAGCCACCCTGCCTCCCAACTCAGCTCAATACTGGGATTTCCCACAGTCCTTTTATACTTGTTGACCCGGAAGTGTTTCTGTCCCTCAGTCCATGTGACTCTCTTATCACTTCCGGGTCAGGTAAAAACTTCTCCTTTTCTTCATCCCGGAAGCACGTCATTTCCTCTGTCCCTGTGACTAGGACGTACTTCCGGGTTATAGTGCACATAGCAATCCCTGGGTCTCCCTGCAGCATCCCCTTGCGGTCCCCAAGGTATCCAGCAGGGCTGTGCAGTAAAACTCCAATGTCCATGAGGCACTGCTGGAAATTGCAGGGAGGGCTCCATCTGGTGGCCTGGGGGTATTGGCTGGGATGAACGGCTGGCCATATCCCACTATATATATATATATATATATATATATATATAAAATAATTTTTCCCAATTCCAGTGATGTGCTTATTTGAAAACATTAAACCTCCGAGTTACTACATTCATGCAAAATTTTCATAAACATGAAACAAGTTAGCTGTTTATTGTATGTGTGTAATTTTAACTTACCGAAATAGAAAATATGAACTTTTTATGCATATGCAATGAATATGTGAAAATGGCTATTTAAAAAGCAATAGAATCAATTTTGTTTTGTCCTAACAATGTCTTTTCTGTCTTTCTGTGAATGCTTTCAAGCTTTGCCTTTTGTTTCCAGATGTGAAATTATATGTAATTGCCGCTGGTTATTGGATGTTATAATGATTGCTTTTACTCTCGGCTCTTCTGGAGGCCAAAGTGCTGTATAATTGTGCCTCCCTGACAACTAGGGTGTTGACAAAGCTAGATTCAGAAGTGCAAGATTTTGGTCCACCAGCTGTCTGTATAAAAACAGAAAGAAGGGAATATGTGTGTGTGTGTGTGTGCGTGTGTGTAAATCCATTTTCTTACATGACAGATAAATGATAATAGCACAGGTCAACTGTTTCTTTAGTTTTACAGCTGGAGCACAAGCATGTTAAGTGACTCTCTCTCAGTGCCAGTCAATCTTTTATTTTATATAGCTCCATTAAATACAAACATATAAAACACTGACAAAAGTGTGACAAACTGACTGAAATAATCAAAAGGACCTTCACAAATCAAATACTGCTACAGTATAAAACTACAAAGAAGCATGCATCACGATAAAGACAGTAGAGGTAGCCCTTTGAAAGTTATCATTGAATAAGAAGTAGATTTTGAACCATCAACCAGTACCTTAACCACTAAAAGATAACACTTCCTACAGTGGTGACCTTATGCTGGCATGACATGCCCACAGTGTTCTACTAAAATTAGCAAAAATAATTTGAATTGAGGGCTCAAAGATGAAATATATTAATTTAAGGAAGAACGCTAAGTTCTTAAACCAGGAAATAAAGTAATTTTTCCTGAAACAGATACAAAACCATAAATCATTGTCAAAATAGCATTGCCAAAGAATCAAAGAAAATCTGAATTAGCATAAGCCTCCCTGATTCAGAGTATTCATAAGAAACATGCCGTTTCACTATCTGCTGAATTTCCCTGTCGATTTCTTGCCAGTAACAATCAGGTTAGCCATTACTGGTGGTGTAGGGTCGATGGTTTTGGTTTGGCCGCTAAAAATTTTTCTATACAGTTTCCTGCCAGCAACCCTGCCAACTACTCCAATGTAACCAGTAGGGGGTGACACTGAGCTGCAGACCCCAGACGCAATCAGACCCAACATGGTTCCAGGTTCATATAAAGATTTTCTTTAGTAAGTATTCACTGCACCCTAACCAATAAGCAAAGTCCAAATTGCCAAACCAATTTCAAATGTGTAATCTTTTCCTTCTCCTTCCACTCTGACAGATGACCTTTATGTTGGAACTGGAAGTATTTCTCATGTCACGATATAGCATGGCAGAAGTACTCGGGGGGGGGGGGGGGGGGGGGGGGGGAGTCACCGCAGACAAATGCACAATGTGCACAACTCCACATAGTCATAAAATTCAGCACTTTGGATCTGAGTGTCAGCCACGCTAACCACTATGCTACTACCATTTTTCTTAGTTATTTAAATTAGGTTTTAATAAGTGCATCTTGATAATGTGTTTGTCTGTGGAAAACAACAATTTTGGGCTCATTGTAGAAAACAAAGGATTCCACAGGAATAGCCCCACTCATCCAGCATTTCCAATTGTCCTACAATAAAGCACACTCTCTAGAGCCACCTGTGCCCTTGCTACTGAGAGAACATTTTTGTTTCTACTCATATTTTGTTGCATGCCCCCCCCACCCTTCACATGAAATGTTGAGATTGCCATTGTGTTATTCTTTTCGTGGAATTTTGTTAGGGAGCGATTAAATGCTATCGAGCAGAACAGATCAAATCAGAATATGGCATGTTTGTTTCTGGCACGTTTATATCTATGCCTGTTTGCTATAAACGCAGGACGCAGGTGTCATTATTTAATTGCTATAAAATGAACTTCACATTTCATGGCCTTGCAATAATTTCTTATTTTTTTCCCTCATATATCTAATGAAAGAACCAGATTCAAGATCACACTAGCTGTCTGGCAAAAGTGCAAAGCCATTACTTCCAATGATTTCCCTGTTACTGGCTTCTGTGTCGATGATTGAATAGCACAACACTGTGATAGCTCATATTTACAGCTAAGCAAGATGGCTTCACTCAAAATGCCATAAATTTTATAGTATATATGAAAGTTGTTACCATTTGGGAAAATGTTTCAGATTAGTATTGAACAAGGAGGGACCCAAAAATTCATGGAATTGTTAAAAAAACAACAAGAAAAAACATTTCCTATAAAATGTACAGCAATACACTTTTAGTCACCTTCAAAGTATTCTCCTTGAAATTCCATGCACTTGTCCAAGCACTTCT
The DNA here is from genome assembly GCF_900747795.2 of Erpetoichthys calabaricus. Taxonomy (NCBI): domain Eukaryota; kingdom Metazoa; phylum Chordata; class Cladistia; order Polypteriformes; family Polypteridae; genus Erpetoichthys; species Erpetoichthys calabaricus. Next base: position 19,819,846 of record NC_041406.2, on the reverse strand, counting down.
CCCATTTCAACCACCATCCAAAATATGAGCATGAATCGTATTGTGTCCTGGTAACACAAAGAAGTTTCTACTTGCAACATGGTCCATTGGCCATGACAATACTTTATATTTATATAATTCCACGATTGCCCACTTCTTTATTCAGTTACTAAACTGAAGTTTAGATAGATAGATAGATAGATAGATAGATAGATAGATAGATAGATAGATAGATAGATAGATAGATAGATAGATAGATAGATAGATAGATAGATAGATACTTTATTAATCCCAATGGGAAATTCACATTCTTTAGCAGCAGCATACTGATACAATAAATAATATTAAATTAAAGAATGATAATAATGCAGGTGAAAAACAGACAATAACTATGTATAATGTTAAATGTTAACATTTACCCCCCCGGGTGGAATTAAAGAGTTGCATAGTTTGGGGGAGGAACGATCTCCTCAATCTGTCAGTGGAGCAGGACAGTGACAGCAGTCTGTCGCTGAAGCTGCTCTTCTGTCTGGAGATGATACTATTAAGTGGATGCAGTAGATTCTCCATAAGTGATAGGAGCCTGCTGAGCGCCCTTCGCTCTGCCACAGATGTTAAACTGTCCAGCTCCATGCCAACAATAGAGCTTGCCTACCTCACCAGTTTGTCCAGGCGTGAGGCGTCTTTCCTCTTAATGCTGCCTCCCCAGCACACCACTGCGTAGAAGAGGGCGCTCGCAACAACTGTCTGATAGAACATCTGCAGCATCTTATTGCAGATGTTGAAGGACACCAGCCTTCTAAGGAAGTATAACCGGCTCTGTCCTTTCTTGCACAGCGCATCAGTATTGGCAGTCCAGTCTAATTTATCATCCAGCTGCACTCCCAGATATTTATAGGTCTGCACTTTCACTTATTCTATTAAGTATACGATATCTCAATTTTAATCCATTCTACGCTGCTGCTGGGGGTTCATTTTGTTCTGGACATGCCTCTGTCTCATGGCATTTTGGAGGACTGGGACTGTGTGATGTTTGGTCTAGTCTTACTTGGAGTGGTAAATGGTAAATTAGAGAGCAAGTTACTTATTTTTTTTAACTCCACAACTGTAAGCAGCAACATAATAATATGCTCCTTAGCCATAATACCTCGCAATAATATGTTACCAAGGTTAAAGTTATTGTATCAAACAACGTACCACCTTTAATTAAGTTTACAAATTGTCCTCAAAAGTTCAGAAGCTGTGACTCCCTGACCATACAGTGAAGTTTGTGAGCTGGAATGTTAAAGGTTTCAATCATGATCTAAAGAGAAAAAAGGTATTTTTCTCCCCTAACAGGTCTAAATGCCAAGTATTAAGTGAGTCTCCAGTAAAAATAAGTAAGGACCAGTTTCGGTTGCAAGGAGATTGGATTGGCCACATTTTTCACTCCAGCTATACAAAGAAAACTAGAGATGTGGGAATCTTAATACATAAAACAATCTCATTTGTAGAATAAGAATAAGTTCTCTTTCAGATATGGGCTGAAATCTGGTTTGTTATTATTGATTTGATTGTATGTAATGTTATTTTCTTAGTTGTATAGGTTAGACCTGATCATATGGAATGTTATTTTCCTTAAATAAAATCAATAAAAATATCTCCTGTACTCATCTTTTATTACCATGTCTAGAGTTTCATGTGTTTTTTTTTTCCCTTGATTTCTTCCACAGTAGCAAATCTTATTCCCTTCAGTTTCAATTTTAATGTAAGGAAAAATGTAAAGAATGTAAATTATAACAGTGGAAGAAGATACCAAAGAGGGGAAAATAAAAACAGATTCACATGTACAGCGGATTCAGAAAATATTCAGATCCCTTCATGTACTACACGCTTTATAATGTTGTTATTATTGCTCATCAATCTACACTCAATAACCTACAATGATAAAATGAAAGCATGTTTTCAGAAAGGTTTACAAATTTATTACAAATTAAAAACTGAAATATCTCATTTCAATAAGTATTCAGAGCCTTTCGCTGTGGCACTTAACACTGTGCTCAAGTGTTTCCTGTTTGCTTTAATTCTCCTTGAGATGTGTCAAGAACTTGATTAGACTCCACCTCTGGCAAAGTGAATCATTTTGACATTGTTCAAAAAGGCAAATGTGTATCTTTTTATTAGAAGTTTCCAAAATTCATATTGCATGTCACGACAAAAATCAAGCCATGAAGACCAAGGAACTCACTGTGAACCTCCACAAGAAAATTGTGATGAGGCATGGATCAGGGCAAGGAGACAGAAATATCTCTAAAGCTTGGAATGTTCTTAGGGGCACAGTGGCTTCAATAATTGTGAAATGGAAGAGTTTGGAACCATCAGGACCTTCTAGAGTTGACCATTTGGCCAAAATGAGTAACCTGGGTAAGAAGGGCCTGGGTCAGGAAGGTAACCAAGAACCCAGTGCAGCTTTGGAAGTCTTCTACTGAGATGAGAGGACCTGTCTGAAGGATAACCACTTCAGAAGCACTTCATCATTCAGATTTTTATGGCATAGTGGCTAACTCTCACGTGGAGTTTGCCAAACAGCAACTCTGAGAACATGACATGAGGAAGAAAGTTCTCTGCTCTGATAAGACAAAACTGAAAACATTGGGCAGAACTCCAAGGACAATGTCTGGCAGAGACTGGGCACTGCTCATCACCTGTCTTATACCATCCCTATGGGGAAGCATGGTGGTAGCAGCATCATACTATGAGGGTACTTCTCCGTCACAGGGACAAAGAAACTGCTCAGAATTGAGGGAAGGATGAATGCAGCCAAATACAGAGAGGTCCTTGAAGAAAGCCTGCCTCAGAGAGGACACAAACTCAGACTGGGGAAACAGTTCACCTTTCAGCATGGAAATGACGCAAAACATTCAGCCAGGACAATGTTGCAGTGGCTTTGGGGCGAGTCTCTGAGTGTCTTTCAGTAGCTCAGCCAAAGCCCCAAAGAACATCTGTGGAGAGACCTGAAGATGGCAGTTTACGGACGCTTCCCATCCAAGAAGACCTGCCAGGAATAATATGAAATATACAACCCAAATTCAGATATGCAAACCCTATAGAGGACTTATCCAAGAAGACTCAATGCTCAAACTGCTGTTAAAGAGTCTTCTACAAAGTACTGAATTAAGGGTATGAATACTTACATGAATGAGAGTTTTCAGTTTTTAGTGTTTAATAAATCTGCAAACGTTTCTGAAAACATGTTTTCAGTTTGTCATTATGGGTTATTGATTGGAGATTGATGGGCTGAAATTGGTAAATTAGGCAACACAGTGACATGTACAGACAGTGTGGGGGTCTGAAAACTTTCTGAATCCACTGCATTTTCCAGCACACACACATCCACACTCCCTCATATCGATTAAGTCGGAAACCATCCTGCATATCTACAGTATGAGAATTTACTCGGAAACTGGTATAACTAGTAAAAATAGTGAGCATGGCGAGAAAATACAAAGAGCGTATAGATGGTAACAGGCTCAGGTACTGGAAGTCGGGCCCCCGAAACTGTAATGGAATAGAGGTAAATGAATCAGTAAATGAACGACTGCAAATAAAATCACCATTTTGATTAAAGAATGTCGTATTTTATGTTGTGTGAGGTAACCTTTTCATGTCTTATTGGCTATTTTCATTTAATTGTCAAAAAAGATATGAAATACAATGCACAACTTACGGGTGAAGAACTAAACCATTTCAACAGACATTTTGGAAATTTTACAAAAGTCCTAAGTGAATGCTATCTCACTGATTGTTTTTCTATTAGATGTAAAATGGAGCTCGATCAATTTTTCCAATATATAACTGTCGGATATTTTGTCCTTTTTAGCTGAAAGCTCTTAATAGTGTATTTAGTCAACTGGCAGCTGTAAATGGTGGCTATTTATGTTTTCTAGCTGGAATATCACTAAGCGTAAAAACAACAGCAATTATTATTATATTGCAGACTTTTCAGCCTATCGTCATTATATACAGGAAGTTAAGGTGACAAAGTAATGGTTTTCAGTTTTATCAGATTCTGTGATCTACGAGGTGCTATAGGAGTGTGGTGACTCCAGCCTGGACCTAGATTTTCATTACTGACCTTTTTCTCCTTTTCATTTTAATTCTCCTGCACCAGAAACTCACTGATGTCTCTGCTCCCTGTAATGAATATATTTGATATTTGTTTTCTGTGCCTCTTGCACACTAGTTTGTAGGTCCTTCTATTGCTGCCATTTTGAGAGTCACCATTTGTGCATCTTCCCGCGGTGCTAGGGCTGTGGCTTCTAGGGTCGTGACCCATGCGTATGTAACAAAGTATAATATGTTATTTATAATTTCGCTTTGTTTTAGTTATGAACTTCCCCAAAATTAGTTGAACCCTGTAAATAGTTAATAGCATACTGACAATATAATCTGTTGTAGTACGGATGTTAATTAGCGTCACACCTCGCAACCTGCATGCACCACATTTTTTGGCTCTAGTGCCAGAAGCGCAGTGGATGCTGTAGGGGTAGGTTGTGGTTTCAGTTCTCCCTAAGTTTTTTCCTGATTTTTATTTAATTTATTTTGTAATAATAATTTGTAATTGACTTCATTTATTATTTAATAGGCATAAGGGAGAAACTGCTTATGTGATGACCTGTCCCTTTTTTTCCTTTTGTTTTGGAAAGGTATGCTATATATTTTTTTTGTTTAGAATATATAATTATAAAATTGGGATTTTTTTGTGTAAAGCTATGTGTATTGTAAATAGTTCTCTCTGGAAAATTTGAGTAATTTTTTTGTAAATAGTTTTATATGCAATGTGTTTGTATAAATAAAAGGCAGAAGCGTGGTGGATGCTGCAGGGGCATCGGGGAGAAGCTGCTTATGGGACACCCTGTCCCTTTTTTTTCCTTTTGTTTTGGAAAGTTTCTTGGACAGGAAAATAAAAGCTTCTGTTTTGACCCTACGTGCCTCTGATTTGATGATAAAATTTACACCAGGGGTCACCAAGTCCGGTCCTGGAGGACCACCGTGGCTGCAGGTTTTCATTCTAACCCTTTTTTAATGAGTGCCCTGTTTGTGCTGCTAATTAACTTCTTGCAAATTCATTTTAATTAAATTGCTTTTTTAAGATTTGTTCCCTTGAATTTCCTCATAGTTCCTCTGAATTACTTAATTTCTTTTCTTAAATGGCACCTAAACAGAAATGAAACGTGAAGTGAGTGAGCCAACAGAAGACCAACTAAGACAGGGCCTCAAACTCCAACCAATTTCACTCCAACCAGCTGCTTAATGAGGTGCCGATTCTTGTCGTTCATTAAACTCGTTCTTTAATTCCATTGCTTGTTGCTGCTCTCGTGGTGCAATAGCAGACATTTCCGAAATTGTTGATTTTCTCTTTTCTAAGAGCTCTGGTCAAATGTTTTGTGGACCTGAGAAGATCCACATTCCTGAGACCTTCATCTTTCTTTATTTTCAGATATTGTATGATGGACACTAGTTGTTTTTGTTCATTTTGTATCTCATTATTGTTTGGCTGCCATTTAAGGAAAAAGAAACAATTAAGGGGTCTGAATCTTCAAGAGCAAGTCAAATAAAATGAATTCAAAAGAAGTTAACTAGCAGCAAAAACAGGTCACTAATTAAGAAAAGGGTTAGAATGGAAACCTGCAGCCACTGGGACCCTCCAGGACCAGAGTTGGGGACCCCTGATTTAGGTTATTCTAGAGACAAACGTTCTCTGTGATGTATCAGTGGTGATGTTCATAGGGTACATCTCAGATCACATGCTACCACAATAAACAGTATATCAAATAGTGAGCGGTATATAAAAAAAATTAAAATAAAATTCACACTTGGACAAATGCGCCAAATTTTATTCACCACAAACATATTTAATAAAAACACTGGGTTAGCAGTTTTCACTTGTAACAGTCTGCAATCTTCTTTCAAAAGAGTCTCTAGACCAGAGGGTCTCCACCTCCAGTCAGGAAACACTACTGTGGCTGCAGGTTTACTTAACCCTTTCGTCCCTGGATTTTATTTTTAATGGGAAAAATTATTTTGTGAGATTATTCTACCTTTGTATCTCGCAGTTAGGAGACCCGGATTCACTTCCCGGGTCCTCCCTGCGTGGAGTTTGCATGTTCCCCCCGTGTCTGCATGGGTTTCCTCCCACAGTCCAAAGACATGCAGGTTATGCAGCATAAGCCGTTATTAAACATGGTTAAGTTATTTCCATCCATCCATCCATTTTCCAACCTGCTGAATCCGAACACAGGGTCACGGGGGTCTGCTGGAGCCAATCCCAGGGCGCAAGGCAGGAACCAATCCCGGGCAGGGTGCCAACCCACCGCAGGACACACACAAACACACCCACACACCAAGCACACACTAGGGCCAATTTAGAATCACCAATCCACCTAACCTGCATGTCTTTGGACTGTGGGAGGAAACCGGAGCACCCGGAGGAAACCCACGCAGACACGGGGAGAACATGCAAACTCCACGCAGGGAAGACCTGGGAAGAATAATAGTCATATATATATATATATATATTTTCATTTTTAAGCTTCCTAGACACCCCAAAGGTAGAATATCCATCCATCCATCCATTATCCAACCTGCTATATCCTAATTACAGGGTCACGGGGGTCTGCTGGACCCAATCCCAGCCAACACAGGGCACAAGGCAGGAAACAAACCCCAGGCAGGGTGCCAGTCCACCGCAGGGCACACACACACCAAGCACACACTAGGGACAATTTGGGATCGCCAATGCACCTAACCTGCATGTCTTTGGATTGTGGGAGGAAACCCACACAGACACAGGGGGAACATGCAAACTCCACGCAGGGAGGACCTGGGAAGTGAACCCGGGTCTCCTAACTGCAAGGCACAAAGGTAGAATAATCTCACAAAATAAGTTTTCCCATTAAAAATAAAATCCAGGGCCAAAAGGGTTAAGTAAACCTGCAGCCACAGTAGTGTTTCCTGACTGGAGGTGGAGACCCTCTGGTCTAGAGACTCTTTTGAAAGAAGATTGCAGACTGTTACAAGTGAAAACTGCTAACCCAGTGTTTTTATTAAATAAATAAATTTGTGGTGAATAAAATTTGGCGCATTTCTCCAAGTGTGAATTTTATTTTAATTTTTTATATACCGCTCACTATTTGATATACTGTTTATTATGGTAGAATGTGATCTGAGATGTACCCTATGAACATCACCGCTGATACATCACAGAGAACGTTTGTCTCTAGAATAACCTAAATCAGGGGTCCCCAACTCCGGTCCTGGAGGGTCCCAGTGGCTGCAGGTTTCCAATCTAACCCTTTTATTAATTAGTGACCTGTTTTTGCTGCTAGTTAACTTCTTTTGAATTCATTTTATCTGACTTGCTCTTGAAGACTCAGATCCCTTCATTGTTTCTTTTTTCCTTAATTAGCAGCCAAACAATAATGAGATAGAAAACGAGCCAAAACATGAGCAGCAAACTGTGTCCATAATACAATATCTGCAAATAAAGAAAGACGAAGGTCTCAGGAATGCTGATCTGCTCAGGTCCACAAAACATTTGATCAGAGCTCTTAGAAAAGAGAAAATCAACAATTTCAGAAAAGTCTGCTATTGCACAACGAGAGCAGCAACAAGCTACGGAATTGAAGAACGAGTTTAATGAACGACAAGACTCGGCGCCTAATTAAGTAACTGGCTGGAGTTTAAGGCCCTGACTTAGTTGGTCTTCTGTTGGCTCACTCACTTCATATTTCATTTCTGTTTGGGTGCCATTTAAGGGAAGAAATGAAGCAAATCAGAGAAGTGATAAAGAAATTCAGGGGAACAATCTTAAAAAAAGACAATTAAAATTAATTCAAAAGAAGTTAATTATCAGCAGAAATAAGTCACTAATTAAGAAAAGGGTTAGAATGAAAAACTGCAGCAACTGGGGCCCTCTAAGACCGGAGTTGGCGACCCCTGCCCTAAATATTTCCCATGGCACCAATCACCCTTCACACAAACTGTGTAACAATCAAACAAAGATGACTGACAGAAAAGACACATACAGTAAAAGAAAGTCGGAGTGAAGAAGGATGACACAGAGAAGCTTGTAAGGTGAAGGGGCCATGGCGCTAGTCTTAAATGCTGATATGAAAATAACGGGAGTGGCATAAGAATGTGACAATTTTCTGGGTGATGTTGGGGTTGAGTCAATTGGGTGGAGATATACAAATTGCTCAAAAAATGAAAGGAACACTTACAGTAATCATCCCGGTCTAACACTACATCAGTGAAGTTTCAGGAATATCAGTCTGTCTAGTTAAGAAGCACAAGTGATTGTCAATCAATTTCATCTGCTTTGGGGCAAATGAAAGTGACAGCAGCAAGACAACCTCCAAAAAGGGAATGGTGGACACAGACAGTTGCTCTCTCCTTATCCTTCCTGACTGATGTTTCTCTAGTTTTCCGTTCAGCTAGTGTCCTTGTCACGACTGGTAGCATGAGGCGGTACCTGCAGCTGATTCAGATGGCACAGGTAGTCTCAGCTCCTTCAAGATGACACATTCATGCGTGCCGTCGCAAGAAGGTTCGCTGTGTCTCTCAGCACAGTCTCAAGAGCATGGAGGAGATATGAGGAATGGGCTATTACATAAGAATTGCTGGAAAGGACCATAGAAGGGCATATATATATATTGTCACACACGTGTGATTAGGAGGCAGTCAAAGAGCCTAAAGGTGAGTAAACTATCGCGAGATATGAGTTGGTCATGTGGTACTTACCTGGATCTCTTCTTTCCACAGAAAGCCAGAAGAAAAATAATTGCCTCCACTTCCGGGTATAAAAATGGCTGCAACAACTTCACTTCCGGCCATCCTCAATGACATCACTTCCGGCTCATCCAGATCACATCACTTCCGGCTCACCTCAATGACGTTACTTCCGGTTCCTGTTCCTAACGCCAACCATTTCCTGTTCCCATAATCCTTTTTTGTATAAATCCACCATTTTCACAAAGTAAAGACTGTCAAATGTTCTTGTAATTTAAAAGACTTTGATCTCTTTTTTCATATATTGTCTTAGGGCGATATACGGGGACGGTCCCCAAACCTTTGTTGTTTTTTCAAGGGGTTAAAAGCCCACAATATATATATATATATATACCAGGCAATGCATATATCATGCATATATCCCACTTAATCAAGACCAGTGTCATTTGTGGGGGCCTGGCGCCTGTCTCAGCTAGCACAGATCACAAGGTAGGAGCAAACCCTGGACATGGCGCCAATCCATCACAGGGTGAACGCACACACCCACACACCAAGCACATGCTAGGACCAATTTGGCATCACCAGTTCACCTACCCTGCAAGTCTCTGGACATTTTAAGGAAACTGGAGCACCTGCAGACATGAGGAGAACATGCTAACTCCATGCAGGGGGGGACACGAGATGCAAATTCAGGCCTCCTTAGTACGAGGCAGCAGCAGCGCTACCACTGGGCCACCATGCTGTCCAATACAATGCAAATATATCTGTTAAATGCCTTGTGGTATGGGGTATGTAAAAGCAGTGTTAATGTTTGTGATTCACCATCTGTATGAGTGACAAGTGTGATGCATTTTACTACTAAAAATGTTTGTAATGTGCCATATAGATATACATGTAGAGATATAACAAGTGGATGGACACACAGACAGACTCATCCTCTTAGTAAGGGGGATATAAGTGTGCTTATATATATATATATATATATATATATATATATATATATATATATATATATTGTGAAGGATTGCCGGCTTTTTACTCTGGTCCTCACCCCCAGGCCGCCAGGAGGAGCTCTCCCAGCAGCATGAACATGCCCCGAGTTCTAGCAGGGCCGCATGGACTATGTAGTTTTTATACACAGCCCTGCTGGATACCTTGGGGGCCACCGGGAGTCGCTGTAGGGGGGCTCGTGGACTCTTATGCGCCCTATAACCCGGGAGTACGTCACGGTCACGTGACAGGAAGAAACGATGTGCTCCCGGGTTGAAGAAAAGGACTGTTTACCCTGACCCGGAAGGGATAAGGAACTGTGGACGGATTGGACAGGAACACCTCCGGGTCAGGGTGTATAGAAGGACGATGGGAAATCCCAGACGTGAGCTGAGCTGGGTGGAAGGAGGGCAACGCGTCTGGGAGTGAGGAGGATTGTGTATTGGTTATTATTATTGATTTATTATTGAGTATTGTGGAGAGGAAGGTGCTTTGTGTACAATTATTATTATTATTATTATTAATAAACCATTATTTGGACTTTTACCTGGTGTCTGACGTCTGATCAGAGGGTTCAAGGGGTCACGGAGACCTTAATCTGTCACAATATATATATATATATATATATATATATATATATATATATATATATATATATATATATATATATATATAGTGTGGTACCCGGATGGGGATGGTACACAGCCGGGACACCTGAGAAGATTGGAGGAGGGCTTGTGCCTCCCCCAGACCTCGAGGGGGCGACCACCCTGGGGGCCGCAGGTACAGAGCTGGGAAGCTTGACCCTGTAGGGGCCCGTGGTCACAGCCAGGGGGACCCCAATACCTGGAGGACCCTGGAGCTCACCACTTCCGCCACACTAGGAAGTGCTGGGGGGAAGAGGAACAGGGACACCTGGACTGTTTCCGGGGAGACAGCCGGCACTTCCGCCACACTGGGGCGTGTCGGTGGGAGATTAACCGGGAACACACCTGGAGCACATCCGGGTGCTTATTTAAAGGGGCCGCCTCCCTTCAGAGTTGGACTTGAGTCGGGTGGAAGAAGGACAAGATTTCTGGAGGAGAGAAGGAGGCGGTCTGAAGACACAGAGAGAGAGAGAGAGAAGGCATTGTGTTGGCCTGGACTGAGGGGTATTGGGGCTTGTGAGTAGTGAATTTGTATACTATGGAGCACCAAAATAAAGGTGTGTGGGGTAATAGTAACGTGTCTGCCTGTCTGTGTCGGGGTCACATTCCACAATGGCGCCCAACGTGGGGCCCTCCGTCTGTTCCAAGACGGGGACCCCAAAACAAATATTTTGTGGATGGCCCGGAGCAGCAGGCACCCCCGCACACGTTCCGAGGGTACAGAGTACTCACGGCCCAGAGACAACAAGAAAACCCCCAGATCGCCACTGGGAAGCGGTCGGATTCCTACATGGTGCGGCAAAGCGTCGACGGGCGTTGCACGGGAGCCGCGGGCTCCTATGAGTGTGCTGCCGATGAAAGCGTCCGGGACAGCAGGGCGTATAAGAAGACCAGACCGAAGCAGGTGCCTTGGTCAGACAGGATCCGGGAACCACGGTCCCTCTGTGCTGGCAGCCAGCCCAGGAGGGCTGCGCTGTTATGTGTTTAGCAAGCAGGGGCTGCCCGGGTCGCCACGGATCGCAGATGCACGCCGAACCGTGGCGCTTTGTGGACGCAGCAGCGGCAGGGAAAGCTGCCATGAAGGAGATACTGCAAACCAAAGAGCCAGCATGGCGTCGCACCAGGAGGACGAGAGCCAAGATGGCCGCGGACCGGCAGTCCCTCCCTGAGACAGGCACGGGGTTGGACGGTGTGTCTTGTGTGCCCGCCAATGAATGTATAGAGGCAGGACCAAGGAATGTCCATCTCGTGCCAGGGAGAAACCAGATCGGGCTGGAGGAGCCTCACAAGAAGCAGTCGGCGAAGATGACTGACAACCCGGTAAGTCAATAATCGGCTGACTTTTTGTGCTTGTCCCTGATGCAGGTGCTGGGTGACCTCTGTGCTGAGTTGCAGGAGCTGAAGGGGAAGGCTGTCGCGTCGATGACGTTGCTGGCAACGACTGAACGAGGCGATGCTGGAGTCTTTGGCCAGAGAGGCACAGCGGAGACAGTGAATAAAGCCGACTCCGTAAAGCATAAAGGAAAGCCCACCGAAATTGGCCGTGATCCGAATAATCGGTATTGAGTACGTGGATCTCCGACACTGCATGTGGTGGTGAGTGCTGTGCGCAAGGTGAGGGGAAAGACAGCGAGAGGGTTGGCAGGACGCGGGCTGACGAGTGCCCTGGGTCCTAGCACCCTACGCCGCAAGCCTGCAGCAGTCTCACGTCGCTCTATAGGGACACAAACCGGACAAGGTCTGTACCTTTCCCGTAGGCAGACTCAAACCGCTATAGCGTCCCAGAGAATAAGGAGGAATCGAGGGGAGAATGCCGGTTCCTCCGATAAGAAAGGCCATTCTCTGCGGAGGCAGAGAAAAGCCCCAGAGTCGGCGGGGATGACGACAGTGAGAGCAGACCCGTCAGGTCCAATCAGATGGGCACGGAACTCACGGAGGAGGTGCCGAAAGGGCAAGTCGTGGGGTGCCAGTTCGGACCCCGGCCGCGCAGTAGGATCTGCTCTATTGGGGACCTGCCCTCATAGAACGGGACGCTTCACTGAGGGATTCTTCGCTGGCGATGGGGCGGCCCCACTGCTGGCGGGGGCTACTGAGGTGTGAGCGGCTCGGACCAAAGGGGCGCGAAAACCTCGGAGGGGGTGCCGAAGTAGTACGTTCCAGGGTGCCGGCTTGGACCCTGGACGTGTAGTAGGACCCACTTTGGGGAGGAGTTGCCCTTGTGGGACGTGTCGCTTCGACCGACGTATCTTCGCTGGTGGTGGGGTAATGTGGTACCCGGATGGCGGTGGTACCCAGCCAGGATGCCCGAGAAGATCGGAGGAGGGCTTGTGCCTCCTCCAGACCTCGAGGGGGCGACCACCCTGGGGGCCGCGGGTACAGAGCTGGGAAGCTCGACCCTGTAGGGACCCGTGGTCACCGCCAGGGGGACCCCAATACCTGGAGGACTCTGGACCTCACCACTTCCGCCACACCAGGAAGTGCTGGGGGGAAGAGGAACAGGGACACCCGGAGTGCTTCCGGGGAGACAGCTGGCACTTCCGCCACACTGGGGCGTGTCGGTGGGAGATTGACCGGGAACACACCTGGAGCACATCCGGGTGCTTATTTAAAGGGGCCGCCTCCCATCAGAGTTGGACTTGAGTCGGGTGGAAGAAGGACAAGATTTCTGGAGGAGAGAAGGTGGCGGTCTGAAGACACAGAGAGAGAGAGAGAGAAGGCATTGTGTTGGCCTGGACTGAGGGGTATTGGGGCTTGTGAGCAGTGAATTTGTATACTATGGAGCACCAAAATAAAGGTGTGTGGGGTAATACTAACGTGTCTGCCTGTCTGTGTCCGGGTCATATTCACAATATATATATATATATATATATATATATATATATATATATATTTACAGTTAGGTCCATAAATATTTGGACAGAGACAACTTTTTTCTAATTTTGGTTCTGTCCATTACCACAATGAATTTTAAATTCCCCTGAAATGAAGGGATTGTGTTATTAAAATGCTTTAGTTGCCTCACATTTGTATGCAATTGTTTTGTTCATCCCACTGAATTAAAGCTGAAAGTCTGCACTTCAACTGCATCTGAGTTGTTTCATTTAAAATTCATTGTGGTAATGTACAGAACTAAAATTAGAAAAAAGTTGTCTCTGTCCAAATATTTATGGACCTAACTCTATGTATTATATATATATATATATATATATATATATATATATATATATATATATATATATATATATATATATATAGTATGTAAACATATATTTATATACATATACATACAGTATATATACATATATTTATACATATACAGTATATATACATATATATATATATATATATATATATATATATACTGTATATATATACCTGTATATATACACACACACACATACATATGTATATATATATATATATATATATATATAGTAAGAAAGGTGCTATATTGCTCCCGACCTGACACAGATTCACATGGATGCACATATAAATATAAATAAACTTTTATTTTTGTTCAGCTGGAGGGCACGTCTTCCCCGTAATCCTTCCAGCCACAACACAGTACAGTAAGCACCACTACAAAACACTCTTTTCTTCCACCACCACTCCTCACCGAGCTTTCTCCTCCTCCACCCGACTCTGGCCGTTGAGTGATGATTGCTGGCCGCTTTTATTGGGCACCCGGATGTGTTCCAGGTGTTTGATTGCCGACATCCGGCTGCACTTCCGGCCGTGGTCAAACTTATGCCCAGAAGGGTCCAGCAGCTCCTGCTGCAGCACCCCCTGGTGGCGCCTGTGGAACCCAACAGGGCTGTGGAGAACTCCATCCCCCATGGAGCCCTGCGGGAGGCTGAGGCACCGCTCCAACCCAGGGGGGTGGTCATCCAGTGTCCAGGGGGAGGTATTGCACAGTCCAGGGCTGCTCCCCCTGAATATATAGTGAAGGGGCGGCCCAGTCAGGGCCCATCTGCCACTATATATATATATTTTTATATTTCTTTTTTCTATGTCTGAATCGCAATCTGATTATTTGGATCGTTACTGACCAGTAACACTTGTGGTTGTTCGGCCAGTCAGCAAACATCTGCCACGTCCCTTCAGTTATGAGAAGCAGCTCATAGATATGTGCGACAAGGGGATATGTATACACACACAGTATATATGGTAAGGATTTGGATAGCACACAGTCTTGGGCAGATTTTTGGCGGTAAAACATAATGCAACTAAATGTAAAGAAGTAAAAGTGTTAGATTTGAATACATAATGACACTTGAAAGTACAATTTATGAGAACTGAAATTATAAATATATTTCAGGTTTAAGCAAACAGAGATTAAGAGGGGACCTGACTGAAGTGTTGAATATTATGAAAGGAATTTGTACAGTAGATCCTAGTTATTACTTTAAAATGAACTCTGCAACAAGAACATGGGGACATGTTTGGAAACATGTTAAGGGTAGATTGTGCACAAATGTTGGAAAGTTCTTCTTCACTCAAACAACCACAGGCACGTGGACTAAATGACCAAGTAGTGCATTGGAGAGTAGGACTTTAGGGAACTTCAAATGTCAACATGGTGTTATTTTGGACCCTCTCGCTGAATAGGATGGACGGGCTTGTTGGGCTGAATGATCTATATTATATAGATATATATATATGATCAGAACTTTTCTAAAGTTCTAATTTAATTCCTGGGTATGATGTTAATCTGCATCCAGCCCTGCATGTAGGCCCTCCAACCTGCAGGGAAAAACCTGAGGGCTGGTGCCAAATTTGTACTTCAGCCACCATAAAAAATCGCATGCTGGTTCCATTCAACACCATCCAACCTCTGCTTCTTAGGGACAAGCTGACAGAAATGTGAGAAGATTCATACCTGGTGGCATGGATCGTGGACTATCTTAAAGACAGACCTCAGTATGTGAGTCTCAGGAACTACAGGTCTGACATTGTGGTCAGCAACACAGGAGCGCCACAAGGGTCTGTACTTTCTCAGGTCCTGTTCAGCCTATATACATCGGACTTCCAATACAACTCGGAGTCCTGCCATGTGCAAAAGTTCACTGACGACACTGCTATCGTGGGCTGCATCAGGAGTGGGCAGGAGGAGGAGTATAGGAACCTAATCAAGGACTTTGTTAAATGGTGCAACTCAAACCACCTACACCTGAACATCAGCAAAACCAAGGAGCTGATGGTGGATTTTAGGAGGACCAGGCCCCTCATAAACCCCATGATTATCAGAGGTGACTGTGTGCAGAGGGTACAGACCTATAAATACCTGGGAGTGCAGCTGGATGATAAATTGGACTGGACTGCCAATACTGATGCTCTGTGCAAGAAAGGACAGAGCCGACTATACTTCCTTAGAAAGCTGGCGTCCTTCAACATCTGCAATAAGATGCTGCAGATGTTCTATCAGATGGTTGTGGTGAGTGCCCTCTTCTACGCGGTGGTGTGCTGGGGAGGCAGCATAAAGAAGGGTTACGCCTCACAAATGGACAAACTGGTGAGGAAGGCAGGCTCTATTGTAGGCACGGAGCTGGACAGTTTGACATCTGTGGCAGAGTGAAGGGCGCTCAGCAGGCTCCTGTCAATCATGGAGAATCCACTGCATCCACTGAACAGGATCATCTCCAGACAGAGGAGCAGCTTCAGCGACAGACTGCTGTCACCGTCCTGCTCCACTGACAGACTGAGGAGATCGTTCCTCCCCCACACTATGCGACTCTTCAATGCCACCCGGGGGGGGGGTAAACGTTAACATTATACAAAGTTATTGTCTGTCTGTATACCTGCATTTTTATCACTCTTTAATTTAATATTGTTTTTTATCAGTATGCTGCTGCTGTAGTATGTGAATTTCCCCTTGGGATTAATAAAGTATCTATCTATCTATCTATCTATCTATCTATCTATCTATCTATCTATCTATCTATCTATCTATCTATCTATCTATCTATCTATCTATCTATCTATCTATCTATCTATCCATCTGAACTAGTGTGGTGCTGAGGTGTGACCTGTCACAGGGCAGCACTCGGGTCCTAATCTGGGATCCTGAGTTGGTTTGCCGTGCGGTGGGTGCAGCAATGCGCTGTATCGGCGTGTGCTCCTAACCTCTCTCTCTCTAAGTTAAGCATTCCCAGAGTATAAGGTCTAGCAATGCAGGCAACTTGACAAAAATGTTCTCAAGATGGATCTTTGTCTGGGTACATTTTAGATTTTAAATGTGATACATGTGAAACTTAGTATTAAAGTAGTATTACATAGTAAAGGACAGAGTTAGCTAAGAATATGAAGGGGACATACTGTATTTAAGATGACCTTTCTTTAAAATCATCTGTCCAAAATAAAGTGGGGATGAGGTTCAGAAGTTACCAAGAATTTGTAAAGAAGGTCATTTTTGAGCTACAGCGTTACAACGTGACTCATCACTTGTTTTAAATAGCAACACAATACACCAAAGATAAAAAATTACAAAGACTATAAGAATGTTTTATGATTCCATAGAAACAATCATATTTAATAATAAAGTCATACAAAACATTACATTTCATTACATGATGAAAGAAGGAAAAATAATATTATTTAGTTACAAAGTCACATTTCTGGGGTCCACAGAAAGATGTAAAAATGTTTCATCTGCAAAGACATGGACTCATAATAAGGAAAGATATGCCGCCTAGCATTAGGTCCCAGAAGTGGAGTTTGGTTGTGAATAAAGTCAGAAAACATAATGTGAGTTTCCATTTCAAAAACATTTTACAAGGTCTTTAATGGCCAAAGACAGTACAGAGATAATTTAGAATCACACAGACATGTTCTTACACTGAAGCAAAGCTTTAATTTACCATAAACATTAACAAATGTTTTACAGTAAATAGGTTCAACAACAACATGTCATCATTGTATTTGGAAATAACATATTTTACAGTATGTGATGCTACAAAATGTTAAAAAAATACATGACTTGAGAACAGCGCAGGTTACAGTTGTATATATATTAGTTTTTGTTTCTTTTTTGCGACACATTTGTTTTCCTTCTGTCACACATTCACACACATGGTTTACAGATGAAGACACTTTAAAGTAATCCGCGCCCTACAATGGTTTATGAATCACAGCAAGAAAATGTGCATAATTCATTGAATACCCAGTGTATTACATCTACACTATTGTATATATACTTGTGTTTAACAGTAATCATATGTGTCCACCATTCTACCAATTGTTAAAGGCGTCAGTTTGCAATAACTGATTAACTTTATTTTATGGTCTATATTTTTGTACCTAGTTTTTAGCCCTTTCCTTCCATATGTTGCAGATGTAATAGCTATGCCAGTGAAAGCTATCATTAATTAAGAAATCAAAAGAACCCAGGAATTCTTAACAGCTAAATACTCTGGGGTTAGAATATGTACTGAACTTTTTGAGTGCATCATTACTTATTTAACAGAGGTTCAAATGGTGCAGTGTGCTGGCCATTTATGAGTTTATACTATAGGCAAAACCATTATGTAGCAGCATAAGAAAAGAAACTGAAGTGTCGCTGTACAGGGTGGACCAGATCTAATTATGCAACTGTTCGACTGACAACTGTCTCCCCGCCATTTTGGAATGCAGGGCAGGTGCTGCCATCTATCGGCAACAAAACTAATTTTAAGTGAAATCTCTATGTGCACGGCAGGTGCTGTGAATTCTCTATGTAATAAACTTAATAAGTTATAGCGTAATTAGATCTGGACCACCCTATATTCTGCCTCATATATGTTGCCAACTTTCTTGTGGCTCTTGTGGCACTCCACAAGTGTATGCCTGCAGTGTTAGCCGCTTCTAGTTACTCGGGATACAAATCTAAAATGAATTGTCTGAGGTCATACTGAAAAAGGCACTTGATCATCTGGACCACCTGAGAAAATGCATGGCAAGTAAGTGTGTACACCCTTGACTCTTAAATCACAGCACTGTTTTACTGTTGTACAGTTTTCTACTTTGTATGTTATATGTATATGAGTTTATAGCTTTGGTACTATTTATATAGTCATTTTTATATACTATTGTATATTCATCAATTATCCTGTACTCCCCTTTCTATCATTTAGTCCAGGGGTCCTCAGTCACAGTCCTGGAGGGCCGCAGTGGCTGCAGGTTTTTGCTTCAACCCAGTTGCTTAATAAGAAGAGCTTATTGTTCAAGTAACACTTCTGCTTCACTTTAGTTGTCTCGCTCATTAAGATTTTGAAGCCTTATCACTTATTTTAGTCTTAAACAGCTGTATTCTTGGCTTTTAATTGCTCCTAATTAGAAATAACATGCAAATGACAAAAGAAACCAGCATTTCTTCATTTAGCTCGTTACAATTTCCACCTCTGTGTATTTATCATGCACTATTGGGTTTAATTAAATACTTGGAAGGAAAGTGAAGAGAAAAAAGTGAAGGACTGAGAATCACTCCTCCATTTTAGCCTTCAAATCATTTGGATGATATCCTTAGAAAGGGGAAGAAAATCCAGGATATGAGAATGACCTGACATAGCAGAGTTAAAGCATGAACAAGCCATGAAATTAAATTATTGGCAAGAGCCTTCTAATTAAGCAACCGAGATAGAACAAAAGCCTGCAGCCACTGCGGCCCTCCAGGACTGTGATTGAGGACCCCTGATTTAGTCCATCGCAGGTTTCTCACTCACTTATTCCTTTTCTGAACCTGCTTAGTTCAATATGCAGTTTGGCCACATGGAACAGGAGCCAATCCTGGCAGCGCCGGGCTCAAGGCATGAAGGAACACCAGTTTATGACTTGGCCCCAACTTAACTAAATTGGGTTATTTTAGTGCCACTAGTTAATCTATCAGAAGTGTCTTTGGAATGTGTCTTCTATCTGTCATCTTCTAGGCAGCGGCTGTTACAGAAGCTCTCAGTTTTGTTTTTCTTAACAATTATTAATTATTAAATATTTATTTAATTAATAATTAACTTAACTTAAATAATTATTAATTATTAATGTTCAGGATTTGGCCACTGGCTTGTTACTATCAATTTTTTAATAATTTTTAAATTTAATCGAACAAATGCTGCAACACAGACCCGAGTGCAGGGTTCTCTTAACTGCCTTTTGGACAACCTGTAAACTTGAGAGATGTAAAGTGTAAAGGATCTGATGGCTAGCAACATTTATATTATCTGAGAATGTAAGAGACTCTGAGGAACGTAAACTGGAATATGTTAAATATTCACCTGGTAGCACTACACTCACGGCTGCCTAAGGAGCTTCATCACACCCGATTGTAGGAGCTGCGTTTCTGAAGATGGAGATGGGCAAATATCACGAGCAAAGCTAAAAGTTAGGTGGAAAGGATTCAGACGTGGCCTGGATGAGGAATGTTTCGATTGATTTTATACAAGTTACGGTACTGTGACATTTAAGGTACTGCAGAAAACTTCTTTATTTCAGATGCTATTTAAATTCTGGATGGGTTTCATTAGTCTGTGGTAAATCCAGAACGATGACTGGAGATTTTTTCACCAATGGGCAAAAAGAGAGCGCAGTACAATTGAAATTAAATGTGTGATCCAGACACTGAAATGTAGACCAAAATCAACAATGTTACTGCCATGAAGTGAAATCATCCTGGCTGACTTTGTGTCAGAAACGATTCACTGTTACCAATATCTTTATGATGAATCATTCTGAATGCTAGTGACTTCAAACAAGAAAAACAAAAAGCTTTCAGTATGTTCCATTTATAAACCTTACCAAGCTGGACCAGCTCTATTCAGATATTAATGACATTTAATATAAACCTGCGGCATAATCAGAACAGGTCTGACCTCATTTTTATTGTCACCTACAAGTCTGCTACTGGCAGCAGCAGCTTTCTCTTATCCAAGTCAGAAGTTTTCATCTGTGACTGAGGCGGGTGGTGGTTTGTTTTTATTAATTTTAAAAATTTTATTTTTGAGTTTCTGTAAAATTTTAATTTCCTCTTGAGGACATCTTATCTAATCTTCCCCTATCTTGATTTTGAAATATGGAAAGTTATATATACACAACACTTTGCTTATTTAATCTTGGGAGACATTGTTGTGATGTGAAATTGTGCATACAAGTTGATAAATATTTTGTATGTCTTTATTTGTAACTTAGACAAAGCAATGTAATATTAGTGTTACATTATAGATAATAATGGCTTGATGGTTTGACAACTCCTTCTCCCCTTTTAGGACTGAGTCCCTTTGTAATTTTATGACAGGGTTGGGTGAAGTGCCTCAGACAAGTTTAGCTAATATTTCTCTGCAGGACTCCCAGTCCACCCACACAGGAAAGCCAGGCTGCCAAACTGCCAAGTTTACCTTAACATGTGGTTTGGAGGGCAGGTGTGAGGGTGTTCTGTCCCCCATTGGTCTGAAGTATGGCTGTTTGGAATTGGCTTGTGTCAGAAGCCTTTAAGTAACACAACGCCCTATTGGCTGTAGGGGTTGGACAGAAAACCTATAAATTTGCTTGTTTTACCGCACCCTCTCTCTCTGTTACCAAACTGATGAAAGACTATCTCACACCATGAACTGAAAAGGACAACACAATGAAGAGCACAACTCGGCAGCCATATTGAGACAGGCATCGGCCTGTTCTGAAGAAAGCTGAACACCAATGATGCCTTAACTAGAGACATTTTAAGTAACTAACAAGTCTGTGTGCCGCCTGAAACTACACATCACCATTTATCAAGTTGTATGGTTGCCAGTATTCACATGTACTTTGCTTATTGTTATTATTTTATGAATATTATCAATAATACATTGTTTAAATTGTAGCTTAACTCCTGCTTGTCTTTTACTACACGTAATTGCCTGAGGTTATACATGTAGAAGGGAAGGTGGGGAGAAGTTATATGGGACAATACCTTATAAACAGTAGTAAGTCTGTGAGATTTGAGGCATTCTGACAAAGGCTACATATTAATAATACAAAAGGGGAAAGGAGAGAAATTTATTACTCTACCAGACAAAACAGACATCAATATTGTATTTTGCATACTCCAATTATGTTTTTGATCTTCACACATGCACCCATAATCAAGGGGGCCACACAATAACATTTTCCTTCTTCATGCAGACCTGAAATGAAAAAGCAGGGGCCAGACAAAGAATGGATGTAGAATTTATGCTTATTTAATTTTTGTTCTTTTATAGTATTGTAATCATCTAATTTTTGCCGTTGTACAGTTTGTAGTTTTAAAATATTGCTTATTTGTGTGAAATGTTAATAAAATATTCGTATTCAATTTGTAGGTGAGGGGATGCTGGCGCACGCATGTTGTTGCCGCTCCTCCCTGTTAACAACACTTTTCGCAAAATTTGCCTTAATTCTACACTTTCTTATGTTTGTTTTATTTTTTTTATTGTACGTATAGTTCGTGGATACAACTGACTCAAATTGCATGGATTTGGCTTAATATTTACAGATTTTATGGACTCTACTTTGACTGGGAACAGCTAAGTCTGTGGATCATGGGACGAGACCGGCCTACCAACATTTCTTTGTACCTGGCGATCTAAGACCTCGGGATGATCTGTCTCTGTGATTATATTCGCTATGCTGATCTTCTCCCGTTTCATCTTACAGTACTCTATGACTGGGAACTGATCTGATGTTAATACTAACCTGGCTTATGGCTCCGGGGCGATCACGCCTGAAATTACCAAGCATTACTGTTTGTGGCTGTGTATTGGAACCTCCAAATCCTGCTACATCCTCCTGCTATGCTTTCTGCTGCTTGCTATCACCGCTCACCTACGCTACCAAACCCGCCTGTCCTACCGGTTCCGCTGTGCTGTGCTGCTTCTCCACTGCTATTCAGATAAGTATTGCCCAGTATTTTAAGTGCCTTGAGCATGGGAAAGGCGCTATATAAATAAAATGTATTATTATTATTATTATTATTTATGTGCAATATGAATATGTGACTCACAGGCTGAACCCTTATTTGTATGCTATTAAACTGCCCTTTACAAAGAGATTTTTAAAATAAAAATCAATGTCATGTTGCTTACCTTTAATCATTTCAAAACTGATTTAGCTGTTTATTAAGTTATACAACTAATAAACTAAAATATTAAATAACCACAATTAAATTAAAGAGTTACTTAAAATAACCTTAATAAATACCTAGAATTAAACTAAAGCCAGTGGTGTTTTTCTCTTTACATCAGAAGAGGTAAGTCAGCAACTTTAAAATATCATTTGTTGCAGACACCTTGTTCTATTTGTATTCCTGCATTTGGATGAGGAAAAGAAATGTGAAAAGCAGAATAAATGTATGAGGTAGGATTGTTTCTTTAGTTAAATTATTCATATAAAAATCACACAAGTATGAAAGTATGTAATTATATGTAAATATGTCCACAATATATAATAAAGTAATGTAATAATACTTGCTGCACTCATATTTTAGAATATTATGTTATTCTTATTTTCCATGGTACAGGCAACTACACATCTTCCTAGTTTAATAAATAATATAAAATATTGATTTTACATGTTTTGTTTTTGTTTAAAATAGTTGTACACAAAAAAATAAATGCAGTAATGACTAATTTATGGTGTAAAGTATACTGTAGAAATAAAAATATTCATTCATCCTTTTCTAATATTTACATTTTGACTGTAAGGATAGATTTGAAATGAGAATAAAAAGAATAAAAGGTGGCACGGTGGCGCAGTGGTAGCGCTGCTGCCTCGCAATTAGGAGACCCGGGTTTGCTTCCCAGGTCCTCCCTGCATGGAGTTTGCATGTTCTCCCCGTGTCAGCGTGGGTTTCCTCCGGGTGCTCCGGTTTCCTCCCACAATCCTAAAGACATGTAGGTTAGGTGGATAGGCGATTCTAAATTGGCCCTAGTGTGTGCTTGGTGTGTTTGTGTGTGTCCTACAGTGAGTTGGCACCCTGCCCGGGATTGGTTCCTGCCTTGTGCCCTGTGTTGGCTGGGATTGGCTCCAGCAGACCCCCATGACCCTGTGTTCGGATTCAGCGGGTTGGAAAATGGATGGATGGATGGATGGATAAAAAGAATAAAATACTCCTTATAATCTTTTTTTTTCTGATGTAATGAAAGCTACCTTGGAATGAGTCTAATAAGATGAATTTGCATTTCATAACATTTTTCATGTGCTCTAAATTGATTTTGATTCAACCTAAATATTTGTTGTGATGTGAAATTGTGCATACAAGTTGATAAATATTTTGTATGTCTTTATTTGTAACTTAGACAAAGCAATGTAATATTAGTGTTATATAATTGATAATAACAGCAATGGTTTAAGAACCCCTTCTCCCCTTTTAGGACCGGGTCTCTTTGTAATTTTACGACAGGGTTGGGTGAAGTGCCTCAGACAAGTTTAGCTAATATTTCTCTGCAGGACTCCCAGTCAACCCCCACAGGAAAGCCAGGCTGCCAAACTTTACCTTAACATATGGTTTGGAGGGCAGGTGTGAAGGTGTTCTGTCCCCCATTGGTCTGAAGTATGGCTGTTTGGAATTGGCTTGTGTCACAAGCCTTTAAGTACTACAACGCCCTATTGGCTGTAGGGGTTGGACAGAAAACCTATAAATTTGTTTGCTTTACCGCACCCTCTCTCTCTGTTACCAAACTGATGAAACACCATCTCACACCATGAACTGAAAAGGGCAACACAATGAAGAGCACAGCTCGGCAGCCATATTGAGACAGGCGTGTGGCCTGTTCTGAAGAAAGCTGACCACCAATGATGCCTTAGCTAGAGACATTTTAAGTAACTAACAAGTCTGTGTGCCGCCTGAAACTACACATCACCATTTATCAAGGTGTATGGTTGCCAATATTCACACATACTTTGCTTATTGTTATTATTTATGAATATTACCAATAATACATTATTTAAATTGTAACCTAACTCCTGGTTGTCTTTTACTACACCTACTGTAATTGCCTGAGGTTATACATGTAGAAGGGAAGGTGGGGAGAAGTTATTTGGGACAATACCTTATAAACAGTGGTAAGTCTGGGAGATTTGAGGCACAAAGGCTACATATTAATAATACAAAAGGGGAAAGTACAGTAAAATATTACTCTACCAAGACAAATCAATATTCATTAAGCTGAATTTGATTTTCTTGGTTGTCACCTGTTTTGATAGTTTTCCATGGAAAACAAAAATGAGTCAAGAATAACACATTTAAAGAGACAGAACACATTTTAAGGAAAACTTTGGATTAAACCCAGGACTCTGGTTGAACGCCAGTCAATACAGAAAGAAAATAAAAGAGCAGTAAACAAAATAACAATAATAGTAATATTTTAGAGCAGCCCAAATTGTCAGTAATGGAGGCACTGCAATAAAATCACACAAAAGCTCAATTTTGCATCAGTTTTACAATTTCTATCCAGTATCATTTTCCTTAAAACGTTATTTTGGATTTTTATTTACCAGGACAGTACAACTGATGAAATGATATCCATTTAACTTTAATTGTGTATAGAAAAGCAAAACCATAAAATGAAAGCAGTTAATGCAAGTGTTTGCAGTACTTTTGACTGGTAAAATAGCCTTACTTTATTATGCTTTGAAATTGAGAAAGGTTTTGTAAGTTTAAGCAGACATTAGTATTATCTATCCCGGATACAGGCAGCAATTGTTCGATCAAGATCCTTAAGTGTAGCAATTTTCAAAATACTTGCCATTCTGAAGCTGTGATAACTGCTACCATAAGGAAATGCTACAGTTTAACTCTTTCATCTCTCCTTGGCTTGCTAGTCAATCAGTATCCTTCTGACGGTATAAATAAATAAAAAATAACAGCAGCTGCTAAAAAAGGATCTAACATGTCCTCTTTCTGTTTATTAAGGCTTCAGAAGGCACAATTGCAGTGTGATAATGATGATGATGACAAAGGTATAATTATGGCCTTCTTCTTCTGAAATTGCCAGTGTGGGAGGGGATGGTGAATGGACACAAGAACAAATGGTTTAAATGGAACTTATTTTTTACACATGTAAATACAACGTAAAGTCGGGACACTTTTAAATTCACACAGTCTGATTGAAGTGTAAAACATACACAATTTGATTGACAAATATACTGTAATTACTTATAAGGCATACTGTAGTTGTTTCATGGAAAAATAATGCAACTGACATGTATAAAAGGAATATCATTTTACTCACTATATGTAATTACTTGGACTTATGGCTGTACTATAGTGTACAGTTTAGTCTCATGTGTCTCTCACTATTTTCTATAAACATTTTTGCTTTATTCCCCACCAATCTTACCCTACCATCTTGCTCGCTACATTTAAAGTTTTTGCATTCACAGACTGTCTTTTTGATGAATCTGCCTACCTTATACTCCAGCAAATATCTTAATTACAAACGGTCTTTTACTTGGTTCTGATAGCTTGGTTTTTATTTGATTTGAATGAATTCAGTTTGCTTAGCTGCAAAGCAAGTAACACAACCACCTCAAACATATTTACTTTCTTGCAAAGAACACCGAAATGCTTATACCAGTTATCTGTATAACATTTAAATTAAATCACTCATTCCAAAAAACGTGTTATTATATTAAAAACAAGGATAAGTCAAAAAGTAAAGGCAATTTGAAAATTAAGAGGAAACTTCAATGGATAGAAGCTGACACAATTTAATGCGTTCATGATGGCTTATGGCAGTGGTTCTCAATCTGTGGGGGGGGGCACGAAGTAACAAAAAGGGGGGCGCGAAGATGTGGAAAAAAAGAAAACAAGACTTGAAAATATGAAAAATACATCTATTGAAGCCAAAACAAATTAACTTAAACTACATTCTGATACTAGAAAAATAAATATAGAGGTAGATAAATGTCGATAAAAGGTAGGTATAATAAAATATGAATCTATGAAATATCATTAAATAAAAAGAACAAATTGGTATTAGTGGGCTCCTTTCAAAAAAATGTTAGGGGGGGTGCGATTAAAATTGTTATGAAAACGCGGGTCGCAAATACTGAAAGGTTGAGAAATGCTGGCTTATGGGTAATTTTCTGTGCTGTTAGTCTAGCTCAGGGGTGGGCAATGTTGGTCCTGGAGAGCCGCAGTGGCTGCAGGTTTTCATTCCAACCCGATTGTTTAATTAAAAACCAATACTTGCCAATCTCAGACTTTATTTAATTTTATGGCTTGCTAGTCTGCAATGTGAGGTTCTTATATCATAGATTTTTTCCTTTTCAAGGATATCATCCAAATGATTTGGAGCCTAAAATGTTTAATTTTCAGTCTGTCACATTTTTCTATTAAGTGTTTTATTAAATCAAACAGTGTAAGATGAACCCACAGAGATGTAAATGGAAACAAGTTAGATGGGGAACTGCTGGCTGCTTTGTCATTTACATCTTATTGCTAATAAGGAGCCATTATCCAGTGTTCTGACCCACATGCTGTTAGCTGTTATTTGTTGAGCTGTGCTCCCCCTTTGTCTTGCCATTTATTAACACACCTGTCAGTCACGTCCCACACTCACAGTGGTGTCATAAATGTCTATGAATCTCACGTAAAGCAGGTAGGTCCCATAATAAACATTTCAATCCAATACACCCCATGTGTGTCACGTAGGCACCCCTTTATCTCTTGTTTCGGTCACGTCCGCAACGTATCTTTAAAGTATATAAACCTCTGGGTCTGGTTAGTTGTGGTATGCAACAATTTGAACCTCTGTCTACGTGCTTCTCTTTGTCTTGATCCAACCGAGGGAATCACTCGCCTTGTAAGTGTCTTTTAAAGCTTTATTGTTTAAAGTATACTGTCAGCTATGTATATTGCTTTGTAAATCATTATTTGTTGTCTTTGGTTCGACACCTGCAAATACCTGTATGTTCCTTTTGTATATTTTTCAGTTTAAAACAAGGTACGTCCAGTAAAAACCTTCAACAAAGCTCACCCTTGTCGTTTTTATGTGGATGTGCCAAATTGTTTAAGCTTTCTGTGGCCCGGACGGACAGCATGGAGTGAGGCAGACAATCCAGTGAGAGCAGCTCTTTAAGATTGAAATACAGTAAGCAATTAAGGGTGGGGAACCTTAACAAGCAAGACCACTAAAATGAAGCATCAAAATGTCACTTAAGCAATAAGTGCTTCATCAGCAATAATTGACTTCTCATAAGGAAACTGGGTTGGAACAAAAACCTGCAGCCACTGCAGCCCTCCAGGACCCACCCCTGGTCTAGCTGACGCCAAAGTCAAATGAACGTGGACACTCCTCTGCAGGACTGCACCATAGTGAGATTTCTTTGGGTAGAGTGAGTGAAACCTGCTGAAATTCACAGTAGAATGTTGGCATCAACTAGATTAATGGCTGAGCGCTGTGCTACCCATAAACCATTGCGAACATGTTGCATTGGGTTGGCCTCTATTCATTGCAGTTAGCGCGTAATTTTCAGATTGCCGTTACTTTTTGATTTACCCTTGTAATTACTGCTAAACTCTGGCATGCCACTTATCTGAAACAGCAGGAGATATTGCCACAAACCAAACACCTTTTTAAAATTTAATGCATACTTGGAACTTTATTGGTTTATTTCCTTTAGTTGTTCTTTAAGAACAATAAAAGTTAGTATTTAACTTAAAAACCAAGTGGTATTTTCAAGCACTGCATTCTTGTCCCTTCATGATAGTACTGTACAAATCTGTGCCAGTTTTCACAGATACTCCACTCGTTATCTCGGGATGACTGAAGTCTTTATTATCATAATCTGTTTTTCACAATCCAGTCAGTTTACAGGTCAAGAGAAAATAAAAAAAATTAAAAATAACAACAATACTGCATTGGTAAAAATGTAATCTGTGCAGTTTATCCAATAATTTATATTCTCAAAACGGGACCAAACAGCACTGTAAGTAGGGCATTCTGCCTATCTGCCGTGATCCTAAGAGGTATAATTCTGTAAGCAGGAGTTCATGTCAGGAAGTTGCAATAAAGTTAATTGATGGATTATTTAAGGGAGGAGAAATTTGGTGGGTAGAGTAGAGAGAGAAAATAAAGGAGAAGTTTTCTTGGGTAGCTCTGTGCTGTATCTCCACTGTTGTATCATAAAAGAAATAAAATATAGTTGGCAAATAGTCCACAAACTGGGGTGACCATCTCTGTGTGCATTCCCACACATCGAAGACTCAGTCTGCTACACTACCGAGGTTGCCCGCAAGCCAAGAGGGACCGACGCCGAATTCTGGTAAGGACAGTAGCAGACTCTCCACACCCGCTCTTATAATCCGTTTGAAGCTCCATGATCTCTCTGTTTTTCTTTTTATTTCTGAACATGTTTTACTAGTCGCTAGTTTTGTTTCTGATTAGATCTATTGTGGCGCCTGGCTTGCCACTGATAGTAGCCACTAGAAATCAGATAAATGGATTTTAAAATTTACCAATGATTTTTAGTCAATGCCATGGCCGGATTAAGGTGGGTGCTATTGATGCTGCAGCATTAGGCCCATTCCTGAAATAGGCCCAGAAGAAAACAGACGAGAATTTTCCGGAAGCTGAACAGTTTTCCTTTGCTATATTAACCTCAAAATAATTCTTAGAATGAAATTTGGAGTCCTCAATGGGGCAGGAAAGGCTAAGCATGCTGGCGCTTATGAGCATTGAGCATGAGCTGCTGTGCAGTCTTGACTTCACTGACACGATCGAAGAATTTGCGCTTGCTAAGGCTCGAAAAACAGCAATATAAGTAAGCAGCACTAGCGCAGTAGTTAGGGTGACAATATGTCTAGGTTAAGTTGATCTGGTTTAGCCTTTTCTGCATTAAGTGCACTTTTCAGACGACTGCTATTGAATGTTGATGTTACATAGTTTGATGTTAATCTCGAGTTGTTACGATACTAATTCGTTATTATTATTCATGTTCAATAAAGGCTGGCTGGTTGCATAGCAAGCGATTAAGGCTCCTTGGTCGGTCTGAGAGCGCATGTACGGTGAGGGTTGAATGCACATGCACTGTGATAGATGGCCGGCTTCATATTCCGGCCCTCATCCCCAGGCCGCCAGGAGGAGCTCTCCCGACAGCATGGACAGGCCCCGAATTCCAGCAGGGCCTCAAGACTATGTAGTTTTTATGCACAGCCCTGCTGGATACCTTGGGGACCACTGGGAGTCGCTGTCGGGAGGCCCGTGGGCTCATATATGCCCTATAAGCCGGAAGTGCGTCATAATCCAATGACAGGAAGAAACGACGAGCTCCTGGGTTGAAGATAAGGACTGTTTACCCTGACCCGGAAGGAATAAGAACTTGTGGGTAATGGAACGGAAACACCTCCGGGTCAGGGAGTATAAAAGGACTCTGGGAAAGCCCAGACACTGAGCTGAGCTGGGAGGTAGGGTGGCTAAGTGTCTGGGAGCGGAGGAGAGAGTATTATTGTTGATTGGTTTATTATATGAGTAGTCTGGAGTGGAGGGTGCTTGGTGCACTGTATAATAAGAAAATAAATAAGTCTTGGACTTTTACCTGGTGTTTGGAGTGGTACATGAGGGTTCAAGAGGTGGATCAGAACCTCAACTGCTACAGCACCAATGCCGAGAAAAAATAGGCCTTTTTTGCGCTGCAGCATCAGGCCCAATTTTGTCTTAATCCGGCCCTGGTCAATGCAAACCAAGGCACCTGCTTGTCTTGACTGGCTTTTAGATGGGCCCACAAACCAGGGAGGGATCACAAAGAGGTCCAGGGGACTGCCTTATGTCTGCAACTCCTGGACATGTAAGAGACACTGAGAAAATAGAAGCAGGTTAAACGAAATGCTCTCACGATCAGCCACTTCTGCAGCGACTGCCTAAGCAACACAGTTACACTGTACCACAAGAAAATGTTTGTCCGAAGACAGAGAAGACGACAAGATGGAATGAGATAAAAGCAAGGCGAAAAGGAATTAGAACTGCTCTGACATCCATTGTAATGGGCAATATTTGATTGCTCTCAAATAAGATAGATGAACTGTCTGCTCTCAAAGCAGGTCATGACACATACAGGTACAGTGGCATTTTGTGTTTTACGGAGGGCTGGCTTAAACCTGATATACTGTACCTGATGTTGTTTTAATGCTGGAAGGATTTCATCTTATTTAAGCAAACAGAGACCCAGTGCAGTGTGAAAAAAGAGAGGAGGGAGACTGGTCATTCATGCGAATGAGGAATGGTGTAAAAGGGAGCGTATTGCAGAATGCAGTTCAGACATTTAAATTCCGGCTGTCGGAAATCATTCACATTATTTGCCCAGGGAGATAAGTCACGTCATGATTATTAATGTTTATATTCCTCCCTCTGCAAAATGGGAACTCAGCAACGGAAATAATTCACTCCGTTAATAGCACTCTAATGATGAATCATTCTGACCCTGTAGTTGTGTTATGTGGTGACTTCAGCCATGTGACTTTGGAAGGAACAATGACAAACTTCCATCAGTTTGTGTCATGTTCCAATCGAGGAAATAACAAGCTGGACCTCCAGTGTAAATTTCTGGCTACTTTGTGTAGATCTGATCACAGTGTGATTCATTTTATTTCCGAGCAACAAGACTGTTATCTTCTTGGACAAAGTATCCCTGAGGACTGAGGGAACAAAACTATTTTGGAGCATCAAAGCAGCTAAGCAAGAGTATAACATGAAAATCTACAGCCAAGATTAGAGCCAGGAAGCACTTCTTCATGCAGAGTTGTGGGAATCGGGAATTAACTGCTGAGTTCTTGCATTTGAAGTGGACAGATTTTTAAAAGTAGCAATAGCATATAATATAATGGACCAACTCAACTTTTAGATAGCCAAACAAGCTTCACAGACCCACGAGCCTCATCAGTTTTGTCATACCTCTTGTGTTCTTATATTTCAGGGTGTCTAATGTCTAAATTGTCAATACACCAACAGCTGGAAACCTGTCTATGCTCCATGGTTTTGTCATTTGTAGATCTGGACCAATGTCAATGGCCTTTTTACAAAATAAACATGGTATAAACATCAGCAGACTTAAGGTAGATGGGGTAATGAAGAATGAACATGTTAAGTTGTTTTGTGGGTAATGTGATGATTTCATCCATTGGCTAAGAAATTAAACAATAGTATAAATATTTGTATTCCTTATATTTTGAAATATTATTCTACACAGCTAAATTGCAGTGCCGAAGGTAGCAAACCTCTCTCCTATACAAGTGCAATAAGCCAGGATGATCATTTAATTCTAAGTTAGTGTGATCTTTCGTCAATGAGCAGTTAAACTGTAAATTGATTGCACTGGCTGGTTTTGTAATTAAAGGTTTATTTTCAAGTTATGAACAGAAGGTATCTAATGTTGAAAGCTAGACAGATAAGTGTAAAATATTCAAAGTTCCAAAGCCTTTAGCTACATGAATACGCTTAGGATCTTAAACTCTGTTCCAAAATGCATACTTTAGCTGCAGGTTTTGTTGAAACTATTTTTTAGAAGATAATACTTTCAGTTAATGTTAATCAGTCAGTCATTGTCTAACCCGCTATATCCTAACACAGGGTCACGGGGGTCTGCTGGTGCCAACCCCAGCCAGCACAGTGCGCAAGGGAGGAACAAATCCTGGGCAGGGCGCCAGCCCACCGCAGGACACACACACACACCAAGCAAACACCAGGAACAATTTAGGATCGCCAATGCACCTGTCCTGCATGTCTTTGAACTGTGGGAGAACATGCAAACTCCCAGTTAATGTCACATATTTTGAAATCCTATAACTTGTTACATTTCTCATTATGTTACCTCAGATATACTATTAGTGTATATTTACTTATTTACAAAAGACATGTTTTATAAAGGGCGGCATGGTGGTGCAGTGGTAGCGCTGCTGCCTCGCAGTTAGGAGACCTGGGTTCACGTCCTGGGTCCTCCCTGCATGGAGTTTGCATGTTCTCCTCGTGTCTGCATGGATTTTCTCCCACAGTCCATAGACATGCAGGTTAGGTGCATTGGAGATCCTATATTGGCCCTAGTGTGTACTTGGTGTATGTGTGTGTGTCCTGCGGTGGGTTGGCACCCTACCCGGGATTGGTTCCTGCCTTGCGCCCTGGGATTGGCTCCAGCAGACCCCCGTGACCCTGTGTTTGGATTCAGCGGGTTGGAAAATGGATGGATGGATGTATGTTTTATAAACCGAAACAAATGAATTAATGTATTTGAATCCCTAAATCTTTTTTTCCTCCTGTCTTGTTAAAAACTACATTGAGATAATTTAACATGGCAAAAAACAGAAGTGAAAATGAAACCAAGTCACCAACTTCATTGTTAGCTACCAAGTAATCTGCAGCTAATTTTATTTTGGTAAAAAAGAAGAAAAAACAGATACTGCTATAAGAATCACTGTGACGTTCAAAGAGGAGGAAAATGACACCATCAGTAATTTTTAAAAGTGTAAAAGGGCTGAAGCAAGCTGTTAAATTGAGTGAAACGTTTCTTCAAAGGCACATATTTGGTTTGTAATTGAATCGAAGGCACTGTGATTCTTAAAAAAGTGAGTCAGTTATGTTTGGTCCTGGTAAGATGTGTTCAAAGGCATTTACAATGAACATACGTCTTTTCTTTGGAGGACATGACTCTAATAAGCAATACAATTTCACTTTTGTAATAGTTTAATTGTACTTATACTGTATGTATATAAGAGTTTAGTTTGACTGTACTAATATGTGTATGTAAGACTAAAAAAAGTAGAGTTTGTCCTTAACTAAATAACTAAGCCTGCGGTGGGCTGGCGCCCTGCCCGGGGTTTGTTTCCTGCCGTGAGCCCTGTACTGGCTGGGATTGGCTCCAACAGACCCCTGTGACCCTGTGGTTAGGATATAGCGGGTTGGATAATGGATGGATGGATGGAAGCTTCTCATTTCATAGTGTGGACTGTAGAGGGCGCTCTAGAGCTGCTGTTAAACTTGCAGTAGTCGTTGTAGTAATAACAGTATTGTCATGTGTACAGATAAATTCTTACTTGCACGTTCAACCTGCATGAAACATGTCATCACTCACCTGATGTCATAAAGGCATAAATACGTATAAAGACAAATACTCTTACTGCGGTGGGTTGGTGCCCTGTCTGGGATTTGTTCCTGCCTTGCGCCCTGTGTTGGCTAGGATTGGCTCCAGCAGACCCCCGTGACCTTGTGTTAGGATATAGCGGGTTGGATAATAGATGAATGGATGAATTAACATTAGACAGCATGACTGTTGTTGGTAGTGCTGCTGCCTCGATATGGCCAAACGCTATTTTCAGTATCCTGCTGAGGTAGGCTGGCGCCTTGCCCGGAATTTGTTCCTGCCTTGCCTCCTGTGTTGGCTGGGATTGGCTCCAGCAGACCCCCGTGACCCTGTGTTAGGATATAGCAGGTTGGATAATGACTGACTGACTGACTGACTAACTAAATAACTAAGCTCTGAAATGTTTTGTACAGGAAGATTGTTTCTTTTTTGCTTTTATGTAAAATGGTTGTAGTAGCTGTATGCATGTGCTGTTCATTGACCTTCGTATTGGAAAAAAACAAAGGCATTTCAATTATAATTTGTAGTGTAAAAAGTGAGATAATTGCACATAATAGCTTGCAACCCACCTTTAGAAAAAGGGAACTTGAGCGTTAATTTAGATTCAGTCTTAGTCAGGCTCTCTCTAACTTACACCTGTTTGGGGCATTGAAAAGTGCCTTTTTTGGAAGAAAGTTGTATGATGATATGAGAAAGAGAATTTTAACAGGCAGCATCAGTAGAAGGCCAATGAATCAGACCATTTAAAACAACAAAGAATCTGAAAATACTACTTTTTAAAGAATTTTAAAAAATGGTAGCTTTTATTACCATTAAGGAAAATGGCCGAATTCTGTCAATGGAGAAACAGGAACCTTTTCCTTTATAAATGCAGGGTACTCTATAGAACAGGGGTCTCCAACTCCAGGCCTGGAGAGCTACTGTGGCTGCAAGTTTTCATTCTAACCCTTTTCTTAATTAGTGACCAGTTTTTTCTGCTAATTAACTATTTCCCTTTATTTTAATTGATTTTTCTTGAGACTCTGACTGCTGAATTGATTATTTTTTCCTTAAACGGCACCTAAACATAAATCTGATGTGAAGTAAGCCAACAAATGACCAACTAATTTAACGCCTCAAACTCCAACCAACTTCACTTCATTTGGTTTCTTAAATTGAAGCCAATTGTCGTTGCTAATTAAACCCGTTATTTAATTCCATGGCGCTCATTCTGCCATGGCAGACATTTCCTGTTGATTGAAACTGTTAATTTTCTTTTTTAAGAGCGCTGTCACTCGTATGCAGATGACACCCAGTTATACCTTTCATTTAAATCAAATGAAGTTTCTCCAGTGTTGTCTTTATTTAGTTGTGTTAGTGAATTAAAGGAGTGGATGAATGAGAACTACTTTTCTTTAAACACAGATAAAACAGAGATGTTAATTATTGGAGGGAATGACGCTGATCATAATAATATATTGTCATCATTTAACTCAGTTGGAATCCCCATTAATTTTACTGAATCAGCCCGCAATCTAGGAGTTATCTTTGACTCTAGCATGTCATTTAAAGCGCATATTACAAAGTTGTCCAAGACATGTTTCTTCCATCTTAAAAATGTTAGGAAATTAAGGCGCTTTTTAAATAAACAGGATTCTGAGGAATTAATCCATGCATTTATCTCTAGTAGGATTGACTACTGCAATGTGTTGTTCACTGGATGTTCAAACTGTTCTCTATACAGCCTCCAGTTAATCCAAAATTCAGCTGCAAGAATTATTACAAGAACAAGAAAATACGAACACATAACTCCAGTTCTTAAATCCTTACACTGGCTCCCGGTTAAGTTTAGGGCAGATTTCAAAATCCTCCTTTTAACATATAAAGCATTAAATGGCCGAGGTCCGGCTTACTTGTCTGAACTTATCATGACTTACAAACCAGAGCGCACATTAAGATCTCAAGATGCTGGTCTGCTTATGGTTCCAAGGATTAATAAAATAACAGTAGGAGGTCGAGCTTTTAGTTACAGGGCCCCTAAACTGTGGAATGGTCTGCCTGCTACTATAAGAGATGCCCCTTCGGTCTCAGCTTTTAAATCCCGGCTGAAGACTCACTACTTCAGTTTAGCACACCCTGACTAGAGCTGCTGATTAACTGTACAGACTGCATCTCTGTTGTTAGTCATTAGCACTTAAACATAAGTAACATGATAGTTAGAATTCGTTACTAACCCTCATGTATTCTGTTTCTCTTCTCGGTACTCAAATGTGGCACTTGGTGCCACGGCCCACCTGTCAAGTTGTTTTGCCTGCCTAAGGTAAAGTCATCCCTGATGGAGGATCGCAGGAATCGTGGGAAGGAGGGGTCCTTTCATCGGATTGGCTGGCCCAGCGCTGTTTCAGCCATGGAATGGCCAAATGGGGGAGGCAGTTAGATGGATGAAGTCTCCAGGACCCTAAATATATTCAAATCTTCTTATGTGATATCATTTACTGTTAAATTCTGCTCAGTACTTCTAAAATTTTTATTTTTATACTGTATTGAGGATTTGTTCTGTTGTGTGTATTGTATTGACCCTCTTCTTTTGACACCCACTGCACGCCCAACCTACCTGGAAAGGGGTCTCTCTTTCTCCCATTTTTCCCTACTAGGTTTTTTTGGGAGTTTTTCCCTGTCTTCTTAGAGAGTTAAGGCTGGGGGGCTGTCAAGAGGCAGGGCCTGTTAAAGCCCATTGCAGCACTTCTTGTGTGATTTTGGGCGATACAAAAATAAATTGTATTGTATTGTAATGTATTGTCAAAATGTTTTGTGGACCTGAGCAGAGTAACATTACTAAGGAGGCCTTCACCTTTCTTTATTTTCAGTTATTGTGTGATGGACGCAGGTTGTTGTTTATGTGTTGGTTCATTTTGTCTCTTAATATTGTTTGGTTGCTAAATAAGGGGCCTGAGTCTTAAGTTGTGCATCAATTAAAATGAAGACAAAGAGTTGATTAGCAGAAAAATCTCCTCACTAATTAAGAAAAGGGTTAGAATGAAAACCTGCATCCAGAGTAGCTCTCCAGGACTGGAGTTGGAGACCCCTGCTGTAGAACATATCCTTTAAATGGAAGAGCGAGCCATACTTTTGCTGATAGGAGCACTTGGTGGTCTATATACACTTTATGGGCAGACAAATATCCCTAACTCTCTGGGTGTACAAGCTAACATGCTTAAGTGTACAATTGATGTTATGTGCTTTATTTTGCCAGTCACACATAATTGCAGGAGCTGTGAAATGAAAAATTTGTGGTCATTCAAGTCACCCAGTCACTTCTCTGGGTGATCCCTGAGGCTGTAACTGGACTGCTGTGAATCTTTAACATGCATCACAAATGGAAAAAATCAGTGTAAAGAATGTTATATTTCAAGGCTCAGCGAGTGGCTCAGCATGCACCTTACCTCTATAACATATACAGTATAAAATACTTTCTTGCTAATAGCTCAAATGTAAAATATTAAAAGGTGTGAGAGCAATATTACAAAGGATAGCACAATTGGCTTAGTACTAGTCTAAAGCCTAGATGAAAATGAACACACTAACAAAATAACAGCTGGTTGATAGGTCATTATAAAGTTAAATCCAGGAGTTGTCTATAAAAGAATAGATCAAAATTAAACAATAGCATAAATAACATCTTTGGCAAAAATCAACAACCAAGGTGTGATAAAAACAAAACAATGCACTCCAATAAAAAAATGAATTACTTGTACTATTGTAAAGTAGACCAATACATTGTTAACTTTATAAACCAATTCTACAGGAGAATGTCATGATATCCAAATACAGTGCATCAGGAAAGTATTCACAGCGCATCACTTTTTCCACATTTTGTTATGTTACAGCCTTATTCCAAAATGGATTAAATTCATTTTTTCCCTCAGAATTCTACACACAACACCCCATAAAGACAATGTGAAAAAAGTTTACTTGAGATTTTTGCAAATTTATTAAAAATAAAAAAATTGAGAAAGCACATGTACATAAGTATTCACAGCCTTTGTCATGAAGATCGAAATTGAGCTCAGGTGCATCCTGTTTCCCCTGATCATCCTTGAGATGTTTCTGCAGCTTCATTGGAGTCCACCTGTGGTAAATTCAGTTGACTGGACATGATTTGGAAAGGCACACACCTGTCTATATACGGCCCCACAGTTGACAGTTCATGTCAGAGCACAAACCAAGCATGAAGTCAAAGGAATTGTCTGTAGACCTCCGAGACAGGATTGTCTCGAGGCACAAATCTGGGGAAGATTACAGAAAAATTTCTGCTGCTTTGAAGGTCCCAATGAGCACAGTGGCCTCCATCATCCGTAAGTGGAAGAAGTTTGAAACCACCAGGACTCTTCCTAGAGCTGGCCGGCCATCTAAACTGAGCGATTGGGGGAGAAGGGCCTTAGTCAGGGAGGTGACCAAGAACCCAATGGTCACTCTGTCAGAGCTCCAGAGGTCCTCTGTGGAGAGAGGAGAACCTTCCAGAAGGACAACCATCTCTGCAGCAATCCACCAATCAGGCCTGTATAGTAGAGTGGCCAGAAGGAAGCCACACCTTAGTAAAAGGCACATGGCAGCCCTCCTGGAGTTTGCCAAAAGGCACCTGAAGGACTCTCGGACCATGAGAAAGAAAATTCTCTGGTCTGATGAGACAAAGATTGAACTCTTTGGTGTGAATGCCAGGCGTCACGTTTGGAGGAAACCAGGCACCGCTCATCACCAGGCCAATACCATCCCTACAGTGAAGCATGGTGGTGGCAGTATCATGCTGTGGGGATGTTTTTCAGCGGCAGGAACTGGGAGACTAGTCAGGATAAAGGGAAAGATGACTGCAGCAATGTACAGAGACATCCTGGATGAAAACCTGCTCCAGAGCGCTCTTGACCTCAGACTGGGGCGACGGTTCATCTTTCAGCAGGACAACGACCCTAAGCACACAGCCAAGATATCAAAGGAGTGGCTTCAGGACAACTCTGAGAATGTCCTTGAGTGGCCCAGCCAGAGCCCAGACTTGAATCCGATTGAACATCTCTGGAGAGATCTTAAAATGGCTGTGCACCGACGCTTCCCATCCAACCTGATGGAGCTTGAGAGGTCCTGTAAAGAGGAATGGGCAAAACTGGCCAAGGATAGGTGTGCCAAGCTTGTGGCATCATATTCAAGAAGACTTGAGGCTGTAATTGCTGCCAAAGGTGCATCGACAAAGTATTGAGCAAAGGCTGTGAATACTTATGTACATGGGATTTCTCAGTTTTTTTTATTTTTAATAAATTTGCAAAAACCTCAAGTAAACTTTTTTCACGTTGCCATCATGGGGTGTTGTGTGTAGAATTCTGAGAAAAAAAAATGAATTTAATCCATTTTGGAATAAGGCTGTAACATAACAAAATGTGGAAAAAGTGATGCGCTGTGAATACTTTCTGGATGCACTGTATAAGGTAGAGCTTAACAACATGTGAGATATTCAACATACTGTAAGTGTCACAGTGAGCATTGGTCCCAGGGCCCCACCTTTGTGGCCATATGTGGCTTGTTACCCAGGGAGTAGACTATCCATAAGGCTAATCATTATCAGCATCTCCTGATAGAACCTAACATGTTTTGGCTTCCTGTGGTTAGTTGTGGCCAAAAATTTCTCAGTTACTTGAATACGGACTAAAGGAAAAAAACAGGTTAACACCACAACAGTGGAAGTGCTTAGGCATTGCCTTGTACTCCTTTCTGACACAGGCTTCAGCTCTTTAGTGATTCCATGTAATTATTATCTGTTGAAGTTTAGTTTCTCAAATTTTGATCTAACAGCTCTTCTAATATTTTCAAGTGTTTTCTAATACACTGGTTTATTTCTTGATGTCTAATTTTTGGCCGATTGGTGCTGTCTGGGCAGGGATGTGTGGTCATCATGAAAAGTGGAAAAACTAATGATAACGTAAAATAAACTTGTCCACTGGTCTGTGCTATAAATGTGTTTTCTGTATGATTCCAATAATTTTGATAATTTATATAGTCGAAATCACCATCATCATCAAGTTCTTCCACGTGAACCCAGAATACAATGAGGACTGATTGAGGTCATTTATGTTAGGTAGAATGCCTAGAGGGGGCCGGGTGGTCTCGTGGCCTCAGAACTCCTGCAGATTTTATTTTTTCTCCAGCTGCCTGGAGTTTTTTTTTTGTGTGTATTTTCTGTCCTCCCTGGCCATCGGACCTTACTTTTCTTCTATGTTAATTAGTGTTCTCTTATTATAATTCTTACTTTGTCTTTTTTTTCTCTTTCTTCATCATGTAAAGCACGTTGAGCTACATTATTTGCATGAAAATGTGCTATAGAAATAAATGTTGTTGCTGTTGTAAATCACTGAATTTGCGTATTTTTTGTTCAAGTACAGGGGAGAAACGCGAGGTGCAGCAGCAACAAGCCTCACCTCACCTCGGACTGCACTCTCCCTCACACATGGGGTTGATGTCTGCAATTGGCGCCTGCTTGATGCTGTCTCTCTGTATGTCACCAATATAAGGTTTGCAGACACGTTTACTATACACCCTGACTTTCCACATTGTGGGTAATATCTTTAATGAATGTGTGTGACATATTTAGTTTTGCTGATTGGATGCAAAACCGCAGTGAAAAGGCACACGGTGAGGCAGACAGTACCATGTCATACTGAAGGGGGCGCATGTGAGCTAAACAGGTGCCAATGAGTTAACGATATCAGAAAGTCAAGTGCACTGCAGCGATCCGTTTAATTTGATTTTTTTGTTTCGACTGACTGCCAAAACGGAAGAGTAAGACTTTTAAAACTAAAAGAAAATAAGGAGCACTTTTACAAGAAAGTGGCGGAGATTTTCATGGAGAAGGATAGGTGTATGGACTTCATTTACAAATAAAGGTAAGACCATAAACGGTTTTCAGTTTTATAAAACAAAATGGGATCATACTAAGAAATAAAACAATCCAATATTTCAAAACTAAATTTTGACCTTAAATAACATATTATTTTGTTTTTCTTGTTATCCTCATGGGGGCAGCATGGTGGCTCAGTGTTAGCGCTGCTGCCTTGCAGTACGGAGACCCGGGTTCGTTTCCTAGGTCCTCCCTGTGTGGAGTTTGCATGTTCTCCCCGTGTCTGCATGGCTTTCCTCCTACCGTCCAAAGACATGTAGGTTTAGGCGTATTGGCGATCCTAAATTGTCCCTAGTGTGTGCTTGGTGTGTGTGTGTGTGCGCCCTGTGGTGGGCTGGCGCTTTGCCCGGGGTTTGTTACCTGCCTTGCGCCCTGTGCTGGCTGGGAGTGGCTGCAGTAGACCCCCGTGACCCTGTAGTTAGGATATAGCGGGTTGGATAATGACTGACTGACTGAACTGATAACATTAATTATTTATTTTTTAGGAAAACAGATATCAAGAGAAAACATAACTGAATTAGGAGGGGCTTGAATAAGTTTGTATGCCATCAGTTACTTCAAATTCAGTTCTTCAACAGAAACATAAAGGCATAAATTAAAGCTGGGTAAATATTTCAAAGTATTGTTTTCATTCAGAATAAAGCATATTCATAGATCAGACTGCCAAACAATGTAGTTGAAAACAACAACTTGAAAACCTTCTGTCGTCACCTCAGTGATAATTTGGAAAAACTAGGTGACCAGGAATGAATACTCTGTTCTTATTATAAGTTTTTTGTATGTTCTTTTTTTTTCTTTAAAAATATAATTGATATTAGTCTATAACCTTTCCTATAAAATTTCAAACCTATCATAAAATAATTTAAACAAATAATACTTCACAGAAATATAATAATACAGAAGATATTATGGAGATCATGTAAACCTCTCAGACTGTGCAAAGTTTTGACTTTCCAACCAGTGTCTATATAACTGAAAGCTGAAAGTTCACAGTTGTGTCAAATTCGGATCAGAATGTCCACCTGGATTTATTAACTACTTAATCACATTGCTGCTTGGTTTCAGTTCCTGATGCTGAACAAAGTAAACGGAAGTTGAAACCCAGTGCTTTGACCAACAAGCACTCGATTTCTGTATTGGGATTCATTTCTAGCAACAGACAATGCACCCAGAAAGAAAAATACAAGTGTCAAAATGAGGTCATATACTGTGACATGTGGATCTAAAGGTTAGTCATTTAAAGGGTCTCATTTTCCTTGCCAAGTTCATTACCTGCAGTATATTTTGTAATGCCATCGAGCCACCTGGCAGGTTAACTGATGCTCAAAACCTTCAGCTAGCAGCTGCCCTTCAGCAGTTTCGTTTTTAGACAGATGGATTTCAGTTGTGTTTCTGCTAAGATTCAAATGTATGATATGAAAAAATGTTTGCATTTAGATTCTAGTATAAGTTAGAAAAGTGCTTAGACTGACAGTTGAACAAGATTCTCACTTTTGTCGGACTTTTCAAAAAATGTGACCAGTCCTCTAATAATAATTATCTATATAATAATTGTACAATACTATTAAAATTAATAGTATATGTTTACTGTAAAATACAATAATGTAATGAAATATTAGAGCACTAGTGTAGATATATTTAAATACATTGCTTTCAACTAATTTAATCTGATATTTGCAACACTTTCTGTTACACCAAATTACAATGGAATAGATAGCAATTTTTACCATATAAATCACTAGCTTTCACAAGAGCATACAAGTTTACAATAGTCACTTTATAAATGATTCATAATTTTTGGGAAGAGGAAAATGTTTTGCTACATTAATAGCTTAACCAGTACTCACAGTCATAAGATTTGAATCTTGAATTAGACTCCCACTGACACATGTCAGAAAAATAGCAACCAATGCACTATACAGTATAGTGTTTAGTTAACAGTCAAATGTTCAATTACAGATCTGATGTGATGTCGAAGTTCTCTGTCTCACTGGCACAGGTAGACTTTCACTCCCCAGCACTAACTTGTACATTTGCAGAACAGGGACATCCATTTCATGTTGCGTACTTTACACCATTAGCCAGTGACGAAGCTGTTGAGAAAGGGACATTTGCAAGCGTGTTAATATAAACAGAAGCACAGAAGTCTCACAATGACAATGAATCTCCACTGTTTCTTTTGAAAGGACAAGAGAATGGCTGAGCAATTCAGTTAATGTTGTACAACAATGACCGTAGGCTTCCTAGGCAATCTGGCAATGTGACGTTCATTGCTGACTTAGTCTGACATCTTTATACATTGCCTGAAATTCTAGAAGTTAATTATTGTGCGTCAGCAAATATAATACATTTGGATCAATAAGAGTTAATTTACTCTTTGGATACGTGTTCAGTATTTTCTGTCTGCAACACAGTTTGTAAACATTATAACATCTTAACACATTGCTTTCTCAGGTTCTAGAAAATAATATTAGTCTCTTCATATATATATTACTACACACACACACTGTTTGGTTTTAGTGGCTGCAAGGCAATTTAAAATTTGCTTGGAACAATGGCTTTATGAGGATATTTCCCAATATATAGAAAAGAATTTTCTAAACAATATAAACCTGTAAAATGAAAAAGCTATTACTGTGCAGTCTCTTCATCACCAGCCCAAAATTTAACTTTAAAATTTTACTTGTAGGAGAATGGTGGGATGAGGTGTTTTTTGTTTTTTGTAAATTTGCATTTGGACTCACTTTTATAAAATTTTATAGTCTGCAGTGGTAACTTAGTACTTACTGAAGCAATGAAAAATGCAACAGGTGCAGTCACAATGAAGACCTCATCAATAAATGCTAGCAATATAAATCACAATTTCTGCTTTTAAAAAATGGTCTGAGTAAGAGCAAAAATAAGTAACATTTTTAATATAATTTAGTGACCTAAACAATCTCACACATGGATGGGAAAGTCTATGATATCAGCTTTTTTAAAATTGATATTACAGTGATCCCTCGCTATATCGCGCTTCACCTTTCGCAGCTTCACTCCATCGCGGATTTTATATGTAAGCATATTTAAATATATATTGCGGATTTTTTGCTGGTTCGCGGATTTCTGCGGACAATGGGTCTTTTAATTTCTGGTACATGCTTCCTCAGTTGGTTTGCCCAGTTGATTTCATACAAGGGACGCTATTGGCAGATGGCTGAGAAGCTACCCAACTTACTTTTCTCTGTCTCTCTTGCGCTGACTTTCTCTGATCCTGACGTAGGGGGATTGAGCAGGGGGGCTGTTCGCACACCTAGACGATAGGGATGCTCGTCTAAAAATGCTGAAAGATTATCTTCACGTTGCTACCTTCTGTGCAGCTGCTTCGTGAAGTGACATGCTGCACGGTGCTTCGCATACTTAAAAGCTCAAAGGGCACGTATTGATTTTTTTATCTGTCTCTCTGCTCTTGACGGAGGGGGTGTGAGCTGCCACCTTCAACAGCTTTGTGCCGGGTGCTTCACATACTTAAAAGCCAAACAGCCCTATTGATTTGTTTGCTTTCCTCAATCTGTCTCTGACATTATCTGCTCCTGACGCACACTCCTTTGAAGAGGAAGATATGTTTGCATTCTTTTAATTGTGAGATTGAACTGTCATCTTTGTCTTGTCATGGAGCACAGTTTAAACTTTTGAAAAAGAGGCAAATGTTTGTTTGCAGTGTTTGAATAACATTCCTGTCTCTCTACAACCTCCTGTGTTTCTACGCAAATCTGTGACCCAAGCATGACAATATAAAAATAACCATATAAACATATGGTTTCTACTTCGCGGATTTTCTTATTTCGTGGGTGGCTCTGGAACGCAACCCCCGCAATGGAGGAGGGATTACTGTATTTGGTTTCTACATTGAAAAGGACCACATACTGAATAGTGTATAAGTAACAATCGACAAATGCATAGCTTCCCTTATTTGTAACTGTATCTACTATTGGTAGAGAACATTATTAAAGCAATTTTTACAGACAACCCATAAAAGATACGTCACAATCATGGAATGCAGTTCTGCAATTTACAATTTTTGAACATGATATATATATATATATATATATATATATATATATGTATAGGGGGTTCACCCACACTTACTTCACTCGTCAACCCCCCGTCCTACGCTATGCGCCAACCACTTCGTGTCTCTGCCGATCGTGTTGTGAAGATATATACAGAACAAATACAGTTTTTTTTTTTACTTCCTCTTTGCTTGATCAGCTACTGCCGTGCCATGTGATCTGCAACTCGCGTGGTGCTTCGAACATTTAAAAGCCTTTACAGCAGCTGTCTTTGTCATCTGCTCTTTGTCTTTTATTTCCGGCCCCGGGCGTGGATAAATCTCTTGGCACAAAGTCTCGTCTCACGGGACGTGAGTTCTTGATATTTTTTTAGTTTATAATTTAAAAACGGAAGAAGAATCTGAAAATCTACCAACCTCACATTAAAGTTCGATAAATTCTGAAAAGAATGATACCAAACATAGACATAGGATTTTATAGATAGATAGATAGATAGATAGATAGATAGATAGATAGATAGATAGATAGATAGATAGATAGATAGATAGATAGATAGAT
The DNA here is from genome assembly GCF_900747795.2 of Erpetoichthys calabaricus. NCBI lineage: Eukaryota > Metazoa > Chordata > Cladistia > Polypteriformes > Polypteridae > Erpetoichthys > Erpetoichthys calabaricus. The sequence continues at coordinate 19,774,886 of NC_041406.2, read as the reverse complement.
AGATAGATAGATAGATAGATAGATAGATAGATTCTATTTAAAATATACTATAATCCAATTCTATATACTGTATGTATATATATATAATCCAAAACTGACTGACACATTCACTCATCAACAAAGCATTATTTGGCAGGATGGTACATCTAGGCTAGTAGGTATTAACTATGAATAAGACATTTTGAATTAATCAAAATTCCTCCAAATTTACAGGTAAACCCAACTTACCCAGAACATGAACAATAAATACCTCAAATTTCATTAAAATTTGGTGATGTTAAGTAAAAAAGAGACTTAGCCAACATGTGTTATTTTATTTATATTTATTAATAGGATGCTAACTTACATTTTCTATGCTGTGCTGCGAGTGTGCTTTATGCAAATGAAGGATGTGGCAGTAGTGATTGATGAGCCACATGAATAGGACCACAAACCAATAAAATGGCTGGATAATTGAAGATGGAGCATTGTCCTGTACAGCAATTGAGATGTGATCATGTTGTAAAATAGAAAGAAAAAGTTTAATGAAGCTTAAGGACGATGCAAAGCTTATTGGTTAATAAGCACTGTTTTTTGCTGTTGACTACTTAGATGCACACTGATTCATTCGCTGCTTGAAACTAACAACCCTTCCCACCCCCACAGTTTGATTGTGATGCTCCAAAGTTTAAGGGAAACCCCCCCACCCCCCCAAAAAAAACTATCCTCCCACTCTTGCGGTGCTGTGAGCGCCAAGGAAGAAATGTTAATTTAAGATAATGATGCATGAATTTCTAATGGAGAAGCTACACAAACTGTGTTGCAATGCTTGAAGCTTCAGTTCCACGCTACTCGCTGTTTTCATTAATACATCAGTGTAGCACGTTGGGAACTGGCACTTCTGTATATCCACATCTGCGGCCTACATACAACTGATGAAAAACACAAAAAGAAATAATGCACTTGAGTGAAGGGCATATACAAATGAAAATCGTAGACAATAATGATAATAATAGTTTATATACTCAGATTTCACAATATTCTTACTGATTATCCATATCAATTCAAAAGAATACCCTTTCCTGTAAAATTGTGTTTTGCAATGACCATAAACAAAAGCCAAGTCACTAGGAAAAGCAGAAGCAAACAGGAATTGATCTGATTGATTTGGAGTAAGCAGCTCCAGTGACCTAATAATACTATTATTACTTCTTCTTCTTCTGGGTTTTTATGGCAGTTGGCAGACCAATGTAAACAGTGCATTACTGCCACCTACTGAACTGGAGTGTGGAGCAGAGATTCAGGAAGAATACCCTACCACGGGATTAAAAATAATATTGAAAAGTCCAACACTTTTTAAAAATTCAAATAAGCATTTTGAGACACAATATTGCCAACACCTCAACACTATCCTAATATACTTTCTATTGGAATAACCTTCTGTCCCATAGAGTTCAGTTTTTTAAAAAGATGTATTCTTTGCTCCTTATATCCACTATTTATTATTAGTCTGACACTTTTATCGAAGACGATTGATAATATCTCAGATACAATTGGTTACATTTTCTCTGTTTTTCCAATTGAAGCACAGGCAGGTGAAGTGAGTTGCTTGGGGGCACACAGTGTCAGTAGCAGGATTTGAACCCACAACCTCAGGATTGAAACCCTAGGCCCAAAGCCTTAACTGCTATGCCACACTGCCTTCCAATAATATTAGCCCATAAACCTACAAATATTGTATACAGAGACATGCTTATTTAGTTACGTAGTACTTCTGATAGACCTGAATAACTGACAGCACTATAACTGAAGCCCATTGTTTTATGAAATTTCCCAGGTGAAGCAGGTAACATGGCTAATGTCATATAAAACACAAGATTCTCAGTAGCCTATATGCTTGAAAACTCAGTTAAAATAATCTTAATTTAATAGGAATAAACAGATGTGTGCATCTGGTTAAGAGACTGGTTACAGTAAAAACAGCAGTCACTTTAGTTTCCCTAAGGGTGAGTGGAAAAGATCTTTTCTGCAGCGTTCTTGTCAGAATTATGTACTGTCATGCCCAAAGCCGAAAACATAATATACACCAAATACTAAAAGACTTGGAAGAATACAATTAAATATTAAAAAGCAATTCTGGTTTACAATATGCATCCATGCATCCATTTCCCAATCCGCTGAACCTGAACACTGGGTCACGGGGGTCTGCTGGAGCCAATCCCAGCCAACACAGGGAGCAAGGCAGGGAACCAATCCTGGGCAGGGCGCCAGCCCACAATCTGTCAAAATGCATCAGTCAAAAGATAACCTTCTAAAGAGTGGAAGTAAAGGCAATTGTCTGAAAACTTTAAAGTCATTTAAATAACTCTGAGCACAACACAGATGGTATGCAGCTTCTTTGGCCTAATGCTATGTTCATAATGTCAGCCTTTTTTGACTTTTGCACTCTCTGTCTCTTTCTATTATTATAACCTCATAGCTTCTATGTACAGCGACTATAAACAAAGCCGATCCCCTTAGATTTCTTCACATTTTACTATGCTAGAATGAGGACGTTATGATTCTTGCCATTTATCTAACACAACAAAATCTATAAAAAAAACATCAAAAGTCTTCAAAAAATGTGCAGAATCTTAAAAGTAAATTATAAAAAAGTGAAAGAAAACAATTTTTGAAAAGGCTGCCCAGTCAGCACAGGGGACCCTTATGATAGAGATGAGAGCATTTGCTTGATCTGGTGATGAATGTCATCATGCTAGTGTGAAAAGAAAGGCATGAGTTAGAAGGACAGTGTGATCTATTCATTAGAAAGGTTTGGGAGCAAACACTGTTACAGAGCATTGCTACACCCATCACACGATGAACCACCTCAGGATCCCAAATTAGGATTCGACTTCATCCGTGCAATGGAACGGAACAGTGTGAGGTCTTTAAAAGTGGCTGAAGTGCCAATCCTGCCACCAACCCCCAAGTTGGAGGAACTTTGTTAGAATTACTCCATGGGTGCTGACATGAGAGATCCATTAGGTCAGCGTTTCTCAACCTTTAAGTATTTGCGACCCGAGTTTTCATAACAGTTTTAATTGCGCCCCCCTAACGTTTTTTTGAAAGGAGCCCACTAATACCAATTTGTTCTTTTTTAATTAATGATTCGGGGTGGGCAGATTCAGTCCTGGAGGGCCACTGTGGCTGCAGGTTTTTGTTCCAACCCAGTTGCTTAATAAGAAGCCCTTATTGCTCAAGTAAAACTTCAGCTTCACTTTAGTTGTCTCGCTCGTTAAGATTTTGAACCCTTATTGCTTATTTTAGTCTTAAACAGCTGTAGTCTTGGTTTTCAATTGCTCCTAATTAGCAATACCATGCAAATGACAAAAGAGACCAGCATTTCTCCATTTAGCTTGTTTTCATTTATACCTGTGTGTATTTATCGTGCACTATTTGGTTTAATTAAATACTTGGAAGGAAAGTGAAGAGAAAAAAGTGAAGGACTGAGAATTACTCCTCCATTTTAGCCTTCAAATCATTTGGGTGATATCCTTAGAAAGGGGAAGAAAATCCAGGATATGGGAATGACTTGACATGGCAGAGTTAAAGGACTAACAAGCCATGAAATTAAATAATTAACAAGATTGGTTTTTAATTAAGCAACTGGGTTGGAACAAAAACCTGCAACCACTGCAGCCCTCCAAGACTGAATCTGCTCACCTGTGTCATAGATGCACATTTTATTATACCTACTTAACTTTTATCGACATTTATCTAACTCTATATTTATTTTTCTAGTATCAGAATGTAGTTTAAGTTCATTTTTTTGTTTCAATAGATGTATTTCTTCATATTTTCGATTCTTGTTTTCTTTTTTTCACATCTTCGCGCCCACAGATTGAGAACCACAGCATCAGGTGACTGCTAACATGCCAGGAGAACTCCTCCAGAACAAATGGTGGCAGAAACATATGGAAGCCTGCTGCTTATTACAGGAAGCAGGCTCCCAGGAGTGCCTTCTTCTTCTTCTTTTTCTTTCGGCTACTCCTATTAGGGGTCACCACAGCGGATCATCTTCTTCCATATCTTTCTGTCCTCTTCATCTTACTCTGTCACACCCATCAACTGCATGTCCTCTCTCACCACATCCATAAACATCCTCTTAGGCTTTCCTCTTTTCCTCTTGCCTGGCAGCTCTATCCTTACATTGGGTGTGAGGAGGATGGACAGGATTAGAAATGAGGACATTAGAGGGTCAGCTCAAATTGGATGGTTGGGAGACAAAGCCAGAGAGGCGAGATTGCGTTGGTTTGGACATGTGCAGAGGAGAGATGCTGAATATATTGGGAAAAGGATGTTAAGAATAGAGCTGTCAAGTAAGAGGAAAAGAGGAAGGCCTAAGAGAAGGTTTATGGATGTGGTGAGAGAGGACATGCAGGTGATGAGTGTGACAGAGCAAGATGCAGAGGACAGAAAGATATGGAAGAAGATGATCCGCTGTGGCAACCCCTAACAGGAGCAGCCAAAAGAAGAAGAAGAAGAAGAGAACAAACAAATGGTATACTCTAATAACATCCATTACGGCTTAAGTATAAAGATCCCAAAAAGCTAAACATATTAAAAGTCTTTTATATACAAATTTGTCTCTAAAGAGAAGCTTCATACATGGAAAATCTTAAAAAATATATATATTTAATTAAGGTGACCAGAATTTTTTGGGCCAATCTGGGGATTTGGGAGGGGGTTAGGGCTAGAGTCGGGTAGGGAGTAGGGACTACAGAGTACAGAGTACTAACACTACAGAGTACAAAGAGAAAGCTTATCACGTGATTTCTCGCCAAAGTTGCAGGATACGGTAAAGCATAACCTCCGTCAAAACACCGCACACACACGCCGAGTTCAAATTATCGTGGTGATGAGATACATACAAAAAAGTGAACCAGCTGAAACTGGGGATGAAATCTTAAACCGGGGACATGTTTCTGAGTGGGGACAGTTGTCCGAAAAAGGGACTGTCCCCGGAAAATGGGGACAGATGGTCACCTTAATTGAATTGTTATTATTTCATGGTTCCTTTGGTTAATGATAAGAACCTGATAGGAACAGGATATCTTAGTAACACAAGAAAGGCACACCCGTAAACATTCAAATTCTCATAGAAATAATAACCAACATGCAGGGATATACATTTGTGCTTTGCTGCTACAATTTTACATCATTTTTGATTAGCATTATATTAGTACATTATACTATAACTAGACAAAGAGCCCGTTTCGACAACGTAAGATGAAACGGGCACGAGTGGAATAGTAATAAGTATAAGCACCACAAACCTGATATAGGTGTATTGAATGAATGCGTAATTGAATCAGAATGCGTAGTTAGCTGTAGTCGAAATCGCCTTTCAGGCCTCTAGAGCTTTAATCGAAGTCGCCTTTCTCTTTGAATTTTTGCGGCCGTAAATCCGCTGCCTGCCGCGATATTGGGGTTGGATGTCGGTCAAAGTCACCTTTCTCTTTGAATTTTCATGGCCGTAAATCCGCCGCCTGCCGTGATGTCGGTCTTGTAAGGTTTTTCGGGCAGCTGTGCAGAAGGCGACTGCGCATTCGGCTTTGGACAGATGTGAGTGAGTGAGTGAGTGAGTGAGTGAGTGAGTGAGTGAGTGAGTGAGTGAGTGAGTGAGTGAGTGAGTGAGTGAGTGAGTGAGTGAGTGAGTGAGTGAGTGAGTGAGTGAGTGAGAAGGCTGGCGAATTATGTATTTAGATTAGCTATTAACTTCAACAACCTTGGCCATCTATATCATACCAAATGTGTGTTTGTCCAAATATCAAGTGCTAGTGGACACTATCAGTATTTTAATACTGCAATCTTATTTTCCTAAATGTCACTGATCCTATTTTACAAATCTTGAACACAACACATTACAGAGACTTCTCCTATTCTGTTAATCATAGCACCTGTATCACCACATTGTAGACTCTGCTTTATCTGGTGTATTGTTGTGGATGGTAAACAAAGATACAGTATGTGCATCAAAAAGACTATAAATGCATTTGGTAGTAAATTGAGAATTAAGAAATTTACAGGTGTAAATGTAACCAAGTATTTCAAATCCACTTGAAGAAGAAGCACAAATTTGTTATAGTTTCAATAAAATCTGCTGCAAGGACACATTTACTTAAACAAGAATTTACATTTACTTCATAATAAAGTATATTTTGTGTTGTTATGGAGCCAAAACATTTGAAAAGCAGCTCAAGAGATAAATCACGATACAACCTGATAAAATAATCAGATGCTGATGCACAAAGACAAAACAAAAACCAAAACATAAGACAAAAGGACAAAATTTTCCTAAAGAGTACTGTGAAAACCTGCCTTAAATACTATGAGTAAATAATTTAAAGGCTGTACATGAATATGTGCTGTGTGACATCTACTAAGCAAAAAAGTAAGCTGCTATCAGGAAAAACAGAAAGGCTCATTTAAAATGGTAACACTGCATTTTAGATGTCTTTTTCACAGAATCAAAATTAAATTTGCCATCTGACAGTTAGTGTAATGATTTAATGAATTATTTAGGTGAGAATAAGAATGGTAATCTGTGGACAAAGCTGGCCTCAGATTAACACCAATCAGTTAAAGAATAGCCTGTTTACCAACCATGAATATAATATTATTATATCAGTCAGTCAGTCATTATCCAACCCGCTATATCCTAACACAGGGTCACGGGGGTCTGCTGGAGCCAATCCCAGCCAGCACAGGGCGCAAGGCAGGAACAAATCCTGGGCAGGGCGCCAGCCCACCGCAGGACACACACACCAAGCACACATGAGGGAGAATTTAGGATCATCAATGCACCTAACCTGCATGTCTTTGGACTGTGGGAGGAAACCCATGCAGACACGGGGAGAACATGCAAACTCCACTCAGGGAGGACCCAGGAAACGAACCTGGTTCTCCTTACTGCGAGGCAGCAGCACTACCACTGCACCACTGTGCTGCCCATGTTAATATATTTAACTATCAAATGTGGAACTCTGGGCGGCACAGTGGCGCAGTGGTAGCGCTGCTGCCTCGCAGTTAGTAGACCCGGGTTTACTTCCCGGGTCCTCCCTGCGTGGAGTTTGCATGTTCTCCCCGTGTCTACGTGGGTTTCCTCCGGGTGCTCCGGTTTCCTCCCACAGTCCAAAGACATGCAGGTTAGGTGCATTAGCGATCCTAAATTGTCCTTAGTGTGTGCTTGGTGTGTGGGTGTGTGTGCCCTGCGGTGGGCTGGTGCCCTGCCTGGGGTTTGTTCCCTACCTTGCGCCCTGTGTGGCTGGGATTAGCTCCATTTAGGATATAGTGGGTTGGATAATGGATGGATGGATGTGGAACTCTGAACTTCTTTTTAGGTATGTTCACATATAATACACTAATCACCTATTGCGATAATTATGCATGTCTGTCTGTCTGTCAGTCTGCATGAAAGAACTCGGCCTGCAGTGGACCAACCTTGTTAAAATGTGACACACTATTCTTCAAGAACATTTGTCAAGACAGTTCAATTTTCGTTGATATATCTTTAAGAGGTTGTGCTGCACAAAGTTCAGAAAATCAAAATTTCTCATTAAAAAGCACTAGTGAATATACAAATTCACCTATGTTAAAACAGAGGACCTCAACTACATATTAGTTTACTTTGTTAACTTTGCCTTGAAAGAAGTTACTCGAACTTGTATATTTTCCTCTTTTACTCATCTAACAATTGCTCGGATGCTCATTACAAGTTAGTCAAAACTCCAAGGTAAGTGCGATCACAAGTGGCTCACGCAGAAACACACAAACAAAAAAAAAGGTCACATATCTGAAAAAGAATGGAAGAGGAAAGAATTCTATAAGCTCTGCTCAATACACATGGACTGATCTAGCAGTATTTACAGTGTAAACTATAACAGCTGCATTTTCTGCACATTATTACTGCAAAGAAGATTGACAATATCAATCTGGAGCTAAAAGGTGGTAGAATCAATTAATCTCACATGAAGGTGCGGCTCCCCTAAGTGATATTAAGACAGCATGGGTTGGAAAGGGATCTGCAGTTTACATAAGGGGGCAGAAGATCAGAGCCATAGGGCATTCAACTAGGACCGTACCGTCTTTAACAGTTTTTATGATGCACACAGAGGCTGATTGTGCCACAGATAACAAGGATGGATTTTATGTTAGTTTTTTTTTTTTTTTTTTTTTTATAGTTATTTTTCTTAAAGTAATTTCACTTTATTGTTTATACAGTAGGGCGGCACGGTGGCGCAGTGGGTAGCGCTGCTGCCTCGCAGTTGGGAGATCTGGGGACCTGGGTTCGCTTCCCGGGTCCTCCCTGCGTGGAGTTTGCATGTTCTCCCCGTGTCTGCGTGGGTTTCCTCCGGGCGCTCCGGTTTCCTCCAACAGTCCAAAGACAAGCAGGTTAGGTGGATTGGCGATTCTAAATTGGCCCTAGTGTGTGCTTGGTGTGTGGGTGTGTTTGTGTGTGTCCTGCGGTGGGTTGGCACCCTGCCCGGGATTGGTTCCTGCCTTGTGCCCTGTGTTTGCTGGGATTGGCTCCAGCAAACCCCCGTGACCCTGTGTTCGGATTCAGCGGGTTGGAAAATGGATGGATGGATGTTTATACAGTATGAGTTGGCCTTTAGTTTGTTGAACTCAGTGGTCTAGTATTATTATTAATGATGAGACACAGGGTATTTAATGTTGTGACATTTATTATCACTGTTGTTTTTGAATATGGGTCATTGTTACATAAAATATTTTATAAACAAAAATGTGATGAAATAACAAAAAAAAAATGTAAAATGCACCAACATTCATATCAGTTAATTAAGTCACCTCAATATTACAATATTACACCATGTATTGCATACATTTTATAATTTGTTCTCCTTTGCTCTACAGTTGTCATGTAAGCCTTCCCAATATACAGTGCAGCAGCATCTATTCTAAAACAAACATTTGTAAAAATTATTATTGACATTTGTATTTTTGCAGCACTCTTTGAAAGTCTCATCAGAAATAAATATCATCTAGTCTTCTCATACTCCTAACTGATTAAGTATTACTTGCAAATAATTAACTGATGTCTACGAATAACTGCATTTTACACACCTGCTTTTTCCTATTAAATCCTGTTAAATATCATAAGTGGTTTGAAGTTATGTGAATTAACAGAATAAATAATGCATATAATTGGCTGATTTCTAAAAATGTCCTTTAAAACAGAAGATCATTTTGTCGCTGTAAACTTTCTGTACTGTCTGTAGACTTTTCTGTCTTCAAAACATGGCGGTGTTTCCCATCAATATTCTATATGCAGTATAGCATGTATTTTTAATAAGTTTCTGTCTTTAAATTATGTATTATTATTTTAATTAAAAGATTTAAATATTATTATTAAAGGATAACATTACTTAAAAATGGAAAAGGACCAATAATAATCGAACATTTGGCCTCCTTGAATCAGCAGTTTTTCATATTAATATTTTACCTGAAATGTACTGTAGCTCTTCCAGCAAAAGACGACAATTAAGAAAATGGATGTGTTATAAATAGATGAAGTTGACCAATTCTAGTTGTATTCAAAAATAAATTGTATAGGGATCATGACTATAGCTTACCCTGTAACACTGTTTGATCATGGGTAAAGCAGTCTATGTACCGTGTAGGCATTATACAATAATTATGAGGGCACAGAATAAAAAGAAATGGACATACTGTAAATTGGCGAACTTCTCCATTTTCCACCAAATGATGTTCCTTTTCAGGAGTAATTGCATAAGCTAATTTCTAGAATGAAAGAAATGTTTTCATAATTAAAAACTGTTTGATTAGGTTATTAAAGTTCTAAAAAGAAAATACCTTATATGTACTCTGAAATATATGAACTAGGGGAGACATGATGGAAATAAGTCAGGGATAGGGTTCAGTCCATTAAGCTATATAAATATCAGAAGAAGCAGTTAACATGTTAAGATGTTAAGACAAAGCACAGCATTTTATATCAATTATATCACAAAAACACATTTAGTTTTGCCTCCTCCAGAATGCAGAAGTTCACTTAAATATTAAGTTCACATTTCAACACTTTTTCTCAGGAAGGGCAAATTCTCTGTTTTAAGATATTCACAATATTCACTTGAAGTAAGATTTGCTTTTGGGTCTGTTTTGTTAGTTTTCTGATCAAAAACATATTGCATATTTGTACTTATATTATAAATAAGTACAAAAAAGTGGCAGAATAACACCAAGTATACAAAATGTTAGAAAAAATGATGAAATTGAGCAATTAAAAATACAATTCAGAAGTCAGTGAGAAAAAGTTGTTTTCCAGTTAACCTATACAGTACAAACAATGACTTCAATTAATGTTCAAATAAGAAGTTTGGTTGGAATTAAAAATGAGATTTGTTTTTAATAAGATACTTATTCCATGTAGTTTGTAGTGATGGTGGAGATAAATTTTTAATATCATGTTGGAGAATGGAGGTAACAAACTTTCGGATAGAATGGATGTCTATGGAGACCAACACTGGACCAGGGCAAACAATATTAAAATGTCAGCAACAAATTTAATATTACTTGTGTCACATAATCCAAATGCCAAACCACTCAGTTGTATGCTCACAACAGGAGACACGTATGTATTTTTGATAAAGTATTGTTATATAAATGCTTGCGGAAAATCAGAGCAGTGTACACAGAGGAAACCTGTTCACATGGGATCAAGCTTATTACTAGGTTCTTGTCTATAAGCCGGACTCGTGTATAAGCCGGACACCAAAAATCATACGAATTTTAAAAATAAAATCTTATCATAGATAAGCCGGACTCATGGATAAGCCGAACGTACTATAACCTATAACAAATAGAAGGGACGGAGGTCAGTGGTCTCACTCGCACCCATTTAATTTCTTTAAGGGGGGAGAGAGTGTGAGATATTGGCGTCTCTCTCACTCCCCGCATGGCGTGGTTGGAGCGGCCGGAGCGCGTTCTTTTTGCTCTGGGCGTTGCCGAGTCAAAATGCGCGCGTAGCGGTCATTTAAATTGTGATTTTATATGTAAGCATATTTAAATATATATCGCAGATTTTTTGCTGGTTCGCGGATTTCTGCGGACAATGGGTCTTTTAATTTCTGGTACATGCTTCCTCAGTTGGTTTGCCCAGTTGATTTCATATAAGGGACGCTATTGGCAGATGGCTGAGAAGCTAGATTGCTTACTTTTCTCTCTCTCTTGCGCTGACTATCTGTGATCCTGACGTATGGGGATTGAGCAGGGGGCTGTTCGCACACCTAGACGATACGGATGCTCGTCTAAAAATGCTGAAAGATTATCTTCACGTTGCTATCTTTTGTAAAGCTGATTCCTGAAATGACATGCTGCACGGTGCTTCGCATACTTAAAAGCTCGAAGGGCACGTATTGATTTTTGACTGAAAAACAAACTCTGTCTCTCTATCTCTCTCTTTGCCTGCTCCTGACGGAGGGGGTGTGAGCTGCCGCCTTCAACAGCTTTGTGCCGCGGTGCTTCGCATACTGAAAAGCCAAACAGCACCATTGATTTGTTTGCTAGAGATTGTTTTCTCTATCTATGTGACATTCTGTGCTCCTGACACGCACTCCTTTGAAGAGGAAGATATGTCTGCATTCTTTTAATTGTGAGACGGAACTGTCATCTCTGTCTTGTCATGGAGCACAGTTTAAACTTTTGAAAAAGAGACAAATGTTTGTTTGCAGTGTCTGAATAACGTTCCTGTCTCTCTACAACCTCCTGTGTTTCTGCGCAAATCTGTGACCCAAGCATGACAATATAAAAATAACCATATAAACATATGGTTTCTACTTCGCGGATTTTCTTATTTCGCGGGTGGCTCTGGAACGCAACCCCCGCGATGGAGGAGGGATTACTGTATAAGCCGGATTTATGTATAAGCCGATATTCTATTTTTTCATTTTCACAACTTTTTTCCTTAGATAAGCCGCGGCTTATAGACAAGAACTTAGGGTAATTAAATGCAGAACTATTGACCAAAGAAAGAGAGGAAGAGGTGGGCAAGTCATACAAAAAAATGTCATTTTTGGGTGGAGTATTCGTTTAAGACTCACAGGTCACTACAGCCCATGAAGATCATGACTGCCAAATGTTGGTTTGTAACAATAATAAAAAATACTTTCTTGGAAGAGAAGTCTCTTTATGTGAATATGATAACAGGAGGGAAAACAGTAATACACAGAGTAAAGTTAGTAAATTTGCATTAAAATACTTACATCTCGAAATGTTCCAGGCAGGGAACCAAATTTATAAATGGCATAAATTGGTACCAGTGCCATTGATGATATGGCAATACACCAGCCTATCATGTTTGCCCACACTGGAAAGACATATGTTCCATAATAAGGAGGTTTAAAGGTTGCAAAGCTGACAACCACCATGAACTGTAAAAAACAGAAAAAGAGGGCAAAAATGTAACAGTCCAGTATCAGGATAAATCATCTGAATAAGAGAAGGGGTGTAGTGACTAAGGACCTGCACCAAAAACGTCAAAGTTTAAACCCACCACTGTCTTACTGATGTTTTTAAAAGAAACCTAAAAACCTATCTTTTTAGAAAGACATGTTAAATTATTTTTATAGATTATCTTGTTTGTTAATTTATTATTATTTTTGTAGCACTTTGAGATTGTTAAATATAAAGCACAATATAAATAAAATTTATTATTATTATTATTATTATTATTACTGTGTGACCCTACATAAGGCACTTATTCTACCAGCATTCCACATACAGAAATATGGAGCAAGTATATAATGTACTTGTAAAGTTTTAGTTGCTTTGAATAAGCTTTCTAGCTAAATAATCAGATAAAAACAACTTCTTAAAAAATGTTCTCTAAAGTTTCATTACTCCATTTAATTTCGTTCAGTTTCTTAGTTTGATGCTTTACCATCTACAAACTATAAAGGGTGAACATTGTCTTTATAGTAAGTAAATTGTATTAATAAAGCAATTGTCAAAACAAAACGTCACAAAGTGCATTGCAAACAGTCATCACAGACACTAACACAAAAATAAGTTATTACAACTTATTGACATACACAACAACACTTAGTAACACACAAAAGCAATCTTAAACAAATTAAAGCAAAGAAAATGCAAAGACATACACAATAAAAGTGCATAACAAACAAAAGCAAGTTTGAACAAATTAAGTCCAGGAAAAAATGCACAGACATACACAATAAAACACAGTAGGGGTGAAAATAGTGCAACGTTAACAAAAAAGGAAACTTTAACACTACTATTTCACTTGCAAAGTAAAGGGGAGATTTTGGCATGTTTTAGCAACCATGAGCAATTTTATTACAAATTTAATATAGAAGATACTTGATGCTTGTGTCAAAATACATTTACATTGTGTAGATTGATTAGGGAAGGAAGCTCCTCGTGTGGAGTTTGCATGTTCTCCCCATGTCTGCGTGGGGTTCCTCCCACAGTCCAAACACTTGCAGGTTAGGTGCATTGGCGATCCTAATATGCATCGTCTCTAGTGTGTGCTTGGTGTGTGTGTGTGCCCTGCGGTGGGCTGGCACCCTGCCTAGGGTTTGTTTCCTGCCTTGCACCCTGTGCTAGCTGGGATTGGCTCCAGCAGACCCCCGTAACCCTGTAGTTAGGATATAGCAGGTTGGATAATGGATGGATGGATGGAAGCTTCTCATTTCATAGTGTGGACTGTAGAGGGCGCTCTAGAGCTGCTGTTAAACTTGCAGTAGTTGTTGTAGTAATAACAGTATTGTCATGTGTACAGATAAATTGTTACTTGCATGTTCAACCTGCATGAAACATGTCATCACTCACCTGATGTCATAAAGGCATAAATACGTATAAAAACAAATACACTTATTGCGGTGGGCTGGTGCCCTGCCTGGGATTTGTTTCTGCTTTGCGCCATATGCTGGCTGGGATTGACTCCAGCAGACCCCCCGTGACCCTGTGTTAGGATATAGTGGGTTGGAAAATGAGTGACTGACAAATACTCTTAAAAGCGCTGTGTATTCTTAGCTTCACAGAGCTGTACTGGTGCCAGTCAAATTCGTTCTTCTTCCCTATTGAATATTGCCCTCTAGCAGCTTGAAAGACTCCATATTGTGTAACTAGACTTTCTCTAGTTGTTCTGGGGTCTTTGTATACAATAGTCCTAAATGGAGTCACTGCCTGGCTTTCTTTTAGTAATGCAAGGAAATATCTCACGGTCCAAGAGGGACAGTCTACTGTAGGCTTTTGTGCTGTCTAAAGTCATTTCATCTGCTAAACCGTACCAGTTAAGAGACTGCACAGTATCACAGACTGAAGTTTCGGTGAATTAAATGTGTTGCTTTATATCTTTCATGCCTATCTTATTAGCAAGGGTGCTTCACGTCTTACACTAAATACAATCAGGAGAGTAGGTTTCAAATAGTACTTTGTAAAGTTCCTCTCTTACCAAAAGGAAACAAGGACTCACAAACTTCCAACACAGCCTCCAATACAAGCCAGGTCTGTGACCAATCATTTCTTCAATGTCATCACTAAATCGTGCTACTCCTGCAAATAACAGGAAAGGTTTGTTAGGCAAAACATACGTACTGAATTACACAAAAACCCTACTCAGACTTCTAAGAGGTTACATAAATCTCAAGGCTCAGTACAACTCAGCCGTACTGATCTTTACTTTTACCACACTATATACTTTACTATATACTCTACTTAATCTTCAGTAAACTTACTAAAGGGGCAAAGTGGCAAACACTAATACCTTTCAATATCAGACTCCTGGGTTCAAACACCAGCCTGGATGTTTTTGTGGTCTTTCCCTATCTGACAGAGGTTTGTCCACAATAACTCTGATGACTAATTACAGAAACAGTTACTCAACTTGGCAGTAAACACAAACCTGGCCTTATGTGAGCCAGTGTGCCTTATCTTGTGCTTGATTCTGCCAGGATTGGCTCTGGCAAAATCCTGACATTAACATGTCTTTGTGAATTACGTGGCAACCAAGAGTACCCAGATAAACTCACACAGACACATTACAATATGGGAAGCACACATCGAAAGTGAGTGGGCTCAGAATTAAAACTAAATCTTCCAAGCTCTGATATTAATATGCTCTTTAAGTGTGCAAAAAAAAAAAAAAAACAACAACTCCATGCCAGGTGATCCCCTCAACTGCCAGAATATATTCTACATTTGATTTTAGTTCTGATTTTCTCTTTGAATCTGTATCAAATTCCCATTAGGGATTTAAATAGAGGAGACACAAGCAAAGAAGGGAGGACATTTGTAGTGGCAAAGGAGAAACGGCATGTCGGAAAGAGGTTGATGAGGAGTCTGCCGCACAACTACAGGTATGTGATCAAGTGAGTTGCATTTATAGTGAGTTATTTGGAAAGAAGGACTTTAATAACAGCATAAGTTTAATATGCCACTGTACTCTGTGCAAATATATCTTATAAATCTGCCTTTTTCTACTCACATGCACAGTTGACACAGAGCCAGATTTAGCACAGGGGTTCACCATATAGTACTGCAAGTCAAGCATTATAAGACAACACAGATAGACACAACCGCTAAACGGGCAGTCAGACTGAGAACTGCTGTATACTAGTTTTTGTCTGTCAAAGTCAGCATGAAACGGTATCCTCTTTGCCTTGTTTGGAATGGCATGTGTAGCAGTAGAGGCTTTTGTCCACCTCTCAGACCCTCAGGTACCACTCCAAACACGAAGTAAAAGTGAAACAACTATTTATTTTGTTATCACGTGCACAAAGCACTCTACACACCACACTACTCATATAAATCACAAACCAATACTCTTTCCTCCTCGCCCAGACACTTGCCACCCTACCTCCCAGCTCAGCTCAGTGTCTGGGCTTTCCCACAGTCCTTTTATACACCCTGACCCGGAGGTGTTCCTGTCCAACAGTCCACAGTTCCTTATTCCTTCCGGGTCAGGGTAAACAGTCCTTTTCCTCAACCCGGGAGCACGTCGTTTCTTCCTGTCACGTGATGATGACGTACCCCCGGGTTATAGGGCACATAAGAGCCCACGGGCCCCCCCACAGCGACGCCTGGTGGCCCCCAAGGTATCCAGCAGGGCTGTGTGTAGAAACTACATAGTCCATGAGGCCCTGCTGGAATTCGGGGCACGTCTATGCTGTTGGGAGAGCTCCTCCTGGCGGCCTGGGGGTGAGGGCCGGAATGGAAAACCGGCAATCCACCACACATGATTCACCTAAGTGGGGGCCTGCACATGAAGAAAGAGTATAAAGCCTTGGAACATTGCCCGGCACACCTTTGAAGCTGACGGACAGATGGGAGGTACCATCATCCGATCCTGAAAATCCTTCCAATGCAGCAGCGAAAATGTCAGACTCTACACATTGGACCTCCACTCCTGAACTGGGTTTTTGCCATTGGCTTCCGTCATCTGTTATGCAGCATAAGCCGTTATTAAACATGGTTAAGTTATTTCCATCCATCCATCCATCCATCCATCCATCCATCCATCCATCCATCCATCCATCCATCCATTTTCCAACCCGCTGAATCCGAACACAGGGTCACGGGGGTCTGCTGGAGCCAATCCCAGGGCGCAAGGCAGGAACCAATCCCGGGCAGGGTGCCAACCCACCGCAGGACACACACAAACACACCCACACACCAAGCACACACTAGGGCCAATTTAGAATCACCAATCCACCTAACCTGCATGTCTTTGGACTGTGGGAGGAAACCGGAGCGCCCGGAGGAAACCCACGCAGACACGGGGAGAACATGCAAACTCCACGCAGGGAGGACCTGGGAAGTGAACCCAGGTCCCCAGGTCTCCCAACTGCGAGGCAGCAGCGCTACCCACTGTGCCACCATGCCGCCCCTAAGTTATTTCTCCTATGTGATTTCTTACCGAGGGGAGGAGGCTGAAGAGGGAATGTAAGGGGTGGGAAGAGTCTCCAGCAATGCTGATGGCTCTACGGGTCAGGCAGGTGTGGAAAATATTCTTGAGGGAGGGCAGTGGGGCACCAATGATCTTACTGGCTGCATCCACTATGCGTTGCAGGGACTTCCTACAGGAGGCAGTGCAGCCTCCATACCACACAGAGATGCAGCTGGTGAGGATGCTCTCGATTGTGCCCCGGTAGAAAGAGCACATGATGGGGGGAGGAACTTGTGCTCTCCTCAGTTTACTTAGAAAGTAGAGGCGGATTTGAGCTTTCTTGGCCAGTGATGTGGTGTTATCTGACCAGGAGAGGTCCTCGGAGAGGTCCTTGGTGCTACTCACCCTTTCCATAGCTACACCATCGATGGTTAGTGGGGGGTGCTGTGGATGACCTCTCCTGAAATTGACCACAATCTCTCTGGTCTTACTGACGTTCAGAAAGAGATTGTTGTCTTTACACCACTGGACCAGTTGGCTCACCTCATTTCTATAGTTGGCTTCGTCATTGTTGGTGATGAGGCCGACCACAGTTGTATTGTCCGCAAACTTGACAATGTGATTGGAACTGTAGATTGGTACACAGTCGTGGGTCTGCAGAATAAAGAGCAATGGGCTAAGCACACAGCTTTGTGGGGCCCCTGTGCTCAACATGATGGTGTTCGAGGTGTTTTGCTGACCCGCACATTTTGTGGCCTCCCTGTAAGAAAGTTCAACACTCAGTTGCAGAGAGAGGTCTTGAGTCCCAAGTGGCTGAGATTTTGTATTAGCTGCTGGGGAATTATTGTGTTGAATGCTGAATTAAAATCTAAGAACAACATTCATACATAGGAGTTCTTTGAGTTCAGGTGGGTGAGGGCTGGATGGAGAGCAGCAGAAATAGCATCCTCTATGGACCTTGGCGAAATTTTGCATGAATTATAAGGACTATATTCTTAATACAGGGGTCTCCAACTCCAGTCCTGGAAAGCTACTGTGGCTGCAAGTTTTCATTCTAACTCTTTTGTTAATTAGTGACCAGTTTTTGCTGCTAATTAACTGTTTCCCTTTCTTTTAATTGACTTTTCTTGAGACTCTGACCACTGAATGTATTCTTTTTTCCTTAAACGGCACCTAAACATAAATGTGATGTGAAGAAAGCCAACAGATGACCAACTAGGTTGGGGCCTCAAACTCCAACCAACTTCACTTCATTCAGTTTCTTAAATTGAAACCAATTCTTGTTGCTAATTAAACCCGTTATTTAGAACATTAGAACACTCTAGACGAGAACAGGCCATTCAGCCCAACAAAGCTCGCCAGTCCTATCCACTTATTTCTTCCAAAAAAACATCAAGTCGAGTTTTGAAAGTCCCCAACGTCTTACTGTCTACCACCCTACTTGGTAGCTTATTCCAAATATCTATCATATTTAATTCCATGGTGCTCATTCTGCCATGGCAGACATTTTCAAAACTGTAGATTTTCTTTTTTAAGAGCGCTGTCAAAATGTTTTCTGGACCTGAGCAGATCGACATTACTGAGGAAGCCTTCACCTTTCTTTATTTTCAGTTATTGTGTGATGGACGCAGGTTGTTGTTTATGTATTGGTTCATTTTGTGTCTTAATATTGTTTGGTTGCTAATTAAGGAAAAAATAAATAATTAAGGGGCCTGAGTCTTAAGTTGTGCATAAATTAAAATTAAGGCAAAGAGTTAATTAGCAGCAAAATCTGATCACTAATTAAGAAAAGGGTTAGAATGAAAACCTGCAGCCACAGTAGCTCTCCAGCACCGGAGTTGGAGACCCCTGCCTTAATATATGCTGGTTTTGTCAAAATTCTCACCAGGCAAACTTTGCCATCTATTTGAAGCATAAATCTAGCCTGAACGTGGAGCAAAACTCTGGAAAAAAAGGTTGACGTTCTTGTAGAAAAAAAAATAATGTGGATCATCCGAGAATTTTTTTTTTTCAATGGTAAATTAATGTGGAGGTTTTATCATTACTGGGAACTACCATGTATATTTTTTCATGTTTAACATTACTGACGTGATCTGAAGAATGTATGAATTGTTTAATAAATAACTAGGGAGCTCTGCCCCCTGCTCACTTCACTCGCCAATCCCCGGGTGGGCGCTACACACTAGCCACTTCGCGGATCTGCCGCTCGCGTATGGGGAAGTGGATGTACAATTTAAACAGATTGTTATTTTTATGGGAATTGTTACATATGCATAATAGAACTAACCATTTTATATTACAGCGAGTAATTAGCCATAGTAAAAAACAGTAAAACATAATAAATTGAGAGAAAATTGTGCTTCATGTTGCATTAGAGGTATTTGTTGTGTTATACATTTTCGTTCTGTTTGGCTTTGAAATTAACACAAAAATACTTTTTAAACTTACACTTTTACTGTAAAACTTCAGTAATTTTTTTAATTAACTTTTCATCAATATCACATTGAATTTTGATTGTGTGTTTGGAGTTACATCGTGACAATGCAACGTTTAACTGCCGTGAGTGAATATCGTTTCTTTCTCTCTAATAAATAAACCAACTTTTTCAAATGTTTGTCCGTGATTTGTTAATTGTCATAGAAAAAGCTATTGTAATGGAAAACTGTAAACGTTTTAATACGAATGGCATATCAAGATCTCCTTTGGTGACTAATGTTATCTGCAGAAGATGTACTACATTAGCTTTCTTGTCGCCTGTTAGAATTTTACATGTTATTGCCGTGTAACCGATCGACAATTTTCGCGTTAATTCATTTGACTTCATCGTTTCTCTGTGCTAGGATTGTCCATGAACTCATTTCTTCTGTTGATAACCCTTCGGGATGAAACTTTTCAATAAGATTTGTACATAATAAGTCGTCTTTTATTGGGAACTTAAAGTGAGGAAAACATTAAAATTATTAAGAGCTGAGAGAGCAGGAACTGTGTCTGACAAAAGCATTCATACGAATGAGAGGTGAGTGGACCACGGGCGAGTCTCGTCTCACAGGACTTGAAAAAGTCTCTTCTCAAGATTTTCTTTAATAATAGAGAGGTTTACTGTAGAAGCAGCAAAGTAATGGTCTCATTTCAAGTTGTGTGTACCTCATACAGTAATGTACACATAGAGTTTAGAATTTTTAACCTGCATTCATATATATTGGGCGGAGTGGTGGCTCTGAGGCTGAGGCAATCGGAAGGTTGCTGGTTCGAATCCTGTAAAGGCTAAAAGTGACTCTACTTCGTTGGACCCTTGAGCAAGGCCCTTAACCTGCAACTGCTCCATCCTGGGTATGACGTTAATCTGCATCCAGCCCTGCATGTAGGAAGGGGAAAAACCTGGGGGTTGGTGGCAGAATTGGCACTCCAGCCACCATAAAAAAACCTCACACTGTTCCATCTGAACTAGTGTGGTGCTAATCAGGAACATTAACACAGGATATATTTCAGACTTTAACACATTTTGTTAATAGCCAAGAACGTTAGTAGAAGGTCTACAATAATTACTAAATGAAATAATATACAAATACAAATTATTTTGTCAGTAAATTTACTGTATTAAAGTTATATGGGGAATATGTAGTTTTTTTAGGTTGTTAACAGTATTTTCAACCTAATTTTCTTTCTGTTTTTCCAGGTATTCTGGCTATTTAATTGATTATTTACTAATTAGCAGGTCTGACACTGAAGTTTTTGCAGCTTTCATCGTCCTGCGTGTCTTCTCTGCATATTGTTAATTGTCACTATTAGGGATAAATGAAGGGAGCAAACTGCACAGGTAAAGGAGAAAATGAAAAGAAAACAACAATAACAGAGTTAAGCATTTATAGCTTTAGAAAAAAAGTAGGGATATTTCTAAATGTCTTATAAATGTAAAAACCATACTGTTTTTCTGAATGCAGAATAAGAGAAGAGTAAAAAAAAAGACCAGCTAATTAAATGAGATCAGTTGTTATCGATTATTATCACCGATTGTCAATTTAGTTGGAACAAAAACCTGCAGCCACTGGAGGTCCCCAGGACCGAGTTTGGGAAACTCTGCTCTACATGGAGGAATATTTCAGGCAAAATTGTGAATAAATAAATACCCCTCAAAAAGTGCTATGAAATGTGAAAATAAAGAATAACAACATGAAATGTCAGTAGAACATAATTAAATATGTTTCAAATATATTTGTTGGTTATTAGTATGTGTTTAATTTATTGATTTCTGTGATACCTCACGCAACATGAAATTAGCCGCTCTACTGACGATTCACCAATCAAGGAGCAGCACACTCTAGGGTCATGGTGGGTTCTGGAGTCTATCCCAGCTAGCAAAGGGAGCAAGACAGGAACAAACTCTGGACAGAGTGCCAGTCCATAACAGTGCAAACAAACACACACTTGCACACCAAACACACACAAGGGTCAATTTCAAGTCACCAAACCTGTATGTCTTTGGATAGTGGGAGGAAACCGGCGCACACAGAGAAAACCCACACACATAGAGGGAGAACATGCAAACTCCATGCTGGGAGGGAGAGGGATGTGAACGGGGGTTAACTTACAGCAGGGCTACCACTGTGCCTTAATGGTTAAGAGTGAACCAGGGACTTGAAGTTGTGCATGCCACATCAACTGACCTTAGAGGTTCACCCTCTAATGGACACCAGGGGTCCATAGTTACTCCTTTTCACAAAACTTCAAAAAAAATGTGGATCGGTAATATAGCCATGTAAAGGTGTTGTTTTATTAAATTTTGAGGGTGCTGATCACAAATAGGGTGGCATGGTGGCACAGTGGTAGCGCTGCTGCCTCGCAGTAAGGAGACTTGGGTTTACTTCCCGGGTCCTCCCTGCGTGGAGTTTGCATGTTCTCCCCGTGTCTGCATGGGTTTCCTCCCACAGTCCAAAGACATGCAGGTTAGGTGCATTGGCAATCCTAAATTGTCCCTAATGTGTGCTTGGTGTGTGTGTGCCCTGCGGTGGGCTGGCGCCCTGCCCAGGGATTTGTTCCTGCCTTGTGCCCTGTGTTAGCTGGGATTGGCTCCAGCAGACTCCCATCACCCTGTGTTAGGATATAGCGGGTTGGATAATGGATGGATGGATGGATGATCACAAATCATTTTAAAATGTTATTCTTTACTCATGGTTCAAGCCCTCTGAGAGTCACTCAGAGAACTTTAAAAACACAAATTTCAACATATTCATTCATATTGTTTGAGGCTATTTCAAGGTCAGTGATTATGAATATGACATTATTTTTGATCTTTGATCCTTTATTAGGGATCTAACCCTCAATGGATGTCTATCAGAGGGTGGAAAATAACAAATTTCTATTACAATCAAGAATAGTTAGAGTTTAAACATTTATGCTAAAAGCATACATTTGGATATTTCAATTATTTGATGCAGCTATTCTTGTTTATGATATTAACCCTAACCCTAGGTGGATTGGCGATTCTAAATTGGCCCTAGTGTGTGCTTGGTGTGTGGGTGTGTTTGTGTGTGTTCTGCGGTGGGTTGGCACCGTGCCCAGGATTGGTTCCTGCCTTGTGCCCTGTGTTGGCTGGGATTGGCTCCAGCAGACCCCCGTGACCCTGTGTTCGGATTCAGCGGGTTGGAAAATGGATGGATGGATGGATGGATATACTTCTATATCATGATGCAAATCATTACATTTCTTATGAACACCCTGAATCACTTCAGTTTTACAGTAATTCAGACTTTTTTCATTTTGTGTGCAGTGTCACAGAAATAAAAAATGAATAATTAAATACATAAATTAGCAAGCAACAAAAATATGCATTTCATGACACATTTAATTATTTCTATTTACATTTATGTTTGTTATTAGTTATTTATTAGATAGATAGATAGATACTTTATTAATCCCAAGGGGAAATTCACATTATCACATTCTACAGCGCTTTTAGTTATTTGCTTACTTATTGATTGTGTTTGAAAAATTTCTTCATATAAATAAGGACAGAGGGGAATATACCTATGTCTCATTTATGTATATATATATATATATATATATATATATATATATATATATATATATATATATATATATTTGCAGATGGAGATCCACAAAGGGAGAAAATGAATCATGTATCATAAAGTAGTTTTTATTCCTGAGCTTTCAGCCCCTGCCAGGGGCCTTCATCAGAGGATAATGCTTAGACTTACAAGAATCAAAGGCAATATATAGCAAAAGCTGAATCTTGGCTATCAAATGAAAACGCCATCAACAGACATTTGGACATAAACCCAGCATATGCAAACTCAAGAAGAACATGCTCATAATAAATAAAATCTTTACAACCAATAACCCCACCCCCCCCCCATATGTAACTTTTGCTATATATTGCCTTTGATTTTTGTAAGTCTAAGCATTATCCTCTGATGATACTTTATGATACGTGATTCATCTTCTCCCTTTGTGGATCTCCAGCAGCAAATATGACCTTCTCTTCCATATATATATATATATATATATATATATATATATATATATATATATACATATATATATATATATATATATATATATATAATGTAAGATTTTTTAAAAATTTTTGTGGAAACAATTTTTTGACAAAAATTAATACAAGGAAAGAAAGAATGGGACTGACAAAGGAACGAGACAGGTGTCAAGGGTTAAGCTTTTATGTTTTGGCATTGTCGTCTGGTGTAACATTAAGAATTATGGCAGACCTGATGCAGCACGTGAGTTTCCTGAACTTTCCAAATGTACTGAGCTAGCAGTATGTACAAACAATTTTGGTTTATTGTGTCATACTTTAATTTTTCATTAACAAACGATGCCTTACGTAGTCTATATAGTACAAATAGGAAAAGAAGTTATAGACTATGTGTGGAAAGTAAAAGGATTATAACAGTCTAGTTTTTAATTATTCTATCATTATTCATAATAATAATAATAATAATAATAATAATAATAATAATAATAATACATTTTATTTATATAGCGCCTTTCCCATGCTCAAGGAATGGATTTGCATGAACGGTAAAGGCCTTTATTGCAAGAGAAAAAACTACAAAATGTCCATAGGCAAGGCGAGCTGAGAAACTGTAAACAACATGAGCCTTTGTAACAAACAATTGGGAAAACCATAATTGTGAGACCTTAAAAATAATTACCCATTGTACTGCTATCATTTAAGCACATTATATAAGTGGGGCAACCTAACAACAATAAAACGGCAGAGACAGGAACACTGTCATACATCTCAGAATTGTACTAATGTATTGGCCATATAAAAACACAGTTATTAACAGCTTTAGCAACATGTATTTTATAACATTTCAAGTCAAATGCAAAACATCAGTAGCATCTATATATTGTGAACCACCAGGGGGCGCACCAGCAGAGACACAAGTCCAGGACACAACACACATTTATTCAGAGCTGGGGAAGCGCTTTTGCCTTGCTCCTCAGCACCAAGCACTTCTTTCTTTCTTTCTTTCTTTCTTTCTTTCTTTCTTTCTTTCTTTCTTTCTTTCTTTCTTTCTTTCTTTCTTTCTTTCCTCCACACCTCCACCTTGTCCTGATTCTGACTCCCCGAATAGTGGCCGCTGCCTCCTTTATAAGTCACTCGGAAGTACTCCAGGTGCTTGTTGACCTACTTCTGCGACACCTGGAAGTGCTTCTCCAGGCACCCCCTGGTGGTGGCCAAGAGCCCCAGAAAGTTTGAGCTTCCATGCTCTAAACCTGTGGGACTGCTGCACTCCAGGGGGGCTGTCTTCCAGTGCTCTGAATAGGCTCCTCTCTCCCCTGGACCTTCCATTATAGTGGTGTCCTGGCCGTCTGCCACAATGTATACTTTTTAAAAATTTCAAAAGCTACATGGAAAGGATTATCGACTTGTATATGATAACACTGCCAGCCAAATGCAACAAAATATCTTTTAACTTAATATAGAACAAATATAATAAATGACGGGTCCTATCTTAATGCACATATTTCTACAGAATCCACATTCAAGGTTTCTCAGTTGCAAAGCCCCGCAATGCATAATCTTTCATCTTATTGGTCAAATACAAAGGAGGACTGGTGGTATTAGGAGAGAACCTTTGGAAATGTCCACACTTTCATTTTCATAATGTGGTTTTGCAATATAAGATTATGGGGGCCAGGACTGAGCTCTGAAAGCACCATCGCATTTTAATTGTTTAAAATACATTTTTTTCATTATTGCCAATTGTATTTTTGTATTGTTCTTTGTAGTATTATGTTAATGGTGTTATTCCCCTGTAATGAACTGGTGTTTTAGGAGAGGCTTTAGCTCTTAGCACATCTTTGCGTTGCCCTGAGCAATGGCTTTCATAACAGCATATCTCGTTATTGCAGTTTACATTCTGTCTGCTTTCCCTGGTGCAGATAGTACTGCTTTTTATTTATTGCTTCGTATATCTCCACACCCCAGAATGCATTTAATGTTACTTCTTTCTTTTCTTCAATTGTGCTTGTTACATAGACAAATAAAGCTGAAAATGAAAATGAAACGGATAAAGACTGTGTTGATTGAGAAGAAGCTTTGTGGCTACTTCACCATGATATTCGAGATACTCTGAAAACAGACCTTGTGACTTTGGTGTATGGTTCCCATGTATGGTGTATGTCTCTGCACATTTAGACTATAAATGCTATGACAGTTATTCTGATTTGCCAAAACACTAAACCGCCATTCTGTGAACCAAAAAGTCATTGGCCTGAACTCATTTCTTGAATCATTCACTCTTTTGACAATACCATAAGCAGTTTTCACCTAGTGAAACACAATTTGCAGGTCTCATTGACCCCTTTTTGCGAAACTCTACACATGAATCTCATGCAATAAAAAACATTTTGCACTACATTGATGCATAACGGTAACCCCAAGTGGGAAAAGATAACACAAATAAAGCACAGCTGTCATAAATAAAACACTGACTCAAAATTAATCGCACGTGTTTCAAATGATTGTGACGCAACCAATATCAGCCAGTTCAGCGTGCACACAGTGTTGTTGAAGGTTCATGTCAACAATGGACAGAAATCATCCGAGATGCTGAGGACGTATGCGTGTAAGACACTGTCGGGCAACCGGTGTGCCGTGGAATTTTCTAGGGGCGCCGCGAAAACATTTGTAAAATATTTAAAATTGCTAGTGTTTTTGAACTTTTGGAAGCTCTTATATCTGTGAGCAAGGTTTTTCAACGCTTACGGAAATGAAGTCTAAGAAACGCGAGAGACTTCAAATGATCGACAAGGAAATGCGTGTCTGTCTTTCGAAAATTGATCCTCGCATCAATCTCATATGTGCTGAAAAACAATCTCAACGTTCACATTAATTAAATTTAAGATTTATCCTTTGATTCCTTTATTAATAAAATGTCTTTCAAACTTGTAAAATTAACTGTTTTTATTGGCGATTGTCCATAGATTATGTCGTCACGACTTTATTTATGGGCAGTCCCTCAGGTGCGCTGCGAAAGAAAATTTTTGGACTTAGTGCGCCGCAACTCGAAAAAGGTTGCCTTTCGCTGGTGTAAGAGGTGGGGTACGATGTGGTAGAGGAAAGGGGCAAAGAGAATGAAGAGGAAGAGGGGGCAATGGAAGAGCAAGACAAAGAGTAGAAATTCAAACTACTGTCACAGACCAGTGGTTCCCAGATTTGGTCCTGGGGACCCCCTGTGGCTGCAGGTTTTCGTTCCAATCAGATTCACAATCAGTGATAACAACTGATCTCATGTAATTAGCTGGTCTTTGTTACTCTTCTCTTATTCTGCATTCAGAACAACACAACAGTATGGTTTTTACGTTTATAAGACTGTTGTGATGTGAGATTTTGCATAAAGCTTGATAAATATTTTGTATGTCTTTATTTGTAATTTAGGCAAAGCAATGTAATTTAGTGTTACATTAGTTAGAGGCATTCGTGTTTGCCCCCCCTTTTACGACTGAGTTTCAACCCCCGCAAGGAAGCCAGGTTACTTTAACATATGGTCTTGGCGGGTGGCAGATTTTAAGATGTTGTATTCCCACATTGGTCTGAAGTATGGCTGTTTGGAATTGGCATGGATAAGAAGCTTTTAAGTACCATGGTGTCCTATTGGCTCTAGGGGTTGAACAGAGAATCTATAAATCTGCTTGCTCAACCACACTCTATCTCTCTTACTAACCAACATATGATGAAGAAGTATCTCTCTGACTAACATCTGATGAAGACCATCACACCATGAACTGAAAGGACAACACAATGGAGACCACAGCTTGGTAGCCATTTTGGAACAGACATACGGCCTGTTCTGAAGAAAGCTGAATGATGCCTTAACTAGAGACATTTTAAATAACTAACAAGTCTGTGTGTCGCCTGAAACTACACATCACCATTTAATCAGGTTGTATGGTTGCCAGTATTCAAATGTACTTTGCATATTGTTATTATTTATGAATATTACCAATAATACATTGTTTTATGTGTAACTTAATTCCTGCTTGTCTTTTTACTACACCTAATTGCCTATACTGCGGTGGGTTGGCACCCTGCCTGGGATTGGTTCCTGCCTTGTGCCCTGTGTTGGCTGGGATTGGCTCCAGCAGACCCCCGTGACCCTGTGTTCGGATTCAGCGGGTTGGAAAGTGGATGGATGGATGGATGGAATTGCCTATAGATATACAGTAGAAGGGAAGGTGGGGATAAGTTATATACTATAATACCTTATAAACAGTGGTAAGTAGGGGAGATTAGGCATTCTGACAGAGGCTACATATTAATAATACAATAGGGGAAAGCAGAGCAATATATATTACTTCTACCAAGATAAAACAAAGACATTTAGGAATATTTCTATTTTTGTCTACAGCTCTAAATGCTTAACTCTCTTTTGTTGTTTTCCTATTATATTTCTGTGTAGTTTGCTCCCTTCATTTATCCCTAATAATGACAATTAACAATAAGCAGAGAAGACACCCAGGATGATGAAAGCAGCAACGACTTCAGTGTCAGACCTGCTAATTAGTAAATAATCAATTAAATAACCAGAACACCTGGAAAAGCAGAATGAAAATTAGGTTGAAAATACTATTAACGACTTGAAAAACTACGTATTCTCCATATAACTACTTATCACATTTTAATAAAAATCTACCAAACTTGATCAATGGACAATTTGCATATCATTGATCACACGGCCCATTGTTAGTCAATGGTGCTAGTTTCGGTCATTTTGCAAAGGTACTGTTTATAAGGTTGGAGGAACCTGCAGTCAACTGAGACTGAGGAAGTCACTTGGATGAGTGATGTAACGTTTCTCCCTGGAAAATACTATGTCCAGATGAACTGAATCAACTTTCTAGAATTTTGTGAATGTAGTTTGAGAGTGAGGTTTTATGTTTACTGTTTTGAGAAAAAGATGCAAGATTTCAGAAAATGTGCTTTAGCAGAAAACTCTGAATATGTATATTTTATGGTTTGATGGCGATATTTTAATTCAATTATAAATGGTATTGGGAATAAATACATACAATAATGTAGACACTTCTAACTCCATTGACTTTTTAAAGGAATGTATTAATACAACCACACAATATTCTATCTCTTCAGACTATAAAATATTACATTTAAGAAACTGCATTCATAATTTTACATTTTATTTATCTCTGAATATACATTTTGAGTAGATAAGATAAGATAGGTAGGATTCTATGCACATATGAAGTTAGGATATAAATTTGTAGACATCCAGAAAAAATGGCAGTACAGTCTATTTGGAATTCCCCAGTAAGAACAAAATTTTCAACCAGTCAATATTGTATTTAGGCACTAATACAAAATCAGAATTTCTGGACATGAAAGCTAAGGCTGCCTTACCATAAAACCACGCAATACCAATTGCTTCAATAAGCACTCCAAAGAGAATTGATGTTCCTGCTGCAAAATGGTCTAGAAGAGTAAATACATAAATACCACCCTGGAAAAGAGACAAACAAGAGGCTTTTGACATTGGATTTAGTGCACTGCATTCAATACTTACACTTAGCATTTTATCAGCAGTGTGGCAATCTTTAAATTACATTTCAAAGAAAATTTTACAGGATTCAACAAAGTAATTGATGCACCATTAGCTCACAAAAGTAGCAATTGTATCTCTGTTAAGGCAGGATGGAAGGCCAGTCTATCGTAAGACTCACTTTCTCATGGTAAGCCTGTTTATAACCCAGTTGTCTTTGAGATTTGAAAGAAGCCCAAATTAGCCTGAGAAAAATGGGGAGAATTGAAAAGGACACAGACAATAACTGGGCTGGGGCTGGGAGGCAGCTGTGAGGCAGAAATGGTAACCATTACACTATTTTATTTCATTATTATCATTGGCATTTTTCTAGGTTTGCCTAGGTTGTTGGTCCCTCTCTCTATCCCCCAAATAATTTGTTGTGGTATTGGCCATTCCCTGGGACGAGACCTATTCTTATCATGTCACTTCCAATTCTGTCTTCTCTGGTCTCTCTGTTTCTCCTATTTACTTGTGGTCAAGTGAGTAAGGGGTCTATGGAAGTGTGCAAGTTTTTTAGAATCAAAACAGTGAGCTCAGGCATGGTGGGTGTTGGTGCACGTGGATGCAAAGCCGATTGGTCCCGTAATCACTGATGAGGAAATTGGCCGTTCTCGTTTACACGTGAAGTGAAGGTACAATCAGTCTGACTGGTTTCCTCATTGACATTCCGTGGGTCGTTAAGCGGAGCCCACCTGCACCCACAGAGGCTGAAAGGAGCCGGAGTAGGACAGAGAGGGGGGTTGTGGGAAGAAGGTAAAAACTGAGGAAAAGGTAGTGAGCAAGATTGTGCTGCAAACAGTTCAAGGGACTGGAGGAAAAGAGTTTGGGCAACCCCATGGCACAGCAAGGGTAATAATAATAATTAATAATACTTTGTATTTATATAGCGCTTTTCTCACTACTCAAAGCGCTGAGCAATTGCAGGTTAAGGGCCCAACAGAGCAGAGTCCCTATTGGCATTTACAGGGATTCGAACCCGGCAACTGTCCGATTGCCAGTGCAGATCCCTAGCCTCAGAGCCACCACTCAGAAGTACAGAACTGCCTTGGTGTATTGCCACTGTTCAGTTGAGAAGCAGGCACAATCAGGGCTCATGTAAGCCTTTGGACATTGAAGGATGGCAGCAGAAGGTCACATTGGGTGCTGATTGAAGTGACTGGGGCAAGGGAGAGCCAGAACGCTGAGCACATTCGCTGGCATCTCTAACCTGCTGCAAGACATTAGGAGAGTGAGAAGGGAAGATGAGAGAGAAGGTGAGGAGACACTGAGGAAGAGGCAAAAGAGGAAATAATCCTGACTGTGTTTTTATTTATGTTTATAAATTGAAATGTTCATTGATATTTATGTTTTTTTATTTATTATTCAAGAAGAGACTGCACTGCACTTTGTTGGACACTGTATTTTTGTTAAATACAGTATATTTGCACAATGCACTCTGCACTATCCCTTGTTGTTTTATGTTCTCATTCACCTTTGTCCATCTCAGTCTATGACCATCGATACCTCAGGCTCAAGGTAAAGATACCAGCTGCGGGTAACCTGAGCACAACACCCCTACACAGTTAGCATAGTACACCTCATCACTCAATCACCCCCTGGCTCCTTCAGATGTCAGAATGGGTTCATTTATTTCATGCCCTTCTCAAAGTTGCTGTCACTGATGTCTGTGCCTGAGCTGATCTAAGTAATTTCGGGTGGTCATTCCAAAGTCTGGGTGCTATACAGCTGAGGAACCTGCCACCCATTGAGTGCAGGTTAGTGTGGGGCACAACAAGATTGCCAGAATCAGAGAGGACCTTAGTAGGTGAACAGGAGCCTAGTGATGGAGAAGGTCACTGATGTAGTCCGGTGCAAGGCCATTATAGCTTTGTAGGTGATTAATAGAATTTTATATTTGATCCTGTAAGACACAGGGAGCCAGTGAAGGCAAATCAGGATGGGTGTTATGTGCTCACTCTTTCCGTATTTATGTAAGGATTCTTGCAGCAGAGTTTTGAATCAACTGGAGCTGTGATATAAGATTAGAAGGGGCACCAGACAGCACAAAGTTAAAATAATCAATTTGGGATGTGATAAAAGCACGGACAAGTTTCTCAGCATTAGAAACGGAGAGGAATGAGTGAACACAGGATATGTCACGGAGGGGCAAGTAAACAAACCCCTCCTTTAACCGCCACCTTATCGTGGTGGAGGGGTTTGCATGTCCCAATGATCCTAGGAGCTCTGTTGTCCGGGGCTTTATGCCCCTGGTAGGGCCACCCAAGGCAAACTGGTCCTAGGTGAGGGATGAGACAAAGAGCGGTTAAACAAACCTCCTATGATGAAAAACAATTTTGGACGGCGTTTTCCCTTGCCCGGACGCAGGTCACCGGGGCCCCACTCTGGAGCCAGGCCTGGAGGTGGGGCTCGATGGCGAGTGCCTGGTGGCCGGGCCTGCACCCATGGGGCTCGGCCGGGCACAGCCCGAAGAGGTAACGTGGGTCCCCCTTCCCATGGGCTCACCACCTATGGGAGAGGCCAAGGAGGTCGGGTGCAGTGTGAGTTGGGTGGTGGCCGAAGGCGGGGACCTTGGCGGTCCGATCCTCGGCTACAGAAGCTGGCTCTTGGGACGTGGAATGTCACCTCTCTGAAGGGGAAGGAGCCTGAGCTAGTGCGTGAAGTTGAAAGGTTCCAGCTAGATATAGTCGGACTCACCTCGACACACAGCTTGGACTCTGGAACCAATCTCCTTGAGAGGGGCTGGACTCTGTACCATTCTGGAGTTGCCCCCGGTGAGAAGCGCCGAGCGGGTGTGGGTATACTTATTGCCCCCCGACTTGGAGTCTGTACATTGGGGTTTACCCCGGTGGACGAGAGGGTAGCCTCCCTTCGCCTTCGGGTGGGGGGACGGGTCCTAACTGTTGTTTGTGCGTATGCGCCGAACAGCAGTTCGGAGTACCCACCCTTTTTGGAGTCCCTGGAGGGGGTGCTAGAGGGCATACCTTCTGGGGACTCCCTCGTTCTGCTGGGAGACTTCAATGCTCACGTGGGCAATGACAGTGAGATCTGGAAGGGCGTGATTGGGAGGAATGGCCCCCCCGATCTGAACCTGAGTGGTGTTTTGTTATTGGACTTCTGTGCTCGTCACGGATTGTCCATAACGAACACCATGTTCAAGCATAGGGGTGTTCATATGTGCACTTGGCACCAGGACACCCTAGGCCTCAGTTCGATGATCGACTTTGTGGTCATGTCGTCGGACTTGCGGCCACATGTCTTGGACACTCGGGTGAAGAGAGGGGCGGAGCTGTCAACTGATCACCACCTGGTGGTGAGTTGGCTTCGATGGTGGGGGAGGATGCCGGTCAGGCCTGGTAGGCCCAAACGTGTTGTGAGGGTCTGCTGGGAACGTCTGGCAGAGCCCCCTGTCAGAAGTAGCTTCAACTCCCACCTCCGGCAGAACTTCGACCACATCCTGAGGGAGGTGGGGGACATTGAGTCCGAATGGGCCATGTTCCATGCCTCTATTGTTGAGGCAGCTGACCGGAGCTGTGGCCGTAAGGTGGTCGGTGCCTGTCGTGGCGGCAATCCCCGAACCCGTTGGTGGACACCGGCAGTGAAGGATGCCGTCAAGCTGAAGAAGGAGTCCTACCGGACCCTTTTGTCCTGTGGGACCCTGGAGGCAGCTGATAAGTACCGGCAGGCCAAGCGGAATGCGGCTTTGGTGGTTGCTGAGGCAAAAACTCGGGCGTGGGAGGAGTTTGGGGAGGCCATGGAGAACGACTTTCGGACGGCTTCAAGGATATTCTGGTCCACCATCCGGCGTCTCAGGAAGGGGAAGCAGTGCAATGTCAACACTGTATATGGTGGGGATGGTGCGCTGCTGACCTCGACTCGGGACGTTGTGGGTCGGTGGGGGGAGTACTTCGAAGACCTCCTCAATCCCATTAACATGCCTTCCAATGAGGAAGCAGAGCCTGGGGACTCAGAGGTGGGCTCCCCCATCTCTGGGACTGAGGTCACCGAGGTGGTCAAAAAACTCCTTGTTGGCAGGGCTTCGGGGGTGGATTAGATACGCCCGGAGTTCCTCAAGGCTCTGGATGTTGTAGGACTGTCTTGGTTGACACGCCTCTGCAACATCGCATGGACATCAGGGACAGTGCCTCTGGATTGGCAGACCGGGGTGGTGGTCCCCCTCTTTAAGAAGGGGGATCGGAAGGTGTGTTCCAACTACAGAGGGATCACACTCCTCAGCCTCCCTGGAAAAGTCTATTCAGGGGTCCTGGAGAGGAGGGTCCGTCGGATAGTCGAGCCTCGGATTCAGGAGGAACAGTGTGGTTTTCGTCCTGGTCACGGAACAGTGGACCAGCTCTATACCCTTAGCAGGGTCCTGGAGGGTGCATGGGAGTTTGCCCAACCAGTGACAGTTGGATTCCGCCAGGGCTGCCCTTTGTCACCGATTCTGTTCATAACTTTTATGGACAGAATTTCTAGGCGCAGCCAGGGCGTTGAGGGGGTCCGGTTTGGTGGGCTCAGGATTGGGTCACTGCTTTTTGCAGATGATGTTGTCCTGTTTGCTTCATCGGGCCGTGATCTTCAGCTCTCTCTGGATCGGTTCGCAGCCGAGTGTGAAGCGGCTGGGATGAGAATCAGCACCTCCAAATCCGAGACCATGGTCCTCAGCCAGAAAAGGGTGGAGTGCCCTCTCAGGGTTGGTAGCGAAATCCTGCCCCAAGTGGAGGAGTTCAAGTATCTCGGGGTCTTGTTCACGAGTGAGGGAAGAATGGAGCGTGAGATCAACAGGCGGATCGGTGTGGCATCCGCAGTAATGCGGGCGCTGCATCGGTCTGTCGTGGTGAAAAAGGAGCTGAGCTGCAAGGCGAAGCTCTCAATTTACCAGTCGATCTATGTTCCTACCCTCACCTATGGTCATGAGCTATGAGTAGTGACCGAAGGAACGAGATTGCGAATACAAGAGGCTGAAATGAGTTTCCTCCGCAGGGTGTCTGGGCTTTCCCTTAAAGATAGGGTGAGAAGCTCAGTTATCCGGGAGGGCCTCAGAGTAGAGCCGCTGCTCCTCCGCATCGAGAGGAGTCAGATGAGGTGGCTCGGGCATCTGATCAGGATGCCTCCTGGACGCCTCCCTGGTGAGGTGTTCCGGGCACGTCTAACTGGGAGGAGGCCCCGGGGAAGACCCAGGACACGCTGGAGGGACTATGTTTCTCGACTGGCCTGGGAACGCCTTGGGATTCTCCCGGAAGAGCTAGAAGAAGTGGCTGGGGAGAGGGAAGTCTGGGCATCTCTGCTCAAGCTGCTGCCCCCGCGACCCGACCTCGGATAAGTGGGAGACAATGGATGGATGGATGGATGGGGCAAGTAAATGTTTTTTAATGTGGTTTATGTGGTTGGAATAAGAAAGGGAGGCATCAAAAATGACACCAAGATTCCTTGCATTAGTAGAAGGTCTGATGAGAAGATCGTCAAACTCCTGTCCCTTTGCTTTGGTCTTTCTCTTGTATTCTGTAGCTTCCTCAATTCCCAGAAATTAAATTGGTGCCTGAGAAGTATGGTTTATTGACTACATACGTAGATGGAGAATAGTGATGTTCCCATCTTGTAGGATTTGGGGTGCTGGTAGATTCTACATCACAGAATGAACAATCTGGTCAGGTAGTACATGATGGCCCAACACTGTCACTTCAAATTGGTGTTTTAGCCTGTTTGGCCACTGACTTTTTTGCTGTAGACTACTTTTACATAAAGCCTTTTTGCAAAAACAACTGAAATGTCACTTCTCATAATAATATGTTTTGACCTCTGTTCTTTTCGTGTACATTAACGGAGGGTTCCCAGTTGGGTTCAAAACATTAAATACTTTATTGTAAATGTCATGTTTAAACATGCAAAGAACAGAAGGCATTGTAGACCTGACTTTATACTTCTGGAATAGCTACATAGGACCCCTGCTGATAGGGGGTCAAATTTAGACCCTATCGGCTGCCTCCATTTAAATGATTTGAGATGACTAGAGGTGGATGGCTTCTTTAACATTAATAGTGAATATTTTATTTTTCATCCTTTAAGTTTGAAAAGGGTATTTTATTTTTAATTCTATGACAAAAACTGCTTAAAAAAGCCAGCAAAAACACTGTACAGTTATTTTTTTAATATGGCCATTTAACTTTGAAAGTATTCAAAACAAAAAGTGATATATTATTGGAGGATATTTTTTGAGGGGAGGCATGGTTAGAGTGTCTGCCCTCAAAAGGAGGTTTCCTTTACCTACAGTAGATTTGATCCTTATTTAGATGGCTGTCTATTTTGGTTTTGTGCATTAATCTTTCCGTTGTCTTTGTACGACTGTGATGTGTATTCTGAGTTTCACCAACATCCTGCAGTTAGAAATACTGGCTGTAAACTGGGCCAGCATGACTTTTGACATGATTTGTATTTTGCAAAAACTTGTGTCCAATTCAAATTTGTTATCCTGATTTGTGCTTTTTGCAGATGATGTTGTCCTGTTTGCTTCATCAGGCCGTGATCTTCAGCTCTCTCTGGATCGGTTCGCAGCTGAGTGTGAAGCGGCTGGGATGGGAATCAGCACCTCCAAATCCGAGACCATGGTCCTCAGCCAGAAAAGGGTGGAGTGCCCTCTCATGGTTGGTAGCGAGATCCTGCCCCAAGTGGAGGAGTTCAAGTATCTCGGGGTCTTGTTCACGAGTGAGGGAAGAATGGAGCGTGAGATCGACAGGCGGATCGGTGCAGCGTCCGCAGTGATGCGGGCTCTGCATCGGTCTGTCATGGTGAAAAAGGAGCTGAGCCGTAAGGCAAAGCTCTCAATTTACCAGTCGATCTATGTTATTTACCCTCACCTATGGTCATGAGCTATGGGTAGTGACCGAAAGAACGAGATCGCGAATACAAGCGGCTGAAATGAGTTTCCTCCGCTGGGTGTCTGGGCTTTCCCTTAAAGATAAGGTGAGAAGCTCAGTCATCCGGGAGGGGCTCAGAGTAGAGCCGCTGCTCCTCCGCATCGAGAGGAGTCAGATGGGGTGGCTCGGGCATCTGATCAGGATGCCTCCTGGACGCCTCCCTGGTGAGGTGTTCCGGGCACGTCTAACTGGGAGGAGGCCCCGGGGAAGACCCAGGACACGCTGGAGGGACTATGTCTCTCGGCTGGCCTGGGAACACCTTGGGATTCCCCTGGAAGAGCTAGAAGAAGTGGCCGGGGAGAGGGAAGTCTGGGCATCTCTGCTCAAGCTGCTGCCCCCGCGACCCGACCTCGGATAAGCGGAAGAGGATGGATGGATGGATGGATTTGTGCCTCAGTGCAAGGATAGAGTCTACGCTTTCTCAGAAACTTGAATTTAAAAGCAACCATAGATAATGGCTGTGTGACTTATAGTCTTAACGTTTACTGTCCAGTATCTTAACCAATAAGTGTGATTCCCATAATTGACTCATTAAAACACTTTGCCTAGTAGTCTTCAGTCAGTCAGTCAGTCAGTCAGTCAGTCAGTCATTCTCCAACCCGCTATATCCTCACACAGGTTCACGGGGGTCTGCTGGAGCTAAACCCAGCCAACACAGGGCACAAGGCAGGAACAAACCCCGGGCAGGGTGCCAGTCCACTGCAGGCCTTGTAGTCTTACCAATTATAAAAAAAATACCAAAATTATTTAAAACAATTGCACTGATTCATGTTTTTTAGATATCTTGATACAATACAAATCTGATTGTTAATATGTATGGTGTAGAGTGAAACTTCATACACCACAGTAAAGTACAGTGTCACACACGTGTGTTTAGGAGACAACTAAAGGGCTTAAATACATGTGATTCTATGCCAGACCAGGGGGTGGCGAAGTGCAGTAATTTTCCCTCTCGATCTTTTGCAGACCATTCTAGGGAAATCCCGCCCGGCTCTGGGGCAGCCAATTACGTCACTTCCGGTTCTGGTATTGATGACATCACTTCCTTTACTGGCCTTTAAAGCCGCCATCTTGTCTCCAGAAGAGTTGGTTCTGTTTTGGACTCAGTTGAATGAACATGTCTTTGTTTTTGAATAAGTTTTGCAGCCAGGAGCAATTATACGGGTGCCTACCCCAACCCTTCTCAATGTCTTATACTGTAGTTGTTTTTCTGACAACAGATAAATATAAAAATGGATGTCTCCAAAAATGAAGTAAAGGATTATATACAATTAAAATAAAAAATAATTCATAATAAGGAATGTGTAGTTTTGTGATGAAAAGAGGGCAAAGAAAGTTTTTTTCTGGAAAGGATATTTAGTGAGAAGTCAGGCAAGATGACGCCTTTTATTGGCTAACTTAAAAGATTACAACATGCCAGCTTTTGAGGCAACTCAGGCCCCTTCTTCAGGTGAGATGTAATACAGAAACTGGAGTTTTCTGTGCTTTGTGGCAAATCAATAAAATCAATAAAATTAAAAAAAATAGATTCCATTCTTTCTGAAAGTATTATAAAAACCTGAAATAGTCTGTGAGCTCTGTTTTCCTGCCAAGTAACACACTCGTTAAATAAATAATGTACTGTATGTGTCCTACTCTAAGAAAATGTTTAAAAATGTTCATTTGTGATTTTTACTGCATATCCCTTGTTTCTACTAAGGACAATATAGAGAAAGTAACTTACATTGGTGACGCAGAAGAGGGAAATCAAAAATGTTGACAGGACAATAAACAAAGTGAAGAGCTCCCGATGTTTATGCAAAAATTTAAACTCATCAATCAGGCCCGTGATAACAGACTCCATTCCACCCATCTAAAAAGAAAAAAAAAGGGAAAACCATACATAATGTAAAAGGAGTTTCTGAAGATATATATGACATTTACATGTATGTATTTTGCCTAATTATTTTTTAAAGTTACACCAACTATTTCCTTAGTAAATGCTTTTATCACTTCTAGTATAAACTTCCAGTGCTGATGACCATTTTTTCAGCTGTTTATCTGTAAAGACTGCTACAATGGAGTAACTCGAGTATTCTCTGATGCTAATTTTAACATTAAAATAAGGGTAGTTAATTGAAAATGCAAACTCATTAGAAAAAAAAATTAAATGGAAATAGTTTGTAGTCAATTTAGAATAAAAGTACATATTCTTCATTTATTCCTTCTTGCTGCAAATTTTTCAGTTAAACCCTTGCTGTTTTATTTAGTACCTCTCACAAAGCACTTCATTGCAACAATACAATTAAAAACAAGAAAATGATCTGTAATATATGATCATTGAAATCCATGAAAAATCACACAGCTTTAATTAAACATTGGCAAGAGTGTCTAAAGGTTAAGCTGAATGCACAGTAACAGCAGACCGACAACTGACAAGCCTTTACGTGTGGACCACCTGAAGAAGTGAATGCCTGTGCAGATGTGTCCTTGCACTTTACGACATCCTTTGATTGTGGCGCATGAATTGCATTTCACAGTTTGTTCGGAGGCCAATTACTTTTCTTGTGCACATAACTTACCCAGTACTTAGCTCTTTTCAGGCCCGGTTCTACAGGCAAAGCCGCCATCGTGCCATTTAATTTCAGCTGCCCCCTCACCCTATAATACCTTCACTCGTTTTCTAAACCAGTGTATTTAAAATTAAAAATTTTTGCAATTTCTTTAATGTCAAAAAAAAAATTTAAGAAAATTTATTTGTAGGTAGAAGAAAACTTGGCTTACGTACAGTACTGTGCAAAAGTTTTAGGCAGGTGTGAAAAAAATGCTGTAAACAAAGAATGCTTTCAAAAATGGAAGTGTTAATCATTTATTTTCATCAATCAACAAAATGCAGTGAATGAACAAAAGAGAAATCTAAATCAAATCAATATTTGGTGTGACCACCCTTTGCCTTCAAAACAGCATCAATTTTTCTAGGTACACTTGCACACGGCTGGTAGGTTGTTCCAAACATCTTGGAGAACTAACCAAAGATCTTCTGTGGATGGAGGCTTCCTCACATCCTTCTGTCTCTTCATGTAATCCCAGACACACTCGATGATGTTGAGATCAGGGCTCTGTGGCGGCCATACCATCACTTCCAGGACTTCTTGTTCTTCTTTACGCTGAAGATAGTTCTTAATGACTTTGGCTGTATGTTTGGGGTCGTTGTCCTGCTGCAGAATAAATTTGGGGCCAATCATATGCCTCCCTGATGGTACTGCATGATGGATAAGTATCTGCCTGTATTTCTCAGCATTGAGAACACCATTAATCCTGACCAAATCTCCAACTCCATTTGCAGAAATGCAGCCCCAAACGTTCAAGGAACCTCCACCATGCTTCACTGTTGCCTGCAGACACTCATTATTGTACCACTCTCCAGCCCTTCGACGAACAAACTGCCTTCTGCTACAGCCAAATATTTCAAATTTTGACTCATCCGTCCAGAGCACCTGCTGCCATTTTTCTGCACCCCAGTTCCTACGTTTTTGTACATACTTGAGTCGCTTGGCCTTGTTTCCACGTCGGAGGTATGGCTTTTTGGCTGCAACTCTTCCATGAAGACCACTTCTGGCCAGACTTCTCCGGACAGTAGATGGGTGTACCAGGGTCCCACTGGTTCCTGCCAGTTCTGAGCTGATGGCACTGCTGGACATCTTCCGATTTCAAAGGGTAATAAGCTTGATGTGTCTTTCATCTGCCGCACTAAGTTTCCTTGGCCGACCACTGCGTCTACGATCCTCAACGTTGCCAGTTTCTTTGTGCTTCTTCAAAAGAGCTTGAGCAGCACATCTTGAAACTTCAGTCTGCTTTGAAATCTTTGTCTGGGAGAGACCTTGCTGATGCAGTATAACTACCTTGGGTCTTGTTGCTGTGCTCAATCTTGCCATGACATGAAACTGTCTTCCACAACCTCACCTTGGTAGCAGAGTTTGGCTGTTCCTCACCCAGTTTTAAGCCTCCTACACAGCTGTTTCTGTTTCAGTTAATGACTGTGTTTCAACCTACGTGTGACATTGATGATCATTAGCACCTGTTTGGTAGAATTGGTTGATCAGACACCTGACTAGAATCCTACAAAATCCCTGACTTTGTGCAAGTGGACCTGTAAGAATTGATGCTGGTTTGAAGGCAAAAGGTAATAACACCAAATATTGATTTGATTTAGATTTTTTTTTTTGTTCGCTCACTTTGCATTTTGAAAATTGATAACAATAAACAATCATTATTTATATTTCTGAAAGCATTCTTTGTTTACAGCATTTTGTCACACCTGCCTAAAACTTTTGCACAGTACTGTATATAACGAATCGGCGACAAGTTTAATTAATTCATCAGTAAAATTCTGAAAATAAAGCGAGTGCCGATTATAGACTTAATTTTCTTGAAAAAGACGTCGCCTCATATTCTTGCAAATACAAAATTTAGCAAAAGTCTATTTCTTCACATCACACCTGTGAAGGATATTTATAGGAAAACAAAATATGAATATGCATATATAGTAAAACAAATAGAAAAGTAAGCGTTTATTATTAAATTACATGTATTATAATTATTCCAGGGCGGCACAGTGGTGCAGTGGGTAGCACTGCTGCCTCGCAGTTAGGAGATCTGGGTCCGCTTCCCGGGTCCTCCCTGCGTGGAGTTTGCATGTTCTCCCCATGTCTGCGTGGGTTTCCTCCCACAGTCCAAAGACATGCAGGTTAATAATAATAATAATAATTCTTTGCATTTATATAGCGCTTTTCTCACTACTCAAAGCGCTCAGCAATTGCAGGTTAAGGGCCTTGCTTAAGGGCCCAACAGAGCAGAGTCTCTAGTGGCATTAGGTTAGGTGCATTGGCGATCCTAACTTGTCCCTAGTGTGTGCTTGGTGTGTGGGTGTGCATGTGTATGTGCCCTGCCGTGGGCTGGCGCCCTGCCCGGGGTTTGTTTCCTGCCTTGGGCCCTGTGTTCGCTGGAATTGGTTCCAGCAGACCCCCGTGACCCTGTAGTTAGGATATAGTGGGTTGGATAATGGATGGATGGATAATTATTCTACTAAATAAAAAATTAAATTAAAATTGCACTCTCCTTGGTTTCTTACTTGCAAGTTCATCAATAATGCCATCTAATTTAATTTCTTCTGACAAATTAGGGTTAGGGTTAGGGTTAAATTACTCAGTCTCTCTTGGCACATCGATGATCTTAAGTAAGTTTTTCTTTGAAGCAAGTTACCAACATTCGAAGGGAAAAGACGAGCCCCGCGCAGAGCCTGCGGCCACCCTCTATGTTCGGCCGCCTTCACGACCGGCAGAACCGGGCCTGGCTCTTCTTCAGGCATGTCTGATGCTGTAGCATTGAGTGTTAAAGAGTCGGCCATCTGTATGTTTCAACAATTTGTAGGGTACATAGTATGTGCTTCTGTTTTCACACTATGTATTACTGAAAGTTTTGTTTTACCTGAAGTTTCTATATTAGAGCTGTTTGTAGTAAAATAGTTTGACACTGCTTTGGTCATCACTGACAGTAAATTATAAGAAAGATGATTCCCAGGAACCCCATGATATTGTCAATATTATATATTTAAAATGGTTTAAATATTAGTAACATGTATTTGAAATTATTGCGGCTACTAACATTTTGTCATTAGATACAGTAACTATTAGACCATTAACTTAAGCTATTTTCACAGTAGATTATTCAACTTGATACTGTTGAGAATTTTGATTAGGGATCAATGTGCTTTATTATTAGTTTTGTGCTCTTAGCTATGAAAAGTTTAGGCCTGAAACAACTTTAAAAGGTCACCATTAGTTTTGTTGCCTGCCTGTCCCTC
This sequence comes from Erpetoichthys calabaricus, assembly GCF_900747795.2. Taxonomy (NCBI): domain Eukaryota; kingdom Metazoa; phylum Chordata; class Cladistia; order Polypteriformes; family Polypteridae; genus Erpetoichthys; species Erpetoichthys calabaricus. The sequence continues at coordinate 19,733,135 of NC_041406.2, read as the reverse complement.
ATACTTGCTTTGTTTTTGAGTTTCTGCAAGGCAAGCTGTGAGACGAGGTCATCGTGCTCTCTGAGGAAGCAAGCAGGCAAACTTTGTTGTGAACATTGCAGGAATAGAGCTGCTCTAAGACTAAACAAGCTGCATGTAAGGCCTTTGTCTGTGTGAGTCAAGGGTAAGCTCTTAAGCTAGCGTATAAAATATATAAGTAATTAAATGACATTTAGAAGAGAAGCATTAGAGTTCATTCATAGCTTAGGCCAGTGGTTCTCAAACTGTGGGGGGCGAAGTAACAAAAAGGGGGGAGCAAAGATGTGAAAAAAAGAAAACAAGAATCGAAAATATGAAAAATACATCTATTGAAACCAAAACAAATGAACTTAAACTACATTCTGATACTAGAAAAATAAATATAGAGTTAGATAAATGTTGATAAAAGTTAAGTAGGTATAATAAAAATGCATCTATGATATATCATTAATTAAAAAAGAACAACTTGGTATTAGTGGGCTCCTTTCAAAAAAATGTTAGGGGCTCGATTAAAACTGTTATGAAATCTCGGGTCGCAAATACTTAAAGGCTGAGAAACGCTGGCTTAGGCAATAAAATTACACACAATGTATTATTATATTAGTTAGTTTTGAACACTATAGGGACTTAAGAGTTGATTATTGAAAGCTTGGGGACTTTTCCTGAACATGTGCCGTGACGTAAGCAGCAGGTTGGCCTCTGTCAGACCACTGGGCAGCTGTGTGCCACGACTTAACAGTCCTGCTGCCTGCATTCATAGGCTTTCTATATTAGCACGCACATATATATTTTATAGTAGCATTTGCAATATTTCTTTAGATAGCTTAGTGATAATAGATAATAATAAGATATAGTAGTACATATGAGTGAGTTTAAAGAAGCAATTTTTTAAAGGCTTGTCTTTATTCTTGTCTCTCAGGCATGAAGCTGTGCGCTATCGCTCATTGGCACAGCCGCCTATTATGTTACCCTTAGCCTTACAGGACGCTAGTGCAACAAGTAATCATTTATTGAATTATTAATTAGGCAGTCCAGTTAGTTTTTTATCCATGGTTCCACCTGATCTCTATTTAAGTGTTCCTCAACTTAATTGTTAATCTGGCAGTTGATTAACAACTGAAAGGCCATAGACATTACCAGCCCAGGATTAGGCCTTAAAAACAGAGGAAGGGGTAATCAGGTGATGTTTATCGCCAGGTGGCAAATATGTCCCGCCAGCAAAATCACTGTTATGAAAAGAAGACTGTTATGGAGATGTCTCAAGGGGCAAGAATATTGTTATGAGAAGGTCTGGGACACCAGGTGATTGTTATGGGTAAAGGTGCTGAGTGGGGAAAACATCATGGGAACCTCCACACCGTAGATGCTGGGAACCTAGTCTGGAAGGGGGGCATTTAGAGATAAGAACTGTAATATATCTGGGGCGCTCTGCACACTCGGGGCTCACTTCATGAATTGAGACAGGCTTTCGCTATATAAATGTAATGAATTATTCATATTATTATTATTATGTGCTCCGCAATTGTTTTCTGATGCTGTGCAATAAAGTCTTAAATTCTGACTGCCTTTCCGAAGACTTTTTCTGAAATTTCTCCACAACAATACCCAGGTGTGTTCCTAATAAATGTGTTGAACACTATTCTGCTTTCAAACAGTTATTTCATACCAAGGTCCTTCTTCACTGTAACTTTGTGAACGTGAAAATGATCCTAAATGCACAACATACAGTAGATGGGGTTTGAGTGGTTGGCAAAATCATTTCTGCTACACCACTACATACTTGTGATAGTCTATCTACTCTTCTGCATTTCAATATGTACATGTACTGATAAAAAGATTTGTTTTTTTAATTCCAACAGGTAGGATATGAAAGCAATGTGTTGTATTAAAAACAAATGCAAACCAACAGTTAGCACTGTTTGTCAAACTGAAATATCAAAAAGGGTAACAAAAATACTGATAATGTATTGTATCATCCTCAGTGTATTGATTATATCTCACAAGAAAGATTTTGCAATAATAAACCATATCAATCTTTTCCTCCACATCTAGTAAGTTTCTCTTATATCTGAATGATAACTAGAGTAAGAGACTATTCACTCAGATTTTTAAGACATTTTCTGATTACTATATTTATTTGTGATGATAAGGGAAATCAATGACTGCAGCATTTACTTATCCCTCTTGCTTAGTTATTAGGCAGCGCTGTCTAGCGTGACCTACACCTGAACACCAGCAAAACCAAGGAGCTGGTGGTGGATTTTAGGAGGCCCAGGCCCATCCTGGACCCCGTGATCATCAGAGGTGACTGTGTGCAGAGGGTGCAGACCTATAAATACCTGGGAGTGCAGCTGAATGATGAATTGGACTGGACTGCCAATACTGATGCTCTGTGTAAGAGAGGACAGAGCCGACTATACTTCCTTAGAAGGTTGGCGTCTTTCAACATCTGCAATAAGATGCTGCAAATGTTCTATCAGACGGTTGTGGCGTGCGCCCTGTTCTACGCGGTGGTGTGCTGGGGAGGCAGCATAAAGAAGAAGGACGCCTCACACCTGGACAAACTGGTGAGGAAGGCAGGCTCTATTGTAGGCACGGAGCTGGAGAGTTTGACATCCATGGCAGAGCGACAGGCGCTCAGCAGGCTCCTATCAATTATGGAGAATCCACTGCATCCACTGAACAGGATCATCTCCAGACAGAGGAGCAGCTTCAGCGACAGACTGCTGTCACCGTCCTGCTCCACTGACAGACTGAGGAGATCGTTCCTCCCCCACACTATGCGACTCTTCAGTTCCACCCAGGGGGGTAAACGTTAACATTATATAAAGTTATTGTCTGTATACCTGCATTGTTATCACTCTTTAATTTAATATTGTTTCTTTATCAGTATGCTGCTGCTGGAGTAGGGGAATTTCCCCTTGGGATTATCTATCTATCTATCTATCTATCTATCTATCTATCTATCTATCTATCTATCTATCTATCTATCTATCTATCTATCTATCTATCTATCTATCTATCTATCTATCTATCTATCTATCTATCTATCTATCTATCTATCTATCTATCTATCTATCTATCTATCTATCTATCTATCTATCTATCAGGAGTTTATGGTAGAAATGGAAGCCACTCTTGAGTAAATGGCATATTTCAGCACGACATTGACTCAAAGCATACAGCCAAGGTAACATTAGAATGGCTCTGACTGTCCTTGAGTGGCCAAGCCAAAGCCCAGACTTAATTCCCATAGAACCTGTGTGGAGACACCTGAAGATGGTAGTGTAGATGTACATTCCGTTAAATCTAACAAAGCATATAGGGAGTTGCCAGGAAGATTGGGGTAAACTGCCCAAATCCAGTTGTGCAAAGCCTGTAGAGACTTACCAAGCTGTAATTGCTACCAAAGGGGCTTCTACAAACAGCTACGTTAAGGGCCTGAATACTTCAATGAATGAAAGGTTTCCATTTTTGATTTTTAATAAATTTGCAGACCTTTCCAAAAACATGTTTTCACTTTCTCATTATGGGTTATTGAATATAGATTGATAGGCAGAAATTACAGATGTTTCTGTCTACAATTAAATCTGTATATACTTTATGATTCTGTTGTATTTTGCACACTTACATGGGTATTGTCTATTATTAATGAAGAAACTGGTTTACCTGGACTGAACATACACATACACTGAGAAAGAGCACATGCTACGCAAAGAAAGTGGCTGAGGCAGGAGTCAAAACACGAACTAATGTATCAGTGTACTGCCTTCAGTGAAAGTGCCTATGACTTTTTATTTGAAAAATATTGATGTGACAACTAAGTTAAAATCTACCTTACTACCGTATTTCAAATTTGAGGAATCTGTCTTTCATGCAGTCCCATATGCAAGCATTTGTAATAGAAGGATATTTACAGTATATACCTATCAACAACAAATTGAAATAGGGATGTTAAAGGCCTAATTAATCAAGAATTTAAATGTAAGTTATGAAAAAGTTTTGGAACCTACAGTCCTTTTCAGCTTTAAAACTACCTTGTGAGTTAGAGAAATACACAACAAGAAGCCCAAGTAAGAAACACTTCTATGGAATAAAGTAACCAGAAACTGCTTGACTGAAGTAAACACATGGCACTCAACTGTGGACTGAGTTTAAAACTCCTTCACTTAAGCAAAACAATTTTCTGTGGTTGAAATATAAGAAAATACATGTTTTAAATGGCATCTTGACGTACTTCTAACTCCTTTCTTGCTTAAAAGCATGGTAAGCATGTCAAATATTGAATAAATGCCATTGAAATAAATAACTGAAAAAGAGTCTTAAAATTCTCCACGTTAAAAAATGGTTACGTTATACATAATGTTATTATTGAAGACTTGTTTAGAATCTACTTACAGCACTGTCGATTCCCAGGGTCAGAAGCATTATGAAGAAGATTACTGCCCAGACGGAAGACCCAGGTAAGGTAGCAATTGCTTCTGGGTATATAATAAATACGAGTCCAGGCCCTGGAGAGGAATTGTAGTGGGGAAAAAAACAGTAACATAACAAACTTAGTCCTGTAGTTCACATTCTAATTATATTTTTATTGTTTTTTTCATAAATCCATTGCCAGGTTGTTTTCCATGTGGAGTTTTCAAGATCTCCCAGTATCTGCATGTGTTTTCCTAATTGTATTTCTCTGCAATAATATGTTTCCAGGAAAATATTTTTTGATATTATTATGGGTCTTAAACGGCATCAATGATAGTACTGTAACAGTAAAATAAATGTAGATGGTACAGAGGAAGATAGAGGGAAAGTAATAACCAACAACTATTACAGAGCCTGGAAACATGATTCACCCCCTTGGAAGATTTCACACTTTATTGTTATACATCACTGACTCACAGTGGATTTAATTTTAATTTTTTGACACTGATCAATATAAAAAGACTCTGTAATGTCAAAGTGAAAACAGATCTCTGCAAAATGGTCTATATTAATTAAATAAACCATAGCACAAAATAACACAGGAGTGAATACTTTTGATAGGCACTGTATTGTTAATGCCTGTATTCTGTACATACAATGACCAGTACCTTTTTTGCATAAAAGGAAAAGAGAAACAAAAAAAGAACTCGTGAATAATTAAAACACAGACCTTGACGTACCTAGGGGCCGTAATCCATATGTTATTGCTTGGCAACGAAATTTATGAGAATTAGCATACTTCAGTGACTGAAGACAATTTATTCAACTTTGTATGAAGTATGGACTTGTCGCTGCACTTGAGCTATTTATTTCTGTACTTTCCGCAGTTTTTCATCGCTTCTTATAAAGTCTTATTTACAGTATAAATACCTGGGAGTGCAGCTGGATGATAAATTGGACTGGACTGCCAATACTGATGCTCTGTGCAAGAGAGGACAGAGCCGACTATACTTCCTTAGAAGGCTGGCGTCCTTCAACATCTGCAATACGATGCTGCAGATGTTCTATCAGACGGTTGTGGTGAGCGCCCTCTTCTACACAGTGGTGTGCTGGGGAGGAATCATAAAGAAGAGTGACGCCTCACACCTGGACAAACTGGTGAGGAAGGCAGGCTCTATTGTAGGCACGGAGCTGGACAGTTTGACATCCGTGGCAGAGCGACGGGCACTGAGCAGGCTCCTGTCAATTATGGAGAATCCACTGCATTCACTAAACAAGATCATCTCCAGACAGAGGAGCAGCTTCAGCGACAGACTGCTGTCACCGTCCTGCTCCACTGACAGACTGAGGAGATCGTTCCTCCCCCACACTATGCGACTCTTCAATTCCACCCGGGGGTGTAAACGTTAACATTATACAAAGTTACTGTCTGTTATACCTGCATTGTTATCACTCTTTAATTCATTGTTTTTTATCAGTATTCTGCTGCTGGAGTATGTGAATTTCCCCTTGGGATTAATAAAGTATCTATCTATCTATCTATCTATCTATCTATCTATCTATCTATCTATCTATCTATCTATCTATCTATCTATCTATCTATCTATCTATCTATCTATCTATCTATCTATCTATCTATCTATCTATCTATCTATCTATCTATCTATCTATCTATCTATCTATCTATCTATCTATCTAACATCAGTGCATAAAAAAGCAGTTGTACAGGTTTTCATATAAATTTGCTCAGTGAGAATTTTTTCCATTGCACATTATTTGCAGACTGATCCCTAACTTTATTGATCCCAAAGTGATCCCAAAGCGTTACCTCAGCTATTAGGCGCTCCAAATCTTCACTTTTGTGCCATCCCGTACCGAGTACTATGCGTTTAACCCATGTGCTTCCCGCTCCAGCTTGCAAAATGGGGCTTGGCTAAACATGAGTCAAGTTAAAAGTTTAACTCTGCCCATAATAAACGGGTGACACGCCCTGCTCCACACGCTGGTAGTGTAGTGGCGCCTTTAGCCCGGCCTCACCTTTACAGATGCAACAAATCGCTAAAGTTGATGGACAACTCAAGACCGGGGGTAATTAGACGAATTCACTTTTGATTGATGTGTGCTGAGAACAACATGATTCGCCGAAGTTGTCCGATAAACAATATAATTCACTGAAGTCAACTTTGATTGACAGTTTTCTGCTGCTAGACCTGCCCATAATGTCTCCACTCTGCTGCACTATTCTCATTAATAAAACCCCTGTGTGCGTATCTATCTATCTAATGAATCCTGAAAACTGAAACCACAATAGGTGGCAATTTATGCCTCTGTTCAGGAATAGACAGACGATGGCATATTGTTGAGGACTGCCTCTTGATGAGGTTTTGCACTGGTCCTAAGATATGGCAGACAGTTCTTTAGCTTTACTGAAGTCACTGAATCTTCGATAGAAACCCCAGAGTGTTGACTGTAGAGTGGATCTAGTATAGTGCGAAAATGAAAGTATAATTACATAATATAAAAAATGAGAAGTCAAAGTGAATCTATTAAGAAAATGCATTATTTAATTTACAACAAAGTAAATGAGTGTCTCACTAGGTGTAGTAATAAATAATTAAAATGAAAGATTAACAGTTCATTAGACATATAAATGGTAATATTCTTAACAGCCCCCCTTCAGTAAAATTGTATTTTTTAATGCAAATTGTTTATCTGAATTCCAGGCATCTTGTAAAGTCTGGAACTTTAAAATTATTGTTTTGTATATTATTAAGCCAATGAAGCATGAAAAATTCATTGCTATCAGTTTTTATAGCTACTTATCGAATTCAGTTTGAGAGGAAGACAGGATCCTGACCTGGATGGGATATCAGTCCATTGCAGTCGAGATCTTTTGGTGCAAAGAATGATTTTTTTATTGAGTAGGAAGTCAGTTCGTCTCTGTTCATAAGAGTAACAACAGGTATGAATGAAGTAATATGCACTATATAACTATGATTGGTCAAGAAAGGTAGCTGAATTCACAACAATTTTGATAGAATACTTGTAGTTATGTTTTGGAACATACTATAATTCAAAGAATGTTAAAATCAATTTATACCCAAATTTCAGGTTTCCAACATTCTTCCATTAACTGGTGCCTTTCAGGGCACATCGCGTCACAGCCTTATGTATGTAAAAATTAGATAATAAGATAATAACCAGTACCACAGTTTCTGTTCACTATAATCATGCCAAAATTCAAACGGAGTACCATGAAACTGAGGCAGCAGTACTAATCTCTGTGCCTCTGTGCTGGTGAGAACAAATAGCTTGTTTAAATAATGTTTTACTTATATGCGTAATTCAGGGATGAAACCAAGAAGAAGGTGAGGTTGCAGGGTGCATGAAATGTTATTTAGCAACAAAAGGTGCTGCCTTGTAAGAAGTACAGATTACTAGCACTACACCAAGCAGAATCATCTGTTTTTATTAAACAATCTTTTCGCTTGTTAAAAAACAACAGATATAAACATGCATCTATGACTGTTTCATTGCATGGAATATACTAATAATTAATATTCAATTACTGACATAAAGGCTTTTCTGAAGACATTTTTAGCAATGGTTCTTGCTTTGGCGTGCACAGTATGTTTGATTGGGCTACAATGATAGAAATAAAATTAAATTGTTCTTATCTTACTCACCATCTGTGGCTACCTCCTCAAGAGCCACTTTATGTTTTTGAGACATGTATCCCAGGAAAGAAAAGATGACAAAACCAGAGAAAAAGCTGGTAAGGGAGTTGATGGAGCTGGTGATTATAGCATCTCTAAGTAGGAAAATAAAATTTAAAAATTGTATATAAGTAACATTGTCTTTTGTGCTTGTTTATACATCTTTTGTATAGTATTTTCATGACAGACACACATCTCCATCCTCAGTGTAATAAAAATAATAAACAAGCCGACACCTCTGCCACTAATGATGAACAGTGATTAGTACAGTAGATAAGTGATTTCAGAGACCCCATTTCAATTTAGAACTTGATCACTCTATCTGTGGGTTTTCTATATCTTCTCAGTTTTATTCCCATGTGCCTTAATGTTCATGTTGAGTTAATTGGAGATTTTTCATTAGACCAATTGTGAAAGATCAGCCTGGCAACAGACAGACACGGACTCCAGCTGTCCCCAAAACACGCACTATTTATTAGAACTACTGCACACACACAATATTGTGCAGAAACCACAAGGCTCGGTAGCTTTGTGCTTCTCGTCAGCCGCCTCCACTCCTCTCTCACAAGCTCTGTCTTCTCCCTCCCAACTCCAGCTCCCCGAATGTAGTGAGGCGGCCCCTTTTATCCTGCCCTGGATCTGCTTCAGGTGCTCCCTGATGATCTTCCGGCAGCACTTCCTGGTGTGGTGGAAGTGCTGTTGTCTTTGGCTCAGGAACCATCCAGGAGCCCTCTGGTGGTGACCACGAACCCCCACAGGGCTGAGCTTCCCAGCTCCGTGGTCCAGATGGAATCCAGGGGGCTGCCCTCTTACGTCCATGGGGAGGTATTGCCCCTCTTCCGGTCCTTCCAGGTTCCAAGGTGTCCCGGTGGGGAAAGATCCCTGGCCGTCTGCTACACCAATATAAACAAGTATGCGTATGTGTGCGTGTGTGTGCGTGTGTGCGTGTGCGTATGTGCGTGTGTGCGTGTGTGCGTGTGCGTGTGTGTGTGAGTGTGTGTGTGAGTGTGTGTGTGTGTGTGAGTGTGTGTGTGAGTGTGTGTGTTCTTTGACTAGTTGATGTCTGGCACCCAGTAAAACCAAGACAGGCTATGTAATATAAAACGTCTATTCACAATTCCTATTGAAGTGATTGATACCTAATAATATGCAGACTCAAAGAAGTGTTTGCCCTCTACTGCCATTGACTTCTAGGGTGAACCTACACTCAATTCCAGAATCAGTTGATGCCCCCCACAGTCATCTTAGCGTAGTGACCACTCCTGCTAGCAGGTCCTACAGTACGTGAGTCATGCTTAGTGTTTATAGACCCAGGTACAGTGAGTTGTTGTCTGGCTGTCTGCCATATCCCACAGCTGATTAGTACCCAGAAGAAGAATAATATTGCTGTGCTGCACTGTGTGAGCGAAAATGAGGCCTGTGTCTCTCAGATTGTGTTTGGTGTGTCGTGTTCCCCCCCCACACTCATCACTATATATAACCCTGCAAATTACAAATACAGTCATATGAAAAAGTTTGGGAACCCCTCTCAGCCTGCATAATAATTGACTCTCCTTTCAACAAAAAAAGATAACAGTGGTATGTCTTTCATTTCCTAGAACATCTGAGTACTGCGGTGTTTTCCGAACAAAGATTTTTAGTGAAGCAGTATTTAGTTGTATGAAATTAGATCAAATGTGAAAAAATGGCTGTACAAAAATTTGGGTCCCCTTGTAATTTTGCTGATTTGAATGCCTGTCACTGCTCAATGCTGATTACTTGCAACACCAAATTGGTTGGATGAGCTCATTAAGCCTTGAACTTCATAGACAGGTGTGTCCAATCATGAGATATAAAGGGATTTAAGGTGGTCAATTACAAGTTGTGCTCCTCTTTGACTCTCCTCTGAAGAGTGACAGCATGAGATCCTCAAAGCAACTCTCAAAAGATCTGAAAACAAAGATTGTTCAGTCTCATGGTTTAGGGGAAGGCTACAAAAAGCGATCTCAGAGGTTTAAACTGTCAGTTTCAACTATAAGGAATGTCATCAGGAAATGGAAGGCCACAGGCACAGTTACTGTTAAACCCAGCAGGTCTGGCAGGCCAAGAAAAATACAGGAGCGGCATATGCGCAGGATTGTGAGAATGGTTACAGACAACCCACAGATCACCTCCAAAGACCTGCAAGAACATCTTGCTGCAGATGGTGTATCTGTACGTCGTTCTACAATTCAGCACAATTTGCACAAAGAACATCTGTATGGCAGGGTGATGAGAAAGAAGCCCTTTCTGCACTCACACCACAAACAGAGTCACTTGTTGTAAGCAAATGCTCATTTAGACAAGCCAGATTCATTTTGGAACAAAGTGCTTTGGACTGATGAGACAAAAATTGAGTTATTTGGTCATAACAAAAAGTGCTTTGGATGGCGGAAGAAGAACACTGCATTCCAAGAAAAGCACCTGCTACCTACTGTCAAATTTGGTGGAGGTTCCATCATGCTGTGTGGCTGTGTGGCTAGTTCAGGGACTGGGGCCCTTGTTAAAGTCATGGGTCGGATGAATTCAACCCAATATCAACAAATTCTTCAGGATAATGTTCAAGCACCAGTCACAAAGTTGAAGTTACGCAGGGGTTGGATATTCCAACAAGACAATGACCCAAAACACAGTTCAAAATCTACAAAGGCATTCATACAGAGGGAGAAGTACAATGTTCTGGAATGGCCGTCACAGTCTCCTGACTTGAATATCATCGAAAATCTATAGGATGATTTGAAGCAGGCTGTCCATGCTTGGCAACCATCAAATTAAAATGAACTGGAGAGATTTTGTATGGAACAATAGTCAGAAATACCTCCATCCAGAATCCAGACACTCATCAAAGGCTATAGGAGGCGTCTAGAGGCTGTTAGATTTGCAAAAGGAGGCTCAACTAAGTATTGATGTAATATCTCTGTTGGGGTACCCAAATTTATGCACCTGTCTAATTTTGTTATGATACATATTGCATATTTTCTGTTAATCCAATAAACTTAATGTCACTGCTGAAATACTATTGTGTCCATAAGGCATGTCATATATTAAAAGGAAGTTACTACTTTGAAAGCTCAGCCAATGAGAAACAAAAATCCAAAGAATTAAGAGGGGTTCCCAAACTTTTTCATATGACTGTATAAACCAGAAAATAATTGATTATATACAGGTATTGATAAATTAACATCAACCATAAAAGCCATTGTCAAAAACAATGCCACAAATCACAAAATGCTCATATCTCGCTTATTCACTGCAGTAACCCTGTCCATGCCAATGCTTTGTTTAACCTAATGACTGTCAGAGGAAATTCAAACACCTCCTTACAATGAAACCTGAATGTTGCTTAGATAAGCATGTGATTCTGAGGTTGTTTGATCTCACTTCCAAATGAGATTTACTGTAAATGTCACAAAGTCTGCTCTGTTGTGGCATATAAGATGATGAGGGTTCTAGTATGTCGGGATCCTGTTGGGAGCAATGAAGTATGATGGTGTATAATTTCACTTTTGGAGGTTTTGAACTGGAAAGCAGCAGGTATTTCCATGACCGGGGACAAATTACAAAAAAAAAAAAAAAACTAAAACAGATGCCACATGTGGGAAAAGAAATCTAAAGCAAAGACAAACAGGTCTTAAACATGTAACAACCCAAAAGAAGAAAGCTGCTGTTTTTATAACTAAAATGAAGTTATTTATAAACCTAAGCACATTACTTTCAATTCAGTTGTTTATATTCAAATATGGTGTCAAAAGCATGGCCTGGAGGGCTTCAAAGATATTCTAATTGGACGGTTCTTGTGATGGTCCCACAATGAAACTCTCAATATGAGGTCAGGCCTTACCTATAGCAGTTGTTGCTGAATTTGTTATAGCTTGAAAACGCTATTAGCACACCAAACCCAACTCCTAGCGAGAAGCATATTTGAGTAGCAGCATCTATCCAGACCTAAAAAACAAACGGCCAGAGATCGACACAAAAGCAGGAGGGGAAAAAAAAGCTGTTATTAGAGATAATTGCAGGAAACTCATTGAGCACAAAGATGAAAGACACTTCTGAATACAGGGTAATTTTGTAAATTGCTGCTGCATGCATGTGTCTAATCTAATTCCCGAATTACTGCTTTGAGTTGTCAGTCGTGAGTGCTCAAGGAAATTGCATTTGAATGTTGCCCTTACAGTAAATGCAATATTTGTACAACTTCATCAGATGGGCAACAAGGATTTAATGGTAATAAAACGTGCTTCTTTGGTGAAGTATAATATAATACACAATAATCACTAGTACAGCAGACATTGAACTCACTCACTCACTTACATTGGCTTAGGCTATTCATACACTGATGTGGGTCACAAATTCATTTTTATTTTTACTATTACTTTTTTTAGAGCAATGTTGTTAGCCAAAAGTAACCACAGTGTTACTATAGAAACTGATCCTCCATTATAGACACTGTTGACATTGATAGATGTACAGCATGGATTGCTGTTAAATAGAGATGCTGCTGCTTGGGTTAGCCTTTATTTTTAACCTACTTTACATTACCGTCTCATTCATATCTAATAATCTGTACTTATATTTATTGTGTATTTAAGAAAGGCTTTGACAAGAACAGGCTGTTCAGTCCAACTTAGCGGGTCATGTATTGTACTCGCTATGATAAAACTCCTTTACAAATTGTTAAGATTCGATTGACTTCAACAAGACTACATATTACTACTTGTATCAACACTCCTCTTTTGATCATTTTTACATCATTTATAATTTACCATACAAATTTATTAGTACATATTCTATTCTTTTACATTTTGTTTTAAGTAAATTAATTTTGTAAAAGTGTTTTGTGCTGTGAGTCTGTCAGTCATTATCCAACCCACTATATCCTAACACAGGCTTTATGACTAAGGATCTGCTCTGTATCTAGATGGTTTATCAGTTCAAATCCCGTTTCTGCCAGAAGGGATCCTACTCTGTTGGTCCCTTGAGCAAGACCCTTACCTGAAAATTGCTCCAGGGCGACTGTACAATGGCTGACCCTGCACTCTGATCCCTAAAGATCATACAAAAATACAGTTTCCTTCCCTGGGATTAACAAAGTATATCAACATCAAAAAAAATGAAGGGTTAGCACCAAGAATAAATAAGGGAGGAAGTAAAGGAGGAACTGAGAAGAATGAAAAATAGAAAGGCAACAGGACTGAATGGGAGCCAATCCCAGCCAGCTCAGGGCGCAAGGTAGGAACAAATCCCCAGGCAGGGTGCCAGCCCACCGCAGGGCACACACACTAGGGACAATTTAGGATCGCCAATGCACCTATGTGCATGTCTTTGGACTGTGAGAGGAAATCTACGCAGACACGGGAAGAACATGCAAACTCCATGCAGGGAGGATCCGGGAAGCGAACCCAGGTCTTCTTACTGCGAGGCAGCAGTGCTACCACTGCGCCACCCGCTGTGAGTCTGTCTAATGAGAAATGTGTTGCTGGATATAAGTGTAAAGCAAACTGGTGCTTCTGGATGGAAAATAAAATCCTGAATGGCCTGGCAACTTGAGGGGCTCTTTTGTGTAAATGGCACTTTATTCGGATGAAAACAGATTTCTTTGGATAGAATTTCACGAAAATGTTTTGTGCAGACTTTTCTAGTTATTTTTACCCAACTTATAAAAAAGATATTCAAATATCCATGCCCTTCAATAAATATAATTTTAATCAAAATTATCTAGACAGTCACAATTAATATTAGGTGTTCAAAAAAACCAAACAGCCCATTCACTCAATATTTTTGCTTTATTTAAAACATCCATTCATCCATCCATTTTCCAACCCGCTGAATCCAAACACAGGGTCACGGGGGTCTGCTGTAGCCAATCCCAGTCAACACAGGGCGCAAGGCAGGGAACCAATCACGGAGCAGGGCGCCAACCCACCACAGGACACACACACCAAGCACACACTAGGGACAATTTAGAATCGCCAATCGACCTAACCTGCATGTCTTTGGACTGTGGGAGGAAACTGGAGTATCTGGAGGAAACCCACGCAGACACGGGGAGAACATGCAAAAAGATAACATTAATATTCAGAAAGTAAAAAGGAGTGTTTGAGGACCTAGTCATATACTCTTTTTCTTCTGTTTAATATGCGAGCATATACTTGTAAACTTTGGTACTGATGTTTGAAATACACAGCACAATAGTTTGTTTTCTAATATGGCCAGGTTGTTTATGTTGTAATATTATCTAAAATGCACTAAAAATACAAAGTGGTCATAGATCTGCACATATTGGAGTGCCCACATTAAGTGGAAACAGTAAATAGGGGAGCATTCAACAATGAATGCTTAGTACACTTGTGGAAAAGATGTCTTTCTCTTTGATTCTTGATATTCAATTTACAGACAGTAATGTCTGTTATTTGTGTTACAGGCCACCTGAGACATTTTGAATCCATCCATCCATCCATCCATCCATTATCCAACCCGCTATATCCTAACACAGGGTCATGAGGGTCTGCTGGGGCCAATCATAGCCAACACAGGGCACAAGGCAGCATACAAACCCCAGCAGGGCACCAGCCCACCGTAGGGCACACACACACACACACACACCAGGGACAATTTAGGATCGCCAATGCACCTGACTGCATGTCTTTGGACTGTGGGAGGAAACCCACGCAGACACGGGGAGAACATGCAAACTCCACACAGGGAGGACCCGGGAAGTGAACCCAGGTCTCCTTACTGCGAGGCAACAGCACTACCACTGTGCCACCGTGCTGCCCCTTTCTGAATTGCACCCATTAATTAATATTTTAATACAGATTATATATCTTTTGACTCACCCTGTATACACAGGGTTAATTAATATCTACAAATCCAATTTTAAAACACTGAATTTCATTTTTTGAGAAGTAGTTTTAGGATGTGTCGTGGGATGCTTTGATTACCACTAATAATGGAAATGCCAATAATGTAAATAGTTTTTAATTAAAGAATAGTTGAACAGAGAAGAGCAGGATGTGATAATGGCTAAGAAGTAGGCAAAGAAGATATGGTATCAGTATGGGAGTGAGGAAGATAGAGAAATGTGTAGACCGACAAAGAAGGAGGCAACGATTGCAGTGGCAGGAGACAAGGCACAAGCTTTGGAGGAGATATATGAAAAATTTGAGACAAAAGATTGAGTTTTAGAATCGTGAAGACTTGGGACAAGGGTGGGAAAAATTTTAGTCAGATAAAACAAATGAAAGATGAGCAAGGTGTGGTCTTGATTGAGCATGATCAGATACAGAGTAGACGGAAGGGGTGTTTGAATGAAGAAAATCCAAGCGGAGTATTTGGGACAGTGATGGCTTTATGACTAAGGATCTGCTCTGTATCTAGATGGTTTATCAGTTCAAATCCCGTTTCTGCCAGAAGGGATCCTACTCTGTTGGTCCCTTGAGCAAGACCCTTAACCTGAAAATTGCTCCAGGGCGACTGTACAATGGCTGACCCTGCACTCTGATCCCTAAAGGTAATGCAAAAAGACAGTTTCCTCCCGGGGATTAACAAAGTATATCAACATCAAAAAAAATGAAGGGTTAGCACCAAGAATAAATAAGGGAGGAAGTAAAGGAGGCACTGAGAATGAAAAATAGAAAGGCAACAGGACTGAATGAAATACCAGCAGAAGTGAGGAAGAGTTTAGAGGAAAGGGGGATTATATGTATTGTGGGGTCCAGTGCAGAAAATGTATGAACAGGAGAGAATACCAGAGGAGATAGATAGATAGATAGATAGATAGATAGATAGATAGATAGATAGATAGATAGATAGATAGATAGATAGATAGATAGATAGATAGATAGATAGATAGATAGATAGATAGATAGATAGATAGATAGATAGATAGATAGATAGATACTTTATTAATCCCAAGGGGAAATTCACATACTCCAGCAGCAGCATACTGATACAAAAAACAATTAAATTAGATAACAATGCAGGTATAACAGACAATAACTTTGTATAATGTTAACGTTTACACCCCCGGGTGGAATTGAAGAGTCGCATAGTGTGGGGGAGGAACGATCTTCTCAGTCTGTCAGTGGAGCAGGACGGTGACAGCAGTCTGTCGTTGAAGCTGCTCCTCTGTCTGGAGATGATCCTGTTCAGTGGATGCAGTGGATTCTCCATTATTGGCAGGAGTCTGCTCAGCGCCCGTCGCTCTGCCACAGATGTCAAACTGTCCAACTCCATGCCAACAATAGAGCCTGCCTTCCTCACCAGTTTGTCCAGGTGTGAGGTGTCCTTCTTCTTTATGCTGCCTCCCCAGCACACCACCGTGTAGAAGAGGGCGCTCACCACAACCATCTGATAGAACATCTGCAGCATCTTATTGCAGATGTTGAAGGACGCCAGTCTTCTAAGGAAGTTTTTATTTATTTAGGAGTGGAGGAACAGTGGAATTACACCAAATTATAAGGAGAAGGGTGATATTCTAGATTGTGGAAACTACAGAGGGATAAAGGTGATGGCACACTCAATAGAAACTTAGGAAAGGGTTATCGAGAGAAGGCTTAGAATAGAGACCACCATAGGGGAGAAGCAGTTTGGTTTTATACCAGGAGAGGGAATAACTGATGCAGTCTTTGCATTAAGAAAGCTCATAGAGAATCATCGAGAAAAACAGAAAAGTTGCAAATGGTGTTTGTTGATTTTGAGAAGGTTTAAGATAGAGTGCCACATCAAGAGGTCTGGCGGTGACTGAGAGAGAGAAAGGAGCACCAGAGATGTATGTGAGGATTGTCCAGGATATGTATGTGGAAGTAAGGATGGGGGGTGTTTATGGTAAAAGACAAGATCCCAGTTAGAGGAGGTCTGCACCAAGTCCTGTACCTCTTTGATCTGCTCATGGATGTGTTGAGTCATGGGGTAAAAGACCAATCTCCCTCAGTGCATGCTTTTTGCTGATGACACTGTATTGTGTAATAGCAGAAAGGAGAAGGTGTGCAGGAAGTTGGGAGAATGGAGGAGGCCTTTGGAAGATATAGGAAGAAGACAGAATACATGAGGTTTAATGTTGGTCAGAATTCATGGAGAGCTATTGAAAAGAGTAGATAAGTTCAAACATCTAGGATCAGTGATAGCCCAAGATAGACAACTAGATGCAGAGACACCCTACAGAGTACAGTGTGGATGGAACAATTGAAAGATGGCATCAGGAGTATTGTGTGATTAAAGAATTAAGACAAAAGTTAAAGGTAAGGTTTTTAAGACAGAGGGAAGACCAACAATAATGTATGGAACTGAGACCTGGGCAGTAAAGGGAGAGCAGGAGAAATTGGATGTGGCAGAAATGAGAAGGTTGAGATGGATGTGTGGAGCTACAAAAAAGGACAAAATAAAAACACAAGACAATTGGAGGTAAAACTAGTTGGACAAACATCTAAGAAAGTACAGGAAAATAGATTGAAATGGTGTAGACGTGTGATAAGGAGAGACCAGGAATATGTGGGCAAAACAGTGATGGGAATGGAAATACAGAGGAAGAGAAAGTGAGGGAGGACAGAGCAGAGGTGGATGGATGAAGCAGAAGAAGGGACTGACTGGGGAGGAGGTGCAGGACCAAGCTGTATGAAAGGGTTGATCAAGCAGATCGACCCCACATAAAAGTGGGAAAAGATGAATAGGAAGAAGAAGAACAATTCAAAGCATGTTTTGATCCGTCTCGTCTTTCTGTTGTGAAACAGCTGATTAATATTTAAAATTGACGGCAGATTACTTAATTTGTCAATTGTTAAAGTGTGGTCACATGTAAATTTCAATATCAAAAACTGGCATTTATTATGAGAGTCTCTTATTGATGGACTAGGATACAAAGCATATAAAGTGCTGACTGACTATGAGATTAACATTATATGTAGGGTATAGTCAGCTAATATGGTGAATAGTTAACAGCTAGGAAATGTTGCGTTTTATCAATAAGTAAAGGTTTTAAAAGAGATAAACTCACCGAGGCCTCACACAGGCGAAGAAAATCGACACTTAAATATGCTTTGATTCCATCAATGGCCCCAGGCAGGGTAACTCCACGCAACAACAGAACAGTTAGGACCATGTAAGGCATTGTTGCTGTAATCCACACAACCTGCAAAACAACAGCACCATGACGCCAATTGCAGAAATAACAGAAAATGTAAAAAGGTGCATAAAATTTATACAGTCAAGAATTTATCTGACATTCATATTTTTAAAAGGAATTATAAAGCACTAGTTTAATAATAGTTTATGAAGGAGCATAATGGGGGATGAAAACGTTTTGTACTTGCACCACAAGCTCCCACTTTTTTTAAAATTCTAAATTATACGACACTTGTGCTGTTCATTCTTGAGACATTCCAGTAGGAACGAATTCTAAAATTTTAAATGTGTATGTTTTTGTGTTTTCGACATATTACCAAAAGTACACCCTGCAGAAATGTAGACTTGTATAATAATAGCAATTTACTAAGTGTGAATTCAAAATGTGTAAGAATTTGTGGTAGCCATAACTGTAATGTTTCAAATGTAAAGGACGGCAGAACTAATTAAAATAATTCTCTCTGTGAATATGCATTCATTGTATAATCAACATCTATTCATTTCAGTGAAATAACAAAAGAACATATTCTTCTGAAATCTGCTTACTGTAACTCAATTCAGAGGTGAACTGTGTGGGGTCTATTCTAGCAGTACTGGCTGCAAGGCAAGAACCCGCCTTGGATGTTGTGCCAATGCATCGCAGGACTCACCAAATCACACTTGGCCAGTTTGAAATGGCCAATTAACCTAACATACATCCACCCATCCATTTTCCAACCCGCTGAATCCGAACACAGGGTCACGGGGGTCTGCTGGAGCCAGTCCCAGCCAACACAGGGCACAAGGCAGGAACCAATCCTGGGCAGGGTGCTAGCCCACCGCAGGACACACACAAACACACCCACACACCAAGCACACACTAGGGCCAATTTAGAATCGCCAATTCATCTAACCTGCATGTCTTTGGACTGTGGGAAGAAAGCGGAGCGCCCGGAGGAAACTCACGCATACACGGGGAGAACATGCAAACTCCACGCAGGGAGGACCCGGGAAGCGAACCCATGTCTCCTAACTGCGAGGCAGCAGCGCTACCGCTGCGCCACCGTGCCGCCCAACCTAACATACATGTCTTTGAGAATGTGGGAGAAAAATATTACCTTAAGGAAAAACAAAAATTGCAGATATGGGCAGTAAATACAAAACTCTACACAGAGCAAATGGGGAAGGATCTGTGAGATCGCAGTGTTAATCACTGAACCACAATGCAATGCAAAATTGAAAAGTACTTCATTTATTTTAAGGATGTAAGGCTTCAGGTGGAAAAACATCAGTTTATCCATAAAACAAGATCAAGAAAAGCTATCTGTACCTTCCCAGATGTCTTCACTCCTTTCCATAGGCTGAAATACAAGACAACGATTACCACAACTAAACAGGATGTCAGCTGCCACCTGGGCAACCCCAAGTCATTAATTCCTTGACTTTCATGGAGATGTAAGACTCCTCTCCTAGGATAAACAAAACAATTTATATACATTAAAATGTTTCAATAGTGAGAACACATGCACTGTATATTCTGCACATTTCCAGAATATTGTAGTGTATTTAAAATTTGTTATTAAAAGGTTTTATATTTCAAGATACAATATAAATAAATAATAATAATAAAGAGGAGGAACACAAGGGGGAATAAAAGATGCAGGAAGAGTACATCTGACTAAGGCTTGAAAATAGAGGCTTGTTAATATTGTGCAGTACTATAATCAGACCTACAAGGTTAGCATCAGTCTTTAGAATATAAGAAGTAAATGAAAGGGGTTGTCGAGAACACGCTGGTCACAGAGGAAGTGTTGGGGCATCAGCCAGGTCACCCCTATTTAATATCCGAAAAATTAAACAAGCACTTCATGTTGTGTAGAAGAATAACAGATGTGGCGGACGGCCGGGACCCACGCCCGGCCAGGACACCCCTTTGTCACTAGCCATGGGAGCCACACTATGTCCCTCGGAACCTTTGTTGGCAGCCCCCCTGGGTTGCATCGGGGCCACTTTCATGGAACACCGGAGCTCATCTTGGTTGGGCTCCATGGCCTCCGCCAGGGGGAGCTGCATAGCGCAGCACAGCTTAACGAGCCCGTCTGGGCGGGAGCGCAGCCACACCCGGAAGTGCAGCCAGAAGTAGGTCAACGAGCACCTGCAGCACTTCCAGGTGGGCTATAAGAGGAGCCTGCAGCCACTACTCAGTGCGCCAGAGTCGGGAGGACGAGGACGATGAGGACGATGAGGATGAGGATGAGGATGAGGATGAGGATGAGGATGAGGATGAGGATGAGGATGAGGACGAGGATGAGGACGAGGACGAGGACGACGACGACGACGACGACAACAACAACAAGAAGGACGAGGACAAGGGCGATGACAACGACGACGCTGTCCTGGGAGGAGTGGAAAGAAGAGTGTGATTTGGGTTGATTGTTCTTTGCATTTTGGGACTGTGTTGTGCCTGTGGGATTCACGGGGAAGATGTGCTCCACAGGTGAAGAAAAAAATAAACCTTTTTGTTTGTTTTACACGTGCCTCTATTGTCAGTCTGTGTCGGGTTTGTCACCAATAAAAGGTGTCATTTTGCTTGACTTCTCTCAGCACTCTCCACAGTCAGTTACAGTACTTCATACAAACACTTCAGCATATTAAATGGAACTTTTCACTGGGTGAGTCCTTGTAATATAAGACCTTATGTTTGTCATGAGAATGTTTCATATTTAAAATAATACTTGAATATACAATATACAAATTTGCATTTAACATCCTGTGTTCGGATTCAGCGGGTTGGAAAATGGATGGATGGTTGGATTTACAAATGTACGTTTAACGTAGGATTTTTGTACAGGTAGGTTGCCACTTTTTTCACATTTTGCTATGTTGCAGTCTTACGTTAAAATCATTTAAATTCATGTTTTTTTACATAAGGTAATACTCAACACCCCACAATGATAAAGCAAAAACAGGATTTTAGAGATTTTTGCAAATTTATTAAAACAAATAAAGATCACATTGACACAAGCATTCAGATCCTTTGCTTTGACAGTTGAAATTTGGCCTGAGGTGCATCCCATTCTATTCCACCAGCTTGTTTGGAGTCCACCTGTGGTCAAGTCATTTGACTGGACAAGATTAGTAGAGCCACACATCTGTCTGTACAAGGTTCCACAGCTGAGCAAAAACCAAGCCATGAGGTCAAAGGAAGCTTAGAGGCAGGAATATGTCGAGGCATAGATCTGGGGGGGGGCGGCACGGTGGCGCAGTGGTAGCGCTGCTGCCTCGCAGTAAGGAGACCCGGGTTCGCTTCCCAGGTTCTCCCTGCATGGAGTTTGCATGTTCTCCCCGTGTCTGCGTGGGTTTCCTCCAGGCGCTCTGGTTTCCTCCCACAGTCCAAAGACATGCAGGTTAGGTCAATTGGCGATTCTAAATTGGCCCTAGTGTGTGCTTGGTGTGTGGGTGTTTGTGTGTGTGTGTCCTGGTGTGGGATTGGTTCCCTGCCTTGCACCCTATGTTGGCTGGGATTGGCTCCAGCAGACCCCCGTGACCCTGTGTTCGGGTTGGAAAATGGATGGATGGATAGATCTGGGGAAGGCTGCATACAATGAGTGCAGCACTGAAGATTCCCAAGAGCACAGTGGCCTCCATAGTTCTTAAATGGAAGACGTCTTAAACAACCACAACTCTTCCTAGAGCTGGCCACCCAGCCAAATAGAGCAATTGAGGGAGAAGGGAATGGTAAGAGAGGTGGCCAAGAACCATATTGTCACTCTGCCTATTCAACAGAGAACCCGTGTGGAGATGGGAGAAACTTCCAGAAGGACAACTATCCCTGCAACAAAGTGGCCAAACATGAGCCTCTCCTGAGTCAAAGACATGCAGAAACCCACTTTGAGTTTACAAAAAGTCACCCAAGGGACTCTCAGACTGTGAGAAACAAGATTTTCTGGTATGATAAAACTAATATTTATGTCTTGTCTGGAGAAAACCAGGCACCACTCATCACCAGTGCATTAAAGCATACTGCTGGCACCATCATGCTGTTGGGTTGTCTTTCAGCAGAAGGAGCTAGGAAACAAGACAAGGTTGAGGGAAAGCTGGATAGAGTGACCTGGACCTTAGTCTAGGCCAAAGGTCCACCTTCCAAGAGGATACTGACCCTAAAAAAAAAGAGTGAAGATCCTATAGGAGCCTGCGGTGGGCTGGTGCCCTGCCCAGGGTTTGTTTCCTGCCTTGCGCCCTGTGTTGGCTGGGATTGGCTCCAGCAGACCCCTGTGACCCTGTAGTTAGGATTCAGCGGGTTGGATAATGGATGGATGGATCCTATAGGAGCGTCTTAGCGACAAGTCTGTGAATGTTCTTGAGTGGTCCAGGTGGAGCTCGGACTTGAACCCAATTGAACATTTCTAGAGAGACCTGAAAACAGCTGTGCACTGACTCTCCACATCCCAACTGACAGAGCTGGAGACGATCTCCAAAGAAGAATGGCAGAAGGTGTGCAAAGCTTGTTGTGTCAAATTCAAGAAGACTCCAGGCTGTAATCCCTGCTAAAGGGGCTTCAACTGCATACTGAGGGAAGGGTCTGCATACTTGTATCATATGATATTTCAGTTTTTGAATTTTAATAAATTTGCAAAAAAATCTAAAATGCTGTTTATGTTTTATCATTCTGGGAGTATTGAGTGTTTCTTGACATGGGGATTAATGAATTTAAAATGAGTTTAGCTTTAGGTTGTAACATAACAATATGTGTAGAAAGTGAAGGGGTCTGAATACTTGCTGAGTCCACTGTATATTTTTATAGGATTGGTCGTGAATGGTGCAACATCGGACCCAATGCCTTGCTGTTCAACACTCCTGGGTTCAAATTCTTGCCTGGTCATTGCCTCTGCGGAGTTTAAATACGCATCTCTAGTGTTTAAACGTCTTGTCTTTCATGCACCCATGCAATTTCTAGCCTGTTTATCGTAATCATAGTCACTGGTGCTTGTTGTGGGGTTGGGTGAAAGAAAGGAACCAACACTGGATGGAGTGCCAGATCACCACAAGGCACACTCACTCACGCACATACTTGGCCTTACTCATATGGGGTCATTTTTGAGTTATCATCTCGCCAAACACATACTGTATGTCTTTGGGGTGTGCAAGCAAAGCCCACATAGACACAAGGACTGTGCCCAGGGCTGGGATTTAAACCCAGGACCTCTGGAGCTGAAAGGCAGCTGTTTTGACCACTACCTCATCATCACCTACATATTGTGTTGGTGAAGCACAGTATTTAAAACTGAGACAGTATCAGTATAGAACGTACACTCTACATCCCAATCAAAGTTCTATACATTTTTCAGAATGCCGTAAATGTCAGCTTAAAAAGCATGATAGTGGCTTAGTTTTACTTCCGTGTACACAAATGGTACACTTAAGAGTTTAGATGATAATTACTGAAATTATGGAGAACTAGACATGATGTTTTTAAGCGCAGATGTATAATAACAACCTTAGAAAAGGGAAGACTAAGCCACCATTTAGCTTTCCATTTCAGTGATTAATGAAAGCACTGGACAATAAACAGAACAGACAGCTATCATATCAGAGATTCATAAAGGAGAATGTTTTCTAATAAAAAAGGGACACAGCTATTAAGTATTAAGCCCAGAAATCACAAATACCAAGTTTTACTATTAAGAAGCATCATCAAGTATCTTCAAAAGGAAATAATGGATGGGAACACATATTTCCTGATTTAAAACAAAAGCTACAACACCATTTTCAGCTACTGAGCCTTCATTAAAAGTGTGTCTTCTTTAGTAAGCACATAAAATATACAGGTAACAAAAATGTAGAAATGCCCAGAACTTGAGAAACTGAAGAAGGGTGTAAAGCCATTGTAGGCCCACTGAGTGAGAAGATAAAGGGTTGTGGTTCAAATGTTCAGTCTGGGTCAAGTTGTGAATGTCTGGCCTATGACATTTTTCTCTTGATATAATAAGTTAACTTTAAATGCTTGGGACTGAAAGAAGACGGATGAGTGCTGTGGTATTGTAGAGAGAACTTTGATTCTCTCAGCTCTGTTGTGCTCCCTGTTTTGCTTTATGTAAATTATAGAGGATTTGTACGAGAAAAACAAAAAATAAGACGGTTGGACAAGCAGCTTTTCTGATGTTTGATCATACAGAGGGGCTGGATATGATCATATTGTTAGATAGATAGATAGATAGATAGATAGATAGATAGATAGATAGATAGATAGATAGATAGATAGATAGATAGATAGATAGATAGATACTTTATTAATCCCAAGGGGAAATTCACATACTCCAGCACATTGTTGGAGATAAGATAAGAACTTTATTCATCCCAAGGGAAATTCTTATGTCATTGGCATGTTCAGTGCAACAAGAGAAATAATGATAGTACAATGAAGATTTAAGAAGTGAAAAATAGTAATTGTGCAAATATACAAAAATATGACAGTTGTGCAAATGTACAAAAATACGCCGGCATATGATAATTGTGCAAATATACAAAAATATAACAGATTATTATTAAATACAGATTATTAGTGTAGGTAATGAAAAGTGACTTAGTACTTGTGCCTGAGTAAAATGAGCTAGCTGCTTGTGAAGACAGGATGGGACTAACATACCACCATAAAGGCTGAAAAAGATCACCTACAGAACGAAGAGGAGTTCTAAAGAATTATTGCCAAAGGTTGAAAAGATCTCTTGTGGCGTTCAATTCTGTATTTGGGGGCAATGAGTCTTTGCTGTGTGTGCTCTGATGGAGACGTGGTTAGATGCATTTTAGACAATTAGAGTTTGTCGGTGTTGTTAATTAATTTAAATGGGCAAAATTATTTTAGCACTGAATAATAAAGATAAAAGATACAATTGTTTGGGTGGATCAGACTTTTATCAGGGGTGGAAGGTTAACCAGCTGGCAAGTGGCAGCCAGGGCTCTTGTGGGACTGGATTGCACCCAGACAGACCACAGCCCAACTCAGCAAGGGAGAGGTCCATTACCAGCCAGTGAACGTAGGGAAGGACTGAAGGAGAACAATGTGCAGATGATTCATCTGAAAGGAGACTGGGTTATGAGAGTGAGTCAGGAGAATAGATAGACGCCAAGAAGAAAAGGGTCAATACCAGCGTCAAAGCAAAAACAAGAGACAAAAATCAAGGGCAAATACTGTAAGTCATGAACCTAGATTTCATTTGGCAAAAAGAGTTTGAAAGAATTACTAGAAAAGGATTTGAATCTGCACCTCGGATGAGGATATGAATTTCAGGAGAACCTTTTAACCCAACATCTGAAATGGTGGATAAAACAGTCCAAAAAATAATTACCGTATATACTCGCGTATATTTCGGGTCTTGAAACCTGAAAAATCGATCATAAAATCAGACCCAGGGCTTGTACGCCCGTTCAAAAATGCAACACTTACATTTTTTTTTTTTTGACATCTTCTTGCCTCCTCCAATCTCACATCAGTTTCTCAGACACATCAAATTTTGTTGCAGCAGCGCAGTTATCAATTTCTTTCGCTACTTCAACGACTTTTAATTTAAAACCAGCTTCATATTCTCTTCTGATCGAACGCTCCATCATAGATAAGGAATGCTCTTACGATAAAGGTGTATGAGGGTGTGAGATACAAAAAACACAAATCAGTGCAAACGTCGCTTCAGAATAGTTTGGGTATTACCGTGTGGTCACGTAGGCACCATACATAGAAAATAAAAGGCCGTGTGCTCTGTGGTTATTCTCTCAGGTGGGTGTTAGGATATCATAATCAATTGCGTGAGTTTTCTGCATTCAATTTATATGACCGACTTTATAAAATACGGTAAAATCAAGCCCTGACTTACACACAGGAGAACTTAAATGTGAGTATATACGGTAACCATTAAAACAAAGGAGAATCGTCACAAACAGATGTCACTCACTCAAAAAAAAAAAAACTCAATCCTAACAGCAGGGTGAAGGGTGTCATGGGAGACTTTCATCTAAAACCACCAAAATAGGAATAGGTGAATGGTATTTGTGAAGAAAATCTGCATCATTTTCTCAGGAGGTGCCCTGAAAGTGAGCCTGATTGGGTTTCAAGCCCTCTTGAGCAGAAGTTTCTAGAATGTCTTTATTTGGGATTTTGTGACAAAAAATCTCTGGTAGACAGAAAGCAGGCAAATTCAAATGATATGGTGATACCTGGAAGGTGAGAAAGCAGATAGGCTGTCCCTCTAGATCAGTGCTTCTCCACCACTTTGTCGACTTCCATATTTTGGCTGTGGGATACCAGCAGCAGAGTCTCGAGTTCCTATTCTTTACGTATATTGCTGCTAGGTTGTGGTTGGTCTTCAAGTGGGTTGTGCTGGGTCACGCACTGGGTCGTGCTGGATTATCTCCGATGTGCTCAATTCACCAACAGAGGCACTAGCTTTGATGTTCACCTTTGATTGTCTCCTTCCTCCTGCTTCGAAGACCTTTGATTTACCAAAGGAGACCTCCCCCTCCTCCTCTCCCTCTGTGAAGATCCATTGACGATTTACCAAGTGGATTGCAAAGACACGTGAAAAAATGGATCTTGAAATCAAAAAGGTTGAGAAACATTCTTCTAGATAGACATGTAACTGTCAAGATTGGCTTTGTCACCTACAGGTTCTGCTTTGATATTTTGGGTTCCACCTTTGGTTATTACTATCTTAATAAACACTGTCAATTATGGAGAATCCACTGCATCCACTAAACAGTGTCATCTCCAGACAGAGGAGCAGCTTCAGCGACAGACTGAGGAGATCGTTCCTCCCCCACACTATGCAACTCTTCAATTCCACCCGGGGGGGTAAACGGTAACATTATACAAAGTTACTGTCTGTTTTACCTGCATTTTTTATCACTCTTTAATTTAATATTGTTTTTTGTATCAGTAAGGTGCTGCTGGAGTATGTGAATTTCCCCTTGGGATTAATAAAGTATCTATCTATCTATCTATCTATCTATCTATCTATCTATCTATCTATCTATCTATCTATCTATCTATCTATCTATCTATCTATCTATCTATCTATCTACATTATTTTGAGGGCCTTTGGTCTCCATGGCATTTTTCACAGTATTATTGTTATTATTTTTCTGTTGGCAGGTAGCCATTAAATGGGGCTTCCATCATGGAGCCCAAAACCTTACTGTTGTGTCTCTATTTTTGTTACATTATAATGTCTTGCCATATGATTAACAAGTGTACAGGTGTGCACATTTTTCATAAATGTGGTACAACACTAGAGCCAATTTTGGAGGTGACATCCTTTGACTAGTTAACAATAATAATCAAACCAATGTTTGTTTGTGTGCACACAGAAAACTTTTATGTGCTATATGATATTTTACATTTTTTGGTGTGCATAGGAAATAAGAAGGTTTTTTTTCTGTATCCTTTATTTACATAAATATTCATGAGGCAGTGTTAACTATTCTGAATAACAAATAAAGAGCTATTCAGTAAATCAGAATAATATCAGAATATTATTTTATCTATCCATCCATTATCCAACCTGCTATATCCTAACTACAGGGTCACGGGGGGGTCTGCTGGAGCCAATCCCAGCCAACACAGGGCACAAGGCAAGAAACAAACCCTGGGCAGGGCGCCAGCCCACTGCAGACATTATTTTATATAAAGTATAAATATGCCACAGTAATTTTGCATTTCTCTGATATACTGAATACTTCTTAAGCACTTAGTGCTTAATATGGGGTCATTTAATCACCAATTTCTTAAAGTAAATGTTACATCTCGTGAGAATAAGCGCTTCACCAGCGCCAACCCGACACAGACTGACAACGGAGGCACGTGAAAACTAAAAAAAAAGATTTATTTTTCTTCACCCGTGGGGCACGTCTTTCACGTGTCCCACACACAGTACACAGTCCCCAAAACACACACAAGCAAAGCACCAACAAAAACAGCAAATCTTCCTTCGCCACCACTCCTCCCGACTCTGGCGCCGAGTAGTGGCTGCTGCCTCTTCTTATAGCCCACCCAGAAGTGCTCCAGGTGATAATTGACCTAATTCAACCTGTGTTGGTGCCCACACGGGCTCAGGAAGCCACGCAGCTCCCCCTGACAGTGGCCACGGAGCCCAACAGGAATGAGCTCTGATGTTCCACTATTGTGGCTCCGATGTAACCCAGGGGGGCTGCCACCAAGTGTTCCGGGGGACGTAGTGTACATCCCATGGCTGCTCCCCCGGATCCAGTGTCAAAAGAATCGTCCGCCACAATCTATATTAATAAAATTACAATTCCTTTGTTTGTCTTTTAATTTTTCTACTTTGCTTGGTATTTTTTTTATCCATTTTGCACACTAAGAGCCTAATTTATACATTTATTTGCTTGGCAGACACTTTTATCCAAAACGACTTACAAAAGAGGTTAACATATTCAAGTAATACTTTGGGCCTGTTTGTTCAACAAGGGATCTGCTAGGAGATGAGGCTAGGGATCTGCACTGGCAATCGGAAGGTCGCCGGTTCGAATCCCGTAAATGCCTATAGTGACTCTGCTCTGTTGGGCCCTTGAGCAAGGCCCTTAACCAGCAATTGAGTAGTGAGAAATAGCGCTATTTAAATGCAAAGAATTATTATTATTATTATTATTATTAAGTGCAGTTTCAACCCTTAGATCACATATTGTCTGCTTGCTCATCAATCACGCAAAAACAGCTGAACCGATTTTCACTAAATTTTGCATGTAGGTTGGTATTGGTCCAATTTAAAATACAGATGTTACGGAGTGTCAAAAAATTCATTGGGGATGAGTGTTGTAACAGTGGGGAGCAGGGCAACCCAAAAGCTGTGTATTATTCCAAAGTGGCTGAGTTGATCTTAATAAAGTTATGCACATCCAATAAAGCTAAATCAACTTAAAACAGAGGCTACTTGGTGTTCCACCTGGAAGGGTGGTTGTAAATTTGTCAAAAAGATCTTCCTATCATTACAGAAAACTATCCAACTGGCCTACTGAATTATCCCCTCAAGTTCACTTCCTTCTTGTCTTATGTAGAGAAGCATTGTCATTCAATATTAGCTGGTAAGAAAGACATTTAAAAAAGAGAAAAGGCCATTAACAAAATTACCTTCTACTTACAAATGTTTGTAAGAAAAGCCATGGGAAAAAATGTTGCAGCAACTGAAAGCTTGATTTAGAAACACACAAGAGGTGTGTGTGAGTGTGTCTGTGTGTAATTCTTGAAAAACTAATATTACAACATATATAATAACTAGCTGTACCCCGTGGCTACGCCGACATAGTAATGAAACAAAACAAACTTTAAAAATCATTAGACGTTGGCACTATATCTGATCGTGTTCAGCTCTGACGGGAGAGCGTTCCCTGTGTGGGGAGAAAAGCACATGGCCGTGATGTCTCTGTCAATCAGCAGCAACCCTCTAAAACACATGGAGCATCTCTCTCTCTCTTATAAACGTCAAACGTTACTCCTTAAGAATCTGTAGATCGGTGGTTCTCAAACTGTGGGACGGGCCCCCTAGGGGTGCGCGAAGTAACAAAAAAGGGGGGGTAAAGATGTGAAAAAAAGAAAACAAGAATTGAAAATATGAAAAATACATCTATTGAAACCAAAACAAATTAACTTAAACTACATTCTGATACTAGAAAAATAAATATAGAGTTAGATAAATGTCAATAAAAATTAAGTAGGTATAATAAAATATGCATCTATGATATATCATTAATTAAAAAAGAACAGAAAAGAAAGATGCTCATCCGCATCGAGAGGAGTCAGATGAGGTGGCTCGGGCATCTGATCAGGATGCCTCCTGGACGCCTCCCTGGTGAGGTGTTCCGGGCACGTCTAACTGGGAGGAGGCCCCAGGAGAAGACCCAGGACACGCTGGAGGGACTATGTCTCCCGGCTGACCTGGGAACGCCTCGGGATTCTCCTGGAAGAGCTAGAAGAAGTGGCCGGGGAGAGGGAAGTCTGGGCATCTCTGCTCAAGCTGCTGCCCCCGCGACCCAACCTCGGATAAGCGGGAGACAATGGATGGATGGATGGATAAAAAAGAACAAATTGGTATTAGTGGGCTCCTTTCAAAAAAACCTTAGGGGGGCGCGATTAAAACTGTTATGAAAACTCGGGTTGCAAATACTTAAAGCATGAGAAACGCTGCTGTAGATGATAATGTCTGTTGAACAAATGGGTACCGCTAGCTAAGCAGAGGCAAGGTGCACTCCAACACATGGCGAGATGTAAACCAACTTGAACAGAGGCTGGTGAGTTAATGAGGAAGGCCCCGCCCCCCTGTTCTCGGCCAACAGCCACTCTCTTGGATTTGCATAAATACATCGGAACTGCATGGTGGCGCAGTGATAGCACTGCTGCCTCGCAGTTAGGAGACCCGGGTTCACTTCCCTGTGTCTGCGTGGGTTTCCTCCCACAGTCCAAAGACGTGCAGGTTAGGTGCATTGGCAATTCTAAATTGTCCCTAGTGTGTGCTTGGTGTGTGTGTGTGTGTCCTGCTGTGAGCTGGTGCCCTGCCTAGGGTTTGTTCCCTGCCTTGCGCCCTGTGTTGGCTGGGATTGGCTCCAGCAGACCCCCGTGACCCTGTAGTTAGGATATAGCGGGTTGGACAATGACTGACCGACTGACTGACTGACATTGGTACCGCAAGCAAACTCTGGTACTTAGTGCGATGAGAGAAGTCACAAAATCAACCGGAAAGTTAAAGCAAATTATAGAAAACAACCAGATCTAAATCCGTTAAGTAATTCTCTCGTGAAAAGCAGACAGACATACAGACAGAACGCAATTGGACCAGGAAATTTTATAAAAACCGTTTCTTAGGGCCAAGGGTAACTTACAAGTCCCAAGTTCTCATGGTTCGGGAGATTTCATGATGAGTGAGTCAGTGGTATTTGGCTTTTATATATAGAGATTACAATAATTTTGACAAGAACAAGCCATTCAATAAAGCCACTCAGTCCTATGGACCTAATTTGTCTAAAACAGCATAAATTAAAATTTTGAAGATGCTTAGAGTCCTAGAATCTTTGACACAACTTGCTAACTTATTTCATGTGTCTGTAATTCTTACTGCCACTTTGAAACATTTGTGTGAAGTTCACCCATCAGAAGTTTCCTTCGGAGTCCCCAAGTTTTTGATGAAGAACTCATTTTAAAATACTAACTAGCTCGATCCTCCATACTATCTCACTCTGTAATTTTGAACACTTTAGTCATGTCATCTCTTAATCTAATCTTAAAATGAAAATAATCAGCTCTTTTGATTTTTTCTTATACAGTAGCTCATCCCTGCAATCTTGGAATCATCCTAGTCACTCTTATCTAGACTTTCTTCAGTGTGCTCTATTGTCTTTTTTTTATAATATGAAGAACACAACTGCACACACTTCTCCATACCTGGTGTTATTAATAATAATAATAATAATAATAATAATAATACATTTTATTTATACAAGGTGCCTTTCTAAGCACTCAAGGATACTGAACAAACAATAAATGAAAAACACATTATAAACAAAACTTAAAACATCAGAAAATATAAAACAGTAAAACCCTAATAATTTGTCATTCAGCCTAAACATGACCCCCTTTGATTTGTACTCCACACATTGTGCTGCGTAATCTAACATCCTGTCAGCCTCCTTACAGTAATTGTTTCTGTACACTGTCTGGATGTAGAAAGTAAAGTGTCCACTCTGACTCCAAGGACCTTCTCGTGAAGTGTCCTTTCATGTATCATAACTGCAATTGTTTACTGAAATCTGAGATGTTTACTACTGACATGTAATTTAATTACATATATTAAATTTAATATGATAAAGCTATGAAGAGGATGAAAAATGGAAAGGCTGTTGGTCCAGATGACATACCCGTGGAAGTATGGAGGTGTTTAGGAGAGATGGCAGTGGAGTTTTTGAGCAGATTTTCAAATGGAATCTTGGAAAGTGAGAGGATGCCTGAGGAGTGGAGAAGAAGTGGACTGGTGCTGATATTTAAGAATAAGGGGGATGTGCAGGACTGTAATAACTACAGGGGAATAAAATTGATGAGCCACAGCATGAAGTTATGGGAAAGAGTAGTGGAAGCTTAGTTAAGAAGTGAGGTGATGATTAGTGAGCAGCAGTATGGTTTCAGGCCAAGAAGGAAAACCAGAGATGCAATGTTTGCTCTGAGGATGTTGATGGAGAAGTTTAGAGAAGGCCAGAAGGAGTTGCATTGCGTCTTTGTGGTCCTGGAGAAAGCATACGACAAGGTGCCTCGAGAGGAGCTGTGGTATTGTATGAGGAAGTCGGGAGTGGCAGAGAAGTACGTAAGAATTGTACAGGATATGTACGAGAGGGAAGTGTGACAGTGGTGAGGTCAGCGGTAGGAGTGACAGATGCATTCAAGGTGGAGGTGGGATTACATCAGGGATCGGCTCTGAGCCCTTTCTTATTTGCAAAGGTGGTGGACAGATTGACAGACGAGATTAGACAGGAGTCCCTGTGGGCTATAATGTTTGCTGATGACATTGTGATCTGTAGCGATAGTAGGGAGCAGGTTGAGGAGACCCTGGAGAGGTGGAGATATGCTCTAGAGGAGGAGAGGAATGAAGGTCAGTAGGACCACCGTGACAGAATACATGTGTGTGAATGAGTGGAAGGTCAGAGGAATGGTGAAGATGGAGGGAGTAGAGTTGGTGAAGATGGATGAGTTTAAATACTTGGGATCAACAGTACAGAGTAATGGGGATTGTGGAAGAGAGGTGAAAAAGAGAGTGCAGGCAGGGTGGAATGGGTGGAGAAGAGTGTCAGGAGTGATTTGTGACAGACGGATATCAGCAAGAGTGAAAGGGAAGGTCTACAGGACAGTAGTGAGACCAGCTATGTTATATGGGTTGGAGACGGTGGCACTGACCAGAAAGCAGGAGACAGAGCTGGAGGTAGCAGAGTTAAAGATGCTAAGATTTGCACTGGGAATGACGAGGATGGACAGGATTTGAAATGAGGACATTAGAGGGTCAGCACAAGTTGGACAGTTGGGAGACAAAGTCAGAGAGGCGAGATTGCATTGGTTTGGACATGTGCAGAGGAGAGATGTGGAGTATATTGGGAGAAGAATGCTAAGGATAGAGCTGCCAGAGAAGAGGAAAAGAGGAAGGCCTAAGAGAAGGTTTATGGATGTGGTGACAGAGGACATGAAGGTGATGGGTGTAACAGAACAAGATACAGAGGAAAGAAAAATATGGAAGAAGATGATCCACTGTGGCAATCCCTAACGGGTGCAGCCGAAAGAAGAAGAAGAATTAAATTTCATCTGATACAATTTTGCTCAAGTCTGAATTCTCCCCAAATACACTTGTAGGGATTTGAATATTTCTAGATTATCTGCCATTTTACTTAGCTTGGTATCACCATCAGACTTAACTCACTTACTGTATATACATTGAAGAGAGTGGTGGCACCAGCACTAATCCTGGGGACAACACTTTTAATGCCATCCAAATGAAAAACGTTTCTTGCTCTGTTTGTCAGTTTCGCACTCCTCTACACACTGAACCCTGAACTTCTACTTTTTTAGTTGATGTTGTAGTTCAGATGACAAGCCTGAATGTGGAGTCTTAACAAACGCCTTCTAAAAATGAGAGTAAATATTATTATATGCCTCTCTCTTATGTTTTTAATATAATCTGCCAATATTTGCTAGCTTCCAGGTTGTAAGAATTTCTTCACTGTGCAATTTCTTTTAAAAATATACCATGAAGAGTTGATGTGCTGCACGCACTCGCTTACTTTACAGTATCTGATCATTTTTCATCTAAAAGCTTAAGAAACCATAATGGAAAGCAAATTCAAATAAACTATTAAATATTGTAAATTGATACTACAAAGTAATATCCTGTTCACTAGCATACTAATCCATTCTTCTGTTTTCTAAAACAATAGTGAATCACAGCAATCCGATGACCAGTGAGCACAATGTAGGAATCAACCCTGGACAGGACACTGTGACGATGCGGGTTCTCGCTCCAATGCTCCCACTTCCCATTTCTGTTTTGGGAGCTCTTGAACCCGACACCGTCTGTAATGTCACCGGATGAGCTGAACAGAAGGGACACAACGAAGCAAGGGGATGATGCAAAAAGGTGCAACAAAACCAAAAACAGTGTTCAAAATAAATAGTGCAGCGCTCCAAACCTCATTAAATAAATAATCCATCAAAAACAACTGAAACGTGGAGGTTAAAATTCCATAAATAAAACCAGTTAAAAACAATGGCTGGAAGCAGTCCTTTAAAACAAAACGTGGTGCCTTCATCTGCTGGTGGCTCCCCTGTTTCTCCCATTCATGCTTTGCACCAGAGGAGCAGTCCTACCTGAACTTGACCTTCTCTGCCTGCTGGTCTTGTGGCTTCCCGATTCCTGGCTTTGTTCTGCTCTCCCCAGACCGAGACTTGGGTTCCCCAGCGACCAGGGAGCTCACACTGGGACATCCACTTCCCAAGCCTCCTTCCAGTCACTCCTGTTCCTCACTAACGCTCAGAAGGAGCGACCACTACCAACTGCCCTGGGTGCCGGCCAAACACCCCACTAGGGTTCACTTCTCAGCTGCCTTCTGCTCTCGACAACGTGCGTGCCTTCGCTCATTTGCTCTCCTGCCACCTTCTTCTCCCATAACCTCCGTCCACTTTTCTTTTCTTGATTTTTTTTTCCTCCCCTCCGCACTTGCGCTCCTACTATATATCATGGGGACGTGGTTCAGGTGTGGCGATTAGCAGTTCCCAGCATCAATTACGGATGTGGATGATTCCTCACCTGTGCACATAAGCGTTGAAATGCCCGCCTCACATAGCATCCAAGAACCGCTCCGGCCACACTACAACGCCTCCTCTTTATCTATTTAAGAACTGGGCTTTTCTTCTGAGCCATGGACCCGCTACATCACAGACACCAGTCTATCACAAGGACATCTCTCATACACAACCCCACAGTGGCCTGTTAAACTAATACATCATTGTGTTGGAGAAGGAACATGCAGTCTTCATTGAAGTAGCACCTCAGTAGGACACTGAAAATAGTCAGTCAGTCAGTCATCATCCAACCTGCTATATCCTAACACAGGGTCACGGGGGTCTGCTGGAGCCAATCCCAGCCAAAACATGGAGCAACGCAGGAACAAATCCCGGGCAAGGCGCCAGCCCACCTCAGCAGGATACTGAAAATAGCGTTTGGCCATATCGAGGCAGCAGCACTACCCACTACAGTCATTCTGTCTGATGTTAATTCATCCATCCATCTATTATCCAATCTGCTATATCCTAACTACGGGGTCCCAGCTCTTTCCAAATATTCCTTAACTCTTTCAGGGCTGCTGTCGACTTTTGTCAAAAAGAGGAGTTGACGATGGTAATTGACTGTAAACTGTGACAAAACCAACCGTTATGTTTTAGTTGGACTCTCGTTGCTAGACGGAGAGTTAGATTCATTGGTTTGACCGAGATTTCCTGCACTCGCATGAGTAGAAAGGCACAAACAATGGAAAAAATGGCACTGACATCTGGCGAGAGATCAAAGCGAATGCGTCAAGCAAAATACTCCATGGACGACATTTTGCCTATTATCTCTGAACTGGACTATGACTTGTCAGACTCAGATTTTGATACAAGTGATCGAAAACGAATGTGAGGTTCCAGCTTCAGCTGATTGGTCCCCAGCAAATCGTTGTACTGACAATGTTTGCCAGGGAGGACTGCCACTTAACAATCATAAGAGGTAGAAACCAGATTGCACTGTACTGCGACTGTGTCCCAGCCACGCAAAGACAGCCTGGCCGCAAGCCTGTTGGATATTCTTGGCAAACTGGCAGCCACAGCATGCAGCAACAGACATTTCATGTTGATTTCTGTGTGAAGCCATTGCTTTTTAGAAACTGTTTTTTTTTTGGAAAAAATATTCAGCCCTCAAAGAGTTAATAATGAGTTCACCTGTTACCCACCATGTATTGCTTTAGTCAGTCAGTCATTATCCAAGCCGCTCTATCCTAACATAGGGCCATGGGGGTCTGCTGGAGCCAATCCCAGCCAGCACAGGGCGCAAGGCAGGAAACAAATCCCAGGCAGGGCGCGCACACACATATCCACACACCAAGCACACAATTTAGAATCGCCAATCCACCTAACCTGCATGTCTTTGGACTGTGGGAGGAAACCGGAGCACCCGGATGAAACTCACGCAGACACGGGGAGAACATGCAAACTCCACGCAGGAAGGACCCGGGAAGCGAACTCACGTCTCCTTACTGTGAGGCAGCAGCGCTACCCATTGCGCAACACTCTTCATAAAATGGTGGGATCCAAAGACCACAAACAACTCCATGTTCAATTATAAGCAAATCAGGTACTACTACTGAATTCTGACCATAAAGTATACACTATTATTAAAAGTGCACACTTACTCAAAATACTCTGCTGCTGGAGTTGTTCGTTGTGTTTCATTCAAGTTGGAGCTGTTGAAAAGGTCAGAACAGTTCAGACTGTTCCACGTGTTGTTGCAGTGCTCCCAAGGTAGGTTCCCAGTGAAGGATGAGAACAAGTAGAAGAGAGCCCAGGAAATGATGACATTGTAGTAGAAGCCAACATAAAGCGAAATCAAGATCACAGTAAAGCCAACACCTAAAAGAGCAGATCAAATGTATACATATAAAATCACTTCATTTTCTTTATTCTGTAATGGCATAAAAATGTAATGTCTATTCAAATTCAACATCCTATTTATCGGCTGTAATAATAATGATTATTTAAGCATAAATTAATAATAAAAATACATTTCATTATGATAATAAAACATTTTATTTATATAGCACCTTTATCATGTCAGATGTCAAAAGGAAATGCAAACATAACACATCCTGGTTCAATGTGCAACTCTCACTTCATGAGAACATCTAACACAAAGTTCTTTTTCTCCAGAAAACAAAGAACTACCTAAGCATGATCTTTGTGTTTTAGCAAGTTTGTTCTATATAGTCAGGGAATCAGCCGTTACGCTTCTTAACACACTTGGTTTGTGCTTGTAAATCGACTCTGTGCAGGCCTGGTAACTTCTCAAGAAGGCAGTGATGACAATGACATCTGGTGTGGTCTCCGTGACCCCTTGAACCCTCAGACTAGATGTCAGACACCAGATAAAAGTCCAAATAATGTTTTTTTTATTAATAATAATAATAATAATAATAAATGTGCACAAAGCACCCTCCTTTCCACAATACTCAATAATAAATCAATAATCAAATAACAATACACAATCCTCCACTCCCAGACGCGTTGCCACCCTTCCACCCAGCTCAGCTCAACGTCTGGGATTTCCCATCGTCCTTTTATATTCCCTGACCCGGAAGTGTTTCCCATCTTACAGTCCATATGATTTCTTATCACTTCCGGGTCAGATAAAAAGTCCTTCTTTTCAACCCGGAAACACATCGTTCCCTCTGGTCATATGATCATGACGTGCTTCCGGGTTATAGGGCACGTATAAGTCCTTGAGCCTCCCTGCAGCGACTCCTGGCGGCCCCGACGTTATCCAGCAGGGCTGTGTATTAAAACTCCATAGTCCATGATGCCCTGCTGGAATTCGGGGCATATCCATGTTGCAAGGAGAGCTCCATCTACCGGCCTGGGGGTATTGGCCGGGATGAATGGCCGGCCATCCCTCACACTGGTTACAGTGTGCTTGTTGTTATGCAGATACACTCGTGGGAAAAAGGAAGCACATCCCATGGAAATTGGTGACCTTTTTTAACATATTTGAACAAGCAGTGAGTAGATCTTAGACCCACTATATCCTAACTACAGGGTCACGGGGGTCTGCTGGAGCCAATCCCAGCCAACACAGGGTGCAAGGCAGGAAACACACCCCGGGCAGGGTGCCAGCCCACCGCAGCTACCTACAGATAAATGTGATATTCCTGAATAAAAATACAAGCAACATTTACTTTTCAATAATTTGTTCAACAAAAATATCAATAGATGCAAAAGGCTACTGGGGAAAAAGTAACTCCACCTTTGGCTTCACAAGCTGGTATTGCCTCCTTTAGCAAAAATGACTTCATGTAGGTGTTTTACAAAACTTTCCACCAATCGCTGACATCGACTCCATGCAAAATGACTTCAGTTCCAAGAGTTATGGGTAAGCACGGCTTATCCAGGGAACATTGGGCGAAAGGTAGAGAGCACTATGTGTGTCAAACTTACCTAACAATTAATTCCAATTCACATACCGTGCCACAAGCCTGAAACCGTGACGAGGCGCATTGTTGCAAAAGGATTATAAAGACTGAATTTATCAAATAGCAGTTTGTGCACCTGAAATTTAAAGAAGTATTAGGGGGCACTGCCCCCTGCTCGCTTCGCTTGCCAACCCCCTGGGCAGGCGCTATGCCCTAGCCACTTCGCGGCTCTGCTGCTCCCGTATGGGGAAGCGGATATACAATTTAAACAGATTGTTATTTTCATGGGAATTGTTACATATGCATAATATAACTAACTATTTTACATTACAGCGAGTAATTAACTGTAGTAAAAAATAATAAAACGTAATAAATTGAAAGAAAATTATGTTTCATGTTGTGTTTGAGGTATTCATTGCGTTATACATTTTCGTTCTGTTTGGCTTTGATATTAACACGCAAATACTTTTTAAACTTACACCTTTACTGGAAAACTTCAGTAAAAACAATATTTGGAATGAAATTTTTCGTCAATATCACATTTAATTTTGATTCCGTGTTTGGACTTACATCGTGACAACGCAACGTATAACTGCCCTTGAGTGAATATTATTTCTTTCTCTCTAATAAATAAAACGACTTTTTCGAATGTTTGTCCCTGTAATTTGGTAATTGTCATAGCAAAAGCTATTGTAACGGGAAACTGTAAACGTTTTAATGCAAATGGCATATCAACATCTCTTTTGGTGTCTAACTACATTACCTTTCTTGTCGCCAGTTAAAATTTTACATGCAATAACATTACGATGCATCCTTCTATCAACAGTAATTCGGCCAGTGGAAGACCGGATGGTGTTAACGGTTGTAGATATTCTTCGTGATATTGTAAGTTGATGTTTTCATCTTCTGCACTGTGACCACCAACTGTTTCAGCAGAGTCCAATTTTCAGCATTTAACCAATTTGCTGCGTAACCGATGAACAATTTTTGCGTTAATTTGTTTGACTTCATCATTTCTCGGTGCTAGGATTGCCCGTGTACTCATTTCTTCTGTTGATAACCCTTCAGGATGAAATTTTTCATTAAGATTTGGACATAATACGTCTTCTTTTATTGGGAACTTAAAGTGAGGAAAACATACACATTTATAAGAGCTGAGAGCGCAAGAACTCAGGTGACACCCACTGCACGCCCAACCTACCTGTAAAGGGGTCTCTTTTTGAGTGCCTTTCCTAAGGTTTCTTCTATTTTTCTCCCTACTAGGTTTTTTTTTGGGAGTTTTTCCTTGTCTTCTTAGAGAGTCAAGGCTGGGGGGCTGTCAAGAGGCAGGGCCTGTTAAAGCCCATTGCGGCACTTCTTGTGTGATTTTGGGCTACACAAAAATAAATTGTATTGTATTGTATTGTATTGTATAAGAACTGTGTCTGACAAAAGCATTCACACCAATGAGAGGTGAGAGGACTGTTAACCGTAAATGGTTGAGAGGAGGGCGGGACTTGAAAACATCTCTTGGCAAAAGTCTCGTCACATGGGACTTAGAAAATCTCGAGACAAGACTATCGCCAAGAGATTTTTTCTTTATATATAATAGAGAGACATCACCTGTGTGTACTATCAGGTTGTTGCACTTTTGAGGGGACAAAATTAAGTGTTCTGCTAATTTAATAAACTGTAGTTGCCAAGATCTTCATTCTTTCTGGAAAATTGTGACCAGTATATAAAATACACTGCCTGGCCAAAAAAAAAAAGTTGCCACCAAAAAAAAAGGTCACACACTCTATTATTTCGTTGGGCCGCTTTTAGCTTTGATTACGGCACGCATTCGCTGTGGCATTGTTTCAATAAGCTTCTGCAATGTCACAAGATTTAGTTCCATCCAGTGTTGCATTAATTTTTCCCCAAGATCTTGCATGATGGGTGCATTACTTCATCTGCCTCTCTTCTTACCCTGATGTGCCCATCACTGTGGAACAGGGTAAATCTGGACTCATCAGACCACATGACCTTCTTCCATTGCTCCAGAGTTCAATCTTTATGCTCCCTAGCAAATTGAAGCCTTTTTTTCCGGTTTGCCTCACTGATTAGTGGTTTTCTTACGGCTACACAGCTGTTCAGTCCCAATCCCTTGAGTTCCCTTCTCATTGTGCGTGTGGAAATGCTCTTACTTTCACTATGGATGATAAATTAGACTGGACTGCCAATACTGATGCGCTGTGCAAGAAAGGACAGAGCCGGTTATACTACCTTAGAAGGCTGGCGTCCTTCAACATCTGCAATAAGATGCTGCAGATGTTCTATCAGACAGTTGTGGCGAGCGCCCTCTTCTACGCAGTGGTGTGCTGGGGAGGCAGCATTAAGAGGAAAGACGCCTCATGCCTGGACAAACTGGTGAGGAAGGCAGGCTCTGTTGTTGGCATGGAGCTGGACAGTTTAACATCTGTGGCAGAGCAACGGGCGCTCAGCAGGCTCCTGTCAATTATGGAGAATCCACTGCATCCACTTAATAGTATCATCTCCAGACAGAAGAGCAGCTTCAGCGACAGACTGCTGTCACCGTCCTGCTCCACTGACAGACTGAGAAGATCGTTCCTCCCCCACACTATGCGACTCTTTAATTCCATCCGGGGGGGTAAACGTTAATATTTAACATTATACATAGTTATTGTCTGTTTTTCACCTGCATTATTATCATTCTTTAATTTAATATTATTTATTGTATCAGTATGCTGCTGCTGAAGAATGTGAATTTCCCATTGGGATTAATAAAGTATCTATCTATCTATCTATCTATCTATCTATCTATCTATCTATCTATCTATCTATCTATCTATCTATCTATCTATCTATCTATCTATCTATCTATCTATCTATCTATCTATTTTATATAGTACTTTTCATATCTATCTATCTATCTATCTATCTATCTATCTATCTATCTATCTATCTATCTATCTATCTATCTATCTATCTATCTATCTATCTATCTATCTATCTATCTATCTATCTATCTATCTATCTAAACATAGACCTGAGTTCTACTGTTGTTTTTCTTCGATTTGATTTCACCAAACGTTTAAGTGATCGCCGATCATGATCATTCAGGATTTTTTTCCGGCCACATTTCTTCCTCGAAGACGATGGGTCCCCACTATCCTTCCAGTTTTTAATAATGCGTTGGACAGTTCTTAACCCAATTTTAGTAGTTTCTGCAATCTCCTTAGATGTTTTCTCTGCTTGATGCATGCCAATGATTTGACCCTTCTCAAACATCTTTTCCACGACCACGAGATGTGTCTTTCGACATGGTTGTTTAAGAAATGAGAAGCAACTCATTGCACCAGTTGGGGTTAAATAACTTGTTGCCAGCTGAAAGATAATCGCCCATGCAGTAATTATCCAATAGGAGGCTCGTACCTATTTACTTAGTTAAATCCAGGTGGAGACTTTTTTTTTGGACAGGCAGTGTATACGTGGTGCAAGATGAACCA
The DNA here is from genome assembly GCF_900747795.2 of Erpetoichthys calabaricus. NCBI lineage: Eukaryota > Metazoa > Chordata > Cladistia > Polypteriformes > Polypteridae > Erpetoichthys > Erpetoichthys calabaricus. Next base: position 19,691,134 of record NC_041406.2, on the reverse strand, counting down.
AGCTTAGCATGTCTCACATACGTGCTTTGTATATTTCGCATCCCTTTTTAATTTAGTGTAACAGTGCACATGCATGTAGGAGTGGGGAGCTGGATGAAAGCCAGGCATACATTGCATGTAACTGCAATTTAGAAATTATCCCATTTGCACAGCAAGGGGTGGGTGTTCTACATTTATGGCTCTCTGTAACCCGACGGTCCCAAGTTTGTGACTGACAGGCCATGCAGATTCCATGACTGAGTCAGTGATAGCATCCTATTACAAACTGAGTGGGGATAATCCCAAAGATTAGCCAGGTCTGGCATTGTTTAAAATAATGGCATGCTTGCTGTTTCTTATTGGCTGTGTGACACCCGCAACTGTATAATTCACAACTTTGACAGACCGCAAATGTTTTTCACAATTTTTAAATTATTCAAGATATTTCAATTACATACATTAATTTGGACAGTCTAAACTCTCACTACTTTAGCTTTGTCAGGTCAGAAAATGATTAAAACATATTTTGTAGTGGGAGTGTAACAGGGCCATAATCAAATTCACACAGCCAAACAGGGGAAATCTTCATATGTACAGTTCTTTGCAAAAGTTTTAGGGACACCTAAAATATTCTGTCACAAATCTCAAAAAGCATTGACGAGCCGTAAACCGTATTTGGTGTGACCACACTTTACCTTTAAATGTGCTCCAGTTCTCATAGGTTCATTGTTGTGCAGTTTTTTAAGAGAATCAGGTGGTCATTTGTTCCAAGCATTGTTCCAAGCATTCTTGGACAACTTGCCCCATTTCTGCTGTAGACTTTGGCTATCTCGGTTGCTACATTCTCTCCAGGTAATCTCTGGCAGTCTCGATGATGCTGAGATCAGGGCTCAGTAGAGGTCATACTATGAGTTTCAGAACTCCTTGCTCTTCTTTTTGCTGAAGATAGATCTTTATGACCTTAGCCATGCCATTGTCCTGTAGATTGAAGCTGTGGTTGATCAGATGACTCCCTGATTAATGATACTGCATGATGAATGAGAATCTGCTTCTACAGGGTGGGCCACGGAAAAGTAGCCCGCCTCCAATACCGGTACCACGCTCTTTGGGAAAGGCCGTAGCCACTTCATGATCAGAAAATTACCGTTTGGTGCTGGGTGTCAGGAACATGAATATTGGGCGCAATTTTCTTCGACTCAACTGTGAATACCGTGGTTTACCTGGACATCTTTGAACAATTTTACGACCAACTAACATCCATCCATCCATCCATTTTCCAACCCGCTGAATCCGAACACAGGGTCACGGGGGTCTGCTGGAGCCAATCCCAGCCAACACAGGGCACAAGGCAGGAACCAATCCCAGGCAGGGTGCCAACCCACCGCAGGACACACACAAACACACCCACACACCAAGCACACACTAGGGCCAATTTAGAATTGCCAATCCACCTAACCAGCATGTCTTTGGACTGTGGGAGGAAACCCACGCGGACACGGGGAGAACATGAAAACTCCACGCAGGGAGGACCCGGGAAGCGAACCTGGGTCCCCTAACTGTGAGGCAGCAGCATTACCACTGCGCCACCATGCTGCCCTTCCCATACCATGTAAAATACATAATGCTGACAAAACTTACTAGAAACCTTAAATTAATATATCCAATCCACCCAGATCTCCCAACTGCGAGGCAGCAGCACTACCCACTGCGCCAACTAACATCAGAAGAAAAAATGTACTGCTTTTTCCAAGATGGGACAACATGCCATACTGGCACAGTTTCATGAACTGTTTACAGAGGAGCAAACTTTGAGCAAGGAGTTATGGCCACCACGTTCCCCGAACTTGTCCACATGTGATTTTTATCTGTGGGGAAATTTAAAGCCAACAGCCCACATACCCTGGATGAACTCATCACGAACACCATCCACAGCATCACTGTTGAAGAGCTGCAAGCAGTATCAGCCAACTTGCTCCGACATGCCCAAAGGTGAACAGACGTGAACGGGGACCACTTTCAGCATCTTCTGGGTAAGTGAATAAAAACAATCCACTTACTCGTTCATCTTGTTATACTATCACCAGAGGTGGGCTACTTTTCCGTGGCCCACCCTGCACTTTTCAGTGTTGAGGATTCCATAAATTCTGACCAGGTCACCAAACATTTGTAAAAATGCAGTCTCAAAACTGCTGGGAAGCTCAGTTGCACTTCACTGTTGGTTGCAGACACTTATCTATGTAGTGCTCTCCATCTCCTTCTCCTTTGATAGAGGCAAATATTTCATATTTTGACTTGCCAGTCCAGAGCACTAGCTGGGCATTGTTGTTCACCCCCTGGCCTTGTGTTTTTGTGTGGAGGAACATCACTTGGCTTTGCTTTCATTTTGGAGGCATGGCTTTTTTGTAGAAACTCCTCCATATCTGACTAGACTTCTCCAGACTGTAAAGAGATGTACTTGGTACAAATGGCTTCTGTGAATTCAGAACTGATAGCAGACCTCGACTTCTGGTTTCTTAGGGATGTCAGTTTTATGCAGCTTTTGAGTGCTGCTTTCAGTTTCCATGGTCAGCCACAGTGTTTCTAGTCCTTGACCTTGCCTGTTTCCTTGTCTTGTCTGCTGCAGAATTCCTGGGACTGTCCCCGATGCAGCCTGCAGAATGGAGAGGAGCTGGAGCTTGATGAAATAAACACATAGCCTGATATGTGGGGAGTAACTGAATGTTGCTGACACACCACCACAGACTACTTTCACCGTTGATTCTTAACAGGTTTTCCAGGTAACTCCATGTTTTAGGTAAAGACTTGTACACCTTTTGTAATTTATAAAGCTGTTGAACAATTGGTTTATTATAACATTATACACATTTTGCATCCTTCCCTTCCCTTAATTAGCCATTCACCCACCTGCAACTTCATTGATTCTGATATTTATTCTAGAAAACACTCAAATCAAGGTAAGAGTACTGTTGAAATAAATAAAACCCACTGGCAATCCATCACTGTTGAAATATAAAGTCAGCCACAATAATGCAAAATAACTTTTGCTGGGTTTCATATATTACAAAACCTATAGAGTTTTAAATATGTGTTTAATCAAGTCTCTTTTACATTTAAAGTAAAATAATTACAGTGGTTCAAATCGGCCAAATATCCTTTGAATCTATCAGTCTTGGTCGACATTCTTGTTTCTTCCTCCTCCCATCTATCCATACGTTTTCCAACCCGTTGAATCCGAACACAGGGTCACGGGAGTCTGCTGGAGCCAATCCCAGCCAACACAGGGCACAAGGCAGGAAACAACCCTAGGCAGGGTGCCAACCCACCACAGGACACACACACACACACACACACCAAGCACACACTAGGGACAATTTAGAATCACCATTGCACCTAACCTGCATGTCTTAGGACTGTGGGAGGAAACCCACGCAGACACGGGGAGAACATGCAAACTCCACGCAGGGAGGACCTGGGAAGCAAACCCGAGTCTCCTAACTGCGAGGCAGCAGCGCTACTACTGCACCACCATGCCACCCAGATGATAATATGCATCACTAAAATAATTATAGAGGAAAATAGATCAATTTTAATCCAAGAAAAAGTACATATTCAAATTACCAGCGTTAATTATACATGATTATCACTTTCAAAATGCTATTTAATGAAATACTGAAAGACTGTACGGTTTAGAAAACCAGCTCCCATTGAAGCATTAGATATTATATAAATAGCTATTAAAATAGCTGCAGTATAGCTATTAAAATAAATATTCAGTTCAGAATGAAAATTCTGTTTAGCAAAGGCTGCTGCTGCTCAGAAGTGTGTCCTGAGTCAAAGGCATTCGTCTCAACTGCTTTTAATGTCTCAACTTTATTTATTTATTTAACAACAACCTTTTTTTTAGAGAGAATGCCATTACAAGTACAGAACTAGACATTTTATTTGTACTTATTATGCGCATTTTCATTTTACAGATTTTATTTTTTGAAAAAAGAGATATTACGAGTACCCGGTGTTCTATAAATGTAATTCAAACAGTACCAACGATAATCTGCAGATGCAGAGCTCAAATTCTAAGAAGATCCTTTCAACCCACAAGCTCCCTTTTTTTAGGGAGGACAATTCAAAATGTCAGAAATTACAAGAGAGTTGGTTATTGCAATAGCAGAGTGGCACATACCCTTAAATATGGGGCAGATCTTCCAGACACCTGCAGCCCCTTCTCGATTGTATTGTCCCAGAGCCAATTCCATATAGAAGAGAGGCATTCCTGCAATTAGCATGAAAAAGAGGTAGGGAACAAGAAACGCACCTGCAACAGAAAAACAAGTATTAGGTGTACCGACCGTACTATCAGCAGTAACCAAAACCACTAATGAAATTGTCTTAAATCAAAATACATAAAAAGCTACACCATGGCATGTTGAACAAGTCAAACATGTGAGGCCTATCTTTTAATGTGTGACAGCCTTGCACCAGAGTCCTGTATAACATGGCTTAAACACTCCATGTACTATATGTAAACTGTAACCCAGACAGAACCATTAACTTAAAGTAAACATACATATCTTCTCTTCTGCTTGTTTCAACAGCCATGTGTATCTTCAGCAGAGTACACATCTGTCCATTTCTAAGAGTCCCCTTGCTGGAAATGTCAGCTGCTAAAACAGCAGTTTTGCAATGGGAAATTGCTTTGGTTTCACAATTTTTCATAGACCTCATATTTCACATTTTATAAATAATTGTAATATAAAATGATGAACGAATGTAAGAATTAATATCGAATTGCACGTATATAAAGTGCAGGATCTGAATAAAAAACACTGTGATAATTAAAATGAAGTTTAGCTGTCATGGTTTTAAAAACCACCTGTTGTGATGTGAAATTTTGCATACAAGTTGATAAATATCTTGGATGTCTTTATTTGCAACTTAGACAAAGCAATGTTATATTATTGTTACATTATTTAATTACATTATTATTAATAACAGCAATGGCTTGATGGTTTAAAGAACCCCGTCCCCCCCCTTTTAGGACTGAGTTTCTTTGTAATTTTACGACAGGGTTGGGTGAAGTGCCTCAGACAAGTTTAGCTAATATTTCTCTGCAGGACTCCCAGTCCACCCACACAGGAAAGCCAGGCTGCCAAACTGGCAAGCTTTACCTTAACATATGGTTTGGAGGGCAGGTGTGAGGGTGTTCTGTCCCCCCGCTGGTCTGAAGTATGGCTGTTTGGAATTTGCTTTTGTCAGAAGCCTTTAAGTACCACGACGCTCTATTGGCTGTAGGGGTTGGACAGAAAACCTATAAATTTGCTTGCTTTACCTCACCCCCCCTCTCTCTCTCTGTTACCAAACTGATGAATGACCATCTCACACCATGAACTGAAAAGGACAACACAATGAAGAGCACAGCTCGGCAGCCATATTGAGACAGGCATGTGGCCTGTTCTGAAGAAAACTGACCACAAATGATGCCTTAACTAGAGACATTTTAAGTAACTAACAAGTCTGTGTGCCACCTGACACTACACATCAACATTTATCAGGTTGTATGGTTGCCAATATTCAAATAAACTTTGCATATTGTTATTATTTATGAATATTACCTATAATACCTCTCCCTCTCTGATGCTGAAAAGCTGGTTCATGCCTTTGTCTCATCCAGACTGGATGGATTATTGTAATGCACTCCTCATCGGGATACCCAACAAGAGCCTTCAAAAGCTCCAACAAATTCAAAATAGTGCTGCAAGAATCCTGATGAGGGTGCTGAAATATGAACACATTTCACCAATCCTTTGGTCACTTCATTGGCTCCCATCTCCATATCGAATACAAACTCTGTTTGTTTACTCCATAATGCTCCACAATATCTTAAAGAACTCCTTATATTACAATCCACTACAAGAAAACTCCGTTTTACAAATACCTACCGCCTTTGCCCCTCGTGACCAAACTTCATACAATGGGTGACTGAGCCTTTGCAGTGGGTGCTCCACAGCTCTGGAATGCCCTACTAGAGAGCCTGAGAACACAGCAGATTGTGGGCTGTTTTAAAAAACAGATAAAGACGTTTCTCTTTAGGAAAGCTTATTAACAAGAATGCTATAATTATTGCCTTTGTTTAATCTTTTTATGTTGCACGTTGAGATTTACTGCTAATGTAAAGTGCCCCTATAAATAAAATGCATTATTATTATTATTATTATGAATATTATCAATAATACATTGTTTAAATTGTAACCTAACTCCTGCTTGTCTTTTACTACACCTAATTGCCTGAAGTTTTACATTTAGAAGGGAAGGTGGGGAGAATGTTATATACTATAATAACTTATAAACAGTGGTAAGGCAGTGGTGCTGTAAGAATTATGTTTCTAGACTTCTCTAGCGCCTTCAACACCATCCAACCTCTGCTCCTTAGGGACAAGCTGACAGAGATGGGAGTAGATTCATACCTGGTGGCATGGATCGTGGACTATCTTAAAGACAGACCTCAGTATGTGCGTCTTGGGAACTGCACATCTGACATTGTGGTCAGCAACACAGGAGCGCCTCAGGGGACTGTATTTTCTCCGGTGCTGTTCAGCCTATATACATCGGACTTCCAATACAACTCGGAGTCCTGCCACGTGCAAAAGTTCACTGACGACACTGCTATTGTGGGCTGCATCAGGAGTAGGCAGGAGGAGGAGTATAGGAACCTAATCAATGACTTTGTTAAATGGTGCGACTCAAACCACCTACACCTGAACACCAGCAAAACCAAGGAGCTGGTGGTGGATTTTAGGAGGACCAGGCCCCTCATGGACCCCGTGATCATCAAAGGTGACTGTGTGCAGAGGGTGCAGTCCTATAAATACCTGGGAGTGCAGCTGGATGATAAACTGGACTGGACTGCCAATACTGATGCTCTGTGCAAGACAGGACAGAGCCGACTTTACTTCCTTAGAAGGCTGGCATCCTTCAACATCTGCAGTAAGATGCTGCAAATGTTCTATCAGATGGTTTTGGTGAGTGCCCTCTTCTACACGGTGGTGTGCTGGGGAGGCAGCATAAAGAAGAGGGACGCCTCATGCCTGGACAAACTGGTGAGGAAGGCAGGCTCTATTGTAGGCATGGAGCTGGACAGTTTGACATCTGTGGCAGAGCGACGGGCACTGAGCAGACTCCTGTCAATCATGGAGAATCCACTGCATCCACTGAACAGGATCATCTCCAGACAGAGGAGCAGCTTCAGCGACAGACTGCTGTCACCGTCCTGCTCCACTGACAGACTGAGGAGATTGTTCCTCCCCCAAACTATGCGACTCTTCAGTTCCACCCGGGGGGGTAAACGTTAACATTTAACATTATACAAAGTTATTGTCTGTTATACCTGCATTGTTATCACTCTTTAATTTAATATTGTTTTTTTGTATCAGTATGCTGCTGCTGGAGTATGTGAATTGCCCCTTGGGATTAATAAAATATCTATCTATCTATCTATCTATCTATCTATCTATCTATCTATCTATCTATCTATCTATCTATCTATCTATCTATCTATCTATCTATCTATCTATCTATCTATCTATCTATCTAAGTCTGTGAGATTTGAGGCATTCTGACAAAGGCTACACATTAATAATACAAAAGGGGAAAGTAGAGTAATATTACTCTACCAAGACAAAACACCACCTTAGTAAAAAGACACATGTCTGTGTACTGTATCTGTCCATCCACTTGCTAGGGTTAGGAAGACAAATTTAAAAATAGGCAAAACATGGAAGAAGAGTTCAACAAATCAAAAATGTTAATAAAAATACTAACAAAGGGTCTAAAAATAAGAAAACTGGCCTTCTCAGCCTCTTCTGTTGTCTGACATAATAACGACTTCCTTGAACCCGCTCAGGCCATGTGAATGAGGTTTATGGCTTTAATGCCAATGACTGAAATACTTTGCATGGTGGGCAATGGGGATGTGTGAAAATAACGATAAATCATGTTTTATAGCTTGCAGTGTTAATGAAATGTACAGATATAAAAGTGAAGACCTATTTTTATTAATGCATTCCTTCATTTGTTTGTTTACAATTCTGTTTATCTAACATTTGTAGAGCAGCAAATGAAAACTAGCCTGTTGGTTGTTTTAATTAAACATTGAGGGCACACTAGATGTTATCCTTCATATGCTGATGGACTGGCACCCAGTCTAGGGATTGTTCCTTCCTTATGATCAAAGCCTGTGTGGACAGGCTCCAGCTATCCTACAAATCTGCTTAGGATAAGCAGATTTTGAAAATGAGTGGATGCTCTTGTGTTAGATACAGTATGTGTGCTCCATGACTGTGCCACATTTATATACAAAAATTCCAACTCTCATGTGTCATTGGCATGAAGGTTTTTCTGAGGGCTAATTGCATGGTCTTCAAACTCCTAAAGGCATCAACAAAATCAATCTTTGAGACGTGTGTATTCCACCCCAGGAAAGAGATATGAAGATGCTAACAATATCATCTTTTTTTTTCTAGTAGCATTGAAGGACTGATAAAGAAAGACAAATAGTTCTGTTTTGTGCCCCTGACAAGACTCTGCCCCTTTTGGCGCCAACACTATAAAAGCCAGGCAACCAGGGCAGTGCTGCTATTTTTTATTGGCATCTGAGTGGAACAAATGGGCTTTCACTGGTTGAGGTTTTTTTTGGGCTACTTATATAAAAACAACATGATATTTTCTGGTATTTTCCAACCCCCATCTTACACATTCTTATCATGCTTTTCATCCATCCGGCACCCATTCTAATGGTTTACACATTCAGACCTCAATAAACCTGCTATTCTTGATAAGCTTCAGTCGGGTTTCAGAACAAATCACAGTAAAGGAACTGCACTCGTTAAAGTAGTAAATGAGTTGCGGGTAAATGCAGACAGAGGTCGTTTATCTGTTCTCATCCTCTTAGATCTGAGTGCCGGATTTGATACCACTGATCACAACATTTTTAGAAATCGCCTTAGTCAATGGGTAGGCCTGTCTGGCAGTGTCTTAAATTGGTTTGAATCCTACCTGGCAGGGAGAAAATTCTTTGTTAGTTGTGGTAATTATAATTCAAAGACACATGATATTCTATATGGTGTTCCACAAGGCTCTATCCTGGGTCCACTGCTCTTTTCGATTTACATGCTTCCGTTAGGTCAGATTATCTCAGGGCACAACGTGAGCTACCACAGCTATGCTGATGACACACAGCTGTATTTATCAATAGCACCTGATGACCCCGACTCTCTTTGCTCACCCAATGTCTCACTTGTGTTTCTGAATGAATGAGTAGTAATTTTCTCAAACTAAATAAGGAGAAAACAGAAATTTTAGTGATTGGCAAAAATGGATATAATTAGGTTATTAGAAATAAACTTGATCCATTAGGATTAACAGTCAAGACGGAGGTAAAGAATTTAGGGGTAATTATTGACTCTGACCTAAATTTTAAATCACAAATTAATATGATTACTGGGACAGCATTTATTTACTTAAGAAATATAGCAAAAGTTAGACCTCTTATAACACTGCAAGATGCTGAGAAATTAGTTCACACTTTGCTTTCAGTTGACTAGATTACTGTAACGCACTCGTCTCAGGACCACCCAAAAAAGACATCAATCGATTACAACGAGTGCAGAATGGAGCTGCTAGAATCCTAACTAGGAAAAGAAAATCCGAGCACATCACACCAGTCTTAGTGTCACTGCACTGGTTATCTGTGTCATTTAGAATTGACTTTAAAATACTGCTTATGGTTTACAAAGCCTTAAATAATCTCACTCCATCTTATATTTCAGAGTGTCTTTCACCTTACACTCCAAATCGTAACCTTAGATCTTCAAATGAGTGACTGCTTATAATTCCAAGAGCTAAACTTAAAAGAAATGGTGAGACAGTCTTCTGCTGTTATGCACCTAAAATCTGGAATAGCTGACCGATAGAAATTCGCCAGGCTAATACGGTGGAGCACTTTAAAAAAACTGCTAAAAACTCATTATTGTAACATGGCTTTCTCATAGCTTCATTTCAGTTTAATCCTGATGCTCTGTATATGCGTTTAATTATCATTATCATTCATGGTGGCTCTGATCTCCGTACTAACCCCTACTTTCTCTTCTGTTCTTTTTCCGGTTTTCTGTGGTGGTGATCTGCGGCACCACCACCTGATCAGGGTGTCATGCTACATTGATGGATTAAAGACCAGAAGTGCACATGACCATCATCATCAAGTTCTTCCATATGAAGCCTGTAAACCATGAGGACTGATTGAGGTCATTGGGGCTGGGTGGTCTCGTGGCCTTGGAACCCCTGAAGATTTTTTTTTTTTTCTCCAGCTGTCTGGAGTTTTTATTTTGTTTTTTCTGTCCTCCATGGCCATCAGATCTTACTTCTATTCTATGTTAATTAGTATTGCCTAATTTTATTTTTTATATTTTGTCTTTTTTCTCTTTCTTCATCCTGCAAAGCACTTTGAGTGACATAATTTGTATGAAAATGTGCTATATAAATAAATGTTGTTGTTGTTGTTCTAAAATCTCCATTGTAGTTTAGTGATGGTATTTACTTATTCCATCACTTTCAAATATCTCCGAGGGGAGTCCCCCAAACCCAGACCCCCCAGGCATTGATGGTATGTAATCCTCTCTCCTCTTGCTTTCAGGTGTGTCTCTTTTTCTTTGTCAGGTATTGGGTTGTTTTTTGGGCAGATTAGCTATTTTTAAGCTGTCTTTATGCTATACATTTCTTAAGGATCTTACAACCCTGAACCAAGGAGTCAGCAGGCATCAGACCAGCAAACAAGGAGAACAAAGCATCCAAATCTCAAACCATGAGATCTCGTGATAAAGTGAGGCTAATCAGAGACATTTTATTTTTCATTTTACAGCTGCACGGCTGTATTTCTGTTAAACAGGGTGACCCTGCTGGTGCCCCAACTTTTAGACCTACCTATAACAGTCTGTTCCCGGCCATATTACAGTAGGTAAAACATCACTTGACAACACTGTTAGTTTAGATCATGAACCTTTCTTTACATGGAAGGTAGGTGAAGCATGAAATATTGGAAAACTTTAAGAAACAGTTGTAATACAGGAAGAATCAATGCAACCACTGTGTGAATCCAATAAGCCAGTGAACTCTGTAGTAGTTAATTGCGTGATGCTTCTGAAGGACTTCTGTGAAGCAAAGGGCACTTAAACACTCAATAGGTTTAAGACTTCACTTGTATTGCCTTGTGTCTTCTAATGTTAACTACACCTGTATGATATGCCATGTTTTAACGTCATGATGTCATTTATGTATACAGTTGTGACAAAACAATCTGTGAATTATCTGGAACTTTCTGGATTCCTAAATGACTGGCTTCTAAAATGGGATCTAAGGTTTATTTGAGTTGTAATAATCGAGTAGGACAGACTTATTCAACAAATGACACACAAAATTATACACTGTAGTATCCTCATCTCTCTATTATATAAAAAAATCCTTCGACGAGACGAGACTTTTTGGAAGAGAGATTTTTCAAGTCCCGCAAAACGAGACTTTTGCCTTGAATTTTTTTCAAGTCATGTCCTCCTCTCAACCAAGATCACAGTCCTCTCATCTCTCATTCGTGTGAACACTTTTGTCAGACACACTTCTTGCGCTCTCAGCTCTTATAACTTTTAACGTTTTCCTCACTTTAAGTTCCCAACTAAAGATGACTTGTTATGTCCAAATCTTATTGAAGAATTTCATCACGAAGGGTTATCAACAGAAAAAATGAGTACACGGGCAATCCTAGCACCGAGAAATGATGAAGTCAAACGAATTAACGCCAAAAATGTCGATCGGATACACGGCAAATTGGTCAAATGTGTCCGAAAATAACGATTGGATACACAGCAAGTTGGTTATATGTGTCTGAAAATGTCGATCGGTTACACAGAAAATTGGTTAAATGTGTCTGAAAAAAACGATCGGATACACAGCAAATTGGTTATATGTGTCTGAAAATGTCGATTGGTTACACGGCAAATTGGTTAAATGTGTCTGAAAATGTCGATCGGTTACACAGCAAATTGGTTAAATGTGTCTGAAAATGTCGATTGGTTACATGGCAAATTGGTTAAATGTGTCTGAAAATGTCAATCGGTTACACGGCAAATTGGTTATATGTGTCCGAAAATGTTAATCGGTTACACTGCAAATTGGTTAAATGTGTCCGAAAAAACGATCGTATACACAGCAAGTTGGTTATATGTGTCTGAAAATGTTGATCGGTTACATGGCAAATTGGTTATATGTGTCTGAAAATGTCGATCGGTTACACGGCAAATTGGTTATATGTGTCCGAAAATGTTAATCGGTTACACTGCAAATTGGTTAAATGTGTCTGAAAATAACGATCGTATACACAGCAAGTTGGTTATATGTGTCCGGAAATGTCGATCAGTTACACAGCAAATTGGTTATATGTGTCTGAAAATGTCGATCGGTTACACGGCAAATTGGTTAAATGTGTATCAAAAAGTTATGCTTTAACAGTTGGTGGTGATCTTGCAGAAGATGAAAACAACAACTTACAATATCACGAAGAATATCTATAACCATTAACATCATCCGGTCTTCCACCACACGAATTACTGTAGAAAGAAAGATGTATCTAATAAAGGTAATGTAGTACATCTTCAGGGGATAACATTAGACAACAAAGGAGATCTTGATATGCCATTCGTATTAAAATGTTTACAGTTTCCTGTTAGAATAGCTTTTGCAAAGACAATTAGCAAATCACAAGGACAAACATTTGAAAAAGTCGTTTTATTTAATAGAGAGAAAGAAACGAAATTCAATCACGGGCAGTTATATGTTGTGTTGATGCAAATGTATCAGTTACCATGAAAAGAAAAATCTGATTCAATTGTTCATCCACATCCCCATATGCGAGCGGCAGAACTGCAAAGAGGCTAGTGCGTAGCGCAGGTGAGCGAAGTGAGCAGGGGGTAAAGCCCCCTAATTTTAAATATTGTTGAAACATTCAAAGTCAAGGATGAAAACAATTATGTGAACCAATCTCTGTAAACTTTCTGGGTAGTGTCTCGGCCCACTGCACTTTAAGTAACTGTTTGATTTATATTTCACCTTCTTCTCAACATGCTTCATTCAGGGCCATCTTACCAGCATCATAGGCCCCTGGGCAAAGTAGTGTGCTGGGGCCCTTGTTTTGCTAGCAAAACAGAAACACACATAGCCATCAGAAACATTGGGGGTCCCAGTGCCCATTGTGCCCATACACGTTAAGACAGCCTTGGCTTTGTCAATTCATCCATACCCGCTTATTTATTTATTTTTATATACTTTATTAATCCCCAAGGAAAAATTGTCTTTTTGCATGATCTTTGGGGATCAGCTCACAGGGTCAGCCATTGTACAACACCCATGGAGCAATTTTCTGGTTAACGGCCTTTCTCAAGAACAATGGAGCAAGATCCCTTCCGGCAGCAATGGAATTTGAACCGGCAACCTTCCAGATATAACTGCAGATCCTTAGCCACTGAGCCACCACTCCACCTAGGGTCCAGGTTAGCAGGGGGGAGTGGCGAGTCATGGGGCACAAGGCAGGAACAAATTCTGGACAGGGCGCCAGTCCATCGGAGGTCAAACAGAAAAACCAAACACACACTGGGGCTAATGTAGCTTCGCCATTTCACCTAACTTTCATTTCTTTGGACAGTAGAGGGAAACCCACACAGACAAAGGGAGAACATGCAAACTGCACACAGGGAGGATCTGAAATGCACACACTGGTCTCCTTACTGCGAAGCAGCAGTGATACCACTGCACAAGCATGCCACCCACAGTAGTATTCTTATCTTAAATATTGTAGAAACATTCAGATTCAAGGATGGAGTATTTTGGCCCACCTACTTTCATTTATATTACTAGGAATTTTCGTATGAACACTGCTTCTCAACATATTTATTTTAATAATAATAACAATACATTTTATTTATATAGCGCCTTTCCCATGCTCAAGGCACTTCACAGCGTTTAAGATAGAACAGCAGGGTATACAGTATATAGGATTGTACTAAACCAGATAAATAAATAAAGAAGAGTAAGATAGTAAATTCAGAGAAAAGCCCAACAGACAACATAATTGGTGGTCTCGCACACACACACACACACACACACACACACACACACACACACACACAAACACACACACAGGTCACATGAGAATCTTGACATAGAGGTAAACTGAGAGAAGGGTAATAAAGTCATGTAGAGCTAAAAGCCTTCCTGAACAGATGAGTTTTGAGTTGTTTTTTAAAACAATTCATGGAGTCAGCTGACCTGATTAATTTCGGTAGGTCATTCCAGAGTCTGGGCGTTATACAGCTGAAGGCCCTGCTGTCACCCATGGAGTGTAGATTAGTGTGGGGCACAACAAGATTGCCAGAATCAGAGGATCTTAGTGGGCGGACAGGCACATAGTGAGAAGGTCACTGATGTAGTTTGGCGCGAGGTCATTGAAGGCTTTGTAGGTTATTAGTAGGATTTTATATTCAATTCTGTAAGACACAGGGAGCCAGTGATGGGTGTGATGTGCTCGCTGCTGCTGGTCCATGTCAGGACTCTTGCATACGAGTTTTGAATAAGATAGAGCTCTGACATAAGATTAGAAGGGGCACCTGCCAGTAGGGAATTACAATAATCGATGTGGGATGTGATAAAAGCAGGGACAAGTTTCTCAGCACTACAGAAGGAGAGGAAGGAGCGAACACAGGATATGTTACGGAGGTGAAAGTAAGAAAGTTTCTTAATGTGATTTATGTGGGCGGAATAAGAAAGGGAGGAATCAAAAATGACACCAAGATTCTTTGCAGTAGAGGCAGGTCTGATGAGATCACCACCAAGATGGACTGGGAAGGAGCTCATTTTATTAAGTTGCACTTTAGTCCCAGTTTGCAGGAGGTCAGTTTTTGTTGCAATTTAATTTTAAAGAGTTCTACTCCATCCAGGTATTAATTTCACTGAGGCAAGTTGTGAGCTGAGAAAGCTCTGATGAAGTTCCACTTTTAACATTGAAATAAAGTTGAGTATCATCTGCATAAAAATGATAACCCAGTCCATAGCTACAAATAATATGGCCAAGGGGAAGCATATAAATACAGAAGAGAAGAGGGCCGAGGACAGAGTCCTGAGGAACTCCTTGTGTGACTGGCACTGTGCTGGACGTGCTGTTGCAAAGACTAACAAACTCTTGTCTATCAGTCAGATAGGACTTGAACCACTGGAGGGCAGTGCCAGAGATACCCAGCATGTTCTCCATTCTGGACAGTAGAATGTCATGTCTGACCTGAGTGTCAAATGCTGCGCTGAGGTCTAACAGAATTAATATGCTGGTTTGTCCCGAGTCTGCTGCCATAAGCAAATCATTGGTTACCTATAGCAGAGCAGATTCACAGCTGTGCCGCGCCCTGAAACCAGACTGAAAGGGCTCCATCAAATTATTAGAAGTTAAATAGTTGGTGAGATGGGAAGCTACAACACACTCAAGAACTTTTGACAGAAAAGGTAAGTGGGAAATAGGCCGAGAATTGTTAAGATTGTCAGCATCAAGACCAGACTTTTTTAACATTGGGGTTACAGAAGCGATTTTAAAAGTGAGCGACACAAACCCAGTGTCCAGGGATGAGTTTATTATTGTTGTAATAGTCGGGATTAGGGCATGAAGGCAAGTGGGGATGGGGTCCAGTACACAAGTAGTCGGCCTCATCTTACAAAGCAGGTTATTAACAAAAGCAGATGTGACTGGCGAGAACTTAGAGAAGGAGCTGGATGGAGTGGAAATACAGGGAAACATATAAACTGATGATGTATTTATGTTAGTTGAATTATATAGATCTTTAATTTTGTTACGGAAAAAGTGGAGGAATTCCTCACAGACTTCAGTAGAAGAGGTAGTTGGGCCAGATGCAGGTTGGAGTAGTTTATTAACTACAGAGAACAAAACCCTTGGGTTATCGTGGCCATTTTCTATTATTCTGTCATAATGGGTGTTCTTGGCAGCAGTTAGTGCTTCTCTGTAAGCTCTTTGGAACGCCTGGATGTGCATGGTGAGGCCAGACTTACGTGACATTCTCTCAGTTTTGACCCCACATTCATCCATTTTCCAAAACTGCTTATCCTGAGCAGGTTCACTGAAAGCTGGAGCCTATCACAGCAAGCAATGTGAACACCCACACAAATGAGGTCCAGTTAAGCATCTCCAATTTACTTAAACTACATGTCTTTGAAATCCAAAGCACCTTGAGGAAACCCAGAGGGACACAGGGAAAGCAGGCAAACTCTACATAGAGAGGACCCATGACGTCCTTGTTGTGAGGAAGCAGTGATACCATTGTGCCAGCGTGCTGCCCAATAGACCCAACAGACCATTTTCAGCATTCTAGAATGTGCATTTTCTTCTCTTTCGGGTCTTGTGTTGTTCTGTTTGGGATCATTGCCTTACCGATGGCCCCACTTCTTTTGAGCTTCACATCACAGACAGATGTCCTGTGTATTTTATCCTGTAAAGCAAGAACCAGTCTTCCACGAAGCACCAGTCCATTGTCAGGCACACTCAAGCAGAGTCCCAGAATTATTCATATCACTCAGTTTAGCATGTATGCCTTCTAGATTTGTGTCTGTGGAAAAGCAACTGACATGAGGAGGACACGCTAAACCCACACAGCGATGGAACTCAGGACTTTTGTAGCCAAGAGGCAGCAACACTAACTACTGTGCCACCTTGCTGCAGTATTTATTTACGATAGATAGATAGATAGATAGATAGATAGATAGATAGATAGATAGATAGATAGATAGATAGATAGATAGATAGATACTTTATTAATATGTTTATAATGTAAATTGAAATATCATTTTATTTCAAATAACATACTCAGAATTGCATTATCCAGTTAAGGCACCTAGAGGACTGAATTCCTTTAGCATTTTTAGTGTTAAACTTGACAGGTACTGAGTAAGCACACACATTGATGTTCAATTTGCGTTGAGCACCTTAGCTTTTGCGTGGCACGGTGGCACAGTGGGTAGCGCTGCTGCCTCTCAGTAAGGAGACCCGGGTTCGCTTCCCAGGTCCTCCCTGGGTGAAGTTTGCATGTTCTCCCCGTGTCTGCATGGGTTTCCTCCCACAGTCCAAAGACATGCAGGTTAGGTGCAATGGCGATCCTAAATTGTGCTTGGTGTGTGTGTGTGTGCCCTGTTATGAAAACTCAGGTCGAAAATACTTAAAGGTTGAGAAACGCTGCTGTAGATGATAATGTCTGTTGAACAAATGGGTACCGCTAGCTAAGCAAAGGCAAGGTGCACTCCAACACGTGGCGAGATGTAAACCAACTCGAACAGAGGCTGGCGAGTTAATGAGGAAGGCCCCACCCCCTGCTCTCGGCCCACAGCCACTCTCTTGGAATTTGCATAAATACATCGGGTACCACATGGTGCTGCCTCGCAGTTAGGAGACCCGGGTTCGCTTCCCTGTGTCTGCGTGGGTTTCCTCCCACAGTCCAAAGACGTGCAGGTTAGGTGCATTGGCAATTCTAAATTGTCCCTAGTGAGTGCTTGGTGTGTGTGTGTGTGTGTCCTGCTGTGGGCTGGTGCCCTGCCTGGGGTTTGTTTCCTGCTTTGCACCCTGTGCTGGCTGGGATTGGCTCCAGCAGACCCCCGTGACCCTGTAGTTAGGATATGGCGGGTTGGACTGACTGACTGACTGACTTTAGATTTTGAGCTGCCCTGTAGAACACTGGTAGTGCAGGACCTTCACAACTCCAAGGATCTGGCTTCAACTCCTGATACGTCACTGCCAGTGTGAAGCTTGTGCATTATTAAACTTTGCAAATTTGTATCAAATCCTTTGTATAGTATTTTAAGGAGTATTGTTTTAGCAGGGCGGCACGGTGGCGCAGTTAGGAGACCCAGGTTCGCTTCCCAGGTCTTCCCTGAGTGGAGTTTGCATGTTCTCCCCATGTCTGCGTGGGTTTCCTCCCACAGTCCAAAGACATGCAGGTTAGGTGGATTGGTGATTCTAAATTGGCCCTAGTGTGTGCTTGGTGCATTTGTGTGTGTCCTGCGGTGGGTTGGCACCCTGCCCGGGATTGGTTCCTGCCTTGTGCCCTGTGTTGGCTGGGATTGGCTCCAGCAGACCCCCCGTGACCCTGTGTTCGGATTCAGCAGGTTGGAAAATGGATGGGTGAATTGTTTTAGCAAATGAAAGGCCGAGTAACTGGTGGCCATATACGAAAGAAACATTTTTGACTGAATATGATTTTATAGGTGGTTCTAATCAGTAAAAAGATTTTTTTTGAAAAACTGCAATAATGAAGGAGAATCATAAATGCCAAGTGGGCAATATACCAATGTGTAAAAACGGCCTGTTTTCCAATCGGAGTGGAGAAGCACAGGCGTTAAGCTCACGTGGAAAGGAAACAGGTAAGTGCGTGCCACTCTTAAAAATGCCGGCTCTGTAATGACAGGGTTGTGTGGTTCCTCGTTAATCCATTGCTTGACAACGATTCAGAGTAATTCGCATATAAAATCGCTTCTTTGGGCTTTAGAATGGTTTCTAAAATGTGAAGAAAACATGAGTATTTAATGTATAGTAGCAGGATACCACGTATCAAGAAAACCTAAACATCATGTTATTGTATGCCGGCGAGAGTCCTTTAAAAACCATGAACCCCAATCGTATTTCACATACAATCTATTATTTAATATTATTTATGGAATCTGTTACGGATGTAAATAAATAAAGGTTCTTTCTGTGGTTCTTTTGAGAACAGAAATGGTTCCCTTGTGGCATCGCTCTGAAGATCTACTTTGGCGTCTTTATTGTTAAGAGTGAAGAAGCGCCGAAGAGGACGTCCTGACTGGGAAAGAGAGCACTATGCTGCTCGTCGGGTACACACGAGAACAGGACAGCTTCATAAATCAAACTGAAACGGATGTTTTAATAGTTATCCATCCATCCATTTTCCAACCCGCTGAATCCGAACACAGGGTCACGGGGGGTCTGCTGGAGCCAATCCCAGACAACACAGGGCACAAGGCAGGAACCAATCCCGGGCAGGGTGCCAACCCACCGCAGGACACACACAAACCAAGCACACACTAGGGCCAATTTAGAATCGCCATTCCACCTAACCTGCATGTCTTTGGACTGTGGGAGGAAACCGGAGCGCCCGGAGGAAACCCACGCAGACACGGGGAGAACATGCAAACTCCACGCAGGGAGGACCCGGGAAGCGAACCACAGGTCTCCTAACTGCGAGGCAGCAGCGCTACCCACTGCGCCACCGTGACGCCCTTAACAGTTATGCTCACTAAGAAATACTACACGCTTGTTAAACATTAACAGTAAAGAAATATTAAGCAAATCAACACATACGCACATTTGCTGTAGAGGCAGGAGAGAATAATTAGAACCAATTATGGAAATGGCGAGTTATTCCTTTCCTTTTTATTCTGCTATCAACTGACAGCTTTAAAACATAATTTCTTGAAATATTCTTAGTGTGAACATTTTGAGATTGAGGTACCTTCTGTCTGAAATCTCACCTTTTGCACGTCACATTTTTGTGATAGCTGCTCTCCTCTGTCTACTCGCTATCCTCCACGCTACATTTTCCCTTTTATTACCGAGTGTCTCCCAGATGTGTATCCTCTGCTCGTACATGTCTATCGCGGCTATATCTGTTGTTGCTTCGTCTTTATTTTTTTCCTTCTACCCACCGAAAGTCTAACACTCCTGCCTGTCTAACCGTGTGGTGTGTATCACTCCTTCTTGTACGGCGCCTGCCGTTCATCTTTCTGTTGTTTTCCGCTTCTTTCTTAGCACTTGGCGCGTCTCGCTCTGTCTGCAGTGTTCATCTGAAACCTCAAGACTAACAACAAATACATTGATAAGCAATTAGATAAGATATCCACTCTTAAAAATAAAGGCTTCTCATCTGGGCTGTGTTAGTATCGATAGATAAACACCCGTTTAATTCCGTGAAGAGTTCTTTGGGCTTTATAAAGGTTTCAAATGAGTGGGAAAAACGAGAAATCTTTAAGTGGTCAAGCAGGTTACAGCAGATGAACAGACCCCGAAGTTAGCCTGTGTCAGGAACCCAGCGGTATTTTATAATTTTGTAATTATAAGTTCGTTTTGCAATTTCTGCAAAATAAACATATTTGATTGATTATATTATTTGTATGTATCCGTGTTTTTTTATGTTTCCGCTGATGTATGCGTTAAATTTACCCATGGGACTAGTAAAATTTATCTAATCTAATGTAAAAAATCTGTTATCTATTAACTGTTTAATTCAATAAAGGTTATTTTTGGAACCTCCCGTGTCGGATCGCTCTTTTTATTTTCTAAGATCGTAGGAGAGACTGGGAACTCACATTTAGAGTTAAACAAACGTGTTGCTTTATTGAAGGTGGGAAATTATTTAAGGTGCTAATAGCATTTTATTTTATTTTTTTTTACATTTTTGTGCTTTTTCTTTTTTTTATGTAATTATTTAAAAATAATATTACAACGAACTATATTAGTTTAACGTGTTTTATCCATATATATATATTTTAAATATTTCAGATGGTCAGAACCTCACTTTGAGTCTGCGCTCTGTGCAGCATATTTTGTTTTCTGCTTACTTTCTTTTGATGAGTGATTCTTTTATTTTTCCTTGGCTATTTTTTGCGAGAATGTGTAAAATAACAAAACTGCATTCTTCTCAAGCTAAATTTTTAACAAGTTAATCTAGATACATAAAACAAAACCGTCAGTGACGTATGACAGGCAAAATTGCATCGCATTTTAACAAAAATGTAACTTCCGTTTGGTATTTTACCTACACATCTTTACAATAACATTTATTTATATAGCACATTTTCATACAAAAAGTAGCTCAAAGTGCTTTACATAATGGAGAGAAGAAAAATAAAAGACAAAATAAGAAATTAAAGTAAGACAACATTAATTAACATAGAAAGGAGTAAGGTCCGATGGCCAGGGTGGACAGAAAAAACAAAAAAAAAACTCCAGAAGGCTGGAGAAAAAAATAAAATCTGTAGGGGTTCCAGGCCACGAGACCACCCAGTCCCCTTTGGGCATTCTACCTAACATAAATGTAATAGTCCTCTTTGTAGTTCGGGTTTTTCACGGAGTCACTTGATCTGATGGTCATACAGATTTCTGGCTTTTAATCCATCCATCATTTATTCTTTATCTTCCTTACAGCATATATTTATTTTGCACATACGCATTAAGGAGTAATTTATATTTTCCTTCATTTTCGTCATAGTCTCACAAGCATTTTTCCTCCCATAATAAAGCCTGTGGTGAATTAAGGGCTGTTTCGAAAGCCTTGAAATTAGTGAATGTAATGCGCATCTGAACGGCAGCATTTTTATGCCGTTATGTCTCAGTGCCAGCCTTCTTTGTTGTTAATCAAATGAACTTAATTATCGTCTGCTACCTCAAGCCAAGCCCTGACGTCTGCTTGGTGTAGATGTTACATTTCGAGTTTCCTTACATTTCTTTTAAATAGGAATAGATTAAAAGAGAGACACATAGAGAGCTGCATGTGAAAAACGAGAGGGTCGGCACTTGTTTGGAGTTAATCGGATTTCTCGTCCTTGATCACGGGTTTCACCATATTATTATCATCGTCATCGTCAACATCCATCTATCGTCTGTCCGGTCTTAATAGGATTATAAAATCGTGGGGGACGGAGTCGACTTTAAATGAAAGGGTACAAGGCAGGAACCAGCCATCCCAGACAACAATAACTACATATAGTACCATACAAACACAGTAACAACAGCAATAATAACAACGACAATAACTACATTTACATCTGTAATATGTCAAACTATACACAGTAACAGCAATAATAAAAACGACAATAACTACATTTAAATCTGTAATATATTAAATTATATTAATAGAAAAAGCAATATTAATAACATTAACAGCAAAGTCAATAGCAATATACAAACACGAACATAGACGTTCTTTTAAATATATAAAAGTAACCGGGTGCTGCGAAATTAAAATAAAAACATGAATCGACGTATTTACCGTGGTATAAGTAAAATGATTAAGCAACTAAAATATAAGACTGTTAACAATACAGATTATTTGTTTCACTGAAAATATAATTTAGTACTGTGCATTAGATGTTGCCGGTAGATTTAGCTAACGATTATTCGTTAAACAAAACTCGGTGTTAATGTGAAAGCTGAGCACACGGTGGTCTGTTCTTTTCATGAATTCGCTTCATGGATGCCGTAATGTAGATTACATGATAAATCGAAAAATGAAGATGGGGTCACTAAGAAGTTATGCTAGTGGTAACGATCTGTATCCAATCGTTTGTTTTGCTCTCTTTCCGTTTTAAAAAAGCGAGTAGAAAGCGGTGCGTCTGTGCGTTAAAGACGCGAACTCCTCTCCTCGCCTCTCCGCTGAAATGAAGTTTTGCTGTTTAACTGTAAACAGATCGATATCACAGACGCCAAGCAGGAGGCGAATCTCCGTTTTCGTTTTAATACTGTTCGTCCGGTGCTTTCTTTTTTTTAATCAGTGATGAATAAACCAGAAAGCTAATAAAAATCTCCGAGTATTACAGCAGCACAAACGGACAAGTTAATATTCTACACGAGCGTTAGAAGGCAGGTTGTCTTTTAAAAGAATGTTCTCAAAATAGCTAAAGATTTTTTTTTTATCAAATCACAAATGTGTTTCGTGTAATGACTGTAGAGAAAAGCCAAGCAAAATGACACCTTTTATTCTGCCGTGGGTGTGTACAACAGACCAAGAAATATTACTATTATTTGGCTGAGGCCTTTATTTAAGGCGACTTGGTTCCATTTAGTTTGTTTTCCAATTGAAGTCCAGGCAGGTGAAGTGATTTACTCAGGGTCACATAGCGTTAGTAGTGGGATTTGAGCCGACACCAGGGGATGAAGTCTTAATCACAGGTAGTGTGGTGAAATGCTTATCCATCCATCCATTTTCCAACCCGCTGAATCCGAACACAGGGTCACGGGGGTCTGCTGGAGCCAATCCCAGCCAACACAGGGCACAAGGCAGGGAACCAATCCCGGGCAGGGTGCCAACCCACCGCAGGACACACACAAACACACCCACACACCAAGCACACACTAGGGCCAATTTAGAATCGCCAATCCACCTAACCTGCATGTCTTTGGACCGTGGGAGGAAACTGGAGCGCCCGGAGGAAACCCACGCAGACACGGGGAGAACATGCAAACTCCACGCAGGGAGGACCCGGGAAGCGAACCCGGGTCTCCTAACTGCGAGGCAGCAGCGCTACCACTGCGCCACCGTGCCGCCCTGAAATGCTTAAGGTTTAGGAATTCAAATCCCCGTGGTTGTGGGTTTTGACACTGTGTGCCCCTGAGCAAGTCACTTTAGCTGTCTGTGCTCCAATTGGAAAAACAAAACACATGTAAGCGTAAGGTAAAGGTGTCAGCCAAATAAATAAAGGTATCACTGTTACATTCCCTTAGTTATTATTAAAAGGTTAACACAGACCAAAAAAAATCTCGAGGTCTTTTTAAAATTCAGTATGTGATATCAATGCTTGTAATTCACAGTTGGGTCCGATGGACGGAGGGAGGGAGGGAGGAGTACAGCGCGGAAGACTGACAGTGGCGTATTGATTGATGCGGTAAAGGGTTTGGGGTTGGGACACGGAACGGGAGGACGGGTTTCAGAGGGAGCTACAAGGTTGTGTGTTGGGGTTACGAAGTCGGCGATCGTTTCCCTGATTGTTCAAGTAAACTTTTGTGAGACTTTACTACGTCTGTTTGTTTTGTTTTTACTTCTTCTTTTTCCGAGCCTGACGCGGAGGTCGCTACAATACAATATATGCCTAATGTAGTAACAACAATTTTTTTTTTTGGTGGTACACCATTACATTATTAAATCAGAACACAAACCTTAAACAAATTAATTTAAAGTGGACTAGAATTAAACATGCCGGACAAGAAACTGACAACAGAAATCTGGCTAAACATTCATATATTCAGCTTTAGTCCAAAAGTAAGATATTAATTTATAGAAAAGTTAATAGGGTCATCATTGTCGCATGTACTGTTTTCTTTTTATAACAATAACCCAAACATTTATAGGTCTACAGGACTTGTAAATCTTTTAAATAACACCCTAGACATTTCTAGTGAGGTAGGGAAGACCAGAGAGATAGTTTTCTGGCAGCCAATTTTTGAATATTCCTTTAAACCTCCAAATCCTGTGTCCTTGTATTAGAATTAAAAATAACAGATTAATAAAACTGAGATGAATGGATATATTAATTTAAGGTTTCTAGTCAGTTTTGTCAGCATTATGTATTTTACATGGTATGGGAAGGGCGGCATGGTGGCGCAGTGGTAGCGCTGCTGCCTCGCAGTTAGGAGACCTGTGGTTCGCTTCCCAGGTCCTCCCTGCATGGAGTTTGCATGTTCTCCCCGTGTCAGCGTGGGTTTCCTCCGGGCACTCCGGTTTCCTCCCACAGTCCAAAGACTTGGCCCTAGTGTGTGCTTGGTGTGTGTGTGTGTTTGTGTGTGTCCTGCGGTGGGTTGGCACCCTGCCCGGGATTGGTTCCTGCCTTGTGCCCTGTGTTGGCTGGGATTGGCTCCAGCAGACCCCCCGTGACCCTGTGTTCGGATTCAGCGGGTTGGATAATGGATGGATGGATGAATGGTATGGGAAAGTTTCAAAAGCTGTACAACTCTAGAAAAGTCTAGAAAAGTCACTGCAGCTTAAAGCACACAAAAAATAAGTTTACTTGTGTTGTAGAAAAAAATGTGACAAAAAATCCAGCTTTAACTATACTATAATTTATATTATTTTACCACAATCTCTAAAACATCCATCCATCCATTTTCCAACCCGCTGAATCCAAACACAGGGTCTGCTGGAGCCAATCCCAGCCAACACAAGGCAGGGAGAACCAATCCCGGGCAGGGTGCCAACCCACCGCAGGACACACACAAACACACCCACACACCCAGCACACACTAGGGCCAATTTAGAATCGCCAATCCACCTAACCTGCATGTCTTTGGACTGTGGGAGGAAACCGGAGCGCCAGGAGGAAACCCACGCAGACACGGGGAGAACATGCAAACTCCACGCAGGGAGGACCCGGGAAGCGAACCTAGGTCTCCTAACTGCGAGGCAGCAGCGCTACCCACTGCGCCACCGTGCTGCCCATCTCTAAAACACTATTTACAAAATGTTTATTCCTATAGGTAATGGAAAAAATGCTCAGAAAATAAAATATGCAAAGAAGAAATGAACTGGAGTTAAGAGCTGTACTGTTATCAGAAACATTGTAGCCTTTGTGTATTTGTAATTAGAATTACAATTTAATTAAATTTAGACGAGAACAGGCCATTCAGCCCAACAAAGCTCACCAGTCCTATCCACTTAATTCCCCCAAAAGAACATCAAGTTGAGTTTTGAAAGCCCCTAAAGTCCTACTGTCTACCACACTACTTGGTCGCTTATTCCAAGTGTCTGTTTGTGCAAAATTTACCCTTAACAAGTTTCCAACTGTGTCCACGTGTTCTTGATGAACTTATTTTAAAGTTACTGTCTTGATCCACTGGATTAGCTGCCTTTTGAACACTTCACTCATGTCTCTTCTTAATCTCCTTAAACTGTATAGGCTCAGCTCTTTTAATCTTCCCTCCTAACTCATCCCCTATAGCCCTGGAATCTGCCTCGTCGCTCTTCTCTGGACCTTTTCTAGTGCTGCTATGTCCTTTTTGCATCTTGGAGACCACAACAGCACTCCAGATGAGGCCTCACCAGTGTGTTGTAAACTTCACCATCACCTCCTGTGACTTGTACTCCACACATCAAGGCGCTATATAACTTGACATTCTGTTAACCTTCTTAATGGTTTCTGAATACCGTCTGGGAGTTGATATTGTCAAGTCCACCACAACTCCTAAATCCTTCTCATAAGGTGTACTCTCAATTTTCAGACCTTCCATTGTGTGTTCAAATATAACGTTTTTACTTCCTATGTGTAATTCTTTACATTTACTGACATTAAATTCCATCTGCCACAAATCTGCCCAAGCCTGTATGCTGTCCAAGTCCATCTGTGATGATTCAACATATTCAAGATCCATCTGCCAATCCACCAGTCTTGGTATCATGTGCAAACGTAAGCAGCTTGTTACTCATATTTCTATCCAAATCATTTTTAAATATTAAAAATAGCAGCGGCCCAGCATTGACCCTTCAGACCCCTCTTAACATCACCCAGATCTAATCACCCTCTGCTTCCTGTGTTTGTGCCCATCTACACACTACACTACACTAGTAATATCTAGTGTTCTTTGTTATAATTGTGTAATCCTTACGTCTTTTAAGCATAAGTTGAAGTTTGTATTAGTCAGTTAAAACAAAGACACCACCTTGTAGCAAGTAAGCTTGTGTTCTGTGGCGTAAGAGGCATTGGTTCAGGAGGCCTGCTTTACTTCACTGTGTTTTGATGTTAACTTCACTTCCCTCTGGCGTCTTTTGGATTCTCACCCAGGAAGTGAAATTTGTGGTGGGAGTGAGGAGGAATGAAGCTGACTCTTCTCATGTAATTTGGAAGCATCATGATCTGTAAGTGCACACTGTCGCTTTTGACATGGAAGTGTTATACTTGAATATTCTGTGTATGATATCAGGAACAGGGCTGTGGTGTCAGAGTCATCAGCAATTATTGGGTTACTGGAGTCGGAGTCGGTAAAAATGTACCAAGTCCAACTCTGGGTGAATATAAATTGTAATATGATGCGTTAAAATTTCCAATATTTCATTTACTTCTTCTTCTTCTTTTGGCTGCTCCCGTTAGGGGTTGCCACAGCGGATCATCTTCTTCCATATCGTCCTGTCCTCATCATCTTGCTCTGTCACACCCATCACCTGCATGTCTTCTCTCACCACATCTATAAACCTTCTCTTAGGCCTTCCTCTTCTCCTCTTCCCTGGCAGCTCTATCCTTAGCATCCTTCTCCCAATATACCCAGCATCTCTCCTCTGCACATGTCCAAACCAACGCAATCTCCCCTCTCTGACTTTGTCTTCTAACTGTCCAACCTGAGCTGACCCTCTAATGGCCTCGTTCCTAATCCTATCCATCCTCATCACAACCAATGCAAATCTTAGCGTCTTTAACTCTGCTACCTCCAGCTCTCAAATTATTTTTTCTTCCAGCATTTTGATACAAATGTAACTTTTTTTTATTTTCTAAGTTCTCTCTTTTGTTTAATGTTACTCAGTGTTTGTAAAGTCATTAATAAATAACATAAAAGAGACACCGTGGCATCAGCACAGCCTTTAAACCCAAACTTTAACAGGTTAGGGTGCTGAACAAGTAGCCTGATGATTCACGTTGGAAGTGCTAGACAGCTTTGAATCTTCAATGTTGTGTGCTTTGAGTCAACATAGTAAATACGCTGCTGTTAAAAAGTTTGGGATCACTCAGAAATTTTCACGTATTTGATAGAAATTCATACCTTTTTATCAAGATACCACTAAGCTGATTTTAAAATATAGCCAAGGCATTTCTAATGTGTGTAATGGCATTATTGCTTAATATGAGTCAGTCAGTCAGTCATTCATTCTCCAATCCACTATATCCTAACTACAGGATCACAGGGGTCTGCTGGAGCCAATCCCAGCCAACACCAGGTGCAAGGCAAGAACAAATCCCCGGGCAGGGCGCCAGCCTGCCACTGTGGTCGATATGACTGATTTTTAATTTATCTCTTCACATAATACTGCAAAGCCCACATTTTCAGCAGCCAGTCTTTCAATGTCCGAACGGTCAACTGCCTTTGCTTACCTTTAATTAGTCATGTTTATATGTTAATTGGTTATTAGAGAAACCTTTGTAATTGCCTTAGCTCTGCTGAAACCTGTTATTCAGTTGACTGTGGTTGCAAGGTGCTAGTGACACAGAGAGATGGAAGCAGAAAGCTGTTGTTAGATGAGATGATCTGGCTACAGAGAGAGCTGAGCAGAAGTGATGACTTTGTGTAATTAGTAAAATTATTGGAATCAACATGTCAGATGCTTTCAGAACCACAGAAAGATGCAGGTTGTGCTGGTATTAACTACCTCATCTGTTTGAGTTTTATATATTAACACTAGAATTAACAAAGCATATGAAAATACTCGTAAAGCCGGCCCACCTTAAATCCATTCGCACCTCTCCATTCAGCGACTTTTCTGTTGTAAATGTGTCAATGGGCTATCCCACCCCAATCGCCGCAGAAAGGGCAAAAACCTCTCCCAGTTCAAGCCTTGTTTATTAGGAGTGAGGTGCTGGGAGCTGTATAGTCTAAATAATAAAACGTTATTTGGAACACATGTATTTCATGTGTGTTCCATGTCTACAAAGATCTATGTAAGTGTAGCATGACAAAAACGTTGTACATGTAACTAAAAGACAAACTTTTTTCATGTTTTAGTACATATGATAAAATTTTGAAATGAAGTGTATAATGTGTAAAGACTGAAGTCCAAATATCAAATAAGCACTTTCACAAAAGGTACAAGTATAACGGTGCCATCTTTCACATTTATCCCTTTTGCTGCAGCATCGCTCTTATATGTGAGTGGACGTTTCTTGCGGTGAGGGCTTCTGTTCTCTTTCTCCAATGTAGAATAAGCACTTTCACAAAAGGTACAAATATAACAGAACAAGTGCACTTTTATTCAAGACTATAAGTGAAGAAAAATAAATCGGGTTAGTGTACATCATTGTCAAGACTGCTTTGGTAGTACTGCGGTAAGAACTGCTGACTCATAATCAAGAGGTTGCGGGTTCAAGCCTTGACACATCACAAAATAAATGTTTTGAGTAGTGAGCTGCTCTTATTGTTACTATTATACAATAAAAACATACATTTAGTTTGAGTCTGTAACAGTCAGTATAAATGTATGGTGCTTATAAAGGTTAGCATTTTTTTTATTCAGTTTTATTCTCTCAGTTGCGTTCACACTCACCCCAATCTGACACTGCTGTTTTCAAATAAAGACGTGCTATCACAGAGGTGAACTCGGATGAGGATGAGGGTCCAACATCAGAAAAAAGAGAACAGAAGCCCTCCCCGCAAGAAACGTCCACTCACATATAAGAACAACGCAGCTGCACCAGGCTTACGCCTGGTGAAAGTTGGCACCGTTATACTTCTACCTTTTGTGAAAGTGCTTATTTGATATTTGAACATGCTGGGATCGGCTCTAGCAGAACCCCGTGACCCGGTGTTAGGATATAGCGGATTGGACGATGACTGACTGACTGACTTCAGTCTTCACACATTATACACTTCATGTCAAAATTTTGTCGTTAGTACAAAAACATGAAAAACGTTTGTCTTTTTGGTATGTTTTCAAACATTTCTTGCATTTCCTGTCATCCTACACTTATATAGATCTTTGTAGACACGGAACACACGTGAAATGCATGTGTTCCAAATAATGATATATTATTTAGACTCTACAGCTCCAGGTACCTTACTCCCTGATAAACAAGGCTTGAGCTGTGAGAGCTTTTTGCCCTTTCTGTAGCAATTTGGGGTGGGATGGGATAGCAGGCTGCTTGCTGCTTGGGCTCATTGACACATTTACAACACAAAAGATGCTGACAGAGAGGTGCGAATGGATTTAAGGTGGGCCAGGTTTACGAGTTTTTTCGTAGGCTTTGGTAATTCTAGTGTTAAAACTTACTGAGCCCGCTTTCCTGTTTGTAAGTTTTTTTTCTCTTTGTGCCACCAACAGGAGTCATTTTCTCAGCTAGGTCAGTCAAGGTGTAAGAAATAAGCTACAGTGACAGTCATGCCTGGGTGAAGTCTGAAGCTAGTGGGCTGTAGTCTTGGGTTATACTTCTACCTTTTGTGAAAGTGCTTATTTGATATTTGAACATGCTGGGATCGGCTCTAGCAGAACCCCGTGACCCGGTGTTAGGATATAGCGGATTGGACGATGACTGACTGACTGACTTCAGTCTTCACACATTATACACTTCATGTCAAAATTTTGTCGTTAGTACAAAAACATGAAAAACGTTTGTCTTTTTGGTATGTTTTCAAACATTTCTTGCATTTCCTGTCATCCTACACTTATATAGATCTTTGTAGACACGGAACACACGTGAAATGCATGTGTTCCAAATAATTATATATTATTTAGACTCTACAGCTCCAGGTACCTCACTCCCTGATAAACAAGGCTTGAGCTGTGAGAGCTTTTTGCCCTTTCTGTAGCAATTTGGGGTGGGATGGGATAGCAGGCTGCTTGCTGCTTGGGCTCATTGACACATTTACAACACAAAAGATGCTGACAGAGAGGTGCGAATGGATTTAAGGTGGGCCAGGTTTACGAGTTTTTTCGTAGGCTTTGGTAATTCTAGTGTTAAAACTTACTGAGCCCGCTTTCCTGTTTGTAAGTTTTTTTTCTCTTTGTGCCACCAACAGGAGTCATTTTCTCAGCTAGGTCAGTCAAGGTGTAAGAAATAAGCTACAGTGACAGTCATGCCTGGGTGAAGTCTGAAGCTAGTGGGCTGTAGTCTTGGGTGCAGGTGCATTGCAGTTGTGAACTGAATAATCTCAAAGGATGGTGAAAGTGTATAAACAGAGAAATGGGAGAAGGAGAAGAAAACGAAGAAAATGACAACATTGCATGTACTGTATATAGTAGTTTTTAAAACACTCAGAGCACTTTACATAGACAGGAGGGAGCCACTCCAGCCACCATCAATGTGCAGCATCCACCTGAATGATGCGAAGGCAGCCATTTTGCACCAGTGTGCTCACCAGACATTAGTTATCAGGGGGTGAAGGGGTGAGAGAGAAAGAGTTAGCCAATTAGAAATGGGGAATGATTAGGGGGGCAGAATGACCAGGTTGTTGTGGGTAATTTAGACAGGATATTGGGGGACACCCTACTGTTTTTACGAAAGATACCCAGGAATCTTTTATGACCACGGAGACTCAGAACCTCAGTTTCACGTCTCATCTGAAAGTACAGTGCCAGTTTTGCAGACTGTGACCCTGTCACTGCACTGGTACAGTGGGATCCACACACAGAGCACAGGGTAAGTGCCTCCTGTTGGCCTCATCAATAGAGATGTAGCATATAACTGTAGTCCACAGAAAAAGAATCTGCATGTGAATAATGTGCATGTGTTTTCAGGAAAGATATTCACAATTAAATACTATATTTATAGGTTTAACTTTTCTCTACAGGGTCTCATAATTGCAGATAGCAGCATAGGCACCACATTTCGTTATGATCAGTCAAAGTGCAAAATATTCATTTGTTGCTTGAGTAGACCGATGATGTAATACATTAAATATACACACAAACACAGCATATTCTTTGTTTAAATGATGTATGTATGAGTGCTCAGTTTATAGGGTTTAAATATCTGTGTTGGGGGGGGGGGGGGGGGTTTACATTGAAATTTCAAGTATTTGAATTAAACATCTTTTCATTTGCATTAGTCACAGATTTGTTATTGCTGTGCCAGGATTAAATGTATCTTTTTATTTTTTATTTATAGCAGCTTCCAGTCATGAGCATCATAATAAGGGGCTTTACCATGCAAAGATGTAGCGGCATGAAACTTTGGTCAAATATTAATAAAAAGTGACCCTAAGGTATTATCTTGGTTGACTTCCTTGTGATTTTTTTGTGAGCTCTGGAGATCTTGCTGCTTGTGCATAAAGAATTCTTATCTGGTCAATTGAAACAAATTTGTAGAACTTGAAAAGTCAAAAATTGCTTTTGTGCTTAGACCCTGCTGCGTTGAAGGGGTGAGGCATGCAGCGTACGTATATCTCAGAAATTCAAACCTACATCTTCTCTGGAGGCAGGATTATTTATCATGACATTAGTGACATTAGAGACAAGA
Source organism: Erpetoichthys calabaricus (assembly GCF_900747795.2). Taxonomy (NCBI): domain Eukaryota; kingdom Metazoa; phylum Chordata; class Cladistia; order Polypteriformes; family Polypteridae; genus Erpetoichthys; species Erpetoichthys calabaricus. Next base: position 19,659,142 of record NC_041406.2, on the reverse strand, counting down.
CACATTAGAGACAAATGCTTCCTCCACTCCGCTGTGTTTACACATCATCCTGCACACACAGATAAAACCACGTTAGGCTTCCTTACCGCCTCCATTTTTGTAGCACAGATAAGGGAATCGCCACACGTTCGCTAGATCCACGGCAAATCCAATAACCGAGAGGAGGAAATCTATCTTCTTTGCCCAAGTCTCTCGTTCCTCGTTATCGGCGTTTGTTTCTGGTTGGTTAATCAGGGTGGAACTGGTAAACTGCACCCCATTCTGCTCTTTCACAAGAATCAGCTCCACCTCTTTGGGGCCCATGGTGTCTGACTGTTTGGCTGGAGCAACTACTGACGACATCTGTCCCACTGGTAATCTGCCTTTGATCATCAGGAGGTGATTGGTGCTGGAGGTGGTTGCCAGTTATGGCAGGCGTTGCAGTAGTGCTGAACTTCCAAAACCTTTGGGGACAAAACACTTGGGTGAGCACCTTTTACACTTGCCATCTGGCCGCATCAGCAGCTCTTTGTGTAATAGGAGGCTCTTTTATAGAAACCCCTTCTGATACGATAATTACACACTATATGGATTACATTTGATTTTATGAGCGAGGCCTGCTTATGAGGAAGGCCTGTTTAGAAATTAAGGAAGGGTAAGTCTCCATTTACACACCAGTATGAGAAGGAGTATGCAACTTAAATTAGATTTTTTTTTTAACTCAAAATTAAGAAAGATAATGATTGTCTTTACTATAAAGATCCATGGTATAAATCAGCATCAATTAGAGTTATTACATGTAGTTTACAATTGTATAAATTACACATTACTGGAAAAGGAGTTTGAATCAGAGGATGTTCATGTTCTTGAAACTGCACTTAGAATTGTGTGTATACAGTACATCTACTAGAGAGGGTGGCTTAAAAAATGAATAGATAGACATCGGTATAATCGTTGTAACTAGAAATGGGAGTTTTTGTACAGCTGGCGTGGCCAGCTAGTTGCTAAAGCATCCATAAACATATAAAGTCTAAATTGGCATCAATCTGAAGTATTACATATGCTTTACAATTGAATACATTATTTATTGCTAAAAAATGAAAGTGTATTCCAGCATTAGGGCAGTCTCATTTTTGGAACTACATACAGAAGTGTGCATACGTGCGTTACTAGTGGCTAAAAAACGAATAGGCCAACAGCTGCATAACTTCCATCCATCCATTTTCCCAACCCGCTGAATCCAAACACAGGGTCACGGGGGTCTGCTGGAGCCAATCCCAGCCAACAAGGCAGGAACCAATCCCGGGTAGGGTGCCAACCCACCGCAGGACACACACAAACACACACCAAGCACACACTAGGGCCAATTTAGAATCACCAATCCACCTAACCTGCATGTCTTTGGACTGTGGGAGGAAACCCACGCAGACACGGGGAGAACATGCAAACTCCCCGCAGGGAGGACCCGGGAAGCGAACCCGGGTCCCCAGGTCTCCCAACTGCGAGGCAGCAGCGCTACCCACTGCGCCACCGTGCTGCCCAGCTGTATAACTTTATAAATTCAAATGGGTGTGTGTGTACAGTCAATGTGGCTGCCTAGTTACTAAAAAGTGATGGCACATTAAAGTGTACTTCACAGAAGTCGGGGACATTTGCTAGGTAAAATGCAAGTTATTTGACCATTTTTCAATATGAAATGTACGCACCATGTTTGAAAAAGACATTCGATCAGGACAGACTTACAGATTACTCTGATTGTTGTGCCTACAGTACACCACATTTCTCTTTAAAAGTGTATGTTGATTTTTTTTCAAACAGAAACCTGGTAATTTGCATATAAAAACTTTGGGAATAATAAGTATGCTTGTTAAACTTGGTAGATATGATTCAGGGAAAATTTGATTAGCACTGTTGTCCCAGACTTTGTATACCATTGTATTTCTAGTGCGATCAGTAAGGCTCACTGCTGACTAAGTGACCCAAAGTGAGTTTTGTATCTTAATATGTGAGGAACAAAAATGACACAATATAGTTAAAAAACACAAACTCGCATCTCTTATTTGTACTCTTTCTCTTTTAAAATGCACAAATATTAGGGAACACAGTAAGTACTCATTTGTTATTTCAGCTTCCTCGTAGCTATGGAGTCCTAAGTTCAAATTCTAGGCCAAGTCACTTTCTACATGCAGTTCCAATGTTCTCCCTGCATCTGGTTGGTTTTTATTCCCCAGGTACTGTGGTTTAGGTCTCACGTCTCATGGATGTACTGTATGTGGTTGGCTTATTGGCTATTTGTATTAGGGTGTCCTGTAATGGCCTGCTAGCCCATCTTGGGGTGGTTCCTGTAATGTGTCCAGTGCTGCCAGGTTGAGTCCTGCCTCCCATTACCTTGGACTTGACATAGTGAATAATAAGAATGTCTGCCATATCTATATAACCTAACATTCTCACAGCCATTTGTTGCAATCAGGGCACTGACTGTGTTTGCACAATGACTGCTGTATGTTTCTGTGTAGCTGCACGACAATTCTGTGTTTGTGTGCATGTTGGTCTTTGTGCTTGTTCTGCAGCTAGCCATATCGTAATGATTTGCGGAGGGAGGTGTGCACGAGTGCATGGTGGGGGAACAAAGCAAATCGGAGCTAGGTGAAGGGGGCAATTGTACGTTATTTGCTTTATTTGTTTTGGTACTGGCACTGAGGCACAAAAGCTGGTGTTGATACTGAAGTCAAACTTTTAATACTTATGCAACATTAATGTACAGCAACTGTGTTTATATATAGATTTGTGTAGTAACTGTGAATGATAATGTAAGCTTGCTCACTAATTGTGTGTTTGCATATATACTGTACTTTGTGGCGAGTGGGTGGGGGTGGTACCCAGCCAGGACGCCCAGGAGGACCGGAGGATGGCTTACGAGGGGGCGACCGCCCTGGTGACTTTGGGGACCACAGGAACATAACTTAGAAGCTCAACCCTGTAGAAACCCATGGTCACCACCAAGGGGCGCCCCAATGCCTGAGGAACCCTGACCCTCAGCACTGATGCCACACCCGGAAGTGCTGAGGGGAAGAAGACCAGGGACACCTGGAGTGCTTCCGGGTGCACAGCCAGTACTTCCGCCATACTGGGGAGTGCCGGCGGAAGCTAATCGGGAGGCACCTGGAGCACGTCCGGGTGGATATAAAAGGGGCTGCCTCCCTCCATTTGATGGCTTGAGTCGGGAATGGAGAAAGACGGAGCTCGGGAGGAGAAGAAAGGAGGCCGCCTGAAGAGAGGAAGAGGCATTGTGAGGCCTGAACTTTGGGGGAGTTTTGGGGTTGTGTGTGGCACTTTATTCTGTAAATAATGTATAATAAACGTGTGCTCGGGTGAACCATCGGTGTCCGCCTGCCTGTGTCCGGGCCAGCTTCCACAACTTGCATAGTAACTAAAATGCTGTGTGAGAGTTGATTTTTACTGTTTAATGTGATTTTCACTATTTGACTATATATATAAATTTGTTATTTGTAGCGTTTGACTATTAGCTTTGCCTTGTGCTCTCATAGAAGGCAATATAATTAAAGCCTCTTTATCTGTGGCCCAGTCCCGCTGCTGCTTATCTGGCAGATTCTGGATAGCAGAACCAGTATAATCGCGTGGGGCCTCCAAGGGTCTGTTTATCAGTAAATTGCAAGGACATGACAAATTATACTAATCACATACTTTACAAGAAAATAGAAAAAGTGTAATCAGCAGCTTTAATTCAGTCATGTCTTTCGTAGTAACGGGTGACTTGTCACATATGTCAACAAATATATTTTTTCCCAATCCTGGACTGGCGTTGTGAATCTGACTTTGACAGCTGTTTGTGTATTTTTGGACAGTAGCTATAAATGGGCACATTTGTACATCAAATATATACTGTATGTGAATTTGCACAGTAAACTTCCATATCAGTGTGTACATATGTTTATACTGTAATAGTGTATGTTTGCATTGTAATAATATTTCTGTTTTTAATTACTGAAAGAACGCTACCTTTGGTAAAAAACCTTATGAGGCAATGGAGTGCCATGCATTACTTTTGGGATCAATCTATCACTTAATGCAGAGGTTTTCATTTCCTTTCTGATTATTACTAAGTAAAGACAAAGATTCCACGGTTTATGTCCGGTGGATATTCTACTGAATTCCTATTTCTAAGTCAAGCTAACTGTTTTTCATAAGAGTTTAAAAAGCACCAGACCTCTGCTAGTTGATAAACACGACCCCTTAGAGGCACTTGACCATGAACTTATCAAAGGTCTGTGCCAAGTCAACTGACTGTTTGCGTTTACAAAAGTCAATGGACGTGGATCTGTTAGTCTATGGAGACGTACGCGGTGATGGTCCATAGGGGTAAATTCTTATGTCTGCCTGTCTCACTGTACTGCTCACTCCTGGTAGTTTACAGATGTAAAACTCAATTCACGGAGACGAGAGCTGTCCATAATACATGCTAGATGTAGTATTTAAAACTTGTTTGAATTAAGAATTCCAGTAACACTTTAGATTAGGTACTGCAAAAATGCATCTATTAGTCATTTACTCGTATGTAACAAGACCTTAACAGACACTTCTTTGTGTCTTTATAAAACTTACAAAGCATCAACAAAGTGTTTGTTCATCTCTTCAATGTGACCAACTAACAAAACTTCACATTGGAGAGCTCTGATGTGGTCTAACTGTGACACACTTCTCTTGATATTATTATTATTATTATTATTATGACCACGCTTATTTTAGCTTCACCTGTTTGTTGTCTGGTACAAATCTTGTAATCGATATTTAACCCACTTCCTATTGTCCAAATGATGTGAAATTTTGCACACTTACTCACTTTGGATGACAATACAGGAATCAATAATCAGTTTCACTAAATGATCAATTAATCCATGTTAATTAAGAAATTAAATTTTCATATGAAGAATAGTTAAAGATTTCACCAATAGATGGTGCTAGTAACGAATAGTAAAATTAAAGGAAGTGTTAAAATATCCATCCATCCATTTTCCAACCCACTGAATCCGAACACAGGGTCACGGGGGTCTGCTGGAGCCAATCCCAGCCAACACAGGGCACAAGGCAGGAACCAATCCCGGGCAGGGTGCCAACCCACCGCAGGACACACACAAACGGGCCAATTTAGAATCACCAATCCACCATGTCTTTGGACTGTGGGAGGAAACCCACGCAGACACGGGGAGAACATGCAAACTCCACGCAGGGAGGACCTGGGAACGAACCCGGGTCCCCAGGTCCTCCCAACTGCGAGGCAGCAGTGCTACCCACTACGCCACCGTGTTAAAACATTGATTACAAAATTATACTAAAACAAACCAAAGACTAAAAAGTTGAAAATAATATATATATATATATATATAAAATACTTTTTAAATAACCACACTTATATTAAGTTTAAAGGTGTACTAAAAAGTAAAAAATAAGTCTCTCATACATCACTCATATTTTACTTATTATTTTTTACTTTTTAGTACACCTTTTAACTTAATATAAGCATGGTTATTAAAAAGTATTTTTGTATATATACATACTGTATATTTTACATATTTAGTGTAAGACCTGTGAATCCTTCATAATAATAATAAGTCATTTCACCATCATGTCAATATGCCACACCGCACAGAGATGAATAACTGACCTACTGATACTTTATAAGCGTTATGAAGACCAGAAGAAGCCTTTGTTTAAGGTCTCGATACATAAGAGTAAATGAGTGACTGATGCATTTTTGCAGGATGTTAACTAACGCGTTGCCAGAATTCCTTACTGTTTTCTGTGTTAAAGAAAATCCTGCCAAAGCACCCAGGCACGCCATGCTCATTCAGGATAGCTCACAGAAGAAAATGCATTCTCAAATCCTTGATTTTGGGTAGAATTTTTTAAAATGACTTGGTAGCCTAATTTGACTTTTGAGCACCTAGTAGAGTCATTTTAGTTAAGTGCCATAGCAAAATATTAATTGAGAAAAATAACAATAATAATAATAATAATAACCGACCGTCACAAATGGGCCAATTCCATGCTCAAATTTCTTAAAACGTTTTAATGTGATCACCTTCCCACTATGAAATGGTTAATACCACTTAATCTAATTCAGCATTGCAGCAGAATTCATATTATTAATTGTAATTATTTATTATACAATTTAAAGTAATAGTGCATGGTTACATAATATTGTTGTAAAAGTTCTCATTTGATTCTTATTTGATATTTGCACAAAAATTGTAAAATAATACTGAATCTTGAAGATACGAGGTGTAAATGTGACATCCGGCGCCGCCGAGAGTGGCAGCCTTTTCAGCAGCTCCGTGTATGACTGTATATATATGTGTATTTTTCTACTTTTATTTTTCTATTTTTATTTATTGATGTGAATTTCCCCCTGGGATTAATAAAGTATCTATCTATCTATCTATCTATCTATCTATCTATCTATCTATCTATCTATCTATCTATCTATCTATCTATCTATCTAAATACACAAACAGTTTCTTTACATGTATAACCTGTTAGCTTATGGGTCAGTTTGCTCATAGCAGGATAAAGGATGGACATCAAATAATCGAGAATATATAGTTGTGGAAAAATAAATCCTCCCATGTTTATCATTCTAAGTTTATTTTTCTAGTGCAAGTTGTTTGTGGTTATGCTGCCTCAGATTTACACATATCGAATAAAACGGCATGCAATATTTTTTAATAAATCCACATGTAGGCACAATACAAGAAAAACAGAAACACAGCTTAAAGTCGCCCATCTGTATTGTTTAGGTGCAGATAAAGCATTCTTTAGTTTAAATTAATACATATTTGTACTTCTTACCTTTGAGGTGATGTAACTCTTTATTTCTTTTGCTGTGACTTTTCAGACTTTTTCAATCAGAGATCTTCCTACAAGTGCTCCCTTGCTGCTCACCTGTAGTGTTTATCAACAACTTAAACCATTTTTGATACGCTGTTGATCTCTGGACCAAGAAGACTGTAAGATCTCAAAACTATAACTTGATTTCCATAGAAGCTTTGGCATTAAGAATTTCCTGAGTGGATTTGTAGACGTATTGCGAGAATAAAAAAGTGTATCCTATCAAATCATCAGGCAGGTCTGCTCTGTTAGCAGAATCAGACGTGTCTGAGTACAAATAAGAGCCGGAGAGCCACAAGTCTCAGTCTCTCTCTCTCTCTCTCCCCCCCCCCCCCCCAACCCCCCCACCATCCCCCCCCCCAACACTCACTCACCCTTCCTCTGTCATGTTCACACACACACACACACACACACACACACACACACACACACACACACACACACACCGTTTCCTGCAGTTAAAATTGGATAAACTGGAAATATTTTGTTTAAAAGCATTAATACTCAAATTCTAGCTGGTATTCATAGTGAAAATCTGAAATGTAGACATATATTTATTTGTTGTGCTTCTAGTGGATAGACTTGTTGTTTTATAATAACAGAGTATATAAGAATTATATTATTTTGCCGTTATAATCCAAGGCTCCCAATCTAGACTCTGGCTTCAACATGGTTCCTTTCACTTCTATCATTTATTTTCTGTATTTTCCTATACTGAATCTCTCCTATTGTTAGTATCTATGCTAGACGCAGTCAGGACTTCTTTTCCTGTTACAGGGTAATATTGATCATTCATATTTAAATGGATAGTTAGATGCTATATAACATCACTGACTTTTTGGTGGTACAGGACAAGTGAAGAGTTTAACAGAAGTTAAATAGGAAAGGAGCTCACAAAGGCAAATGGAAAGTCACTGAAAATGCCAGTGTCAGAAATTAGTTGCAATATTTATAAAGAGTGTCCCAAAAAGGATTTTTACAGAGGCACCAATTTAAGAAAGATAGCATGTGAGGAACATTTGAAGCTGGTGTTATTTCACAAGATACTGTGTAGAAGCAGAGAAACCCAATGAAGGAATCGACTAGGAAGAGTCCTGGTGGTTCCAAACTTTTTCCTGTTTCAAAATTATTAAGGTACCACTGTGCCCCTGGAAACACTCAGAGCTTTACTCAGTGTTTGTATCCCCTTGGCCTGATCGACGTCCCACCACGATGACCAATCAATTCAGTTTACCAAAGGTGGACTCCAATCAAGTTGTAGAAACATCTCAAGGAGAATTCAAGGAAACAGGATGCACCTGAGCACAATTTGGAGGGCCACAGCAAAGAGTCTGAATACTTCTCTGAATGAGAGATTGCAGTTTGTGATTTTAATAAATTTACAAGCCTCTTTGCAAACATGATTTCAGTTTGTCATTATGGGTTACTGCGTGGAGATTAAAGATTGGGGAAAAATGGCAAATTTATCCATTAAAAATGAAAAGTACAACGTGGTAAAGTATGCAGAAGGTTAAGGGGTCTGAACAGGCACAACTACTACTGCTGCTCCCACTACAGCAGTTTAAAGAGAAATAGTATTGACTATCCAACCTGCAGTGTAGCATACTCCGCATTATTATGTATTGATGGGTGAACACTTGCTGAACGACACAGTTGTCCAAATGGGGTGGGTTTGTGGATACCACTGTGAGTGAATGAAAAGATGAACCTCTGGAGAGAGCAACATACAATTGTCCGTGACTGAAAGAGGGATTGTCTGTGACGATGGAGGCCACGCTGGTGAAAGTTACTTCGTCGGTAGGGATAAGTGTCAGCACTTGTTCATTAAGGTGTAGCGAGTCTTCGTTGTTGATGCTTAATATAGCTTGTGTACTGAGTTGTTCCGGAGTCACAGTTGAGAAACACTTTTTTAATGTCTTTAAGCACAGGGAAAAAAATGAACATGTGAAACATCCGTAATGTAATAAGCCACCAAGAAAAGTAACATTGCAATAATGCACGCTACGACCCGATCGCTGTAAACAGAAGTGAAAACAAAATCGAGGCCGGTGCATTCTTTAACTGCCTTGTAGCGCAATGGTAGTGCTGCTGTTTTGCAGTAAGGAGACTGTGGAAGATTTTGGGTTCGCTTCCCGGTTCCTCCCTATGTGGATAGTGCTTTGAATACTGAAAACACCGGTATATCAATGTAATGAAGTATTATTATTCTTATGTGTCCAGCACTCTCCCTCTCTCGCACGCACCTGTATGCGTGTGTATGTCGCTCGCTCGCTCTCGCTCGCTGCACGTGTTCCTGCAGGCATACCAGTAAGTGAATGAAAAGATGGAACTCTGGAGAGTGCAACATACAACTGTCCGTGACTGAAAACTGGTTTTGGCAGATACATGCACATCTTTTTGAAAGTTTGGCCCTGTGCCTTATTAATTGTCATCGCAAAGGCAAATCTAACAGGAAATTGTCTTCGTGTAAAAGTAAAAGGCAAATTATCCGCGACAAACAAACTATTTTAGACGCTGCATACCAACCTGCGGCGTAGTATACGCCGCATAATCACGCCGCTTTTTTAATGTTTTTTTAAGCAGAGGGAAAAAAAATTAACATTTGCAAAATCCGTAACGCTGCTTTCAGTAAGTACAATGCACACGCGTTTAATTTGTCGGCCACTTTTTGCCAGCCGTCTTTTCTGGTTTGGGCTGCTTTTGTAGTGTTACCGCTTGTGCATATTAAATCTTGAAATCCTTCGAGTAACTAATTAACTAATTAACTAACTAACACCCATCCACACACACAGCTTGTGTGAAAAAAATGCGCCTGTTCTTTCATCATTTTGTTGCAGCCTATCAAAGACTTGCTGATCATGTTTTCTAGACTCAATATATATTGGCTTTTCACTCAGCGCAGGGGCGCGCATTCATCTCGGATTATTACATCCAGCTGGACTAATCTGCTACAAGACTGAGTTTGGGAAACACTGCTGAACACAGACGAAACCAACTCAGGTGAGGAGTTGGGGCGGGCAAAGTAGTTGCAGCTATTGATTATTCAGTGTTGTTTGCCTGGGTGTCTGATCTGCTTGACGGGATCAGAAATAAAAGGAAAACAATGTGAAGGCAATGTCACAGGTGTTCCTTTAGTATAGCGGGTCTACAGCTCCCCTTCAAAAGGCCATTTTTAAATAAATAATCACCGCGCTCACAGCGTAGCGAGGGGCGTGAAAGTGTGGCTGAAACGGTTTCCGGGTGGAGTCGTGCTGCGGGCATTTCTCCCCTGTGCAGTGTGCGAGCGAGTGAGGAGAGAGAGAAAGCCGGTACGTTAGAGTGAGCGAGAGCAGGCTCGAAGGCAGTGTGTTCCTGTGGTATAGCGGGTCCATAGTTCCCCTTCAAAAGGCCATTTTTAATCAGGCGACTGACAGTAGTGGAGTCAGGCACAGAGAAGGTCAGCTGCTGAGAGAGCGTCTCGACTGTTGCAGGGCCTGCATCGGTGAAGCAGGTGAGACGCTAATGAAAAAGACGCACAGGGCTTATTGGTTTTTAAAGACTGCTTCCTTCATTGTGTTTTTACCTCAGTTTTAAAGGATTGTTTTAAGGATCCCATGGGATACCCCTCGCAAACTGTTTTACACGCTGCATACAGCGATTTATATCCGCGAGAAACATGCCTCTATGAACAGTCAACGTGGCTCAGAGGTGCATGTGAACTCTAGCACAGATGAACATAAATAACGCCGTGTTTTCTGAATTGTCGCGTCCGAGTTGGTGGGCGTAGCTCTGCGAGTTGTCGTCGTATCCAATGGTCTTAGAGTTGGTGGACGTGGCTCCGTCCTGCGTGCTTCCATGGGTGTCTTGCTTGCGCTGGCAGCGGCTTAGTGAATTATATATATAGATAATTTAGCCTAAAGTAACTTTTGTTATGTTGCAGCCTTATGCCAAAAATGTTTTGGGGTATTCAGTGTTGGTTGATGAAGGAAAAAATGAATTGAAATGATTTTAGCATTTTCGCTTCCCACAAATCCCAAGAACTGAAGGCTGCTATCATGGAATGGGGCTTTAAAGTGCTTAACCATCCACCATGGAATCCAGACCTGACCCCCAGTGATTATTTTCTCTATTTGAAACCTGACAAAGTGGTGATTTCCTGATGACAATAACCAAAGGGAGGTGGTAATATGTTGGCTGGAGGACCAAGATGACTCCTTCTGTTCCAAAAGGGGTTAAACCACAGGAAGCATCTTGGACCAAGTGTGCGGAAGTGAAGGGGATTGCATGGAAAAGTAATGAGGTGAGTTTGATAAATAATTGAACATCCCTCGTAATGTTTTCTTTGACATCACGTAAAGGGCTTAGAGCTACAGCCTGTGTATGAAAATGTGCAATAGAAAGAAAAGTGTTGTTGTTAAGGACAGGTCGGCGATCCTATCATATAATTCATTCTTTAGTATGCAAAGTTCTGGCAGGCCAGTGGCTTTGCCTTCTTTTCTTTTTTGTGTAAGGTAGAAAGCAACCCAAGACATAATGTCAGACCATTAAATGGCAACGCATTCACCCACCTATACTGGACAAAACTTTGAGCTGTCAGTAACTATTAGCGGAAAATGTTTGGAAAATGAATGATTGAATCTGACCAGGAGAGTACATGGAAAAATAAGCATGGATATGCAAAAAATGTGCAAAATCCACAAAGACTGGATTTGAATCCTGCTCTGAGGAACTGTGAGGCTGCCTTAGTGTGCCACCTGCTCTGTTAATGAAACATATTTAAAGCAAATACACAGGCTGTGTAGAAAAACTAGGCAGGCATACCATGCTGCTCCACCAACAAAGACATCGTATACAAATATTGTATATACTCACGGGTCAGTTCTCCCGCGGATAAGTCGGGATTTAATTTTGCCATATAATTTCTCGAATTTTATAATGTCGGTCATATAAGTTGAATGCGGAAAACTCACACTATTGGTCCAAGAGATTACGATATGCTAACACCCACCTGAGACAGTAACGACGGAGCACACGGCCTTTTTTATTCTATGTATTGTGCCTACGTGACCACACAGTAATACCCAAACTATTCTGAAGCGACGTTTGCACTGATTTGTGTTTTTTATATCTCACACCTTCATATTTGTGGTCGTGTCGTCGGACTTGCCGCCACATGTCCTGGACACTCGGGTGAAGAGAGGGGCGGAGCTGTCAACTGATCACCACCTGGTGGTGAGTTGGCTCCGATGGTGGGGGAGGATGCCGGTCAGGTCTGGTAGGCCCAAACGTATTGTGAGGGTCTGCTGGGAACGTCTGGCAGAGTCCCCTGTGAAAAGTAGCTTCAACTCCCACCTCCGGAAGAACTTCGACCACATCCTGAGGGAGGTGGGGGACATTGAGTCTGAAAGGGCTATGTTCTGTGCCTCTAATGTTGAGGCGGCTGACCGGAGCTGTGGCCGTAAGGTGGTCGGTGCCTGTCGTGGCGGCAATCCCCGAACCCGTTGGTGAACACTGGCGGTGAGGGATGCCGTCAAGCTGAAGAAGGAGTCCTACAGGACCCTTTTGTCCTGTTGGACTCCAGAGGTGGCTAACAGGTACCAGCAGGCCAAGCGGAATGCGGCTTCGGTGGTTGCTGAGGTAAAAACTCGGGCGTGGGAGGAGTTTGGGGAGGCCATGGAGAACGACTTCGAGGAGATTGTGCAGTGTCAACACTGTATATGGTGGGGATGGTGTGCTGCTGACCTTGACTCGGGACGTTGTGGGTCGGTGGGGGAGTACTTCAAAGACCTTCTCAATCTCACTAACATGTCTTCCAATGAGGAAGCAGAGCTTGGGGACTCGGAGGTGGACTCTCCCATCTCTGGGACTGAGGTCACTGAGGTGGTCAAAAAACTCCTTAGTGGCAGGGCCCAGGGTGTGGATGTGATAGGCCTGGAGTTCCTCAAGGCTCTGGATGTTGTAGGACTGTCTTGGTTGACACACCTCTGCAACATTGCATGGACATCAGGGACAGTGCCTCTGGATTGGCAGACCGGGGTGGTGGTCACCCTCTTTGGTGTTCCAGCTTCAGAGGGATCACACTCCTCAGCCTCCCTGGAAAAGTCTATTTGGGTGTCCTGCAGAGGAGGGTCCGTCGGATAGTCAAACCTCGGATTCAGGAGGAACAGTGTGGTTTTTGTCCTGGTCGCAGAACAGTGGACCAGCTCTACACCCTTGGCAGAGTCCTGGAGAGTGCATGGGAGTCTGCCCAACCAGCCTACATGTGTTTTGTGGACTTGGAAAAGGCGTTCGACCGTGTCCCTCGGGGAATCCTGTGGGGGGTGCTCCAGGAGTATGGGGTACCGGACCCCCTGATAAGGGCTGTTTGGTCCCTGTACAACCAGTGTCAGAGATGGTCCACATTTCCAGCAGTAAGTCGAACCCGTTTCCGGTGAGAGTTGGACTCCGCCAGGGCTGCTCGTCACTGATTCTGTTCATAACTTTTATGGGCAGAATTTCTAGGCGCAGCCAGGGTGTTGAGGGGGTCCTGTTTGGTGGGCTCAGGATTGGGTCACTGCTTTTTGCAGATGATGTTGTCCTGTTTGCTTCGTCAGGCCGTGATCTTCAGCTCTCTCTGGATTGGTTCGCAGCCAAATGTGAAGTGGCTGGGATGGGAATCAGCACCTCCAAATCCGAGATCATGGTCCTCAGCCGGAAAAGGGTGGAGTGCCCTCTCAGGGTTGGGAGCGAGATCCTGCCCCAAGCGGAGGAATTCAAGTATCTTGGGGTCTTGTTCACGAATGATGGAAGAATGGAGCGTGAGATCGACAGGCGGATCGTTGCGGCATCCGCAGTGATGCGGGCTCTGCATCGGTCTGTCGTGGTGAAAAAGGAGCTGAGCCGCAAGGCAAAGCTCTCAATTTACCAGTCGATCTATGTTCCTACCCTCACCTATGGTCATGAGCTATGGGTAGTGACCGAAAGAACGAGATCGCGAATACAAGCGGCTGAAATGAGTTTCCTCCGCAGGGTGTCTGGGCTCTCCCTTAAAGATAGGGTGAGAAGCTCAGTCATCCGGGAGGGCCTCAGAGTAGAGCCGCTGCTCCTCCGCATCGAGAGGAGTCAGGTGAGGTGGCTTGGGCATCTGATCAGGATGCCTCCTGGACGTCTCCCTGCTGAGGTGTTCTGGGCACGTCTAACCAGGAGAAGGCCCCGGGGAAGACCCAGGACACACTGGAGGGACTATGTCTCTCGGCTGGCCTGGGAATGCCTCGGGATTCCCCTGGAAGAGCTAGAAGAAGTGGCCGGGGAGAGGGAAGTCTGGGCATCTTTGCTCAAGCTGCTGCCCCCGCGACCCGACCTCGGATAAGTGGAAGAGGATGGATGGATGGATGGACACCCTCATATACCTTTATCGTAAGAGCATCCCTTATCTGCAATGGAGCGGTCAATCTGAAGAAAATATGAAGCTGGTTTTAAATTAAAAGTCATTGAAGTGGCAAAAGAACTGTGCTGCTGCAACACAATTCAATGTGTCTGAGAAACTGATGTGAGATTAGAGGAGGCAAGAAGATGGTAAAAAAAAAAAATAAGTATTGTATTTTTGAACGGGCTTATAAGTTGGGGTCTGATTTTATGATCAGTTTTTCAGGTTTCAAGACACGGTACGGTAAAATCAAGTCCCGACTTATCCGCGGGAGAACTTATCCATGAGTATATACAGTATTTTGATTCAGATTATTATTTCAGTAAAAAGGGATATCCAGTTAGCACCCTGTGTGGATAGCACTTTGAGTACTGAGAAAATCGCTATATAAATGTAATGAATTATTATTATTATTACATTTCAGTTGGAATTGTGTAATTCTCCTGGTTGACAAAACCCTATCTTTGTTTTGTGCAATACACTTTTCACTGCAACTGTATATAGTCAAAAACGCTGAATTTGCGCATTTCCTGTTCAAAAACAGGGAAGAAACGCAAAGTGCGGCAGCAACGAACCTCACCTCCCCTCGGACTGTGCTCTCCCTCACACACGGGGTTGATGCCTGCAATTGGCGCCTGCCTGTTGCTGTCTCTCTGTATATAATGTTTGCGGACACGTTTATTATACACCCTGATGCTCCACAGTCTGGCTAATATCTTTAATGAATGTGTGTGACATATTTAGTCTTGCTGATTGGATTATGTCCAACCGCAGTGAAAAGGCACAAGGACAGGCAGACAGTACCGTGCCGCCCTGAAGAGGGCGCATGTGAGCCCAACAGGTGCTCATTGCTGCTGTTCTTCTATGCCGGGGTGTCAAACTCCAGGCCTGAAGGGCCACAGTGGCTGCAGGTTTTCATTCTAACCATTTTCCTAATCAGTGACCAGTTTTCACTGCTAATTAACTCCTTTTCCCTTCATTTTACTAGCCCTGTTTTTAAGGATTCAGTCCTCTGAATTGACTCGTTTCTTCATTAAATGGTAGCCAGACAAAAATGAGACGTGAAACGAGCCAACAGATGAGCAGCTAAACTGGGATTTTAAACTCCAATGAATTTCACTCCAACCAGTCTATTAATGAGAAGCTGATTCGTGCTGTTAATTAAGCCCGTTATTTAATTTTGTGGCTTGTTGCTGTTCTCATTCTGCCACAGCAGACATTTCCAAAACTGTTGATTTTCTGTTCGTCAAAATGTTTTGGTGACCTGACAGATCAACCTTACCGAGACCTTCACTTTTCTTTATTTTCAGATATTGTGTGACGGGCACAGGTGAGCTGGTCATGTGGTGACTCGTTGTGTCTCTTTATTGTTTGGCTGCCAATTAAAAAAAGAGACAACTAAAGGGCCTGAGTTAAGTTAATTAAAACTAAAGCAAAAGAAGTTAATTAGCATTAAAAACTGTCAAAAATGAAGAAGATGGTTAGAATGAAAACCTGCAGCCTCTGTGGCCCTCCAGGCCTGGAGTTCGACACCCGTGTTCTACGCAGAGGCTCTATAAGTTAGCGATATCAGAAAGTCAAGTGCACTGCAGCGGTCCGTTTATTTTTATTTTTTGTTCTAACTGACTGCCAAAATAGAAGGTTAAGATTTTTAAAACTAAAGGAAAATAAGGAGGGACTTTTACAAGAAAGTGACGGAGATTTTTGTGCAGAAGGATAGGCGCATAGACTTCACTTACAAATAAAGGTAAGAATATAAACGGTTTTCAGTTTTATAAAAAAGAAATGGGATCAGACAATCCAATATTTAAAAACTAAATTTTGACCTTAAATAAAATATTCTTATGTTTTTCTTGTTATCCTTTTGTTGAACAGTCTCAGAATAAAAAGCTTTAAAAAAAAATTTAAATTAAGGTCAAAATTGAAATCCATTTTTCTATGTTTATCACTCAGTACTTTCAATTGCAGTTAATGAGTATGAAGTGTGGAATTCATAATTTAGAACACATGGAGGGTGCTGAGCAAATGCGCTCTTTCCACTCTCTCTTGCCGCTATAAATGTAAATAGATAGATAGATAGATAGATAGATAGATAGATAGATAGATAGATAGATAGATAGATAGATAGATAGATAGATAGATAGATGTGAAAGGCACTATATGATAGATAGATATGTGTATGTTCAGTCCAGGTAAACCAGTTTCTTCATTAATAATAGACAATACCCATGTAAGTGTGCAAAATACAACAGAATCATAAAGTATATACAGATTTAATTGTAGACAGAAACATCTGTAATTTCTGCCTATCAATCTATATTCAATAACCCATAATGAGAAAGTGAAAACATGTTTTTGGAAAGGTCTGCAAATTTATTAAAAATCAAAAATGGAAACCTTTCATTCATTGAAGTATTCAGGCCCTTAACATAGCTGTTTGTAGAAGCCCCTTTGGTAGCAATTACAGCTTGGTAAGTCTCTACAGGCTTTGCACACCTGGATTTGGGCAGTTTACCCCAATCTTCCTGGCAAATCCCCTTATGCTCTGTTAGATTTAACAGAATGTACATCTACACTACCATCTTCAGGTGTCTCCACACAGGTTCTATGGGAATTAAGTCTGGGCTTTGGCTTGGCCACTCAAGGACAGTCAGAGCCATTCTAATGTTACCTTGACTGTATGCTTCGAGTCAATGTCGTGCTGAAATATGCCATTTACTCAAGAGTGGCTTCCATTTCTACCATAAACTCCTGATAGATAGATAGATAGATAGATAGATAGATAGATAGATAGATAGATAGATAGATAGATAGATAGATAGATAGATAGATAGATAGATAGATAGATAGATAGATAGATAGATAGATAGATAGATAGATAGAGGCACTATAGGACAAATAGACACAGTTGCATGACAGGCTCTATAGAATAAAAATTTACAAACAGACACATACATACTGTACCTAGACAGATGTACAATATTAGAGGTACTAAACGATACAGAGATAGCTATTTCATGTCATGTCATTTTTCAGCCTTCTTAAAGATAGATAAGAACAGCTCTAGGTAAGCTGAAGACATGGGTAGATATGATATGAAAGACAGACAGATAGAAATGAATGGCTCTATATAATATAGACAGGTAAATACATTAACAAATGAACAATGATAGATAGATAGATAGATAGATAGATAGATAGATAGATAGATAGATAGATAGATAGATAGATAGATAGATAGATAGATAGATAGATAGATAGATAGATAGATAGATAGATAGATATGAAAGGCACTATACAATAGATAGATAGATAGATAGATAGATAGATAGATAGATAGATAGATAGATAGATAGATAGATAGATAGATAGATAGATAGATAGATAGATAGATAGATAGATAGATACTTTATTAATCCCTAGGGGAAATTCACAATGTAACGTTCTTTCTAAGTATGCACCTCACCTATGTGTGTGTAAAGAGTGCTGGTGAGATGTGAAACATAACCAATGTGTATGCTGGCTGCCAAACTGAATAGTCAATAAGCTACTCTTTTGGGTTGATATATTTGTAAATCTGACTCACCAGCCATGAACCTCACCACACATCACTGGATTCGGCGTAACAGATACAGTAAGTATCATGTACTGTCGTTGAACTTTAAAAGATGCCCTCCTCATACTTTAAAATGTGTTCTCACAGTCTGGAAGCCCTCAGAGAACACAGGGCTCCTTCGCGTCTTTGAGGCGCAGCAATTATTAATTAATGATTTACAATGTTGCTTATGGAAGTGATTCTACAGTACATGCGCCTCATCTGGCTGTTCTCTAAATATTTAAGCTTGTTGTACCGGATATTTATCATCGTCTGAGTGGTGTTGTCATGTTCATGTAAATTCTGCTGCTTGTTTAAATAAGCAGGATACAGCTTCCCAGGTCTTCTCTAAAATATATATATATATCTCACTTGCATGCTTTGTATTGTTTAAAATGATGGCATTCTTAAACTAGGGTCATTTAATTCAGGATAATGGGGAGGCTGGAGTTCAGGCCAGATGTCTTTCCAGAATGTCCAGAAACATTCACACTCGCATGGGGCAAGTTTTACACTCTAATAATAGAAGTTCATACCACTCTCAAAATCGGTCTGCTGAGAGTCCATCCAAGCAGCACTCGATTCAAGGCAGGAATCAGCCTTGGATGTAGCATCAGCCATTGAGATATTAGAATAATACATTGTTCATAAAATCAGTTTTCGTATTGTTCTGTGCCTTCTTACTTCATTATAGAGTTGCAGGGAGTCATAGCTAATTTGGGCTCATCCTGGAACGGGACGCCAGGGTATTTTTTTTACTTTCTCTGCTGTTCTTTTTCCAGCTTTCTGTGACCACCCAATCAAAGTACCATGATGTCCCTACATTGATGGATGACCATCATCATCAAGTTCTTCCATGTGAAGCCTGAAAACCATGAGGACTGATTGAGATCATTTATGTTAGGTAAAATGCCTAGAGGGGGCTGGGTGGTCTCGTGCCCTTGGGACCCCTGCAGATTTTGTTTTTATTTTCTCCAGCCATCAGTTTTTTTTGTTTTTTTCTGTCCTCAGACCTTACTTTTATTCTATGTTAATTAGTATTATCTAATGTTAGTTCTGTATTTTGTCTTTTTTCTCTTTCTTCATCCTCTAAAGAACATTGAGCTACATCATTTGTATGAAAATGTGCTATAGAAATAAATGTTGTTGTTGTTGTTTTCTAACATGGCAAACAGAATCATGGCTAGCATGACCACCTCAAGGTCAAGCGTCCTGAGCTTTAATCTTGTGCCCAGATTTTTTGCCTGCTTGTTCTTCGTTTGTTTCTGCATCCCCAAAGTTGTGTTTGTCATTTTGATTAGCAATTATGTAAGTTGGCCCAGCATGAGTGTGGGTGAGGACATAGGTGGGCCCTGCAGTGGACAAGTCCCTGCCTTGTGTGCAGTGCTACCTGGATGGGCTCCCGCCCCTGTAGGTGCTTCAAGTGGATAAGTAGGTTTGAAAATATTCATATTATCCATTCATTTTCTAAACCCACTTTGTCCTATCACAGGGTGAACACACTCACACACAAGCACAGATAGCCACACACATACTGTACACCAGGGGTCAATTTAGCATCAGCAGTCTACTTGAACAGCATGTCTTTGGACTGTGGAAGGAAACTGGAAAACATGAAAATGGGGAGAGCATGCAAAATCCATACAGGGAGGACCCAAGACATGAACCCAGGTCTCCTTAATGTGAGGCAGCATCACTATCCCTGGACTAGTGTGCTGCCCTATATTATATAATATATTACCTTGTCTTATATATAAATGTCTACGTGAGGAAGTGTGTGTAAAAAATGAGGTGCCACATGAGAGGTTGAGCATCAAATTAAAAGAAGTGGGAGTTCAGGGTAATGTTTTTAGATGGGTGCAGAATTGGCTCAGACACAGGAAGCAGAGGGTGATGGTGCGAGGAACCTCATCAGATCTGGCCGATGTTAAGAGTGGTGTTCCACAGGGGTCAGTGCTAGGGCCGCTGCTTTTTTTAATATATATAAATGATTTAGATAGGAATATAAGTAACAAGCTGGTTAAGTTTGCAGATGATACCAAGATAGGTGGATTAGCAGATAATTTGGAATCCGTTATATCATCACAGGAGGACTTGGATAGCAGACAGGCTTGGGCAGATTTGTGGCAAATGAAATTTAATGTCAGTAAATGTAAAGTATTACACATAGGAAGTAAAAATGTGAGGTTTGAATACACAATGGGAGGTCGGATAATTGAGAGCACGCCTCATGAGAAGGATTTAGGAGTCATAGTGGACTCTAAGCTATCGACTTCCTGACAGTGTTCAGAAGCCATTAAGAAGGCTAACAGAATGTCAGGTTATATAGCACCTTGATGTGTGGAGTACAAGTCACAGGAGGTTCTGCTCAACCTTTGTAACACAGGTGAGGCCTCATCTGGAGTCCTGTGTGCAGTTTTGGTCTCCAGGCTACAAAAAAGGACATAGCAGCACAAGAGAAGGTCCAGAGAAGAGCAACTAGGCTGATTCCAGGGCTACAGGGGATGAATTATGAGGAGAGATTAAAAGAGCTGAGCCTTTACAGTTTAAACAAAAGAAGATTAAGAGGTGACCTGACTAAAGTGTTTAAAGTTATGAAGGGAATTAGTCCAGTGGATCAAGACTGTGACTTTAAAATGAGTTCATCAAGGACATGGGGACACAGCTGGAAACTTGTTAAGGGTAAATTTCGCATAAACATTAAGAAGTTTTTCTTTACTCAAAGAATGATAGACACTTGGAATAAGCGACCAAGTAGTGTGGTAGACAGTAAGACGTTGAGGAATTTCAAAACTCGACTCGATGTTTTATTGGAAGAAATAAGTGGACAGGACTGGCGAGCTTTGTTGGGCTGAATGGCCTGTTCTCGTCTAGAGCGTTCTAATGTTCTGTCTGTCTGTCCTGCCCCAAAGTGAGAAGTGGAGTCGGGGTAAGGGCTTCACCTCAGAGGAAATAGAAAACTAAACGTCTACGTGTGTGTGTGTGTCTGTCTATCTGTCCGGCCCGAAAGTGCGAGTCTACTACAGCATGAAGCTCAGAGAGCCGGCAAGGCAGCCCCAAGTTAATGAGTTGGAAGAAGAAAGTGACTCTGTTGCCAAAGTAAAACCGCAGAGAAAAGAGAGAAACTCTTACACAAGCGAGAGGAGCACATTGACAAAACGGTATCCCTTTTACTTTTCCTCCTGCCGCTAATGCACAAGTGATGTGAGCACATCGGCAAAACGAATCCTCCTACAGTGTTGGCCAAATTATTATAATATTTTGGTTTTCTGCAGTTTTTGTCGATTCAAAGCTAAAAATTACCAATATGGTGCATTATAAATGACATGCAATTCTTCGTATTTGTAGTTACTTATGTAAAACACAAACCAAATAGGTTTTCAACATATATTTAGACAGTTTTATGGGAAATTAAGGTTTTGTTTCCTTGACACCCTAAATGTCATCCAAAATGTCAGTATTTTGTCCAGCCTCCACGTGCTTTAATCACTGCCTGTATTCTGTTAGGCATGCCTGCAATCATGTCCTCTGCACGCTTTTTAATGTCCTTGTCGTGAAACCATACATGTAGAAGGCGTTCAATAAGATGTTGCTTGGTTGTGATCCTGCATTCATGCATCTTATCTTTCAGCATCTTCCACACATTCTCTATGGGATTCATGTCCGCACTGTTTCCAGGCCAGTCGAGCAATTGGAGTTGTTTTTCTGCCAGGTACTTCTTAACCTTTTTGGATTTGTGGCAAGTGGCATTATCTTGCTGGAAAATGACATCCTGATGAGATCCTTGAGTCCAGTCCCTTAACTGAGGAAGGAGCCGTGTTTCCAGGACTTGGATGTATTGATCCTGGCGTATCGTTCCTTCCACGATGTGCAGACGACTCATGCCGTGAACACTGATGGCACCCCAAACCATCACAGAAAGTGAGTGCTTAACTGTCTGTTTAACACAATCTGGGCGGAATTCCTCACCAGGACGTCGGCGCACAAATTGAGCACGGTCCTCAAGGACATGCATCGAACTCTCATCCGAAAAAATTCAATGTGTGTTCAGTTATTTATTTAGTTAATTAGATTTTAGATAATTGTTACAAAATTATTGAAAATATGTGTTCTGAAGCAATTCTTACCTTTGACCAGTCTTGTGAAGTCCAGTCAGAATACTTTTTCGCCCAGTCCAACCTCTTCCTCTTCATTGTCGTCGTAAGAAGAGGTTTTTCAAGGGCCGACATGCCTTCAAACCGGCTGTAAAAAGCTGGCGACGCACTGTCCTTGAACTGGCTGCAACTCCATGCTCCTGCCACATCAGTTTCAGTTACTTTGAGGAGGCTTTCCTGTGATGGAGACAGATGTTGACCAGCCTCCGGTCATCTCTGGATGTTGATAGGTGTTTCCTGCCGCACGAACTTTCACGTTTTGGAGAGAATCCTTGGTTGCCTTTCAACTTCCTTCAACAAATACTGACAAATGCTTGAGAAACACCAAGTATCTTAGGAATTTCCACCTGGATCATAGTTGTTTCTTCTAAGCAAAATTCTAACCTGGCCTTTTTTTGTGGGCTGATGTCGCTTTTCTTACCCATTCTCGCTTTCGTACAAGTTCCAGAGAAGATTCACGTCAAACTTCCGCAAAAACTAAATTTGTGTGTTAGAATTTGTTTGCGTGTGTAGGCTTATTTATATATAAGCTCAAACCGTTTTAAAAGGTGTGCAGAAATAGCGAAAATGTCATGTTGTAAAATTGTCTTCAAAATACAGAAATAGGCCAGATTTTAATGCCTTTGTGTCACCCCATAAAAAATATTATTTTCAGACAAAGCCATGCAAAAACCATACAAAAACAATTCTTAATCATATTAATATCCATTTGCAACACAATCTGAGTGATAATAGTGAAAATACTAGCGACATCATTTCATTGAGACAGAACATTACAACAAACTTCTCAAAAAGATCAAATATTATAATAATTTGGCCAACACTGTAGGAGAGAGACGCCCAGAGTAGTTCCTTTCAATTACGTGACATCTCTATATTTCATTTTTTTTTTCTGATGACTTCAATACTGCGGTGGGCTGGTGCCCTGCCCGGGGTTTGTTTCGTGCCGTGCGCCCTGTGTTGGCTGGGATTGGCTCCAGCAGACCCCCGTGACCCTGTAGTTTGGATATAGCGGGTTGGATAATGGATGGATGACTTCAATAGTTTCTGGGACCGTAGGCCTTTTACAGCACAGGCTTACACAGCTAGTACTATATAATAAAACACTCAGGTCTGTGAGTCCAGTCCCTCAGAGCAATCTAATCGGTCAGTTTGGTTATTGTGACGTGAAAGAAGAGGAAGTGGGAGTTTGAGATGCAGAAAGAGGAGTAAAGGCATAGAAGACACGCAGAGACTCAGACACCTCGAAAATAATGTTAGAGTCTCAGAAGCAGGCTTTACATACAGGAACGCGCTCGAGCGAGGGAGCGCCCGTGAAGAGACATTAGTAATGGCATGGCAAGCACACTGAGAGAGTCGCCATCAAAGACGGAAGTATGAAACCTTGAAAGTAACCTGAGAGGCAGACGTTACGGAAACACACACTAGAGCTGCTGAAGAATACCAAGGGAAAAAGCTGAAGGGCAAGAGATAGCAAATATGTTTTAATTATTCTATTACCTGTCTTCCACAGGTACCATAGCTAATTATATTATGTTAAACTAGGGCAGGGCTGGCAAACTCCGGGCCTGGAGGGCCGCAGTGGCTACTGGTTTTCATTCTAACCCTTTTCCTAATCACTGACCAGTTTTCACTGCTAATTCACTTTTTCCCCATCACTTTAATAGCCCTGTTAGAAGAGTTCAGCCCTCTGAATTGATTCCTTTCTCCATTAAATGACAGCCAAGCAGAAATGAGATGTGAAACGAGCTAACAGATGACCAGCTAAACTGGGGCTTCAAACTCCTGCCAATTTCACTCCAATCACTTTCTTAATGAGAAGCCAATTCTTGCTGTTAATTAAACCCGTTATTTAATTCCGTGGCTTGTTGCTGCTCTCATTCTGCCACAGCACACATTTCGAAAACTGTTGTTTTTCTGTTCTTTCTAAGAGCGCCGTCAAAATGTTTTGGCGACCTGAGAGATCAGCGTTACTGAGACCATCACCTCTCTTTAAATTCAGATATTGTGCGATGGGCACAGGGGGAGCTGGTCATGTGGTGGCTTGTTTTGTGTCTCATTATTGTTTGGCTGCTAATTAAAGAAAAAGAAACAACTATGGGGCCTGAGTCAAGCTAATTAACAACATCCTCTAAATACAAATCAGTGGGAGTTGGAGATTTTCACTCTCTACAATGCACAATATGATTGAAACAATCCTGTCAAATCTCAGTGTGTAAAGGGCAAGCGCTAAAACCACTTGTGAATACACGTGATCTCCGTTCCCTCAGACGTCACTGTCTTATAAACTGCCACGCGTCTATAATGGATATCGTGACATGGGCTTCAGAATACTTTGGTGTATCTGTCAGTCGGCACCATTCGCCACTGTACCCGCAGATGCAAATTAAGGCTACTATGCAAAGTAGAAGCTGTACATCCAAACTGTCTAGAGCAGGGGGTCCCCAGTGGCTTCAGGTTTTCATTCTAACCCTTTTTTAAATTAGTGACCTGTTTTTGCTGCTAATTAACTTCTTTTGAATTCATTTTAATGGACTTGTTTTTTAAGATTTGTTCCCCTGGATTTCTTTGTCGTTCCTCTGATTTGTTTTATTTCATTCCTTAAATGGCACCCAAACAGAAATGAAATGCGAAGTGAGTGAGCCAACAGAAGACCAACTAAGTCAGGGACTCAAACTCCAGGCAGTTACTTAATTAGGCGCTGAGTCTTGTCGTTAATTAAACTCGTTCTTTAATTCCATGGCTTGTTGCTGCTCTCGTTGTGCAATGGCATACATTTCTGAAATTGCTGATTTTCTCTTTTCTAAGAGCTCTGGTCAAATGTTTTGTGGACCTGAGCAGATCCACATTCCTGAGATCTTCATCTTTCTTTATCTTCAGATATTCTATGATGGACACAGTTTGCTGGTCCTGATTTTGTTCATTTTGTATCTCATTATTGTTTGACCGCTAATTAAGGAAAAAGAAACAATTAAGGGGTCTGAGTCTTCAAGAGCAAGTCAATTAAAATCAATTCAAAAGATGTTAATTGGCAGCAAACACAGGTCACTAATTAAGAAAAGGGTTAGAATGAAAACCTGCAGCCACTGCGGCCCTCCAGGACTGGAGTTGGAGACCACTGATCTAAAAGCACTGCTGACTTCTCTGAGCTCAGCCTCATCTGAGATGGAAGGCAGCACAGTGGAATTGTGTTTTGTGGTCTGACGAGTCAACATTTCAAATTAATTTGGAAAAAAACGGCCGTTGTGTTCTCTGAGCCAAAGAAGAAAAGGACCACTCACTCAAGCTGTTATCAGCATCTGACATGGCATGGGGGCAGGTTGTTAGTGCCCACTGCATGGCTAACTGGCACATCTGTGAAGGCACCAATAATGAAGAAAGACATGTACAAAATCTGGAGCAGCAGATGCTGCTGTTCGGTTGTTGTCTTTTCCAGTGGTGCCCTTGCATTTTACAACAGGACAATGCCAAAGCACATTCTGCCCAGGTTACAAATACATGAGCAAAGTGTGGGTACAAGACTGGTCAACCTGCAGTCCTGGCCTTTTGACCACATTATGACAGAATCTTATATTTTTAAAACCTAAGAAAATGATTGCAGACGTCATGCTTGTTCACGACAGGTGATGATGTCTAACTCTTTTTTTGTGCAGTTTAATGATGTTGGAGCATTTTGACAGAGAAGAACTACAGAAGATTACTTATACAAGTTAATGCAGATTATTAGGACCACAGGGGATACACAATCCAGTGTGTTTCTTCGTGTCAGTCCCAAGCCCGGATAAATGGGGAGGGTTACGTCAGGAAGGGCATCCAGTGTAAAATTTTGCCAAATCAACATGCGGACAACAATACAAATTTCCATACCGGATCGGTCGAGCCCCAGGTTAACAACGGCCTCCACCAGTACTGTTAGCCAACAGGGTGCTGGCGGAAATTGGGCTACTGTTGGCCGAAGAAGAAGGAGAAGAAGAGGGGGAGACTTGTCTGGAGGCACGAAGAGAGGAGGAAAGTAAAGAAAGTGGAACGGAGGGTAGGAACTTTGAATGTTGACAGTATGACTGGTAAGGGGAGAGAGTTAGCAGATATGATGGAGAGAAGGAAGGTTGAAATATTGTACATGCAAGAGACTAAATGGAAGGGGAGTAAGGCCAGGTGGATCGGAGGTGGATTCAAATTGTTCTATCATGGTGTGGATGGGAGGAGAAATGGGGTAGGAGTTATTCTGAAGGAACAAGAGAGTTCTGGAGATGAAAAGAGTGTCAGACAGAGTAATGATTATGAAGCTGGAAATAGGAGGTGTGATGATGAATGTTGTTAGTGCATATGTACCGCAAGTTGGGTGTGCAATGGGTGAGAAAGAAGATTTCTGGAGTGAGTTGGATGAAGTGATGAACAGTGTACCCAAGGGACAGAAAGTGGTGACTGGAGCAGATTTCAATGGACATTTTGGTGAAAGGAACAGAGGAGACGAGGAGGTGATGGGTAGGTATGATGTCAAGGGGAGGAATGAAGAAGGTCAGAGGATAGTGGATTTTACCAAAAGGATGGATATGGCTGTGGTGAATATGTATTTTAAGAAGAGGGAGGAACATAGGTTTATGACAAGAGTGGAGGAAGATGCACACAGGTAGATTACATCCTATGCAGAAGAGTTCATCTGAAGGAGATTGAAGACTGCAAAGTAGTGGCAGGGGAAAGTGTAGTTAGGCAACATAGGATGGTGGTCTGTAGGATGACATTGGAGATGAAGAAGAGGAAGAGAGTGAGGGCAGAGCCAAGGATCAAATGGTGGAAGTTGAAAAAGGAAGACTACAAGGCTGAGTTTAGGGAGGAGGTGAGACAGGCACTGGGTGGCAGTGAAGAGTTACCAGACAGCTGGGAAACTACAGCAGAAGTATTAAGGGTGACAGCAAGAAGGGTGCTTGGCGTGACATCTGGAAAGAGGAAGGAGGAAAAGAAAACCTGATGGTGGAATGGGGAAATACAGGAGAGTATACAGAGGAGGAGGATGGCAAAGAAGAAGTGGGATAGTCAGAGAGATGCAGAACGTAGACAAGAGTACAAGGAGATAAGGCACAAGGTGAAGAGAGAGGTGGCGAAGGTTAAAGAAAAGGTGTATGATGAGTTGTATGAGAGGTTGGACACTAAGGAGGGAGAAAAGGACCTGTACCGATTGGTTAGACAGAGGGACTGAGCTGGGAAAGATGTGCAGCAGGTTAGGGTGATAAAGGGGAAAGATGGAAACGCACTCACAAGCGAGGAGAGTGTGTTGAGCAGATGGAAAGAGTACTTTGAGAGGCTGATGAATGAAGAAAACGAGAGAGAGACGAGGTTGGATGATGTGGAGATAGTGAATCAGGAAGTGCAACAGATTAGCAAGGAGGAAGTAAGGACAGCTATGAGGAGGATGAAGAATGGAAAAGCCGCTGGTCCAGGTGACATGCCTGTGGAAGCATGGAGGTGTTTAGGAGAGATGGCAGTGGAGTTTGTAACCAGATTGTTTAATGGAATCTTGGAAAGTGAGAGGATGCCTAAGGAGTAAAGAAGAAGTGTACTGGTGCCGATATTAAAGAATAAGGGAGATGTGCAGGACTGCAGTAACTACAGGGGGATAAAATTGATGAGCCACAGCATGAAGTTATGGGAATGAGTAGTGGAAGCTCGGTTAAGAAGTGAGGTGATGATTAGTGAGCAGCAGTATGGTTTCATGCCAAGAAAGAGCACCACAGATGCAATGTTTGCTCTGAGGATGTTGATGGAGAAGTTTAGAGAAGGCCAGAAGGAGTTGCATTGCGTCTTTGTGGACATGGAGAAAGCATATGACAGGGTGCCTCGAGAGGAGCTGTATTGTATGTGGAAGTCGGGAGTGGCAGAGAAGTACGTAAGAGTTGTACATTATATGTACGAGGGAAGTGTGACAGTGGTGAGGTCTGCGGTAGGAGTGACGGAGGTGGGATTACATCAGGGATCGGCTCTGAGCCCTTTCTTATTTGCAATGATGATGGACAGGTTGACAGATGAGAATAGACAGGAGTCCCCATGGACTATGATGTTTGCTGATGACATTGTGATCTGTAGCGATAGTAGGGGCAGGTCATGGAGACCCTGGAGAGGTGGAGATATGCTCTAGAGAGGAGAGGAATGAAGGTCAGTAGGAACAAGACAGAATACATGTGTGTGAATGAGAGGGAGGTCAGAGGAATGGTGAAGATGGAGGGAGTAGAGTTGGTGAAGGTGGATGAGTTTAAATACTTGGGATCAACAGTACAGAGTAATGGGGATTGTGGAAGAGAAGTGAAAAAGAGAGTGCAGTCAGGGTGGAATGGGTGGAGAAGATGTCAGGAGTGATTTGTGACAGACGGGTATCAGCGAGAGTGAAAGGGAAGGTCTACAGCAGCGTTTCTCAACCTTTAAGTATTTGTGACCCGAGTTTTCATAACAGTTTTAATCACGCTCCCCCAAAGTTTTTTTGAAACCCTAATAAAATTTATTCCTATATTTTTTGCTACCGATACACCATTACAAGTTTAAAATTTCCCTACGAATAGCGAAATTACACCACATATGGTAACATTCGTGCCACCGGGGCACATCCCAGAGATTGAGAACCGCTGGTCTACAGGACAGTAGTGAGACCAGCTATGTTATATGAGCTGGAGACGGTGGCACTGACCACTAAACAGGAGACAGAGCTGGAGGTGACAGAGTTAAAGATGCTAAGATTTGCATTGGGTGTGATGAGGATGGACAGGATTAGAAATGAGGACATTAAAGGGTCAGGTCAAGTTGGACGGTTGGGAGACAAAGTCAGAGAGGCGAGATTGCGTTGGTTTGGACATGTGCAGAGGAGAGATGCTGAGTATATTGGGAGAAGGATGCTAAGGATAGAGCTACCAGGGAAGAGGAGAAGAGGAAGGCCTAAGAGAAGGTTTATGGATGTGGTGAGAGAGGACATGTAGGTGATGGGTGTAATAGAACAAGATGAGAAGGACAGAAAGATATGGAAGAAGATGATCCGCTGTGGCAACCCCTAATGGGAGCAGCCAAAAGAAGAAGAAGATTAGGAAACCAGGTTTCTGCCTTAGCCGGTTTATTCACTTAACCTGATTAAGTTTGTGCTTGTAAATGCACTGACTGACTGACTGACTGTCAGTCTTAAAACTAACTAACGCACGCTATGAAGTATATTTAATGAGCTTTCAATTCCACAGATGGAATGATTTGAAAGTGCTGGACACCATTTTATACCAAAAGGATGGACAAAGTTATGTCTGCCTTGCACCTAGTAATGTGGAAGCCACAGAAAGTGCATCTTGACAACTTGCAATAAATAGCAGCACCAAAGATGGTAATGCAGAAAACAAAACTATAATATTAATTTAAAAGTAGGAATCTATAATATAATAAACCACTAAGGTCTGTGTGTGTGTGTGTGTGTCCCAGAGAAATCTGATTGGTCAGTTTGGCAGCTGACTGACAGCTTTGGTGATGCAATCAAAAGATGATGTGTGAGTGTCAGAGACATGAGGAGGAGGAGTAAAGGCATAGGAGGCTCGCTGAGAGTCGCCTTCAAAGAAACACCTTGAAAATAATGAGAGTCGGATAGGGGGTAGTGCTGGTCATGAGACGTTTAGACACACAACGATACCGAGGAAAGGTGCTGAAGGTACACGTTGGGCAAAAGATGTTAAATATTTTTCAATTTAAATTCTGTTACCTGTCTTCGACAGATATCTTGGCTGGTCATTAAATAGAACAAAAACACAACAAGTCTCAAAAATGGCCATCAAACCCCAGCTAGCCCTAACAGGGTAAAAAAAGTATCTTTATCAATAAAACATTTATCATCACAAAAGATGGTCTTTAACAGTGACGCTCTATAGAGCACATAAGGCGCAGCAGGAGTTGGATGAAAATTAATCCAAGGCAAACAAGTCCCAACACAAAAATCCAGAAGAGAGACTGAGAAAAACGGAGCAAAGGTTCAAATCCAGTTATTCCACAAAATAGTCACAATAACAATAATTATAATAATCAGTACAACTCACTACACCACCAAACAATTTCAGTGAACCACATAGGACTCTGGGTTTCCCAGCCTTTATAGACTGAGGACAGTCCCTTGATGATGATGATAGGCAGGAGGGCTTGCCTCTTGGGGGACCACCCACAAAATACATGGAGCCTAGTAAAAGATACGTAGACGCATCCACATTAATAAAAGGACAAATGTCTGTGTGTGTGTATGTCTGTATGTATGATAGCTGTGTCTCTGTTATATGCCATTTGGTATGGGATTTGTAAAAGCACTGTTAATATCTTTGACTTCACATGCAAAATATAAGCCAGGCACAACTCACTTGAGCCATATTTAACCTTTCCTCCAAGCGAAACAGCTTCTGCTTTCTTTGGAAACAGCCGGGATTTAAAATGATAACTGTGGAAGTAACCCCTGAGGAAGACAGGAATAGTTCAATCAAACAGTCTTTATTCAGTCACAGATGCGTACGTGGATTCCACGTAGCAAGGCAGAAGAGAAAAGTTCCCCTGTTTCAATCGGCTTTTAATATTCATTTTCCTCCCTCCCCCTTACTTATGAAACAGCATCTAAGCATTTCATCTTATATTACGCAAATCGGCCAACCATTTCTTTTTGGTGTATGTATCAAGAGGGGCCCCAAAGAAGGAAAAGTCATCTTTCCTGTAATAATGAAGTTGTCCTGGTCAGCTTCCAGATGGAGTATTGCCACGACTGCTGAAGGTCTGTGCATTGGAGTTGGGGGGGTCCTCTACAGCGCATCTTCAACCTGAGCCTGGAACAGGGGAGAGTCCTGAGGCTTTGGAAAACATCTTGTATCACCCCAGTCCCAAAGGTATCACGTCCTAGTGAGCTGAATGACTTCCGGCCTGTTGCTCTGACATCACATGTGATGAAGACCATGGAGAGGCTGCTGCTTCACCACCTTAGGCCACAGGTTCAACACGCCCTCGACCCTCTGCAGTTTGCATATCAGGAGAAGGTGGGAGCAGAGGATGCCATCATCTATATGCTACACCGATCCCTCTCTCACTTGGACAGAGGCAGTGGTGCTGTAAGAATTATGTTTCTAGACTTCTCTAGCGCCTTCAACACAATCCAACCTCTGCTCCTTAGGGACAAGCTGACAGAGATGGGAGTAGATTCATACCTGGTGGCATGGATCGTGGACTATCTTACAAACAGACCTCAGTATGTGCGCCTTGGGAACTGCACGTCTAACATTGTGGTCAGCAACACAGGAGCGCCACAGCGGACTGTACTTTCTCCGGTCCTGTTCAGCCTATATACATCGGACTTCCAATACAACTTGGAGTCCTGCCATGTGCAAAAGTTCACTGACGACACTGCTATCGTGGGCTGCATCAGGAGTGGGCAGGAGGAGGAGTATAGAAACCTCATCAAGGACTTTGCTAAATGGTGCGACTCAAACCACTTACAACTGAACACCAGCAAAACCAAGGAGCTGGTGGTGGATTTTAGGAGGCCCAAACCCCTCATGGACCCCATGATCATCAGAGGTGACTGTGTGCAGATGGTGCAGACCTATAAATACCTGGGAGTGCAGCTGGATGATAAATTAGACTGGACTGCCAATACTGATGCTCTGTGCAAGAAAGGACAGAGCCGACTATACTTCCTTAGAAGGCTGGCGTCCTTCAACATCTGTAATAAGATGCTGCAGATGTTCTATCAGACGGTTGTGGCGAGCGCCCTCTTCTACGCAGTGGTGTGCTGGTGAGGCAGCATAAAGAAGAAAGACGCCTCACGCCTGGACAAACTGGTGAGGAAGGCAGGCTCTATTGTTGGCATGGAGCTGGACAGTTTGACATCTGTGGCAGAGCGACGGGCGCTCAGCAGACTCCTGTCAATTATGGAGAATCCACTGCATCCACTAAACAGGATCATCTCCAGACAGAGGAGCAGCTTCAGCGACAGACTGCTGTCACCGTCCTGCTCCACTGACAGACTGAGGAGATCGTTCCTCCCCCAAACTATGCGACTCTTCAATTCCACCCGGGGGGGGTAAACGTTAACATTATAAAAAGTTATTGTCTGTTTTTACCTGCATTATTATCAATCTTTAATTTAATATTGTTTTTGTATCAGTAAGGTGCTGCTGGAGTATGTGAATTTCCCCTTGGGATTAATAAAGTATCTATCTATCTATCTATCTATCTATCTATCTATCTATCTATCTATCTATCTATCTATCTATCTATCTATCTATCTATCTATCTATCTATCTATCTATCTATCTATCTATCTATCTATCCTGCCTATTATACTAAAACTAATATCTATCTATCTATCTATCTATCTATCTATCTATCTATCTATCTATCTATCTATCTATCTATCTATCTATCTATCTATCTATCTATCTATCCTGCCTATTATACTAAAACTAATATCTATCTATCTATCTATCTATCTATCTATCTATCTATCTATCTATCTATCTATCTATCTATCTATCTATCCTGCCTATTATACTAAAACTAATATCTATCTATCTATCTATCTATCTATCTATCTATCTATCTATCTATCTATCTATCTATCTATCTATCTATCTATCTATCTATCTATCTATCTATCTATCTATCTATCTATCTATCTATCTATCTATCTATCTATCTACTGCACCCTGTCTTATGACAGACGCCTGTATGAATAACCTGCCGTTATGACAAAACAGCTTTTAACCCTTAGTAGTTTGCAAGCAGTTAAAATTTTCTTTCACACCTCATTTGCATACATGAATATCACTTTTGCAAGAAACACATTGTCAAGGAAGACTTGGTACCAAACCCAGACCCCACTCATATGGCAGGAAAACAAATCAAAATGTACACATCAACTGACATTTCGTGCCACCTGCTTCACCCCTCAATAGGCCCATTTGTTTCAGCAGCACCCAAGAATGATAGTGAGATTCCCATTTAGGTCAGAGAATTGTGCAAATAATTAACAAGAAAGCTAATACCACTTTTGTTGTTTATCCTCTCAAATAGCCACCACTGTTGGTATGACTCCTGTTTTTCCTCATTTGTATGGAGCCTTTAAACTCTCAGATGCTCCAGTCATCACACAATTCTTTATTTTTCACCGTAACGCTAATTGCTGTCATTCCTTCGCACATTTACAGGAGAACTGAAATGATCAATTTGCAAGTCTTCTTTCTTTCGGCTCCTAGACTTTAGATAAACATCCTGACGGGAAGGGAGCTCTAAGTGCCCTGTAATGGGCGTATGATTGTCTGCCTGCGTTCTGTCAAGCGTCCACTGTCAGCATTCACATTTGGGCTCTGGTCCAGCGATGCTTAGAGGGACCTTGGCTCATCTGACCTTGAAAATGGCATAAATCAAGAATGCCAACAAGATAAACAGTCCTAGTCCAACACTGCGGTCGTGTGTATAAAACATAAAAGCACCAGGTTAAGGGGTCAGTCACAACCACAGGGCAGCCAAATAATCAGCAATTACTTGACATACAGATGTTACCAGGCAGATTGCAAAGGCGCTATATTGGACAGATAAGAAATGCATCATATTTAGTAGGGTAGTATGTAAGACAGAAATGAACAGAAGGAAAGCCACCGCTTTAGATAGACAAAGCACCGTTAAGAAAGCAGGCAAGTCTCAGGGATACGGGAAAAAGGGGCACTGGAAGAAACTGAGGAGTGACTGGGAAGGGATTTGAACCCAAACACTGGTGGATCCATGAAGCAGCGATGCTTACCACTGTGCCATCCCACATTATAAGACAAAACATCCTTAAATGAATAACATATACTTATTCTGGTCCTCATTCTGTAATATTAAATGTATTTCGACATTTTAGCATTTTGTCACATTTAGCAAAGAACAGCTGCTGCCTGCCGCCTGTAGCACAGCGTTACGCATCCTCACTCTTACTTACCTCATCTTCTGATCAGGCCATTATTACAAGACACAACTAAACACCTTAAAAAAATGACAAAAAGTTCTTGCTTACATTTCATTTTCTTAAATCAAGCATTTTGCTAAGTTTTCCATTATTATTGTTAGCTAGCTTTATTTTTAGCCCATGCATGCTAAAAGAATGCTAATATCATTGAAAGCAAATAAATGTTCTGGGCACATTTTGACATTCACACGCACATTTGGTGCCCTTTGGTTAGATCTCATTACCTTTAATGGACGCTTTCCTAACTTAATCAACGTTACGGCAGGAATTTCACAATTTCACCTCATCTTCTCTTAGTATCGCACCCGTCAGGGAGGTCCACATGCAGATTAATGACAACCTCAAGGCAACTCGACAGCGTAGAAATTACCAGGATGTGAGCCCCTCCGACGCGCGCACGCCATCAGGCCTCAGCCCTTCATCTTTCTTCTTATCCTTTCACCAGATGCCAGCGATCAAAGGGGGACAAGTCCTTCCGCAGACTCAAAGAGACGCCACCAAGAATGCAAAGGGGGCCATTTATTTTCTTTTTTTTTTTTTTAATTTCTATGGCACAGATAAACTGCGCTTTCGTTGGGTGTTGATTTCTTCACATTGGCCGCAGCCTTATCCTGTCGGTCATAGCAACGAGTTACTCTTTCTCAGTCGACAGGAATGTGAAAGAATTTTAATCTGCTCCTTTCTCTGGAAAAAAAAGAGAGAAAGCCACTGAAACAAATATATATTGAATTTAAAGTATGCAAGAGAGGACACTGTGCAACAGTTACCACATGAACCGAAAAGGGTGGAAATATCCAAGTAGAGGGTAACATCAAGTTCGACACATTTAAAAAGAATTAAAGAGGATACTTTCCTTTGCTGCAGAACAAACGTTTTCTGAATTGAAATGAAAATACTATAACTTCATACCATCCATCCATTTTCCAACCCGCTGAATCCGAACACAGGGTCACGGGGGTCTGCTGGAGCCAATCCCAGCCAACACAGGGCACAAGGCAGGAAACAATCCCGGGCAGGGTGCCAACCCACCGCAGGACACACACAAACCAAGCACACACTAGGGCCAATTTAGAATCACCAATCCACCTGACCTGCATGTCTTTGGACTGCGGGAGGGAAACCGGAGCGCCCGGAGGAAACCCACACAGACACGGGGAGAACATGCAAACTCCACGCAGGGAGGACCCGGGAAGTGAACCACAGGTCACCTAACTGCGAGGCAGCAGCGCTACCCACTGCGCCACCGTGCCGCCCACTAACTTCATACCCTTCTGGTAAATTCTTTTGTGATGGTGAAATTGGAGCAAACAGAACTAAAAAAAATAAAAGCTGATATCTGTAATAATGTAATATTCTGAAATCCACTAATGCAGTTCAGGATGACAATGGTGTGCAGCCTATCCCAGCAGCACTCGGTGCAAGGCAGGAGACAATCGTGAACATTGCAGGCCCCAGTCCCTCACATGGACACACACAGGGCAGGCTTGTTATAATCAAAGTAACCAAAACTCACACAACCAGGACAGAGAAGGGAGAAAACTAAACACACACAGAAAGACTGTTCAGTCTCCACGTGGACAACAACCGGAAACAGGATGGAACCTCCTTAGCATTGTGTTAACCTCCAAGTGAAAAACATCAAGAAAAACTGTTTGAGAAACGCTCACACTAAACTTGCCGTAATGCCATAAGCTGTAATTGCTCTGTCCTGGGTATGACATTAGCCTGCTTCCAGCCCTGCAAGTTGGAGGATCAGAAAATACAGGGGTTGGTGGCAGGATTGGCACTTCAGTTATTTTACTGTAAAAAACCTCACACTGTTCCATTCCATTCAAACTAGTGTGGCGCTGAGGTGTCCCCCGTGGCATGGGTGCACTCAGGTCCTAATTTGGGAACCTGAGGTGGTTTGCCGTGTGGTGGGTGCAGCAACGTCCAGTATCAGCACATGCTCCCAACCTCTAGCTTACAGGGGGTAAAACATTAAACCACTGCCTTAAGTGACTTGCATTCTACACTTGTATGAAATTTAATATTAACATTCTAAGATTGACTCTTACAGATGAAGTGGCAGCCCCAACTACTTTTTAAAACTGTCTCAATGAGATTTTGGTATGTCTCAGATTTGGACTAGACCAGGGGTCCTCATTCACAGGCCTGGAGGGCCGCAGTGGCTGCAGGTTTTTGTTCTAACCCGGTTGCTTAATTAGAAAGCAATTCTTGCCAATAATTTAATTTCAAGGCGTGTTAGAGCTTTAACTCTGCTGTGTCAGGTCATTCTCATATCCTCGATTTGCTTCCCCATTCTAAGAATATCATCCAAATGATTTGAAGTCTAAAATGGAGCAGTAATTCTCAGTCCTTCACTTTTTTCTCTTCACTTTCTTTCCAAGTATTTAATTAAACCCAATAGTGCATGATAAATACACAGAGGTGGAAAAGGAAACGAGCTAAATGGAGAAATGCTGGTCTCTTTTGTCATTTGCATGTTATTGCTAGGGCGGCACGGTGGCGCAGTTGGTAGCGCTGCTGCCTCGCAGTTGGGAGATCTGGGGACCCGGGTTCGATTCCTGGGTCCTCCCTGCGTGGAGTTTGCATGTTCTCTCTGTGTCTGCGTGGGTTTCCACCAGGCGCTCCGGTTTCCTCCCACAGTCCAAAGACATGCAGGTTAGGTGGATTGGCGATTCTAAATTGGCCTTAGTGTGTGCTTGGTGTGTGGGTGTGTTTGTGTGTGTCCTGCGGTGGGTTGGCACCCTGTCCAGGATTGTTTCCTGCCTTGTGCCCTGTGTTGGCTGGGATTGGCTCCAGCAGACCCCCGTGACCCTGTGTTCGGATTCAGCGGGTTGGGAAATGGATGGATGGATGTTATTGCTAATTAGGAGTAATTAAATACCAAGAATACAGTAGTTTAAGACTGAAATAAACAGTAAGGGGTCAAAATCTTAACAAGTGAGACAACTAAAATGAAGCAGAAGTGTTACTTGACTTAAGTGCTTCTTATTAAGCAATTGGGTTGGAGTAAAAACCTGCAGCCACTGCGGCCCTCCAGGACTGTCATTGAGGACCCCTGGACTAGACATTTAGAAGGTCTTATTGTTCCAAATAGGTTCCTCTCACTATATCTAAATTTGACAATACAGTGGTGTGAAAAACTATTTGCCCCCTTCCTGATTTCTTATTCTTTTGCATGCTTGTCACACAAAATGTCTCTGATCATCAAACACATTTAACCATTAGTCAAATATAACACAAGTAAACACAAAATGCAGTTTGTAAATGGTGGTTTTTATTATTTAGGGAGAAAAAAAAATCCAAACCTACATGGCCCTGTGTGAAAATGTAATTGCCCCCTGAACCTAATAACTGGTTGGGCCACCCTTAGCAGCAATAACTGCAATCAAGTGTTTGCGATAACTTGCAATGAGTCTTTTACAGCGCTCTGGAGGAATTTTGGCCCACTCATCTTTGCAAATTGTTGTAATTCAGCTTTATTTGAGGGTTTTCTAGCATGAACCGCCTTTTTAAGGTCATGCCATAGCATCTCAATTGGATTCAGGTCAGGACTTTGACTAGGCCACTCCAAAGTCTTCATTTTGTTTTTCTTCAGCCATTCAGAGGTGGATTTGCTGGTGTGTTTTGGGTCATTGTCCTGTTGCAGCACCCAAGATCGCTTCAGCTTGAGTTGACGAACAGATGGCCGGACATTCTCCTTCAGGATTTTTTGGTAGACAGTAGAATTCATGGTTCCATCTATCACAGCAAGCCTTCCAGGTCCTGAAGCAGCAAAACAACCCCAGACCATCACACTACCACCACCATATTTTTACTGTTGGTATGATGTTCTTTTTCTGAAATGCTGTGTTCCTTTTACGCCAGATGTAACGGGACATTTGCCTTCCAAAAAGTTCAACTTTTGACTCATCAGTCCACAAGGTATTTTCCCAAAAGTCTTGGCAATCATTGAGATGTTTCTTAGCAAAATTGAGATGAGCCCTAATGTTCTTTTTGCTTAACAGTGGTTTGCGTCTTGGAAATCTGCCATGCAGGCCGTTTTTGCCCAGTCTCTTTCTTATGGTGGAGTCGTGAACACTGACCTTAATTGAGGCAAGTGAGGCCTGCAGCTCTTTAGACGTTGTCCTGGGGTCTTTTGTGACCTCTCGGATGAGTCGTCTCTGCGCTCTTGGGGTAATTTGGGTCGGCCCGGCCACTCCTGGGAAGGTTCATCACTGTTCCATGTTTTTGCCATTTGTGGATAATGGCTCTCACTGTGGTTCGCTGGAGTCCCAAAGCTTTAGAAATGGCTTTATAACCTTTACCAGACTGATAGATCTCAATTACTGCTGTTCTCATTTGTTCCTGAATTTCTTTGGATCTTGGCATGATGTCTAGCTTTTGAGGTGCTTTTGGTCTACTTCTCTGTGTCAGGCAGCTCCTATTTAAGTGATTTCTTGATTGAAACAGGTGTGGCAGTAATCAGGCCTGGGGGTGGCTACGGAAATTGAACTCAGGTGTGATACACCACAGTTAGGTTATTTTTTAACAAGGGGGGCAATTACTTTTTCACACAGGGCCATGTAGGTTTGGATTTTTTTTCTCCCTAAATAATAAACACCATCATTTAAAAACTGCATTTTGTGTTTACTTGTGTTATATTTGACTAATGGTTAAATGTGTTTGATGATCAGAAACATTTTGTGTGACAAACATGC
The DNA here is from genome assembly GCF_900747795.2 of Erpetoichthys calabaricus. Classification (NCBI taxonomy): domain Eukaryota; kingdom Metazoa; phylum Chordata; class Cladistia; order Polypteriformes; family Polypteridae; genus Erpetoichthys; species Erpetoichthys calabaricus. The sequence goes on along the minus strand of NC_041406.2, from coordinate 19,620,426 downwards.
AAAAGAATAAGAAATCAGGAAGGGGGCAAATAGTTTTTCACACCACTGTATATAGTGGATTCAGAAAGTATTCCAACTTCTTCACTGTCTGCAGAATTGATCGTGTTGTAGATTTATTTTAAATGGATCAATTTGCCATTTTTGCCCATCAATCTACACTCAATAGCCCTTAATGACAAAGCCACAAAGTGTTTTCAGAAAGGTTTACAAACCTATTAAAAAGGAAAAACTGGACTCTCTCATTTCTATAAGTATTCAGACTGTTTGCTGTGGCACTCCAATTTGTACTCAGGTGCCCCCTGTTTGCTTTAATTCTCCTTAAGATGTTTCTAGAACTTGACTGGAGTCCACCTGTGGCAAACTGAATTGAATGGATATTGTTTAAATGGCACACGTGTACCCCTTTATAGAAGGTCCTACAATTGACACTGCACATCAGGACAAAAACCAAGCCATGAAGTCCAAGGAACTCTCTGCAGACCTCCACGATCAAACTGTGGTGAGGCATAAATCAGGGCAAGGAGATAAAATCATGTCAAAAGCTTTGAGTGCTTCCAGGAACACAGTGGCCTCAGAAATAGTGAAATGAAAGAAGTCTGGAACCCTCCCTAGATTTGGACATCTGGTCAAACTGAGCTACTGAGCAAGAAGGACCTTGGTCAATGAGGTGACAGACAACCCAAGGGTCACTGCAACACAGCTTCAGAAGTCCTCTACTAGGATGGGAGAATCTGTCAGAAGCACAACCATCTCAACATCAGTCCATCAATTAGACGTTTATGGTACTGTGGCTAACTCCCACTTGGAGTGTGGCAAACGGCATTTAAATGACACTGAGAGCACGAGAAGAAACAGTCTCTGCTGTAATGAGACAAAACTGTTTGGGCAGAACTCCAGGCACCGTATCTGATGAAGACAAGGGACTACTCATCACCTGTCTAATACAATCCCTATGGTGAAGCATGCTGGTAGTAACATCCTGCTATGGGGTGCATCACAGTGGCAGGGACAGGGAGACCTGTCAGAATCTGATGGAAGGACAAACACAGCCAAATACAGAGAGGGCTTTGAAGAAAACTTGCAACAAAGTGCATGTAACACAGGCTGGGACAATGGGTCACCTTTCAAGACAACAATGACCAGAGTACACAGCCAAGACAATGCTGGAGTGCTTTGGGACGAGTCTCCCGAATGTCCTTGAGTGGCCCAGCTAAAGCCCAGACTTAAACACCATAGAACATCTGAGAAAGGCCCTGAAGATGGCAGTTTACAGACGCTTCCCATCCAGTCTAATGAAGCTTAAGAGAACCTGCCAGGAAGAATGGGATGAAGTGCCCAATTGTAGGTCTGCAGAGATTGTAGAGATTTACCTAAAAAGACCCAAAACTGGAATTGCTTCTGAAGAGGCTCCTACAAAGTACTAAATTGAGGGTCTGAATACGTACCTGTAAGAGATTTCAGGCTTTGATCTTTAAAAAATCTGCAGACCTTCTGACAACATGTTTTCACTTTGTCATTATGGATTATTTAGTGTAGATCGATGGGCAAAACTGGCAAATGTATCTATTGAAAATGAAATCTCCAACACAGTAATGTGTGCAGAAAGTGAGGGGGTCGCAATACTTTGGTAATCCACAGTACTTTATCCACACATAAAGCCTCAGTGGTCAGCACCACTATTTTATGGATCCGGTGTCCTAGGTTTAAATCGGACCCCTGTCCACAGTCGGTGTGGATTTTCTTGACATGTACAGCATGTTTGATTGATTTGAGATCCTGAATTATCAGTGGACGGCTTTGTCCCTGATGTTTATGGTGGGCTCTGTCCTATGTGACCTTTGAGAAGATTACATTACACATAACTTTTAAGTATGACTCCTCTGTGCATGAGGTGTATTTTATATTTATCATATAATAATTTCTCAATTCAAAATCTTGTCTGTACCTGAGCAAAGTGTTAGATGCCCTTGTCTAACATGCAAGTCTCTGCGAACTTACTTGAGTGGCATTTATTATAACAGGGCGCTGTCATTACTGGCGGACTGTGAAGGTTCCAAGGAATGCCACCATAAATCTGAACCCCTCTCATTATAAGAAAACAATGTGAGTGAAGGGAGCAGCAGGAGTGCATTTTCACTTATCAACTACCAGCACTTAAAACTGTGAAATGAATTTTGTGGAAGCAATTGAGGTAAATGGATCAACAGCTGAAAAAGGTGAGAGGATTGCTGGAAGGAGCCTGCAAAGATAACTGGAGTTGCTGAGGGTTATTTTACTGGGCACAGGTCATGCCAATCCAGCTCTCTTGATTGTTTCCCTTAATTTCAAGTATTTTCAAAGAAACGTTAAAAAAAAAAAAAAGTTTTCTAAAATGAATGACGTATACTATAAGCTCAAGCCATCAATCCTCTAAGCCCAGTTTACCCATTAGAGGGGCTGCTGGGATCCTCTGTCTGCTCCCACGGCATCCTGGATGGAACATCCGTCCGTCACAGAGAATGCATCTCAAATATGAAAAGTGGGCCAACTCAGCTTCTGCCAGTTCAGAAGTGGGATGAAAACTGGAGCACTGGGGTGAAACCCACCTAGGTCCAATGGGACCTGGCAGTCAGCACGATCGGTGGGTCTTTAAGGGATGTGGAAAGGAAACGGCAGAAAACCAAGAGAAAGAAATGGCAATACTGAGGCTGAGTGGCCCTCGCTAATTACAGTGGATTCAGAAAGTATTGAAAGTGTTCAGAAAGTGAAGTGGTCTGAATATTTTGTGGATCCACTGTATACTTCTGTCTTCATGGTAAGGTAGGTGTTTCAAATAAGGCAGACAGAAGTTTCATGGTAAGGCAGCTGTACTTACTAATTGCGGCCGTGATGAGTGGTGGCGATTTGTTGCATGTTGAATAGCATGTGCAAGTACAAATTTCACTCAACGCTGTACTTGTGGTGACAACGACCTTTATGAAAACTGACATAAGTACAGGTTAACAAATCAACTACCCACAGACAGTCGCTTGGGCAAATTCAGAAATCTTGTGTTGCAATGTCAGATTGGTCAAGAGGATGACTTGTGTTCTGTTTTGTGTGTTGTATTTACCCTATTTTTTGACACCCGTGGCACACCCAACCTACGGAAGGAAGTCTCTTTCTAAGTTTCTCTTCCCAAGATTTCTTCCATTTTTGGCAAGATATTTTGGGGAGTCTGTTCTTCTTGGGGAGCCGCGGCTGTCAAAAATGAGGGCCTGTTAAAGCCCTCTGAGTGACTGAATTGTTGCTGTAGTTGTCCCTGGGGCTGTAAAACACTAACCACTGTTCAAGTATACAATCTTAACAATGGTTATCCTCAAAGCCAATGCTCGATCGTCTCAATCCACCAGCCAGCTGCAGATGAAGCACCTTAACGTGAGCCCAGTGCTGTCAGCCTCAATTTATTTCAAGAGAAGCCAGGAATGAAGGCAGTGATGACTTGAAAAGCCACCAGCTGATGTGCGAGTGCTGCGCTATTGATTAAGGACGGCAGAAGCAGAAAAAAACAAAACGGTGAATGCTGAATATCTCTATGATATTAATCGAGGCGATAAGTAGCGTGACATTTGGAAATGCCTGCAGACTTCATATTTTAAGATAATGGCCTGCCATTTGAAAAACAAGAGTTGCATTTAATCACTTATTAAAAAAAAAAAGAAAAACATTTGTTGAAATGGGTGATAAAGTCTGGGGTAAAAATATCAAAGCAGTCCGGCTTGTGCCGTCTTTGGTGGAGACCTTTTCAAGAAGGGAGCCTGTCGCCTCTGGCTATGCATACGCATATTATCTGCTCTGTCAAATTAGTTGAGAGTGCAAATGCATTTCTAGATGTTTTAAAGGTACACACAGTTTTAGTATTTTACACTATTGGTGCTCACTGTGCATTGATATAGATCCATTTCATGAGGCCATTTTAACCTGTAACTTTAGCACCCACAGTGATTTAGTGGCCTCCTTAACATTGTATTTAACACAGAAAAGCAAGCTGAAAATGTTGAATCTTTTTCAACAAGAAAAACAAAATGTTATTATGTGTAACAGAAACATGTAAATACCAAAATGTCAAGATGGAAGGGCCACCTAAGGTGCACTGCTGTGCTGATGCAGATTTATTTCCGGTCCTTCACTTGACATGTTTTGAGACAGTCACCAATGTACAATCAGGCCAGTAGATGTGTGTTTCTTTGCCTACTTTTCTTATAATATTTCTTCTGTTGTTTGTGCATGACATGATGGATTGTCAGGGTCTCATTTTCACGATTGACTTGTCCATTGTGTTATTGTAGGCTACCACAACGTGAGGTTTAGTGACTTCCACATTTTCCCGACACGAGCACTGACATTTGCCACATTGTGAATAGTGCTTAGGGGTATAACATTTTCTTGTCCTTCCATTTGATCACAATCATGTTGTTTTTCTGCCATGCACCTACTTGCACCATAATGAACCTTAATGTGACCAAAGTCACCAGGAATATCACCGTGGTTTAGTCGTACTGCACTGTACATATCAGTTTCATTATTTGTGTCAACATCTGATGACCAATTCACATTGTTTTCACTATTGTTTACCGAACTAATCATTCGGTTTTAGTTTGTTTCAAAACTGACTTTACGGCTTATTGTTTCCTTGCTGGGCATATTTCTATGCATTTTGCCACTTAGTAGTAAAACATCAATATTGATGAGTGGGGCGGGACTGTCAACCAAAAAACACACAATGGCCTCTAAATGAGAAGCTGTAAAGCCAGTTTTAGAACAAACTGAAGCTGTAACACTAGTTATGTCACCATGAACGGGTCATCAGACATTGACATGGATAGTGAAACATGCATACAGCAACTGCCTTGATGTGCCTGGTGACTTCAGTCGTGTAACACTGCAGTGGGGTACAGTATCTATGTGACAAAAGGGAAAAATGATTGTGATCAAGTAGAACGACAAGAAAGTTGCTAAGCCCCTATGCCCTGTACACAATGCAGCAACTATCGTTCATGTCTGGGAAATGTGGAAGTCACTAAGCTTGGCACAATGCTACAGTAACACAAGGGGTATGTTGCACTGACATTCTACCATTTCATGCACAAGCAACAGAAAATAATCTCATAAGCGTGCAAAGAAACACACTTCGACTGTCTTGGGCTCTGTGTTGGTGACTCTGTCACACAAATAATAATAATACATTTTATTCCTACAAAGGTGCCTTTCTAAGCACTCAAGGACACAAACAAACAATAAATAAAAAAGCACATTATAAACAGAACTTAAAAGCACCAGAAAATACAGAAAATATAAAAAGTTAAAACCATTTGTTCAAAAAAATGGGTTTTAAGTTTACATTTGAAAGTTGAAAATTATTCAATATTTCTAAGCTCAGTAGGTAATGAGTTCCAGAGCTTAGGAGCAGAACGGCTGAATGCTCTTCACCCAATGGTGGTTAGACGAGTGAGAGGGACGGTCAGGTGGATGGAGGAGGAGGATCTAAGGTTACAGAAGGGAATGGCAAATGACGGTCGGACAGATATGGAGGGGCGAGGTTATGAATGGCCTTAAATGTTAAGTGGAAGTAAGCAGACCGGGTGACGTTATTAATGTGAGATTGAAAAGACGGAGTACTATCAAGGATGAGACCCAGACTCTTCACCTGAGATGAAGGGGAAACAAAGGAGTTATCAATAACAAGTGAAAGATTATCGGCTTTGGATAATCTTGATTTTGAACCAATGAGGAGAACCTCAATTTTGTCACTGTTTAATTTAAGAAAATTTGAAGAAAACCAGGATTTAATTTCAGCAATGCAGTCAATAAGCGAAGAAGGTGGAAAAGAAGAGGTGGGTTTACTAGCAAGGTAGAGCTGGGTGTCATCAGCATAACAGTGAAAATGAATGCTATATTTACGAAAGATACTGCTAAGGGGAAGAAGGTAAATAATAAAAAGAAGAGGCCCCAGGACAGAGCTCTAGGGTACACCTGAAGTAACAGTGGTGGGTTGGGATTTGAAAGTTTTAAGATACATGAACTGAGTGTGGCCTGAGAGGTAGGATCTGAACCGATCTAGTGGAGTGTGGGTAATGCCAATCAAAGATAATTTATTAAGGAGAGTGGTATGACAAATGGTATCAAAGGTCGCACTCAGGTGAAGGAGGATGAGAATAGTAATTAAACCAAAATCAGCACCATAAGGAGGCCATTAGTAATTTTAACAAGTGCAGTTTCTGTACTTTGGAAGAGGACAAAAACCAGATTGGAACTCTTCATACAAGTTTATTTTCCCTAGGCATGCCACCAGCTGAGTTTTGGTTTTCCTCTTGTCTGTTGTCATCTGGCCACATCTCAACTGTAAAATCAATGGCTGTATACAGTTAAAGAGTCCTTTGTGTGTTAATCAGTTTAAAATTGCATTATTTACGTTTAATGGAACCTGTAAACTTTCTAATTGTATTTTACCTGCAAACTTGTTACAGTATTTTCAACCTGCTTTCAGTGAAGGTTACTATAAAAAAAATAAACAGACTTAACTTAAAGGGGCCAAATTCTGTTTGTGTTTTTGTTCCATTGTATTTTTCTCTAAGTATTGTTTTGTTTGTTGATCGTCCTTTATTATTGTATTTTGTTAATTATGTTCTGGTAACCCCGCCTGCTTTATGTTAAGCCATTGGCAATGTTTTTATTTAAAAACGTTTTTAAACCAAAATGATCTCCGTCCACACTAGTGGTTTAATATCACACAGTTTCCTTTTTATTTTTATTGTGGAAACTTTAGAACTGTTAAAATTTAAGGTCGTAGCCACAATTGTGGGCCTGTGCACACTATAAGCCTGCCATTTGGGTTTGGGGCTAGACTGCATGGGGTGTGGGCTATTTTTCCAAGTCAGAGCTGGATGAAGTAACTGTGTCACTGTTCGAGGCCTGCTTGCTTTTTGTGTGCTTTGCTGTGGCAGGAATTCTCGACAAAAATCAGCATCAAGGGTGTGCGTGTGTGGCTGTGGACTCGCAGACAGAGCATCACAGTTTGCAGATTTTCACTGTGGTGAACAAAAAACCTGCAATGTCTAGTTCAGAAGCAGTCTCCTTACAGTGTGAGCTAATAGGAGGGCTCCTTGCATCAGCTCCACAGCAACTGATTTCTGACCACTGCAAGTGGAGCGGTTCTTGGTGACTCCAGTGGAGCTCTCGCTCTCTCAGCCCCCATCTTTTCTGTACCACACTGCCACTAATGGGTGGAACGCTAAATGTCGAGAAAAAATGGCAAGACTGTATTATTTACTGTTATCCACTGTGGCAACAAATTCCATAAGATAAACTGAATGGTGTGCATCAAATACTAGCAGTTGCTCTCATTAAAAAGGTTGTTTTTGTATTGTTGAGGAGTCATATTTTTCAGTGTCAGCTGAAGGTTCTGAGCTGTCAGACTGAAGCCATCATGAGAGTGCTGATGAAATAAAGCAATACGAGCAACACATATTGAAAACACTGTGACTTGGTATTGCTTGCAATACGTTGCTCTGAAAGACATCATAACACTAAAATACAGAGAGCTTATGCATTTGTTAGTTGTATTTTGTCCACAATTTCAGTAAAAAAAAAAATAGATTTTTTTTTTTTTAATAAAAAATGAGTTTTTCTAAATAAAAGTTTAACCTACAGTCATCAAAAAGAGAAAAATAGAGTTAAGGAAATCTACCGAGAGGTTGTCATTTAAATCCCTGCCATGTCCACAAGTTTTTAAGATCCCACTGCAGTAGATCTCCTTTCTAGCTTTTTTTTTTTTAATTTGCTGTGGACAAACTTTAGCTGAACAAAATACAAGAAACAAACAACTGGGGAAAACTCTTCAGCTAGCTAAAAGTGTGGGAGAAAGAGGAGAAGATAGCAGAACCCCACACTTCTTAAGGACTGACCTCAACTGGAGACTAAAGAAAAAGAAGAAACAGAGGCACCCCAAGTATATCTAGAAGTGCTCAAACCGGTTTAGTAATTTTTAACAACTATGCGATCCTCTCTTTCAAGCATGTTTATCCATGTACACGTGGGTTTCCTCCCACAGTCCAAAGACATGCAGGCTAATTAAGTGGATTGGCGATGCTAAATGGACCACCGGTGGTGCCTCGTCTTGAGTTGTTCCTGCCTTGCCCCCGATGCTTGCCGAGATGGTCTCTGGCTTCCTTGTGACATTGCCCCGGACAAGCTGGTTTAGAAGGTGGATAGATGGAAGTCTAACATTTTAAAACATAAACTGTATGCATACTTAAAGATGCTCACCACTCTGGTGGTGATCACCTGAAGAGACCCTGCTCTTTTGCATCAAATAAAGCCGTGCATTTTGTTGCTCCAAGGCAGACTTTCATTTCAGACCTATTAAAGGAACATGAAAAGAGGAAATCGACAAGGCAAAAAGTCAAATTTGCATACAACAGCTCCTGTGGTATTCCTACAGAATCCTGTTAACTGTGAAATTTTGAACAGATGGAGTTAGATAAGTCTCTTAATGTTTGAAGTAAACAGAAAAAAGGGATCGAAAATCATTATCGGTTTGATTGAAAGACTAGGCTTGCATAAAGCAACCCAATTACAAGACATTTATCTGTTATTTAAACCACAAAGTTCCTCTAACATTTTTTCCCTATGGTTTGTAAGTTGCAAGTTGACACTTGTGACTTGGATCCTTCAATTGCCACTGCGTTGCACATCCTGTCTTGTATGGATTTCATTTCCGATGATTCTGATCCCCATAATGTGACCTATTTGAGGACACTCGCATCTCGTCACCCTGTGCCACAAACCTAATTTCTGTCGTCTGCTGGTTCATGAAGTCAACAAACATTCAATAAAAGGTGACTGACATTACAGGTCACCTGAGGCTCGATCTGTGATAAAACTGAATAATGACTATAAAATAAATAATTTACCTTCGAGTATCATGAACTGCCACTAGCTGACTGGATGGTTCCTAATGCTCCAAGCTGATCTTCCCCAGCTTCCTAAATAATGAAGTTTTCATAGAACACATTCCACATCCTCATCTGAAAGACTCTAAAATGCACAATCAACCTGACAAGTTTAATGTTGCCAAACGAATCATGGTGTGCAATATCAATTATGAAACATGAACTGTGCAGCAACCCACCAGATGAACAATAAGGACAAAGAACGCCACCATGTAAGTACCCTGGAAGCCCTCCCTTAATCAGTAACTGTAAATTATTCCTTATGTCCATCTGCCACATGCCTCACAGTCTGGTTTTTGTTTTTATAGAAATGACTGAAATGTGAAGAAAAATAAAGAAGAGCTGCAAGAAGGTAAAGTGGTCATCTGGATTTTATCTCAGAACTATTCATGGCGAGCGCAAAATAATTAGAAGATATGTAAGAAAATACAATGGAAAAATAAGAGATAAAAATCACATACACAAAAAAATCAGTCGTGCTGTTTTCATCTTCTTTATTACAGGGTCACATTGACAAAATCATTGCAGTCATGACAAGTTTTAATTCCGTTTAAGTGGGTTATTAGGGGGTGGAAGATGAGGGTTGGTCAGAGGGGAAGGTTGGGAGGGAGGAAGGAGTTGGGGGAAACTGCACCTAACAGCAAGTACTGCCTTTGGCTGACACAGAAACCATCAGAAAGAGAAATGGCGCCCCCTACTGGAGCTTACTTTCATCTTTAGTTCACTGCGTAACAAACCAGCCGACAGTTTTGGAAAATTAAATAAAACTAATCAAACTCCATTTAGCATTAGAAATAAAGAATAAGCAACAAAATAATGAATATGCTACATTCCATAAAGTATGTAAATGAAATAAAACCAAAAGTGATGGAGGAGACTTTCTTCACTAAGATCTTGAATGTTTAATGGGAGTGGTAACACTTGTATGCCTGGAGTACCACTGCTGCCGTTGCTTTTTATTCACAACAAATTATTAAATGGCAAATTCCACACTTTCACTGAAATCATGTTTATTATCTAAACTCTTTTAAGGTGCAATTCAGTGCTATCAGAAATTTAGGTTGTGGAATGATGACCTACATCAAGATTAATGCAAGGTACTGTAATCATGGATGTTTAAAGGTGATCACCATCATGGCATTTGACCTATGACATTGAAACTCCCTGTAAATTATACGCAGTACAATCTTAAACTTACATTTATAAAACAGTTTTGATCGGCTTGCAGTCCATCTACAGAAAAGACTCCTTCCTTCTACCTGATGCAGCCAGAGTAGGCTTCTCCACAAATCTTAAACTACCTGAAGCAAACCTCACAATAGATGACTATTTTAATAGTTCTCATAATTGTTTGATATTTCCAGTTAACTTCACCAGTTTCCTTGATGTAGTTGAACTCCTGCTAGATTTCCTTCAGTCCGACACGGCTTCTCTGTCATGTGTATCGTGTAGCTTTTTAATGATAACACCAAAAGTGCAGTGTGGGATGTAGTCTGTGCTTGGCATTGTGTGTGTGTAGGGAGGCCAGCCGAGCTTGCTGACGGTTACTGAGCATCAGCACATTCATATAACACATTAGTGTTGTTGCTTTAACATGGCAACCAGTAGGCATACGAGCCAAACATCCTCTCTCCAGGCACATTCACAGACCTGTTTATATTGCAGCTGAGCCTGAATTTGCCCCAGCACCCTAATGCTGTCTGTGGAGGTGGGTTCCCATCTTAGAGCTGCTCCTGTGAGGTTGATTTTTCAAGCCTTTGAGAAGCAGAGTGTTTTATGAACAGTAGAAGATGTAGCTAAGCTGGAATAAATGTATTCACAAACCCAAAGCACATTTTACTGCAAAAAGAGTACAATTCACTATTTTCCAATTTAATATTTAAAACTCCCACATCTGAAACTATGGTGGATATGAATGTGAACCAGTGTTGTTTTCCCACCTTAACAAAAGGGCAAATGTCAGTGTATCTGTGTACTTGTGTGTTTGTCTGGTTGCTATGTCTCTGTCATTCCAACAGGGGACACATCATAAATATTAACACTGCTTTTACAAATCCCATACCAAATGGCATAACAGATACATATGCACTTCATTTGTCATTTCAAGAGTTGGACCATCAAACATTTGTAGTAATAAAATGCACCATCAATTGGAATGACACAGGCAATTGCGTTTTATTACTGCATGCATTACAAAGTGCATTTCAATAGATGGTGCACTGTAAATGTTAATGCTGAGGTCTACATTAATTACTTAAATTTCAACCTGTAGCACAGCTAGTATTTATATAAAGAAGTAATACAATAAGAACATTGTATTCATAGAAACATGCAAGTGAATATACATGTATGCTGTGATGTTTTATGCTATAGTGCTCTTACTATATATATTTTAATCCTCTCCAAGCTGTGAACTTGCAAACTATCATCATATTTAAAGGGAACAGTCAAATAACCCATATTGACAAAGGTAATGCTTTACCTGGCAGCTGTGTTATAAAGTTTTTAACTTGGGGATCCATTTCTATTGACAAGAAAAGCAGGATCCTGCACAAGTGAATAAGTGACCCACAAATTGTAATGAATTGGGTTGATTAAAATATTTTATGGGTTTTTGTGTATTTAAAGGTACGTTCTTACACTTTTTCCTGTTCTGAAGGTAAGGAATCTAATTTTGAGATCTGTATTGAATCATCACTTCTTTATGAAAGTTTGTTTTTTGTTTCTCTAGTTGTTAGGTCCTTTTCCTTGAAAGTTGTGACCTCCTTGATTATGAGGTGACAGGTTAAAAGGTCATCATTTTGAGAACTTCCTCATAAAGTTTGCAGGTACAGAACACATTTTGTTGAACATATTTATTCTCAAAATCTAATTACTGCAGTGATTTGCTGGTGTTCACCTTTCACTTAAAAGATTTTTGACTTTGATTTACCCTCTCATTTTTATTCTCAATTTCAAGGTTTCAACCTCTTTTTTTGCCTTCTTACTATGTGTTATTTTCTGATCTTGCTCAAAAATATTTGCTGGTGTCTCTAGCAAAACACAAATGTACTGCTATGTGGACCTATTGATGCCACAACTGTGCATCTACAAAGGACTGAAATGAATGCCACCAAAAAGTTGTATAACAGTGTACCTTTCTGTTCCACCCAAAATTAAAGATTTTCAGATTAAGGCTTCATCACATTTATCCCTCAAAAAAATATCTCGGGACAAAGAAGAGATGTAGCAGTTTTAGAGAAACAGTCTGAATTATTAGCATGTGAATGTTGCTAATGTCCTTGTCTGCTGATGCGCTATTGTTTGCAGAATGACTGAACTTGTGGTTCAGTATGAGTTTTAGTGTGCCTAGCAATGGACTGGAATCCTGCCTGGGGCCTGTTTTTTTTCCTACTTTGCATGTGTTGCTGCTGCCGCTTTGAGCATATTATGTATAATGCATTTACATATTCAGAAAAGGGCCCATATACTGTACTTGATCTTTATACTGCCTAGTTGACATTTCTTTAATAATATTTCATACTCCATTCTGTTTGAACTTATATGACCAATATGGAAACTGGTGTGCAGTAAATAATGCTCTTCAATTAACTTCCACAACAGGAGCCAATGTCACTGCTGCCCAACGCTTCAAAATGCATCTGTCTGACTGGTTGGGATTTTAATACAAACCTCAACCATCGTATTTATTAAATACTTGCCATTCATCTTACTTAAGTGAAACCAGGTGTCGTAATTACCTGTTTATTTCCTTAACTACTTTTATATAGTTATTAAATTGCACAAAACCCTAAAGTAATTAAACCCAGTTCTTGCTGACCACCCATGTTTGAATGGCAGATAGTGTGAAAGAAATTAGGGAAAAGAAAAAAATGTAACAAAGTAATCTCAAGAAAACACATCCATTTCCACAACAAATGAACCAACCACACAAGTTTCTAGATAGGTGTGATAACGTCAGAAAAACAAAAACATTAATGTGCTCAAAGTAATAAATCGGTTGAGATAGAAAGCCTTGCGGCACAGTGGTACTGCAGGACAAAGTTTAGGAAAACAAATTGTACATTAATATAAAACTGCCAGATGTACATTAAAAGAACAGTCACCAAGTTTATCAGATATAAACTAACAGGAAAAGAAAGTTAATCATTTCCATTTGTGCAATGTCTATTAAAATGATGTCAGTATTTTCAATTGAAGCTCCAACTGACAACGTCAACAAAAAAAGATAAAACAAAATAAAAAAACAAAAAACAATCAACACCTTACTAGGAAAAAAACAAAGCAGCAGCCAACTTTCAGAATGCCTATATTAGTGCAGAGGCGGAAGCCCATAATTCACAGTGTAATTCTTTTTCTTTCTTATTTTTTATTTTACTCTTAACCATAATTTTCAATATAGTTAAGAAAAGATACTATGTAATAAAAGTACACCATCAGAAACAAATCATTCACAGAACTGGTATAATTTTCCAGCTAACAAGTTTGGTTTTTTTTCTTTACATAAAAGTATTAATTTTCAATTTTTGATTTGTTAAAGTTGCATTTTTCAAATATTGGTTGGTCTTCTGTAGGCAGTATTAATTCTTCTGCTTTGCATTATAAAGAAAAACGTTATTAAATCTAACAGAAATTACTGAATTATTATTATTGCATCAAACTATTCCAATAGTGGGTACTACAACATAGCCTATTCAATTTTTTTGGGGGAAAAAAAAAAACACAGCAACTATGACGGAATCATTTAAATTAGCAGGACAGACCCATCTAAAGTCAATCAAAGTTGCTTTAATTAAATGTAAAATGTGATTTCTTGCTATTTTTACTTTGGGTTCAGACATGCAGTATCATTTGTTCTGTGACTACATTTCAAAGAACAATTTTTTATGAAGTGGAATCTGATAATTTAAAAATGTTTAACTGGCAATCGCATTTGTTCATTTTTTAGGAACTAAATCATTCTACATGAGACTGTGATAAACTGGCAGAAGCATGGTAAAGTTAAACTAAAATATGTTTACATCTCAAGTCACTAGGTTTATCATATCACAGAAGAATAATTAACAAATAGGTGAGAGGGATTATATTGCATTAAATCTCTACATTTGGTCCAAGAAATTTGAGCAGTAAACCTTCAAAATAATCTCCCTTTCATGGTATGTTAGTTTCCCAATGTTTTGCCATTTTTAGAAATGTTAGAAATTTTTTTAACTGTTAATTGAATTCCACATTTCACATCATGAACGGCTTACTACAGTTCATCAAGCACTGTATTGCTCAATTGTATTTTGGAATTAAGAAAAGGTCATACAAGACCAAATCAGGTGCATAGGCTTTGTTTGATATTAGAGAAATTTTGTTTTAAAGCAGAGAATGGACTTTGCAGGAGCACTCAAATGATGCAGAGACCAAACACCTTTTCCAATCATTGAAGGAAACTCTGTCTTGGTATTCTCCCTAAATCAAACAAGAAACATTTTGTAAAACATACGGCCGACTGTGTGACCATTTTTGCAACGAATTAGGCTGTGAATGTCAAAAACACATAATTTTTGATGAAAACAGTCTTCCCTTTTTTGAAAACGCCGAGATTGGTGACTTCTACTGGAACAATTTTGTCTCAGGGAAGGTGGAAACATCAGTCCTCGTTTTGCACATCTGCTTGCTATGACATTCTACCTCAAAAGTACCTATAAAAATCTTTGAGCTTTTTGATCATAGTTTATATGTTATGTAGACAGTAGTAGCGAAAAGCCTGAAAAAATCTAATATAAAAGAAAGCTCTGCACTCTAGAAATGCTGGAATGTGAAAGTATCTGAAACGCACCTGCTGGTTGTATAGTGCAGCAGAAATGGAAATGGAGAACCTTTAGTACTACTTAAGTAATTTATTTAGAAACCTGTTCTTTTATGATATGAGGATGAAGAAACTGGAATTAACAAATGTGCACAATAAGAGGAGTAGATGAAATAATACTTCATAAACTAAAGCTATTTATATATCTGTATATATAAACAGAAAACGAGAGAGCTAGCAGCTCTCAGTATATACAGCTCTGCTGTTACAAATAATTTACTGAGAGAAAACCTGATTTTTAAGTTTATCATCATCAAAATGGTGCTAAAATGTTATGTATCACTGTTTTATTTGCACAATGTGCGTTACCAGGAATACAGAGAAACTGCAAAGTGAGATAAGAAATTGCTCAAAGAACATCGATGAATAGATGAAATTACACACTCTTAAGACACATAGTATATGACATCATCTGATCACTCTGTATTCATATTATAAATGAATCTACATTCACTAATTTTGATAATTTCGAAATCTTTTTTTCAAATTATCTTTAATTATTCTTAGCTACAATACATAATTCTTTTAACCCATACTTGGCATGATTAACCTGCACTGCTGTGTTATGGGTCTGTAATGCCCAGATTTGATTAACACAAAGACAAATGCTCTCTCTACCATCTATGGGAGTGCCAAAACATCCATGTGTTTATGTTCATTTTTCACATGATTAAATTCCTGAAACTGTGAACTTGACTTTCAATGTGATCTAAATCTGTGCTGCTGCATAGTTTAAAAATATAGTTTTAAAAGCCTTAGAACAGTTTCTGTAACTACTGTACATTGTTAGTTTGCTATGAGATAGCATTAAAGCAGCCACCTGCTAAGACTGACAGAATTGAAAATACAGGTGGTAATTTAACTTACACTTTTAATTTAGAAAGATAAATAAACCAACTTTTTGAGGTGAACACCTCAGGCATGGCTACTAATAAATAAATAAAATAAACACCTGACTGCAGACTATTATGCAGAGTATATCTGCAAGATTCACACACACACACATATACTGTGTGTGTTTTTTGGGCCCCTTTAATAAAATGTACCATTCACTAAGCCATCCCATTTCATAATTTTGAGAAAGGCTCTAGTAAATGGTCTAGACTTTGTTTTAAGTGGATACGGGGTGCAGGACTCAAATAAATAACCTACTATTTTAAATTCTTATGTGATTTTTGGTGTAATTAAAACCAGGTTCACATTTTATAAATTTTTTTTTCTTGGATTATTTGGTTGTCTTTTTGTTGCATACTCATTACACCAAGAGCAAAGAAAAGAACATTTCACATAGTGCTTTTTATAAATTAAACCTATCAGGCAAGAAAAGAAGCAACCAATAGCTGGCACACTATACTTTGGAAAACGGGGACTGTGTGCACATCTGAAAAACAACTAAGTGTAAGGCAAAAGGAATGGAGAAACAAACATTTACTAACAGATGTCATGCTGTCAGGACATCTTCATACCTCACACTCTGCGAGTTGTTTTTTTAAATCTCATCATAAAGTAGCTCACATACTTGCATACACTACAAGCGTCACCCAACGAGAAATCTACCAGGCAATGCAGAAAAATAAAACCTACTAAATTCTTACATATACGCTGCCAGCACATTTTGCCTGGCTCTGGGAAAAATAATTCAGTTATACAACCCATAAAAGAGATATTTTTGGTCCACTTCCAGTAGGTTTTAGCCAAAAAGCTGATACTTCCTGGAAAAGCTGGTACATGCACATATACATATGCAAAAACATGTTTGGGCATTACGACAAATGCTTATTTGTCCCTCTTGACTCTTTGTGCCCTTTTGATTACTTATTATCAATGAATTCTTTCACTTCATCCTATACCCTGAGCTTCATTTTAAACTGGCTCATTTTGATTACCCACAAATCATCTTTACCAGATTGCATGCTATGGGTATCTGACATTCTGTGGTTAACTGCTCAGTTCTATATTAACAGTAATAACAACCACCATGTGCTCAGTTTGCCATGTGTGCTAAAAGGCCATCCAGTCAGATGCTTCTCTTAACAGCCTAAAACTGTTATATGCAAACACTCTTTCCCATTTTTTCAACTTAAAAATTTTACTTAGTCCAAAATTATAAAAGTCACTAAAAGAATACAACACTGTCACTAACAAGGTACACTAAACACAACAAGGTTTATCACTTACTTTCCATCAGATTTTTTAATAAACATGCAAATTGGTATGTTACACCATTCAGGAAAAAAAATCAGATTAAAAAAAAAATAACAAGTGCTTGGCTTTACTTCACATAACCCTTTATGAGAGAAGACAAAATTAACTTTCAAAAAAGTACGCGAGGGTAAAAAAATAATTTTCCAAGCATGGGGAAAAAGAAAATTTTGGAAAAGTGGAGAAAAATTAAAGAGGAAGGGAAGTAACTTTTTCACAGAATAAATTCAGTCCCATTAATGTCTGACTAACCCATTAGCACACCCTTGACCACAACTATATTCTCTCACCAGGAGAGATGACAATGCATTTTTTTTCTTTCAAATCTTCCTTAATTATTCAGTTGAATTTCTTCATTAGAGGGCCCGTTTCTTCTTCATCTTGATCTTCAGGGCTGAAGTCTGTACAAAACCCATTAGCAACTGAAGCTGATGGAGTCTCTGCACAACTTTCAAAGCCTGCCTGGTCTGGATAGATGTACTCCTCTGCAAAGCCAGGATGGTGCTCTGCAAAGCTGTTGAAATCATCTGCAAAGTGTGAACACGAGAGAAATGTAAAAATTACCAACATGATCTCCAGATGGCAAAGGCAAAGCAAGCATCATATCCATTAGTGTCCTACAGAACATACCACTGGATTCAATAATCAGGCATGTAAATGAAGAATAATGTCAGTAAATATTAATTACTGTCTATACATAGTAATGATGATGATGGGAAAAGAATTAAAAAAAAACTGGCCTGGAGGTCATGAAATCTTCCCTATATTTTCAATATTACTCTTAATAGTGTAAAATCTATGCTCCATGACCCTTCGTAATGTCTGGCACAAAGACACATTTTTCCATGATTTCCCCTCTGCTCCACAGTTTAAAATTACAAATCAAACAATTCAGACATGATTAAAGTGCACACTGCAGACTTTCATTTAAGGGCATCTGCGTGTAGAAATTAAATCATCATCATGTTTGGGACAATTGGCATAACATACACAAAAATACACAAAGCAGATGTCTGTTAACAACATGAACACCACCACCATTTATTTATATAGCACATTTTCATACAAATTATGTAGCTCAAAGGGCTTTACAAGATTAAGAAAGAAAAAAGGAAAATATAAAAATAAGATTAGACAATACTAAGTAACAAAGAATAAAGTAAGGTCCAGTGGCCAGGAGGACAGAAAAAACAAAAGAAAAAAGTAAAATCTGCAGGGGTTAATAGAATTTAAAGCAAATTCTGTTGATATTTTTACTCCCAATCTTATTCATATGAAATATTTTTTCCGCAATACAAAGTCATAGTGCCAAAACTTCTCTGTAGTATGCATAAAATGAGAAACCAGAAATATTTTATTTTTACAAATTACACTTTTATTTGAAATATTAAAAGAAGATAAAGTATTCAGGAAAACTGGATCTGCTGTGAAACATACTGATCAGAAATGTTTCAGGATTGTATTAGGAGTGGTTTATCTGTTCATGAGTTAGAACATTAACAGAAGTCTGACAAGCCATTCAACCCTACGAAGCTCATCAATGTTAATTGTGTAATTATTTGAAAATAACATCAAGTTGAGTTTTGAAAGTCCCTAAAGTCCCACTGTCTACCATTCTACTTGGTAATTTATTCCATGTAACAAAAAAACTTCTTAACTTTTGTGAGAATTCTGACAAATTATATATCTGTATCCTCTTGTTGCTGATGAAGAACATCATTTAAAGTAACAACAAGGATCCATCATATTAATTCTTTTTTATAACAAAAAATATCATTCATGTCACCACTTATATGTTGTTAGCTTAAACCATGGTTTCTTAAACAATAGGCTGAGGGTTGCCACTCGAGTCCCGAGTTATAGTTGTTATTTAATGGCAATTGGTCGTGGCTTGTTTGCAAAGGGGGTTGTGGTGGGTTGATTAAGCAATTGGCATTGCTCTAACAATCATGCACAATACTCCAACAGGGGCCAAACCCACTGCTTCACCACCATGATCCTCCATGATTCTGCAAAGGGGATTCTCTGACAATTGTCCATGATCCTCCAAGGCGGTATCGCACTGACAATCATATGGGCATTCAACAAGGAATTTGTCACAAAATTACTAAAAAGGAAAGATTGTAATTTCGGCTCAAACTGATAAGCTTGAACTCATTCCATCTTTCTTAATAACACATACCTCACGGTCCAGAAATCAGCCTTTGTTGCTTCTCTCGGGACTTATAATATGGACACCAATAATTCACACAAGTACACAAAATGAGGCTTCACTAGTGCATTATAAATCTTAGCTATAATATTTTTTGACTTATACTTCACAACTCATGCTATAAACCTAACATCCTATTAGACTTCTTAATCTGGATGAGAACACACCATTAACTACACCTGACTCAACTATCCATCTATTAAAATGAGCAGTGGTCCAAGCACTGAATTCTGGGGAACACCACTTTTATCATCATCTAATTCTGAAAAAGTTAATCTCACCATAATTCTATGTTTCCAGTGTTTAAGCCAAATTTGCACACAACTGCACAATGCGTCTTGAATTTGGTTTAACAACTAACCTTTCAAGTGGCATCTTTACAAAGGTTTTCTAACAATTCAGATAAATAACAATCATATGCACCTCTTTGGTTATATGCTTTTGTTGTTTTTTCATAGAATTTCAGGGCATTAGTGTACCATGATCTTCCCTGGTCTGAACCCATGCTTTTTATAAATACAGTATACCTGTGCTACTTGATCTTTTCCATAATAATTATTTTCCATTAATTACTTTGTATTATTCTTGTTGGCCTGTAGTTACTTAAACCAGACCAATCACCTTTTTTTATAAAATGGGTTATTTGCTAGCTTCTAATCCTTAGAAATTCCCACATGTGCAGTGATTTTTGAAAAATAAGCAGCAATTGTTTATGAGCTATACATACCACAGACACAACTGCACTGAAACAAATTGACATTCTACTGGAAAATGTCAAATCATGCTGTGCATCTCTAAAATATGTAAATCAATAGAAAACCTGAAGTAAAAAATTAAAACCTATTTAAATACTTGCCCTTGTACTACACATGGGAAAAGTTGAAAAATAAAAACTGATTAAAGTGTGACCAAACACTGATAAACACTGATCATTTTTATACTTCATATTTTGCTTTGAATGTAGTAAAACTTATATACTTACAGTCATGAAAAAGTTTGGGAACCCCTCTCAGCCTGCATAATAATTGACTCTACATTCAACAAAAAAGATAACAGTGGTATGTCTTTCATTTCCTAGGAACATCAGAGTACTGGGATGTTTTCAGAACAAAGATTTTTAGTGAAGCAGTATTTAGTTGTATGAAATTAAATCAAATGTGAAAAACTGGCTGTGCAAAGGGTCCCCTTGTAATTTTGCTGATTGAATGCATGTAACTGCTCAATGCTGATTACTTGCAACACCAAATTGGTTGGATGAGCTCGTTAAGCCTTGAACTTCATAGACATGTGTGTCCAATCATGAGATATAAAGGCATTTAAGGTGGTCAATTGCAAGTTGTGCTTCCCTTTGACTCTCCTCTGAAGAGTGACAGCATGGGATCCTCAAAGGAACTCTCAAAAGATCTGAAAATAAAGATTGTTCAGTCTCATGGTTTACAGGAAGGCTACAAAAAGCTATCTCAGAGGTTTAAATTGTCAGTTTCGATTGTAAGGAATGCAATCAGGAAATGGAAGGCCACAGGCACAGTTACTGTTAAACCTGGCAGGCCAAGAAAAATACAGGACCGGCATATGCACAGGATTGTGAGAATGGTTACAGACAACCCACAGATCACCTCCACAGACCTGCAAGAACATCTTGCTGCAGATGGTGTATCTGGTGTATCTGTACATCGTTCTACAATTCAGCACAATTTGCACAAAGAACATCTGTATGGCAGGGTGATGAGAAAGAAGCCCTTTCTGCACTCACGCCACAAACAGAGTCGCTTGTTGTATGCAACTGCTCATTTAGACAAGCCAGATTCATTTTGAAACAAAGTGCTTTGGACTGATGATACATAAATTGAGTTATTTGGTCATAACAAAAAGCACTTTGAATGGTGGAAAAAGAACACCGCATTCCAAGAAAAACACCTGCTACCTACTGTCAAATTTGGTGGAGGCTCCGTCATGCTGTGGGGCTGTGTGGCTAGTTCAGGGACTGGGGCCCTTGTTAAAGTCGAGGGTCAGATGAATTCAACCCAATATCAACAAATTCTTCAGGATAATGTCCAAGCATCAGTCACAAAGTTGAAGTTACGCAGGGGTTGGATATTCCAGCAAGATAATGATCCAAAACACAGTTCAAAATCTACAAAGGCATTCATACAGAGGGAGAAGTACAATGTTCTGGAATGGCTGTTACAGTCCCCTGACTTGAATATCATTGAAAATCTATGGAATGATTTGAAGCAGGCTGTCCATGCTTGGCAGCCATCAAATTAAAATGAACTGGAGAGATTTTATATGGAAGAACGGTCAAAAATACCTCCATCCAGAATCCAGACACTCATCAAAGGCTATAGGAGGCGTCTAGAGGCTGTTAGCTTTGCAAAAGGAGGCTCAACTAAGTATTGATGTAATATCTCTGTTGGGGTACCCAAATTTATGCACCTGTCTAATTTTGTTATGATGCATATTGCATATTTTCTATTAATCCAATAAACTTAATGTCACTGCTGAAATACTACTGTTCCCATAAGGCATGTCATATATTAAAAGGAAGTTATTACTTTGAAAGCTTAGCCAATGATAAACAAAAATCCAAAGAATTAAGAGGGGTTCCCAAATTTTTTCATATGACTGTATGTGTTTTGGACTCATTAGAAAGCTATATTTGTGTGGCACAGTGGTTAAGGACTTGGACCTCAATCCCCGAGGCTGTAGGTTCCAAGTCCCACTATTAATACAGTGTGACCATGAACAAATCACTTCACGTGCCTGTGCTCAAATTGGTAAGGCAAAAGAAATGTGACCAAATGTGTCTCAAATGTTTGAAGTCACTTTGGATTGAAGGTGTTGGCCAAATAAGAAATAACATTGCATATCCACAGATTTCAAATAAAAATTGAGCTAAATTAGTTTTCATAATCTTTACAAGCCACTGTAGTAGCAAAATCCCATTCAGTAGTGACTGGCACTTATTTCCACCAACCAGTATTATTTTTTTGCATTTATATCTGCATTTTTGCACACATGAATTAGTTGTTGTTTCTCATAATTATTTTAATTTTCTCCGGCTTGTAATTTTTTTTCTTATCAAAACTCAGGCAGTCCAAACTAGCAAAGTAGTCATAAATGGCAATAGGAGATGTTATGTCCAAACTCTGGTTTAATTGCTAATTATTACAATAGACAAAAAATTGAAAACATGTCACAAACCCCACATTGAGATATGACATGTATGTTGAAGTCTGTATCCACAAAACTTACCAAATGTAATTTTTCCTTTCTCCTCAACATCAATAGCCCTAAACAGATCTGTTACATTCAGTTCTGATACCCCCAAGGCTGTCTTAAGAATGCAGGCTAAACTTGCTTCTGAAATGGTTTTGTCTTCTGGTGATTCATACATCTTTAAAAAAAAACAAAAAAAAAAAACAGAAAAACATTATAGAGATTTGTTTTTACATTGCAAGGATGTTTTAATCAGGGTTATACAGTATATCTATATAATTTTCCTTCAAAATCAAACAGCAATATCTGATTTTACTTCATATGAAATACATAAATTTTAGAAATATACTTATAAAAACGCAAATCAGAAACTAATCATTACATCTGTTATAATATGAGGAATAAAAGATCAGCAACATACTAAAAAACAATCAAATCTATCAGACATCAATGCCACATCACTCTCATGAATCCTTTAAAGCTGAAAAAAACTCATTCTTAGCATTCTCTGATGGCCATGGCCATCACATGAAATAATAATTAATAAAAAATAATATTTGACAATACCTGAATGATTTTAAAGGTTACAATATCAAAGGTGAAAATATTTGAACATTTCAGCTTTAGGTATATAAATTGACAGAGATGAAACAACCCCTAATTTCACAGAAAAGAAATCATAACATCATACATCATGCTGTGTATATGCATTAGCCTTGTGTTCTTTCATATTCATTAATACTAGTCTACTGCTATACTATCACCCGGTAACTTAAACTTTTCTCTAAAATAAAAAACATTATACAAGTAAGGGCAAGTTGGAAGAGAATGTCTACTTCAAGCTTCACTATTAAAAAAAATTACTTTCAAAATGTGATACTGTAGGTCTACACAACCCTTCTTTGGAAAAAGGAGATTCAATGGAAACATAAAATGGTGGATTTTGGTTGATTGTTATAAAATATGCAGATAATACAGAAGGAAGCTTTTTTTCCAAATGCACATCTGACTTTACTAGTTTTATTAGGGCCAAGCTGATTGATAAATCGAGATCTGGATTAATAAGAATAATATCTCCCCCTGGCTGCAATGCTTTGAACTATAAAAACACGATGAAGGGAAATGCTCAATTTTAAGTCCCAGAAGAAATCAAAAGGCTGATTAGTATAGTGTGAAGTACAGCACTTATCAGATATGAACATTAATCAGTATAAATAAGCACCTAAAATGTAAATTTTGAAGGCCTTCTGGAAATTGCTATAACAATAATCTGTTGAATGAATGTAATCATGTTACAAGATATATATTAGGCTTCAAGGCAACACCTTTGTCTCAGTTAACTAAAGCAGCAATAAAGAAAATAATTTGAGTATAAACAATGCAAGAGGTACAGCATATTCATCTTTGGGTATATAGTGAATAACTAGATTACTTTTTCATTTTGGCTGTAAATCCTAATCTGTCAACTGCCTCTGGCTTTGGGATACTCTCTGACGGGACATACAGTTGTCATCTGTGCTGAAAACACTATCTAGAAGAGGAGCTGATTGCAGAGATGCATATGTACCATTTGGCTAACAATTACTCTTAAAAAGAATGATTTGTGGCTCTTCACTGGGGTGGTCCATGTAGCCATATAGATAGATAGATAGATAGATACTTTATTAATCCCAATGGGAAATTCACATAATCATCATAAGAGGAAAAATAAGTTGAATAATAGTGATAATTACTGCAATCTACAGAAAATATTGCTTTATATACATACAAAGCATCTTTCAATTACAATAGAATGCAAGAGAATGCACAAAAAATCAAAAGGATCGATCCACTACGGCTGTATTTGTTGAGCAATTAAATAAAAACAAATGCACATATGAACAACTTTTAATACAAAAGTAATGTGATATTCATATACTTGCGTGTATATATATATATATATACTTTTATTTTTAGCAGTATTTAGGCTAAACAGTTATTAAGATGAATGCACTGTGGTGAAACATATCTGTAAAATGCCATTACTACATCTTCTCTGCTGCAAGCTAGCTAGCCATCATGACTATGCATGACATACTACATTTGCTATTTGTCCTTGACTTGTCTGGCAGCATGTGTCTCTGACTTGAACTTCTGTCATCTAGCTCTGACTGTATATGCATGTGGGCTTAAGTAGAGACCTACCTTTTCATAAAACTCAACTGAGTTATTTGCAATACCCAGGACAAAGGGTTGAGGAATACATTTTACATTAAATTTGATGCATAAATCATAAAACTTTGTTTTTAAATTACACATCACTACTTTGGTTAGGTTCTAAAAGTGTTACAGCCCATGAGAAAGAACACATCAGGCTGGAAGCTGTGACTGAAGTATGGAGAAGTGTGCATAGCAAAACAACATACAATTGACAAGGCTCACAAAATCATTAACTGGTCTTCCTTAGGTTTTATCAGAAATGAACTGAAATTTAAAAGCACTGCTAATGCAAACAAAAATATAATGTATATTTGATTTTCCATATTTTATTATTTCAACTTTGGTGTCCTTTACTTTTGAGGTTAGTACGATTATAAAAACCTCAGAATGATAAAATAACAAAATACTGACAAAACAATAAAAAAAAAAATTTTGACTGGATGATAAATAAGTAGATCAATCCTATAAGTTGTTTATATATTTTAAAGGAAAAGACAGACATAAACTAGAGCATCTAGTTGCAATATCCTCATGTTATCTTCACCTAACATTAAGGTGACTAAAGCTTATTTACTGAACTTGTGCCTAAGAATTTACCATGAGGCAAAAACTGGAAGAGATTGCCATCTAGTGGCAACTATTTCTCTTCCCTCCAATCTATCTAGATCATTCAACATCTATACTGACATTAGAAAATGTCAGCTGAGAAATGAATTCATATCCATACTGGACTGTTTTGACTTGGTGCAACATGTTGATTTTCCTACTCATTCTGGTGGTCATTTATTGGACCTGATCTGCACATCTGGCTTATGTGTCAGCAACACTTACAGCAGTGATTTGGGGCACTCTGATCATAAAGCAGTACTTTTCCCTGTCTCATTACCTCTCCCTCCTTTTACCTGTAAACATTACATTTCTTTCAGAAACCTTAAAAATATATGTTCTTCTATTCTTGCTAGTTCCATTTCTGATCTTTTACTGTCTACACTTATTCCATCAACACTAGATAACCTTGTTGACCACTGTAACACATCCCTTCTTTCAGCACTAGATAAAACAGCTCCTTTAAAGCATAAGGAGGTTTCCTTTAAGTGCACAGCTCCATGGTACAATTCAGACTTACAGTCTATGAAAGCAGTTGGAGGAAACCTTGAGATATTGGCACGTAAGACTGGCCTCACTGTGCATATCCAGGCTTTTTCTGACCATCAAAGGGGTTACAGGGATGCACTAACTGCACCCAAGAACTCATATTATGGCAGAGTATTACAACGTGGCCATGATAACCCAAGGTTTTTGTTCTCTGTAGTTGTTAAACTACATCAACCTGAGTCTGGCCTAATTACCTCCTCTACCAAAGTCTGAAAAAGTCCTCCAATTTTTCTGCAATACAATTATAGATCTAAATAATTTAACTAACATAAATCCATCATCCATTTATATCTTTCCCTGTCTTCTCACTCCATCCAGCTCTTTTTCTAAATTTTTACCAGTCACATAGTTAATGACCTGCTTTGTAAGATGAGGCCGACTACCTGTGTACTGGACCCCACCACACTTCTTAAATCCTGCATTCCTGCCATAATCCCAACTGTTATGACAATAATAAATATATCCCTTGACACTGGCTTTGTGCCAGCCACTTTTAAAATTGCTTCTGTAATGTTAAGAAGTCTGGCCTTGATGCTGACAATCTTAACAATGTTTGGCCTATTTCTCACTTACATTTTCTGTCAAAAGTTCTTCAGCATGTTGTAGCTTCCCAATTCACCAATTTCTTAACCGCTAATAAATTGATGGAATCTTTTCAGTCTGGTTTCAGGGCAACTAATGATTTGCACAACGTAAGAAAATTAGATCCTTCTCAGTCACTCTTGACGGTGATCTCATCAGACCCCCTTCTGATGTAAGGAATCTTGGTGTCATTTTTGATTCCTCCCATTCTTATTTTACTCACATAAACCACATTAAAGAACTTTCCTACTTTCCCCTCCGTAACATATCCTGTGTTCACTCATTCCTCTCCTTCTCGAATGGTGAGAAACTTGTCCATGCTTTTATTACATCTCGCATCGATTACTTTTTAACTCTCTACTGGCAGGTGCCGCTTATAATCTTATATCACAGCTCCAGTTGATTCAAAATTCTGACACAAGAATCCTAACACTGACCAGTAACAGCGAGCACAGAACACCCATCCTGCTTCTCCTCCACTGGTTCCCTGTGACTTACAGGATTGAACATAAAATTATATTAATAGCCTACGAAACTTTAAATGGGCTTGCACTGGACCTTCTTCATTGCTATGTTCATGTTTGTCCACTAAGGTCCCTTGTTTCTTGCAATCTTGTTGTGCCCCCCACTAACCTACACTCTATGGGTAACAGGGCCTTTAGCTGTATAGCACCCAGAAAATGGAATGAACTCACGAAATTAATTAGATCAGCTGACTCCATTTATTCTTAAAAAAACAACAAAAAAAACTTTAAACTCATCTGTTCAGGAAGGCTTTTAACTTAACCTGACATTCTACCTCCTGTTGCAGTCATCCTATTTGTCCAGATTCTCAGTATAATTTGTTTTATATTTTTTTATATCACAAATGTTGTTATTTGCTAGGTTTTTCCTTTAGTACTGAATTTAGTATTTTACTCTGGTTTATTGCCTTTTATTCTATTTAATGCTTTTGTAAATCCTGTAAATATCTATTCAGGAAAAATTTGTATCCAATGTTATATATACCTACTGTTTCTTTATTAGACTCTGTGAATTGTCTTGAGCATGGGATAGGTGCTACATAAATAAAACGTATATTTTATATACACACACTGTATATATATCTCTCTATTATAAAAAGAAATCCTGTCCTGGAAAGCAAATGCAAGGCTACGATACGTGATCATCTCGGAAAACATTTTAAAGACCCGCGAGACCAAGGAGACTTGCCACGGTGCGTTTTGCGGGGACCGTAAACATGAGACTTGGTGCCAAGAGATTGTCCCAGGGCCGTAGCAAAAAGGACAGCGGCTGTACAGGCTTTAAAAAGATCGAAGGGCAGCGTGACAGCAGCAATTATAAGTTCATCAATATACTGAAATAAGTATCTGCCAACAAAATATTTGTAAGCTTACGGAAATGTGAAAAGACTGTACAACAGAATCTAGGTTGAAGTTTTTACTAGAGAATAGTATAGTCCTCAATAAAATAAAATGAAGCCCCAGCTTTCTAAAACTTCCATCCATCATATTTCCAACCGGCTTAATTTAATTCTGGTCAGAGCCCATCTCAGCAGCACTGAGCACATACATAGCCGGAGCCCGACTTGGGTGGAACATCAGTCAATCACAGGTCTCACTCCTGCTTACACATACATGATGATTTTGAAGAACTAGTTAACCGAACCTACACATAGTGAGGGTGTGTGAGGAAGACTAGAGTATCCAGAGAAAAAACATCTGCAGTAAAAATTCTCACTCCCATAATGTTTCGTAAGCAATTCTTGATTATTTCAAAAAGAAAAGGGAGTGGGAGTTTGGGGAAACAACAAGATAAGAAAAGTTCGGCTTCAAAAAGAGAATAAAGTCCCAATACCACCCTACCAGAAAAAGAAACAAAGTAAAAAAAATGTACTAGCAGCATGCCCTGTACATCCTAATGTAGCTAAATAACTCAATGAAACTGCATCAGATTAATTTAAATTTAACCTTAAAAAGCTTATACAGGGATAAGACAGTGACAAAATGAGGACAACTGTGTGATGGAGTTTGACTAACAAAATTCACAATATCTGATTAAAGAGCTGTCTAATAAAGGACATCGGAATGGTCTCCATACATTCTTCATTTGGCAGGTGTCTCCTCTATAACTGAATATACAAAAGATAAACGTATAAGGAATAATTTTAATATTTTAAAGTGGGCAGCAGAATCTTTGAGGGATGCTCTGAAATTTTAGGAATATTAAGTGAATTGACTATTATCAAACAATGGAAGTACATACCTTGAAGGCAAGTTTAATTGTTTTAAGAGTTTTAGATGGCCTGCACACTACTGATAAGGCAATTACAAACTCTCTGACGTCAACTGTACCATCTTCATTCTGAAAGACAAAAGTACATCCTTGTAGCAAGAAATTTTACTGTAATTAAAAAATAAACATTAGCTTTTACCTATCAATAATATCAATAACGATTTAAAATCAAGATCTTGCCATATTCACTGTTAATTATCATTTGTCTGAGCACAGCTTATATTTTGTTCAAAATAATTTAATTTTGATGTGATATTTTTTAAAATATTGCCTCCTTTAAATGCAATGGATTGTGAATTTGTCAGAGATGAATTTAATCTTGCTCACACAGTGTTTTCAGTCAAGTAAGGACCACATATTAAATTGGTCTCCTTCTAATTTTTACAGACGTGGACAGAGTTGTCAGCCCCCTTAGGGCTCACTGAAAAAGTGCTGTATGGCTCATGAAAAGTGATTGAATGAACCACAGTTGTTCTCTGTAAACCTTTGATATGTCATTGAGTAAAGTAAGGCAACTGTAAAAACAGATCAAGTATTGCTTATTCTACAAAGACATTCTAAAAATGGCCTGGACACATTTGTTTATACCCTTAGAAAAAATCATAGGTAATTGGATTAGAGTGATTTTTCAAACTAGCTGTTTTCTTTAATTAGTATCACTCGTGTCTCCAATTGTGCAGTCAGTCATTCATCCTATTTACATGGAGAAAAGTTGTCACTCTGCAGTTTGGTATCATTATGTATCCCATACTGAACATGGACCAGAGAAACCAAAGGAAAGAGTTGTCTGAGAAGATCAGAAAAAAATGATAGACAAGCATGTCAAAGGCAAAGACTAGAAGTCCATCTCCAAGCAGCTTGATGTTCCTTTGACAACAGTTGTAAATATTATTAAGCAGTTTAAAGTCCATAAGATTGTAGCCAACCTTCCTGGACACAGGCACAAAGAGAAAATCAACCCCATAATGGGCAGAAGGAAAGTGAGACAAAAGGCCAAGGACTACATCCAAAGAGAGACAAGCTGAACTTCAAGGTCAAGGTCCCTCACGTCTAATTGCACCACCTGTCACTTTGTGAGTGACAGTGGGCTACATGGACAAAAACTCAGGAGGACTCAACTGTTGAAAAAAAAACATAAAAAAGGCAGACTGGAATTTAGTAAAATGCATAATGATTAGTCAAAAATATTCTGGCAGAACGTCTTTTGAACAAAGGAGACAAAACTGGAGCTTTTTGGTAAGTCACATTATCTCTGTGTCCACAGATGAAAAAATGAAGCTCGATTGTGTTTTGGGGCTGCTTTGCTGCATCTGGCACGGGATGCCTTGAGTCTGTGCAGGGAACAATGAAAACTCTGTTTCAATCACTGGTCATGCATCCTCTAACAAGATAATGAGCTAAAACACAGAGCTAAAAGCAGCTAAGAATGGCTAAGAACACAACTTTGGACTATTCTGAAGTGGCCTTCCATGACTTCTAACTTGAATTCTATTGTACATCTATGGAAAGAACTGAAACAAGCAGTCTGGAGAATGTGCCTTTCAAACATGACAATACTGGAGCAGTTTACTCAGGAAGAGTGGGCCAAACGACCTGTTGACAGGTGCAGAGGTCTCATTGAGAGCTCCAGGAATCGCATGTTTTCAGGGATTGCCTCTAAAAGTTGTGCAAAAAAATAAGGTTAAGAGTCCTATGCCATTTACATTTGTATTATTATTTGCTGCACCTTAACTATAAAGTTTTGATTCTGTTAAATAAAAACTCTAAAGCCAAGTCTGATTTTTGTTAAATATGGAATAAACAAATGATGGGTGTCAATTACTTTTGTCAGTTTTATGTTATTTCAGAAACAATTGTGGGTTCTTCTTTTTTTTTTTTAAGGTGGGCTACTAACAATTTTGTCCACATCTGGCAGTGCAAAACCTCACAGAATTTACAGGGGAAAAGCATCAATAATAGAGCAGATACAGGAATAATAAGAAAGCCACAGACTTATATGGTGTTATATTTCATTGCATCTTCTTAATATTAGATGGGTCATTTTTAACATGATATTAGCCTATTACCATATTTTCAAAAAACAATAACTGCATATTAGCTGCCACCTACGTGATACAAACAAAAACCACTTATCAGTGTTAATAAATCAATACATCTGAATAAGAAATAAGAATAAGATGGATAGCAAAAGCACTTTAGTCAGTCAACAAACACTTACTTCATCAAAGAGAGAGAAGAGGTCACTCAGTGTGTCACAGTTCGTAATGTTCAAATGTGCAGAAAATTCTTCCATATTTAATCTTTTCCCAATTGTCTTTTGGGCTTTTTCGCCATACTCATGAAGATTTTTCTCAAGCTTCTCTGGCTTAAGTCTGTA
The DNA here is from genome assembly GCF_900747795.2 of Erpetoichthys calabaricus. Lineage (NCBI taxonomy): Eukaryota > Metazoa > Chordata > Cladistia > Polypteriformes > Polypteridae > Erpetoichthys > Erpetoichthys calabaricus. The sequence continues at coordinate 19,589,359 of NC_041406.2, read as the reverse complement.
TAAAATTAAGATCATATTGTGCACTTATGTTATACTTTTTCAGCATTCTACAACCAGTTACTTACTGTACATCTCTTATAGCTTGTTATTCTTGTCAATAATGTTGACAAATCAAAAGCCTTCTAGAGGAATACAACCTCAAGTACACAGATTAATGACAATCAACATGTTTGTAGAAGAGATTGTGGCTACTGTACATAATAAGGAAGATCCCAACAAGCAATCAGTGTGTGCGTTTATATATAATTAAATAAAAACACACACACACACACTATGGAATTAACTTTAGGATGTCCAGTTTGCCACCAATCTTATTATAATAATAATTTTTATTTATGTAGCGCCTTTCATACACTCAAGGACACTTTACAATTCAATACACACATTAACATGACAGTAGAAACTACACACATGAAAAAGAATAGCACTCATTGAAAAGATGTGTTTTTAATAGGAGTTTGAAATTAATAATAGATTTTTCCTCGCAAAGGCTGAGAGGGAGAGAATTCCAAATTTTAGGGGCTATCACTCTGAAAGTTCTGCCACCCATAGTTATTAACCTGTATTTAGGTACAATGAGTAACTTAGCGTCCGATGATCGTAATGCACGGGCAGGAGTGTAAGGAAGCAGCAGCTCCAACAAATAATGAGGGGCTAACCCATGAAGGGCTTTAAAGGTGAGAGGGATAATTTTATATTTGATTCTTGAAGAAACTGGTAACCAATGTAAATCATAGAGGACAGGAGTGATGTGATCAAATTTTTTAGCGTAAGTAAACGAGCAGCAGAATTCTGAACATATTGTAATCTATTGATATATTTAGTCGGGAGGCCATAAAACAAAGCATTGCAATAGTCCAGACGGGTAGTGATGAAAGTATGAATGAGTGTTTCAGTATCTTTCACACAGTCAAAAGAACGCAGATGAGCAATGTTGCAAAGATGAAAAAAGGCTGTCTGTACTATTGAGCTAATGTGATTGAAAGTAAGACGCTGATCTTGACATTACAGGAGGGCCTCTGGTTATGTTACAATGTTCAGTGTGACAATATTGCTTATCCTTATTGGGTGAAGTAAACAGCCATAAATTAAACACACTGTATTCTTGAGGCAACATGCAAAAGGCAACCCATGCACAATATGAGTTCTTCAAAAAAAAAAAAAAAATCTCAGTTTAAAAATACAAAGTCTTTCCTTCTCCTATACTGTACTTGACGTGTTTAGAAACCTGCTTATGGGATTGGATTTAAACATTGAATCAAAAGTAAATAATAGCCAAAATTCATTATTTGTAAACTTCAAATACACAATCTTAAAACAAACATTCACAGGTATAGGCTTCTCATGACTAATTTATGTATTTTGGTAATTCCTACAAGAAATGCTTAACCTGGACATGCAACACTTATAGTAGGCCGGCTGAAAAGTTGTTGAAATTCCTAAAATACATGTTGCTTGGATGTGGCAAGACACTTGAACACCCAGAGTAAAGTGGTGAAGATGTATAGAGAATGTACAAACTCATCACTCACAATGATCATGCTGATAACTGAACTGAGCTGGTTTCTTTAGAGCCAAGAGTAATCTTGACACTTAAAAATATTCCTCATTCTTTTCAAGATGTGTACGTGCCAATCTTTAAATGTTCATAGCTAGCTCATCTCTTTGTCACAGGTAACATATGTTAAATCCTGTTATAGCGAATACTGAAGTAACAACATTTTCAAAATAACGAATACTTTCTGTGGGCCCGTACAAACTTCCATAGAACATCATGTTAAACGTATCTCATTTTAACGAAATGTAAATATCTGTATAATGAATGTCTTTTCGACCAAAAACGGCCACCCAAAAATGTGATGCAAAAAATACTTAATGACACTCCTATACTTTCTGTGCTGAGTCTCGGGGACCTTGCAACAGGTTGTCTCAGAGAGCTGTTGTAAAATTTCCGGTCTCAGGCAGTCTCAGCAAGCATGTGGGTGCAACATCATACACAAAGCTTAAGTCTGAGTCAGTGTTCCCCCGAGCGTCTCAGTGTGGTAATTGTGTGCAGATACTGTATGACTTTTATAGGGCTTCTCAAAGTTTTCTTCGAGATGAACAAAAAAGTGTGAGAACAAGCGTCAGTTTATCCTGAAAGAAAATTAATAACCCTGGAAAAAGTTGATTCCAGAATGAAGAAGAATTACACAGTGAAAGCATTTGGGAATCACATCTTCATCTAACAACTCGTTTTCATTCTGAATTTTCATACCTGTATTTCTATTAAAAAAAAAAGTTACATCTAACGTCTTGTTTTCTTTCTGCGTTCATACCTGCCTTTCTATTAAAAAAAATACATCTAATGTCTCGTTTTCATTCTGGATTCATACCTGTATTTTTATATATTTGATTATCTTGTACTGCAATTTATTTTGGTACTTTGAATTACACTTGTTTGCTTTTTAAAGTGCCTTGCAGTGGTGTGCTCTTTGAAGATTGCAACATAAAATATAGTCTGATTGACTGACTGTCTTGTGACTAATACAAGAAAGGACTAAAAGCAGCACTTTAAAACTATATGAAACTCACCCTAGTCTTCTTACTAGTTTAGCGAACTCCAAAAGGCATGTGTCTGCTGGAAGTTTAAGTTGGCCTTCAGCCATTGCAAGTTGACAGTCTTCAAATGAGTAATCTGTAACTGGAACATCCAAAGCCCTGGCAAGGAACAAATGAAAAAGTGAGAAAAAAAAAACTTGGTGGTCTATCACTAAACCTTTATCTGTTACAAATGAAATTTGTTTAAAAAAAAAAGTTACTGTGTTACTTTACATAAATATTACATTAATTCAGTAACAAAAGCTTATCTGGTGAAAGCTAGTAAGGAAGTGGTAAACCATGTGTAAATAAAGTGAAAAGAACTAAACAAAATGTCACAGGGAGCCAGTGACTATTACACTGTGTAAGGCAAGAAGCTAAATAAAAATGAGTGTATTGCAAGCAATCCAGTAACACAAACTTATAACTAAAGTGTCTGTTTAGTTTTATTCCAGTTATTTGCTATAATATATTGAAACAGTGTGAATGGGTGGCACAGTGGCCAGTGTTCATACCACAAATCTTCAGGGGCTCGCTTTTGGGGGATGGAAAAATGTGATGGATGATATTTACTTCATAACACATGAAGGACTAGATGTATTTGTAAAACACAAGATAATGATTATATTTGCCTGTGTTCCTGGTCAATTTCACAAAGGTTCATATACTGTATGAGCTTAGCATTTAATAACAAATGGTGACCAGTGAAATGCGCACTTTTTCATACAAAAGAAGAAAAAGTAATGCAAAAGTGATGCACTGTTTGTAATACATTACAATTTATAATGTACCATTAACATTACAGTTAGCCAAAATAAGACCACCAAGTGTTCAGTATTTTAACTTTTACACAAACCACAAGATGCCCTACATGACACCTGCAGACAGTATAGCACCTTCAAATAGATAGATAGATAGATATTTTATTAATCCCAATAGTCAAGCTGATTAAGAGTGAGCAGGTTTTTCTGTCAAAGAAATTGGGGACTACGGTGGTCTATTAAAATCAATATCAGTATACTGCCAGCATAAATTCAAAGAACTGTTTTAACAAATATAAGCCTGCAAAAGTTTCATAAAACAATTTAAAATTAAATAGATCCTGTTTCAAAGATGCAATATGCTTTAGTTCAGTCTTCAATCTATTTTATGGTGTATAAAAAAGTTACATCCTTTGTTCCATAACTGAGGACTAGTTACTTAGTAAAATTAGACATCTGCTGTCAAATACAGCACATTCTTGCTATTCAAAAAATTCTCTTTCCGTGGATTTGATTATCTGTTATCATAATATAATATGCTGCGGGCCACAGGAACGTGTGTGGATGGACATAACGGATTGTATTTGCCACCACATGCAGTTCACAAAAAAAATTTCGGGTTAGTTATTGCATATTACTCAGCAGCAAAATTAGACATTAACCAATAACAATTCTGTGATACCCTAAGATGTCCTGGGCTGCAGACATACTACACCTTATGGATCAATGCATGTCTACCCAGCACAGGGAGATGTGGGTATTCAGTAATGGGGACCAGGCTCCCTACAAACAAGACAATCCCAGTAAGTGCAGATCATAACCTTGCACTGATTAAGTCGTTCCAATTTGTACACATCATCCATTGCTACTATTGATTGAATGATTTAGTGAGGTCCCTGGATCAGCCCTTCTGCGATTGCTCTTGGCCTCTGACAGAGTGCCTAGAAGACAATCGAACTTGACTATAAAAAAAGTGAAAGTCGTAACAAGATTTCTGTAGGTGATCCTGTAGAGAGATCATTACCGAGCCCTGAGGAGCCGCCTGGCCCAGTTTACCTTCGAATGGGCCAGTGTCTCACTAGAACTTATCAATATTTCAATATCCATGTTTTCAGTATCTGTGTGGTTTTTCAGGAACATGACCTCTGAGGATAATGAGAATTTACTGTATTATAACAAATTTTACAAAATATACTGGGCATGTTGTTTAAATTCTTCCTCATGATGTTATAGGCAATAAACTAGTTACGTAAAGGAGCACTGAAGGGATTTTGACTTACTTTGCCATAATGCGCCTTACATTATTTGCAAAGATAGCTGGATTTTTCTTTTCTTCTTCAGATGGTGTATAAACAGGGAGAAACTGCATAACAATATAATCATATTAATATATACATATAATGTGTACATTCACACCTTATACTCTACATTACTTGCGTATTTTTAAAAGAGGGTAGAAGAAAGGGTCCTTAAAATGTTTTGTAAAGCTATAAATTATTTTAACACTTATTCCTCTTCCTTTGCAATGATTTCAGAGTATTTGAAAACAGGAAATATAATTAGATTGACATCAAACGGTTATTGTTTGATGAATATACTACCTTTAATAAGCAATTTAAATATAGCATGTTCACAATACAAATCAATTAGTGGCAGTTTACTAATTGACATTACCAGTGAAGGACTGATTTAAATCTAGAAATAAATGATTAGATATACAGAAAAACATACAATGTACATTAGAAACTAATACATACCCTTCAATTAAGATTACTAAAAAGTATCATGCAGGCTACATTGCAAATAAAATCTGGTTACTGTAGAATTCAGGCAGTTTCAGGACAATTTCAGGAAAATAATTCAGGTGATTTCAACTGTGTGTTAAGCTGTACACAAAATTCATAATCTACTTGCTGTCCCATGCACCAGACTTTTCAATCTCTCAGAGACTGCTCTTCCCTCTCTATTTTCAAATCTGATTTAAAAATATTTCTCTTCAATGCACATTCACGTGCTTTTTTTGTTCCAAGTGACCGTGGGACTGTTAAAGGCACTTAAGAAATGAAACTTATTATTAAATTACTATAAATTTTGAAATTTAACCAAACGCTCTGCACATTAATTGTTAAGAAACCCCACATTTGCATATGTTATCGGCACAGTCGTGGAAGCATGCTTGGGACTATCTTTTTATGACGGTCCCAAGACAAGTTTGGTTTTCTTCTGACTAACTTTGAAAGACATTATTTCTATGCATTTAAAATAAAATAAATAATTCAGACAGTACTGAAGTTTTTATTTTTCTTCTTCTCCATTGTCAATTTAGCCTTTGTCAGGTACTCTAGAATCATAATTTTTATGTATATGCTAAACCTTTTCTGAGTGTTTGTGTTTAAATGGGACGTTCAGTGCAGTGATTTATGCAATAATATGAAGTATATTAAAATTAAAAATACATTGATGCATCTTTTCCTTTCAATCTTTTATCAAGTACTTATGCAAAGTTGAAAGCAAAAGTTTTTTTTAGCAAAACATTTGATTCATCTCAAATAGACCACAGTCAGAATGAAGATGTGCTTGTGTATGAGAATTCTATACTTCTGAATTAGTGTTGGTTAAATGATTAACCTTTTATTCATCTTTACTTTCTGGCTAAAAATTTTTTTGTAATATTTTATTTAATTGAAATATTCTTGCTTAAGAAACCATTTTGTGTCTTCCTGTATAGAGCATTAGTCTAGTGTGAAAAACCTGTGTAGCTCAAAGTGGGTCATTTCAGTGGATCAAATTCTAATTCAAGCTTGCGCCTCAATAATCTGAGAAGCACTACATCTCAAATAATGACTGTGTAAGTGAGAAGCTGTAACATTATCTTTTGAAATAAATGTATGCAGAGATCACTAGCTGTTACCTGAGACTGCCTCAAGGCATTGCACAGAATGCTTCAGATACTTCACACTTTAAACATTGTGTTTTTTCCCATTATGTAAGATATGCAATCCAGTGTGAGAAAACTAATAAAATGCTTTTAAGAAAATGTATACAAAAAATCAGTTTTTAACCATGTATATTTTACTCACTGTTATGACAACCAATTAACACTCTAGGATGTTAAACTGATAATAACCGTGCTAGTGTGTACAGAGTTCTTAACTGAGCTGTGATGCACAAGTAAATCACTAATTACCCAATTAGCATTAAAAGTGTTTACTGTAACTACATTCATTGAGTATATACACTGTATTATTGCAATAAAAATAATTTGTTTAAAATTGATTTAACAAATTTTTTCTGTTTGAAATTCACATTTAGCTCTTAGTTAATTGGTTTGAGAATTTGATGCATTTCATTTCATCAGTAAAAATGGTATTTTTACAACCCATCATTTTTTAAAGATGTTTTCCTTGGTTCTTTTTTATGATTAAAAGATAAATTAAAGATAAATTTACATTTGTATTTCAAACAAATTCTAAGATATTTCAAAGTCTACAAAGACTTAAATTGTATACCTAGCCCAGCATTACCACATCAATATACTAATATTTTTACCTACCTCAATTTCTACTACATTGTGCAGCTGACATAAAGTTAGCCACAAAATATCGAACCTTAAAAGAAACAAAGAATAATTAATCAATTTAAAAGGCAAATTATAAAACAGCAGTATTTTTTCAAACAAAGTGAAATGTATTACACACTATTCCTACAGTTAATGGACTCATTTTTCCATTGTTCTTTTGTGTTTTACAAACATACTATACATGTAATTCTTAATTTAGTTTTACAACAATAATCAAATTGTAATTTACTTTTGTTAATTGCTAAATAAGTGATACACAATTCTGGGGTAGCACAATGGTTCAGTGCCTCGCTGACACAAAGCTCCAAGTGACATGATTCAAACATTAGTCTGGTCACAGTCTGAGTGAAGTTTCTCATTAAATCTGCATGGGTTTTCATTCTGATAGTCTGGCTCTACAACCATATTTCAAAGGCATGCATGTTACACTACGTGAACTAGTGTTCAAAACTGGCTCTGTATGCAAGTGTGTGGGTTGTCTGCATATGTGTTCCCTGTGATGGATTCACAATTAATATAAGGTTGATTCCTGCCTTACAGTCACAGCTAGTAGAATAAACATGAGCTACTCCATAACTGAGTGGGCCTGAAAAAGAAAGAATGGATGAAACGTGATTCCAAGATGGTGTATATTTCTCTTTGTAGCTAAGTGGTGCTTTGAGGCTAAGCAATTGTTTATTTAAGTGGCATTTAAAAGATCTGGTCAGTGTTATTAAGTGAATCAGTGAAGGGGACTGAATCACAAACCTTGTGCTCTAATGTGTAATGCTGTAGAGCCTACTTTCAACTACTAAAAGAATTTTAAAGGCTAACTAAATAGTTATGATGATAAGAATCTCATGAGAGTCTTTTGAAAAACTTCAACAAGAAAAGATAACTTCTCTTTTTGACTTTTATCTTTTAAGTAATTGTTAAATGAAACTGAAACACACACAATAACTTGGGGTTGGGGGTAATTGTTAACATTATTCAAAGTTATTGTCTATTTTTACCTGCATTTTTATTACTCTTTAATTTAAAATTGTTTTTTGTATCAGTATGCTGCTGCTGGAGTATGTGAATTTCCCCTTGGGATTAATAAAGTATCTATCTATCTATCTATTTTGGGTAAACTGAAAAATGACAACACCCTAGATCAAGTAGAGAAAGGCAGCTAAATGACAACTCATGTGCACAATAATTAATATCACTGAGTCGTTATAATGTGCGTTAATCTGACAAAAATATAAAACCTCAAAAGTGATGAATATGTTAGATTAGTTTTCTTTTAAGAGGGACAATGCTGTGTGTTCGCACCAAAGAACTTCTTTGGTTTTTTGTCAGTTTATTTTGGCTCCCTGTTGTCACTTTTCAGGGACATGGCAGACAGTTTAGGAGTATCTCAGCCAAGCTTCACTCCATCATGCCTGCTTGTTCGGGGAGCCGTTAACCAACTAATGAAAGGTTTCATCCAGTTTTTGTATGGAGTGGGTATACATACATAAAACATAACATGTTTTTGCCAACATAAAAAGGCAATTTGCAGTAGTGTCTGGTTTTTCTAACATAATCGGAGGAAGTGATGGTACTCATATTGCAATAAAGGCACTTAGCAGTAATGAAACTTATTTTGCCAATCAGAAACAGTGTAATTTCATTACTGCACAAGTCATTTGTGATGCCAAGATGAGACAGACTAACTACCTGGCTCGGTGATTTATTTTATTTTATTATGTAAACTAGTTTTAGAAGACGGCTTGCTGACATTGCTATACTTGGCGGTTGGCTTGTTGGTAAGCTAACTGTCTGAAGCCTCACTTTTTCATATGGCCTGTACTGTTCATTGTAACTGCAATTTTGTCATTACACGTCAGGTGATAGCAGCCACCCACTCAAGACGCTAGAATCTTACACCTTTTCCCAAATCACAGTTAGAGTGCATAGGACTGGTGCTATAATGCTGTGCATGCTCTTGCGCACTCAGCTGTAAAATGTATCATGGCACACCAAATACAGGTGTTGGTTTTTCTGTGCATAAAGTGAGAGGCTGCTTTACCAGCGAATGAAGGTCTGGAAACACGTACCATATTTTTTGCACCATAAGACGCACCTGACCATTAGACGCACCTAGGTTTAGAGGAGGAAAACCAGAAGAAAAATATTCTGAACCAAATGGTGTACTAATATGTTTAATAAAATATAGCAGAATAATATTTCAACCATGTAAATTCAACAGCGGTATTAAGAAACATCATCACTGTCATTAACAAATAAGGAGAGACTTTAAGGTTCAAGCACTCTTTTAGTTTTATGGAAACCCCAAGAACTCCTCATTGCTAGTGTCAGAATTTATGAAGCTCAGTTGCTCACAATCACTTTGCAGGAGCACGTACCTATCATCACGCGGCATAACCTGTCCAAAGCCACCAGGGGACCAAGCACGTTTGGACCAATGCTCCCTGAAGTTATATCGCCAGTCTAGTCCCATCTATATTTGTAATGCCACAAAGCCCTTCATCTTGTGTTTTGTTGTGGGTTTCCAGTTTGAAAAACGAGAATGTGGTGCAAGCACAGCCCTCGATTCAAAAAATTGCTCTGCATACCTGTTTGTCTTGTTGACAGTAGCTGAAAGGCAGCTTCAGGAAAGAACAGCCTGAAGTAGTCCAGCGGCTGGTAATCTGTCGAGGCCAACAGCAAGCCATACTGTCTTGTGAAGTCCGGTAGCCAGTTTGGCTCCCACGGATCAATGTCTAGGTATTCCTCCCACACGAACCTTGCCATAGGTGCACGAATGCGCTCAGCTGGGGCGGCATCGGCTGGTGTCCCGATCAGCTGATGCCAGTTCCTCACTCTCTTGTTCGACCTCCTGATCACTCTCAACAAAAGTCCGACTCAGTGATAATGCGCAAAACATTTGTTTTCTGCACTCGCTTCGCTCCCTCGTGAGATGTCGATGCCATCTTGCCATTGTTTACATTTGTTTACATTTCGCAACTCACGCACACGCAAGGATTAGATGCCGAGTCAATGAGTCTAACATTCCTCCAAGCACAGAGGGAATTCCTGTAACGTAACAGTGAGTTTTGTCGCCCTCTACCCCTGGATGTCAACTTTTGTCAGGTAATACACATCATGGTCTGTGACACAATATTCGCTCCATAAGACGCACAGACATTTCCAACCTTCTTTTGGGGAAAAAAAAAGTGCGTCTTATGGTGCGAAAAATACGGTAAATCCATACAGCTAGTTGGAATCTGACCCCAGTCTCCTTAAGCTGTGAACTCAGACTTGGCAAGCTTCTATTAAATTATGAATTGATTATTTTTTATTATTTATATGAATTGTATATAGTGGAGCTTTGATGTTCAATGTCTTTGGTTGCAGCTATTCCTTTAACCTATCCAGTAATAAGTTTCAAGGTATTTTGTTTTGAAAGAATGACTTTTCTAATGGTTTCATGTCATAAGACTTACCCTGTCATCAGTTTGTTGATTTGTGGTGATGCAAGTAATTAGTAAAGTAAGTAAAGTGTAAAAGAGCTGTAGTTTTATTTTCCTGTTGAAGAGTTTCAGCTTGTTTGTTTGTACTAGTTAAAACCAATTATTACTTTGGGCCTTAATTACATGTCATTACATGTTTATAAATGAGTAAGAAAATGTGTAAAACAGAAATGCTGGATGCTGAAAGACTGAAAATATATATATATATATATATATATATATATATATATATATATATATATACACACACACGCATAAATGTGCAAAAGTTCGCTGATAACACTGCTATCGTGGGCTGCATCAGGAATGGGCTGGAGGAGGAGTATAGGGACCTAATCAATGACTTTGTTAAATGGTGCGACTCAAACCACCTACACCTGAACACCAGCAAAAACCAAAGAGCTGGTGGTGGATTTTAGGAGGCCCAGATCCCTCATAGACCCAGTGATCATCAAAGGTGACTGTGTGCAGATGGTGCAGACCTTATAAATATCTGGGGAGTGCAGCTGGATGATAAATTAGACTGGACTGCCAATACTGATGCGCTGTGCAAGAAAGGACAGAGCCGATTATACTACCTTATAAGGCTGGCGTCCTTCAACATCTGCAATAAGATGCTGCAGATGTTCTATCAGACAGTTGTGGCGAGCGCCCTCTTCTACGCAGTGGTGTGCTGGAGAGGCAGCATTAAGAGGAAAGACGCCTCACGTCTGGACAAACTGGTGAGGAAGGCAGGCTCTATTGTTGGCATGGAGCTGGACAGTTTAACATCTGTGGCAGAGCAAAGGGCGCTCAGCAGGCTCCTATCAATTATGGAGAATCCACTGCATCCACTTAATAGTATCATCTCCAGACAGAAGAGCAGCTTCAGTGACAGACTGCTGTCAATGTCCTGCTCCACTGACAGATTGAGGAGATCGTTCCTCCCCCAAACTATGCGACTCTTTAATTCCATCCGGGGGGATAAACGTTAACATTTAACATTATAAATAGTTATTGTCTGTTTTTCACCTGCATTATTATCATTCTTTAATATTATTTATTGTATCAGTATGCTGCTGCTGGAAGAATGTGAATTTCCCATTGGGATTAATAAAGTATCTATCTATCTATCTATCTATCTATCTATCTATCTATCTATCTATCTATCTATCTATCTATCTATCTATCTATCTATCTATCTATCTATCTATCTATCTATCTATCTAAATACATACTGTATATACAAATATACATACACACACACTATATGACCATTAAGTTACATTAATTTATTACTGAATGTGTTTAAGATTAATTTTACATTGAATATTCAGTAGAACAGTGACAAATATTTTTCCAGAAAATGCTTTTCATTCATTAATATGTAAAAAAAAAAAAAAAAAAAAGAATTTAATGCCACCAACCACCTTTAGTCAACAATGGCCAGGAAAAATAGTGCAGAATGAGAAAGCAAAGGTTAACTTACGCTCCAGGACCTTGCCATGTCCAAGTGATTGTGTCCTTAGTAAAACAAAAAAAAAAAAAAAAAAAAAAAAAAAAAAAAAAGTGAAAAGAAATATTTACATACTGTAAATTTGTAGAAAACCAAAGCAAGTGATTATTAAAGAACAAACTGTTCATATATACATTCATAGAAGTAAGGGGAAGAATCTGGACACAGAAAACTTCAGTAGATTCTTGTCAATCAAGATGTTCAGAGAGTAAATATTTAACAGCCTAAACTAGACAGGGGAATTCTAGAGATATTTTTTCCTGTGACGGGACTAAACAAAGACTGTGGTAAAGATGGGATGTTTGAGAAAAAGGTCATCTTATCTTTTGCAACATCCTACCAAGAAACTGTACAGATCCACTAATCAGTGAACAGTGTAAATTAGGGTCCTTTGGTCTTAATACACAGGACGACTTACGAGAATTTCATCATTCTTCTCAAAGCTACTCTTAACAGATCCCTAATAATAAGGTTTTTCAGCAGTTACTACCCGACAAACTTGATAATTTCAGATGATTGTCATAATTTACTTTATTTGCAGAAATTTTAACACCTTTTGTTCAAATTTAATGATAAAAACTAACCAATAAACAGAGATATTTAAGGAGCACTTGTTAAGACGTAAGTACATACAAAAATAAGAAAACAATAATATGAATTGCCTCCTTTACACTAAAAGACAAAGCAAATGGGATATGTGACTTCCTGAATCTGAGAGAAAAGCTTAAAATTCAACTGAGATTTCATGTAGACAGTTAAGGTGAGCCATCTGATTAAAGAATAAATTAGCTGGTAAAAGAGATGCCAAATATTTAGAACAGCAAGCCGTACAGTCTTTATTAGAAACTTCTAGTATAGGCAGTGGGTGGCACAGTGATTAGTGTTGTTGTCTCAGGGTTCCAGGCATCCCAAGCCAGGTCAATGTCTCTGTGGAGACTGCAAAATCTTTGTCTTTTGAGTTTTTCTCTAGGTGGTCCTGTTTTCCTTGTATTTGCAATTGAAGCACACTGGGAAACCTAAATGAACTCTCTTTTGAGTGTAATATACAAAGAGGTGGCAGTCAATGAGAGAATGGCATAGACTATATAAAAAACGTATATTGCATGTTATGTGAATACTAACGGAAGCTCTCCCTGGACTGCAGTGACATGCATTTTGGGCACGGCTACACTGCAACACACCTACTGGATGGCTCTGTACATGGAGTTAGTTAGGCTTAAATGTTTTATAAAGAAAATGTACATAATTCTGTAATGACTTTCTATATGGTAGGACTTCCCATGGTGAATAGCTCTGCCCTTGGTCCTTCTCACCCCAACTTCCTTTTACAAATAACCCAATAAGAGTAGCCTAATCTCCAATTGTTTTGATGATGGAAGGATGGCTTAAAAAAAAAAAAAAAAAAAAAACACAACAGAAGGTGGTCATGCCTTTCTCATGCTACGGTCACGGGGTTCACATTTGGCATTCACTGCAAAGGTATAGATACTGTCCTTTCTGGAAAATGGACTCTAGATCACAATCTCTGAGAAACTAGTCATAAGAAGAAAATCTGAAGATAAAGACTTTGCAAATTTCTGGATATTCACAGAAAAATGACATCTGTATATCTCAAATTCAGGCAATATATTAAGCATCATAATTATAAAAAGATGGCAAAATTGTTTTTTTCTAGCCTTTCTGATTAGTTAAACCAAGGGAGTGAACCTGCTTATATATTAAGATGATATGTGGTCAGACAAGTTTGAACAATAAGAATGTATTTTCTTCATGCCACTTCTTGCCAACAAACCCTGGTAAAGGTAATTAATTTAATCTATATTACTGAAAAGGGTGAAACATATTCTACTTGACACTGACTCAACAGCAAATTGATTTCTTCAAATTAAAAAAATATCTAGATGAATGATATGTAAAACGGCAAAGACAGACACCATAAATACAATTATTCAATGTGAATAATTTTATTACATTAAAACAATCTTTATACACTAGTTCTCCTATTGTTGAATCAGCTGGCCTTTATTCTTCTTTATTCTCTAAGTGAATACTAAGAGAATAAAGAACAGTAATAGGACATTCATATGAAGTTTAGAAATATTGATATTTTTGCCACAGAGCATAATGCTCTTTTATAATTTTATCTTTTATCATTTCACTGTTAATTCACCTTTTTCTAGGAAGTTTGTATTCTCTTAATAATGACAAAAAGAGACAAGATATTTTGTACTTTGCCTAATTTACATCACCCACAATGGTGGTGCAGTGCATAGCATTCTAAGTTTGAGTCCCTCGCCCAGAAGTTGTCTGTATGGAGTTTGCGCATTCCCCCCATACCTGCATGGGTTTTCCCTTCTACTTTCTAAAGATGTGAAGTTAACTGGCCGTTCCAACCAGTGGGTATACATGAGTGGCCTCTGAGATAGACAGGCATTATTCTGTCCTTGGCTGTTTCCTGCCTTCAGGCCAGGGAGGCTAAAGAACACTCCTGCCCTTTGCAATGGGTTAAAATATCAAGCAACATCTGACTGTTGGGAGTTACTGGTAATTCTGTCATTGACCACTAGATGACTCAAGTAGAACACTTTTGATTTCAGTGTTTTTGTCATTCTGCAATATTTTAATAGATGTGGATAAATAAATATTTCTCCTATAAAGAAGAATATAAGAAGACAAAATGTAGTGTATGCTTGTGTACAACTGCAAAGACATATATGGCACAGATACACATTGATCAATGTACATCATTGAAATATAACATGAAAATTACAATAAAGTCTTACATAATGAATACATAACAAGTCCTGACAGGGAAAATGTTTTGTACATTTGTACAATAAAGTCTAGTATCCACAAGTCTGTACCTGGCAAGGAATTATCTTAAAAAACGTGGTAAAACTTTTCTACAAAATGTCTCGACACAGCAATGCTGGAATTAAGACTTTTCCAGGGAAAAACTGATTAACTGTTTTACCCTACAGGAAGAAAAAATCATCTAAATTTGACGTGCAAAACAATGCTCATTATGGTCTTTTTGGATAAATATGTCTGCATTTTCATACTCGCAGTTTAAGATCAATGCGAGTCAAAACATTTGGAAAAAAGGCATAAACTGACACACAAAGCATCCACTTGGCCTAAGGTGACGAGTCAGGAAACAGCTTAAAAGGTTGTATTCAGAACAGGGTGCAAGAAAGAAACTCTGGTGGAAATCCATATAACATGGAAAAAACATGCAAACTCCAAACAGAAAGAGCCTTGGTTGGCAACTAAAATGACTAAGTACTGTAAGTATATTATCTTTAAATTAAAAAAGAAGGAACTGCACTATCCCTATGGTGACACAAAAGATCACTATGCATACTTTTATCCTGTTATACCCCTTGAACCCTCAGACCAAACGTCAGACACCAGATAAAAGTCCAAATATAATATTTATTAGGCCAATAAAGTGCACAAAGCACCCTCCACTCCATAATACTTAATAAATCAATAATCAATAATCACAATCCTCCACTCCCAGACACGTTGCCACCCTTCCACCCAGCTCAGCTCATCCGTCTGGGATTTCCCAGAGTCCTTTATAGTCTGTGACCCGGAAGTGTTTCTCTCCCTCAGTCCATGTGACTTTCTATCACTTCCGGGTCAGGCAAAAACTTCTTTTCTTCATCAGCCTGGAAGCACTTTATTTCTTTCAACCATGTGACTAGGATTTACTTCCAGGCTGTATGGAAAATAAACTTGTCTGTGTCTCCCTGCAGCGGCCCCGACGTTATCCAGCAGGGCTGTGTATTAAAACTCCATAGTCCATGATGCCCTGCTGGAATTCGGGGCATCTCCACGTTGCAAGGAGGGCTCCATCTAGCGGCCTGGGGGTATTGGCCGGGATGAATGGCCGGCCATATCCCATAATATATATATATATATATATATATATATATATATATCTGTATACAGATTGATGAATGAAACATTAATTGTACAAAAATTATCATTTCTTTTCACTCTTGACTATATTTATATGTGCTACTACAATTATAAATCCTGGCAGTTCATTTACGATTTTATGTTCTCTCATTATTTGGACTATACCTTTCAAGTTGGTAAATATGTCCCATACAAATAGACAGATTATTTCTGGTCACTCCATGAAAATAATCTGTATTCCTCTAGCAACACTGGTTTTGTCCTTAGGCTATACTATTGCATTGTACTCAAAATACCATAGACAGGGCTGTTACTATCTTTTTTCTTTTTACATACTGTAGCTTAGGTGGGTTTCATTTGGGTACTACAGTTTAATTTTCCAGTAAACATTGTACTTGTATAATGAGAGTTCAGAAAGCATATGATATTGTGAAGAATTATTACACATACTTCATTGTTTTTAATGTAAAGCACTTTGGGATAGCTGGACACCAAAACAAGACATCACTTACCAATTTGTTAGGATATCGCAATACCACAGGCTGCACGGGAACTGCAGGAATAAATGCACCTTAAGAAAAAAACAAACAGGTGCAAGTTATTTTAAAATACAAGGCAGGGTAAGTTTAAGCAAGATGTGTCCACTTGACCAACAGAAAGAACAGTTAATGACACGATTTTCAGTACAGAAGGCCATCCTAAATAAAAAAAAAAAAAAAAATACTGCTTTTTGTTGAAGACATTAAACACTATCAGAAACAATTTATATTGTCATTTATATTTTACTCTTTTCTCTTTCATTGAAAATTGAAAAGAATGAAAGCTCTATGAAGCTATTTTTCAAATAAGAATTGTTGAAATGATGTCTGTATTTCCGCAAGTAGAAATATAACCTAAAAACACACATGGCAGACAAAATAATATCCAGCATAATTGGTATTAGATGTACATACAGTTTAGTGTAAGAAGCCAAACATGGTCATGTTTACCATGATATGAATGTTAAAACTGACTGAAACTTTCCTTCCTCACTGCTACCAGTCTCCACTATGGACCAACTATAAGATCTTGCTTTTTAGTATTTGGTTTATTGTATTAATCCCGAAAACTGTCTTTTCGCATGACCTTCAGAGGTCAGAACACAGGGTCAGCCATTGTACAGCACCACTGGAGCTATTTTCAATGATCTAGTGGAGTAGGATGTCTTCTGGCAATAATGGAATTTGAACTGACAACATTAAAGATACCAGCTCAGATCCTTCACTTCAGAGCTACCCATCTCCTTTATGTATATGGGGTAACATTTAAAAATATTTTTTGGTTGAGCATTCCTTTAAGCACCGCATTTAATTAATTTACCTATTTGTGGCTGCCCTGTATAACTGTTTGGTTTCATAGTGGTTTCAAATTCAGTGGTAACAATCTTGAGAAAATATTAGTCATTGGATTAAAAGATTAAATAAAGATTAAAGTAAACTTTTCCCAAAATTTCTGTATTTATAAATTACATTCTGGTGGTGTTAACTGTAGAAACATGATACATAAAATAAAATTTGCTTAAAAAGGATAAGCAATCAAATTTTAATTTCATATACTGCTTTTTCATACGAGCGCCATAATAATGCACAGTAATTGCAGTATAGGAAAAAAAAAGCAATAATAAAATCAATTAAAATAAATTTTCAGTTAAACACAAATAAGGTCTCCATCGCCAGGGTCTAGTCCATCTTGGTCTTTCCCACCTATACCTGACACTAAATTGGCATTACACTTGACCCTCACCCCTCATCCTACAGGTGGTGAACCCAGAAGATCACGCCACATCATTGCTTAGTGTGGAGCCCAGCCAGGTTATATGGGTTGCATGCCAGCAAATGCCACCCCCAGTCCCAGCTCTGGGGTAGGTCCCAATAAACCTAACTTGGGCAGGGTGCATTGTTTTTTAAATTGTACCATCATGAGGGCTGCTGTGAACAGTTCTTTGTCTGACCTTTCAGTCCAGACCCATTCGACAAGGGAAACCCTACAAGGAACAAAAGCTGCATAAGCCTCAGAATCAGTCAAAGCAACAGCCTAGTGTAAGGAAGTCTCGGCTGGCCTGCTACCACCACGAACCTCACCAGAACAAGCAGTTTTAGAAAATGAGATGAGATGAGAGAGAAGACAAATATTTATTTAAGTATATTATGAAAATAAGCCATTAAAATCATACTCAAAACCACAAAAATACAAGCGGTTAATATCTTTCCTTGTGGCTGCATTGTATGCACAGGAGCCCACCTCTATGACTTAAGAAAAACCCAATCCTTTTTGAGCTCTGTCGCGGAGAGTCGCAGGCTCCTATGACTATGCTCCTGATAGCATCATACTAGACAAGACAATTGGTGGTCATGGATGTGCACCATGACTCTGCACAACTTGCTATGGTTAACAAAAAGAAGGCTATGTCTGAAAATGGCTGGAAAAGACAAGGGGTGTGACACTAGCTTTAATGGCAATCCTACTGTTGGGGGGCCTTATCTGTTTACCAGAAGGAAACCAGGTGAATGGAGGTGTGCATGACAGATAAAATCTTAATGCATAAGTTCCAGCCTGGAAACATTAAAAGAGAATGCACAGTGGGAGATAACAGTCATTGTTTTTAGGTGCATATAAGCATACAAGTACAGTAGCATTTTGTGCTTTATAGAGAGCTGGCTTAAACCTGGTATACCCAACACTGTTTTAAGGCTGGATGGATTTCATCTTATTCAAGCAGACACAGACCCAGTGCAGTTGTAATGCATAATGGAGAATGGTGAAAAAGGGAGCATAGTACAGTTAAAACTAGTTTGTAATTCAGACATTGAAATTCTGGCTGTCGGAATTCATCCATTTTATTTACCCAGGGAAATAAATGAC
The DNA here is from genome assembly GCF_900747795.2 of Erpetoichthys calabaricus. NCBI lineage: Eukaryota > Metazoa > Chordata > Cladistia > Polypteriformes > Polypteridae > Erpetoichthys > Erpetoichthys calabaricus. The sequence continues at coordinate 19,570,636 of NC_041406.2, read as the reverse complement.
ATCATCCTTATTAATGTTTATATTACTCTCTTTGCAAATGCCACCAACCCCCAAGTTTTCCCTGCAGGTTGGAGGACCTGCTTGCAGGTCTGGATACAGGTTAACGTCATATCCAGGACTCCATTCAAACTAGTGTGGTGCTGAGGTGTCACCCGTTGCATGAGTGCACTCGAGTCCTAATTTGGGATCCTGAGGTGGTTCGTTGTGTGGTGGGTGCAGCAATGTGCTGTATCAGTGCATGCTCCCAACCTCTCTCTCTAACTTTCTGCAAAAGGAGACCTAGCAATGGAAATGATTTATTCTATCACTAACATTTTAATGATGGCTCACTCAACCCTGTAGTTATATTTGGCAACTTCAACCATGTGACTTTGGAACAAATGATGACAGATTTCTATCAGTTTGTGACTTATTCCACTCAAGGAAATAAAAAGATGGACCTCCTGTATTCAAATTTTAAAGATGCATTTAAGTGTAGTCTACTGGTTTTGTTAGGCAAATCTGACCACAAACTGATTCATCCCATGCCCAGCTACAAGCCTGTTATTATACGGCAAACATTTACCACCAGAATAGTGAAGAAGTGGAGCCTGGAAGCTGAAATGGCTCTAAATGACTGCTTCCAAATGAGAGACTGGGAAATGAAGTGCGAGTCAAATGAAAACAATAGTGAGAGACTCTCTGTCACTGCTACACAGTCTATATTAACTTCTGTGTTGGCACAGTGGTACCCACTAAGACAGTGTGTTGGTTTCCAAACAACAAGGATTACTAAGTAAATAAAAGGTCTCCTGAATTACAAAAACAGAGCATTCAAATCTGGTAACAAAGAGGCTCTGAAGGATGTACAGTGTGTGCTAAAGAAAAAGCTGAGTAAAGGAAATGGAACTGAAATACAGGTAGAACACAAACTCAATCAGAACAACAAGAAGGATGTCTGGAATGCAGTGGGTATAATTGCTGGATTCAGGCAATCCAGGGCTCAGGTGCTAGAAGGGGATGTGGACAAAGCTAAAGCCCTGACACAATCCTTATTACATCATCAACAACAACTACCACGTCACCTGGAATGGCTACTGCTAAGTCCAACTAGCAAACAACTGAGGAAGCTACAAACAACAAACACTGTAGGACCAGATGGAGTCAGTCCTTGAGTTCTTAAGGCTTGTGCTGACAAAGTTTGTGGTGTCCTCTGTCACCTGTTCAATCTGTCTTTAAGGCTTCAGAAAGTGCCGCTGCTATGGAAAACATCCGGCCGGCATTATTCCTTTTCCAAAGAAGATAGGCACTTCTTCACCTAATAACTAGAGACCAGTGGTACTTACTGTATGTCTCATATCATGAGGACCTTTGAGAGACTAGTCCTGGACTATGAGTCCTCATGTTGTAGACCACCTGGACCCAGTGCAGGTTGCCTATCAGACAAAGATTGGAGTAGAGGCTGCAATTATCTATCTGCTCCGCAAGGCGTATTCTCACCTGGACAAAGCTGGCAGCACTGTGAGGATTATGTTTTTTGATTTCTCCAGTGCCTTCAATACCATCCAGCCATCACTGTTACGAGTTAAACTCAAGAGATACACAGGTGGATGAGCCTATTGTGTCCTGAATAATGGATTATCTATCAGGCAGATTGCAGTTTGTGAGACTCAAGGACTGTGTTTCTGATACACATGTAAGCAACACTGGAGCACCACAAGGAACAGTCCTATCTGTTTTTCTCTTTACTCTGCACATCTCAGAATATAAGTGATCGGTCATGTCACTTGCAGAAATTCTCAGATGATTCTGCACTTATTGGGTGTATAGATAAAATGGTTGTGACACAGTAGAGGAGTCAGGTGGGAAAGTTGGGTTTCTTAGAGCAGAGAGAATTGTCTGCATTTTAACAACAGCAAAAACAAGGAACTGATTATTTACTTTCGCTGCATCAGTGAGCCTCTAAGCGTAGTCACTATTTAGGGAGTGGATGTAGAAGTGGTCTGCTCCTACAAGTACTTAGGAGTCCACATCAATGACAGGTTGGACTACTGAAGAAAGGGCAGAGCAGGCCCTTTTTTCTTAGGGGACTGCATTCCTTCAATCTGGGAAGCGAAATCCTTCACATCTTTTATAACTGTGCTGGCCAGTGGGATTTCCTATGGTGTGGTGTTCTGAGCTGGTAAAATCACCTCATGAGAGGCCCAATGAATCAACAGGCTAATTAAAAGGAGAGGCCAGTTATAGGAAAATCACCTAACATTTACGTAAACAAAAGTACACATATCATATAATTAACAGTAAAGTGCCTATAAAATCTCTGCATCATTCATCAGGACCACTCCTAAAGGAATAATTTAGGAAAAATTAATTTAGTTAATGTAATAATACAGTAAAAGTTAATACTAAATTAAATTTAGAAGTCTAAGAGAAATTAATGAAACAGAACATATAGACATATGACAACTGAGGACATAAAAGTCTTCTTCTTCTTTCGGCTGCTCCCGTTAGGGCATCACCACAGTGGATCATCTTGTTCCATATCTAACTGAGGACATAAAATGAGATTCCAAAATACCAGGATAATAAACTTGGGAGTCCATTGTCCACTGGGATAAGGAAAATCAAGCTAAACCACTGCATATTACAAGAAAAAAAAAACACTTTAAATAATAATAATACTTTTAGAATATTGGAAAAACTGAAGTTGTGGAGTTTTGAGCAAGAGCTTTTTGCGGATGTTGTACTTAAAACCCTTAATTAAATCCTCTTCACTATAAATTACACTTTAGCAGTTTGGCAAGTGATATATTCCTGTGGTTCAGGAAAAAAAAAAATGAGATAAACTATAAGATATTAATGGTATTTTGAGTAATTTGGCTCTTTAATAGAAGAACAGCTCAAATACAAACAGTCAAATATTAACAAAATATTAAATATTAAATTTATTTTCCAGAGCACTCCATGCCCCATAGGTCACAGTATAAAATTTAGACAAAACACTTAACATTAGAACACAATTTTGCTTGGCAAAAGTATACAGTTAGGTCCATAAATACAGTGGTGTGAAAAACTATTTGCCCCCTTCCTGATTTCTTATTCTTTTGTATGTTTGTCACACAAAATGTTTCTGATCATCAAACACATTTAACCATTAGTCAAATATAACACAAGTAAACACAAAATGCAGTTTTTAAATGATGGTTTTTATTATTTAGGGAGAAAAAAAAATCCAAACCTACATGGCCCTGTGTGAAAAAGTAATTGCCCCCTTGTTAAAAAATAACCTAACTGTGGTGTATCACACCTGAGTTCAATTTCCGTAGCCACCCCCAGGCCTGATTACTGCCACACCTGTTTCAATCAAGAAATCACTTAAATAGGAGCTGCCTGACACAGAGAAGTAGACCAAAAGCACCTCAAAAGCTAGACCATCATGCCAAGATCCAAAGAAATTCAGGAACAAATGAGAACAGAAGTAATTGAGATCTATCAGTCCTGGTAAAGGTTATAAAGCCATTTCTAAAGCTTTGGGACTCCAGCGAACCACAGTGAGAGCCATTATCCACAAATGGCAAAAACATGGAACAGTGGTAAACCTTCCCAGGAGTGGTTGGCCGACCAAAATTACCCCAAGAGCGCAGAGACGACTCATCCGAGAGGTCACAAAAGACCCCAGGACAACGTCTAAAGAACTGCAGGCCTCACTTGCCTCAATTAAGGTCAGTGTTCACGACTCCACCATAAGAAAGAGACTGGGCAAAAACGGCCTGCATGGCAGATTTCCAAGACGCAAACTACTGTTAAGCAAAAAGAACATTAGGGCTCGTCTCAATTTTGCTAAGAAACATCTCAATGATTGCCAAGACTTTTGGGAAAATACCTTGTGGACTGATGAGACAAAAGTTGAACTTTTTGGAAGGCAAATGTCCCGTTACAATCTGGCGTAAAAGGAACACAGCATTTCAGAAAAAGAAACATCATACCAACAGTAAAAATATGGTGGTGGTAGTGTGATGGTCTGGGGTTGTTTTGCTGCTTCAGGACCTGGAGGCTTGCTGTGATAGATGGAACCATGAATTCTACTGTCTACCAAAAATTCCTGAAGGAGAATGTCCGGCCATCTGTTCGTCAACTCAAGCTGAAGCGATCTTGGGTGCTGCAACAGGACAATGACCCAAAACACACCAGCAAATCCACCTCTGAATGGCTGAAGAAAAACAAAATGAAGACTTTGGAGTGGCCCTAGTCAAAGTCCTGACCTGAATCCATTTGAGATGCTATGGCATGACCTTTAAAAGGCGGTTCATGCTAGAAAAACCCTCAAATAAAGCTGAATTACAACAATTTTGCAAAGATGAGTGGCCAAAATTCCTCCAGAGCACTGTAATAGACTCATTGCAAGTTATCGCAAACGCTTGATTGCAGTTATTGCTGCTAAGGGTGGCCCAACCAGTTATTAGGTTCAGGGGGGCAATTACTTTTTCACACAGGGCCATGTAGGTTTGGATTTTTTTTTCTCCCTAAATAATAAAAAACCACCATTTATAAACTGCATTTTGTGTTTACTTGTGTTATATTTGACTAATGGTTAAATGTGTTTGATGATCAGAAACATTTGTTGTGACAAACATGCAAAAGAATAAGAAATCAGGAAGGGGGCAAATAGTTTTTCACACCACTGTATTTGGACAGAGACAACTTTTTTCTAATTTTGGTTCTGTACATTACCACAATGAATTTGAAATGAAACAACTCAGACGCAGTTGAAGTGCAGACTTTCAGCTTTAATTCAGTGGGGTGAACAAAACGATTGCATAAAAATGTGAGGCAACTAAAGCATTTTTTAACACAATCCCTTCATTACAGGGGCTCAAAAGTAATTGGACAAATTAAATAACTGGAAATAAAATGTTCATTTCTAATACTTGGTTGAAAACCCTTTGCTGGAAATGACAGCCTGAAGTCTTGAACTCATGGACATCACCAGATACTGGGTTTCCTCCTTTTTAATGCTCTGCCAGGCCTTTACTGCAGCGGCTTTCAGTTGCTGTTTGTTTGTGGGCCTTTCTGTCTGAAGTTTAGTCTTCAACAAGTGAAATGCATGCTCAACTGGGTTAAGATCAGGTGACTGACTTGGCCATTCAAGAATTTTCCACTTCTTTGCTTTAATAAACACCTGGGTTTCTTTGGCTGTATGTTTTGGGTCACTGTCCATCTGTATCGTGAATCAATTTGACTGCATTTAGCTGGACTTGAGCAGACAGTATGTCTCTGAAAACTTCAGAATTCATTTGGCTGCTTCTGTCCTGTGTCACATCATCAATAAACACTAGTGTCCCAGTGCCACTGGCAGCCATGCACGCCCAAGCCATCACACTGCCTCCACCATGTTTTACAGATAATGTGGTATGCGTTGGATAATGAGCTGTTCCACGCCTTCTCCATACTTTTTTCTTGCCATCATTCTGGTAGAGGTTGATCTTGGTTTCATCTGTCCAAAGAATGTTTTTCCAGAACTGTGCTGGCTTTTTTTAGATGTTCTTTAGCAAAGTCCAATCAAGCCTTTCTATTCTTGAGGCTTATGAGTGGCTTGCACTTTGCAGTGTACCCTCTGTATTTACTTTCATGCAGTCTTCTCTTTATGGTAGACTTGGATATCAATACGCCTACCCACATCTTCCACATGCAAGCACCACACCTCAAATCAACTCCAGGCCTTTTATCTGCTTAATTGATAAGGACGTAACGACGGACTTGCCCACACCTGCCCCTGAAATAACTTTTGAGTCAATTGTCCAATTACTTTTGAGCCCCTGAAATGAAGGGATTGTGCTCAAAAAATGCTTCAGTTGCCTCATATTTTTATGCAATCATTTTGTTCACCCCACTGAATTAAAGCTGAAAGTCTGCACTTCAACTGCATCTGAGTTGTTTCATATAAAATTCATTGTGGTAATGTACAGAACCAAAATTAGAAAAAAGTTGTCTCTGTCCAAATATTTATGGACCTAACTGTATGTACTGTGTATGAATCATACTGTATCTGTGAATATTTTGACTTGATACATACTGAACTTATCCTGTAACTTCCCTTATCATTTTGAATGCTTGTATAATGTCCTTTCTTGCCTCTACTTGCTTAAACTAAAAGGCTCAGCTTTTTCAATCTTTCTTCCAAGTTCATACTCTGCAGTCTTTGCATTTTTTAAATGAAGTTAAAACTAAACAAAACCCTTCTGATGAATCCTTTACAAATCTCCCTTAACTTCTACTTTTAAGACTAATGTCTTACTGGGTAATTTAACATTCTATTAAGTGTTTGTAACTGCTTATGTAAATTGCCTGTTTGTTTTTTTTTTACAGTGAAAAGTCCACTACATCTATTAAATTCTTCTCATCAGCTGTATTTTAAAGTTACTGATGTCTTCCATTCTGATGTCTTTACATTTTTGTGTAACATCTATTTCCATTAAGCTTTATATGCCATATTTATGCTCAAGACTGAATCATGTTCAGGTCCATCTGTAATGATTTTACTAAATGCAGGTTATCCAACCATTCCACTAAGTTAAGTGTCTTCTGCAGGCTGCTTGTTTAGGCAGATTTTTATCTAGACCACTTACTGTATATATTATCTAAAATTGATTATCCATGTTATTGCAGACCCAGCACTGATGTGTTCTAAACTTGATTTACCCCTTAAGGCAAAATGTATAAACTCCTGATGGAAAATTTAGGGAGTCTACAACAGTACAACTGTCAGCATGTCATTTTGCCCCACAAAATGAGGATACTGAGTACAATTAGAATTTACTGAACTCAGACTTTTATCTATAACCATATTGTTACTGGACATTATCAAACCATACATAATCAAACAAAAGCAAGTCCTGCAGGCCTAGTACCCATCTGTTTTATCAGTAATTTTATTAGCCATGTTCTCATGTGAACATTCTGTGGGCTGTAAATAAATAAAATTGTAACTTTTTATTTTATCTACTAGCAAGTTATTTTTAAAGCAATATTAAAAACAAGATACTGAAAACAAACTTAAAATGCATTTACTGAGCTAATTCCTTTTTAAACAATTGACTTTACCATTTTTAATTTCACTCACTAAATAATATTCCTATAAAAGTAATCTTCAGGAGAATAGCCTTATGTCACAATGAGGTCAAATTCTTTTTATAGATTCTTTTAGGAGGAATGAGGGGTGTCTGTCAGGAGATTTTACATTTAAAACAAGAGAAAAACATTAGGCTGAACATTGCTTTACGTGTGTATCACAGCACCACTTTGCAAGAACAACTTGATTTTTCCATTTTATTATGTCCTTCTTTTCAGCTGTAGGGCATGAAACATACATGGAAAAACAAATGAGCTGCTGGGCTATTTACACTCAAAACAGGCATGCAATTCTGGTTTTCATCCTATCTAACTGTGTGAAAGGCAAATAGTCAATTTAATAGGAAAACAGAACAAACATTTAAAAGGTATTCTTCCTTTTGTGGAGTTTGAATTTTCTCATTGTGTTTACATGCAGTTTTCATGTAGTTCTGGTTTCAAATAACAAATATACTGCAGAATATCTCCATTATGAGAATCAATGAATTTTACGTAAAGTTTAAAGACACGAATGGGATTTGAGTGAAGGTGTTTTGTGTAGCATGGAATGCATTGGGACAGATATCCACACATTGTATCTCCCTTCTTCTGCCTATCATTTACTTGGAGATAAAAGATTTATGCCCTATTGTAGTCGCCCATTAAAAAAGGAAATCACTCATTTTGCACATGTATTTAATATGTAAGTCTGAGTTTAAGAAACATATTTCAACTTAGACCACAAAAAACAATAGTCAATACTTATAAGGCCATTATACATTATTTGAAAAGTGATTATGGTTATTATTTGTATTTAATTACAATATGCACTCCATATTGTTTTGATGAAATTCAAAGAAAATGTACTTTACACAGGTGCTCACTCACATCAACTCAAATGACTTCAAAAGCACGTGCTGAAACACAAATGCCTGTGCCAGAGTTTGACTAATCTTGGGCAGGATCTGTTTGGACTTGGCATGTTTTCTGTGCATTCACACTGCCTGTCTCTGTGAGTTCTGTCCAAAGAACTAAAAGTCAAAAGGCAACTCATTCATGGCCCACTGTGAATAAGCGTGTGTGCCGTTCAGATAGATTTGGACTGATGTACAGTATGTTTGTCCAGAGAAATGTTCATACTCCCTGTGACCTGATAATGAAATTGTGACTTTAGATAGCAAATGGATGGACATTAATAGGCTCATGTTACCATTAATTGTCTGGTAAGCAGTTTCAGGTTGCAATAGCCTTTCGAGAAACCTGTGGTGCTACTGACTATCATGTATTAGTATATATAAAATAACCATTTAAGGAAAGAGGGAGATAATGGAACACATTAGTCTATATTAGAAGTGACAATGTAAGGCTCTTTTACTAAAACTGGCTTCCCCAGTTTCTGCTGCTAGATTTACTTCTTCTGTGAAAGAACACCAAACTGCAGCAACGATACCAGTGCCTCTTACTGATGAGTGGATATTGCAGTAAAGGTTTACAAAAATATAAAGACTTGAATTTTATGGTTCAATGGGTAGAAGCTGGTCCATGATAGTCCCATACTATATCAAATTCTTGATGATCTGCTCACAGAACAGTTAGTCTTAATAAACTGTCATTAAAATACCTTTTAATTTCTCATAAGATGAGGTAAGCTAAAACAAGTTCCTTGCAGTTTTTACTGCATAAAAATTGCCCACTCTTCTGTACACCCAACCTTCACCCCTTTATTTGTCAATCTCATTTTCACAATAGTTTTCTCTTAGAAACTTGCACTTCGTGATGCACAATATAGTTAACACTAATCTCTGTAAAATCTCTTTATTACTGCCAAGCTAAGGTTTTTGCCAATGACAATAATATCCAGTTTGATCTCCTAAATGATGTGGCTTTGGTTAAAAAACACAGAAACAGAGATCAATTATCTATCTATCTATCTATTAAGAAAGGAAAGTTTTTAAAATTTCCTCCTCTTCTCACACATTGCCAATAACAAAGTGTCACTAGTTTCCTTTCATTAGCATACTGCAGCTGTGAATTAGCCCACCTATACATTGCTGGCCGAACACAACCCACTACATAAGACTCTGCTGAGAAGGACACAAGTTTTATGAAATGGATCATAACAACACAGCAAACAAACCAACAAGGAAGCAAAACAAAGGATGGTATCCGTCATTAATATGGCACCATCTACTTCTTCATCTTGTAATTGGATTACTATTTAAAAGCAACAAAGAAATGTAAATTAATTACGCAAAACCAAACCACTAAAGACACAAAAGGCATCTAGCATTATTAGTGCTGCTAATAGCGTTGCGTTATTTGAACTTTAAGGTTTCCAGTGTTTTCAGCGGCTGACCAGAGCTTTGGCCGTAAAAGGGTCGGTGCCTGTCGTGGCGGCAATCCCCGAACCTGTTGGTGGACACCAGCGGTGAGGGATGCTGTCAAGCTGAAGAAGGAGTCCTACCGGTCCCTTTTGTCCTGTGGGACTCTGGAGGCAGTTAACAGGTACCGGCAGGCCAAGCAGAATGTGGCTTCGGTGGTTGCTAGGCAAAAACTCGGGCGTGGGAGGAGTTTGGGGAGGCCATGGAGAACGACGAGATTCTGGTCCACCGTCCGGCGTTTCAGGAGGGGGTAGCAATGCAGTGTCAACACTGTATATGGTGGAGATGGTGCGCTGCTGACCTCGACTCGGGACGTTGTGGGTCGGTTGGGGGAGTACTTCGAAGACCTCCTCAATCCCACTAACATGCCTTCCAATGAGGAAGCAGAGCCTGGGGACTCGGAGGTGGGCTCCCCCATCTCTGGGACTGAGGTCACCGAGGTGGTCAAAAAATTCCTTGGTGGCAGGACCCCGGGGGTGGATGACATACGTCCGGAGTTCCTCAAGGCTCTGGATGTTGTAGGGCTGTCTTGGTTGACACGTCTCTGCAACATCCCATGGACATCAGGGACAGTGCCTCTGGACTGGCAGACTGGGGTGGTGGTCCCCCTCTTTAAGAAGGGGGACTGGAGGGTGTGTTCCAACTACTGAGGGATCACACTCCTCAGCCTCCCTGGAAAAGTCTATTCGGGGGTTCTGGAGAGGAGGGTCCGTCGGATAGTCAAACCTTGGATTCAGGAGGAACAGTGTGGTTTTTGTCCTGGTCACGGAACAGTGGACCAGCTCTACACCCTTAGCAGAGTCCTGAAGGGTGCATGGGAGTTCGCCCAACCAGTCTACATGTGTTTTGTGGACTTGGAAAAGGCGTTCGACCGTGTCCCTCTGGGAATCCCGTGGGGGGTGCTCAGGGAGAATGGGGTACCGGACCCCCTGATAAGGGCTGTTCGGTCCCTGTACAACCAGTGTCAGAGCTTGGTCCGCATTGCCGGCAGTAAGTCAAACCCATTTCCAGTGAGAGTTGGACTCCGCCAGGGCTGCCCTTTGTCACTGATTCTGTTCATAACTTTTATGGACAGAATTTCTAGGCGCAGCCAGGGAGTTGAGGGGGTCCGGTTTGGTGGACTCAGGATTGGTCACTGCTTTTTGCAGATGATGTTGTCCTGTTTGCTTCATCAGGCCGTGATCTTCAGCTCTCTCTGGATCGGTTCACAGCTGAGTGTGAAGCGGCTGGGATGGGAATCAGCACCTCCAAATCCGAGACCATGGTCCTCAGCCGGAAAAGGGTGGAGTGCCCTCTCAGGGTTGGGAGCGAGATCCTGCCTCAAGCGGAGGAATTCAAGTATCTTGGGGTCTTGTTCACGAGTGAGGGAAGAATGGAGCGTGAGATCGACAGGCGGATCGGTGCGGCATCCGCAGTGATGCGGGCTCTGCATTGGTCTGTCGTGGTGAAAAAGGAGCTGAGCCGTAAGGCAAAGCTCTCAATTTACCAGTCGATCTATGTTCCTACCCTCACCTATGGTCATGAGCTATGGGTAGTGACTGAAAGAACGAGATCGCGAATACAAGCGGCTGAAATGAGTTTCCTCCGCAGGGTGTCTGGGCTCTCCCTTAAAGATAGGGTGAGAAGCTCAGTCATCCGGGAGGGGCTCAGAGTAGAGCCGCTGCTCCTCCGCATTGAGAGGAGTCAGTTGAGGTGGCTCGGGCATCTGATCAGGATGCCTCCTGGACGCCTCCCAGGTGAGGTGTTCCGGGCATGTCCAACTGGGAGGAGGCCCCGGGGAAGACCCAGGACACGCTGGAGGGACTATGTCTCCCGGCTGGCCAGGGAACGCCTCGGGATTCTCCCGGAAGAGCTAGAAGAAGTGGCTGGAGAGAGGGGAGTCTGGGTATCTCTGCTCAAGCTGTTGCCCCCGCAACCCGACCTCAGATAAGCGGAAGAGGATGGATGGATGATTTCCAGTGTGTCCCACAAGAAAAACAGCACTTTTTTAAACATGTAATGTGAAGCAGTGGCTAAGGGTAGTGATTCAGCTCCCATCTCAGACTCAGTATGACCCTGAGCCACCACTTAACTCTCTAGTCCTCCAGCTAAAAAAATGTAAGTAAACAATTATAGCATTACTTTTTCTTGTAAGTAGCCTTGGATAAAGACAACATCCTACTATTCAAAGATAATGCTTAGTATTTTAAAGTCAGAATGAGCAGATTTTTTTTAATGCAAGTACAATATACCACACTTCAAAAAGAGACACACATACTAAAGACTACCAAACAATAAAAAAACAGATACATATTGAAACCTAACAGTGAGTGAAATAAGGGTGAAGAGATTTCTTTAAAGTAAATAGTGAACTATGGAAACTAAGATGCCAAGCTTCTCACTACAAGATAGAGCAGTGCTAATGAGGTTTATACAAAGACATTTTTAATAGTTGACTGGAAAGACCAAATGAAACGAAGTCTTCAAAGATGCCAAACAAAAACAAGATGCTTATTTGACATTTTTTTCTGAAATTGGCTTTATGACAAACCAAAATCACAAATTTGTCATTTTTGTAACTCCTCTTTAGGAGTCACCTGTCCTCTGAGATAGATGGTAAAAGACATAACAGGCGTGAGCCACAATATATCAACAACAAAAGATTCCCATGTCAAACTTTCCTTTTCATTCAAAAACACAAGAAAAAGTTGTAGAATATGGTGTATACTATCTGATATAGTTTGTCTGAGATTATATGTTCTGTAGATGGATTATTTTTCTTTAATAGCCATTTTGGTGTAGACGTTTGTTTTACATGGGAAGTATCTAATTTTAACAGATGGCTCATTACTCACTACAGAAAGGAGCCGACACTCTGAACCAAGGCTATAAGCAAATACACAAAGTAATAGGTATAAAATAACGGCTCCAGAAGCAAGAAGGAAATATAATGGTGAGAAACAATGGGTAAAAAGAGACAAAAAGCTAAGAAAAATAAGACAATGGAAACTATTAGAAAAAAACAGAATAAGTACAATAAACAAAACTTGTACATTACTGTACTTAATATAGTATATTGCGTGAGACTAATAAGACAACAGCTACATTTACAATATAAAAGCTCACCTGGATCAAATACTATAAGTGGTATTTCAGCAATCATGCAACAGTGGACATGAAAAGCCATCAGTCTCAAATATTATAGATGCAGTCAAGAAATATGTAACAGCCTAAATAAACAAATCTGCTGAAAATAATATCAGCAAAGAACCTTCACAAAATCAGTCTCATGAAAAATCTGGTCAGGAGTGCTAGTTTTATGTTTTGAAGACACAGAAGATATTTGATTGATGGTTGTGAAGGGGCTGATGTTAGTTGAAGAATTTGCAATGAAAACATGCCACAGTTAAGAGAGTGTGACTAATCTGCTTTAATATTGCTTGTACATGCATGTATTGTGTGTACATGTATGTCATTACATTAAGCACAAAATGCATCAATATTACATTAAGATTTGTGCTTACCTAAAACAAATCTTTCAGTGTTATAGATATATATCATAAGCAAGAGAGCTTTCAAAAGGCATGCTAATCCAGGGTGAAATGAGAATGCATTAGGGTTTCTATTACATCTTGACAACACTGCAAATAGAACATCTACTTGTTTCATTGAGATAATCTAGATTCTGAAAATGTCTGATTATCCAGTTTCTAGTGTCCACTGTTTGGGAATATCAGCAAAAATCCAGGTTTTCCATTCAGAACATTCATGAAGTATTATTGTTCATTGTATTTACATGTAACACATTAGCCTTCTCAGAGCTGAGAAAGGTAGAAATGGTTCATTTGTAGCAGAAAGTTAACAAGAAATTTATGAAAACAATTCTTGAAACTAAAATAAACCTATATTGTTTTGAAATATTTTCAGGGGAAGTCTAAAAATATAAACTGTATTGTCGAAATAATAGTATCCAATGTTTAAGCAATGACTACTTGGCCTCATTGGATGAACAGTTAAGTAGGTTTAGAAAAATGGATGGCTATATCAGTGAAATACAACTCAATGTCTTATGTGAAAGAAATAACATTTAATACTAACAATATTAATCAGCGGCTGCTTATTTTTAAAAGTTCAAACATCATCTATCCAGCCAAAACGTTAAGAAAAATAAAACATTTCTAATTAAAAAATACATTTACAACTCAGCATATTCACTGTTCTAGTATGGCTGAGGCACTCTTAACTGGTTCTGGGTTTTAGTTGTGTGTATATTCTTTTAAAGAGAACAGTGCAAAATACATACCAGCCTTAAATGTGATCAGACAAGATCTGTTAGTGCAAGTTCCCTCAGGGAATATCATTATCTAGAAAGAAATAAAGCACAGGTCAATATCTAAATCTGGAAGTGTATTATGAAATCAAATATTTGGTTAAATTAATTTACAAAAAATTGTTAGCAAACACAAATAAATTACCATAAATAGAGTACTATAATGATCTGCCTTTAACTAAAACAAACCTCATATGTGAATTTTAAATGTACAAAATTAGGGTTCTGTCCATTTGGGATTTTAAAATTATGCAAACAGTTTACAGTATACAAAAGTTACTGTGCATTTTATTGATCTACATTCCTCCATCTGTGTGCATGGGCATTCAAAATGTTTAATGCACTGTACAACATCTGTATTTCCCCATTAGTGTTAACAAAACAAACAATTGCATTGACACCCAAACTCTTAATTTATCCTTATAGTAAGAGATGCATATATTTTAATGATTAGTAAAGACAGAAAACAGCCCTGAACATGCAAACTCTCACTTACAAGGTAGCATACAAACTGCTGGTATGTATTTTTGCATTCATATTGTTGCCAACAAGTGCCCAATGCCTTTGGCAACCCTACATTGGAAAAAATAAATTCAGAAAATGAACAGATACTTAGCTTGTCATGTTTTGCTTCTTGTTCTGCTGTTTATCATGTTTGAAATTGTCTCTTGTGTTGAGTGAATTCACAGCCACTAATTAAACTTCTGTCACATCATTAGGATGTGTGAGGAAATCAGAGGAGGTGGAGAAAGTTGGCACCAACACAGGAAAAACATGTACACTTCAGAACAACCTTAATGGGGCTGGGAATCCAAAATGGATTCCTTTAATCCTGCCATGAGTGATACAAGTGTGACAGATTTGAGTATGTGGCATCTTGTCACTTATCATATGGCCAATTCATCCATGACCTGTCAGTGATTTTTTTTTTTTTTTTTGCTGTTGTATTTCATAAAGTGTTCTACAAAGACATTTTTTAAAGTTTCTCTCTCCTACTTCATACTCAGTGCTGACTGGGTCAGCCTCTGGATCAGTTACAGAAAAAAAAAATAATTCTATTGTATAATGTATTTACCCCATGAACACGATGCTTATAAAATATAGTATACTGTGTTAACAATTTCAGTTTTGGTTATATTAATAAGTTAGGCAAAAGACAATGAAATGAATGCACTATGAGGCAACATGCTAGGATCACAAAAAGAGATTAAATAAAAAAAATACATGCATTAAAAGAGAAAAAAAACAAAACTAAACTAAAAAATACCTGAGGCCATTTCCCTTTAGAATGGGCTCGTCTTTTAATCTCTTCCACAGTTTTCTTGCGAGAATCTTGATCAGAACGTGAAACAAACACTGGTCGAATATACTTGATCAGAGCTAGAAAGGAAAACCAAAAGCACAAACTGTAAGAAAATCATGAAGAATTTCATGAGATAAGAAAGATGTTCTTCGGCACTATTATTAAATGTAAATAAATAAAATAAAAATAATGCAATGCAAATGTTTAATCGATTTACAAGGTTACTATCCTGGCATTATTATGAGCAATGCAGGTGCCACCCAGGATGGGGACCCAGATTATCACAATGTACTCAGTCACACACCTACACTTACCAATAAAAGGGTCAATTTAGCAGTACCCATTAATTAGCCTAACCTGTGTGTCTTGGGATGGAGGAGGAAACCAAAATAAATTTGGGGGGGGGTTAAAACACATATATGCAGTTTAGACAGATATAGATCATGCCAACGCCACACAATTTCCAAGCTAGTGTTTGCACCAAGGAACTATAAAGCCACTTAAATTAAATTCATGGCAAGTCAAAAAATGTACACATGTCGCAACATTAGGGTGTATTAGAGGACTTAGTTTGAATGTCAGAGCAAATTCAAACACATTTTTTTTTGTTAATTAAATATTTTTGTAACCGTATACCATATTCAAAAATAAAAGTGAGGAAAGAATGCAACTATGTGCCTTAGTAGGCTGCATTAAATACATACATTTTAATAGCACAGATTTCACAGACAATAGATTCCAATTCAAGTGACTTAAAATGGCCTCAATTGATGTGCTATTGTTAACAAAATGGTTAGTTGTTGATAGTGGAGAGTCTGTGACTAATTGCAGTTCAAATTTCTTAAACATATTTTTGAAAGAGAATTAAAATCTCTGCTGAAAGTTTCAAAGTAAAAATAGGTGCTTTCCCACCTCAGGAACTTTTTTTTTTTTTTGAAACCAAGGACTTTTTTGAATCTAAAGAACTTTTGTAGCATTCTCACCACAGGGACTCAGGCCATTTGCCATTCCTGGTAGGTAATTCCTGGTAAGTTATTGAGCTCCTAATCCAGGGTATGCATTTTTTGTTCAACAAGGAGCTATCATTTTTGGGTTGGGATGAAGGGTGCTGGTCAAGTGATGGATTGTGCTGACTGGGTGACCTCAAGCACTGGCACCATCTTACAAATCTGTTACTCATTTGGACTTTGGAGTTATCGGTGAAGATAGAGCACCACAACACTCTTTGTTGCTGTCTACCTGGTGTGCCGCACCATGCACAACATTAAAGCAATAACCTCTCCAGTGAGGTCATGATCACTTCGAAGAATATGGTGAGTGTAGGTGGGGTGGATCCCAAGTGAACTCCCAATTGCGCTACACTTCACACCGTATCACTCTTCTTAGCCCTCTCCCTGGTGCGACGCACCATGCAATGCATTGAAGCAATATGTTAGAAGGGGGGGGTGGGTTACCTATGAAGTCTGGGGGTTGGTAAATCAACAATATGGGTAAGCAGGGGGATATTCCTGCCAGCTCCTGAGCATGCCTCATTTTGTACCAGATCACTCTTTTTTAGATAAAGGTTATAGTTCCTCTTCTGCAGTGAAAACAGAACACAAGAAAGTGGCTAGGGACCACAGGTGGCCCAGGGTCAACATCAGACAGGAACTCATTGGTTCCTGAAAACTAAAGCTCCTGCTTGTGGTAAAAGGCCTATTGATGACTGCTACTGACTGCTATGGACCATGATGGAGTGCAGGTGAGGAGCTCTGAGATAAATTACAGTATCACAGAAATACTAAATAATTATAATGTGCAGATATTATAGCCACAGCATTGTTTTTAGTGTAAAAGTAAAGCTGAGTGCATATTTGATCACTCTGTGCTTACAAAGTGAAATTTACTGCAAATAATTTCCTCTTACATTCACTTTTTGATAAGTGTACTTTTTGCTATTTGAGATATATCTCAATGAAAACTGAACTTTCTCAACAAATTTCTTTGAATGACAAATGTGCCAAATTAAAAAAAAAAAAATTCAGTCCCCTGGGATTCGAGCTGTTTCATGAGGACAGACAGATGGACAGGCCGACATGATAACGCAGTGGGTGCATTTCACAATATACTGTATGTGAACACTCCTAAAAGTAATTTAATCCACAGTGCATGCCTAGGACACTTAACAGTTACAGCAGAGTTAAAATAAAAAACATGCTAACACAAAGTAAAAACCAAAGACAGTATATACAATTTTTAAATAGCTTTTAAATAGTAATAACTATGGTAAATAGTGAATGAGGTATATTTTAAGCTATGCCCATTTAGCACAGGGGAAGAAAAAAAATGAAGTCTAGAATTTACCAAGAAAATAAATATGCAGTAACCATGGTCATTAAAGAAGAAAGGGCTGTTTACTTTCTGCACTTGGCAAACTGGTCGTCCAGCTAAATATGGGCATGGTACTATGTACTATATGATGACGTATTACAACTATTAACAAAGATCTGTTAATGGTGAACAGCCAGATTTATGGTCATAGACTGACACTCTTAATTAATGTCCTAACCTAATCAACACTGCATCCACAAGGATTAGCAAGTCATCAGCTGCAGAGGCTGAAATATTCACTAGGTCCTGACATTAAGTAGCAGGCGAATTGTTAATGGAATTGGGAAAGTATTTTCTCTATTCATCTACAATCAATAAGCATTGAGTGTCATCCGATTTTAGTACTGCCACGGGTGTACTGGCCAGAAAACAGGATGTGAATGTGCTGAACAAATAAAAATAGTAAAATATTGTTTTATGCTCACCCTGCAACTGATTTGAAGCACAACTTTTCACACTGTCCTGTTTGACCCAGCTGTGTGAAATGCACTGTTGCCCCCACCTTGCTGTCACATTGTCAGTATGCTCATTCCTGTCTGTCTCTTTCATTATCTGCACTGTAAAGTTGCTACTTGGGCTGTCAAATTAGCCAAAAAATAAGGATTGAATATTCCAATTAAAAATAAGTAAATATAATATAACTTAGTTAATGATTCTGGGTGTTTTAAATGTATGTTTGTATGTGCTTTTTTTATACTTTATTATTAAAGTAACAGCTGCACAGCAAGAACAAACACTAAACAAAACCTACCAGTACTTGGACAACTGTATTTAAATAGACATGGCACTATTTTTAGTGCAGGGACACCAATTGAGTGCTACAAGATTCATGCAACATTGTCATAAGCCCCTCGTTATTTGCAGAGGCACTGCAAGTGTCAAATTAATAATAATGTAGTGCAGCGTGGTGCAAGCATGTGTGGTTTGTAAGGGTTGAAGCTCCTTTTATGGCTTGAGGTTCTGACAAGGATTACGAATCAGTTAGTAAGATGTGACAAGGTGAGAATAGCGAAGTAAAAGATTAGGCACGAGGCAGGCAGGTTGAAGGCAGACTTGTTGTATTACATTGGAAGTGTCCAATGGACAGCAGCAAGGAACAGGTCTGGGCATTCAGAATAAAAAGCCTATCAGCACCTATGGACTCGTCCAGAAATGTGGCTCCTTTGTGGTTTACGGGGTCATCATAGTATCAAGTCAGGGTCCATACAGTCTGTCTACTAATTACATCTCATTGTTTTAGGTATTATGTGTCCAACCAGCAGCCACATAAGACAAGGAATAATTGTAGGATACAGTGTGTTGGCGCTTTAAAGCAGGGATTTTAAACAAAAATTAGAATTATGAGTTATTTTCTATTTTCTTTAATGTGAAGGTGTTAGCATTAAACAACAGTCAGGGATCTTAAGGTTTTAAAGGGAAGGGAGACAATCTGATGCAAAATGTAATTTAAGAGAACCAGGAAAGCATTTAGAAGAACTGCTTCAAGTATACTTGTGGGATTAACCATTGAAAAGAACGAAATGGCTGATCTTTGAAGTGAAGTGCAAAAACAGATTTTCAAAATACTGTAGTTTTGCACAGTGCATCTATAACTTGATACCAAAATTAGTGCAGGTAAAACAAACAACTGTACTTTTACAATCAAATGTCAGCTTTTGCCTTTGAATAAGACCTTTTTAAAATTAATTTGAATTATATTCGAATAGCAGTATTTGATCTGGCAGCCCTTGTTACTACATACATGACAATATTCACTGTCAATTCACTCAGGACAATGTTAAAATAATTCTAGGCTATCTCACCCTCAAGTAGGACTGGGCGGTATGACCAAAATTCTATATCACGGTATTTTTCAAAACTATACCAGTTTCACAGTATTCAACGGTATTTTTTTCCCCATGCATGAGTGGATATTAACCACATTTTCCACTGCAATTACTGCAGCAGACTGGCTAAGAATAACCTATTCCACTGTCATGAGAATAGTACATTGTACAAAAGAACATTTTAATGTGCACACAAGTATTAATACAGGTTTGTATGGCCCCATAAAGTGATAGTTTTCAAGGGGGTGGCACTAATGAAGAGAAGGAATCAAATTGCATGACAGTTGCAGTCAAAATATAGAACCTTTTTATTGAACAAATTATGCAAACAACTTAAACTAAAATTTTGATATATTTTCAACCATCCAAAGAGGCATTTAGACTTTGTAAAATATCCAGAGGTGTTTGTCAAAAGTTGTATTGCACTGAACATGGCTTAGAAAAGGAATAAAGTATTTTTTGTAAACCAACTACACTTTCTGTTAATGTTAAAAATCTCTGTCCACTGACACGTTAACTATATGGATTTTAATGACGTTGGTTATCTCGATCCACCGCTTGCTTTTTTTGGCGTAGGCAGTCCTCTAGCAAATGCATCTACAAGTAACATCTGACTTGTGTGTCCTCTAGCTTTTTCAGTTTTACCTGAGGACGTGGAGGGTGCCATTCTTAGTTCCATACATTCATGGAACTCCAAAGCATGTTTGCGGCTAAGGTGGTGCAGCAAATTGCTCGTGTTACCGCCTCCGGCGACAACTTTAGCTCGACAGCATTTACAGTAAATAGTTGTTTGATCCACATCTAACCTTTTAAAACCAAAATCTCCAGACAACAGACGCAGCTCCTTTTGTTTCATCATGTTCAACTTTATCATCTGCTACAGCTTCAGTTTTGGAATGTTCTTTGTCCATTTTCACCGCTCAATGCCTCCACTAACGCATGTACTCCGTTGCATGCGTGTTTAGCAGTGTAGCAGTGAAAAAAGTTCCCCCTTAAACAGTGTCCCGCTGCGCCACGTTCCGAACGTTGTTTAGGCTATTTAAACCGGTATTGCAGCATAAGAAAAATTCATAACAAAAATAAACGGTTTTCGGTATGAACCGGTATACCTCCCAGCACTGCCCTCAAGCATCCTAAACATACTGTATAGTCTGTAAAATAGTCACATAGACTATGACTATTAACCAAAGGCTAGGTCTATGAGGATTATCGATATGCCTGTGATGATGGTAACCATGAGATGGAGGCAGGTACTAGTCAGAGTTACTGCAATCTCAATAATGCTGCAGAATATAGTAATGCAGGCTTCAGGCCTAAGTAGAATGCATAAGAATTTTAACTATAGGCACAAGAAATAATCCCACCCTGGACAGGATTTCCTCCATCACAAGAAAGGGCACTCACACGCACACCCATACCTATCAATTATCACATCTACTTAATCAGTTCAAAGTAATGGGGCAGGAGCCTATTCTGGTTACATTAGGCACAATGTAGTAGTCAGTCCTGAACAGAGTGTGAGCAGCAAACTTACACATAGACTGGCACATAATCTTATGCTGCTATATTAAAAAAAAGGCATGTAGTTAGGAGAAGAAAAATAGCCAGGTATTGTTGAGTTTTTTCAAAAGCTTTCTATTTTTAAGTCAAAATAATCCTGGATCTAGATCTTTAATCTACCATTGATGGAATGCCAGTCAAATTCAGTAGGAACCAAAGTCCCTACAGCAGAGTAACACTGCATTATCGGGCCAGGCCTAGCAAGAACAACCATATTTGAATTTCATGGTTATTTTTACATAATGTTTCTGTAAAATACAACATAACAAGCAATTAGACACAAAGTTCAGAACAATTTGAAAGGTTCTGAAACCACAACAGGACTAACTATATATTTATATTAAGAGTTCCCATTTTTTCTTCATGGTTTTTACTGCAATGGAAAGACTTGAGGATGATCTCCTGTTAAGTACCTTACTGTGCATGGTAGTTACATCTTGTTGAAGTGTTGGTACAAAGCATTAGGTTATTTAGAGAAAGCAGCCTATGCTAACAGTTACAGCACATGGTACCTGACACCAAATAAATAAATAAATAAAAACATGTTGTTTAAATACTGGGCACATTGTTTTTTAAATAGCAAGCCTACTTTTAAACAAATAGCCCAAAATGAAATGAACAGATAAGAAAGTTCATGGCGAGCATTTTATTATAGAGGACTAAAAATGAAATATTCATGTGTCTGTCTAATTTCCAATCTCATACCAAGTTGTTAGCATTCATATTTATGATGCCTTAAGGTCTTTGTTCACAGATTATAGTACATGCTTCATTATTTTCGGCTCATTACACAATTAGGTATCAATTCTCATTAAAATTACATTTACAATGGATATAATACTTAGTACAATGCACAGAAATAATTACCTACAATTGTAACATATAATCTACATTTAAATGATGCACTAATATAAACGCACAAGAATGCCTTCATGAACATACCACTGCCCCAGAGGAAAACAATAAGCTAAATGAAAACTATGTAAGCAGCTTTTTGTTCATATCAATTTCTTAATGCTTTAATTTATATACAGTTTATGTATATACAGTATACATATTAATATGCTGTATATGTTTTTTATCCTTTACAACCTCCTTTGATGTGTACACTAATAGATTCTTTAATGCAAAATCATGGTTGGGCAACCATCGATACATACATTTTCCTAATCCACTTATCCAGGGCAGGATGGCGGGGCAAACGTAGACAATCCCATCAGCCATCATGTGCAAATAAGGAACAATGCCAGGACAGGGTGCAGTTGTTAGAAAAACCACACTTTAAATTGCATGACTAACTTTAGCTAATTGACTGTTTTTGAATCAACATACTACACTGTACATTAATACTGTCTTGAAATCAAGTGACTAAAAAAACACCCAATAATCCTCTGATTTTATTACTAGGTATTCACTTTTTTCTTCACTTTCTAGTTTTTCAGAAAAAATGCCACTAAGTTTTTTTTAATTTGCCTGCATTCACTTTATATTAAAAATAATGCATGCAGTAAACTTGCACTAACACCTAAATCTATGGGCCTTACAAAAGAAGGCCTGTAAGCAAAATGAAACACTTACTTCCCCAGACTGGAATGTCCTTACTTTCAGCCTTCATCACAATGGAGGCCATGGTCATAGTGACAGGAATGGCATCAAAATATGAGGAATGTGGTGCAAGAGTCAAGATTGAAGCCTCTGTAGGTAAAGCCTGCTGTCCTTTCACTGTGATCCAATGGAAGCCACCCGCAAACCACATTGTCCGCATTATTACTTTCAGCAGAATATCCAAGACTCTACAAAGAAAAAAGGTGGGGTGGGGGGGGGGGGTATATACACAATCACCGATATTTCAAACCAGATAATTGTTTATGAAATATTACATATAACTCAAATATTTAATCCTCTAAATATTTAAACAATGGCATTTAAAGCAGCTGAATGTAAAAAATGGAACAATGTACTGTATATTTAAAGGGACTGATTGAACAACATTGAATGCACAACATTATAATGGCTGGTAGTCAGCAGAGGTACTTCCAAACTAATCCTTTAATTCCAGATAATAGATAAGTGAAATAAAAAATATTATTGATAACAATGGAGTAGATCTTATAAGGCAATTAATGAAATATATCAGAATAACTCACATTACCCAAGTAACATAAATTGCTATAGTGAAAGTGGCAGACTACAAACTGCTTGCTAAAATAGTATTTAACAATGGTTAACAGTCATAATCAACCAATCACCATACACCAGTTTTTCAGTGCTTAAAAAGTTTATTGGCTGCATTATTTTCCATCATCACATTCATCAACAACAACCTATTCATCAGGACTATAATACATTTTTTGTATTCAAGTATATTTAACAGTAAATAATTCATTTCACTAATTTAATTCCAACCCACTACACATGCCTTGAATTTTAATTAAAGAACTCAATCAGCTATAGACCACATCTTACTTCTTTTGAGGAAGTCTTCAAAAATTGCTGACATGCCTCAGCTAAAAAAAATGAACCCATCAAAAAAACTGTATATACAAGAAGTCATAAAAGAAAATAGATTCCTACTACTCAAAAATGAAAATGTGTGAGTGGCTGCTACTTATACTCCATATTTTACTCCTAGACACTATCCAAGACGTTCACATGAATCAAGCAAAAATAAAAGGTGTAACTAGAGCAGGGGTCCCTAATTCCAGTTATGGAGGACCACAGTGGCTGCTGGTTTTCGTTGTAAATCTTTTCCTAATTAGTGACCTGTTTTTGCTACTAAAAAACTTATTTTGAATTAATTTTAATTGACTTGCTCTGGAAGACTCAGACCTCGTTAATGTTTCTTTTTCCTTAATTAGCTGCCAAACAATAATGAGATACAATCTGAGCCAAAGCTTGACCAACAAACTGTGTCCATCATACAAATTTGAAAATAAAGATAGATGAAGGTCTCAGGAATGTTGATCTGCTCAGGTCCCCAAAACATCTCAACAGTGCTATTAGAAAAGAGAAAATCAACAATTTTGGAAATTACACTATCGCACTATGAAAGCAGCAACAAGTCATGGAATTAAAGAACTGGTTTAATTAACAACAAGACTCTGTGCCTAATTAAGCAACAGGTTGGAGTGAAATTGGTTGGAGTTTGAAACCCTGACTTAGTTGGTCTTCTGTTGGCTCACTCACTTCACAATTTATTACTGTTTGGGTGCCATTTAAGGAAGGAAATGCAGCAATTCAGAGGAATGCTAAAAATTCAGGGGAACAAATCTTAAAAAAAAACAAGTCAATTAAAATTAATTCAAAAGAAATTTATCAGAAGCAAAAACAGGTCTCTAATTAAGAAAAGGGTTAGAATGAAAACCTGCTGCCACTGTGATCCTCCAGAAGTAGAGCTGGGGACTCCTGCTCTAGAGCATTATGTACAAATGACTAGTAGGAAAACCTAATCTTAGTCTCTTTTCACTCAGAATTGGGAGTGGATGCTGCCTCTTTGGTTCTTTTGTTTCATCACAAAGTATTACACATTTATCCAAATAAAAAAAAAGTCAAGAATTAATATGAATCATCTCAAGCACTATGACAAGGGTTTGATAGATGCATATTGCAAAAAAGTCAAAGGCTAATGGCTTACTGTGGTGCCACATTAAGTCAAACCAGTCCAGTATCAAGGTCCAGTAATACTTACTGGAGAATGATGCAGGAGTCACATAGACTTAAGAAAACTAAAGCAGTACAAAAAGACATGCTTCTTAAACTAAGAAGGAATACCCAGAAGGAGTAATGCAAGGGATAATACAAAAGTTAAAAAAAAAACAAGAGTAAGTTAACCAGTTGACCCACAAATCTATCTATACATTATTTGAATCTCTGTCTACCATCTACTGCATACTTTCTCCCCTAAAGCCAATGTCACATTACATGACTTCTAGTTTGAGTGATGACACCTGCAGTTGTTGATCTCGGTGCCAGCGTATGTCAATTTAGATGACTGGGGATGTCAGATTATGGGACAGTGTGATGACTTTCCAGCACAGTTTTACATTTCCAAAGTATTACGAGCTCACCCCTTTTTCTGACGGACAGTAATGTGCTGCCTGATGGCGCCAGTGCTTGTGAAAAGGGTTAAGTAGTATGGCAAGTTCAGCTGCAGTCTCTGCCCTTTTTTTTCTTTTTTCCATTCTATCTCTTAGTACGTAAAAAAAGACATCAGAGAGGCATTTTTACTCTTCTGTTTCCAAGGTCCAAAACACCAACGGCTCCTTATTCCTCGAGAGTGTTCATTGGTTGTCAGCTGTCATGCACAAAGAGACTGCCCCTTTGATGTAAGACAAAAACTGAGTTGCTGGGTATGTCTGACTACACGATTGCCCCAACTCATTAAGATTATGTAAAAGAAGACTACAACTGAAAATTGCTGGAAAAGTTATGTAATGTGACATGACCTTAAGCATATCAAAAGAAGCATATTTTCCAGAGATCATATGCCTACACTTTCTTCTGGCAGCCCCAGAAGCTCCTGCATTTTTGAGCCCCAACTAGCATTCAACGAGACAGACAAGCCCCACTGGCAGCTCATCTATTCTAACATCCAGCAGGGGATCACAAATAATAGAAAGAAACCTCCTGCTGCCCTCAGGTGGAGAGAGAAAATCTAGTCTAATAGTTGTTCTAGCTTACCTTTCCGGTGCAGATACTCCCTTCTGAAAATAATTTCCATGGATCTCAGTTGTACTCATGTCACGAATATGTACTTTCAATATGATCACATAACATAAATTCATTTTTTGTTTTTGGGATCCTTCTATTGTGCCTTCAGTCGGTCCCTACCTAACTCCTATACAGTATTTGAGGATTACCATTTTGTTTTTCCTACCTGTTCAAAAATTTTTGACAAAACACTGTTTTACAAAGATGAAAGCCGCAATTGAAAATGTGATGTCAAAAACTTCAGAAAACTCAATAATATTATATATATATATATATATATATATATATATATTAAGTTGTAGGGACAACATGAAGGACAGGGCAAAACATTTTTCAAAATGCCACTAAAAATTTCAAAGAAAATAATGCTTTTTGCATTTGCTGTATATCATTTTTCTCCACTTAATGCAAATCAAAATACTATAAAGAACTTTTTAAATCACATACAACATTACAACTTCTAAAACATTCTCTCTTTACATGTGGCTCTAAAACAGTTAATCACATTTAACTTTACACTATATAGCACCTTCTATAGTGAACACCATCTCTAATCAGTTTTACATGACCATAAAGCGGGCGGCACGGTGGCGCAGTGGGTAGCGCTGCTGCCTCGCAGTTGGGAGATCTGGGGACCTGGGTTCGATTCCCGGGTCCTCCCTGCGTGGAGTTTGCATGTTCTCCCCGTGTCTGCGTGGGTTTCCTCCGGGCGCTCCGGTTTCCTCCCACATTCCAAATACATGCAGGTTAGGTGGATTGACGATTCTAAATTGGCCCTAGTGTGTGCGTGCTGTGTGGGTGTGTTTGTGTGTGTCCTGCGGTGGGTTGGCACCCTGCCCAGGATTGTTTCCTGCCTTGTGCCCTGTGTTGGCTGGGATTGGCTCCAGCAGACCCCCGTGACCCTGTGTTCGGATTCAGCGGGTTGGAAAATGGATGGATGGATGACCATAAAGCATACATGTTTATTTTCACTTATTTGTACAACTGGAATGCAGACAGTTAAATTACACTGTCGAGGCACACAGTGTAGGTCTTGCTCAATCAAGGTTTTCTATTGTCAGCCACTACATCATATGGCTGACCTAGTGTATAAAAAAGACAAATTGTCAGATTGAAAGGTACAGCATATTGTAGAATGGAAAGGTGTTTAATTGTATCATAGTACTGTAGTTATTTTACTACAGTAACAATCTAATGTAATCTCTAATTTGTAATGAAAACATAAAGCAATATCTTCAGAAACTGCCACTTAACAGAATCTGTGGGTTTAGGACCTGACCACGAAAGGAGCCTAAGCAGTGTGGAAGATGGAGGCGCTTCTTCTATGCAAAAATCTATTGGCCTGGGTGGCTACCAGCAAGTTCTTCTTAAGTGTCCTGGTTTGGTTCAGCTCACAGATTTGAGGTAAGTGAGGCAGATTGTTGCCTCTGACCCCCAGTGAGGTGTTAGGTGCGACTGTATACTAAGGTAAGTGCAACATAACAAGAGTATGGGAGGCAAGCACATATTGTATCTCTCTCATGCCATCATGCAATATAGTAACTAAGGTGGAGCATTTCTTGAGTGTTCTTCTTCAGGAGTAGGTGACATGGAATAAGAGTGCAGAAGCAGTAGATTTCACTCTTTCTTGTGTCACAGTATGCTTTAATGAGTGTTGCAGTGGGAGAAAAGCGTGCCTCTCTATCCTTTATGTTTAATGCAAGAAAAAACACGCTGTTGCATTTTTATTTTTGCATTCCTTTCCTTCTATAAGTCCTGTGGCCAGCCAACAAAGTTGGATTCACATAAATTTAATTTGCCTATGTTGATGTTCTATTGTACTGTTCTTGCAGAGGCAAACATCCTTGCCCACAGACTAGCATAACTGAAGGGAAAACAGAGAAATGTACACTTCATGCTGCATACCTAATTTTCCCAGTGGTGCACTGTGGGGCTGCTGGATTTTTGTGCAAAGGAAACCCTGGCAACATTGCTTGTGATTGGTCTAATATAATACTTTGACTGTGAGCATAGGCCACAACCAAAACATGTGAAGTCATTGTAATTCTGTCATGTACATCAAGTCAGGGTCTATGAGTCTTCACATTTCACAGTGGAACAATTCCCTATATTAAATTCTGCATTGCAGTGATAAATGAGTGGTATATCAGGACTAATATTACACAGATGTCTCAAATCCTACAGTAAGGATTTGTCAACAAACAACTAACACTTCATTATCTTCACAAACAAGAAACTCGGGTAGCTCTCTAGTCATTATAATCGGATATTTCATCTCGCATCTCCCATTAAAAATATCTTCCCTCTTTATTAGCTTTGGGATCCTTGTCCACATTACAAATCTGGATATTAATTTAATGATGGTGGATCATGCAGACCACATATGAAGTTGGTCAGAAATGGCCAGCAATTACATTTAATACATGTGAAAATTTTACATTTACTTATTTAGCTGACGCCTTTATTAACGGCGACTTACAACATTTATGATATTTTTCTCAACATTTATGATACAATTAGTTACATTATTTTTGGTTTTCCAAATGGAGCATCGGCAGGTCAAGTGACTTACTCAGGGTCACACAGTGTCAGTAGTGGGATTTATCTGAACCCACAACCTCAGGATTTGAAATCCAAAGCCTTATTTGCTACTCCACACTACCTGCCTATGTCTTGCCTGCAAATGTCTTTTTTATCCACTTACTGCTGGCCACTTTGAAAAGGTTCAAGGACTGGATATAACACATACAGTAGGAATGCAGCCTGACACTCCTGATCTACAGCAATTTACACCAAATCAATATACATAAAATCTAATTCAGTGATTAGCAGTAAAGTACAAAATTAACACGGTATTTTGAAAAAGAGCATAGGGTGCTTAGCGCCACTGTTAACGACAAGGCCACAAATAAACTAGCTGCCTTATAAAACCAGTATTTGATTAATAGTTTATATAGCCAAAACAAATGTTTTTTTCCCTATTAGACAGCAGATGGTGGGCAGTCTGAGCAATCCCAAGACGTTTTGTGAAGATAGGTGTTAAGAGTGACTGGTCACATTTACAGAGGATTGCAAAGTTCATGCACATTCCTCAAGTGATAGCACATGAGGTATAAACACCCATCCCAGACTAGCTAAAGTGAAGTGTAAAGCCAGCTACAGTTGCAACAAAATTCTATGAGCAATGAGCTAAAGAGACAAGAAAAAAGCTTTCCCATGATGAAACTTTTATCAATATTAAGAATACTGCCATTTTCAATCAGTATTAAAATTTAATGTTACTGATTTGTTGTGAAAACATTATATTGTTTCATTGCTGCTGTCATGTACATCATATGTGAGCACACATGTAGCCCTCATAATCTTTAAATATAACTGAAAGAATACATGCATCTCAGTTCTTTACTTGGGCCACCCTAGTATAGCATGAAATGTTCTTTTAATTCATAGCCTATTATTTTGGATGAAATTATGGAAAACCAATCAATAATAATCACCAAACTTGGTAAATAGTATCAGTGCACCTCTAAATTTAATATTTCAAGCATTTGAATATGGGATTGTCAGGAATGTGTCATTCAGCATGAACTTGGCCTTGAATGACTCACGATTCTTTTTTTATTTCATTGCTGACTTGCTCATTACAGTAAAACTTGGTTCTCAAGTCAATGCAATACTTCACAGCCACTACTGCAGTTTAAATGAATCATTTTCTCTTACATTAATGCCAAGTTAATTTTTCCAAATGAATATGCCTAATATGAAGATCAAGACCACAGCTTGTTGCCACGCGATTCCCAAAGGGAAACTGTACCTCACAAACGGTGCACTCAAGAGCATCCTTTTGATTTTCTTAATTTTTTTTTTTTGATCGAATTTAATTCTTTGCATTTATATAGCGCTTTTCTCACTACTCAAAGCGCTCAGCAATTGCAGGTTAAGGGCCTCGCTCAAGGGCCCAACAGAGCAGAGTCCCTATTGGCAATTACGGGATTCGAACCGGCAATCTTCCGATTGCCAGTGCAGAGCCCTAGCCTCAGGAATTTAACAGGGTTTTGCCCGATTGGCACCCCAAGCATTTGGCTTTTCTCCTGCCTCTTCATTCACTCTGTTACAATTGGAATTACGTTAATTGTTTATATTTAACAATACTGTTTCCCAGGGTGGTGGTAGGATGTTTCAGTATGATGTTTCTGCCATCAGCTGGATCACTGATATATTTGTTTTGTCTCACTGTTAAATGTTTTATAGAATTTCTGTCCAAACAAAGGCAACTACTTGATAAATGTCTCCTGATTGATAAACCTATAATGTTAGCATAGACTTCTTTTGCTAAATTGCAACACCAACCACAAGCTTACTCACTGAACGTAAGTCTGGCTTGCTCAGGTAACCTTTATATTTTTTCCAAGTGTATAGCCTTGATTTTTATCCTTGCTGAATATTTATCAAAACTTGTGCTAACTTCCATATTAGTCAAGATTTCAAATTGTGCTTTATTTATAAAACATACATTACACTACTGCGGTGGGTTAGCACCCTGCCCAGGATTGGTTTCTGCCTTGTGCCCTGTGTTGGCTGGGATTGGCTCCAGCCGACCCCCGTGACCCTGTGTTTGGATTCAGCGGGTTGGAAAATGGATGGATGGATGGATTACACTAAATTATTGCATAGTAAAAGTTTATATACTCAATCCTTGGGGATCAATTTATGTAGGGCTATGGGGGCAAAACAAAAACAGACAGATGGACTTTACATACTTTCTCCACCAGGAAAGCGGCTCCTCCATACCACTGTCTGAGCGTCCCATGGAAGCAAGGAAAGCAAATGGCCAAGCAAGGAGCATCATGAAGGCAGCGAAGAACAGCCGGATTGGAAACAGGGTGACTGTCATTAGTGCAATCTAAAAAATAAGAGAAGGAAAATACATGATAAATATGAAACTTTATCAGACATCTTGGTTAAGCATAACCCTACAAACTATTTTTTAACCCATATATTGAGGTCAAATGCAGTTATGGAAAAAACCTTAATTAAAGGAATTTCAGGTACAGTAGTTTGTAGAATTAGATTCTAAATTAACTGTAAATTGCTGCAGCTCTCAAGGAGTTAAGTTTGGGACTAAAGGTAAAAAGTCAGCACTTATTAAATGTAATTTTGACAATACTACATGCACGTTAAGATAAGCATAAAATTTCATTTGGAATTCTTTAGTTATTTTACCTCCATTGTTAAACCAATGTGAACAGTTTTCTCATCAAAAAAAAAAAAAGAGTTCACAAAGTAAGGCAAGGCCAACAAATGAAGACAAACTATTTGGCGTTTTTATAATCAGAGTTACCTTAAAGTAGGGCATGGTGATTACAGATCCAGCATCCTTAGCATGAATCCCACACAAAGGCATTTCTGTGGGGATTTTGCCCAGTCTCCTTGTGTTTGTGTAGATTTTCCACTGCATATTCCTAAAGATGTGTGTTAGCTAAACTGTCGTTAATTAAAACTGTCCACTTTAAACAGACTTTATGCGAGTGTGGGCATGAGTAGGACCTGTAATGGACCACATTCTGCCAGGGTCTTTTTGTACTTTGGGTAAGTGCCCTGCTCCCCTGTGACCCTGAATTGGAGTTGAAAAAATATGCAACTTACAGACAATCTGCAAGTGCACAGTAATGGTTTGTCTTTTATATTCATTCTACTGTCAACTTAAAGCTACATTACTTAGTTCATACTATTTATTTCTCTTTATCAGCTCCATCTCTTCAACCGCAAGACTTAATGCATTTCCTCCAGTGGCAGCTTGCAGTTCTCTTTGTCAGATTTCCAGCACTACATTCATCAGGTCAAAAGCACATGAGCTGCACTGTCTTTTTAAAATTCTATTATTGTTGCATTTGCTGTCTGTCCTCTTCTTGCTTTGCAGGGAAGATAGGAGTGTGGAGAACATGGGGTGAAATCTTGTTCTTCTAAAAAACCTCTGTTATCACGAGGCTGCAACTGGAATAGCACAATCACTTTGCAGATATAACCAGTATATTTGACATTGCTTATTTTTGTTTTAAGGGACAAATGACTATACTGTATCTGGCAGACTTGCAACTGTTTACATATGAACGTGAAGTACAACAGTAGAAACCTGATTATCCAAGGTAATATGGACTGATGCTACCTCGGACAACTGACAACTTGGATAAAATGGATGGCTGTTGTAGTGATGATACTGGACAGAGAAAATGGGGGCTCACAAAGAGAGAGAGTTCATCTGATGTCATCAGGGAAAGGAGATGGGCTTTATGCAGATGATAGATGGAAGTCTCCATTTAACTCGCACTGCAAAGTGCTCACCTCTGAGCCAAAAAGCTTAGATTCATAGCTCACCACCAGCAGTGCACCATAATCCAAATCTTCAAAATGATATGTTTCGTTATGCGAGTCCACAGCAATTCAATTGGCGAGAAGGGTGGGATTTACACTGTGGATGGGTGGAGTGAAATGGGGACATTGCACCAAGAAAGTGGGAGCTGACGCAGAGAGAGAGATTAGCTGATGGCACCAAGAAAGTGCACCATTCACAGTGATCATAGATGGGCTTTGCATGGCTGACAGTTTAAGTACTCCATTTAGCTCACACCACAAAGTGCTCACCTTTGAGCCAGATACGCAGATTCACAGCTCCCACCAACAGTGATCGAAATGGATAAACACAAAAATCCTAAGTGAATGAAACTGTAGGGCATGTGTACACTGTCAAGACTGGCGACACACTGAAAATAACCAAGTGGTGCTGTTTGGGGACGGTGATTGAGTCCAGGCTACATTCCCAGTGTCACTAGTTTCTTGACTGCCCACTTGGCACAGTTGAGGGTAAAAGTATAGTATTTACGCACTCGTGTTCACACCAAAGCTTTTATGAATTAGAAGAAAAGTTGTGTAATTACGCTTATAGGTTCACCTTAGATAATGTGAAACACTGGTCAATTGGAACGCGGATAATCAAGGTTCCACTCTTTATATTTAAATCACAAAGACACATTTGGCTAATTTATCAAAAAAAAAAAAAAAATGAAGCTCTGCTAATGGCAAAATGATGATGCATATATACACTCATTGATACAGTGACAATAAATGTAACTGTTGTTTCTCTCCTTCTTGAAGCATCAAAGCAACAAAGATCAAATATGCATATTCCTTTCTGCAAGCTAATTCATAAGATGTTATCAATCATAATCTGTCATGATATTATAATGTGCCTAAAGAGACTGATCGTCAAGAAGCAAATAAATTAAAGAACTGTTTATAATGAAACACTTGCAGCTATATTACATTGCTGGAAAAAGCTCATTGAGGACAATGTAAGTGTATTAAATTTATAGGGTCACATTTGTTTTTTTTTGTTTTTTTGACAGCGACCCTCTGCTTTACTAAATGTGAGGACAGAAGTGACACATGCACCCTTCTCGCTACACTTGCATTCTGGAGGAAATTCCCAGCATGATAATTCTGTTACACAGCATTTGACACTGTCCAACATGACATTATACTGTCCAGAACAGAAAACATTCTGGGTGTCTCTGGCACTGCCCTCCAGTGGTTCAGGTTTCTATCTGAAGGACAGGCAAGAGTTTATTAATCTTTGCAACAGCAGATCCAGCTCAGTGTAAGTCACTCAAGGAGCTCTTCAGGGCTCTGCCCTCAGCCCTCTGCTCTTTAGTATCTACATGCTTACTCTT
This sequence comes from Erpetoichthys calabaricus, assembly GCF_900747795.2. Classification (NCBI taxonomy): domain Eukaryota; kingdom Metazoa; phylum Chordata; class Cladistia; order Polypteriformes; family Polypteridae; genus Erpetoichthys; species Erpetoichthys calabaricus. Next base: position 19,537,364 of record NC_041406.2, on the reverse strand, counting down.
GGCCATATTTGTAGCTTTGGAATGGGTTATCATTTTTATTTAGATGATGCTCAGATCTATGTCAGTGTTAAAAGTGAAACTTCATAAGAGCTTTCTCAACTCACAACATGCCTCAGTGACAACTCATAACTTGCCTCAGTGAAATTAAAACCTGGATGACGTAAAACTCATTAAAATTAAATTGAAAAAAAAAAAAAAAAAAAAAAAAAAAAAAACTCCTGTAAATTGGTACTAAGGCTCAGCTTAAGAAAATGAGCTTCTTTTCAATCATGATCTCATCAGACCTTCTTCTACTATAAGGAATCTCCATGTCATTTTTGATGCCTCCCTTTCTTTTTCTGCCCACATTCATCACACAGAAACTTTCTTACTTCCACCTTTATAACATATCCAATGTTCACTCATTCCTGTCCTTTTCCAATGCTAAGAAACGTGTCCATGCTTTTATCACATCCCACATAGACTACTGTAACTCTCTGCTGGCAGGTGACCCTTCTAATCTTTTATCATAGCTCCAACTGATTAAAACCTCAGCTGCAATAGTCCTTACACAGACCTGCAACACCAAGCACAAAACACCATCCTGCTTTTCCTTCACTGGATCCCTGTGTCTTACTTAACTGAATATAAAATGCTATTAATAACATACAAAGTGTCCCTGCATTGGACTACATCAGTGACCTTTTCCATCAATAATCTCCTGTCCACTCACTAAGGTCCACCAATTCTGGCAATCTTGTTGTGCTCCACACTAACCTTTCACTCTGTGGGTGACACAGCCTTCACGTCTATTGTACCCAGACTTTGGAATGACCTCCCGAAATTAATTACATCGGCTGACTCAATTCATTCTTCTCAATTCATTCCTTCCTTCAGTTAACCTCTCAGTTCAGATGCCCAAGAAGATTTGTGTGTTCGTTGTAACAAAACAATATTTGTGATATTTGTTCAGGGTTTCTTCTAGTATTGTATTTAAAACTTTACTCTGGTTTATTGTCTTTAATTCTTTATAATGCTTTTTTTATATATTTATTCAAGAATAGTAATAGAAAATTAATACCTTAAATGAAAACATTCTATGGACATGTTTTACTCGACAATGCAAACAGGGGATATGTATTTAGTTATTGATTTATTTCACTTTGTGTCTGTGCTTGTTGTATTTTAGCATATGTATTCACAATTAGTTAATTGTTTTCAACAATTAAAAAAGTATGAGACCCAAATTAACTACAAGCACAAAATGAAATAGCCTAAAATATATAAAACAACTGGTGACCATGACATTCAGCTTGTCCTGATCGTATAGTATGTGTGTGTTTATGCTGCTTGGTGTCGACATAAACAAAATAAATTTCCATTTGTGGAGTTTAATTGCATCGAAACTACTTGAAGAGGTGCTTGTTTCCTTCACTCTACTATGTACACAAAGAGAACAATAAAAAGATAGTTTGTTTAGTTGATGCTTTCTCCCAAAGGCAAACAACCCTTAAGCAAATATATCTAGTACAACTTCTTTGTCATTAGGTCACACAATCTGCACAAAGTCCTATGAACTTAATCAAGTGGACAATTCAAGTAGCCTGTATACTTGATTTTATATATTTTCTTTAATTTCTCAGTGACAACTATACAGTTAGGTCCATAAATATTTGGACAGAGACAACTTTTTTCTAATTTTGGTTCTGTACATTACCACAATGAATTTTAAATGAAACAACTCAGATGCAGTTGAAGTGCAGACTTTCAGCTTTAATTCAATGGGGTGAACAAAACGATTGCATAAAAATGTGAGGCAACTAAAGCAGTTTTTTAACACAATTCCTTCATTTCAGGGGCTCAAAAGTAATTGGACAAATTAAATAACTGGAAATAAAATGTTCATTTCTACTACTTGGTTGAAAACCCTTTGCTGGCAATGACAGCCTGAAGTCTTGAACTCCTGGACATCACCAGATGCTGTGTTTCCTCCTTTTTAATGCTCTGCCAGGCCTTCACTGCAGCGGCTTTCAGTTGCTGTTTGTTTGTGGGCCTTTCTGTCTGAGGTTTAGTCTTCAACAAGTGAAATGCCTGCTCAATTGGGTTAAGATCAGGTGACTGACTTGGCCATTCAAGAATTTTCCACTTCTTTGCTTTAATAAACTCCTGGGTTGCTTTGGCTGTATGTTTTGGGTCATTGTCCATCTGTATCATGAATCAATTTGACTGCATTTAGCTGGATTTGAGCAGACAGTATGTCTCTGAACACCTCAGAATTCATTCAGCTGCTTCTTTCCTGTGTCACATCATCAATAAACACTAGTGTCCCAGTGCCACTGGCAGCCATGAACGTCCAAGCCATCACACTGCCTCCACCGTGTTTTACAGATGATGTGGTATGCTTTTGGATAATGAGTTGTTCCATGCCTTCTCCATACTTTTTTCTTGCCATCATTCTGGTAGAGGTTGATCTTGGTTTCATCTGTCCAAAGAATGTTTTTCCAGAACTGTGCTGGCTTTTTTAGATGTTCTTTAGCAAAGTCCAATCTAGCCTTTCTATTCTTGAGGCTTATGAGTGGCTTGCACCTTGCATTGCACCCTCTGTATTTACTTTCATGCAGTCTTCTCTTTATGGTAGACTTGGATATCGATACGCCTACCCCCTGGAGAGTGTTGTTCACTTGGTTGGCTGTTGTGAAGGGGTTTCTCTTCACCATGGAAATGATTCTGCAATCATCCACCACTGTTGTCTTCCGTGGACGTCCAGGTCTTTTTGCGTTGCTGAGTTCACCAGTGCTTGCTTTCTTTCTCAGGATGTACCAAACTGTAGATTTTGTAATATCTATATTGTAGCAGTTTCTCCGATGGGTTTTTCTGTTTTCGCAGCTTAAGGATGACTTCTTTCACCTGCACAGAGAGCTCCTTTGACCGCATGTTGTCTGTTCACAGCAAAATCTTCCACATGTAAGCACCACACCTCAAGTCAACTCCAGACCTTTTATCTGCTTAATTGATAAGGACATAACGACAGACTTGCCCACACCTGTCCGTGAAATAGCCTTTGAGTTGATTGTCCAATTACTTTTGAGCCCCTGAAATGAAGGGATTGTGTTAAAAAAATGCTTTAGTTGCCTCACATTTTTATGCAATCGTTTTGTTCACCCCACTGAATTAAAGCTGAAAGTCTGCACTTCAACTGCATCTGAGTTGTTTCATTTAAAATTCATTGTGGTAGTGTACAGAACCAAAATTAGAAAAATGTTGTCTCTGTCCAAATATTTATGGACCTAACTGTTTACCAAAAACAAATACAAATGTATACTTTATATTACCAACCAATACAGAGTACAGGAAAAACAATAAAACACAGGAACTAACATGGATATAATATGATATGTAAAACATGGTATCTAACGATTCTGGTGTTAAACTGAATGTTCTTTGGCTGTTTGCTGTACATATAATCAGTGACAAGAACTTTTTAAATTTGCTGGTTTGACTTTAGTGTTACAGTTAAGATCTAGCAGAAAGAACAGCATGTACATGTGGTGTCTTAAAAATGGCATTATTTCAACTGATGGTAAGACAGACACTATTAGTAAATGTCACTAGCCTCCAGATGGCTTTTCTATTTTGAATAGCTGTGTTAATATAAAACATGGTGACATCACCATGAAGCAGCAATAATTAAAATATATACTTCTAACTCAGGGCAGGCAGAGTGGTAGAACTGCTGCCTCGCAGTAGAGAAACCAGTGTTCGTGCCCCAGCAAGGAGTTTGCATGTTCTTCATGACGTGTCTGCATAGGTTTCTGCTAGTTTCCTCCCACTGTCCAAAGACTTTCAGGTTAGGTGAACTGGTAACTCTAAATTGACCCTAGTGTGTGTTTTGTGTGTAGGTGTATGTGTTCATCCTGCTTTGTGCCATAAGATAGCTGGGATAGGCTCCAGCTTAAGCAGGTTATAAAAACTACATGAATTCTACAATTGAGCCTTCTGCATTAAGGCCTCAGTGTTTGGGTGCAGCACAGTACATCATGAAGACCTTTGAGAGGCTGGTCCTGGATTATACAAGTCCACTTATAAAAGACCATCTGGATGTACTGCAGTTTGCCTACTGGACAAAACTGGAGTGGAAATTGAAATTATCTATCTGCTCCACAAGGCTTACACCTACCTGGACAAAGCCGACAGCACTATCAGGATGTTTTTGATTTCTCCAAAGCATTCAAAACCATTCATATAAATATACATGGCAATATATACATTGTGGAGGGTGCTATATATATATACAGTATATATATGTATGTGTGTATATTATATATATATATATATATATATATATATACACACACACACACACACACTAGAGGGCTCCGCCCCCTGCTTGCTTTGCTCGCCAACCCCCGTGTTTGGTCATTCGGATATACAATTTTAAATGCTTTTTTTTCTTTGGAATTGTTTTAATTTCATTATTTGCACTTTTACTTTAAAGCTTCAATAAAAACAATATTTGGAATTACCTTTTCATCAAGATCGCATTGAATTTTGATTCCGTTTTTGGAGATACATTGTGACAACGCAACGTATAACTGCCTGTGTGTGAATTTCGTTTCTTTTTCTCTAATAAATAATCTGACTTTTTCTAATGTTTATCCCTGTGATTTGTTAATTGTCATAGCAAAAGCTATTCTCACGGGAAACTGTAAACATATGAATGGCATATCAAGATCTCCTTTGGTGTGTAATGTTATTTGTGGCATATATACTACATTGCCTTTCTTGTCACCTGTTAAAATTTGCATTGCTTCTCCGTGATCATAAATATACACCTGACCGAATTGTGTTTTCTTCTAAATTAAACTTGTCGTTGCTTTAATTGTTGCGGGACCACAGATTCTCATAGTGTATGGTCCATTATTGTGTAAATCTACGTTTTAAGCATTATATGATGTGAAGGCGAAAAGATTATGTTAGACTTCTATATTTTGCCTGTAGTGTTTGTGGATTCTGAGGTGGGCTGGTGCCCTGCACGGGGTTTGTTCCTGACTTGCACCCTGTGCTGGCTGGGATTGGCTCCAGCAGACCCCCGTGACCCTGTTTTCGGATATAGCAGGTTGGGAAATGACTGACTGTGGATTTCACTTTCCCCAAACACCAAATCTTTTAATTTTGTTAGATACGCATCCTCATTGTGTAGAAACACTACTTTTCCCTGATGGCAACATGAATTAGACAATCTACAAGTCTCGGATTTAAACTTCAAAGCCTTACAATATTTCCATACTTCTGACATATCACCTATGTCCATATATTCGATCTCTATTCGCCTTTCCATTATTTCACCAAGTAATAATTTCTCTTTGTTAGCGCTAATGCGATCTTTACTATCTTTTTTTTTCAGCCTTTCGAATTCCACTGCTTTCCTAATCTCTTATCTGCATTTTTTTCTCTCCAATGATTTTGGGTCTCTTTTATCCTCACTGCTCTTTCTTCTTCGCTTAGTCACTGAATGTATTGCTTAGGCGTTTCATCTATAACGTATTGTCCTTATACGCTTTATATGAGCTGAGAGCACAGGATCTGTGTCTGCTAAAAGCCTTTACACGACTGAGAGTTATGATGACCGTGGTCTTATTTAAAAATGGTTGTAAGTAGTGCATGACTTGCAAGAATCTTATGTTCCAAGTCCCCGCGAGACGGTCCTGGGACAATCTCTTGGCACCAAGTCTCATGTTTAAGGTCCCCGCGAGACGAAAGAGATTGGCCACAGATCTTTTAAGTGTCTTCTGAGAAGATCACATCTAGTCTCCATTCCAAGATTTTTTTTATAATATATACACACACACTCACACACACACATACATACACACATCTATAGATGTTTATTTATTTTAAAATATAATTCAAAGACCATAACAGCAGTTTTTGGATCTTAGCCTTTCAATTATTATAGTAAAGGAAAATCTATACTTTAAGAAAAGGAAGTCATAAGGCAGTTTATTACATTAAATAATAATGTTTAAAAGTAGACCAAAGTTGAATAGTAAAAGAAAGCATTTATGTTGGGGCCCAAGTTCCCACAAGAGTGGTGGTAAAGCAATTACAGCATCGAAAGGTTATTCATCTTTCAAGCCTGCTGCAAGTATCTGCTCCTGAATTCTGATGAGGCCTACCATACTTCCATGCATTAGCATGTATTTTAAGCTACAGACTCCATTAATAGCTTGCATAAATTATATGTTATTCCCCTAATAACTAAATGGGTGAAAGGCTAGCAAAAATATATATGAAAAAAATGAAATGACATTAATAAAGTGATGAGTGATTATATTTTGCATAGAAATTATTTCAAGCATTATTTTCTTTATATTGTTCCAACACAGAAATTGTTCACGCAAGATTATAAGGAGGTCATCACTCTACTGCATTTTTATTCTTTGTATAGCAGATGCCTTTCCCCAAGGCAGCTTTTAAAAATCAATATAGATTATGTAAATACAAAACAAACAAATACAAGGTAATAATCAATAGATAATAACATTTAAGGTGGAATGTGAGAGGCTTATGTATTCCAGCTTTTACTAGGACTTCAAGATAAAGCAGTAATATAACAAAAGGAAAGATAGCTAATGATCGGAAAAAAATGGAGTTATTAAAAATACAGGAGGACAGAAAGCTTAATCTGTTTGAAGATGGCTCTTCAAGAAAAATATGGGAATAGATCTGAAGGTTAATTTCACGGGGGATAGAGACAATACAGACCTCTGGGCAATTGCTAAAAAGGCTAAAAAGTTAGTAAATGGGCTTGAGCTGACATACTGTATGTTGAACACCAGAGACTATAGATATTATGAGGAGCAGGGCCATGCACACATATGTGGGTCAAGATAAAACTAGTTATCTGAGGCCTAACAGTAACAGAAGCAGTACTAACAACAGAGGTTATCCAATTACAATACAATATCAGATTTGGCCACTAAGTTGTATACTGTTATGAATAAACACACATAACAGGAGAACCCACTCTGGAGGCATTGAAAACACCTGAATAGAGGCCATATTAAGCTTAAAAGGGGGCAGTAGCTTGCGCAAAGAGTTAAGAAAATTACACTAAAGCAACCTTTAAGACGGTATGAGGGTTCTCAATGGAAAAGCAAATGGCAATTAAGTGTAGGAGTGTGTGGCAAATGGCGTAGTCAAGTATTAAAATAAGAAAAATGTTTTGAATAATCGGCACATTTTCGTCAGCCTAAATGGTCTTTGCCTGTCAAATATGCTCTGTCGCTTCTAAACCTTTCCACTTAATCATAAACTTCTCTTCTATATACAGTTCTTCATACCATGTTCAAATTTTTTGGTCAGTTGTGGTATCTTCTGACCTTAAAAAATCATTAACAAAGTCAACATAATTACAACTTAACTGTTTAATATACTGAATACTGCTGGTTAGTGTTAAAATCAACAATGGTCATGTAATTTACTCTTGTAGTTGATTTTAAATGGGATTGTTATACAATATAAATACGTTTTAAATGGGGTAAATCATACATGACAAACTGAATACACAGCTAATAAAAACTTTGGAGTTTACATTTACAGTACACCCCCAAAATTCTTTGGGGGTTACATTTCTAGTGCACCCTCGAATTGTGAAAAACCTCAAATTTTGGATGTGGTTAAAAAAATGCCTATGTTTATAGTTTAAACCCTAAATATGCCCCCAAAACACTTTAATTAAATTTCAAACTCAGCTTAATACATTACCTAAAAAAAGAATGTAAAGGTAAACCCGTATACTGCACAGTACTGTACTGCTATGTCTCCCACAGTGCTAGAATGTAAAATACCGATGTTACCGCTATAAGTACTGTAATTCATGCAAGTGCATTTTCATTGCCAGAAGACTTAGAAGGTGCAGGACCTTTTGGAGGCATCTTGGGGCTTTAACTCTTAAACTGACACATACTTGGGGGTTAATGAATCCCTGGATGCCAAATACTTTTTTGCTGTACTTTAAGTAAACGTCACAATTCACAAAGAAAAAAAATTTTAATGGTACACTTTTTTCATGCAAAGAGCGTCACAATTACTGTAATACTGATCATTTTACACACTGCTAATGAGCTGTAAAAACTATTTAAAAAAACTACTGGAACAATATGTACAAGGTGTAACTGATGCCATGGATGAAATCACCGCGCCAACTGCGCTTAAACTGGCTACATGCAAGCACACAGAGGTAAGCGCGGACGCTGGCAAGCTATAGTGCAGTGGCTCAATCCCAGAGACAGTCAGGCTGCAGTGCTGCAGGATGTCACGCTTGGGTCACAGAATTGCACAGAATCACAGGAGATTGTAGAAACAGGAACTTAATTCAAACACTTCAAACAAACATGTCTCTTTCAGAAATAAAACGAGCTCAGTATGTAGTTACTGTAGTTATCGATTAAAAGAATAGGCAAACATCATAGGGGAGCACAATGGGAGCGGGACCTGCAACAGGAGCAGAGGATGTTTGGAGGGGTGGGGGGAGAGAAACAAAGCAATCAGCCAAAAAGGACACATGCTGTATGTGTAGCGTCGCGTGAGAAGCATATCATGTGACACAGCAGCCGCAAGAAAGCCCAGCAAGTAAGGGAGCAATGTGAAGGTAGTCTATCAGCATTATGTAAGAGGGTTTTTTTGAAGAACACTCAGCTGGGGATGCATTACAGTCAATCAGCAGCAAGGACAAATGAGTAACGCTATAGCGGTTCTGTGCCACTAAGATTCACACTGTTGAGAAGACGGCGATTTATTTATCTTTATGGTGGAGATTCTAGGGACGCACCAAGCCTTGGCCGGACCCTTACGCACTTACAAACAGAGACAAAAACAAAGCAAACCGGTAATCAAACAGCAAATAAAGAATGTAATGAAAACAAATGAAATAAGTGAAAACAATGATACCACCCCTGTTCCCCTTACGGCGATTACACATTAAATACAACAAAGCACAAACAAAACATACAGAGTAAATCATGAAAAACATTCATGAAAAACAGCAACAAATGAAATGCAATGATGAAAATAGATAGTTCAACTGCTAGTTCCTGAAATGGTGAAGACGGGTGGATGGGTTCAGGAGCACTCCTTTCTTTGCAGGATGGCCATAAATCCACTTACAGTCCTCAAGTACACAGGCAGACGGCAGACAATCCAGACGCACAAAACGATCCAGGACAAAACGAATAAGTACAGGTAACCCAACAGAAGGCAGGCAAACAGGAACTTGTAACACAAATTAAAAAAACTTTTTTTTTGCTTTTGGTCACCGGCCCCCTTTTTAAAAGCCGCGCTGACATCCTTTGACCCCAACAGCCCCAGCACCCTCAGCAGAAGACCAATCAGAGCAAGACTGGGAGTTGCAGCTTCAAATTCTATGGGCTACTTTCACCACCCCAAGCCACGTTTTCCAATACAGTTGCTTCCTGGTTTCTCTACAGTGCAGTATTTCCACGATAAAAGCCATAAAAATTGAGGAGGATATTTGCGGTTTCTGCTAACAATTGTTATAGGTTCTAAGGAAAAATCTGTGAATGACTGAGGCCACAAACTCTGAACCGCGACTTCGCGGGAGTCTACTGTATATACAACTTCAAAAGAGGTCAACATAATCGAGTAACATCAGTCTAGGGGACTCTTTAGAAACAAGTGTGACAGGTAAAAGGGCCCAACATTAATCATCAGAAGTGAAAAGCTCAAAACAATATAAAAGCAAGCTACAATTCCCAGATTTACAAAACCTAATGACTAATATTACTTAGACAAAAATTCACCAAACAAAAACTGTCCTAATGAATGCAACCTCCAAAAAGGACTTAAAGGTTCATGTTCCAACAAAGTATTCATTGCCTAATCAATGTAGAGAAGCAATTAAATTGGCAAATAAAGCATTACTTTATTCTGTAAAATCTGTTCAATATAAATCAAGGCATATTATGCTTAGACTACATAATGCACTAGTGAGAATGCATCTGGACTACTATATGTAGGTCTGGACACCACTGTACAAGAAAGAAATAGCAGCATGTGAAGCTGTGAAGAGGAGTGGAAACAACTGTGTATCCCAGCACTTACGAATGCGTTGTACTGTGACAGGCTCAGAGAATTAAATCTGTTTAGTCTTGAGCAGAGGAGACTGCGTGGGGACCTAATCTAGGCTTTCCAAATTCTCAATGGTATTAATAAAGCATATCCAACAAAATTCTTTCAGCTTAAAGGTGAATCATCACATACTCGAGGACACTAGTGGAAATTAAAGGATAGTGTATTTAAGGCTGAAGCCAGGAAGCACTTCTTTATGTAATGAGCTGTAGGAATCTGGAACAAACTTCTGAAACATGTAGTTGAAGCAGAAGCCATTACAACCTTTAAGAAGTATCTGGATGAGATTTTGGGACAAGTCAGCTCTTAGTTAAACAAATGAGCTTAATGGACTGAAGGTTCTCCTCTTGTTTGTAAAATTTCTTATGTTCCTAAGGTCCAACACCATCTCTTTGTCCAATATAGCTAGGTTTATCAATATAATTATACTAAGATGAAGCAGCTCGATTTAGCAGTCATTTGGATGCTGCCAAGTATCTACTGAACACATAAAATCAATGTGTTCATCAGTGGTTATGTCACTGATACACCATACTTAGTTATTAAGAGAACATGCATTTGAAAATGCATGCTGGACATTGAGATAAAGATTAAGGTATTAAAGTCTTCATCACAACATATACTGTACTTTTGTGACAGTAATCTACTCTGAATTTTAAAGAAATGAAGGATATGACTTTAAGATGAATTCCTAATTCACTCCTGTCCAGAGTGCATTTAGGTTTTTTCAGAAAACGTAACATATTTTGGTAGATACTTCTTACAAAGGGATCATAGGTCATATAATTAAATGATGTGGTATTAACAGCAAAAATTAACTGGATTGTAATTCAGATATTGAAATTCTGGCTGTTGGAGTCTGTCCATGTTATTTGACCGGGGGATAAATTACATCATCCTTATTAATCTTTATATAAAGATGCCTTTAAGTGTAATCTACTTGCTCCCTTAGGCAAATCTGACCACAACCTGATCGTCTTATTCCCAGCTACAAGCATGTTATTGTAATTGCTATTTTTTTTTATACTTCTTTTGTCTTTTCTGTCTTTGTATAAAAAGGTGAGTAAGCAAAGTAAGAATTTCATTACATGGTTTTTACATGTGTTTTAGTGTTTATATGACAATAAACTTATTGTATCTTATTAAATGCCAAACTCTTAGCACCAGAATAGTGGAACCTGGAGGCTGAAATTACTCCGAATGACTGCTTCCAAATTAGAGACTGGGAAATGATGTGCGAGTCAAATAAGGACAATCATTTCTTTAATGTGGGAAGTTACATCCTTCACATCTTCTATAACTTTGTGATGGCCAGTGTAATTTTCTATGCTGTGGTGTGCTGGGCTGGTAACAGTCACTTCAAGTGAGGCCTACTGAATCAACAGGCTATTTGCACCCAGCAGTTACTGGACAACTTTCTACAATCTCCACCTCTTCTCATACATCTATACATAATTTAATTGTCATACTTGATCAATCACTGAGTTTTGATGCAAATGTCAGGTGTCTCAGTTGTTGTTTTCATTTAAGAAACTTATCTAAGTTGAGATCTGTTGTTACCAGGGCTGAGAAAGAAATGATTATCCATGCTTTCATCTCATTGCATTTGGATTGTTGCAGTTCCCTTCCTTACCTGTTTAAGTGAAGCTGGTTTGTCTCATCTTCAGACTCTCCAAAATGTGGCTGCTAGGCTTTTTACATGTTCACATTCTGGTACTTATTTACAGAGCTTGGCATGATCAAGCTCCTCAAAATATCTTGAACCTCCTCCAGCACTACACCTTGGGCCATGCTCTAAAATCTAGTTAGTTACATTTCCTTTCAGTACCTCATACAAGATTAATGACACATGGGGATTGCACATTTTAAGTCATTGCTCCAAGGTTATGGAACAGTTTTCCAATAACAATGGGATTAACAGAATCAACTGAACTATTATGTCAACTTAAGACAGATCTGTTCAGACAGGCATTTCGGTAGCACTATCATCTGTGGGTGTTTTTTTTATATTGTCATTGTTCTGTATTTTGTTTTAATATTTCATTTTATTCTGTTTTATTGTTCACTACTTTGTGACCTTTGTCTGTGATAGGTGCTTTATAAATAAATTCTTACTTATTTGTCTGTACTTTAAAGGGCAACCTCCATTATAGGACGCACTCTAGACCCCCTACCCGGAGGTCATAGTGAAGGACAGAACTATAACAAAACTGACTGCCAATATGAACAATGCTGCATATCCTCACTGTTACACAGTAACACTGAGGACTTCAAGCCAACAAATCTTTCAGCAGAAGTGTAAAGAAACGAGATGGGGGCTTCTTTATATCAACAGCAATATGCCTGCATAAATGCCCAACTGTTATTGTGACAGCCACGTCAGAACTTGCTTTACAGTAATTCAAAAAAGTGTTCAGACTGATGAATGTGTGCATATTTATTTACTTGCGTATCTACCTATGTATGCATTTATTTATTTAAAGAGCTTCTGTAAAAAGCCAAACTTTGTTTGTTTTTACTATCTATCTATCTATCTATCTATCTATCTATCTATCTATCTATCTATCTATCTATCTATCTATCTATCTATCTATCTATCTATCTATCTATCTATCTATCTATCTATCTATCTATCTATCTATCTATCTATCTATCTATCTATCTATCTATCTATCTATCTATCTATAGTGAGGCATTTATATTATTAGCTTTCCAGCAGTACCCCTCAGTGTTGCACAGTGTGTCAGTGTCAAGCATGCAATGAAGCTGTAACCTAAAGGTTTCCAATTGAACATAATGCATGTCTACAAGTACACGTTGTGAAGATATATTCTACTATCTAACAACAATACATTTCCCCATATCTGGATGCCACTGCCTAGTTCACCGTCTCTCGGTTCCTTAATCTAAACCTTTTTCTGCAAGGCCTGCAAACCTTTCTGAAGCATTAAAGATGACACAACCAGACATATTCATCCATCATGGGCTCTTAATCTCTTATTTCTCAAGAACAGTACTCATCCCTCCTGTTATCTAACACTTAACAGAAATCTGAAAGAGGAGTTTTCCTTTCTTAACTTAAGGACAAGATAATGCAATTTTTTTTTTCATTTCCTCCTTCAGTTAACCTTTTAATTTTTTCCTTTCAGTCTGGAGCATTTTGATTCACCACAAGAAACAGATTCATTACAATTGAAGAAAGAAGAAAGGGCTGTACAAAAGATTCCTAAAGAAATCACAAGAAGCAGGAAATCTGCTTTCTTTCATGTAACTGCATCCAAAGAAATTATGACATTAATTTCCACCAACATCCATAAAACATTTTGAATGAGAACAGCTAAAAAAGAATATCCTTTTAAGTAATGCAAAAGCAAAAAAAAAAAAAAAATCGATAACATCCTTTCTTCTGCCTACTTTTAAGCAATGTATTAGTTAGCCTATTTAAACACAATGTACAGTGGTGTGAAAAACTATTTGCCCCCTTCCTGATTTCTTATTCTTTTGCATGTTTGTCACACAAAATGTTTCTGATCATCAAACACATTTAACCATTACTCAAATATAACACAAGTAAACACAAAATGCAGTTTGTAAATGGTGGTTTTTATTATTTAGGGAGAAAAAAAAATCCAAACCTACATGGCCCTGTGTGAAAAAGTAATTGCCCCCTGAACCTAATAACTGGTTGGGCCACCCTTAGCAGCAATAAGTGCAATCAAGCGTTTGCGATAACTTGCAATGAGTCTTTGACAGCGCTCTGGAGGAATTTTGGCCCACTCATCTTTGCAAAATTGTTGTAATTCAGCTTTATTTGAGGGTTTTCTAGCATGAACCGCCTTTTTAAGGTCATGCCATAGTATCTCAATTGGATTCAGGTCAGGACTTTGACTAGGCCACTCCAAAGTCTTCATTTTGTTTTTCTTCAGCCATTCAGAGGTGGATTTGCTGGTGTGTTTTGGGTCATTGTCCTGTTGCAGCACCCAAGATCGCTTCAGCTTGAGTTGACGAACAGATGGCCGGACATTCTCCTTCAGGATTTTTTGGTAGACAGTAGAATTCATGGTTCCATCTATCACAGCAAGCCTTCCAGGTCCTGAAGCAGCAAAACAACCCCAGACCATCATACTACCACCACCATATTTTACTGTTGGTATGATGTTCTTTTTCTGAAATGCTGTGTTCCTTTTACGCCAGATGTAACGGGACATTTGCCTTCCAAAAAGTTCAACTTTTGTCTCATCAGTCCACAAGGTATTTTCCCAAAAGTCTTGGCAATCATTGAGATGTTTCTTAGCAAAATTGAGACGAGCCCTAATGTTCTTTTTGCTTAACAGTGGTTTGCGTCTTGGAAATCTGCCATGCAGGCTGTTTTTGCCCAGTCTCTTTCTTATGGTGGAGTCGTGAACACTGACCCTAATTGAGGCAAGTGAGGCCTGCAGTTCTTTAGACGTTGTCCTGGGGTCTTTTGTGACCTCTCGGATGAGTCGTCTCTGCGCTCTTGGGGTAATTTTGGTCGGCCGGCCACTCCTGGGAAGGTTCACCACTGTTCCATGTTTTTGCCATTTGTGGATAATGGCTCTCACTGTGGTTCGCTGGAGTCCCAAAGCTTTAGAAATGGCTTTATAACCTTTACCAGACTGATAGATCTCAATTACTTCTGTTCTCATTTGTTCCTGAATTTCTTTGGATCTTGGCATGATGTCTAGCTTTTGAGGTGCTTTTGGTCTACTTCTCTGTGTCAGGCAGCTCCTATTTAAGTGATTTCTTGATTGAAACAGGTGTGGCAGTAATCAGGCCTGGGGGTGGCTACGGAAATTGAACTCAGGTGTGATACACCACAGTTAGGTTATTTTTTAACAAGGGGGCAACTACTTTTTCACACAGGGCCATGTAGGTTTGGATTTTTTTTCTCCCTAAATAATAAAAACCATCATTTAAAAAGTGCATTTTGTGTTTACTTGTGTTATATTTGACTAATGGTTAAATGTGTTTGATGATCAGAAACATTTTGTGTGACAAACATGCAAAAGAATAAGAAATCAGGAAGGGGGCAAATAGTTTTTCACACCACTGTATTTTGTTATAAGTGAAAATGGTCAACATATGTCCTGTGGAAGTAAAAACTGAAAATGCAAAACATTAGGGTTCAATGATGAAGCGCCTTTTGCCAGTATCCTAAATTGCCTTTAAAATGCTTCTGTAATGACATATAAAGCTCAATTGCTTTAAGCATAGAGTGTGTCAACTTTTTTCCCTGCTGCCAGTATATCCCATTTTAAATTGATCATGTTTTACCTACTGAAAGAACAAAATCTTCAGGTACAGTGTTTGAAATTCAACAGAGCCTTTTCAGTTTAAGTACAACTGTAATGTGTTTCAAGTTATTGCACATGCACATTTATAGAGATTCGTGGTTTGTATTCTTCTGCCTCAAGACTCAGCATACTAAGTATGTGGTTAAAACTTGTTTAGCTGGTATTTCAACTGTACAGTAAAAAAATTATTTGCATTACACTGTTAACTTTTCACACAGTTTCTAGTCATATAACCCAACTAAACGACCTTACTAATGCATCAAGAGTGACACTGTAGGGAGCTAATAAACAGGACACCCCTTAAAATTTCTCTTGTACCTCATCTGGTACCTGGCTGGGGCTAAAACTGTTATTAAACCATTGGTAATGTGTGCATCACAGACCTGGACACTTGCCAAAGCTACTGAAAAGATGCTGATGGTCTGGGACCAAAAAATATTGAGAAGAAGCATTGAAAGAGGAAGACAGATGGAGAATGAGGACCAATATCAAGGTATGCAGTGGATTCAGGAAGTATTCCAATCCTTCAACTTTTTTAACATTTTGCTGTGCTTTAGCTTTGGCCCAACATATAAGGAGCTTTTTATCATGCATTAAAGTGCATGCCAGTGCAATATTGGATATTTCAAATCAAATACTGTATATGAAGAAATGCCAGGTTAGCATACCAGATTGAGTACATAGATCTTTATGGGCATGCAAAAATTTATCTTCAGTAAAACAATGAGGCAACTGCATAAAATGCAGCTTTCAACACGAAGATCTACAAGGAAAGGAACTCTGACCAATCCAGCAAATGAAAACTTTAACCACTAATGTAAGGGACAGGAACATCAACTTGTTTTTACTTTGAGCAATGCTCTAGCAGTCACCATGTTTGTTGGCTGTTGCTCTCAGCGAAACCTTTAGTGAGATGCCAACTCTACCTATAAACTTACATCCACTGTTAACTGGCTTCTTGTGTCTCCATTTGCGAATTGCATAGTTAAATTCAGTTGCTCCTTTAACATTTAAATATTTGCTTAATTAGGAGCAGCATTTGGTTACTTCCAAATATCTGCAATTACTGATGTTTATTTCATTCATTTTCACGGTTGTTTTCCTACTAAGGCAGCAACACTCTGAGCTGGGATGACCAGGTCTACCTGTCACCAACAACTTCCTTGAGACCTGCCTGGGAAATTCATGGATGCACACAGGACAGTCAAAACATACAACCCCTCCAGAATGTCCGGGAACATTGTGGAATATGACTTCTACACTATTTAAGGGACGGCGGGCTCACCCTACTTACATGCCCAAAGCACCTGTGCTGGTTCCCATTGATCCATGGGAGCAGCAGTTCTATCTGAGGTCCTTCTGTATTGCCAAGTTCATCATCCTGCCACAGAGAGTGAAGCTTATCAACCTCATTTTGATTACCTCTACCCTCAAAAAAGAAGAAAAGAAAAAAAAAACGCAAAGACATACATGTCAAGGTGTAGTGCAAAATGAAAGCAATACAACTTCAAATGTTAAGTTAAGAAGAGTGCTTTGGTTAGGCAGGTGGCTACATTAAGGACTGTAAAAAACAACGTGGCTAGTTTACTCTACATCTTTGACTAACTGTGCCACTCTGGAAAGCTCACTTCATCAGCACTCAGTCTAGCTGTTAGCTATGTTAACAGTGCTTTCAGTAATTTGGAAAAAAAAAAAAGTAAAACCTAAATAAATGGATGTAAATGCTTAGAGGGCATTCAACGTAAAAACAGCATACAAAAAAATAAAATAAACACCACTGAGCCTACACTTAGCACATTTTGCGCAGTGCTAAATTAGGAAGCTACATCACACAAATATAACGGTGCTTGGGTTTAACACATTTTACACATGTATTTTTAAACTACAACTCTTACATACAGTGGGGGAAACAAGTATTTGATCCCCTGCTGAATTTGTAAGTTTGCTCACTTACAAAGAATTGAACAGTCTCTAATTTTTATGGTATTTTCATTTTAATGGAGATAAGACAGAATATCAACCAAAAATCCAGAAAAAAAACTCATTATATAAAACTTATAAATTGATTTGCATTGCATTGAGAGAAACAAGTATTTAATCCCCTATAACCTAGCCAGAATGCTGTCTCTCTCCATTAAAATGAAACTACCATAAAAATTAGAGACTGTTCATTTCTTTATAAGTGAGCAAACTTACAAATTCAGTAGGGGATCAAATACGTATTTCCACCACTGTTATAGAATGTATTTTAAAGTATAAAAAAAGGTGAAATGATTATTATTTGTAATCAGCAATACAGTGTACAGTAATCCCTCCTCCATCGCGGGGGTTGCGTTCCAGAGCCACCCGCGAAATAAGAAAATCCGCGAAGTAGAAACCATATGTTTATACGGTTATTTTTATATTGTCATGCTTGGGTCACAGATTTGCGCAGAAACACAGGAGGTTGTAGAGAGACAGGAACGTTATTCAAACACTGCAAACAAACATTTGTCTCTTTTTCAAAAGTTTAAACTGTGCTCCATGACAAGACAGAGATGACAGTTCTGTCTCACAATTAAAAGAATGCAAACATATCTTCCTTTTCAAAGGAGCGTGCGTCAGGAGAGAGAGAACAAAGCAAGCAGTCACAAAAAAAATCAATAGGGCTGTTTGCTTTTAAGTATGCGAAGCACCGCTGGTACAAAGCTGTTGAAGGCGGCAGCTCACACCCCCTCCGTCAGGAGCAGGGAGAGAGAGAGAGAGAGAGACAGAGAAAAACAAAGTCAAAAATCAATACGTGCCCTTTGAGCTTTTAAGTATGCGAAGCACCGTGCAGCATGTCCTTCAGGAAGCAGCTGCACACAGAAGGTAGCAACGTCCCTATCGTCTAGGTGTGCGAACAGCCCCCCTGCTCACACCCCCCTACGTCAGCGCAAGAGAGAGAGAGAGAGAAAGTAAGTTGGGTAGCTTCTCAATCATCTGCCAATAGCGTCCCTTGTATGAAATCAACTGGGCAAACCAACTGAGGAAGCATGTACCAGAAATTAAAAGACCCATTGTCCGCAGAAACCCGCGAAGCAGCGAAAAATCCGCGATATATATTTAAATATGCTTACATATAAAATCCGCGATGGAGTGAAGCCGCGAAAGGCGAAGCGCGATATAGCGAGGGATCACTGTACATATTATTAACATAAAAAGCCACCAGGGGCATCATATTTTAAAGTTTGTGTAGATTTGAGGCAGAAAATATCTACAGCAAAAAAAAAAAAAACAAAAATAAAAAAACGGCAGAATGTATAAAGCAAAAAAACAAAAAATCATATTTATAAAACCTTTATAAAACCTAGTGTACACACATTTCTACACAATTTAGTTTTTATAAATCACAATCACCTTGTAAGTATGCCTCTTACCTGACACATTGAGATTCTGCCACTGGCATTCAAGAGTATTTGACTGTGTTCTGTAACTGAGACCGCAAGATCACACAAAGCATTATAGCGCCTCTCCTCTGTGTACTGAGAGTTCGGCAAAGGCATACACTGATAGCATCTGAGCGGATAGCCACAATCACCTGGCACATATAATTTGGTATTTGTTATATTGTATTAATAACATGATAGCTGTTACAATGAAGAGCACAGGCCACATGAAAAACTAAGGGTTCACCTCATATATCACCATCACATCTGCCAAGGCTACTTTGCCTCAAAATAAATTAATCGCAAGTTGACAGAGGCCACTGAGACATAACATTTGTCAGCTACATCTTGGCATCACAGATGATTTGTGCAATGTCAAGGAATGTCATTGCTCAAAGTTAACAAATGCAGCTTTATTCTCACTTGATGCATTTGTTGCAATATTAGTGCAGTGAAGTGATCCGATTACATTAGGAAAAACTTTTTATGCTGGCAAAAAACTCTTGTGTTACATACGTACACTCACACCATATTAAAATTGGATGTAGTGTCTTGCTGGTCATTTACATGCTTCCAGCGCAGCGGGCGTGATGGAGTGAAACTTGACTGTGACATTAATGACTTGTCAGCCAAATCCCCCAAGAAGTGATAACATGTAGCCAATATAAACTGATTAAAAACCAAAATGTCTGTCAGTGCAAATACTCAGCATTGGCCTTCTTAAAAGGGAACTAAAGTACAGTCTGTATATCATATTCATCACTTTTAAGATGAAATATGTTTGTCACATCAACGCACAAAATAATAATGGCTCAGTGATTTAACTTATTATGCATGCATGTCGTCATTTAGCTGGTTTGGCTGCAATTCCCTACTTTATCAAGGGTTTTGTCATTACCCGGTTTCTCTGAAATGTTTTGTATGCATGGGTCAGAGTTGTCTTAAATATAAACGTTCCCCCATTGAGTTTTCTTTTATAAATCGTTTGCATGAGAAGTTGTGTACGCATATTTCATGCCTTTTTTGTGCATACGCAAGCTTTATCAATGATGCTCTAATTCTTCTGTTCCAAATTTTGAGAAAAAACTTTTACGATAACATTTTTAACATAATACAAAAAATGAGACTGTACTGTTTTGGCGATAAACTGCATTAACATGTGGTTTTATTGATGTCATATTTTGTTATAATGTTAAGACAATTCCCAATTTACTATTTTAGAAATGTAGCAGAGGCTTAATAAACCACAAAATTCAATCCAAAAAAATAACTATTTACATTCCAATCATGCAAGTAATTAATTTCAAGTAATTCAAGATTGTTTAAAATGACCAATAGAGGAATAAATTTGGCTAACAGTTTAGTTGAAGGATGTCTACATGGAAATTCATAACGCATGAATAGGTTATTGAATAACATTTATTATTTAAGGTGCAATGTTTGATCAAATTAAATCATTATTTGCAAGATGATATAGATGTTTTATAAAGTAGATGCCATTACATTGTATTAAAACAAGGAGCCCCCATAATATGTGTGGACTCTGATGTGGCAATACATATGTTAGTTAAATTATGGTGAATTTTGAATGACTGCTGTGCTGTGAAAAAGGTTTTTTCCCTTTTTTAAAGAGCAATGATATTATTGTTCCACATCTTCCAAATACTGATGTTAAGTATTCACTAGTAATCAAGTATTGCTTCTTAAATGTCATTTAATTCTTATGTTATTAAGCCACCATGTAGACACCCTTTAAATATAAAGTGTTACTGAAAAGTGTCACATTGTATTAATGTTCTCTATGCATGGTTAAGTAATTTCAAAAAAAAAAAAAGAAAAAAAAACCCCACTTCATATGTATATGTGCATGCTAATTCAGTCAAGATAAAATCGATATAGAATTGAATTGGGGCAGTGCTAACACCCAGTCCTAGTTGTAAATTGGCCCCATGTAAATGCAAGTAGGCTGATATTAACTTTCACCTGGTTCAACGATAGGTCAATAAAGATCTGCAAATTACTGTAGTCTGCACAACTTTCTGATACAAGAGGAAAATTCCACATGATGATACATGACAAATGTTAATACCAGGAGTTTACGAGACTCTTTTTCTGACTGGTAACATGACAAGCAACTAGATCTTCACTGTGTACAAGCTGATTTAAAGCTTGTTAATATATTGCATTTTATGGAGTTTTACTTCCTTAAGCTTCCTTAAACACAGTAATAAAGGAAAAGTAATAAAAAAGTGAAAAATGCATAAAATGTCAAAAAGACTTTTCTACACCACCTTGCGGAGACTATTCGAGATGTCTGACTCTATCAATAAAACAGTCAGTATGAATAATTGAAAAGGCACCATGCAAAAATAATTAAACATATCAACTCTGTTTACTACAGTGTGAAAAAATGAAAGCAAAGCTGATCCCCCATTTCCTTTCTCACTTTTATTAAAATAGTTAAAAAGTTGCTATAGGCTTACAATCTGAAATGCATGCTAGATTCATATATGATCAGCTCAAAGTATGACACACCACTGTAGTGCCTGCAGACTAGTAAAGAACAGCATGACATGATATCACCAAAATCTACTAACCAGTCTGCAGAGACTTTGTTAGTTGACACTTGGATCACCAGTGGCATCAACCTTTAGGGAAAATGTGGAACCAGGATTTAAAGTGACTGTGAATTATAAAATAAAATAAAAAATAATAGCCTAAATTAAAAGAAACACCATAATCTAAGATCACTTAAGTCGACACAGTCAGTTTACAATGAGAGTGTTGCATCTATTAAGGAGCTGCTCTTTAAAATCAAAATCACCCTAGAAAGCAACATGGGACTAAAAAAAAGTGTTACCAAAAAAAAAAAAAAAAAAAAAAAACAAAATTATATATTTAATTTAGACTTGCATATTGCAATATACAAAATGATAGAACAATACAAAGTTGTATAAGAGCAGCTTTAAAAACCCAGGAAGTAAACTAATTTCCTGCTTGTATGGAGACGCTACTCATGAATTATTAAATACTGTATTACTATATATTACATATATATATATATTGTCCCAGACGGCTGGGGACCCTACCCAGCCGGGACGCCTGGACGGTCCCCGAGATGGACGATACCTCCCCTGGGCCACGAGAGGGCAGCCGCCCGGGTCTGCTTGTGGGCCACTGGAACGGAGCAGGGATGCTCATCCCTACCGGAGGACGTGGCCACCGCCAGGGGGCGCCCGGATGGTAATGAAATCCTGGATGGCAGCACTTCCATCACACCAGGAAGTGCTGCTGGAAGAAATCCCAGGGGCACCCAGAGTGCTTCCAGGTGCTCTCTTGACACTTCCGCCACACCAGGAAGTGTCGTCAGGGGGAGCACCTGGAGCCCATCCGGGTCAGTATAACAGGGGCTGCCTCCTTCCAGTAGACAAGCCGGAGTTGGGAGGAAGGAGATGGAGATTGTGAGGAGGGGAGTGGAGGTCAGAAGAAGAGGAGAAAGAGACAGAGAGAGAGAGAGAGAGAGAAAGAGAGAGAGAGAGAAAGGAAGAGAGTTGTTGGGATAAGGCATTGTGGTTCTTTGGAGAAATAAAGGATTGTGCTTTAGGACATTCTGGTGTCTGTCTGTCTGTGTCCGGGGGTATGCTTTCCACAATATTATATTATATTATATATACTAGGGGGCTCCGCCCCCTGCTTGCTTTGCTCACCCACCCCCATGTTCAGTTTACCAGATATAAATACAAGACTCTTCCTAGAGCTGGCCGGCCATCTAAACTGAGCGATCGGGTTGAGAAGGGCCTTAGTCCGGGAGGTGACCAAGAACCCGATGGTCACTCTGTCAGAGCTCCAGAGGTCCTCTGTGGAGAGAGGAGAACCTTCCAGAAGGACAACCATCTCTGCAGCAATCCACCAATCAGGCCTGTATGGCAGAGTGGCCAGACGGAAGCCACTCCTTAGTAAAAGGCACATGGCAGCCCGCCTGGAGTTTGCCAAAAGGCACCTGAAGGACTCTCAGACCATGAGAAAGAAAATTCTCTGGTCTGATGAGACAAAGATTGAACTCTTTGGTGTGAATGCCCGGCATCACGTTTGAGGAAACCTGGCACCATCCCTACAGTGAAGTATGGTGGTGGCAGTATCATGCTGTGGGGATGTTTTTCAGCGGCAGGAACTGGGAGACTAGTCAGGATAAAGGGAAAGATGACTGCAGCAATGTACAGAGACATCCTGGATGAAAACCTGCTCCAGAGCGCTCTTGACCTCAGACTGGGGCGACGGTTCATCTTTCAGCAGGACAACAACCCTAAGCACACAGCCAAGATATGAAAGGAGTGGCTTCAGGACAACTCTGTGAATGTCCTTGAGCGGCCCAGCTAGAGCCCAGACTTGAATCCAATTGAACATCTCTGGAGAGATCTTAAAATGGCTGTGCACCGACGCTTCCCATCCAACCTGATGGAGCTTGAGAGGTGCTGCAAAGAGGAATGGGTGAAACTGGCCAAGGATAGGTGTGCCTAGCTTGTGGCATCATATTCAAAAAGACTTGAGGCTGTAATTGCTGCCAAAGGTGCATCGACAATGTATTGAGCAAAGGCTGTGAATACTTATGTACATGTGATTTTTCAGTTTTTTTATTTTTAATAAATTTGCAAAAACCGCAAGTAAACTTTTTTCACGTTGTCATTATGGGGTGTTGTGTGCAGAATTCTGAGGAAAAAAATGAATTTAATCCATTTTGGAATAAGGCTGTAACATAACAAAAGGTGGAAAAAGTGATGCGCTGTGAATACTTTCTGGATGCACTGTATATTATATATATACATATATATATATATGAGAGAGAGAGAGAGATTAGTATTCTTTTTTTGCATGAGATTTTATGAAGTGTTTGTGGTTTGGTCCCAATTCCAACAATAACACAATCAACAAACTAACACACTCTAGCAAAAGCTGTTAATTTGATAGCTTCATGCACCTATTTCCAGTTTAGAAGTTTAGAAAGGCATTTAAATAAATGTGACTGAAATGGCAGTCTTAGAATTCTGTTATTTGTGTATAAACGGTCATAAGAAGAGAATATTCCTATAACAAATCTTCAACCTATAATGATCTGGCAGTCTCCAACATACAAAAAATGGCTTAATAAATAAATACAAAGAAGGAAGTAACAAACCCATGGCATCTCTAGGCATACTTATCTAGGTCTGAGCCCACTGTCCATCAGATACAGTGAACCCCTTGCATCAAATCCTGACTCAATAAGCCTTTGCATTCATTGTGGTTTTAGATCAGACTGGTGTCAAAACCAACCAAGCCCCAAAATCAACTTCAGGGTCAGGGGAGGCACCACTTTGCAGCATAGTCTTAAGTTCCATCTAGTAGCTCTATCCCTGCACTTGTGAGTCATCAGTTTAATTAAAAATGCCATATTGTTTTCAGCCTGACCTCCTTTGAGTGGCAACCTAACCTGGTTCATGCTCTCTATCAGAAAGGAGGACTTTCAAGCCCTTTCCAACACTCCAGGGCCTTACCCTCTCTCCTACTCTCTGTCTCTTTATGCAGAGGGTAAGGCCTTTAGTTGCCAGTACAAGTGCAGAAACTGAGTTCACAGCCCAGACTCCACCAAAGGTGGCATCTTTCTTCCAGTACATCAATGTCCTGTGCTCCCTTCTTCTCTCCTCCCTCTGTACACTGCCTTCCATTCCGACCTGCAAAAGTCTTGTACACCAGATTACATACATGTACGCAAACACAAAGAGTACATGTTGAGTCTCGTTCAATATAACTGCTTTAATGCAAATCTGCAAAGAAAGCAAAAGTAAAATGAAGGCAATATATCAACTCTTCCTAACTCACAGGAAATCAATAATTTTTTAAATGTCTGTGAATGCATGACGATCAACACCAGTTTCACTTAAATAAACTGATTCATAAACCCTGTACATGTACAAAAAAAATCTTACAAAGCATCTTCTAGCTTAAACCAATCAAAAGGCATATTATCCATCTATCTATCTATATCTATATCTATAAACACACACACACACATATCCATAAGTACATGCACATGTATATTTTTTAAATAAATCTCACAATATAAGAACAATGCATAGTACAGAAAGATCTCATAAATTTTGTCACAGCTACAGGTCACACTAAAGGGAATCTTGTCTTCACTTATTTAAACTATCACCAGATAAGTTTCAGAAAGAAAAAATGGTTTTGCATCACAGATTAATTAATAATATTTACCAATCACTATAGCCTTTTCTTCTATGAAAGCACAAGATGCAGTATTTTTGACTGTGTAAAAATGTAGATAAAAGGAGCCATAGGCTGTAACTTTCAATTCAAATAAGCCTCTTCATTTTTAACATTACTCTCTAATACAAACAAATATAAAAACAAAAGCACAAAAATGCCTGTCTCCTTCTGCCCTGGGGATGGGTTTTTTATGTTGTGGTTGGTTATTGTTTATTTCCTGTCATTTTGTCATTATTTAATAAAAGGCATATCGGAAAAAAAATATTTTACATGCCCCTCTCCTAAAGCAAAAGTGCTCTAAACAACATCATATAAATGTTCTGTGCCATAAACAAGGTAAAGTGAACTAAGAGTAAGTTAATCAAATAAATAAAAAAGTACATATGTAAGCAAAGCAAAGTAAGTAAACATGAAAGCAAATTAAACTATTTAAGTAAATTAAGTGGAGACGGAAAGTTTTAATTACAGCAGGATGTCAACCCTGAGTGGTAGTGTTGTGCCAGAGAATGGTGATATGGTTTATGTTGATCATCACAAGTAAGACTTTCACTGTACTCTGTACATGTGACAATAGTGACCCCATAAACATATTATTATGCTTAGTCTGTAAAGCCAGCAACAAAATTCTGAGATCATTGTTGTTTCAGTTTTAGCTACCTGTGGCTTTCCTCAAAGGTATTTTATATTTGAGTGTATTAAACTGAAGCAATTTGCATTAGCCCTCAACTACAACTTAACCATTTTTTGGTACTGTAAAGCAGTGGTCCTCAACCTTTTTGACAGCAAGGACCACTTTATTAGATGCAAATTTTTCCACGGACCGGTCGAAGGGGGCAGTGTTATACACAATTTACACAACATTTCTATTATTATTAAGCAGTTTGCATACATTTGCAACCCAAGATTTTTCATCTTTTTTTTGCATATAACAAAGACATATGCTTTGCATTTGCCAGTCCAACAGATTGCACATCACAAACATTAACACTGCTATCTTTTTTTCGTGTCTGCTGTTTCTATAGGAGGGTGAAAATTAGTTAAATTCCAATGGATGTTTTTCAGATGTTGACAAGCAATAAGCAAAAGGTATCACTGAAAACCACAGAAAACAAAAACAGCAAAAAAAAAAAAAAAACAGTACGAGGAAAGTTCGAAGAAAGAGATTTTTTTTTACAATGTTTCTGTTTGGGGATCGTTGTGCAAATGTGCACCACTGAGCTGCGACCACAGATCTAACTGCTCTGTGGATGATTCGTTCAAGCATTTCAAGGTCACTTCGTTGTAATGAAAGCATCTGCTGAATGTACTTCGTAGTAACGTGATTTCAATAGACTCGTGTCATATGGGGAAACTGTCGGGACCATAAAAATACTTTGTTGTAATACTCTCTCACCTCTCTCTGCGCCGCTGTAAAGCCCCGCCCGCCAAGCGTTCTGAAAAGTCTGAGTGAGTCTCCGTTGCTGGCAGTTCTCTCGCGGCCCAGCTGTCAGACGGCTGCGGCCCGGTAGTGGGCCGCGGACCAGGGGTTGGGGACCCCTGCTGTAAAGCACTAGCCATAGTGAAATTATACTTTTTTCCATTCCCCAAGTGGTCACATGAACAACTTACAATTATTTTAAATTACCGTATATGACTAGAACCTGCATTTCATCTTGAAAGTTTAACTACTATCGCTTTTGCTTAATTTACATATAACTGAACACTAACTGAAGCTGGTATAACGACAGTTGACAAGTTTTATACTATTCATCTTGCAACAAAACACTTTCTTTGTTTAATTCCTCCTCACAGTTACTGTATTTTCTTAGATCCGTGGTTTTTAACTAAAAGTAAAACTAAGGACACAGACCCTTCTCACTCCTTTGCTACAATAAAACTGCTCTGTTTAGGTAATATTATATTGTATTAAAATTGGCAGGCAATAATGGATTTGCTAGAAAAAAAAAGACAACATAATTTTAAAACACTGTTGTGACACCAATTGAAGAACTAGGAATTAAATATGTAGAAAGTTTTTGTGAGTACACTCAAGTCTAAATGAAGAGGTTTCAAAACTGCTTTGCTTGCATTCTCATAAATGTTATATCCTGCCAGAAGTTTATATTCTGTTAATGTATGAATATATTTTGATAGTATTTAAAATAAGTTTTGTAATCAATTGTATTAACAAAAAAGTAAAAATTCAATAAAATCTCCTGTACTTGCAAAGCATTACCACTAACAGATTCCAGAACTGACTTGTGTACTTCAATGCAATGTGTATGTTTTTTCATCATGGTGATATTATTGTTTCTTTTCCATCACATATTACAAAAACTTTTTCCCACCTTTTTTTCCTTCTCTAACCATGGAAGTAAAACAAATGAATCATCTTATTCACCCATTTTCTAATTCTGCTTTGTCCAGCACAGAGTCACTGCAAGCAGAGGTTTATCATGTCAGCAATAAGTGCAAAACAAAAACATTTGACAGGATGTCAGTCCATCAGTTTACACAACAACACAAGCAATTCAAACCCTGTAGCTCACACAAGGCCAATTTAGAGCACAGACTTCAGCTGCAGTAGCTGATAGCTAAATGATCCGAGTTCAGCTACAAGCCCTGATGTCAATATTACATGTTTACAGTATTCATGTTTCTTGACATCTGAATGCCAGTTAGATGCTGGGTTCAATTCACATATACAAATTAGACCCTTTGAGCTCATTCTCAGGGCAGAAAGACATACTTTGTTTGAAAAAATGTTTTTATATGGCCAGGATGCTTATCTATTCTGCCATTTTCAGTTTTAAGTTAGTTATGCATTACTTCCAAAATATAAAGAAATGTTTTGAAGGTCTAGCCATCTGACATTTCTAAATATTTATATTTTAACCTCCTTTTAATCCTCAGTAATATTTATATAATTTCTAAAAGCAAGAGAAAAACTGACGCCAGTCTCATTATTAACATGTATGGTTATTATATTCCTATTAAGGTCATATACAGTGACTCCTTCATTCTTTATGCATTTTAGGTCTGAATAATTACTCGGACCTAAAATGTATACTCCGACCCAAAATACTCTACATCTTACGCTCTTAGGTTAGAATACTTACTGAAGACAATGATAGAGAGACTTAAACCTCACTGTATTTTATGAAGGAACACCATTATATTCTGCTGCCTAAACAAGCTTTATTATATCTGACCAAAAGAAGAAGTGCTCCTATCATGCTGAATCCACTTTATGCTGACAGCCCTGAAACAACTACAAATTATTTTACAGCACTAAATATAATGCCAGTGTGTAACTAATAATGACTTTCTCAGAAAAAAGAGCTATAAGACTAAATTAGGAACATTAAGATGGCTCTGCAGTTGCACCACATGGCTCCATATGGTAAATGTGCTAACTATTGGAGCTTAAAAGCCAGTAGCCTTAGCGAATGTCACTCAAGAATTCACTTTGCTTTAATAATAAAATATTTATCACACAATTTGCATTCAACTAAATCTGATGTACCAGGAGTGCCCTTCTGCTTGCATGTTAAAGCTGCAAGACTGAACAGCAGTCTTGCATGATTGATAGACTTTCTTCCTTAGAGTTGAAAGCTAACAATTACAATATTGAGTTTACCCATTTAAAATGCATTTGAAATTCATTGTGGTGTTACATTGTTAAAGAAAAAATATGTTTTGAATTAGACAGGCAGGATATGTATATAGTAAAGGTTATCAGGAAAAAAAATGAAGTGCTGTGAAGAAATCAACAAATACAAATTTTAAACTAGTGGAGAGCTAAAATTGACATTAAATTATCTGAAAGCTCTCTTATATTCAGTAGGTCTCTGGATGTTTTGCAGTGTGAAAAAGGGTTCTTCCTTCTGAAAATATAAGACACTCAAGCTTTATCACAAGATATTTCCATTGGTTTTTCCATTCCATAACTGTGCTGCTCGGTCAAGTGTGATTTCTTTCAATATACTGAATTTGTATAATTTCAGCATTATAAGGTTGATGCAAAACACTGATCCCACAACTATGATACCATGCATTTTTCAACATGTTAAAAAAAATGGAAATTGAAAAAGTCACTATACAACTACCGAAAAAAGCACGGCCACCTTTGTGGTTCCTTCTCTGTGGAATAAGAAGGTACAAGACTACCAAAACATTCAATTCACACCAAAAATACTTCTTCTGTCTTGCAAAATAAATGTACTTCATTTTTTAACCATCTCTTCCAAATCAATCTTCATGAAGATAACTCTTCTATGCTATTAGTTGTTACTAACAATTTAATGCTAAATGCATTTGGTTAAATTTTGCTTTTGTACAGATCACACGTCTCATTGATGAGGGCTAGAAATGGAAGACCCCCATGAATGTTTTTTAACTTTTTTTTTTTTTTTTTTTTTTTTTTTCTTAATTCACTGGTTAACCATCACCAGCACGAATGTGCAATTGCCTCAATGAGTTGGTTTTCATTCAGCGCTGTGGCGCAGCTGGAGTTGGCCATATAGATAAAATGGAGAGAGGCAACTGAGAAAGGAGAAAAAGAAATTGGAAGAAAAAAAATCAGGTAGCATGCAAGTGAGCAAGTTTGTCAAAAGTTCAGAAGGAAGCCTGGAGCTTGACGTAGGTTTCTGGTAGAGGCAAATCACAGTTAGAGTGATCCCCCACTATATCGCAGTTCAGCTATCACGCCCCCACTATATCGCGGAATTATTATTATTATTACTAGGGGGCTCCACACCCCTGGGTTTGGTTTACTGGATAAACAATTTAAAGAGATTGTTATTTTCATGGGAATTGTTACATTTTTACTTTAAAGCTTTTGTAAAAACAATATTTGTCCTTTATTTCCTGCCCCAGCTGTGGTTAAATCTCATTCTCGCGGGACTTATAACGTTGCTCACGTCGTGAAGGAGGGATACGAACGCACGCTAAGCTAAAATGCAATCGGTTCAGCTGCTGTCTTGCTGCTGCTGCTGGCCAGCTGCATTTTCTGCTTGTCGCACTTTGCATCAATCATTTAAAAGCCTGTACAGCAGCTGTCCTTTTGCCACTTTGCATCTCTGCCGCTAGCGTTCTGAAGGGGGTGAGGGCTGAACGCACGCTAAGGATATGCACACGGATCATCTGCTTGGTAGCTGCAGCTGGCGAGCTGCATGTTCTGCTTGTCGTTGTTTTAAGAGCTGGGAGCACCTGAAGTGTGTCTGCCAAAAGCATTCCAACAACTGCTAGGTTAGATGTCCGTGAACTTGTTTTAAATTGTTTGTAAGTAGGGCGTGACGTGCAAAAGTCACCGTCTCATGGGTTTTGCTTCCCAAGGTTGTAATGTCTAGTCTCACGTGTCGTCAAAGTGTCTCTCCGAGATGATCTGTGGTTGATCGTTTCGCTCAACCCCCCTGGAGGCGCGCTACGCTCCTGCTACTTCACGTCTCTTCGGCTCGCATTGTGAAGGGGGGGAGCTGAACGCACGCTAAGGAGAAGCAGACGGATCAGCTACTGGCTTTGTGCTGCTTCTGCCAAGGTGCGTGTTCTGCTTGTCGCTCTGCGCGTCAATCATATAAAAAGCCTGTACAGCAAATGTCCTTCTGTCTCACTGCCTTGTCTCGCGGGACGCCAAATTGTCTTCCAAGAAGATCACGTCTCGTCTCCCTGCCATGATTTTTTTTTTTTTATAATACAGTCATCCCTCACCTATCGCGGGGGTTACGCTCCAGAACCCCCGCGATAGGTGAAAATCCGCGAAGTAGCGACCTATATTTATTTTATTATTTATATATATTTTAAGGCTTTATAAACCCTTCCCACACTCTTATAAACCTTTCTCACTCTCTTGTTAACCTTTCCCACACTCTTATAAACACTTCCTATGCTCTTAAACACTTTCTACATTTTTAAACACCGCAGACCAACACTGCACACAACGATCAGACGTCGATGTGTCTGCACTCGCTTTGTGAAGGGGGGCAGCTGAACTCACGCTGAGCAGAAATGGACTTTGTGCTGCTTCTGCCAAAATGCCTGCTTGTCACTCTGCGCGTTCAGAAGGAGGAGGAGGAGTGTGTGTGTGGAGGTGTGAGGGCTGAACGCACGTTCACTCAAACCCCCCCATCCCGGAGGCGCAGTACGCTCCTGCTACTTTGCATTGTCAAGGGGGTGGGGAGCTGAATGAACGCTAAGGAGAAGTGGACTTTGTGCTGCTTGTCGCTCTGCGTGTCAATAATTTTAAAGCCTTGTATTTTCCTGTCTCACTGTCTTGTCTTGCATGAAGTTAAAATGTTTTATAATAGTGAGATGTTACTCATATCCTTAGCCCGACATCCACATATCATATGTGTTAAAAAAGTGTGTTTTATAAGTTTACATGTGTTTAAAGCATGTGGGATGGGTATTTTAAGGCTTAAACTATAAAAATGTTTATTTATATGGTCTTTCTATATCGCGGATTTTCTCCTGTTGCTGATGGGTCTGGAACATAACTTCCACGATAGGTGGGCAATCACTTGTATTTAAAAACCCGCGAAGTCGTGAATCCGCGAAAAGTGAACCGCGAAGTAGCGAGGGATTACTGTACAGAGATGTTACTCATATCCTTATCCACATATCATATGTGTTTACAAAGTGTGTTTTAATAAGTTTACATGTGTTTAAAACGTGTCGGAGGGGAATTATATGTTTATTTATATGGTCTTTCTATATCACAGATTTTCACCTATCGCTGATGGGTCTGGAACGTAACTTCCACGACAGGCGGGGAATCACTGTATGTATGTATGTATGTATGCAGGTACGTATTTATTTATTTATCCATTGATTGAATGATTGGCTGTATTATTTGTCCTATGAGTCTGCATTCTTGTTTTATTATGTTTCTGCTGCTGTATGTATTTGAATTTCCAATTGGGATTAATAAAGTTTATCTAATCTAATACAATCTATGAGAGAGTGACAGAATGTGAACACACACAAGCTGACAGATGTCCAGATCTGCTAAGTAACTAAGGTAGCAATGAAGATGGAAGGTAGATGTTGTATATTCCCATAGTCTTTTTTTTTTAACCAAAAATAAGTTTCAATATTACAGATATAATATTCACTTGCACTAATAAATATTAAAGAATACTAATATTTACATATTATATGATTTTTTATAAAACAAATTATTTTCAGTATTGCTAATACATTTTCATCTGCAACTTTCTGCAAACTCCAAAAATACTCCTAGTACTTAGCAATGGTCATTAGTGAATATCTTCCTACAGCAAAAAATCTCTGACAAAGATGAGACTGAATTAATTATAAAAGCATTGTATAAAAGGATAGAAATTGCACTTGAAGAAAAAATGAAATATAATTTAAAATCTTACAATGTTGGTAAAGTCATTTTCATACACTTTTAAATTATGTACTACTGTAAGACTGTATTATTCGATCTACAAAAAAGTTTTGACAACAACAGCATTAAGTAATGACTAACTTATTGTTCTACAATGTTGTGTTATAAAGAACCTGATAGCATTTTTACCAGAAGTTAATTCACATAAACCTAGAGGTTATGAAGCTAGAAAATGTATTTATTCCATTGTTTTGTCAAGGAATCCCACCACAATCCATCCATTTCGCACTTTAGTAACTGGTAGTGGTCAGCTGTAAATCTTCAATGTCCAGATTATAAAGGCTTTCAGAAGCAGATTCCTCGTCTTAACCATGAATAATAGTAGAACTTCTGCACAAGGGCTGCCTCTAAGCTTCCTGGTGACATCAGCAGAGCCCTCTTTCTCTCTCATTCAGTCCCCACTTTTTAAGCAGCACAACCATTATAATCCATCTGTCCACAGTGCTAATTCTGACAAATATGCCAAGTGAACTATTGTGAATTCACACCACGATCAGTACCGGGTTGCACATTTTGCTCTGTGGTAACCATTAGTGGCCTGCTGCAACCTCCACATGTCTAGATTACAAAGATGCTCAGAAGCAGTTTTTCTACAGTGAGAGCAATAGAAGAACTCCTCTTCTCCAGTGTGCAGAGACTGTGTAAGAACTGCAAACTATGTGCTTCCTGGTGACATTAGTTGAGCTATCTCACTTATTTAGCCCCTACATTTCTGTGCAACACCATCTTTACACCTAAAAAGCTATTACATTTCCAAAAATATATATATTTGAATATTCATTTAAAAAAAAAGTTATATGCAAAATTCATATGCAAATTAAAATTTGGGATTTTACATGTATGTCTGTACTGTGTGTTACTGAATTTTGCACTTTGTATTATTGATATTTTTACTTTTTGCTCATGTTGCATCTATGAGGCATGAAGTACACTGTTTCTTAATTGACACCTGTGAAAGCTGCAGGATTCAAATGCTGACACTTCAAAATACAGCCGCTCACAAAAAACAGAATCCTCTGGAAGAACAACATGACATAATCAAAGAGGATGCCTTCTATCAGTAATGCACTTAAAAATCCACACAAAAAGACTTGTGATTGCTGAAACACATTAAATATTTAGAGGAGTTTTCAAGTGATTTTCATATGTGACCTTCATTTGTGAATTTCCCCCTGGGATTAATAAAGTATCTATCTATCTATCTATCTATCTATCTATCTATCTATCTATCTATCTATCTATCTATCTATCTATCTATCTATCTATCTATCTATCTATCTATCTATCTTTACATAATCTAAGCAAGTCAAAGGTGTGTGCCCATGAAGCCAGTCACCTAACGCAGCATACCCAGCGACTCACTACAACTTGTCTGCGACTCATTCTGAAAAAAATCAAACAAGTCTGATTATGTCTTTAGTCGGAGGGAGTGCATTAGAGCTGATAACCAATGAATGCTCATCTACAAGTATAATTGCCATTTATAATGGACTTTAAAATACTGCCTATGGTTTACAAAGCCTTAAATATTCTCGCTCCATCCTATATTGCTGAATGCCTTTCGCCTTATATTCCAAATCGCAACCTTAGATCTTCAAATGAGTGTCTGCTTATAATTCCAAGAGCTAAACTTAAAAGAAGTGGTGAGGCGGCCTTCTGCTGTTATGCACCTAAAGTCTGAAACAGTTGACCGATAGAAATTCACCAGGCTAATACAGTGGAACACTTAAAAAAAATTATTTTAACATGGCTTTCTTATAGCTTCATTTTAGTTTAATCCTGATATTCTGTGTATGCATTTAATTATCATTATCATTCATCATGGCTCCGAAATCCGTACGAACCCCTACTTTCTCTTCTGTTATTTTTCCAGTTTTCTGTGGTGGCGATCTGCGCCACCACCACCTAACCAAAGCACCGTGATGGCTCTACATTGATGGATTAAAGACCAAAAGTCCACATGACCATCATCATCTAATTCTTCCATGAGAACCCTGAATACAATGAGGACTGATTGAAGTCAATTATTTCAGAAAGAATGCCTAGAGGGGGCTGGGTGGTCTCATGGCCTGGAACCCTTGCAGTTTTTTTTTTTTCCTCCAGCTGTCTTGGTTTTTTTGTTTTTTTTTTTCTGTCCTCCCTGGCTATTGGACCTTACTTTTATTCTATGTTAATTAGTGTTCCCTAATTTTAATTCTTATTTATATTGTCTTTTTTCTCTTTCTTCATCATGTAAAGCACTTTGAGCTACATTGTTTGTATGAAAATGTGCTATAGAAATAAATGTTGTTGTAGAGGCCAGAAGATGTAATGTCCCTTTACCCACCTCTCTTGTAAATAAGTTGAGACACTATAAGGAAATATTTCAAGAATGAAATAACATGTTAAAAATGTGTTGTATTGACTTTTAAGTATTTCCTCTGCATTATAATTATTTACATTTAAGTATTTATTCAAAGCAACTTAACAAAAAATCTGCAAAACAAGTATGTCAGGAAACAATGAAGTAAATGACAGAAAAGGTGCAGGATATAATTATTTCTGAGACTTGATGAAAACTAAATGTTTAAAATTAAAAAAAAAACCTTTATAAAATCAGTTTGACAATAAACAGGTTATGTGGAATTCAATTTGATACTTTGTAGCAATGGATGCCAAGTTGAGAGCGGCAGGTAGTCAAGGAATAATACAGTGCTACAGTAAACTTAACTGAGAATATCTTATTTTCCCCCTTTATATTTGCTGCAAAAATTGAATTTTTTTTGTTAAACCTTATTGTCTTGATAATATGTGTGAAGTCAGCAGCCAACTAAAACAAAGACTGCATGTTGGCTGAGGTAGCTAAAATGAGCATTGCTGACACTGAAAAAGACTCTAAGATGTTGATATAAATGTCTTTATAATAACAAAAGAAAAAACAATATGGCAGATACTTTTGTCTGTCTGATGAGAAAGCAAACAAGCATTTGCTTAATGCAATGGATACTAAACAGTTCTAGCATAAAACAGAATTTAGTCTGTGTTTTTAGATTCAAGAGTTATCTAGTTGGAAACAGCCATTATTTTAAGGTACTGGGAAAGTATTTGAAAATCTATTCATAATGTCACTATAGGACCAAAAGCAGTGCAGTGGGGTGCAAAAATCTGTCCCAGAATGTGTTATGAAGGGGCATGTTTAAGAAGCAGAAGACTGTCCATTTTGTTAATGATTATACAATTTAACCATTCTAAAATACCAATAGGCTAATCCTGGAAATGCTGTGCAAAAACAGATAAGTACAATATTAAAACATTGCATTAACATGCCATGAGAAACACAATGCAAAATCAGTGGAAAGTACAACAGATAACCCTTTTTTCACGTTTGAATGTCACCTTTGGTCTTCAAATAAGATTCTTTTAATACATTTGAGTAGTGAAAACAGCCCTACTCATTAATGTTAATGAATGTAATTTTTGAATCAGTTTATGTGATCTGTTAACTTTAAGATAAATGCATATTTATGTTTAAATCATCTGCTTCAACTGGGACTGACGGTGGCTTCCTTTTCAAACTGTATGCTGCTAAAATTATGTCATAAAATAAAGATATTAATATGAATTTCTTACTTAAAACCTAATTAGGCAAAATTGATAAAAGTCACTGGCATGAATACAATAATTTCCTAAGCCACATTTTTTTAATTTTGTAAATAATAATTTCAATTTTCAAAAACTACTTATTTAAACACTAGGTATTCAACTTGTGGTTCACCGGGCTGGCACTGCCAGCTAAACCCGACACAGACACGCGTGGGATACAAGTTCACGGCACACAGGTTTTATTTTTCCTTTTTTCCCTTGTGGGAAACGCCTTCACTGTCCCAGCACAATACAATACGTCTCTTCTCTTTATCTTTCTCCACCTTCACTCCTCGGGTCAAGCTTCGTCGCTCCTCCTCCCGACTCTGGCTCTCTGAGTAGTGGCTGCTGGTTCCTTTTATAACGCACCTGGAAGTGCTCCAGGTGCTTGATTACTCGTTTCCGGCATCACCTCCGGGTGTGGCTGAAGAACTGCCCATAAGGGCTAAGCAGCTCCTGCTAGAACACCCCCTGGCAGCGCCTGTGGATTCCAACAGGGCTGCACCACACTCCAACTCCCATGCAGCTCTGCAGGAGTCAGAGGCACCGCTGCAACCCTGGGGGGTTGCCATCTAGCGTCCCAGGGGAGGTAACGCTCTAGCCCCACTTGCTCCCCCAGTCTTCTCAGCGTGGAGGCATCCCAGCCGGGCAACAGCCCCGGCCGCATGCTACAACTTTTGAGTAAAGAACATGTAAAACAGGTTGGGCTAAATTCATTTCTTAGGTAAAGAAAGCGGAAAAAATTACACTTTGCAGACAAATGAAGATGAATGGCATCTTCAATGGATTCCAAAGATTGCAACTTTACAAGGAAAAATTCACTTAAGTTTCAAAACACCCACTATTTATCTGCTAAAAATTGCTTTTAGTACTCAATTGTGTGAAAGGCAAAAAATTGTTGCAATTCTGGTCTTCTAGTTTGAGAAGTTTTAGACTGAGGAGATTGTTCCTCCCCCAAACTATGTGACTCTTCAATTCCACCTGGGAGGGTAAACGTTAACATTATTCAAAGTTATTGTCTGTTTTTACCTACATTTTTATTACTCTTTTAATTTAATATTGGGTTTTTTTGTATCAGTATGCTGCTGCTGGAGTATGTGAATTTCCCCTTGGGATTAATAAAGTATCTATCTATCTAGTCATATAAACAGATTACTTGACATCACCCACATGGCTGTCACTGGCTACTTCATGTCCACTGGTTTACCACTGCATGACCACAGCTATGCAAACTTCATGCCTAAAACAATATGCTGTTAACCTATACGGGGTCCTTAGTGTAACATGTGTAGAGTTGAGTGAAATTCTTACCTGCCTGTGCTAATCATTGTGTTATTCTCCAACACCATTGTGAGATAAAAAGCTTTAGCAAATTAATGGATGACAATCAGAGAAAAATTATTTTCTCCTAGTGACACTGTTGCATATTTACTGTAATTATTACCCATTAGGAGACTGGCAATACAAAAAAGAGATAGGAACAATAAATTTAAAACAGACTTCCAAACTCTTGTTCAACACAGACTCAACAAGAGCTCATAAAGCAGAAGACAGAAATGGCAGAGCCAAATTAATTAAATTACATATTAAAGCACTAACCAGCTTCCTGCTATAGTCCATGCATGTGTGTATGTAATGAGCTGAATTCTGAAAATTCTGCTCTCCTACCTCAATTTTCCTTTGTACTTAATACCTGAATACCAATTCCTAACTCTGCCCTAAGCACAAAAAGCAAATTGTCATTCAATGGAGAACTACAGAAAGAAGCTGTCTTACATGCAGGCTGCAATAATATGGGAATAAACTGCTGTGACAGAAATGGAGATGAAAGATAATTCCCAAAGAAATGTAACATTGAAAATTAACAAGCTTTATTTCAAAATAGTTATTGCTGTTTCCAGTTGGGTCGTGCCTAAAACCTCCAAACCTTATAAAGTAACATTTACATCAATGTTTTCTAATAGTGTAATATTTTTTACTAAGTTTCCAACCAACTTCTGTGCAGTGTTTTTTACTGTACAGTATACCAGTTTTTCCAGTTTCTTTGATATTCACATAAGTGCTGCAAATTTTAATGGTAAGTATACAAGCTATCTTGAACATTGAAATTAACTGTTTGATCTTCTTCACGTATGGGGTGGTGTACTTGCTACACCATAAGTTACTATTGCACAAAAAAGTCAAATCCAAATAGCTATAATTAATAGTTTCAAAACACATACAGAAGAATAATGCTACAAGTACAGTTTCTCACCTGTATGATGAGGTGGGCCAAAACCAAATAATGATTGCAATGCTACCAAACCAAAGCATGCAGTATTTTTACTTTAATGTTATACATATTACGGGTGGATAAGATTTGTACATAATTAGTACTGCATTTACATCAGTAATATAAGAGTCATTACATATTTTTAATCCTTAGTTCAGATATAGAAGGATGAAAAATTAATTTCTCTTGTTGAAAGCACTAGTATTGTGTTTAAATGACATACAAAAACATTTTTTTGTTGAAAACCTATCCTGAAACCAAATCTGCCTAGAATATTAAAAATGCACACCACTAACTATAATGATATAAATGTATTATGTAACAAATTGAGAAGTGCCTGCTGCAAAGAAGCTTTCAACTGAGTACAGCTTATGTCAAGCGTCATCAAATAAATTATAGGTTACAGTGCG
The DNA here is from genome assembly GCF_900747795.2 of Erpetoichthys calabaricus. Lineage (NCBI taxonomy): Eukaryota > Metazoa > Chordata > Cladistia > Polypteriformes > Polypteridae > Erpetoichthys > Erpetoichthys calabaricus. The sequence continues at coordinate 19,498,557 of NC_041406.2, read as the reverse complement.
TAAAAATGCATTAGCACGATCAAGCTCCTTCTTCACAGCTATTAAAATGTAGTCTTAGTGTTCGAGGGAAATACATAAAATACAAGTCATTCTAATATCCAAATAGTTTTTGAACTAACATCATAGACCTATCTAAAAGGCCACAAAGCTATTGTATAATCAGGAGAATTAAGCTTAACCTTTGCCTCTGAGCTCTCAGCTAGGTCTATCAAATGAGATGCTGTATATCAAATAGACTGGCTGACCAAATATACACAAATATTCAGATTATGACTACCCATTTAAAAAGGTACTTTAGCAACTGTTTTGTCTCTGTTTAATTTAAACCAACTCACAGATTACACACATATATTTTGTAAAGTTAATAATAAAGGAGTTATTAAAGGAAAAAAGGTAAATATCTTGAAGCCACCTCAAATTACAACATGTAGAATGTGTCAGACTACTATTTATATGGTTTAAATAAGCATGCTGTAAATACCATGAAGAGGAGAAACTGTATAGCCACCCAGTTTCATGTATCATACTTCACAAGATAAATAGAAACACTCTAAAGAGGCATTAGTTAAATGTTTTCATGAGATTCACTTGGTCATTAACTAAGCTAGATGAATCACATAAGACGACTACAATGTCCAAGCAGATACCAAGTAGAACCTCAATGCTGCTTTAGATCAGATTAGATAGATTAGATAAACTTTATTAATCCCATGGGGTAATTCAAGTGCATACAGCATCAGAAACATAAAAAACAATAATACAGACTCACAAGACAGATAACACAGCCAATCAATAAATAAAAACTTAACAAGTACATTGAGTGGACGCATTCAATTGCATGAAGCAGTGGGCACAAAAAACTTAGCACACCGTGGTGGAATGAGCCTGTGGCTAAAAGTGATCCAAGATATTGTGTCCTGGAGGGGATGGAGAGGATTTTTCATGAAGGAATCTAATTTTGCCACCATCCTCTTTTCCACAACAGCTTCCAGCGTGTCCTGGGTTCACCTTGTGATGGAGCAGGCTTTCTTGATAAGTTTGTTCAGGCATTGTGTTTCTTTTCTGGTCAGGTTACTTCCCCAATAGACTGCAGCACAGAAAACAACACTGGCTACTACAGAGTGGTAGAACACTTCCAGCAGCTTGCTGCATACATCAAAAGACCAGAGTCTCCTTTGCAAATCCAGTCTGCTCTGGCCCTTCTTGTACAATACCACTTTGATGTTAGACCAGTCATGTTTGTTGTTTATGTGAATCTGCAGGTACTTGTAGCTCAGCACCCCTTTCATGTCCTCCCCCTGAATAGTGACTGGTCTCAGAAGCTTCTTGGAACGTTGGAAGTCCACCACCAGTTCTTTTATCTTACTGATGTTGAGCTGCAGGTTTCTGTCCCTGCACCGCAAGACATAGTCCTTCACAACCTTACTGAATCATCTCCATTATTAATGCAGCCTATGAAGGATGAGTCATCGGAAAATTTATGTAGATGGGAAGCACTGGTATTGTGCTGAAAGTCTGCTGTATAAAGGGTGAACAGCAAGTGAGAAAGGACAGTCTCCTGAGGTGCTCCAGTAGTACACACCACCATTTCCGACACATAGTCCCTCAGCTTCACAAACTGCTGTTTGTCAAGAGCATCAAGATTCAGATACTTCAACTGTTGATAAGGCAGAATGGTGTTAAAAGCACTGGAAAATTCAAATTACATTATCCTGACTGTGGTACCCGCTTAGTCCAAACAGGACTATGCTCTGTGGAACATGTAAATGAGAAAATCCTCCATACCTATATGTGCCTGATAGTCAAACTACATAAGATCCAGATGTTCTAAAACTAGGGGTTGCAGTCATTTTAGGACTAGCGTCTCAAAGTTCTTCATGATGTATGAAGTAAGAGCAACTGGTCTTAAGTCCTTAGGATCACTGAAATGCCTTTTCTTTGGCATTGGGACCACTCATGATGTTTTCCACAGCTGGGAAACCTTCTGCAAAGGGAGAATAGGTGCTTAAGGTGAATTTCCCCTTGGGATTAATAAAGTATCTATCTATCTATCCATCTAAGGACCCTACACAGCTGACTGGCACATGTTTTCAGCACCCTGGGGTTGATTTCATGTGGTCCTAAATACTTGTTTATGTAGAGTTTTCCCAGCTCTCTCCTCATTTGATCTGCAGAGACACACAATCCAGGGAGTGGAGTGGGGCTAGATACCACAGTTGTATTGTTATTGTAGGTCATGCAGGGTGCTGATGTCAGCTGGGATTCCATTATCTCCTCAGCTTGCATATAGAGGCTAGTAGTGTTGGTGGGGGCATGTACAGTTCATTAGAGCTGTTTTTGTTCCCTTCCTGTACATGTTTAACAGCCTGCTTGTAGCCAGTGATATTTCTCACCCCATTACACATTTCCTTCATTTGTTTTGGTGTAACTTGTGCTCAGGCTTGTCTATGTGGTGGGCTTACCCCACACTGAGATGCTTCTTCAGTTCTGACTGAATATGCTTGATTTTATCCTTATCTCCAGACCTGAAGACTCTCTTCTTCATATTCAGTAGGGCTTTCGTTTGTTTTGTGATTCATGAAAGGAAAAGAGTGCACTATGTTTGTGGGGACTATGTTATCCACACAAAACTTGATTTAGTCTGTGATACAGTGGCTTAGCATTTATGCATTGTGGAATCTTATTTTCGACGATTGATCGTCTGCTAAACCCAGGTAACTCAAAGGAATGCTTCCTAAGTACTTCCAGTAAAACCTGTGAGGCTATTGCTGTATTTTTCAATCCAAAAATGAATGATATTAGAAATAACATAGTACCCTGTATATCTCCCCAACACTAAGGATCCTCCTAAACCCCAGTATTCCGTTATAAACAAACTAAACTCATTCACTAAGATACATGATTTACATAAAATAATTTCTCAAATGAAACCCTCCACTTGTGCCCTTGACCCAATACCAACAAATTTTTTCAAAGAAGTATTGGGCGTGCTAATTGATAATGTTCTTGACATAGTACATTCGTCATTAGATACGGGGGTCTTCCCAGACTACCTTAAGACTACTGTAGTTAAACCCCTACTTAAGAAAAATAATCTCGACCCCTCTGCTCTTGAAAATTATAGACCCATCTCTAACCTGCCTTTCTTAAGTAAAATTCTAGAGAAGGCAGTCATTATGCAGTTAAATGAGCACCTCAATAAACATGCTATTCTTGATAAATTTCAGTCAGGTTTTGGAACAAATCACAGCACAGAAACTGCACTCGTTAAAGTAGTAAATGACTTGTAGGTAAATGCAGACAGAGGCCATTTATCTGTTCTCATCCTCTTACATCTGAGTGCCGCATTTGACACCGTTGATCATAATATTCTTAAAAATGGCCTTAGTCAATGGGTGGGCCTCTCTGGCAGCGTCTTAAATTGGTTTGAATCCTACCTGGCAGGGAGAAAATTCTTTGTTAGTTTTGGTAATTATAATTCAAAGACACATGATATCCTATATGGTGTTCCACAAGGCTCTATCCTGGGTCTGCTGCTCTTCTCAATCTACATGCTTCCATTAGGTCAGATTATCTCAGGACACAACGTGAGCTACCACAGCTAAGCTGTATTTATCAATTGCACCTGATGACCCCAAATCTCTTGATTCACTAACACAATGTCTAACTTGTATCTCAGAATGGATGAATAGTAACTTTCTCAAATTAAATAAAGAGAAAACCGAAATCTTAGTGATTGGCAATAATGGATACAATGAGGCTATTAGAAATAAACTGGATGCATTAGGATTAAAAGTCAAAATGGAGGTAAAAAGCTTAGGGTTAACCGCTGACTGTAATCTAAAGTTTAAATCGAATATTAATCAGATCACTAGGACAGCATTTTTTCACTTAAGAAACATAGCAAAAGTTAGACCTCTTATATCATTAAAAGATGCTGAGAAATTAGTTCACGCGTTTGTTTTAGGTCGACTAGATTACTGTAACGCACTCCTCTCAGGACTACCCAAAAAAGACATAAATTGTTTGCAACTAGTGCAGAATGCAGCTGCTAGAATCCTAACCAGGAAAAGAAAATCCGAGCACATTTCTCCAGTTTTGATGTCACTACACAGGTTACCTGTGTCATTCAGAATTGACTTTAAAATTCTGCTTATGGTTTATAAAGCCTTAAATAATCTCGCCCCATCTTATATATCGGAATGTCTGACACCTTATATTCAAAATCGCAACTTCAGATCCTCAACTGAGTGTCTCCTTAGAATTCCAAGAGCAAAACTTAAAAGAAGTGGTGAGGCGGCCTTCTGCTGTTATGCACCTAAAATCTGGAATAGCCTGCCAATAGGAATTCGCCAGGCTAATACAGTGGAGTACTTTAAAAAACCGCTGAAAACACATTATTTTAACATGGCCTTCTCATAACTTCACTGTAATTTAAATCCTGATACTCTGTACAGTATATCCAATTCATTATAATAACTATTCATTCAAAATCTGTACTAACCCCTACTCTCTCTTCTGTTTCCTTTTCCAGTGTCCTTTTGGTGGTGGCGCATCTACCCAAAGCACCATGATGTTCCAACAATGATGGATGGATTAAAAGCCAGAAGTCTGTACGACCATCAGCATCAAGTGACTCCGTGAGAACCCTAACTACAAAGAGGACTATTTCATTTATGTTAGGTAGAATGCCCAGAGGGGACTGGGCGGTCTCGTGGCCTGGAACCCCTACAGATTTTATTTTTTTCTCCAGCTTTCTGGAGTTTTTTTTTTTTGTTTTTTCTGTCCACCCTGGCCATCGGACCTTACTCCTTGTCTATGTTAACTAATGCTGTCTTATTTTAATTTCTTATTTTGTCTTTTATTTTTCTTTTCTTCATTATGTAAAGCACTTTGAATACTTTTTGTATGAAAATGTGCTATATAAATAAATGTTGTTGTTGTTGATTAGTGGTCTCTTTTTGTGTTGCTTTCCTGAACAATTATATTAATTTTCTTTCTACTTGAATGTTTAATGTTTGTTTTAATATTTTTATGTATACAGTTTACAAAAGATTGCAATACTGATTCAATTAACATTTAATGACATTTGTAACATTTCATTGTACTACCCCAGTAATTATATTTGTTTTCATCAATGTGGGGGAAAAAAAAAAACCTTGACTGGATATAAACGTCTTTGCTTTTATTATTTACAGAATTTACTCTTATCTTTTACAAAATATTGCACTACTTGAAGTATCTGCAATTAATGACTACAATTTCGTTTACTTGTTTTAATCAATGTTAAGATTTTAATGAATACAAAATTTCAATTTATTTAAATACATATTTATTGAGTTACATTATATACTTATTGAGAATTAAGTTGTATTGAATTTCAATACTTTTCTTAGTATCATATCGAAGACTGAAATTTTGGTATTATGTCAACCTTAACAGCTATGCTTCAAACAGCATGTTTATTTCTCTTTTCCCCAACTAGCTAATCAAAGCAACTGAAATGTTTTCTGATAGAGCAAAAACATTTGTTAAAAAAAAGAAAAAAGAAGATGTTCCAACTTTACTGTGTGAAATTTCTTGGAATCTTAAGTACTCACTTCCTTCCTGCCTTTGCTGTAAAATGTCTCTATAGGCTTAGTTATTTTTTTTGTTTTGTTTTGTGAAGCTGAGATTAAATGAACATGGAAGCTCTGCTGTGGGATTGCACCATTGTTGAACAATGTGCCATAGTGAGATTTCTTTGGGCAGAGGGAGTAAAACGTGCTGAAATTCACCAAAAGATGTTGGCTTGTCCAGATTAGTAAGCTGCTTGTGAACCCATGTTGCACAAACTTTATGGCAGCCCAAGCCATCATTTTGGTGCATCCATGTTCATTTGACCTTGGCTTCAACTGGATTAACAGCAGAGTGCTGCACTGTGTGTATTCCACCTACCCATATGCCATTGTGAACTTGTACAAGAAACACTGGGTGCTTTGGACTTGAAAAATAAAAATCTAATCTCTCTGATGTTGTGTGTTTTATATACTATGACAGTATGGAAAAAAGTACATAGACTGTGGCTGAAAGCAATGTACAAGTAAAAGCCATTGGATGGGCTCTGGCTCTATCATGCAGCATGTTATTGGCTGTCAGAAAATGGGGCTAGCTCATGATACTTTGAAAATAAGAACCTGTTATTGAAAGTCGTCAAGGTGTTGTCTAATTTTTCTTTCTCTCAGATTTTAATTTTGTAATCTAATGACAAGATCAACTGAAGTCATTATGTTTAACATCTCCTCCAACAAATGCCTTGCAATGTGACATTGGCTTAGGAAAAAACTCAACCCATCTGGCTGAAGTAAAGAATCTAGATCTCATTGTGAAATTAATTTTAGCTGACATAATAAGATTATGAAAATAGTGCTTTTCATTTAAAAATATAGCAAGAGTTCAGTTTTTTTTGTCACAAAATGTTTTTATTTTTAACTGGCTATATTACTGTACTGCACTTTTATCAGGACTATCAAGAGAAGGAGTCTTGTTCAAAATGAGTAAATCTGAAGGCATTTTACCTGTATTAGCATCATTGCACTGGCTGCCTGGGTCTTTTAGGACTGGCTTTAAAATTTACTGCAAAGGTACCTCTTGTTCAGTATTCCATAAGTAGAAAAGAACTGGTGAGTCAGCTTTTTGCTCTTTTGCAGTTAAAATCTGCAGTATTTTACCAGATTGAAACATATAAAAACACCCAATTTTCTATAACATATTCATAGTACATTTTCTGTAAAATTTTTTTAATTTATAGATAGATACAGTACATAGACTAGGGGGCTCCGCCCCCTGCTCGCTTCGCTCGCCAACCCCTGGTGTTGGGAAATTACAAAGAGCGTGATGTATGAATGAGATATAGCATAGTGTGAAGGTGTAGATGACGCAGATAGGAAGCCAACAATAAAGTGTTTGGCACAGTGTAAAGGTTTATTGGAAAATTTCTTTGTAAACAACATTAGTAGTAAAGATGGTGTCTTGTCCTTGAATGAGTTTTCCTTGGCATGGAGCATTTATAACCTTAACTTTAACGTCAGATGAACGTCGAAGTTGTGAGAAGGCCACATAAAGTTGTCCATGTACAAAAACGGGCTCAGATAGGTAGATGCCAACCTTGTGCATGGTTTGTCCTTGTGATTTGTTAATGGTCATGGCAAAGGCAGGTTTAATGGGGAATTGTTTCCGTTTAAGTGTAAAAGGTAATTCCAGGTCAGAAGTTGTAAGGTCAATTTTAGGAATTAGAACAGTATTGTTAGCATGTGATCCTGTAAGAACTGTTGCTTGAATAACATTGTGTGTTATGGTGTAGACGACTAAACGTGTACCATTGCATAAACTCTGTTTAGTGTTAAGGTTTCTTAATAGCATGAGTATTGTTCCGTTTTTAAGGCTAAGACTGTGTTGTGGTAATCCGGCTGGGTTAATAGTGTTCAAATATGCTAAGGGGAAATTAAGATGGTCATTGTCGTCATCAGAGTCAACTTTGTCAGAGCTTAGAAAGAGGTGTGACTCTCCAGGAAGTAATGAAATGACCTGGTTATTAATGTGATTAATAGTAATATTTTTTGGACATAATATACCTCGTTGTGTTAAAAGGGGCATTTGGTCTAATGAGACTGCTGTTCCAAATATCTCCGTAAGTAAGTCGTCGCAGATGAAGGGTTGAGGAATTGTAATAATATCTGGGTGAAGTCCATCTGTATTGGTGAGTGTACAATGTTCTAGTTGTAATAACCAATTGTTATATTCGGGATGTGGAAATCACATGTTTTGTACCAAGTGTATCTTTAGAAAGCAATGCCAATTGTTCGCGTAACATTTTTTGTTCCGTGGTTTTAGAAGCGCGCCGAGGTGAATTTTTTTTTTTGATGCGGGTTCGTGTTTGTGGTGCCGTAACTCGAGCCGTCTAGTTTTGTATCCGTGATCATGAATTGATGACTTGTTTGATCTTTATCATTAGGAATATGGATAAGTAATAAGTAGGATCGAACTCACTGTTAATATGCGGACTGTTCGTTTCTTCGTATTATCACCAATCAGGTCTCGCGCCTGTATATGTATTGTAGTTCGGTCTCGTGTTGTTTATATGACGTCGTTGCGTATTTTAAGGTGGACTGAATAATAGCTGAGCGCATGGCATGTGGAGCAATAGGTAAGCACTGTCTAAAATCTACTCCTAATAAAAGTACCTTTCCTCCAAAGGGAATATTATTATTCATCAACGCAATACCAATTGTCCGCGTATTTTAAGGTGGACTGAACAATAGCTGAGCGCATTGTAAGTGGAGTAATAGTTAAGCACTGTCTAAAATCTCATCCTAATAAAAGTACCTTTCCCGCAAAGGGAATATTATTATTCATCAACGTTTGTAGAAGTTTATCAATGGTGTTGAGTAAGTGCCTGGATGCCATTGTACATTCATCTATAATTAATAGTGTGGCAAGACGGATGTCACGTGCATTGTTACTGTGCATTGTCATAGTGGATACCGATGTTTCTGTGATTGGGACCGGTATTTGGAATAAGGAGTGACGTGTTTTTGGAGCCGAGACATTTTTTCTTCCGCGGTTTCAGAAGCGCTTTGTAGGTGCCAACGTGATTTGTGCATATTTGCGTTCTTGATTTGTTTCAGGGTGCACTGTTCCAATGCGATGTAATATTTGTCCACATACGCGAAAGCAATATGGGTCATTGCCTTTTGGTGACCTGATATTTACTCCGGTAGATGCAAAATCAAATGAACTATTGTAGGATGTAATGCAGTTCATAAAATTTTTACTTTCAGGTACTTCGTTAGTTAGAAGCTTCTGTAGATATGCAGGATATGAATGTAAAGGAGGCAGTGTAATTTGACTTTTTTGACAACAACGTGTAAGTTCATTACTTGTATTGCCATTTGTTTCTGCAGGGAAGTTAAGTGAATGACAATGATTGCAAATGACATTCATTAATCCCAATGAATTTTCATGAAAAGTGGACTTATTATTGAACGCGCTGTCAGCTAACTGGCGCAATCGTTAGTGTGGTCGTGGGTCTGAATCGTCCTTTTTGTGTACATTTCGCGTGCTATGTCCGTAGTCTGTCCTGTTTCGTGTCCAATGGGCTTTGTGTGGCGCTCGCGGCTTTTTTTTTTGTGTGCTGGGGGCTTGTTGCCTGAGTTTTTATTTCTGTTAGTGGAGGGGGTGTTTGTGTGTCGTGGGGCTGAATCGTCCTTTTTGTGTGCGAACCGTTTCGTGTGCTATGTGTGCCTGCGTGTGACTCCTTTGTTTTTGGTGTCCTAGGGGCGCGTGGCCTCATTTCTTATTTCAGTTACTGGAGGGGGGCTTTGGGTGTCGTGGGTCTCAATCCTCTTCTTTGTGTGTGTCCCGTTTCGTGTGCAATGGCTTCATGCATTTACGTTGCATTCCATCCGGCCGGTTTCCGTTGTTTGGAGGGGGGGGGGGGTTCGTGGGGCGCCTGCGCAGTACGTCTTTTGTGGCCATCCGGTTTAGCATTCTCAGTTAGTAATATGGATAGATAGATAGACAGAGATACTTTATTAATCCCCAAGGGGAAATTCACATACTCCAGCAGCAGCATACTCATAAAAACAATATTAATTCAAGAGCGATAAAAACACAGTGCAAGTTAATACTGCATACTCACAGCATCAAATCTTCCTGGAACTTTAATCATATGTAGTCAATAATACATTACTTTACTGTATTTCAGTACTTCTGAATGCTCAGGTGGTGAGCAGATTAGAGGTTTCCAATGCCAGTCCAGTTCGAGGAGACCCCTGGGCTGCAGGTTTTTGCTCCAACCAGATGCATTTTACCTCTAATTGGTTTCACTAGAAAATTACAACACTTTTCTGATAAGAATGGGCAATAAAGCTTACCAATCCTAACATTTACTACTGGTATTTGTTTTCTTTTATCCTGCATTTAGAAAATAAAGAGCAGTAGTGAGATTTGCATTCATAAGAAATTTTCAAAATCTGTGTATTTTTCCCATAGTGATTAAGTCTTGTTTGTCATTTTACTATTTATTCACCTTTTTCCTGTGGAGTTTGATCCTTTAACTGTACCAAAATAATTACAATTAACAATGAGTAGAGCAAACACCAGGGTAAATTACCCTATTGTTATTAAGATACAGATAATAATCAACAGCAAGCTGATGTTTTACTTATTCTGCCTAATTTTTTTTATTTTCATTTTTTTTAATGTATCCTAATATTTTAATAAGTTAATTCATTCTCCCTGTTATTTCCCTAAACGGTGGACATTATGGGGCTTTACTGCAAAATGACTTGGCTTACAGGAGTGGATTGCTGCCATGTGCTATTTTATTAATTAATGCAAAATGAGTTACCTAGTAGAAGAAATATGACTAGATCCTAACAAAAACCAGTGTAAACAGCGGTACATCACTCTCCATTGTTGAACAATGGAACCACACAAGGTTATCTAGTGTAGTTCTCCACCACGGGGGCCCAGTTAATTTCCAGAGGAGTAGCAAGATAACTACAATAATTCCGAAATAGCATCAAAATACTTAGTTTTCTTAAAGACACTCCTTGAAGTCGGTTTCAGATTGTATCAGTACATAACTTACATTTACACCTGACATTAAGATGTACAGTATCTCCAGTGTCTGCTTGCAGTTATCTGCACAGTAGAGTGTACCACAGCTACTAATCTATAGTTAGAATGGGAACGTTCTGCTCGCAATGACCAAACAAGAAAAAGTCAAAAGAAGGTGACAAGCCACATTACCATAAAGAAACTTGGTATTTTTACATGATGACAAAGATGTGACAGTGTCACAAAGAATTTGGTAGGTCAACTTCACACAAACCGCTGCTCCCACTCTGCATACTTTCTTAAAGCTGTACAGGTGTCAAGACTGGCCACCTTTTTGCACCTTACTTGACTGCTGCCAATGCCCAACATGATTCTTCTGTCTATTCTCCTGAATTAATTGTTGTGTGTGGAGAGAAACACCATTTGCATTTGCACTCAGGTTAAATGTGTCTAGAAATGCTCCAGTGCTGAATATAACAAGCAAAAACAAAAAATATAACAAAGTATAACAGGAGCTTCTGTAACTAGGTTGTGAAAAAGTGTCTGCAGTGACTAATTCTGCATTTTAAAAGTTACTTTTCATTTTGTATTGTCAGAAACACTTAATCATTTAAGTAATACTTAAGTCAAGTGAGTACTGTAGTGAACAACCTTTGTTGTTATCAAAATATCTGCAGTGACAAATTTTGGTAATTAATGGATATTATTCATCCCTAAAAATGCCAATTTATTTTATGTAATGAGTAAGAAACTCAGGCACAAGTAAAAAAAAAAAAAAAAAAATTTAATAAAACCATTCAGGGTGTTCATGAAATGGCATATCATTTTGAAATACTTTGTAAAAAACACAGACAGTGTAATAGCATTAGCATTTAATAAATGGAAGTTCAAAAACAAGCACTTCTGTCAAGACTGCAATAAAAGTACAAGAGGGTAAATATCATTGCATTGGGGGTGGGGCTCAAATTAGGAGTACCGAAAAAACGAGTTTTTAAAAATGTATACCACCAGCATTTTGTTAATTTTGGTACCAAAAGTTAACTGTAGCTTTCAAGCACCGCACAGAACACCAAGAGGGGACTGACCCGTCCTTCCCATACTTCAATTTACATTTAACTTGAGTTACCAAGGGGGACCTAACCAAACCCCTCTTTCCTCCATGTAGTACATAGTGTAGCAAGGAAGCCATTTGCAAGGCAAATCAAAGAGGCTTGAGTATTTGTAGACACGGGAAACGAAGCAGCTGTGCAACAGGGTAGGGGAGAGTTATCTATTATTTGCTTCAGTAATGTTTTTCTACCAGTACTGAGGTCCAAAAGTCAAAGTATTAGTGCCTATCCAACACTACCTCATTGGGGGAGGTTGGGAACCACTGGTGTAGTTGATTAGAGCTCCAAATGATAAAGAAGAAACCTCCTGAAAAGTAAACCATAAAACTGATCAACAAATTACAACCATACTGGCAGACTAATAGTCTAACGATTGATTAATCAATTGACCACTTTAAAGATGAAACCTCAAGTTGAGGAACAAACAAACAAACATACAGATATCTTTTAATGCTCAAGATATATTAAAATTAAGAACATGAATTGATTCTATTATGTACAATTGTGGTTTGCAAATGGCCCTGTACTGAACAACTTGATGGTTCAGGGAAATAATGTTGACTGAACTACTTCCTAGTGTTTTTTTTATGTGCTAGTTATTTTCCAAGAATTAAACCCAAAATTAAAATTTTATTTTATAAACATCTGGTATTGGCTGGATTTCTGGGCTACATGCCTACAGTATGCCTACCTGTTCATTCCTGTTTGCACCACCCTACACTTTCATTTTTTCTAGAACAGTTGCCTTGGGAAATTTTATTCATGGCTGAATAAACATGTTGGTTAGTTAGATTAAAATAATAATTACAATTTCGAAAGGATTAATGCTTTGGTTCCTTGTTTATCTGTAGTCCAAGTCAGACTAAAGATATGGTTTGTACTGTTATTTAAGAGGTAAAGTATTATTCAGTTACGATTTGCTTGGATGGCTACTAATGATGAATGAGGAAATTATACAGCACCTTAAAAAAAACTTTGTAATAATGGATGACGTCTGCACTTTGATATACAGAATTGAAAGCCCTGCAAAACTCTTAACTGACTTAGCCTGAAGGTTAAACCTGAACTATGCAAGTACAGGTTGAAAACTTGGAACTAATTCACTTATCGTTGAATTTTTGGACTCACATATTTAAACACAGAGGCACAGTCTGCCTGCAGTGAACAGAAATTTTAACATTTTATTAGAGAAAAAACAAGCAAAATGACACCTTTTAGTTAGCCAATAAAAGGTGTCATTTTGCTTGGCTTTTCTCTACATTCATAATGGCTAACACAGTACAACACCCTAGTACAACATTTTATTAGAAAATTAACAAACAAAATGCATTCACCACACGGTTAAAACTTGTATTTGCACTAGTCATGATGACAGAATATCAAAGATATTTAAAAGAATGCCTAATAAATGGCTAAAATTGTTATTATATTTCTTATAACTATGAAGTAAGGGGTTTATTTTTTATTTTACTTTTACTTCAATATGTTTAGCTTTTTTTCTGGCAGCACACTACAGAATTTATATGCCATAACTGCATTACAAACATATATTTACACTCACAACTTCTGCCATGTGTGCTACTTGAAGTCTTACACAAGATGAGAAAGAAGCAAAGACTTTACATTGAAATAATCTTAATTACAGAAATTCCCATTTGTCCAGCATCTTTAAGCTCTAGTGCACATTTTCTACATCAAGCATTATAGGAAGCTTACAAAATTGATAAAAAAAATTCAACAATTTATTAATCCCTTGATATCACCATTTTTTAAATATTGATAGATCTACGTAAAAAATAATTTGACTCCCTGTCACTAATGACTATTGTTATCCAAGGCTGATGCTACTCTGGACAATCTAGGTGAACAGGATGGACGAGGTTCTTAGGCTGAATGGCTTGTTCTTGTCACTAATGCTCCAATGTTTTTTACAAATATTGCTTTAAAATATACTAATCACTGAAATTGCAGACATTAACATTACAAGTTAATACAAACATGCATGAATTTAAACTGACATAAACTCATAATATGACATTATTACTAATGTTTAATTGCCTCAGCCAAGTCTACATTGTTTTTGGTGTTACATGGAGACTGAACATTAAGTAATGTCGGAGTAATTGCATTTTACATTTAAAAACATGACACTTGTGGAAAGCTCTGTAAGCTACAGTTACTAACTTCAACAAAAATGCACTCTAATTCCAACCAAATCAACCTTAATCCACTGAATGGGATTTTCTTTTTACATTTCAGCAAACAGGAATATTTGTTAAAGACACACTATGAAATGGATAGAAAGAGGCTGCAGGTTATATTACCCATTGCAGAACATACATATACACTATTCTTGATGTATTTTTTGCATATGTATTCTCTCACACAAAGGGTTGCAAATCTGTCGTTTCAGTTTTCTCCATCCTTGCTTCCAGGGGCTCTGACAGGAAAAGTGAAGACCACAGCAGAAGAAATAAGAGCTCTAAATGCCTCACAGCCAGTAGACCTCAATCCCGCTCTCACTCTACGTCCCAGATAAAAGGAACTGGAAGCCAGTTTATAATTTAAAAAATCCAATACCACTGGCATACTATTTTTTGGTTTTCCTAACATCTACAGTTGTCATAGCTGAGATACCCTTTACATCTTTTACGCCAACCTTGTTAACAATCCTTTTATTTATTCCAAATGTCCACGTCTATAAAACAGATATTACACATCTTTATATAAAAAAATCTGCAAATTCACATTGGGATCGAGAACCTATTTGTTGGTGTATCTAAAAAAAAATGTGTGTCCATATACAGCAGTTAAGTCATACTTGTGCAATTGTTGGAATGAAGCAAAGATAGAGAGCGAAACTAAATAATAAAAAGAGTGGAAAGATATCTCAGCTAGACAGAAAACAAAACAGGCAAAGTCATTACACACTGAAGAACTAAACATCCAAAACCAGAGAAATGATAAACTGTAATCATGAAAAGGCAAAAGATTGTATTAAAAGATTGAATGATTAAAAAACAGGAAAAAAACATAAGAATCAAAAGAATTGGCTTCAAAAGCTAGCCAATAAGTTTTTTCTTAGTAAAATAAAGTGCAGACAAATATAAACCCACCATGTGGCTTTAAGATAACTTTTGTGACACCATGCTTACATGACCATACCACAGCAATGCTTGAAAAACTAAACAAAAATAGGAACAAATTACTTAATTCCTGACATAGGTTACATACAAATATATAGTACCTATAAAAAGTACTTACTCCCTTGGAAGATTTCGCACTTTATTATTTTACAACATTGAATCACAGTGGATTTCATTTTCCTTTTTTTTAACATTGATCAACAGAACAAGATTCTTTAATGTAATAGTGAAAACAGATCTCAGCAAAATAAATCTAAATTACAAATATAAAATGCATAATAATTGATTCACCTCCTTTAATAGGACACCCCTAAATCATCACTGCTTGTTGCCACTTGGTTTTAGATGTAATAGAATTACTTCAATGGAGATCACCTGCCTGGGTTTCCCATTGATCCACCTTCATAAAATGACAAGTGTTTGAGTGTCTATCTGTATGTCCTTCCAGTTGCTATGTCTTCATCATTCCAAATGATGGTGCATCACAAACATTTCAGTGATAAAATGCAATGTATTTGTCGTTAGATGGCACATCACAAACTTTAACAAATGGCATATAACATAGACATATAGATTGTGTGGTGGAGTGCAAACATTAATGCTAAGGTCTACATTAACTACTTAGGTTTCAAATCATCTTAGACGAGTAGTGCAGCTAGTTGCAGTATAAATGCACCTGAATGTGGAAGGGCCAAAGTATGGTGCCAGGGCTTGGAATTAATTTTTTTAAATAGGGGGACCCCCCCCCCACACACACCTTAAATTTAACATAAACAGGGATTTTCATACTCTTGGCAGGGGGTGTGGGGTTGAAAGTATGTTGGGGGGGGGGGGGGATTGTTCAAAAACCTACAGTTTAAAAATCACTTTCATTTTAATATTTCAGGCATTTTTTAATGTCACAGCTAATTCTTTCTGATGTTTATAGCGGTTTATAAAATAGTAGATAAGCTGAGTAAATAAGACTTGCAGAGAAAGCATTACATCAGTAGAGTAATTCAAAAAAATCTAGACAATTTAAAATAGGCTGAAAAAAATAAGTATATATTTTTATTTTTGAATTCATACCCTGCTGTTTTTCCAGTAAAAATATAACTGTCTGCAGTTTTACGACAGTTGAGAAGTCAATAAAAGGCTCTAAGTGTAAATGCTATTCATTTGAGACATTTAGTTAAAATATAATTCTTAGCTTAAGTGGCACAGTAGTGCATGTTGATTAGCACTGCCACTTTACTGATCCCACATGCCAGATTCAAATCCAGCTCCTGATTGTGTAGTACTTGCATCTTCTCCTTGGAGTAAGTGGAATTGAGAATGACAATAACTATTATTAGTTTGCCAGTGAAAATGTTTACTTCAAGATTACCATGAACTGTTGCCAAAACCAGAATGTAAAACAGAAATGTGGCATCATAGAGAATGGTGTTCTACAAAGTCCTGATTTTTCTTCTGGATCGTCCTTCTTAGAGAAGTATTAGCCTTCTACAGACGATTTTCAAAACGCTTAAGCTATCCTTGAACATGGATTGTAATGTGTGTGTCACTGATTTTAACTTTTCAGATGCAGATTTAAAGGCAGTGAGCCCACTATAAACATTTAAAAAAAAACTGATGATTGTGGCTTACTTTAAGTTTCTTATCATAGTTACAAATTGGAAGTTGTTGGTTTGTCAAATAAAAAAAGAACAACTCTGAATACAAATTCACTAAACAATCCATGTCAGTTTCCTAAATTTCTGTGTTAACAGCACACAAAATTATACATCAGCCTGTTTTTAGCCTTCAGTTCAACAAAGATATGTTAACCTTCTTAAAAAGCGCAGTTTAAACAAAGGACGCTGCAAGCCCTGTGTCCTCAACTCCTGCTGCACACTTGTGCAGCTCCGCTGAACGGATGACTTCCGTACTCTATGGCTGTTCCAGTCAAGGGCAATGACAACAAAAAGGTTACAGCCTTTGCACATGACCTTAACAAAATGTAAACAATGAAAAAAACAAATGAATTCCTAAGTAACAAATTTGATATAATTTATAAAATATGATCTTGAAAAATGATATTGACTATTCTTGAGACAAGTAAGAAAGAGTGCTTACCAAATAAATATATGTTGGAAATTAGTGTATAAAAAATTATGATTTGTGAGAATTGCAAACTTTCTGCAGGGATATGCACAATCCCACCAAGTCCTGGGTGAGTCACTCCATGTGAACACTCCAAACAACTCAGTGAAATGCACACATCAAGGAATGAAGATAAGAAAATACAGTATCTCACTTAATATTCAAGTAAATCAGGCATTAAAACATGGAAAGAGTAAATCTGGTTATTGCAGGCTGTCCACAAAAACCTGATTAATCACGCGAGAAGACAACTAGCAAACAAGTCCTTAAAGAGACCTATGAGAACTCCAAAGGAGTTATAAGCTCCAGGGGCTCAGATCAGACAGGCTATGTGGACAACAGCGGTTGCCCAGGTGCTTCACCAGTCACAGCTTTATAGGAGAGTGACAAAGAGAAAAAAAATGCACAGGACATATTGGTCAAGGTTGCCAGACGGTACATGGTAGACTTTGATGTTACCTGAAAGAAGGTTCAATCAAAATGATCAGAACATGATCAAAAATACAGCATCACAAAGCATGGTGTTAACAGCATCATGCAATGGGGATGGCTTCACTGCAGAAGGCCTTGAAAAACATGTGAGAGTAAAATTAATGTAAAATGAATACAGAAAATCCTGCAGAAAAACCTGATACAGCCTGCGAAAAACCTACACCTTGGGAGAAGATTTGTTTTCCAGCACAACAATGACCCTAAGCATAAATCCAAAGCTAAAGCTACATAGGTAGGAAAATCTTAAAAACAAAAATGTTCATGTCCTGGAGTAGCTCAGTCAGAGCCCAGATCACAATCCAACTGAAAATTTGTGGTTGGACTTGTTCACTCATGATCCACATGTATCCCGACATAACATGAGCAGTTTTTTTAAAGATGAATGGGGGAAAGCATGATGTCTAAAGCTGACAGACAGAGAGAGCAAGTGTGTGCAAGAGACCTGTGCACACAGACTCTCATGTGTCATGATGTCAAATGTGCATCTACTAAACACTGACATGAAGAGGGTGAACACGTACATAATCAATTTTTTTGTTTTATATTTGTAAATAATTTATAGCACTTTGAAGAGATCTGTTATTACTTGGAATTTTGTCCAAATATATAAAGTCCTCAAAAATGCTACTGACCCTCTTCACATAAGACAAGGCATCCAGTCACTGCAATCTCAGCTTGCCACATGAGCCATTTTTTGTACTATATAAACAACTGCAAGAGAAATACTTTGCTTTTACTTCTCACACTGCTCAGACTGCTCAAATCTTTGATATGCCAGTCTTCATTCTCATTTAGATAAGCGAAACTGTGGAATTACACACTGTGTTTACACATGTCATATCTGATTATTCTTTCACACTGTCACAAAAGATGCATGATACTACTTAAATAAAAAAAAAAAAAAAGCAAGGACAAAGTGTCCTCATGTCTACCTCCTGCAAGGTTGTTTTTACGGAAACAGTAGCTGCAAATGAAAAAATAAACTTAGATTAGATACCGGTGCTAGAATATCAGAATTTTGCAAATGGATTTAATTTAAATTTCCTAAAGAAATACTAGCTTACTACCACAGCTTAGAGTCGGTTCAAGTGTATATGACTTTGGATGCATGTCAGGTTCAAAGGTAGTTCCTGTGTTCTGTTTGCTGCTGTTAGAACAAGTCTCAGCTCTGCATAATCCTTAGTTAGACGTCGGTGACATGAAATTGAATGGTTACATGGCTGCTTATGTAGCATGGATTCTGTTAAGAGTTGTAACAGCATTTATCAAGAAGTTGCTACTGCTTGCTACAACTGAAAACCAAGGAAGCATTTCAGAAAAGCCATTATTTGTTATGCTTTATGAGTAGGAAGATCAATGCTTAATTTTTTAATTAATGTACATTAAAATCCACAAGGCCTCACAAGAACCCACACAAGCAGAAATGCAGTTTGTTATGTACAGTACTTTAGACTGCATACCTTGTTTGTCCCAAAAGAAACCGCAAATTCAAAGGGACATTGTTCAATGTCATAGAAAGATCAGAGTTACTTAAACTTAACAAATTTAACACTTCACAGCTTTCCTTCATTTTGTATCCTTGTGCAAGATGACTTTCTGTAGGCATGAAAAAATGTCATACTATAATAATAGTTGAATAAATTAAAAACAACAAGGCAACCCATAACTGGATTAAACAGCCAGCAAAGGAAACCCCAGAAGTATCAAATCTGTTGCTGTGTATGCTACCAACAACTAGGAAAGTGCATTCCTATTTATTCTCAATTATGAAAATCTCTCCATATTTACAGGATGATAAAGCAAGATGGAGCTAAAGCATTACTTAATTCCGAGACAGACAAACTAGTACATTTTACATTAAGCAGACATTAAAATTTGTCAATGAGAAATTTAAAGTGTTATATGTATTCACTTTACCAGGTGCCAAGGGCAGAGACATTTATATATTCTGGTAATATAATTTTCATGAGGGTGACAGTTTTCCTTCCTTCCCAGAAACTACTAGTCCATTTAACAAAATGTACACAATCCAAAAGCCATCCACTACAATGCACACAATCCTTAAGAGCATTTACAAAATAACTATAACAGAAACAAAACACAATAGAGTATATAATATACTGTACTACATATAATAAAAAAGGTAAAGGTTATTCTTATGTGGAAAAAGAAGGCTTGGTCTTTATTATGTGTGTGTAAGTAAACAGAAATAGAAACATCTTGCAAGCTATGCCAGTTTCGATGTTTAGTTTTGTTGTGTGTCTAGGTCTCGCTCTGCAAATATTATGTGCAGCTTAGCAATTTCTGCAATGTTGAGGTATGAAAGCAAGTCTTTAATCTGACTGTAGACAAACTGGACTCGCAAGTTTGTTATCCAGACAAGATATACTGTAGTTTTATGGGACTAGGGCTACTTCTGAGGATTCTTCTCTTATAGGAAAAAGCTATCCATCTATCTATTCATTTTCCTAACCTGCTTATCCAGGACAGGGAGCATTACAATAAGTGACCACCACTGTGCTTGAGCTGAAAAGTGAAATTAGCAAAAACTCAAGGGAAGGTGGTTTGTGATTCAATGAGAAAGTCCTCTACTAATCCTGCCTACCTGCTGGGAGAAGGCATTATGGACTTCAGTAAAGGGTAGCATCCTGATCAGATGATATCAATGATGCTACATTGAGTGAGCTCCTTTAAATATTGAATGTAGAATTACAAACTTTACCTGTTCACCTACTCTTCTTACTTAATGATACTTTTTTGTTATAACAGAGTAAAGACAGGAAATAACTCCACTGTTCCTACTACACAAGTCAAATAAACCTGAAACTGAACTACCTTATACCAGGTACTTGTAAAGTACTTTGACAGCAGGGCTTGAATTTCAACACAGGATTGTAGGTACTGCACTCATTATTTTAAGAAACTTAGTAAAGCAGGAAAATTCAACTGCGCTCTCAGGGCAAAAAAGCCTTTAATTGCTGCCACATCTATCCCAATATGGAATTAGATGAGAAATAAAAATACATGCATGCAACTAGCAGTTGATTTGTTGTGACAAATTGTTTTACATTTTAGTGTCATGCATTTCAGTGAGTGAAACTGATGGTATGATGTCCTAGAGGGATATAAATATAATTTTAGACCTGCAGGCACTCTATTAAAAGCATGCTGAAATCTGCCCTAGTTTACAAGTTTTTGCTCGGATGGACTGTGATGTGAATTAAAAAGGCTAATAGAATATTAGTTTATATGGCACAATGTGTAGAATACAAGTTTATGGTTATGCTTACATTTTCAATAGACTGTACAGTAGTTGCAGATGTCCAGAGCTCCACTCCATTAAGGAGGCTATTGCTTCATATTATCCGTCAGTGATAACACCTGGTTATACTATGGTTAAGATTAGGGTTGGTGGAGGGTTATCTGACTCAAGTCAACTAAGTCTAGTGACAAAAACCGGCAATCCAATTGGCTGTCCAGCGAAGCTACTGAATCACGGAACTGCAGAGGTCTGCAGCTGCACCCATCTCTAAATTTTACTCCAGGCAAGGCCTTACTAGCGCATTATGCTGAGTGCAGTTTTGGTCTCCATATTACAAAAAAAGACACAGCGGCTCAAACGAAAGTTCAGATAAGAGTAACTAAGCTGAATCCAGAGTATGAGTCATGAGGAAAGATTAAATAAGATGAATTTTTTCCATTTAAGCAAACTCAGATTAAGACTTGTCATGACTGAATAGTTCAAAATTATGAAAGGAATTGGTACAGTGGATCCAGGCTGTTACTTTAAAATGAGTTCAACAAGAGCACGGGGCACATTTAGAAACAGGTTAGGGGTACATTGTTCCAAGTGTTATGAAGTTTTTCTTCACACAGAGAACTATAGACACAATAAGTCACCAAGTAGTGTGGTAGATGGTAGGATTGTAGGGACATTTAAAACTTGATTTTAATTTGGAGGAATTAGGTTAAAAAGATTGGCAAGCTTTATTAGGCTGAATAAACTGACCAGGGGCGGCACGGTGGCGCCGTGATAGCGCTGCTGCCTCGCAGTTAGGAGACCCGGGTTTGCTTCCCGGGTCCTCCCTGCGTGGAGTTTGCATGTTCTCCCCGTGTCTGCGTGGGTTTCCTCCAGGCACTCCGGTTTCCTCCCACAGTCCAAAGACATGCAGGTTAGGTGGATTGGCGATCCTAAATTGGCCCTAGTGTGTGCTTGGTGTGTGGGTGTGTTTGTGTGTGTCCTGCGGTGGGTTGGCACCCTGCTCGGGATTGGTTCCTGCCTTGTGCCCTGTGTTGGCTGGGATTGGCTCCAGCAGACCCCCGTGACCCTGTGTTCGGATTCAGCGGGTTGGAAAATGGATGGATGGATGGATGCCTATGTATACTTTCTTTAATAGTTATACAAGTGTATAACCTTAGATTTGAATGACCAGACAGTTTACAATTTAACTGTAAAGGGACATGAAGACAGCAAGATAATGCATAGGTAAAGAACCCAGAATTTCAGGAGACTCCATTCACCTGGACGCTAAAGATACAATTCATGCATCAGCCCAACTGCTCAGTTTAAACAAGCCACCCCAAATGACACCTTCTTTTGATACTGATGTTTCCTTTGCTGCTAATCTTTAGTGAACTTTATGACTTGAAAGCAAGAATGCATTTTTATTTAAAGCTATACATCAATTTATAATTTCTATTACACCTGGTTCTACTACTATTACTCTGTTCCTAAAAAGAACAATTTCACTGTTAATTTGTTTGTATATCTTGAGTTAATAAAGTAATTATGTAGATAAAGGGCACCTGGTGTGGGTAGATTGCCACTTTCTTTCCCACGGGGTAGCAGGCTGAGGGAGACATCCGTAAAGAAGACAGCACTGTGGGAGCAACTTACATTGAATGGTAAGTGACATTAACCAAGATGTATTAACCTCCAAGTTTATTCTCAAGGTCCAAGATACATCAGCCATTACTTCTAGGTTACAGTATATCCAGTATTGAAGTACTGAGGAGTGATAGGCCACGCAGACATTACTCATTAATGAAATGCTTATGTGGATAAGGTGTGTAACAATCCAAAAATTACATTGGCGAATTCCATCCACTCCACAATAACACATCTATATATATAAAATCCCTATGTGCGTCCAGGTGTCCGTGTGTGGGTGTTCTGATGAAGTGCGCATGCACGGGGCACGGTGCGATATGCGATATTACTGTCAGAGAAAGTTAGAGGCGTTTTACGTAAATACAAACCAGTATTACTGCGAGAGGAAATTAAAGGTACACAATACAGTGACGCATATTACAGCCACATACAAGCCAGTATTACTGTCAGAGGAGATTAAAGGCATATTACCGACGCGCATGCCTGTATTACCGCCAGAGAAAATTAAAGGTATATTACGGACGTACAAGCCAGTGGACGTACAAGACGGTATCCTTCAATAAGGGCGTGCATAAAAAGGCGAGCCTCAAAAGGGCGACCTCAATTGGTCGCAGTGAATAAAGGCGCGTGTAAATAAAGATCTGCACCTTTGTTGCTCTTCACATATTCCAGAGCCATTTGAACTAAATTATCTACGAACGCCTTTATTCGCCGCGCTCAATTGAGGTCGCCCTTTTGAAGCTCGCCTTTTTGTGCGCGCCCTTATTGAATAGAGTCGTACAAGACAGTATTACTGTCACAGAAAATTAAAGACACACAATACATGGCGGCAGCCCACGAAGAACAGTCAGCTCACCAATTAAACATCAACAAAAGAAAGGCTGAAAGAAAGAAAAATATGACCAACAAAAAGAATGAAGTCAAAGTCCCTTGCCATTTAATATAGACTGTTCCTACTAATGTTTATGCACTACTGTTCTAGCGCCCGTTATTGTAACAGGCTAAATGACTAGTATGATTATGAGCTCTTAAATAAAGTACCACAAATTGCCCTAATAATGCATTTACCTGTCAATTGTTATGGATATCTAACCCTACATTTGAATTGAGCCAGTTCAGTGTCTCTAAGAGCTAGGGTCTATCCAGTGCAGTATTGCTGGGTACCTGCGCCTTTCCGAATTGCACTGGGTGCAAGATAGGCTCCAACCTTAGACAAGGAGCCACCCTCAAACACACCAGTGATAAAATAAGCTACTCCATATGTTCCGTCCAAAATAAAATGTATTTATAGTTAGTGAAAATTTCCAAATTGGCCAAACATTAGTTTGGCTTAGCTCACAATGCTTTAAAGCACAATGGAAAACTCTTCAGTGACATGACCTGTGCACAAACACAGAGACAAACAACTTACGTCATGTCAGAAAGCAAATCAACAAACACTAAATTTCTGTTGAACAACTAAAATGCGAGTAATGTTGTATAGTGCATGCGACAAATATATGAATGGTATGGGAGTGCATAAGATGCCATTTCCAATTAGGAGTAATTACAGCTTTTACAGTCCAATTAACTCTGGATTAGTAAGCAGGCATAAGGAACTGCAAAGTCTGATTACTTGTGTGAAGTAAATTGAAAACAACAGAACAAGGGCTTTTT
This sequence comes from Erpetoichthys calabaricus, assembly GCF_900747795.2. Classification (NCBI taxonomy): domain Eukaryota; kingdom Metazoa; phylum Chordata; class Cladistia; order Polypteriformes; family Polypteridae; genus Erpetoichthys; species Erpetoichthys calabaricus. The sequence goes on along the minus strand of NC_041406.2, from coordinate 19,474,540 downwards.
ACAAGAATTCTATAATAATTTAAGTTGAAATGACTGATTTCACAAAGGTAGTCTTAAAGGATGGCTCTGGCAAAAATTATATTGTTTAGTACGTTACTTACTGCATGTAGTGTGCAAGAAAACTTTTTTAATCTCGTGTTTATTGGAGACCATACATAACAGAGTTTCTAATAGAACAGGATCAACAATGATAATGGGAAAAATTATGGAAAAAATAAAAAAAATTCTCAGGACTCACTTTGCTTAATCGACATGCCCATTATCCAGTTGTATGCTTAAAGCATGAAAAGTACAAACATTTTTTTCTAAAAATATTAGTACTTCCTGAAAAATCAAAGTACAACATAAAGATTAAAGGTGCATTCCCATAATACTGTGCGATTGAATTGAAACAGGGCCATTCACAAATGTATGGGAGGGAGGGACGAATGCAAAGATAATAAACATTGACTAAATGTGAAGAATTAGACTTGAAGCATCTATATATTGAAGCATCGTGCAAATAAAATTATTGCTCCATAGTACTTGCTCTCTGAAATAAACATGGAATTAGGTTCTATTTATGGAAAGGATATGTTCTCTCCTCCAGAGCCTATGTTTTATTTTTGACAGATAGAGGGATTTTCCTTTAATGTAGCAAAAGTGGGGCGATTTCATAGCCTTGGGCTGGTGCATATTTAAGGTTTTATTAAGATTATACTAGGGGGCTCTGTCCCCTGCTCGCTTCGCTCGCCAACCTGTGTTTGGTTTACCGGATATACAATTTATTTTTTGTATAGCCCAAAATCACACAAGAAGTGCCACAATAGGCTTGACCCTCTAAGAAGACCAGAAAAAACTCCCAAAAAAAAACCCTTGTAGGGAAAAAAATGGAAGAAACCTTGGGAAAGGCAGTTCAAAGAGAGACCCCTTTCCAGGTAGGTTGGGCGTTGTTTTAGTTTGGGAAAATGGTTCAAAGGTTTTAACAGAAAATAAGCAGGCAAGAATCAGAGAGGAAAGGTCCAATACTTCAATTGTTTACTTGTTCAAATATAATATCAGTTACATACAATATAATAGCAATATACATGCAGATATAGGAATTGTACTATTGACTTAAAGATATATGATTTATACTATTGACTTACAGTAATACAGATATGTGAATTATACTATTGACTTACAGTAATACAGATATGTGAATTATACTATACTTACAGTAATATCAAAAGACCCAGAGCCATCATCCTAGACCAGTAGACTGAGGGAGCCCGCGTGTCAGTCTCGTCAGAGGATCAACTCGTGAGCCTGGTCCAATACCGGGCGGTGTGCACGTTCCCCACGGTTGAGCTTCCGAAGAAACTGAGGGCGGAACCTTCCCTTATATACTAATTGAGTGTCCTTACCCAAAATGGCTTACGTGTAAGCAGTGTATACAGAAGTGATCAGTTTCAGCACACACCCTTCCACGGGACGCAGTATTGTTTTTCTTCTACTTGGCCCTCACTGAGATGGTGCCTAGTATCAGAAGACACACAATAACAAGCGTTGCTTGCAATGAAGCCCCTCGAAGTGAAAAACAAGTACATGGCCTTGACTGTATTCCCATAACATTCTGAAACTCTTTATGAGAAGCAAGTTTTTGCACATTCTTTCACTATCATCCCAAACATTCCAATCTTTGTAGCTGGTTTTGCACTGAAGCGACCAACCCCCTCTTACTCCTTTATTTCATCCCTTCTCCTGTTACAGAGAAAACCTTTATATTACAGGCGTGCAGTGCGTGTCAAAAAGAAGGGGGTCAATAAAATACAGTATAATACATAGAACAGAATAAATCCTCAACAGGCCTACAGTTTAAAAATAAACATTCTAGAAGTACGGAGTAGAATTTCACATTCGATGATATCACATAATATGATTTGGATTTTTGTTTTAAGTCCTGGAGACCTCATTCATCAAGCTGCCTCCCCCATTTTGCCATTCCACATCTGAAATAGCGCTAATCCGATGAAAGGACCCCTCATTCCCACATCCCCAGTCATCAGGGATGACTTTACCTTAGGCAGGCAATCTACAATTTAAAGAGATTGTTATTTTCTTGTGAATTGTTACATATGCATTATTTTCACGTTTACTTTAAAAATGTTTGTAAAAACAATACTTGTTTCTTTATTTCCTGCCCCGCGCGTGGTTACATCTCTTTCTTCCCAGGCGTATAATACTGCTCGTGTTGTGAAGGGTGTTGCGGCTAAACGTACGCTAAGGATATGCCTTTGGATCATTTGCTGTTTTTTGATGCTTGCTAGTTGCCTCTTCTGCCTGTCGCATGTCATTGTTTTAAGAGCTCGGAGGACATGATGCTTGCCTGCCAAAAGCAATCCAACAACTGCTAGTTTAGAGGTCTGTTGACTTGTTTTAAATGATGGCTCACTGCCTGGTCTCGTGTGACATTGTAAAAGCAATACCGGTCTTTTATTTCTGGCCCCGGGCGTGGTTGAATTCTTTCTTGCAGGATGTATAACGCTGCTCGTGTTCAGGGGTGGGGTGGGGGGCGGTGTTAGCTGCTGTCGCACTGCCCTTTGATCTTTTTAAAGCCTGTACAGCCGCTGTCCTTTTTGCTACGGCCCTGGGACAATCTCTTGGGACAAAGTCTCATGTTTATGGTCCCCGCAAGACGCACCGTGGCAAGTCTCCTTGGTCGTCCGGGTCTTTAAAATGTCTTTCGAGATGATCGCATATCGTAGCCTTGCAATATGCTTTCCATTCCAGGATTTTCTTATATTTATATATATATATATATATATATATATATATATATATATATATATATATATATATAAAGAGAGAGACAGAGAGAGAGAGAGAGAGATATGATATGATAATCAAGGACTACCATTTCAATATCAATGACTATCAACGCCAGTGAAAAAATATTTACACAAACACATCAAAGTTCTTTTTGTAACAAGACACTTTTCATATCCAGTTTGTTTGTGTATTGATGGCAGGAGGTGGCATCAGCCTTGAGTGAAAGTGGAATCCAGAGATGTTGCAAAGTGAAAAACTTCAAGCCAAATATCAGAAAGAAAATGACTAGTAGTTAAAGCAAGCAGTGCTGAGGAAGTGTTTCATGAATCATTATTGGGAAACTGTGCCAACGGAACCAAAAAAATAAAAGGAAACACATAACCACTGACTAAATCCTAAATCGTTGACAAAACAAACATCAAAAAATAATCATAACCAGGAATCCAAAAACAAAGAATTAACACAAAGTTATTTCGGGAGAATCCAATCAAGCACAACCAGGAATCACATGACTCAACTTTCATACTCTTGACTCGGAAATGTTACACACTTCATACTTCCAGTTGATCTTGCATCATATTAGCAACTTTACACAAATACTCCTCAAAATGGTGATGACCATAAGAAGAACAAAACGGTGAAGAGGGAAAATGCTACATATTCTGAACATTGTTACAAATGTATCAAGCAACAAAATAAGGTCAAAATAATTTTTAGATGTCAAGGAAAATGTATTAAAAAATTAAAAAACAAAATGCCCAATCATTATATTGTCAGGTTGCTTCTGCCTGTGAGTTAATGTACATTAAGTCGCTGAACTGAACCACAGTACTTGCTTCTTACTGGAGACTACATCCCATTCACTCCCACACCATTCAAATACATGTAACATGCACTTTAATCAGATTTTTGTTTTTCTACTGATGAACATAACTTTGGCTTCAAAACCCAAATGGACTTCACAACCTTAGCATTTGCCAATTTGTTTTAAGGAATGAAGTATAAAGTTTCTGCGGTGGGTTGGCACCCTGCCCGGGATTGGTTCCTGCCTTGTGCCCTGTGTTGGCTGGAATTGGCTCCAGCAGACCCCCGTGACCCTGTGTTCGGATTCAGCGGGTTGGAAAATGGATGGATGGATGGAAGTATAAATTTTTACACCACATTCACCAGTAGCTGTGAGTCACTGTGATTATGAGCTTCTAGGCACTACATGTCATATCATTAGAGAGATGTACCTCCTGCTTATAGGATTACAACCTCGGCCACATACAAAGGTTCTGAAGCATAAACTCCATATTGAGCTGTTATTTTCCTCCTCTGGTGGTGGGCTGGTCTTTCATTAAAATATAAATTCCTAAAAAATAACCCATTGGTCCTAGAGTGGCTTTGGACCACAGTCACCATATACTCAAACAAGTCTATTTAGAAACCAAATGGATAAGGAGATAGCTTTCTTTATTATTTATTGATTATCTGCCTGGGCATTTTTACTTTGGTTGGTAATGTGCAACATGAAAAAATATTTTTTCTTTCTTTTTCTTTTAAGTTCAATTTCCAACCATTTTGTATATGACTACTTGCTTTTTGAATTACACAGTATTTATTATTTGATTAATTTTGACAGGTTTTGATGTATGCTTGTCACAAGTAATTAAAGTTCAAAAACATGCACAGAAAACCATAAATCACTCTCTGGCTTTCCAAAAATGTTTTCTGCAAGGCCTGCTTTATGAAAGCCTCTCTGAGTTATTCATAGTCATTACAAATTACCTCCCATACAAAAAACACAAACAGGTAAAGCATACATGATCATAAATTAGGGAATCTTAAAATATATTCATTATAATAAAACCTACATATACCATCTATCAATGCATTAGTTAGAAACAGCAAATAAATAGGCGATTTGATACTTTTAAAACCAATTGCTGCAACTGTGAATGTAATGGAAATAAATTAAGCCAACATGTATCAATTTTAAGGTCACATGAATAATAGAAGTAAAGGAAAACGGTGTACTATACACTCATGTTAAATTACTCTTTTTCATGTGATATGACTTTTATTAGAAATTTGACCTTTAAATAACAAGTATATCTAATAGAATATACCCTAAGTTCTTGTCTATAAGCCGCGGCTTATCTAAGGAAAGTTGTGAAAATGAAAAAATAGAATATCGGCTTATACAGTAATCCCTCCTCCATCGCGGGGGTTGCGTTCCAGAGCCACCCGCGAAATAAGAAAATCCGCGAAGTAGAAACCATATGTTTATATGGTTATTTTTATATTGTCATGCTTGGGTCACAGATTTGCGCAGAAACACAGGAGGTTGTAGAGAGACAGGAACGTTATTCAAACACTGCAAACAAACATTTGTCTCTTTTTCAAAAGTTTAAACTGTGCTCCATGACAAGACAGAGATGACAGTTCTGTCTCACAATTAAAAGAATGCAAACATATCTTCCTCTTCAAAGGAGTGTGTGTCAGGAGCACAGAATGTCACATAGATAGAGAAAACAATCTCTAGCAAACAAATCAATGGTGCTGTTTGGCTTTTAGGTATGCGAAGCACCGCGGCACAAAGCTGTTGAAGGCGGCAGCTCACACCCCCTCCGTCAGGAGCAGAGAGAGAGAGAGAGAGAGAGAGAGAGAGAGAGAGAGACAGAGTTTGTTTTTCAGTCAAAAATCAATACGTGCCCTTCGAGCTTTTAAGTATGCGAAGCACCGTGCAGCATGTCGTTTCAGGAATCAGCTTTACAAAAGATAGCAACGTGAAGATAATCTTTCAGCATTTTTAGACGAGCGTCCGTATCGTCTAGGTGTGCGAACAGCCCCCCTGCTCAATCCCCATACGTCAGGATCACAGATAGTCAGCGCAAGAGAGAGAGAAAAGTAAGCAATCTAGCTTCTCAGCCATCTGCCAATAGCGTGCCTTGTATGAAATCAACTGGGCAAACCAACTGAGGAAGCATGTACCAGAAATTAAAAGACCCATTGTCCGCAGAAATCCGCGAACCAGCAAAAAATCCGCGATATATATTTAAATATGCTTACATATAAAATCACAATTTAAATGACCGCTACGCGCGCGTGTTGACTCGGCGACGCCCAGAGCAGAAAGAACGCGCTCCGGCCGCTCCAACCGCGCCATGCGGGGAATGAGAGAGACGCCAATATCTCACACTCTCTCCCCCCTTAAAGAAATTAAATGGGTGCGAGTGAGACCACTGACCTCCCTCCCTTCTATTAGTTATAGGTTATAGTACGTTCGGCTTATCCATGAGTCCGGCTTATCTATGATAAGATTTTATTTTAAAAATTCATATGATTTTTGGTCTCCGGCTTATACACAAGAACCAAGGGTAAATCAAAAACCTTCCATATCCAATGCCCACCACCACCCCTCAACCAACAGAGCCCTGTGAATAAAAAAGGAAAGAAAAGTCACCCACCAGACCATAGTCATCCACAACCTCACTTAGAGTGGCACTGGATGGCCCATTAATCCAGCATGCAGAGAATTAAAAAAAAAAAACTAAATTATAACATTACAACAAAAATTTCCAGAGTTTACAATAAAGACTTAGCTCTTAAAGCCATGTCACATTACACAACTTCCAGTCACTGGGTATATCAAACTCGTCAACTGGAGATACTGATTTCATCGCTGGACCATGTCAATTAACACAAATGAAAAAATCGCTGGGCATGTCACATTTATCGATTGCGTGCCAACCCTCCAACAAAATCTTGCTCACCCCTTTTTATGATAGCCAGTAACGTGCAGCCTAATGGAGTCCAAGATTTAGAAAGGGTAAACAGTTATGGAGAGTTCAGCCAAAATTTCAGCCATTTTTTGTTTTTCCCCATTCTACATTGATACCATAAACAGACAGAGAAGTTCCTCTTCTGTTTGTGAGGTATAAAACACCCACATTCTTTATTCCTCATCGCTGCACTATATAAATAGTATCTGCATTCATTGGTTGCCAGCTCTCATATACAAAGAGCCCACCTCATTACATAATCAAATCTGTCCTATTTTACTGAAGCTAATCATGGATTAGTTGGAGTGAGTCACTGGTCATGTCACATTACGCAAGGGGCTTCATGGAAGCATGCTGTTGACTACCTCTGGCTCGCCAAAATTACATAAATGAAATCTATGACTGAAAAACTCTGGAAAAGTTTTCTATTGTGACATGTCCTTAAAGTGCCTAATAAAAAGAGATAACATAGACAGACCCAAGATCAGATAAATATGAGATATTAGACATGCAGGTTAGGTGGATTGGCGATTCTAAATTGGCCCTAGTGTGTGCTTGGTGTGTGTCCTGCGGTGGGTTGGCACCCTGCCCAGGATTGGTTCCTGCCTTGTGCCCTGTGTTGGCTGGGATTGGCTCCAGCAGATCCCCGTGACCCTGTGTTCGGATTCAGCGGGTTGGAAAATGGATGGATGGATGGATAGAAGAAGACTACTTCAAAGAAAGAATCTTAGAAAGTGAGTTTTGGACCAAGGGCCAGACACAAGCAACAGGGGGAAAATCCCAGCAGATATCAGTAAAGGTGTCAGGGACATGAACAGAGGATAGGATATACTGTACACTATGGCAAACTGCTATGATGGGATAATATACTGTATAGAAGGTGCATGAATTTACTTTGAAGATTTTGATGGTTAGGATTTTTGGAGGTCAGCAAGATATTCTTACCAGGATGGAGGAGCAAAAGGAAGGTTGATGGATCAGATGAAGCAAATAGAGAGGGGACAATGGGAAGCTTTACTCAGAATATCATAAAGTGTGTAGAATGGTTTCTTGGCAGGAGTTAAGGGGCAAACCATACCATCTTGTTAGTGAAGAGGGAGTTAGGCAGACAACATTACACAATATGTCCTTAGGAATTACACAATATGTCCTTAGGACTGAATGGATTTAAAGGAAGGAGTCATGTGGAGACTTTTGCTTGTCGGTGCAACGAGAGTTACCTGAAACTCAACATCAGTAAAACTAAGAAACTGCTTTTTTATCTTGGTAGAGTAATATATATTGCTCTACTTTCCCCTATTGTATTACTAAGATGTAGCTTCTGTCAGAACGCCTCAAAACCCACAGACTTACCACTGTTTATAAGGTATTCTAGTATGTAACTTATTCCCACCTTCCCTTCTATATCTATAGGCAATTAGGTGTAGTAAAAAGACAAGCAGGAGTTAAGTTATACATAAAATAATGCATTATTGATAATATTCATAAATAATAACAATATGCAAAGTGCATTTGAATATTGGCAACCATACAACCTGATTAAATGGTGATGTGTAATTCAGGCGGCACACAGACTTGTTAGTTATTTAAAATGTCTCTAGTTAAGGCATCATTGGTGCTCAGCTTTCTTCAGAACAGGCCGCAAGTCTGTTCAATATGGCTGCCGAGCTGTGCTTTTCATTGTGTTGTCTTTATCATCAGAGGTTAGTAACAGAGAGATACTTCTTCATCATCAGAGGTTAGTAAGAGAGATACTTCTTCATCATCAGAGGTTAGTAAGAGACAGTGAATGTGGTTGAGCAAGCAGATTTATAGATTCTCTGTCCAACCCCTAGAGCCAATAGGACACCATGGTACTTAAAAGCTTCTGATAGAAGCCAATTCCAAACAGCCATACTTCAGGCCAATGGGGCAAAGAAAATCTTAACACCTGCCATCCCCCAAAACCATATGTTAAGGTGCAGCTTGGCTTTCTTGCGGGGGTTGAATGACTTTAGCAGAGAAACACTCGCCAAACTGGTTTAAGGCATATCCCCCCCCAATCTCTGTCGTAAAATTCAAAGAGATCCATTCCTAAAGGGGGGGGTAAACATGAATGCTTCTTACTAATGTAACATTAAATTACATTGCTTTACCTAAATTACAAATAAAGACATACAAAATATTTATCAAGTTATATTCAAAATCTTACATAACAACACTGCTTATTGACTTTCTCCATACCAAAGGGCCTCTATGCCTGGTCACTATTAAATTTAATCCTTTAATCACCATATACAATTTCTTGTAGACACATAGCGGCGTGGATTTGGAGGTAGTGCACTGCTATAAGTACTTAGGAGTCCAGATCAATGACATGCTGATCTGGTCTAGTAACACAGAGAAGCTTTAGAAGAAAGGGCAGAGCAGACTCATTTATTTCTGAGGAAACTGTGTTCCTCTAATGTGGGTGGTGACATCCTTTACATGTTCTTTAACTCTGTGATAGCCAGTGTGATTTTCTATGAGACCTAATCTCGGATAAGCGGAACAGGATTGACGATGCACATTCTCTCCCTGACACACCAGCATTGAGGACTTTCAACCAACAAATTATTCAGTAAAGTGTGTGAAGAAACACTACTGGAGTCACACACCCCCACAACAACTATAGCAATATGTCTTTATAGTGCTTCACCGTAACTGTTCTTTTATCTTCAGCCAGATAAAACGTTTTTCTTCTTTTTTGTAATTCTTAAGAGTGTTTGTGGGGGCTGCTGTTGTTATTGTTTGCTATAATATTTCTTGCGTTTCTGTAAAAAACAAATTTCCCCCTTGGGACAAATAAAGTATTATTTGTCTATTTAAGCATTTTGAACTATATAACTTATATAATTGTAATTATTATTTAAATCAGATTTTCTATTTTATGTTTCTTTTAATTTTTAACTCATCAGTGATATAAAAATGGTAATGGTTATGTGTTTATTACACCAGTAAGATTGCAATTTTTTTTTTACTCAAGATTTTTTACTTTCAAATTTACCTGACTCAATCACCTACACAAGATGCTGCAAGTAACAAAAATAACTCTTAAACCTGCCACCCTCCTTCAATGTCAAACTAGTGTAAGCTTTAAAATGGAAAATATTTGCTGACAAGATTGCCTCAAATATTCACTCCTGCTGAAATATCCACTCCTGTAACAGATGTCTTATACAATTCTTAGGTCATTTTATGCCAATTAGCTGTGGAGTCCTTATGGTATTTTGGACAACATTTTGTTTGTCTGCCACAGAGCCCGGGTCCTTTCATTTCTTCATTAAGACTAGGAAATTGCCTTGGCTTAGGCTGTTTAAAGTACTGCACATTCTAAGCTTGGAATATGATTATGTCTAAAGAACGTGATTCAAACATTACCTATGTACATTTTAAACTGGCTATTATTATTTTTTATTTGGCAGACATCTTAATCTAATGCATCTTACAACATTTGAGAAACAATTGGTTACATTTCTTTTGTTTTTCCAATCGGAGCACAGGCAGGTGAAGGGACTTGCTCATGGTCACACAGTGTCAGCAACAGAATTTAAATCAGAAAGTCTTAAGCACTATTTTACACTGCCTGTATTAAGCTAAATTAATAAAGTAATTTGTCCTTTTATATTACTGGCGATAAAATGTGATAGATGGATAGACAGAATGAATAACGGACTAATCCTACAAAATGTTATTATAGGAAACAGGATTTGTTATGGGCGGCACGGTGGAACAGTGGGTAGCGCTGCTGCCTTGCAGTTGGGAGACCTGGGGACCCGGGTTCACTTCCCAGGTCCTCCCTGCATGGAGTTTGCATGTTCTCCCTGTGTCTGCGTGGGTTTCCTCCGGGCGCTCCGGTTTCCTCCCACAGTCCAAAGACATGCAGGTTAGGTGGATTGGCGATTCTAAATTGTCCCTAGTGTGTGCTTGGTGTGTGGGTGTGTTTGTGTGTGTCCTGCGGTGGGTTGGCACCCTGCCCGGGATTGGTTCCTGCCTTGTGCCCTGTGTTGGCTGGGATTGGCTCCAGCAGACCCCCGTGACCCTGTGTTCGGATTCAGCGGGTTGGAAAATGGATGGATGGATGGATTTGTTATTTTGGTTTTCATAATCTTTCTCAGTCTTTATAAGAAATACTTTGTAACAACAGCTGTAAAATATTAAATGTAAAATGCTAAGTAAGGATATAAAACCAGGAATTTTGGTTGTAGGGATGCAGCCACATATAACATTTATATTTTTAAATATTCAGCATTCCTCACAGGTAAAATGAATTTAGTGTTCAGTGGTTGCAGATGTACTATTTAATAGGATGGCATTTTAATAATGAGTACAAAGAAAGAGTACGATATTGATCTATGTTTTCACTGCATGTTCATTATACTTACAAATACACTTTTTTTACTTTAGTTTTCACCGTAAACAAATGAAAAGCCCTTATTATAATTTTGTTAAGTACTGCATTTACCTGAAAAAAATGTAGACTTTAAGAGTAAAAGATTAAATCATGATGTTCCCTTAACATCGCAGTAGCAGTCGTTTTACTTACTTTAAAACAGCAAATGTACTGTGGTATAAAATTGTTAAGTGGTGACACTTTTCTGCTCAGGTGAGAAGATCTCCACATCTTAATCTTAGAGCAATCCTAAAAGTACACACTTGATACTCAGCCAAGCCTGTAATTTAAAGGACAGCCACTGCCCCAAGCCAATAAGACACATACCCATCATGTGTAAGGAGGAAATATAAATCCTGTCAATGTCACTTCAGTACACTTTAAATGAGTTTTATCTGCTGTGCCATGGAGCAGATGGCTAACAGACAAGCCTCGCCCTCAGCAGGCAGAGCCACAAGAAGAGACAGCTGGGTGTCACACAGAGGTTACAGAATATACATTTTTTAAATTTAAAAATATTTCACTTAAGACTATTCCTGATAAAAGGAAACAGATTTATTATTACTGCAGCATGCTCTTACATAACATGAAAATCTTAAAAGTACAGAAATAATTTAAGTCTAACCATCATCTTACAAGAAACAAAAATATAATATGGCATGGGTGAAAATCTTCAAATCCTGCAATTTACTGTAATTTTTGTACAAATTTACAAATGCTTTGACAGACTCAAGTGACTTAAAACAGAAATCAGAATTTGCCAATGAACTTACATGGAGTGTTACACTTAAAAGCTTAGTTATTTTAATATTAAGCCTTTTTACTCATGCTTTAAGTACATAACCAGTAACCTGTAATATCTATTCTTCCATACCAGTTCATGGCAACAATAGCATTTTACTAAAGCAGCTAGCAATCTTCTCTTCAACAAAATTATTTCCTGAACATCCTTCACTTTTTTTATATATATAGATTTTTCTGTTGCCTCTACATATTTATCAGAATTTTTGAAGACCACTCAAAGCTCATTCACTCACACATACACGCATGCACATAACAACTCATCATCCTGGAGCCAACTCAGAATCACCAATTAAACTAAACAAGCTTAGCGGACTGAAAGGTCCTCCTCACATTTGGGTAACGTCCTATTTTATTATGTATGCTTTTATTATGTAGAAGAAAGAAACAGAACATCTACTTGTAAAAAACAAAAATTACAGACATGAAAAGAATGTGCATGACCAATTACTGTACATATTGCCATTACATTGATGGCATGTATAATTTAATTTCTTGTGCTAATAGCAGGTTTTCTCACATAGTGTCCAGTTTGTACATAAATCCGATAATGATCCGTGCATAATCAGCCGCCAAATCTAGGGTGTATTTTTTTTCCCTAAATTACTTCTTCATCAAGCATTTTTTTGTGCTATGAGCTTTGCGCTGTTTAAAATCCTGAACAAATCTGTCATGTTTATCTGATTTATAACCACAATGCCAGCAATTGCTTTAAGTAGTCTGGGATATTAGCACATTAGCAGCCTGATTTACTTCCAATTGCTATATATTTGTATATTTCTATAAACATACAGCATTGTATGGTATTTATTAGCTTTGTTTTTGACTGTATGTGTACATTAGTGCAGTATTCTAGGGCAGACAATGGAAGTGTGCTATATAAAAACAAACCGATATGACTTTGGCAAAACATCCTTTGCTCTGAAGCCACATCTGTCTGGTTTTAGGGCTACTGTACTGAGACTGCTTGGCAAAGGTTGTAAATGATCTTCTTATTGCTGTTGATCATGGTCACTGTTCTGTTTTACAAATCCTAGATCTTTCAGCAGCATTTTACATGGTGCACCTTTCTGTGCTCACCATATTTTACAGTCTTATTTATCTCTTGCAGATGTAGCATTGAAATGGTTTCAGTCTTAACTAACTGTCAGGCTGCAATTTGTGTCTATTGGCAGCCACAAATCTCCACCGGTCTCTTTTACACAAGGTTTCCCTCCTGCCTCAGTACTTTGCCCATTTCTTTTCATTATTTATATTCCTTCTTTTGGTAAGATCATTAAACATTGTGGTCTGGGGTTTCGTTTCTTTGTGGATGACACTGAGTTTATGTGCAAACTAAGCCTAACTCTGATTTTTCATCAGTCTTGTGAGTTGAATGCATTGGTCATATTGATTCTTGGATATTCCATAACTACCTAAAACCTAATGGAGATAAGACAAGGTTGTTGCCGATAGATACTAAGATTTCTTCTTAAATTCACTGGCAACTTTAGCATTGATATTAATGGTTGCACAATGTCTCTTTCCTTGGAAGTCCAGACCTTGAGGGTTGTTTTGGATTCCCATTTCTCATTTGAGCCTCATGTCAAAAACATTAGCAGATCTGCTTTCTGCCAGCTGAAGAACACCTCACGAATCAGACCTTCTCATGCCACTCAAATATTTATTCATGTTTTTGTCACCTCTATGCTTGATTAATATAATGCTCCACTCTTTGGTGCTTCAGGCAAAGTGCTAAATAGATTACAACATGTACATAATTCTTCAGACAGAATTTTAACACATGCTAAACCTTTGGAACATATAACCACTTCATTGATTTCCTTGCACTGGCTACCTGTTAAATACTGTATCTCTTATAAGATATTTTTGTTAAAATATAAACGTCTTTGGATGGTCTTAAATTGCAGTAGGGTGTATGGTATTGCAACATGTTTGAAATATAGATAGGACCAATGTTATTTATTTGTCTATATTTTGTTTTAACTTATTTATATCATGCTCTTGGGTGTCATGAAAGGCATTTCTAAATAAAACGTATTATTATTGTTATTATTTTTAAGCCACAAATACCATATTAATGATGTTGACACTTTTTTCAGGGTTCATGTTGTGCTTTTTTGTGCCTCTCCATCATTTTCACTAATACACCGTATTGTGATTATTTGTAGAACATATCCCAACGTTCAATGTAATTGTCAAAAGCTAAAATCCTAGCAACTGCATGTATGTCATAATTGGTTCACATAAAAATCTGAATATTGGGCTATACTAAAGCATAAGCCAATTAATGACATTTAATCCTCTACAGTACAGTAATCCCTCCTCCATCGCGGGGGTTGTGTTTCAGAGCCACCCGCGAAATAAGAAAATCCGCGAAGTAGAAACCATATGTTTATATGGTTATTTTTATATTGTCATGCTTGGGTCACAGATTTGCGCAGAAACACAGGAGGTTGTAGAGAGACAGGAACGTTATTCAAACACTGCAAACAAACATTTGTCTCTTTTTCAAAAGTTTAAACTGTGCTCCATGACAAGACAGAGATGACAGTTCTGTCTCACAATTAAAAGAATGCAAACATATCTTCCTCTTCAAAGGAGTGCCCGTCAGGAGCAGAGTCTGTCAGAAAGACAGAGGAAAGCAAACAAATCAATAAGGCTGTTTGGCTTTTAAGTATGTGAAGCACCGCGGCACAAAGCTGTTGAATGCGGCAGCTCACACCCCTTCCGTCAGGAGCAGGGAGAGGGAGAGAGAGAGAGAGAGAGAGAGAGAGAGAGAGAGAGAGAGCGAGCCAGAGAAAAACAAACAGTGAAAAATCAATACGTGCCCTTCGAGCTTTTAAGTATGCGAAGCACCGTGCAGCATGTCGCTTCAGGAAGCAGCTGCACAGAAGATAGGAACGTGAAGATAATCTTTCAGCATTTTTAGACGAGTGTCCGTATCGTCTAGGTGTGCGAACAGCCCCCCTGCTCACACCCCCTACGTCAGGATCAGAGAAAGTCAGCGCAAGAGAGAGAGAAAAGTACGTTGGGTAGCTTCTCAGCCATCTGCCAATAGCGCCCCTTGTATGAAATCAACTGGGCAAACCAACTGAGGAAGCATGTACCAGAAATTAAAAGACCCATTGTCCTCAGAAATCCGCGAACCAGCAAAAAATCTGCGATATATATTTAAATATGCTTACATATAAAATCCGCGATAGAGTGAAGCCGCGAAAGGCGAAGCGCGATATAGCGAGGGATCACTGTATATACTAAAATGCTAAGAGGTGCAATTTCAATGCTGAATTTGCCAACTTACACTCAATGAGAGTTCAAGATACTGTGTGTCACACACGTGTGCATGGGCGGCAGCTAAAAGGCCCAACAGAAGGTAATTCCACGCCAGGCCACGGTGGTGGCGGGGTGTGCTAAACCTTTCTCTGAAGTCCTTACAGACCAAACACAGGAAATTCTGCCTGTTTCAGGCCCTGATGATGTCACTTCCGGTTCCCAACCATGTGGTTCCGTGCCAGAAGACGTCACTTTCGGTTCTGGCTTCAATGATGTCACTTCCGTCAATAAGCCATAAAAGCCAGACCACATCCTGCTTTTACTCAGTTCTGTTCTCAACTCTGTACTTAATACTTGACTTTTTGCAGCCTGGATTAAAATATAAGGATGGCTGCCCAAAACCTTTTTCGTGTGTCAAGGCTATTCATTTCACATATGCTATATGAAAACCTTATTATCCGAAACAATGAGGAAAAGAATCCAAATTTGAATTGCATTTATATTAAGGTAATTAACAAAATACCAATACACTGCAAAGAAGACTCTTTTAACTCACGCACTCTATCAGTAACTGTGAAAACTGCATTACATGCAACTAGCTGTGCTTCCCTGACTTTGCATAACTCAACCTTAAATCAAAGTTGGCACCAGGACAAATACATATAAAAGGGGACAATTAATTTCCACATATGAGCCAATGTATGATTACAATACAAATAAAGCTCCCATTATTTTTGATTGACAAGAAATATACCTGAGAGTGCATAAACAACAGATTAACAGAACTTCATCCTGCGAAATGCAATTTGGCAGGATTGTACTGCAACAAGCTAAATGCAAGTTACCCTAAGTTCTTGTCTATAAGCCGCGGCTTATCTAAGGAAAAAAGTTGTGAAAATGAAAAAATAGAATATCGGCTTATACATAAATCCGGCTTATACAGTAATCCCTCCTCCATCGCGGGGGTTGCGTTCCAGAGCCACCCGCGAAATAAGAAAATCCACGAAGTAGAAACCATATGTTTATATGGTTATTTTTATATTGTCATGCTTGGGTCACAGATTTGCGCAGAAACACAGGAGGTTGTAGAGAGACAGGAACGTTATTCAAACACTGCAAACAAACATTTGTCTCTTTTTCAAAAGTTTAAACTGTGCTCCATGACAAGACAGAGATGACAGTTCTGTCTCACAATTAAAAGAATGCAAACATATCTTCCTCTTCAAAGGAGTGTGTGTCAGGAGCACAGAATGTCACATAGATAGAGAAAACAATCTCTAGCAAACAAATCAATGGTGCTGTTTGGCTTTTAGGTATGCGAAGCACCGCGGCACAAAGCTGTTGAAGGCGGCAGCTCACACCCCCTCCGTCAGGAGCAGGGAGAGAGAGAGAGAGAGACAGAGTTTGTTTTTCAGTCAAAAATCAATACGTGCCCTTCGAGCTTTTAAGTATGCGAAGCACTGTGCAGCATGTCTTTTCAGGAATCAGCTTTACAAAAGATAGCAACGTGAAGATAATCTTTCAGCATTTTTAGACGAGCGTCCGTATCGTCTAGGTGTGTGAACAGCCCCCCTGCTCAATCCCCATACGTCAGAATCACAGATAGTCAGCGCAAGAGTGAGAGAAAAGTAAGCAATCTAGCTTCTCAGCCATCTGCCAATAGCGTCCCTTGTATGAAATCAACTGGGCAAACCAACTGAGGAAGCATGTACCAGAAATTAAAAGACCCATTGTCCGCAGAAATCCGCGAACCAGCAAAAAATCCGCGATATATATTTAAATATGCTTACATATAAAATCACAATTTAAATGACCGCTACGCACGCGTGTTGACTCTGCGACGCCCAGAGCAGAAAGAACGCGCTCCGGCCGCTCCAACCGCGCCATGCGGGGAGTGAGAGAGACGCCAATATCTCACACTCTCTCCCCCCTTAAAGAAATTAAATGGGTGCGAGTGAGACCACTGACCTCCCTCCCTTCTATTAGTTATAGGTTATAGTACGTTCGGTTTATCCATGAGTCCGGCTTATCTATGATACGATTTTATTTTAAAAATTCGTATGATTTTTGGTCTCCGGCTTATACACGAGTCCGGCTTATAGACAAGAACCTAGGGTATATTAACCAACACATGTAAGTTGGCACCTTTTCTTTTTCATTTGCTTTTTCAATATTTGTTCTAATTTTATTTCCACCAGCAAGAAAAAGCTTCCAAGTTTACTTCTCTGGCCATATTTTTGACGAAAGGAGGTATTGTGATTATTGCGTCCAGGTTCACACTTGTAACTATAATTTTCCTTACAGCTTTATAAGATAATGCTTGCTAGTGTTTCAGCCCATTCACTCCTCCCCCTTACACCTTAATCTTTTACAATGTTGTCCAAATGGTGTTTATCTAAAATTTCAGGTTTATGATCAAATAAAACAAGTGGCAACTATTTTTCTTGGTGTATGCTTCCACTTCATTACTGATTGCAAAACAAAACCAAATACTAGTAGTATCCAATCTTATCTAAAATTTCAGGTTTATGATCAAATACAACAAGTGGCAACTATTTTTCTTGGTGTATGCTTCCACTTCATTACTGATTGCAAAACCAAACCAAACACTATTAGTATCCAATCAGTGTTACTTGTGAAGATCACACCTATCTGGACATGAGCAGTGTTTTGTTCTACTGCTGGCAGCAAACTGTCATGTTTTATATGGACCTGGGTTAAGGAAACCTTTAAACACACATTGTTAATCATATTAAAAGTTTAAAACACAAAAAAAATCTTGAATGTTCCAGGAAAATGTACATTTGAAATAAATCCTGCCTAAACTGTGTAACCAAATACTGCACACATGCGCAATGCAGTGCTTGTGGCTAATTTAACTCAAACAATACTTCCTCTTTTGATTCAGCCAACACCGCTCAGCAGGAACTTGCATTCCACTGCAGAGCTATTGTTAAGCTCTATAAATATTATCACTTTCTTCTTAGATCTTGCATTATAAATCGATTGTTTATCTGTTGTTGATATTTTGCCACACTATGTGGCAATCTAAATTGAAATCTTTGAAAAGGTGGAAATTGCAGTGTAAATATTAAATATTGTAAGAAGAGATTTATTGTAACCTATAGATGTTTAAAAGCAGGCAAGCAGGTATTTTAGATGGCACAGAACCTAAATAAATGTCACTACACTTTCAAAGTTACCACCTGATCACACAACATTATTCAGAATAAAGACAAACTGCTCCTATCAGACATCAGACAGCTGACTAAACTGATCTACTCCTCTCACTTTTCAACGGGACAGATTAAACATGGCACCATTTATAAAGATTACTTTTGGCTTACTTGAACCATTACGGGTGAAACATTACAAGGAGAAACACAAATCTCTGAATTATGCATCACACTTAACAGATGTGAAATAAGAGATTTCATGAAGTGTACACTGAATATTTTACCAACACATACATTAAGATAATATTTCCCAAGAATAGATTTACTATTTAATGTGCTTGTGGTACAAAGCAATGGATAAAATAAATATTGCACTTTGATCTTTCTAATCTTCCTTATAACACAACATCAAAGTCACACACACACATATTAATTAAATTTTTCAGCATATTGTATTGGCCGTTTCATTTTGTTAACATGTGATTTTGAAGATACAGATTCGAGGTTGATGGGACTGTGGAAATTAGCATTAGCAGTGAACAAGTGGACAAAAGTAGAAAGTGGATTAAAAAGCTCCACTATCAAATGTTATAGGTCAAACTCCTGCTAAATTTAAATAAGTAACATGCAGTAACATGTATCCATGTCTTTTAAAATATATAATATCTTTACATTCAATACTTTCTAGCATATCAGATAAATAACTGTTAAAAATTACAATTCTTCTTTCTGAGATCTCATTGACAGGTGTATTTAAAAACTGAAAAGATATTGCTTTTATATTTTCACATCTAGTACAAGATTTTGTTTGAAAATAAAACAAGTGGCAGAAGAATTGTTTGTTTTACTAATTATGTTTCTTAACTGTTGAAATAGCAAAAGTAACCATGTTTCCTGTAGTAATATTTCTTTTATACATAACAGATTAACAGTTCTCCATATTGGAAATGTTTAGGTAAAATATTGTCAGGAATTAAACCATTAATGAGAAACAAAAAGGGATATTTGATTTCTCCTACCACTTACCCTTAGAAGAATAATAATAATAATACAGTGTAGAAGTCTAACAATGTCACTGTTTATAAAGCTACAAATAATTGTTCTACTAGACAGATACTTTATTTGTCCCCAAGGGAAATAAAAAAAAATAAATAAAAATAAACATTTTATAAAACTGTACCGTGTTATGTAATTAAATGTTGAGGTATTCTGTCCACCCGTCCCCATCTCAGTTTTATACAGTTTTGAATGAATAAAACAATATTATTGATGTCACTGTGTCATAATGTACATATGAATCTTTAATCATAGTATAACGTTTCTACAGGTTAATTCTGTATTTCAGAACACCAACAATTCAGAACCTTGCTCTAGGGTTGGGGTCTCCAACTCTAGTCCTGGAACACTACTGTGGCTACAGGTTTTCATTCTAACCTGGTTCTTAATTAGTGACCAGTTTTGCTGCTAATTAACTCTTTTGCCTTATTCTTAATTGACTTGCAATTTAAGACACAGACCCCTTAATTATGTATTTTGTTCTTTCATTAGCAGACAAACAATAACAATTGGATTGGACTGCCAATTCTGATGCTCTGTGCAAGAGAGAACAGAGCCGACTATACTTCCTTAGAAGGTTGGCGTCCTTCAACATCTGCAATAAGATGCTGCAGATGTTCTATCAGACGGTTGTGGCGAGTGCCCTCTTCTATGCAGTGGTGTGCTGGGGAGGCAGCATAAAGAAGAAGGACGCCTCATGCCTGGACAAACTGGTGAGGAAGGCAGGCTCTATTGTAGGCATTGAGCTGAACAGTTTGACATCCGTGGCAGAGTGACGGGCGCTGAGCAGGCTCCTGTCAATCATGGAGAATCCACTGCATCCACTAAACAGTATCATCTCCAGACAGAGGAGCAGCTTCAGCGACAGACTGCTGTCAATGTCCTGCTCCACTGACAGACTGAGGAGATCGTTCCTCCCCAACACTATGCGACTCTTCAATTCCACCCGGGGGGGTAAACATTAACATTATACAAAGTTATTGTCTGTTTTACCTGCATTTTTATCACTCTTTAATTTAATATTGTTTCTTTATCAGTATGCTGCTGCTGGAATATGTGAATTTCCCCTTGGGATTAATAAAGTATCTATCTATCCATCTATCAATATAACAAAGAAAGGTGAAGGTCTCAGTAATGTTGATCTTCTTAGATCCATAAAACATTTTGATAGTGTTCTTATTAAAGAGGAATTCAATGGTTCTGGAAATGTCTGCTCTGGCAGAATGAGAGCATCACCAACAAGCAATGGAAATAAATAACAGGTATAATTAACAACAAGAACTGGATGGATGGATGGATGGATGGATGGATGGATGGATGGATGGATAGTGGATGCAGTGGATTCTCCATAATTGATAGGAGCCTGCTGAGCGCCCGTCGCTCTGCCACAGATGTTAAACTGTCCAGCTCCATGCCAACGATAGAGCCTGCCTTCCTCACCAGTTTGTCCAGGCGTGAGGCGTCTTTCTTCTTAATGCTGCCTCCCCAGCACACCACCGCGTAGAAAAGGGCGCTCGCCACAACTGTCTGATAGAACATCTGCAGCATCTTATTGCAGATGTTGAAGGACGCCAGCCTTCTAAGGAAGTATAGTCGGCTCTGTCCTTTCTTACACAGAGCATCAGTATTGGCAGTCCAGTCTAATTTATCATCTAGCTGCACTCCCAGGTATTTATAGGTCTGCACCATCTGCACACAGTCACCTCTGATGATCACTGGGTCCATGAGGGGTCTGGGCCTCCTAAAATCCAACACCAGCTCCTTGGTTTTGCTGGTGTTCAGGTGTAGGTGGTTTGAGTCGCACCATTTAACAAAGTCATTGATTAGGTCCCTATACTCCTCCTCCTGCCCACTCCTGATGCAGCCCACGATAGCAGTGTCATCAGCGAACTTTTGCACATGGCAGGACTCCGAGTTGTATTGGAAGTCTGATGTATATAGGCTGAACAGGACCGGAGAAAGTACAGTCCCCTGTGGCACTCCTGTGTTGCTGACCACAATGTCAGACGTGCAGTTCCCAAGACGCACATACTGAGGTCTGTCTTTAGGATAGTCCACAATCCATGCCACCAGGTATGAATCAACTCCCATCTCTGTCAGCTTGTTCCTAAGGAGCAGAGGTTGGATTGTGCTGAAGGCGCTAGAGAAGTCTAGAAACATAATTCTTACAGCACCACTGCCTCTGTCCAAGTGGGAGAGGGATCGGTGTAGCATGTAGATGATGGCATCCTCCGCTCCCACCTTCTCCTGATATGCAAACTGCAGAGGGTGGAGGGCGTGTTGAACCTGTGGCCTCGGGTGGCGAAGCAGCAGCCTCTCCATGGTCTTCATCACATGTGATGTCAGAGCAACAGGCCGGAAGTCATTCAGCTCACTAGGAGGTGATACCTTTGGGACTGGGGTGATGCAAGATGTTTTCCAAAGCCTCGGGACTCTCCCCTGTTTCAGGCTCAGGTTGAAGATGCGCTGTAGAGGATCCCCCAGCTCCAATGCACAGACCTTCAGCAGTCGTGGCGACACTCCATCTGAACCCGCTGCTTTGCTGGCACGAAGTCTCCTCAGCTCTCTGCTCACCTGCGCTGTTGTAATTATGTGTGGAGATGTCTCTCCTATGCTGGTATCAGCAGAAGGATGTGTGGAGGGTGCAGTACTCTGAGGTGAGAGTGGGTTAGGATGGTCAAACCTGATAAAGAAGTTGTTCATTTGGTTTGCTCTCTCCACATCTCTCTCGATGGTGGCACCCCGCTTCGAGCTGCAGCCAGTGATGATCTTCATCCCATCCCACACTTCCTTCATGCTGTTATTCTGCAACTTCTGCTCCAGCTTTCTCCTGTACTGCTCCTTCGCCGCCCTGAGCTGGACTCCGAGTTCCTTCTGCATGCGCTTGAGCTCATGCTGATCACCGCTTTTAAACGCCCTTTTCTTTTGGTTCAAAAGGCCCTTGATGTCACTTGTAATCCATGGCTTGTTGTTAGCATAGCAGCGTACAGTTCTTACTGGAACTACAATGTCCATACAGAAGTTGATGTAATTGGTAGTGCAGTCAACAACCTCTTCAATGTTCTCACTATGTGATCCCTGCAGGATATCCCAGTCTGTAGTTCCAAAGCATTCTCTTAGAGCCTTCTCTGCCTCCGGGAACCACTTCCTGAATGAGCGTGTAGTTGTAGGTAGGATCCTCACTCTTGGTTTGTAGTGAGGCTGAAGCAGAACCAGGTTATTATCTGCTTTCCCAAGTGCAGGCAGCGGGGTGGCGCTGTATGTGTCTTTAACGCTTGCATACAGTAGATCAATAGTCTTATTTCCCCGGGTGTCACAGTCCATATACTGGGAGAAGGCAGGTAATGTTTTGTCCAGTGTCACATGGTTAAAGTCTCCAGCGATTAGCACAAGTGCCTCAGGGTGCTGCGTTTGTAACTCAACAACAGCAGAATGGATGATGTCACTCGCTGTCTCCACGTCCGCCCGAGGAGGGATGTAAACGATAACAGCAATGATGTGTCCAAACTCTCTGGGCAAGTAATAGGGACGCAAACTTACGGCCAACAGTTCGATGTCCCTGCAGCAAGTGGAGACTTTGACATTAACATGTCCAGAGTTACACCACTGTGTATTAACATAGAGAACGAGTCTTCCTCCTTTGTGCTTTGTGTCCTTTGTGCTTCCTTTCTGTCCGCTCTAACTGTGCTAAACCCGGGTAGCTCCACGTTAGCATCTGGGATGGTGGTAGTTAGCCACGTTTTGCAAAAGCACAACAAACTGCATTCTCTGTAGGTTCTGACATTTTTCACCAGCGCAGCCAGTTCGGCGATCTTATTTGAGATTGAGTTCACATTTCCCAGAATCACAGAAGGCACCGAGGGCTTAAAACGCCACTTTCTCGCAAGCCACTTCATTTTTTGCTTAGTGCCGGCTCTGCTGCCACGATACCTCCTTCTTACCTCATCGGGTAAATAGGGTACCACTCCGGCACTGGCATTTGTTCTCGGCGCTCTAAGTTGAGTACTTGAATAGACGAGTCTCGGCGTGTAAAAATCCATGCCCACGTTGTAAAAGTAAGTGTGTCCAGGAAACGAATCCTCATAAAATAAAGTGATAGGAGTGATCAATAAAAAAGAGAAAAATAAAAGTAGAAAAATAAATAAGTAGAAAAATAAAGTCGTACACGGAGCTGCTGAAAAGGCTGCCACTCTCGGCGGCGCCTGAGTCAAGTTGAAGGTTCCTGACCCCTTTTTTGCCATGTTTATATTTCCAAATTACAACAATATGGGCAAATGGTACAATCTATGAAACCTAAAAACAAAAAAGGGTGCCACCCAAGAGAAAAGAAAAATAACAAAATGACACACATGATGATGGCACTGTTTTCTAATTAAGAAACTTGGAGTGATATTAGTTGCGGTTTGAGGCTCCAACTTAGTCATCTGTTGACTCACTTCACATCTCATTTCTGTTTCTGTACCCTACTGTCTGAAGGAAAAATGAACCAATTCAGGGGGCTGAATCTTAAAAAAAAATAAGTCAATTAAACTTAAGGGAAAAGCAGCAAAAACTGAACACTACTTAAGAAAAGGGATAGAATGAAAACACCACATCAATGCTCCAGGACCACAGCTCAATAGACTGTGGTTATTACTTATATATATATATAGAATATTTGGAATGTCACATTTGTAATGCAGCATCAAAATTAAGCAATCATTTAAAAAAAAAAATCTTTCCATCTGTTCAAAAATTCAAGCAATTTTTAAGATTTTGTTTTTCAAATGCTTGACGGCATGTCAATGTGCACTGGATATATAATCTAAGGTTATTTGTTTTTGTTAAAATACTTTTGCACAGTAATCCTTCATGTCAAAAAAAACTATCCTCTGTATGCAATCCAAAATGTATACCTGAAAAAAATAAAAAATAAAAAAAAACTTGTTTAATTGCTAAGCAGCATATTTTTATTTGTATATGTCATAACATCCATCTTACTAACCGAAGGCTGTAAACCGGATATGGACACAGGGCGCTGGGCACATCGAGGTGCACACGCACTGCCGCCCACCACAGAGCAAAAAAAGAAACGAGAGGATTCGAAGGTTGTATTACAGTACGGATGGAATCCCCACAGGTCCATGCTGTGACAACGCGCTTGCGAAAGGAGTCACAGCTCAAACCAACTGTGACAACGTGCGTGCCTACAACGCGCTTGTGAAAGGAGTCACGGCTTAAACCAAAGAAAACACAGAAACGAGACTACGACCTGTGAACTACACCTGGGGTAAAGCGTGCACGCCAGGTTGTACAGCCGCCCAGATGCGACTGCCCACACCACCGCATATACCTTCCATGATATGTCTTCACGCAGCGGCTTCCCACCGAGGCACATATTGCGCTGTGGCATTCGCCCCACAGTCAGACGCAGCGGCTTCCCAGAGTCAGTAGGTGGCCCCCAAACAACACAGCCTGTTCAAGCAGTCGGTGTCAGCGAAGGCAACAGACTCACGTCTCCACAAAACGAAACTATTTTAGTACAGATATGCTTACTGGATTAAATGACATTTCCCCAGACGCACCCGCCCTCCATGATATGTCATCCATCCACATATCGGACGGAACAGAAACTGATTGCCATTCTAGGATTTCCGATTCGCTAGCGAATCGCGGGGTTACTTGTACAGTATAAGGGGAGGCTAATTACTACTGATTGTGATTTATTAGAGTTTTATATTTGCATTTACTTTATTAATAGTAATAAATCAGACTGCAGATCAGGCCTGAAACTAAATAAAAATTACTTCAACGTTATCGTCACTGTCAAGAGCTTTCAATAAAACTCCAGGCAGAGGAAATGTATAAATCAAGTGTCAGAGGTTTATAGAAACTTTACAAAAGGGAAGTCAGATATGGTGGAAATGGATACATAAAGGTCAATAGAGATTTAGAGTTTAGATTGTTCACCATTCAGTATTTGGGAGAATAACTAAAGACAAAGTCACAAGCCAAATTAAATTTTAAACCAGAAGTGTGTGTGTTTTTTTTTCTTAAAGTTTAGTTTGCAATAAAGTTCAGACATTACTAAATGTATGGCTATCTTATTAACATGGCTGCAATCTCTGGTCATATCTTATGTGTTATGTAAAAATCACATTTATGTGTACTTTTGTTTTACTGTCAATTTATTATTTTTCGTATTATGCACTTTCTGCTAAGTTTGCATTTATGTACCATGTCTTTAAATGCAAGTCCATTCCATGCACTTTATGGGTAGAGCTCTAGGAGGCGGGGCTCCCTCTGCCTTTATGTGGAGGCCAAAGCAAGACAGCCAGCCAGTAATGGGTAATTTGACATTCGAACAATTACTAAGGTATGGAGAGGAGTATAACTTGATTCACTGATCCAAAAGAAAGCATTTAATTGGAAAACACAGGTATTTCTAGTCATAGTTTTGTTTTCCCCTTTCCGCAGCACACTCCAGTCCAGTTGGTGGCAGTTAAACAAAAGAAGAACAGCCAACCAGTGAATCACCAATAGTTGTTTGTTGAAAAATCTGTAAGTATTGTTTTCTTTTGACATTTTCTGGTTCTGTATATCTGCTTGGGTTTTTTGTTATTGGGACTTGCTTACCTAGGATAGGCTTTGCTGACAAATTCCTTTTGTGTCTTTTTTCTCTTCTGAGTATTTTTCTGCAATAAATATTTTCCTTTATAAAGATTCTTTGTGGGACTTGTCTGTACTAGTCAGAGTTTGCATGTTTTCTTTGCTCTCTCTAGTAAGGCACTTTTGTATTCTGTGGAAGTTTTACAGAATTTTTTTAACTTTCAATGCCAGCTGCCTGTTTTAGGAACTTCTAGGCCACAAGCCAGCAGGTAATTGTCAGGGCCAAGCTGGTCTGAAGTGAGCCTCTTCTGGGCTGACCAGGGAAGGTTCCTGACCCCTTTTTTGCTATGTTTATACTTCCAAATTACAACAATATGGGCAAATGGTACAATCTATGAAACCTAAAAACAAAAAAGGGTGCCACCCAAGAGAAAAGAAAAATTACAAAATGACACACATGATGATGGCACTGTCATAATAGTATAATAACAACAGAATGATAAAATAAAAATGAATTGTGATGACTTTGCACCACCATGACATATTGATAATAAATAATCTGAGAAAATATCATTAACTTCTTATACATTCATCAGTTTGCAACAATTATGTTAAATAAGCAAAGCATTGAATATTGTTCAGATACAGAAATATTGATAAAAGTGGAGGAACATTTTTTTTAGGTACTTTACCCCTTATGTTTTGCTTGATGATTATACTTCATGTGAAATGTTACTGATTAAGGAAGGGATGAAAAAAGAGTCTGTACCTGCATGGCACTGTAAACACTACAAGCAAATGTTATGAGCAATTTAATCTATGCAAAATTCTTGTGGAACAGGTAAAAACAGACCCACAATATGAGAAGTTTGCTTCTGCATTTCTTTCTGATTACATCAGTTTGTCCAAAATTCTCTTTCACGTAAAATAAAATTTAGCTTTCAACACTCCTGCCAGCTAGAATAAGTATTCAGAACATATTATATCAACATTTCTGCAGCCGTGCTAACGTTAGTAGCTTGCAGCTCTTAAAGAAATAGTTTTTTCACAGAATGTTTCTATTCTTAAAAGAAACGCTTCAGTGCACCATGTACATGATGTTGGAAGCAATCAGTGTTGTTATGCAAGTACCAAAATGCATACATAACCTTAAAATACAAAAACAAGGGGAAACATGGCAAAAAAATATTTCAGTACTATACTGTATTGATTTTTACCCCAATAACATCAATATCAATAACATTTTTATTAAAGAACATATACAGTAGCTGAATACTTAAGTATTATTCTGAAGGTAGTAAGCTATACAGTATGAATTAATTTCCAAATAATACAGTACATGTAACACCATAAATAACACAGTCGCATGATACATGCCATGGTTAGATGCTGTTGTTTTCAACTGACTTAGACTAATCTAACAATGCCTAGTCTACAGGTATGATGTATGTGAATTTCCCATTGGGATTAATAAAGTATCTATCTATCTATCTATCTATCTATCTATCTATCTATCTATCTAATCCTCAGCAGTGTACGCCATTACAAAAAATGAAATAAAATGGGAAGAGAGTTCTGATCACACCTCACAAAAAGGATTCTGTGACAATAAAACACATCAATATTTTAAAGATGGAATGGAATGTAATACCAGCAACTTTCTAACAAAAATTAATAGGATGTTGTCCACCATCTATTGATGTAACTATTAAGATCAAAGGCAAACAACCTTAAGCTTCCAGAATGTACAGTAGGTATGTTTATTGGTAACCTTTGTTCTGTTAGTAAAAAAAAAATACAATAAAACAAGGAAAAAACACTGGGTACATTTAATATCAACACAACACAGTGTAATGTATTAACAGTTCTGGTGTTAAATGATAGCAGCTATCTACAGTAATAAGAGTATCCTAGCCTTCATGGCATGTGCCCCTTTGAAGGAAAAGAAATGTTTTTAAACCAGTTGATTTGGGCTTTAATGCTGCTATAACATCTGCCCTAACACAGCTTATTTCATCTCATTATTTATTTGTTTGACGTTTTGTAATGATGTAACGCTTTGCCAAGAAAAAGCTTTTGAGAGTTATAATTTTATAAAACAAACTGATTGTAAAAGCTGACCAATACAAAACAATTTTCTCATACTATTACAGTTTTTTATTGCTGAAGTGGCCTTTTTCAAAGGGACAAGAAATCACAGAATACAGGACCTATAAAGAGTCTGCTGGGTGAAAATGGAACTATGGACGAATTCACCTTAACTACAGCCCAATTTGCCTTATATCTGAATAGAGCTCTCACCCCAATCAAAGATTTGGCACTGATGCTTAGTACTCTCTTTCTCTTCCGGCATACATATACTGTAAATTATTTAATTCCATGAATCCTAACTTCAAAGTTTGTCCCAGTATAATACCTCTCTATGTGAATTTAGCCTTCAACAATAATAAACTACCTGAAGATATTATAAATGAAAAATAGTTTTTTTTAACAAAAACACATGAAACTAAAGAATTCAAAAACTTTAAAGAGATCCATTTTTATATTCTCTCTTGAAAATAGGTGGTTTAATTTAACACATGACTCAAAAGAAAAATACATTTGGCATCAATACCTGACATGTCAATTTGAAAAAGTGACTTTAAAAATAGCTTAAATGCCTTTAACACATTTCAAGGTGTAATAGGGATTGGCAACATAGAAACAGATAGCTGTATTGCAAGTCAAGACATCTTTGGGGCAATAGCAGGAACTCCTTAAAAATATATAAAGAAATGAAGTAAAATGAAGAGTACTTACTATTTCCACAGACAGAAATGGCATATCTGTTCATTGTTCAATGATTAAATTATTGCAAAGTCAATTTTTCATATTTGTTTCAATTACTTTACTTTTGTTCAAAATATACTGTTTAAATTAAGATGATCTTGGTAAGTCCAAATATCTTAAAAAGGAAAAAGCAATTCATGGGGTGTATTTACTTTATCACATGCCTATTTATAAACAGTAACAGTTGAAGGACTAAACACTGAGAAAAACTGCTCATTTTGCCAAAATACAAATAGCCAAAAAAGTGAGCTGCTTTCTTATATATTTATACTGTACAAGTAGTAACTGTACATATTAAGAAAGATGCAATTTAAACAAGATACTTCTAAATATGAGTAAAATTAACCTAGTGCTGTCTGTCAGGAAGTGAACAGTCATTTCAGAATGGTATTTTCTCAGTGACTACAGAAGACTAGCAGGTATAAAATTAGAATGGAGTAAAAATAGTTGCTTAAGCAGCTTTGTGCAACTTCAATTGATAAATCTGCTTCACATCTCTGAGAAAATATGACTGGAAAAAATAGAGATTACCTTAATGATCAATGCATTTTCAACTGTTTATCTTTCTTTTCACATTTTTGGTACAAGTTAAAAAAGAAACAAAATAATGTTTAAATCAATACCCAAAATACGTGTTAGCTGCAATAAAACAAAAGGCTTTCCAAGAAAATCACTGTTTCATAGAGAGCACTTCATATAAAAATTGCTAAATATTTAAAATATATAAGAAGTAATAAAGATACAGAATAAATGCCCTTACCTGTTTTAAGACACTCATATTTACTTTACAAGTGGAATACAGATAAATTACAAGGAATCATTGTTATTGGGAGTACAGGTAAATCTTTTTGCTATTTTCTAAAAAGATTTCAATATCATTTCATTCAATATGATTTCATTCATCCAGTTTCAGAAGCTGCTTGTCTTATTAGTATTGCAAGCTACCACAGCATGTTAACAGATCTTTGCAACAGCAGGAAGCAGAGGGGATACAAGTCCACAACTTGCTTTAAGAAAATAGCACAGGTTAAAATTTGTCTTTAGTCATCAGGGTGGGATCTGTGTGCATGAGAGCTGACAACAAATGAATGCTCCAATAAAAGTACAATACATTGGATGCAACAACAAAGAATATGGAACACGGGGGCTTTGGACTTCACAAACAGAAGAGACGTTCATCTGTCTCTTGTCTCATATTTTCCATACTAAAACAGAATTGAAAAATCGGAAGTAGCCTCCTCTAGACTTTCTCGTATACTTGGATATGGGGATGTATATCTTAGGAGTAAACCGTAAGACAATGATTATATTTTTATGTTATGTATATTAAAGAACCATCAACAACAAATCAAATCTCTCTATTATATAAACAAATCCAGGGACAAGACAAGACTTTTAAGCCTGGGACGAGACAGGACTTTTTCAGAGAGATGAAAGAGATTTAACCACGCCCGGGGCTGGAAATAAAAGACAAAGAGTAGATGACAAAGTAGAACGTTGTAAAGAGGTTCCAAAACGCTGGCGTGATACACATGCAGAGCAGGTTAGAGATAATGAAAGTACTAAAATTTGAAAGTCTCAAAAAAATTATAGTAACGATCGCATTAGCGCAAACAAACAGAAATTATTACTTGGTGAAATAACAGAACAGCGAAAAAGAGATCGAATATATGGACATAGGTGATATGACAGAAATATGTAGATATTGTTTGGCTTTAAACTTTAAGTAAGAGACTTGTAGATCGTCTAATTCGTGTTGCCATCAGGGAAAAGTAGTGTTTCTTCCCAATGAAGAGGCGTATCCGCAAGAATTAAAAGATTTGTTGTTTGGTGAAAGTGAACTCCACATAAGCGAGTGGCAGAGACGCGAAGTGGCTGGCGCATAGCGCAGGCTGGGGGTTTGGCGAGCGAAGCAAGAAGGGGGCGCCCCCTAGTTAATAATATATTGAACAATTATTATAAAAGTAAAGTTGAATCAATTGCACTCTGCAGCTGTATGAATAAAAGATAAGGTACCAATTCTGGTTAACGGAAACAACCCAAACGTTGATAGAAATCTACATTTTGTACCTAATACTTGTATGCAATATTTGGTTGACCTAAGTGAAAGTGTTCTCAAGTTATCGTGTTTACATACACACACACAGACATAATTCCAAAAATGGTATTTTCAGACTCAGGGAGGTTTAAAACGTCGAGATTCATCAAAATCTCGAAATTGAATTTTTGGAGGATTCCAATACTTTCCCTATACTTCGTATACAAGAAAGTCAGGGAGGTCTAAAACATCGAGATTCATCAAAATCTTGACATCGAATTTTTGGACGATAGCAATACTTTTACTATTCTTCGTATATGAGAAAGTAAAAAAGTGAAAAATGGCCAGAGATTGTAGCTTAACTCTCCATACCTGTTAACTCTTTGTACAGCACAGGCTCTATAAGGCAGGGAAAGGGGCAGGAACGACTGTCCTGAAAGGTGAGCATGCAATCACTAAAAGTGACATGTCCATTAATTTTCAGTCATTTAAATTGACATTGTCTTGGCAATAAAATCAGCAGCTATGGTCCGCAAATTTGACATGCTCCACAACCAGAAGTTGTGTGATGTGACATCAACTTTAGAATCAAACAACTTACCTGTATATCTCCCAAATATTTGATGAAAGTCAGAATATCCATAGAAATGCTCTTGAAACATAACAGTATGCAAGCAATAATTAGATAGTAAACAATTCTTTAACTTCTGTCTTAATGTATTATCATGTGACACCCCATATAGTGAGAAAGATGGCACCACAAACCCAATTCATATAAATACCTCGAGCAAAACAATAGTATTACTAGGAGATATTTATATCTACTGTATATATACCAAAAGAAAATATATACCAAAAATAACAAACAAGCCGCTATGCTTGATGTACTTTTTAAATAGAGCTACACCAAACAATCACTCATGACCACGACTCAGTCAAAAGACGACCCCTACAGACAGGAAATGTCTTTTATACTTGACACTGTTTTGCTGACCAATCACTAAGCACTGCACCACCCTCTAACAAACTGCAGGTGACGTGAATACATTCTTACATCACGTTGCATCTGCTCCTGCAAGGCCGCTATTAAAATACCGGCTGCCGTGCAGGTGCACACATGTGCACACGTGCATAGAAATGAAGCTTGAGCACTTTAACTTTGTATCTAAGGAAAGTTAACGCCTCTCCTTCTAATGCTGCTATTAGATTAACCTCCAGGATTCCTTTTACTTTCTGTGGAAAACTAAACACTTCATATATTATTATGTCACCCTATCAATAAAAATGTTAACATCTTTATTCTAATAATATTAATGCATACTCTTTTTTCCAACGGGCAGGAGTACAGTACCATGTGCCAATACAGAAACATTTAATGCTGCTTTGCTGTGATGCTTCAAAACAATTATTTGAATACATAATAAAAGATTACAACTTTGTCAGTTTAGAGACAGTAGTCACAAATTGGAAATGGTACTGCAGGTTCTTAATACTGTGACTGTCAAACAAGTAAAAACTAAAACGGCTAAGACAGGTAACAAAGGACTGCTACAGTGTACCATTAAATTACATGAAAGGTAGGTCTTAATGTGTTACATGACAACCTAAGAACTTTGACAAACAAAAGAAGACCATTTAGTCCATGAAGCTCTTTTGTTTAGCAAATAGCTAAGATGTTTCAATATCTCATCTAGCTATCTCTTAAAGGTTATCAAGGTCTGCTTCAACTACTCTACAGTGCATCACTCAGAACTTTGTTCAGTGCCTTAGTCATAACTGTGTTTGTGTTTCTTTGACAATGGCACTCCCAAAACAGAGCATGGTGGCTTTTAAACAGATGACACTGACTTGAACTGTGTTATATTTCCTCAGTGGATTATGGGAAATGTGTGTGTGCAATATCATCTCTCTATCTACTGTTAGAATCATCTAAATTTGAAAATATAGTGTAACCTACTCCTGACACAATGGAAGGAAGCAGAAGGGGCAATGAAACTGCATCTATGCTGTTAGCCGTGAAAAGGAAATCCTGTTTAAACTCTTCTCTATATGCTTTGCTCTGTGCACCTGCCACTATGAATAATGGCATATTTACTAGTAATCTGGTGATGTATCATTCACTCAAAATATGGTTCCAACATAGTAAACACTTTAAGGTCAAGATGTTACTGTCAATTTCTATGACTGTAGCTATATTATCTACTAACAAAGATAAGGTAAACAGCATCTCAAATCTACCCATTTATTTCAAAGAATGTACAATCTAAATCAACATTGGAAATTGGACCATTTCATTAAAATTTCATATAATGAATAAAACTTAGTGACCAGCAATATATAATCTTTATCATGTTGTACAAAGAATGGTGTAAAACTGCAAACACATATCTTGACCAGAATTATCTGAAATATATCTGATTTGGGCAGGGGATGTACATCAAGGATGACTTAAAAATAAAGGTATGGGACTTGGTACTGATTGATTGTATGTTGATTGATTTGTGTTTTATTGACTTTAATATAATTTTATAAAATCAATAAAAATCATAAAAAATCTACATTGATTCATTTGTTTGAAAGGTATTTAATGCACAAATACAGTAGACAGCTACTGTAAATTAACATGGAAATAACATAAGGTTGCCTTTTCAAGAAAATGTGTTTACATTAATAAAACAGTGTATACTAGTGTTTATATTGCAATATATGTCTTAAAACGGTGGTGCAGATTAAAAAAAAAAGACTTCAAAGATTATAGAGGTTTGCAGTCTACTCTTAACTAAGAAAACTTGGCTTTGACTTGTAAATCAAAAGTAACTACTTGTACTATTAATTAATGACTGTCCCATAGCAAGCCTAACATACTTCTTTTCTAAATTAAATATCTTTGTCACATAGAATTTCTTAAAATGCATTTTTGAATTAACTAAACTAATAGCACTGATGTGAAATTCAGAGCATTTGCCCAACTTCTACCTTTTGCTGCTGGTATTTCATCACCATGGGTCACCACAAGACTTGAAAAAGGGAGGTCAGCAAAAGGAAAGAATTGCAACTGTAGGGATATGCTTGGTATGTAAAACTGAAAAGTACACAGTTCCAACACAGCACACAATAACTGCAATGGAAGTAATCCCTCTTGCCTGAATCAACAGCTGGACTAGTCTTTAGTCTTTAAATAATGTAGGATTTAGCAGCTGTATTAAAAGAAATTGTGTGTGTACTCCATTGCAGAAGCATAATAGTGTCTTTTATAGATAGCATTCTCACAAAGTACATTAGAAGGCAATCCACAATGCAAAACAAAAATAAAAAGTATAGTATTAAATGCATAAAACAATAGCTATAAATAGCAAATTTAATGAAAAACAAACCAGCAAGATATTTTTAAGAAGATAATACAAAGAACAAATGTCCTCATTTCTGCGATGGGTTGGCACCCTGCCCAGGATTGGTTCCTGCCTTGTGCACTGTGTTGGCTGGGATTGGCTCCAGCAGACACCCGTGACCCTGTGTTTAGATTCAGCGGGTTGGAAAATGGATGGATGGATGGATGACACCCTACTGCATTTTGGCTACAACACGTTACATAATTTGTATTTATGGAAAGAGAAACTACAAGCACTTGATGATTAACCTTATGTCTTGCATCATCCCTACATGATAGGGATGCAACCAGTTATTTAACTAATCAACCATCTGTTACAAAACATGCAAGTCAAAAATAAAAGCAACTGACGTAAAAAGGAAAAAGTCAGTAACTTGAACATCCACTCAATCAGCAATGCAGGTAAAACTACTTCTAGATTTTAAGTGCAGGAAAAACTGTAAGGCACACATTTCACTTGGATTCACTTTCCTTGGTTTGCCATTTGGAAAAACAACAAAGTAGAAAAAAAAAAAAAAACGTAATAAAAAAAGTCAACAATGCAGTGCATATGGCACATATGCTTTCTACCACAAGGAGTTTAACAAAATTAAGGAATGCAAATGACGAAGTGACTAAGCACAATACTCGATACCTAAATTGGTGAAAAATATACACCAGACATTTTTTATTACATTTTGACTTGAGTTTATAGTCAATTACTCTGCCCTCAACAAACATTTGCTCAACTAAGATAACCAGAACCGGAAAGTCATCCTGAACAGCCTTTGAATGGTGTACAGTCAGAAATGAACATCCCTGATATCCCAACTCTACCATCTGTGATGTCTACAGTAGTATTTTTTTCCGATTGTAAATTAAACGCAACAAAAAGTAGCTGTAAAACCGAGATCTCTTATTATATAGTTTTTCATTTTGTGATATTTCAATGTGAAACAAAACACACACACACACAAAAGAACACTACAAAATTAGGGTCTCTCACAGTAGTTTCCTGATCTAAAAAACTCCACAGGAGAAAGAAAATTAATCGGTGCATAAACAAAAGTATACCAACCTTAAACAAGGAATCTCAATTGTTCATAGGGCTTTCATTAGTAATACAACACTTATCAGTAATACAATTTGTATAGATAAATGAATAAGATTACATTTTTTAGTAAATATTCTTTGATAAAACAACAGTAATTAATGCATTCAGATGTCACATTAAAGGATAATTTTGGTATTTCTAAAGTCTAAGTTATTTCTTCACAAACAAACATGCTTTCTATAAATTACAAAAATACATCTTGCCTACTCTGGCATTTTACAATTGAGGCTATGAGGTAAGGAGGAAAAGCTCATAAACTTTACAAATGCATCTATTTTTCAAGTCAAGACAGCTGACGGGTATTTTTTCTGTTTCTGAAGCATGTTTGTGGCAAAAATTGGATCTGGAAATACTTGTTTTAAGGCATACTCCTCTTAAGAATAAAATTTCTAATAGTTTGTGAGTATCTTCATGTAAATACAGAAGTACTTCAAAACAATATCAACCATGTGGCACAAAACGTTTACTGCAATTTGGTGGAAACCATGACTAGGGGAAGGATGGAAGGCTGTTGTGCAGAAACACTAAGTGCTGTTCTGTCACACACAGTTGGACTCCTTTTAAAACGACTGCATCTCATAATATTGGTGTTTTTTTATTTGTTCAACAATGACAACTATTTTGCAATATGTGTGTAATCACAAGATGCAAATCAATGCTTGACAACTGTCATAGCTTGAAAAAATTGACATATTTGGTAAGTTTTTAGGCTTTTCCTTATTGCCCCATTGACTGCAATTCAAAGTGCCAGTGCAGGGAAGATATTTTGTTAAATTTACATAAACAGATTAACTTTAGAAAATAGTTTCATGTGGCAAAGGCATATATAGCATGTCTGAGTAAATCGACTTGAAAAATATCAAACTTATTCTTTAATGCAGTATAAAGAATCTAAATGTTGCACATCCTCTCTCTGACACGAACACTGAGGACTTTCAGCCAGTGAAGTATTCAGCAGTAGTGTGTCAAGAAACACTATGGATGCTCCTTAATACTAACACCAGTATGCCTGCATAATGCGGCACTGTAACTGGGACTGACAAGTCAAAAGTTTTTTGGTTTTTTTTTTCTTTTGTTTTCTGTTTTCTTCCTTTTTAGTCATTTTGGTGTATGTTCAGACTACTGTGTGTGTGTGTGTGTATTATATATATTAGTTTATCTATTTATTTATTTATTGAGCTTCTGTAAAAAGCCAAATTTCCATCTATGGACAAATAAAGTTCTATGTGTTGTAATAGAAGAAACAGACTTGGAAGAAAGCAGGACAGGCATCAATTATTTTTTTTGTTACACTGAATGTGTAGACATGTCCATTTATTTCAGCAGAGAAAGCTTTAAGAAATCAATTTTTTCAAAATATCATTTAGATTTTTGTATAAACCACCATATATAAATGAATCTTCACAACTACTTTATATAGTTGCTACCTAGAGCAGCAGTCTGGTATTGCCAAAGAATGTACAAGAACTGGTGACAAACTTTCCAAGCATAAGAAAGTAATTTTTAAATACACTGGCAACAGTACAAAAGCTCCTTTTGCATTTACTGAGTGCAGAATTCATCTAACAAATGCTCCCTTGCTAACAATTATAAAAACCCAGATAAACTATTATTGCATTTACAGCGTGTAAACATTTTTGATATCTGAAATAACACCAGAAGTAGCTATCAGAATGTAAACTGAAAACATTCTACCATATAAGCAACATATGGTCTAGAAATAAAATTATCACATTGTTGAAAGAAGTAGGTGAAAAAATGCTTAGTTCATTAACAGAAGACTGTTATGACTGTCATCATTTCTGCAAGCGTAAAAAGTGAAGCGATGACGTGTTCAATTCTGCTGTTTAAACTTGTAACACTGCTTATCATTTGCAGAGTTATCATAGAGTCTTTTGGTAACATTCTTTGAAAGAGGCATGTTTCCTAATCGCAGGAAATAGTGATGTAGTATTAGAGAAAAGAAAAAAAGAAAAAATAAAAATAAATAAATAAATGGATCTTCTTGGATATGAAACAGGACCACAGTTACTCATAATAATTATATCTGCTGTGGGCTCAAATTATTGTTTTAAGCAGGCAACCAAAATATATTTAAAGCTACAACAAATTTCAAGAGGATCAAATTGTTCCATTTGATAAAATCTCTGCTTCTGTTTCAGTTACGTAAGCAATCATGGGTTTTAAGAAGAACTAAAGAAGACCCTTTCCTGTTGACATTTTTAAAAGCTGTTTTGTTGTTCACATTTTTTGTAAATCCATGAGAAAAAAGGGCTACAAAAGTAATACTATTAGACTAGCATGCTCCAGGAACTGTAATTATGTTTTTATTTAATATTTTGTGATGGTCGATGCTGTCAACTGTATTATAAAAAACACTGCGTGATTAATTAAGAAGTTTTATTCTTCCTTTTTCTTCCTGAAACTTGCTTTTGGATTAATAAAATGCTGGCCTTTAGGACTACAGAGCTTAAACTTCCCAGTTAACTTATTCCAAGCAAAAGATTATCTCTGATATATGAGTTGTCATTTATATGACAAGGTTCTGTAAATGTATCAAATAATTGTGCAAAAAATATTTCTAGGCCATTTAGCCAACTTGTACACATCTGAATTAAATTACGTAGATTCTGACACGTTTCACAATGCAATGCTGAGATCATCCCTATTTATTTGCTGAAATCTTGGAATAAAATATAAGCACAGAAAATATGGCGATTAAAAGAAAACAACGCCTATTTGGTGGCACAGAATGTACCTCTGATGCCTCACAGCATCATGGACCTTGGTTCTAACCATGGTCCCAACTCCCTGCCACACAGCATTAAATTTCTCATCTGCTTCATTCAGACCAGGGTCATGGGGTTGGGGTGGTTTTGCCAGAGCCTGTCTTAGCTAGCATAGAGCACAATGCAAGAACAACCCCTGGATAGGGAACCAGTCCATCGTACAGCAAACATACACACACAGCCAACCACACTATGGCCAGTTTAGCATCTCCAGTTTTCCTAACCTGCATGTCTTTGAACAGCGGGTGGAAACCAAAGCACTCGGAGGAAACCTAAACAGACATGGGGAGAACATGCAAACTCCACACATGGAGGACACAGATTGCAAACCCTGGTCTCTTTATTGCACCACCCACAATAGAATAAGTGGGTTTTGAAAATGGCTCGATTTACCAAAAATGGCATTTTTTTGCCTTACTAAGCAATAAATCATTGAGCATGACCTAGTATAAACACAGAAGATATGACAAGGCACAGTGCAAAATAATTGACATTGTCTGCACTAATATTGTGGCAATCATCATGATGACTTCTTACTAAATCTCTCCATTCTCTAATTCTTTTTGGTGTCCAGCAGTGCAAACCGAATCTCCTCTTTTCCTTCTCAGACAAATGGAGAGTGGTTTCAGATGCAAAAACAGTATACTGATTACACCTGAATTGTGGAAAATACCATGGACTATGACTATAGAAAAGGGAAGGCTGAAGCTAGGCTTTATCCTTGCCTGTTTCAAAGAAATGACAAGTACCTGTCCTGCCAGCCAGGTTTATTTTCTCCAGTTGCCAGGTGGAAGTTTTGGTTTCTTCTCCTCCTAATGGTCAAATCTTTTGCTAATTTAACTTTTCCTTCTTTGTCTTATCACCTGACTTTCCCATAGCCATGGATGTGTACCTTTCTGTTCCATCATGATCTATTTACAGCTATCTCCTTATTACACCCAGTCTTTTGCCTATTCTTCCCACCCACATCCTTCCATCTGGTTTTTGGTCGATGTCTCTTTCTTTCTCCTGGTAACTCCATCTCTAATAATCTTCTTAGCACACTGCTGTACTCTCATCTCCATAAATGATCAGCCCACTGGTTTCTTCTCTCTGTCATCTTCCACTGTATCTCTGTCACCTTTAAACTCCTCCTTACTATAGATAGATAGATAGATAGATAGATAGATAGATAGATAGATAGATAGATAGATAGATAGATAGATAGATAGATAGATAGATAGATAGATAGATAGATAGATAGATAGATAGATAGATAGATAGATAGATAGATAGATAACTTTATTAATCCCAAGGGGAAATTCACAATATATACAGTATATTCAGTCCTTTCATCTCTTGAACTTCTATTCCTTCAGTCTCATTTCTAGTTGATCCCCAAGATTCTACAATTTATAACACTGCTGAACTCGCTACTCTTTTGACATCTTTTTTTTGGGAGCTATCCTTTTCTCACACTACATTCTGCTATACTTTCTTAATGTTTTATCCATTCATCTCTAGACTCAATTTCTTCTAGCTCATCTGCTCACTACTTCACTTTTCCCATTTCCACTATAGTTTCTGTAAATATATTCCCAAATGTCTGATCTGTTTATCTTTGCCCCATCTCCATCTAAAGCATCTCTCCTCTTCTATTTCTATTTTCAGTTTCTCCATTACACCTTTGCATAATTACACCTTTGCATAATTCAAGATTATCTGCAAGAAGCACTGACCATGGAGACTCTTTCCTCACTTCCTTGCTGAACTCCTCTAATACCAGAACAAACAATAAATGGGTTCAAAGTTACACCCAATGTACAGTACACTCACTCCTACTTTGAATTCTTCTCCTGTTCCTACTTCACACACTAGTGTCATGTTGACTTAAGCATATACTGTACATTTTTGCAAAATCAGATAACCCTTCCATTCTCAAGCCCCACAGCATATTTTCTCTTGGCATTTAATCACTGGCTTTATAAAGGTCTGTAAAAGCCAATGCTAGATCTTCCCTTCCTTCCCAGTATTAGGGTATACAATCTACAGACTGTACCTGTGGTTCCTCTTCCTTGTGGAACCAAGCTAATGCTTAATTCTTTCTTTGCTAAACTGGATCACTGCATACAAAGACCCTTATCATGATATAAGTTTATGTATGTAAATGGTACATTTTCTATTTTTATTAGTCCCTGTAAGTCTTTTGCAAGGAGCGCTGTACAATAATAAAACTGAAATTATACAACAACTTCATTTAGTAAAATGCCTTTTTACAAGTACAGTGATTTAATTATTTTATTTAGTAAATGTGAGTCTAAGGCAGGGCGGCACGGTGGCGCAGTGGGTAGCGCTGCTGCCTCGCAGTTGGGAGACCTGGGGACCCGGGTTCACTTCCCGGGTCCTCCCTGCGTGGAGTTTGCATGTTCTCCCCGTGTCTGCGTGGGTTTCCTCCGGGCGCTCCGGTTTCCTCCCACAGTCCAAAGACATGCAGGTTAGGTGGATTGGCGATTCTAAATTGGCCCTAGTGTGTGCTTGGTGTGTGGGTGTGTTTGTGTGTGTCCTGCGGTGGGTTGGCACCCTGCCCAGG
The DNA here is from genome assembly GCF_900747795.2 of Erpetoichthys calabaricus. Lineage (NCBI taxonomy): Eukaryota > Metazoa > Chordata > Cladistia > Polypteriformes > Polypteridae > Erpetoichthys > Erpetoichthys calabaricus. Next base: position 19,433,969 of record NC_041406.2, on the reverse strand, counting down.
ATTGGTTCCTGCCTTGTGCACTGTGTTGGCTGGGATAGGCTCCAGCAGACCCCCGTGACCCTGTGTTCGGATTCAGCGGGTTGGCAAATGGATGGATGGATGGAGTCTAAGGCAAGGATTTCAAACACAGATCACTGATGGAGCATTAATTCGTAACGGGTTACTGCTGCTAATCTAACATGATACATACGCCTTAATTATCATTGACTTGCTTTTATTGCCTTTAACTGAGAGCCAAACAATAAAGAGATATAAAGCAGGCCAAAAGATGGCTAACTAATTCTGGGGCCTCACAGTCATTGAGGGCCACAATTCTCTCTCCAAACAATTTCCAATTGAGCTATTAATGAAATACGTTATTTAATTATATGGCTTCTTACAGAGACAATGAGAAGTGAAGCAAAATGACACATTTTACTGGCTAAGTGAATATAGATTACAATATTCAAGATTTTAAGGTAGCTCAGGCTCCTTCTTGAGGAAAGGGTAACATTGTATGGTTGCAAATGAACTCTAAGTTAGCCTGGTCATCTTTTGGTTTGCTTTGCATCTTGCTATTGTTTGGCTGCTCGTTAAAGAAGAAATGGAACAATTAAAATAGAAGTCAAATAAAATCAAGGCAATCTAGTATGTTCCATTATGATTAGTAATTGGATGATAATGGAGAATGTGGCTGGAATGAACACCTGCTGCCACTACAGCCAGGCAGAAATGGAGTTTGATATTGCTGGTCTAAGGCTTTTTAAAACTACAGTTATATCACAAACGATTACATTATTTTAATAGAGTATACACTATATCACATATTGTTTTATTGGTATTATGTTATTTAGTAAACATGTCTAAGCCTTTTTTCAAGTAGTTATATCACAAATGACTACATCACTTTTTTATAAGTGCTGCAGCATTACAACAAGGTGCCTGGGGCTCACATCACATGTCTTCCATGCCCATGTGGCACTTAAGGTATTCTGGTTTTCACCCACAATCCAAAGACATGCAGGTTAGATGGATTGACAACAACACTAAATTGGCTTATGTGCGTTTTTGTGTTCACCCTATGGGCTGGTTGCTGAATTGGCAACAGCTTCACACAACCCGGCTCAGCATAAAATCAGGTTCAGTAGATAAGTGGAAGAATTAATTTTTACAATCAAGTACGTGTTATATCAAGGATGATTTTATATATATGTCATTTTATTTAGTAAATTCCAGACTAAGCCTTTTTACAAGACGTTATATCATAAATGGTTACTTTATTTGTATAATTATAGTATGCATTATATCACTGATGACTGTGTTTTGTATTATTTTATTTTATAATTAAGAGTATATCACAAATGGTTACATTCATATAATTGTATTTATTAAACCAGTTTAAGTCTTTTTACAAATTGTTATATCATTTTATATTATATTATTTTATTTTCATAAGTATGCGTTATATCACTGATGATTATGTTTATATTACTTTACAGAGTACATCACAGATTAAATTTAGATCATTTTATTTAGCAAACTTCAGTCTCATTCTTATTACAAGCAGTTATATTACAAATGACTTATTTTACTTTAATAACGTATGTGTTATATCACTGATGATTGTTTATATTATTTTATAGAGTATATCACAGATTACAATTACAGTTTATTTTATTTAGCAAAATTCAGTCTAAGTATTTTTACAAGTAGTTATATCACAAATGGTTACATTATTTTATTTTTATAATTAGCATATGCATTGTAGCCCTGATTACATTTGTTATTTTATTTTATAACTAGAAAATATCACAAATTCCATTTATTTCACTTTATTTAGTAAACATCAGTCTAAGTCTTTTCACAAGGTGTTATATCACACGATTACTTTTTTTATAATTACAATATGCATTATATCGCTGATGATGATTACGTTTATATTATTTTATTTAGTAAACATCATCCTAACTACTGTTACATAACATTTCTGTTATTTTTCAGAATGAGAGTCAGGGAAGGTAATAAGACCATCTGAGGGGTAACAACGTGTTGAACCAGCAACCGTATGGATCAACGCCCACCGTTTTCAACACACCCCTAAATGCAACGAGTGGGTGAACGTTTCACATCCCCGAATGTTACAGATTGGCACGGCTGTGATCAGCTCGCTCCCCGACACGATGTTTAATGGTTGGTGTGCAGCTAGTTCGGGGTATAAAGATGCTGTTTGCGCTAACGGCGCACGTGCTGTCAAACACAACACGTTGCGATGACCGCTGCCAGTTAAGTTTCTTTAAAAGCACCGGCCAATGACGACCGCTAGGATTTAAAAGGTGAACTGAACATTCGCAGGGGGAGGGGCGCCCCGGGTGATGGACCAGTGTCGAGGACGTAGACATAGGCTCAATCTAAAAAAATGACAACTTTATTAGACTACTTGCCTGCCTCGTCCTCCCTTTTGTTTTTTTTTTTTTGGAAATAAACAATTGTAAAGGCACGACCCGACAAAATTCATGCACATCTGCAATCTTGCGAAGCATAAGACGAATCTCTCTCTTGCATACACACACACGCGCGCGCTCCTTTCTCACACTCTCCCACAGCGATCGAGCTAAAACCTCGTCTTTAATTTCCTCCCCGTCGTGGACTTCCTCTTCTCAGCTTAAAGCGCCACAGTGAAGCCTTCCCGGTAACAACAAAAAATACCGTCATTGTCTATCTTGTTTGTTTGTTTGTTTCGCGTGCCTAATTCTGAAACCGTGTCCCTCCCACTTGATAGCATTTAACAATGAGGCCCTACGCCAGCTTCTTGCCAACTGCTGCCCCGGCGAGAGGGTGAGGCGCCCTAAAGTGTCTCGCGAGCCGGGAAACCCGCGCGCGCTTAGCACCTCTTCAATGCGCGTTCTCCGCCAGTGCCGATGCTGCCACTTGCACAGACTTTTTTTTTTTTCCTGCAGACCCCCTTTTCTCTTTCTTTCCCCCCTTACCTTCGCTTTCTGCAGCGACGTGAAGCGTAGCTCATGCACAAAGGGGTTCCTGAATGGGGGGGCCAGCTCCTTTTTGCCATCCCCGTCCGCCGCTAAGCCCCGTCTACTGCTCCTCAGCAGCCTCATCCTCCTCGGACCTGATGAGCCAATATAGTTCTACAAAAGCGGTGCTCAATTCCACTCTTTCCTTTTGCTTCCCCAGTTGCTACCGGGCTCGTTTCGCCTCCTCAGGTGATATCGTGGTGTACGGATACAATGATACGGGCTAAAACGGCGTATCCTATCACTCGGTCTGTTACGCAATGATGATTCCAGCTAGACGTTTCTGCTTTCTCTCCGACTGACTGGATCATACAAACAGGATCCTCCAGGCTTGGCTTACCTCGGTGTAGCGGGGCGGCGCATGCGCGACATCGCTCACAGGGCTGACATCACTCCTTCTGAAGAGGCGATGCTTTCTCAAGTCCCAGGAAAAGACACCAAGACAGACAATCCTGCAAACACCCCTGGCTGATTGCGAGTATTGGGCATTGTTCAGGATTAAATTATATATTTTTTAAAATCTGTCTCCATTGTTTAATGTAAAGTGATGTTTTACTTAAAATTTGTTTTTTAACATAGTCGTATGAAAAAGTAAGTACACCCCATGGAAATGGACTTTTACAACATATTTGAACAAGCAAACAGTAGATCTTCATGCAAACAGTGCCTAGATAAAAGTAATATGCCTAAAAATATTTCCTTTTCAATCATCTATTCAACAAAATATCATTGGATGATTAGATTAAATTCAACTTTATTGTCATTGAACACAGCATAAGTACCATGACACCAAAATGCAGTGTTGCATCAAGCCAGAAGTTAATTGCAAGTAATAACATACAAAGAAATAAATACTGCAGTGAGGGATTGCACAGACAAGAGCAAGTCAAGAGAATATACAGAATAAATAGTGAAAGTTAAAATTCAATATGGAAAGTGTACACAGTATGGACAGAACAGAATAAGTAAAATATGAAAACGGTTTAAATAGAAACAGTAATGTGCAGACAGTTGTATAGGCTAAAGTAAAGCAGAGTCCTGCTAGTTCTGCAAAATGAATAGTTTGAGACTATACTGCAAATGTGATAGAACTGTGGTGAGTACAGAGTGCCAGTGTGTTACATATATGGTTTTAAGATTAGGTGGAAAGGGTGGATTTTGATTTACGCATGGTGACAGTTGCCAGTTAGAAGCTATTCCTAAGCCTGTTGATGATGGCATGTAGGCTCCTGTACTGCCTCCCAGAAAGTCGAATGTTAAACAGACTATGGCTGGGGTGAGAGGGGTCCCTGATGATGCAACGTACACCTTGGGATTAATAAAGTAAGAAACGGTTTAAATAGAAACAGTAATGTGCAGACAGTTGTATAGGCTAAAGTACAGCAGAGCCCTGCTAGTTCTGCAAAATGAATAGTTTGAGACTATACTGCAAATGTGATAGAACTGTGGTGAGTACAGAGTGCCAGGGTGTTACATATATGGTTTTAAGATTAGGTGGGAAGGGTGGATTTTGATTTACGCATGGTGACAGTTGCCGGTTAGAAGCTATTCCTAAGCCTATTGATGATGACATGTAGGCTCCTGTACTGCCTCCCAGAAAGTCGAAGGTTAAACAGACTATGGCTGGGGTGAGAGGGGTCCCTGATGATGCAACGTACCCCTTGGGATTAATAAAGTAAGTATCTATCTATCTATCTATCTATCTATCTATCTATCTATCTATCTATCTATCTATCTATCTATCTATCTATCTATCTATCTATCTTCCACCGGCACCATTTGTGTGGGAGGTCCTCAATAGCAAGTAACAAAGCATAAATGATGTGTTGGACCTCCAGTCTAAGAATGTGTAGTTACCATACCATACTGTAATACAGTAGGTCAAAATGCGCTTGATGGTTCACTGGTAGAAATACCCTAGAATACGACGTGACAGATGGACTTTCCTCAACCTCTTCAGAAAGTTCAGTGCCTTCTTGACCAGAGCAGAAGTGCTGTGGGATCATGAAAGATCCTCAGAAATGTGAACACCCAAGAACTTACAGATGGAGACATGATCAACCTCTGTCCCATCGATGAAAATGGGGCCTTGATCTTCAGGATATTCAAGGACAGGTTATTGCTGGAAGACCCTATAGTCAGGTGCTGGACCTCTGCTCTATAGGCTGACTCATCATTGTTATTGATGATACCTACTGTCATGGTGTCATCGGTGAACTTAATGATTGTGTTAGATCCATGTATGGGGGACATAGTCATAAGTGAAGAGGAAGTATAGTAGGGGGCTCAGCACACAGTGTTTTGGGCCCTAGAGTTCAGGGTCTGTGTAGAGGAAGTGTAATTGTCTTACCTAACAGACTGTGGTCTGTTGGTCAAGAAGTCCAGAATCCAATTAAAGAAGGAGGTGATAAGGCCAAGCTCACTTAGCGTTGTGACCAGCTTGGAGGGGATGATATTATTAAATGCTGAAATAAAGTTAGTGAACTGCATCCACACATAGACGCCGCTGTTATTCACCTGGGTCGCAGCTCTGTGAAGTGCTGTAGAAACTGCATCTTTGGTTGTTTGGATTGTATACAAACTGATGGGAAAACAGTTAGTTTTCTTCTGATGTTGCTAAACTTCAAACAGCAACCTTTCATGGGTCCTAGTGCAAAGCCATACAGCATTTCAATTTACATAGTTTCAATGAAGTTGCATGCAGCATTTAGCTGCTAATGCTTTACTGGAAATGGGCCATCTGTGATCACAAATTAAAATTGCAACAACATCTACTTAAGTACCCATTTACCCGCCATCAATGGATGTATTTAAGTATGCTGAAAGCAATGTAAAATGAGATAGCACAAGCAAATGACCAGACTTGAATTTTTAAAGCAGTTCACAGCAACATTCTATGTGATGTTGTATTTGATTTATCTATCCACTTTCTTTGCCACTTGTCCTGATGGTAAGGAGCTCAGAAGATAAAATTATATTTCATTTCACTCTTAGCAAATTTATCTCTGCTCATAGTGTCTGCATTTCTTCTGTGAGATTGAATTCATCCAGTGTGTCTGCAAGAGATGATTTCAAATGCAGCAGATTGTCTGGTGTTCAACTAGTCAAGGTGGGTACAATTCATTCCTCTCTTCAGATAACTATATTGGCTCCTTGTAGCAGCACATATTAAGTTAAAATCCTTGATGGTTACCTACAGAGTAAACAACTGGCCGGTACATACTGTATGTATAAGGAGACACGCGTAAGGTCCAGTGCTCCTATTCAGGTCTGATTATAGATGGAGTCTGGTGATGCTACCCATACAAGGCATCAAGTTTTATTACAGACTATTTTCCTGTGTAGTTCCTGGTTAGGTGAATGACAGATCAACCTCCATTCAAAATTTTGACTCCCTCAATTTGTTTAAAGAAGCATTTGAAGACTCTCCGGTTTTTCTTTAGCATTGCTCCCTTGTTTGTAATATGGAGACTAAAACCATATACAGTACCCTAAAAATAAGGTATCTCTATAGCAGGATGTACCTTAAAATTAACCTCCCATTATCTGTACTTCACACATCATGCCTTACAACCTAATATCCTATTAGCCTCCTCGATGGCTTTTGTCTGTTCTTTTGATATAGATATGAGTCCACTCTGACTTCTAGATTATTCTCACAAGGTGTACTTTCAAGTTTCAAGCTTCCTATTGTGTACTCATTTGTAACACGTTTACTTATTCCCTACATGTAATGTTTTACATTTACATGCATTAAATTCCATCTGCCACAAATCTGACCAACCTTGTACCATTCCGCATCCTTAATAATGACTCAACTAATTCTATACCATCTTCCCTTCCACCTAGTTTAGTACCAGTCCTTTGACTTAATTTGCTAAAGTTTTAGCTGAAGAGACTGCATGAGGACTAAATCCAGGTCTTCAGAATTCACAAAGAGATTGGTAAAGTAGACCTAGCAGAATTATCTTAACTAAATGATGAATCATATGCCCGAGGACACCAGTGGAAATTAAGGGGAAGTAGATTCAGGTCTGAATTCATGAAGCACTTCTTCATAAAAAGAGTTGTCAAATTTGGAACAAACTACCAAGACCTGTAGTTAAAGTAGAAATGTCCACAACCTGTGAAAAGTATCCGGATGAGATATTGGGACCAATTAGCCATTAGCTGAACAAACAAACTTGATGTACTGAATTATCTCCTCTCATTTGTCAAATTTTTGTTCTTAAGTACATGCACAAATCAGATTCATCTTTGCAAAACACATAATGGGAAATCATCATTTAGAAAAAAGGCTTAAACAAGTGTTTAAAAATTGCCAAAAATATCATAACCATGACAAGTACCATATGAAATACTGATGATTTTAGTATTCTCTTTTCCCATCAATTGACTTCTTACCTTGATTTATGTGGTGACTCCAAATTCAATTAGCTTCAGGAGACAGCAGGTATGTACCCCATTCTGAGTCCCCTCTCAGGGTAATCCACATAGCTACTTCTTGGGTCCTCTCTGAAAGTTAAAAGCAAAGTCTAGAAGAGCATCTCCAAGCAGAGTGATGTTCTTCTGACAACAATTGCAAATATAATTAAGAAGTTTAAGGTCCATGGGACTGTAGCCAGCTTCCCTGGATGTGTCCACAAGAGGAAAATCGATCCCAGAATGGGCAGAAGGACAATGAGAATGGGAGACAAAAAGCCAAGGACAACTTCCAAAGAGATACAAGTTGAACTGCAAGGTCTAGATCCATCAGTGTCTGATCGCACCATCCTTTGCTTTTTGAGTGACAGTGGGCTTAACGGAAGACCATTCAGAGGACTTCACATAAAAGAAGCTAGACCGTAAATTGCTAAAATGCATATTGGCAAGTCACAAGGCTGCTGGAAGAATGTTCTTTTGAAGAGGTGGGATAAAACCTGAGGTTTTTGGCAAATCATATCAGCTTTATGTCCACAGACATAAAAAAATAAAGCTTTCAAAGAAAAGAACACCATACCTACTGTGAAACATGGAGGGGGCTCAGTTATGTTTTAAGGCTGCTTTACTGCATCTAGCATGGGGTACCTTGATTCTGTCCAGGGAACAATGAAATCTCAAGACTATCAAAACATTCTGGAGCAAAACGTAAACGCCCAGTGTCAGAAAGCTTTATCTTAGTCGCAGGTCACAGATCCTCCAACAGTATAATGTCCCAAAACACACAGCTAAAAGTGATGGCTAAGAACAAAACATTGGACTATTCTATAGTGGTCTTCTATGAGCCCTGATTTGAATCCTATTGAACACCTATGGACAGAACTGAAACATGAAGTCTGGACAAGACCCCCTTCAGACCTGACACTGCTGCTGCACTTTGCTCAAGACAAGTGGGCCATACTGTGGACAGGTGCAGATGTCCCACGATTTCTATCCATGCCATTTTCATTTGTGTTATTATTTGAAATATTCGGTTGAATCTAAACTCTAAAGCCAAGTCTGATTTTTGTTAAATATGAAATAAACAATGATGGGTCCCAACTACTTTTGTCAGTTTTAGGTTATTTCAGAGACAATTGTGGGTTCTTTTTTTTGAGGAGGGGCACCAAGTAATTCGTCCATGTCTGTATATATAGCCAAAAAAGTACTTACATACATAAAATAATTCAAACCTTGAGCTGGATAAACAAATTAGAAAATGGAATGGATGTTGTGAATCTGTTCTGTTACTGTTTCATATCCGTAAATCTGTTGGAGCACTTTATAAGAAAATAAAATAGTTGAAACTGAATATACTGTATGATTCATCTGCCTTCTGCTACCCAACATTCTTACATTAAATCTTATAATTTCCTGTATTATTACATTGGAATTTCGCTAACATCCAAAGCAGTGACATTTCGTTTATGAAAATTTATTTTTCAGAAAATTGTATCTAGACTCACTTACAAATTACAAGTAATGGCTGCAGCTGTTTCTGTATTTCTGCAAATGACAGCAATGGAGGTTAAGTGACTCACTCAGGTTCACTCAGTGAGTCAGTGGTGGGGATTGAATCAGTGATGCTGTTATTGTGATTTAACTTGTTAGCCATGGAGCCACACAACATGCCTGAGGATATTCATGCATATAGTGGAGATATTTTATACTGTGTTCTCAGCACGTTTCCACACATTGAAGGACAATAAACTCATTTAAACCCAAATTCCCTCTTATGAAACAAACACTCTGATACTTCTGACAGTAGTGCGATTTGAACCAGCAACTTTCCAGATACCAGCGCAGAGCCTTAGCCTCAGAGCCACCACTCTGCCCAAATAAACATAGTCAGAACAAGCTGAGTGTGGAGGCACAGACTAAAACTGTTAAGTTTAACTTTGGCACGGCAAATTTTGAACAGATGCAGAAAAATCAATATGGGATAAACTTTTAACTGTAGGAAAAGTTGAAGTCTATTGGAACAGGTTTAAAATGTTTTACATATGATGCAGGGCAGCTTCCAGCATTCTTCTATTAGTTAAGATCAAGCCTTTTTTATCTTCTAGGGATCTTGAGAAAGCTACTCATGCTTTTATCTTTTCTCGCCTTGATTACTGCAACTCGCTGTATTCTGGGATTAACAAATTCCTGATACGCAGGTTAAAGTTGGTCCAGAATGCTGCTGCTCGCTTTCTGGTTGGGGTACGAAAGTATGACTCTGTTTCTCCAGTATTAGCTTCTTTACACTGGCTGCCTGTCAGTTTTCGAATTGATTTTAAAATCTTGTTGCTAGTTTTTAAATCTTTACATGGGCTTGCTCCTGCCTATTTATCCAAATTATGTGTTTTACACCAGCCATCCAGAGTGCTTAGACCTTCTAGTCAGTTGTCTCTTGTTGTCCCTCATACCAAGTGTAAAACTAAGGGGGACAGAGTGTTTGCAGCTGCTGCTCCTCACCTGTGGAACTCTTTATCTCATCACATTAAGGAGTCGTCTACAACTGAACTGTTTAAAACAAGATTAAACACTCATTTCTATTCACTTACATTCCGTGACCTTCAGTAATACTGATGGTTTCCTCTTTGTGATTATATAACATTACTTCTATTTATTATTTTTTTATTTATGTTCATTTATTTTATTTCTATTTATGTTATTCATGTTAATTGTATGTTTTGCTTTAATTCTATTATTGTAAAGAACTTTGGCCACAGCATTCCGATGTTGTTTCAAATGTGTTATATAAATAAAGTTGACATTGACATTGACAGGTTCATCCCAAAATCTGGAATTAGTAAGAGAGAGAGAAGTTAGTAGCATGTCTGAGGAGACAAGATAATGTCAAAGAGTTGGGGCACCACCCCGGTCACCTCGTATAATTACATAAGATATATATATATATATATATATATATATATATATATATATATAGAGAGAGAGAGAGAGAGAGAGAAAGAGAGAGAGAGAGAGAGGTTAGGGGCATGTGCTGATACAGTGCATTGCTGCACACACCACATGCCAAACCACCTTAGGAACCCAGATTAGGACCCTAGTGCAGCCATTTTATGGGTGACACCTCAGCGCCACATTAGTTCAGGTGGAATGAAACAGTGTGAGTTTATTTTATGGTGGCTGGAGTGCCAATCCTGCCACCAACCCCCAAATTTTCCCTGAAGGTTGGAGGGCCTACTTCCTGGGCTGGATGCAGGTTAACGTTATACCCATGATAGAGCAATTGCAGGTTAAGGGCCTTGATCTATGCCGAAGACATAAAAAAAACTGTGCAGTGGATAAATAAGGAGATAAAAAAGAAGCTGCAAGGAAACAACAGACAAATATGGCATATGAGACTAATAACTCCTATACTAACCGTAAAGTGTATGACAGCAGGAGAACAACTATTAAGAAGGATATTCAGGAAACCAAAAGACAGTTAGAGATGATTGTTTCAGTATATTAGTAGTAAAAGAACGGTCAAGAAGAAGGTGAAGTAGTGAGGGGGACCTAAAATACGCAGACCGTGAAATGACAAAAGCTCTAAATGTTAAAACTGTTGTCATGAGCAACTAGTTTGCTTTATTTCTCCTTGAGCTGTTTCTAGAACTTGACTGGAATTCATATGTGGCAGACTGAATTAATTGATCATCAATTAGAAAGACACATGTGTGTACCTGTGTATATAGGGTCCCATAATTCACACTTCCTGTCAGGAATAAAACCAAGCCATGAAGTCCAGGAAGCTCTCTGTAGACCTCCCTAATGAAAGTGTACAGTGGACAAGGGCATAAAAATATTTCTAAAGCTTTGAGTATTCCCAGGGGCACATTGACCTAAATAACTGTGAACTGGAAAAGGTTTGGAACCACCAGGACCCATTCTAGAGTTGGCTGTCCAGCCAAACTGAGAAAGCAGACAAGAAAGAGCTTGGTTAGGGAAGTAACCAAGAACCCACTAGTCACTCTTAACAGAGCTTTAGAGGTTCTCTGTTGAGATTGAAGAACCCGTTGGAAGAATAACCATCTCAGCAGCATTCTATCAATCAGGTGTTCATGGAAGAGCGGCTAGACTGAAGACACTCTTGAGTAAAAGGCATATGATGACATTTAAAAGACGCTGAAAGCATGAGGAAAAAGATTATCTGGTCTGATGAGACAAAATTTGAACTATTTGGGTAGAACTCCAAGTACTAATTCTGGCAAAGATCGGGAACTGCTTGTGGTGAAGTGTGTTAGTGGTCCAAGGCAGTTTTTAAATAACAACAGTGCAGCACAGGCTCCATGGGTGTGTATAGTCACAGAGCCAGGGGTGTTATGTGGGGAGATTGGGCTGAACGTGGTTGCATTTGAATGCAACTCTCAAGATCTTACATTGGCTCCCAGTTAAGCTTAGGGCTGATTTCAAAATCCTCCTTTCAACTTGTAAAGTCTTAAATGGCAAAGGCTCTGCTTATTTATCTAAACTTATCATTACTTACAAACCTGAGCACACATTGAGATATCAAGATCCTGGCCAATTTAAGATTCCAAAAATTAATAAAATAACAGTGTGAGGTTGAGCTTTTAGTTATAGGGCCCCAAAGCTTTGGAATGATCAGCCAGCTTTATAAGAGATGTCCCTTCTGTCTCAGCTTTTAAATCAGGCTAAAGTCTCACAACTTTACTCTAGCATACCCCGACTAGAGCTTCTGATTAGCTGCGCATACTGCATTCCTGTTTGTCAATCAATTGTGCAGAAATATAAGTAATACAATGTTTTGAACCGTTACTGACACTCCTCTTTTCTGTTTCTTTTCTTCGTATCTGGATGTACCACTTGGTACCACTGCGTTAGAATCATCGAATGGAAAGATTCTCTCATCAGATTGGAGGGCCAGCACAAACTCCACTATAGAAAACCCAGGAGCAGGAAAGCAGCCAGTTGGCCCAGATCTGCAGTACTGTGACTTTGTTTTCGACTTTCTCTTTTACAGTTTTAATCTCTTCTATTTTCAACTGGCCATAGTTCACTAGTACAGTAATTAATGGAGTGTCACAAACTTGACAAAGATCCATAGAAAGGTTTGGGCAGCCACCCGTATATTATTTCCTGGCTGCAAAACTGAATACATTTTTGTACTGATGTATACAGATCAGAGCCCAGGACAGAACTGAAGAGATGTGGTAAAGATGGCAGCTTTAAAGGCCTGGACCGACGGTGATGTAGTCAGGACAGGAAGTGACGTCATCACGAGCACCAGGACCGGAAGTGACGTCATCACGGGTGCAGGAATCCTGTGGGACTTCCTGTGAATGATCTGCAGAGGATTGAGAGGAAGAGTTGGTGCACCTCACCACCCCCTGGTCAGGCATGGAATTCTCACTATTCTGACCCTTTAGCTGCCTCCCATGCACACGTGTGTGACAAGAGATATTGTTGGTTTTCATTTATGTTTAATCAGTTTCTATTATGTTCTCCATGTTTTTGAACAAATCTGCATTTATATGTGTACCACTTCTGCTATACTTGGATTTTAACAAAATTGTTCTCAGTGCTCTGAGCCTGTACTCTGTAAAGAGCGGCATACAAAAAATAATAGTTATATTGTATCTTTAAATATAATGTACTTCATAAAAGTTTTATCTGCATTAGTATTTCAAAGACCAAAAAATGACTGAAATCCAGAAACAGCTCAAGGCTGTGAGAGGGGTAACAGTGCATGGGTGGCCTTTGAAGCCACCCTCTATCAAAAAACAGATAATAAAATATGAAAATAAAAAACAACAGTATTTAAAAATACAAATGAGATTTTTTCATTGCATCACCCACCCACAGGAGACAGAGAATTCTACTGTAGAGATGGCAGGTGCAATTTAACTGAAAGGATCTTTTATTCCACAGAATATTAATAATGACTCAGTAAAATCCAAAGTGTCAGGCATATTGTGGGCAGGAACATCTGAAATATTCTTTAATTCAGTATTACAACAAAAGAAAAAGGAGATGGTGGAATATCTTACTGTGATGGTCTGGCAACCGTCAAGGGTTAGTTGCTGCAGAAGCACAGGAAGGTGATTTAAGATGGGGTGCTCGTGACAGAAAGTCAATTCATATTGTTAAAAATTTTAATTAATGCTTTACATGCTTTAAAGAAGTATGCTTAGACCCTATCTGTATTACATTTATGCTGTACCGCACATACACAAATACATTGTGTTTAATGAAAACAGCATACTGATTGAATGTGTTTTAAGCAATTCAACTCAGATAGATAGATAGATAGATAGATAGATAGATAGATAGATAGATAGATAGATAGATAGATAGATAGATAGATAGATAGATAGATAGATAGATAGATAGATAGATAGATAGATAGATAGATAGATAGATAGATAGTCTTTGTTGTCATTGCATTTATAATGAAATTACTGTGCATCCCATAGAATGGAATGTTACTGCTAAAACATTAAGAACACTCACAAACAGAATAACAGTACGTAATTTACAGTATACATGTTCTAGCCTTGTTACTTACCAAAAGCAAGGTAAAAGAATAAATTTTAAAATATTTGAAACCTTTTTTGCCCTAAATTTACTTTCAGTGCCTTATCGGTATCTTCGGGTGTCTTAACCTCTTTTGACTGTTGTTCCCTCCCTCTATCGTGTTCCTATAAAGCTTGCTGTCTGTTTTCACACCGTCCATCCTCAAAGGTGACTCTGTCAGCACGCCTCATATGCCTTTTCTCCCTGTCATGTATTTTACATTTGCACCAACTCTTTCAGTCGTGTCACCAAAGCCAAACTGGTCAATCACACCAAAGAAAAACTGACCATTTATATTGCTTGGAGGAACCAGACACACACAGAGACCTTAGTGTTTTTTTATATCTCTTTATTATATAAAAAAATCCTGCGACAAGACAAGACTTTTTGGAAGAGATTTTTTAAAGTTCCACAAGACAAGACTTTTGACATGAGATTTTTTCAAGTCACGCCCTCCTCTCAACCATATTCAAACACGCACACGGTTCACTCACATCTCGTTTGACAGACATATTTCCTGCTCTCTCAGCTCTTATAAATTTTTACGTTCTCCTCACTTTAAGTTCCCAATTAAAGAAGATGTATTACGTCCAAATCTTATTGATGAATTTCATCCCGAAGGGATATGAGCAGAAGAAATGAGTACACGGGCAATCCTAGCACCGAGAAACAATGAACTCAAACGAATTAATGCCAAAATTGATGATCGGTTATGTGGCAATTGGTTAAATGCGTATCAATAGACTATGTTGAAACAGTTGGTGGTGATCGTGTGGAAGATGAAAACATCAACTTACAATATTCAGAAGAATAACAACAACTGTTAACACCATCTGGTCTTCCTCCACCCAAATTACTGTTGAAAGAAGGATGTATCCAAGAAAGGTAATGTAGTACATCTTCCCCGGATAACATTAGACAACAAAGGAGATCTTGATATGCCATTCATATTAAAACGTTAACCATTTCCCGTTAGGATATATTTTGCAAAGACAATTCACAAATCACAGAGGCAAACATTTGTAAAAGTCGGTTTATTTATCAGAGAGAAAGAAATGAAATTCTTTCACGGGCAGTTATATGTTACGTTGTCACAATGTAAGTCCAAACACAGAATCAAAATTCAATGTGATACTGATGAAATTTAATTCAAGAAATTGTTTTTACTGAAGTTTCGAGTAAAAGTGTAAGTTTAAAAATTATTTGCATGTTAATTTCACAGCTAAACAGAACAAAATCGTAAAACGCAACAAAAAACTCTAACGCAACACGAAACATAATTTACTTTCAAATTATTACGTTTTACTATTTTTTAATATGGTTTATTACCTGCTATAATGTAAAATAGTTAGTTATATTATGCATATGTAACAATTTCCATGAAAATAACAATTTGTTTAAATTGTACCTCCACATCCCTATACGCGAGCAGCAGACCCGCAAAGTGCCATACGCGTAGCGCCGGCCCGGGGTTGGCGAGCGAAGAGAGCGTGGGGCAAAGCACCCTAGTAGTACATTAAAAAGAAGTATTGCACTTTCAGTAACTTGTACACACTCAAAAGTATGTCACATAAACAACAAAATTATATTTAAGGTCTCTTGAGTAACAAAACAATTAGTGGGAGGAAACATTATTTCATTATGTTCAATTTAATGTTGGCTCTACTATTTTTGAGTCTGTAGGTGTATGTTTTACGGCCCTGTAGCATCTCCCAGAAGGAAATAGGGTAAAACGATGATTGTCTTGAATCAAGGAGTACTTATTAATGAAATCCTAAAAGGCCTCTCAAGGTACAGTAGGTGGGGAGCAGGCCCTCTGAATGAGAAATCAGCCAATATACAGTAGTTTAATATCCCAGAAACCATAACAAATAGCCCCACAAGAGGAAAGATACGTCAACCTTTGACATGAAGCAAAAGGGGCAAACAAAGAAAAGATTTATTTTGCAAAAATGCTCTGAAACAAAGCAGCTTTGAGGAGTACAAAAGGTACAGGAGTTCCCTGAAATGGGCAATCCAGTAGCAAACAAATCCCAATACTGAATCCAAAGAGCACAAAGTCAAAAAATTCAGGACCACAAAGTTTAAATAGCACAGAAAATCAGAACTCACCAACATTGCAAGGCACATTCAATGAACCGCAAGGGACTGCTTGTTTCACCAGCTTTTACAGGGCTGAAGACAATCCCTATTGCAGTGATAGGTAGATGGCCCCAAATCTTTGGGAGTCACCAACAAATTACATGGGATATAGCGGGACAAGCAATGGCACAAAGAAACTAAATGTTATGATGTCCAACTCAGATTATTCATCCATCCATCCATCCATTTTCCAACCCGCTGAATCTGAACACAGGGTCACGGGGGTCTGCTGGAGCCAATCCCAGCCAACACAGGGCACAAGGCAGGGACCAATCCTGGGCAGGGTGCCAACCCACTGCAGGACACACACAAACACACACCAGGGCCAATTTAGAATCGCCGATCCACCTAACCTGCATGTCTTTGGAATGTGGGAGGAAACCGGAGCACCCAGAGGAAACCCACGCAGACACGGGGAGAACATGCAAACTCCACGCAGGGAGGACCCGGGAAGCGAACCCAGGTCCCCAGATCTCTCAACTGTGAGGCAGCAGCGCTACCCACTGCGCCACCGTGCCGCCCCCCAACTCAGATTATTTTTTGTATAAATTCCTATAGCATATAATTTTAACGATTAACTTAATTTTTTTTCTTGCTCATTCTTGCTCAGTTCCTATTAATCTGCATAGGGATTATATGGTTTTGAAATCCAAGGAATTCAAATATGGGGTTTGATTTTGTTTAGAACCTGTTCTTATGAACCTCTTCATTATTTAATCCTGTTTTGTTGCAACATCATTTTCGTTTCCTGTTTAGTTGCCACTATGTTAAGTTTCTGTTTTGACTGTCATGGAGGTCTTGTCCAGAATTCCCAGGGATGTGCTCATTTGTGATGTCAATTTGGCAACAATAAAAAGTTCACCCAGGCGTTTTTAGGATACCCAAGTTTGATGGATAAAACTTTTTTCCCCCGTTCTTCAACTTATGATTTTCCTATATATTTTCATTTTCATTCTTCTGTCTCTTGCCGAGTCAGTATACTAAATACACAAAATGTTAAAATTTATAGTTACACAAATAAACATAATAGTAACAATATTCACATTTGCGAAAGAGTCGAAAATGACCAAAAAAAGACATAAACAAGGAATTTAAACACAGAACAGAGGAAAGACCCTGGCTGAAAAAATACAATGATGGCAAGGGTGAGTAGTGTATTTCACAATGCTGCTGGCTTTGCAAAGGCACTGTGATTTAAAAATGTCTTCTAGTGAAGGCAAATGATGTTTACCCATTGAAGCAATATATCAGAATGCTTTCTACAGAGTGTGGTTAAAGGAAACAAGCAGCTGGCAGGGCAGACTGAATTTTTTAAGTGTTCTTCTTCTTCTTCTTTTTTCATCTTCTTCTTCTTCTTCTTTTGGCTGCTCCCGTTAGGGGTCGCCACAGCGGATCATCTTCTTCCATAGCTTTCTTTCCTCTGCACCTGCATGTCCTCTCTCACCACATCCATAAACCTTCTCTTAGGCCTTCCTCTTTTCCTCTTCCCTGGCAGCTCTATCCTTAACATCCTTCTCCCAATATACCCAGCATCTCTCCTCTGCACATGTCCAAATCAACGCAATCTTGCCTCTCTGACTTTGTCTCCCAACCGTCCAACTTGTGCTGACCCTCTAATGTCCTCATTTCTAATCCTGTCCATCCTCGTCACACCCAATGCAAATCTTAGCATCTTTAACTCTTCTACCGCCAGCTCTGTCTCCTGCTTTCTGGCCAGTGCCACCGTCTCCAGCCCATATAAAATAGCTGGTCTCACTACCGTCCTGTAGACCTTCCCTTTCACTCTTGCTGAAAACCATCTGTCACAGATTACTCCTGACACTCTTCTCCACTCATTACACCCTGCCTGCACTCTCTTCTTCACCACTCTTCCACAATCCCTATTACTCTGTACTGTTGATCCCAAGTATTTAAACTCATTCACCTTCGCCATCTCTACTCCCTGCATCCTCACCATTCCACTGACCTCCCTCTCATTTACACACATGTATTCTGTCGTGGTGGTCCTACTGACCATCCTCTCTAGAGCATATCTCCACCTCTCCAGGGTCTCCTCAGCCTGCTTCCTACTATCACTACAGATCACAATGTCATCAGCAAACATCATAGTCCACAGGGGCTCCTGTCTAATCTCGTCTTTCAACCTGTCCATTACTATTGCAAATAAGAAAGGGCTCAGAGCCGATCCCTGATGTAATACCACCTTCACCTTGAATGCATCTGTCACTCCTACTGCAGACCTCACCACTGTCACACTTCCCTCGTACATATCCTGTACAACTCTAACATACTTCTCTGCCACTCCCAACTTCTTCATTCAATACCACAACTCCTCTCGATGCACCCTGTCATATGCTTTCTCCAGGTCCACAAAGACACAATGCAACTCCTTCTGGCCTTCTCTAAACTTCTCCATCAACATCCTCAGAGCAAACATTGCATCTGTGGTGCTCTTTCTTGGCATGAAACCATACTGCTGCTCACTAATCATCACCTCACTTCTTAACCGAGCTTCCACTACTCTTTCCCATAACTTCATGCTGTGGCTCATCAATTTTATCCCCCTGTAGTTACTACAGTCCTGCACATCTCCCTTATTCTTAAATATCGGCACCAGTCCACTTCTTCTCCACTTATCAGGCATCCTTTCAGTTTCCATGATTCCATTAAACAATCTGGTTACAAACTCCACTGCCATCTCTCCTAAACACCTTCATGCTTTAGCAGGTATGTCATCTGGACCAACAGCTTTTCCATTCTTCATCCTCTTCTTTGCTGTCCTTACTTCCTCCTTGCCAATCCACTGCACTTCCTGATTCACATCATCCAACCTCTTCTCTCTCTCGTTCTCTTCATTCATCAGCCTCTCAAAGTACTCTTTCCATCTGCTCAACACACTCTCCTCGCTTGCTGTCACACTTACTACATCTGCTGTATTTTCCCAACTGTCTGGTAACGCTTCACTGCCACCCAGTGCCTGTCTCACCTTCTCCCTAAACTCAACCTTGCAGTCTTCCTTTTTCAACTTCCACCATTTGATCTTTGGCTCTGCCCTCACTCTCTTCATCTTCTTGATCTCCAACGTCATCCTACAGACCACCATCCTATGCTGCTTAAATACACTTTCCCCTGCCACTGCTTTGCAGTCTTCAATCTCCTTCAGATCAACTCTTGTGCATAGGATGTAATCTACCTGTGTGCATCTTCCTCCACTCTTGTACTGTACGTAACCCTATGTTCCTCCCTCTTCTTAAAATACATATTCACCACAGCCATGTCCATCCTTTTGGCAAAATCCACTATCCTCTGACCTTCTTCATTCCTCTCCTTGACACCATACCTACCCATCACCTCCTCGTCTCCTCTGTTCCCTTCACCAACATGTCCATTAAAATCTGCTCCTATCAACACTTTCTGTCCCTTGGGTACACTGTTTATCACTTCATCCAACTCACTCCAGAAATCTTCTTTCTCATCCATTGCACACCCAACTTGTGGGGCATATGCACTAACAACATTCATCATCACACCTCCAATTTCCAGCTTCATAATCATAATACTTCATAATAAAAGTAAAAAAAAGTGTACCTTTTTGACCAAAGCAGTAATGTCTATTGACCAAACAGTAGCCACACTGGCAAGGCAGAAAACATTGAAAAAGAAATTTAAAATAGTTCCGATCATAACTGTGTTTCGATGGCCACACTGGTGTTGTTTGTTACAGTTTTTTTTAATCTCTATTCATTTTTTCTCAGCTGAATACATTTTTTGGACTTAAGGAATTAGTTTAATGTTTTTCAGCAAATTACATATCATGACATCATCAATGCAACAATTTATAGTGGACTCAAAAAATATTCACTCCCATTCACTATTTCACATTTTTCTAAAATTCCCCAGAATGACAAAGTGACAACAAGCGTTTAGAAATTTTTGCAAATAATTTAAAAATTAAAAACTAGAATATCCCATTGACACAAGTATTTGGACCCTTTGCTATGACGCTTGAAATATGGCTCAGGTGCATCTCATTCTATTGGTGTTTCTATACTTTGTTTGAAATCTACCTATGGTCAATTCAATTGATTGCATGTCCGTGGAACAGTGCACATCTGTCTAGAGAAGGTCAAAGAGTGGACAATGTGTATCCGAGCACAAACCACGCCATGAGGTTGAATGAGTTGCCAGCAGATTTGAGAGACAGGATTGTGTCAGGGTACAGTGTCCTCTCTGGTAACTGGCAGGTTAACCTTTAAAGTAATACTGGGAGATACAAAATAAAAGAAACTAAACTAAAAAACAAAAAAAAAAACAAAGAAACAATAAATAAAGAGAGAGCAACCAAGGCCCAAACATGAAAATTTGATTTAAATAGAACAAACAAGATATCAAAACTGAATGAAACACGTGAGACGAAATAAAGTAAAGGTTTCTTGTAGGTTTTTGTTATCTGCAGGTCAGGTAAGGAGGATAACCTCCCCGCTGACCTTTTATTCTGTTGCGCCAATTATCAACACGTCACAACCTCCGAGTTCATGCCCCTAGAAACAAGGGATGTAGACCTAACAAGGGGTAATCAAACATGGTGACCTAAGATGGCGTTCAAAGACGTTACACAAAAAGCCACTTCAATCATTAGGAAAACTAAAAAAATAATAACAAACAGGATCCCCAATTCCAATACAAAATATAACTGTTTATATCCAAATGAGCAAAAAACACCCACAACAAAACCAGATTATAACACACAGATCTGGGCAAGGCTACTAAAAAACTTTTTGCAGCATAGAAAGTTCCACAGCACTGTTGCGTTCATAATTTTTAAATGGGTGAAACTTGAATCAGCCACAAATTTTCTTAGAGTTGGCAGTCTGGCCTATGTGAGCAATTGTGGAAGAAGGACCTTGGTAAAACAGAGTTGACCAAGAACCCAATGATCAGTCTTTCTGAACTCAAAAGAACCTGTGTACAGATGGGAGAAACTTCCAGAATGACCACCACCACTACAACACTCCATTGATCTGAACTTTATAACAGAGTGGCCAGACAGATGCTTCTTCTCAGCAAGAGATACATGGAGGCCTGCTTGGAGTTTACAAAAAAGGCACCTAAAGTACTTTCAGACTGTGAGAAATAAGATTCTTTGGCCTGATGAAACCACAATTAGCATCATGTCTGGAGGATAAATACTTGTGCAAAGCATGGTGGTGACAGCATCATGCTGTGGGTTTTTGTTCAGTGGCAGGGACTGGGAGACTAGACAAGACTGATGAAAGCTAAAACAAAGAAAGTGCAGAAATATCCTTAATGAGAACCTCCTCGAGAGCGCTATTGACCTCATGCTGGGCTGAAGGTTCACCTTCCGACAGGACAATGACTCCAAGCCCAAAGCAAAGTGTAGCTCCCCTTTGCTGTCTTGGCATTTACTGTGGGGGGCTGACCTGAGTTCCTTTGAATGTACAGTACTTAGTATATCTAGCTCTTAGCACTTTATTTTAATCATTATTTCTCTTTTTTCTTTCCTCTAGACTTGATTGTACAATGAACTTACAATCTAACTCACTTACTCATCCAACCTCTGCTCCTCAGGGACAAGCTGACAGAGATGGCATGGATTGTGGACTATCTTACAAACAGACTTCAGTATGTGCGTCTCGGGAACTGCAGGTCTGACATTGTGGTCAGCAACACAGGAGCGCCACAGGGGACTGTACTTTCTCCGGTGCTGTTCAGCCTATATACATCGGACTTCCAATACAACTCAGAATCCTGCCACGTGCAAAAGTTCACTGACGACACAGCTATCATGGGTTGCATCAGGAGTGGGCAGGAGGAGGAGTATAGGAACCTCATCAAGGACTTTGTTAAATGGTGCGACTCAAACCACCTACACCTTAACACCAGCAAAACCGAGGAGCTGGTGGTGGATTTTAGGAGGCCCAGGCCCCTCCTGGACCCCGTGATCATCAGAGGTGACTGTATGCAGAGGGTACAGACCTATAAATACCTGGGAGTGCAGCTGGATGATAAATTGGACTGGACTGCCAATACTGATTCTCTGTGTAAGAGAGGACAGAGCCGGCTATACTTCCTTAGAAGGCTGGTGTCCTTCAACATCTGTAATAAGATGCTGCAGATGTTCTATCAGACGGTTGTGGCGATGAGTTGCCTTTTTTGCAAACTCCAAGCAGGCCTCCATGTATCTCTTGCTGAGAAGAAGCATCTGTCTGGCCACTCTGTCATAAAGTTTAGATCGATGGAGTGTTGTAGTGGTGGTGGTCATTCTGGAAGTTTCTCCCATCTGTACACAGGTTCTTTCTTGATTTCAGAAAGACTGATCATTGGGTTCTTGGTCAACTGAGTTTTTGGTTATTTTTTTAAGTGCCATTCTGTCAACTTGCAGAATTCATCCTTGCAGGCTATGCCACCCACATTTGAGATCAGACCCACCACCGCTGTATCATCTGCAAATTTTAATAACTGTATTTGTGTCATCCTTGCTTCGAGCTCTCCTTGGCCACTGCTGTCTAATGAATGCAAAGCTTCACAAATCAGCCTCTCTTCCAGGATGTCTGCCTGCTTGATCTCTTCAGGGGAGGTGACATCACCTCTATCACAGCTCTCTCAAGGCGTTCTTTAGGACAGTCAGCTGAGCAAATGAAAAGCAAATACATTTGACTTCCTTGTTTGAATTAAATAAACAAGGATCACTTAAACCAGTTTTGTGGCTTTGAAGGCTTCACCCAGCTCAAGAATGAGTAAGCAAGTAGGACGCTATGGATCACCTGACTTCTGTGTGTTGAACATTTTTCATTGACTCACAAGAACACATGAAGACAGTTAACCAAGTGAATACATTTACCTTTATATTGTAATGGAGGACTGACTATACTCCTCCTCCTGCCCACTTCCTGATGCAGCCACGATAGCAGTGTCGTTGGCGAACTTTTGCACGTGGCAGGACTCCGAGTTGTATTGGAAGTCCGATGTATATAGGCTGAACAGGACTGGAGAAAGCACAGTCCCCTGCGACGCTCCTGTGCTGCTGACCACAATGTCAGACCTGCAGTTCCCGAGACACACATACTGAGGTCTGTTTGTAAGATAGTCCACGATCCATGCCATCTCTGTCAGCTTGTCCCTAAGGACCAGAGGTTGGATGAGTAAGAGAGTTAGATTGTAAGTTCATTGTACAATCAAGTCTAGAGGAAAGAAAAAAGAGAAATAATGACTAAAATAAAGTGCTGAGACACACATACTGAGGTCTGTCTGTAAGAAAGTCCACGATCCATGCCACCAGGTTGGATGATGTTGAAGGCGCTAGAGAAGTACAGAAACAAGATTGCGGACTTGAGGTTTGCAAAAGACAGAGAAAGAGCCGAGAAGTCCAAGACAATTTTGAGCTTTTGCTGATGGACCCACTATAAGCACCTCCGTTTTATTATGATTCAGATCAAGAAAATTATTAGCCATCCAGGATCTTAGTTCGAAAAGACAGTTGTGCAGTTGATTCATTGTAGAGTTGCAGACAGGGAGACAAACCTGTGTATCATCAGCATAGCAGTGAAAAGAAATGTTAAATTTCCTAAAAATAGCTCCAATAGGGTGAAGGTATATAGAGAATAAAATAGGACCCAATATGGATCCCAGAGGAACACCACATTTAAGAGGAGCAGTAGACGAAAAAGAGGAATTTAAAGTCACTGAAAAGTGTCTACCAGTTAAATATGACCTGAACCATCCATCGTCTAACCCGTTGAATCTGAACACAGAGGTCTGCTGGAGCCAATCCCAGCCAACACAGGACACAAGGCAGGAACCAATCCCAGGCAGGGTGCCAACCCACCGCAGGACACACACAAAAACACCAGTCACACACTAGGGCCAATTTAGAATCGCCAATCCACCTAACCAGCATGTCTTTGGACTGTGGGAGGAAACCGGAGCAGCCAGAGGAAACCCACGCAGACACAGGGAGAACATGCAAACTCCACGCAGGGAGGGCCCGGGAAGTGAACCCGGGTCCCCAGGTCTCCCAACTGCGAGGCAGCAGCGCTACCCACGGCGCCACCATGCCGCCCATTATCTGCACCAGTTAATGTTTACATGTTCCTTTGCCTAAGAGAGAAAAGAAACCGCCCAGTGTACAAAAAATATCCCCCTCTGACATATTTCTTCTTGCATGTTTCATTCAGTTTTGATATCTTGCTTGTTCTATTGATATCAAATTTTGCCTCAGGTTTGGGCCTTGGTTGCTCTCTCTTCATTTATTTCTGTTTGTTTTTTTTTTTTTAGTTTAGTTTAGTTTCTTTTATTTGCATCTTCCAGTATTACTTTAAAAATAAACCTGCCAGTTAGCAGACCGGACACTGTGCCCTGACACAATCCTGTCTCTCAGCTCTGGCAGCAATTCATTCAACCTCATGGCGTGGCTTGTGCTCGGATACACATTGTCCACTCTTTGACCTTCTCTTGACAGATGTGCACCGTTTCATGGACGTGCAGTCAGTTGAATTAACCGTAGGTGGATTTCAAACCAAGGTGTAGAGAGACATCTCAATGATATCCATTACAATGAGATGCAAGTGTCATAGCAAAGGGTCTGAATACTTGTGTCAATGGGATATTCCGGTTTTTCATTTTTTAATAAATTTTCTAAACTCTTGCTGTCACTTTGTCATTCTGGGGTATTGACTGTTGCTTGATGTTTTGAAAAAATGAATTTAAATGACTTTAGCACATACCAAAATGTGAAAAAGTGGATATTTTTTGAATCCACTGTAAATTGTTGCATTGATGATGTCATGATATGTAATTTGTCCTGCAGTGGGTTGGCACCCTGCCCGGGATTGGTTCCTGTCTTGTGCCCTGTGTTCGCTGGGATTGGCTCCAGCAGACCCCTGTGACCCTGTGTTCGGATTCAGCGGGTTGGAAAATGGATGGATGGATGATATGTAATTTGTGGAAAAAATTTAAAATGAAGTCCAAAAAAATGTATTAAGCCTAGGAAAAATGAATGAAGATTAAAAAAAACTATAACAGACAACACTGGTGTGGCCATCTAAGCACTGTTATGATCTGGTCTCTGTTAAATTTCTTTAGTGTTTTGTATGTTTTGTATGGCCAGTATGGCTCCTCTTTGGTCAACAGACACCACCGTTTTGGTCAAAAAGGCACAGCGGCATTTCTACTCTTTGCAGACACTTAAAAATTCAGTCTGTCCTGTTAGCTGCTTGTGCCCTTTTACCACGCTCTGTAGAAAGCATTCTGATATACTGCATCAATGGGTAAAACACGAACTGTACAGCTACAGACAGATAAGCCCTTCAGAGAGTGGCAAACTCTGCAACGAGAATAACTGGACACCATTTGCCTTCACTAGAAGACATTTTTAGATCACAGTGCCTTTGCAAAGCCAGCAGGGTTGTGAAAGACACTACTCACCCTTGCCATCATTGTATTTTTTCAGCCAGGGTCTTCCCTCTGGTTTGTGTTTAAATTCCTTGTTCATGTCTTTTTTGGTCATTTTCGTTTGTTTTCCAAATGTGAATATTGTTACTTATGTTTATTTGTGCAACTACGAATTTTATCATTTTGTGTATTTAGTATACTAACTCGGCAACAGACAGAAGTATAGAAATAAAAATATCTAGGAAAATGATAAGTAGAAGAATGAGAAAAAAAGGTTAATCCATCAAGCTTGGGTATCCTAAAAACACCTGGGTGAACTTTTCATTGTCATCAAATTGACATCACAAATGAGCACATCCCTGGGAATTCTGGACAAGACCTCCATGACAGTCAAAACAGAAACTTAACATAGTGGCACCTTGACAGGAAACAAAAATGATGTTGCAATAAAACAGGATTAAATAATGAAGAGGTTCATAAGAACAGGTTCTAAACAAAATCAAACCCCATATTTGAATTCCTTGGGTTTCAAAACCGTATAATCCCTATGCAGATTAATAGGAACTGAACAAGAATTTATACAAAAAAAAAATAATTGTTAAAATTACTTGCTATAGGTCTGGGTGCTCCGGTTTCCTCCCACAGTCCAAAGACATGCAGGTTAGGTGGATTGGCGATTCTAAATTGGCCCTAGTGTGTGCTGGGTGTGTGGGTGTGTTTGTGTGTGTCCTGCGGTGGGCTGGCATCCTGCCCGGGATTGGTTCCTGCCTTGTGCCCTGTGTTGGCTGGGATTGGCTCCAGCAGACCCCCGTGACCCTGTGTTCAGATTCAGCGGGTTGGAAAATGGATGGATGAATGGACTTGCTATAGGAATTTATACAAAAAATCATTAGAGTTGAACATCATAATATTTAATTTCTTTGTGCCACTGCTTGTCCCACTATATCCCATGTGTTTTGTTGGTGGCTCCCCAGGATTTGGGGCCATTTGCCTATCATTGTAATAGGGATTGTCTTCAGTCCTACAAGAGCTGAGGAAACAAGCAGTCCCACAGAAACAAGCAGTCCCTTGTGGTTCATTGAATGTGCCTTGTGATGTTGGTGAGTTCTGCAGTTCTGTGCTATTTAAATTTTGTGGTCCTGAATTTTTTGACCTTTTGCTCTTTTTTGGATTCTGTATTGGGATTTGTTCGCTACTGGATTGCCTATTTCAGGGAACTCCTGTACCTTTTGTACTCCTCAAAGCTGCTTTGTTTCATAGCATTTTTGCAAAATAAATCTTTTCCTCGTTATTCCTTTTTACTTCATGCCAAAGGCTGATGTATCCTTCCTCTTGTGGGGCTATTTGTAATAGTTTTTGTGATATTAAACTACTGTATATTAGCTGGTTTTCCATTGTGAGGGCATGCTTTGAGAGGCCTCATTAGGATTTCATTAATAAGTACTCCATAATTCATGACAATCATCATTTTACCCTGTTTCCTTCTGGGAGATGCTACAGGGCCATAAAACATACACCTACAGACTGCAAAATAGTAGAGCCAACACTGAATTGAACATAATGAAATAATGTTTCGTCACACCAATTGTTTTATTGCTCAGAGGCATTAAATGTAATTTTGTTTTTTATGTGAAATACTGTTGACTGTGTACAAGTTACCGGAAGTGCAATATTTCTTTTTAATCTACTATGCTTGAAAAAACACTGAGATCTTTGTATATGTGTGTGTGTGTGTGTGCGTGTGTGTGTGTGTGGTTCCTCCAAGCAATCTAAATGGTCAGTTTTTCGTTTGTGTCATAGGCCAGTTTGGCTTTGGTGACACGATTGAAAGAGGAAGTACAAATGACACGTAGAAAAGGCATAGAAGGCACACTGACAGAGTCAGCTTTATGGGAGTGCAACGAGGCAGGGAATGACAGTCAAGAGAAGTTAAGACACCCGAAGATACCAATAAGGGACTAAAAGTACACGTAGGGCAAAAGAGGTATCAAATATTTTTAAATTTATTCTACTACCTTGCTTTTGACAGGTGACATGACCAGAACGTGTATAAATTATATACTTGTATTCTGTTTGTGGGTGTTCCTAAATAGATTTTTAGCTGTAACATTCTGTTCCAGGGGATGCACAGTAATTTCACTGTCAATGAAAATGAAGACTATCTATCTATCTATCTATCTATCTATCTATCTATCTATCTATCTATCTATCTATCTATCTATCTATCTATCTATCTATCTATCTATCTATCTATCTATCTATCTATCTATCTATCTATCTATCTATCTATCTATCTATCTATCTATCTATCTATCTATCTATCTATCTAAATGTAATGAATTATTATTATTATTATTATCTACCTATCTATGTGTGTTTGAATACGGTTGAGAGGAGGGCGTGACTTGAAAAAATCTCATGTCAAAAGTCTTGTCTCGCGGGACTTAAAAAAATCTCTTCCAAAAAGTCTTGTCTCGTCGCAGAATTTTTTTATATAATAAAGAGATATAAAAAACACTAAGGTCTCTGTGTGTGTCTGGTTCCTCCAAGCAACATAAATGGTCAGTTTTTCTTTGGTGTGATTGGCCAGTTTGGCTTTGGTGACACGAAAGAAAGAGTTGATGCAAATGTAAAATACATGACAGGGAGAAAAGGCATATGAGGCGTGCTGACAGAGTCACCTTTGAGGATGGACGGTGTGAAACCAGACAGCAAGCTTTATAGGAACACGATAGAGGGAGGGAACAACAGTCAAAAGAGGTTAAGACACCCGAAGATACCGATAAGGCACTGAAAGAAAACGTAGGGCAAAAGAGGTTTCAAATATTTTAAAATTTATTCTGCTACCTTGCTTTTGATAAGTAACAAGGCTAGAATGTGTATACTGTAAATTACGTACTGTTATTCTGTTTGTGAGTGTTCTTAAATAATGTTTTAGCAGTGACATTCCGTTCTATGGGATGCACAGTAATTTCATTATACTGTAAATGCAATGACAACAAAGACATCTATCTATCTATCTATCTATCTATCTATCTATCTATCTATCTATCTATCTATCTATCTATCTATCTATCTATCTATCTATCTATCTATCTATCTATCTATCTATCAGATTTGGATGGTGAGTCAGGTGGAGTGCAGCAGAACCAATCTCTGTCTGTTATACAACAATGTGACTGACTCAAGACATGCATTAGGTAGGTAACAAATACTGTAGTTAATGAAAAACCTGCTATTTGAAAAGGATTTCAAAAATGCCAGTGAGCACGTTTTACATGGACGTATGCTCAATGAAGAGAGAATAGAAGTAATTAAGTCAGAAAATATGTCAATAAACACAATTTGTGTGTTTATTAATAGCAAACACCCATACGTACAAAAACACTCATAGAAAAAAAAGTGAATTTAAATGAGCCACTTCTGGTTTGTTAAGTTTGGACTTGTTCATATTGTCACATATGCGATTCGGAGGCAGTCAGCAAACCCTAAGGTAAGCAAAAGATCACAGGGATGAAGGGTTACTGAAGGGTACTAACGCTTCTCTATCTCTCTTCTCAGCCACAAAGAAGAAAAATAAACACCACGTACCCGTTCCAGCACTCAAAATGGCCATTCCACCACTTCCGCTTCTATACCTCCATGGATGAGGTCACGTCTGCTCCCACTGTGATGACGTCTCATCCTGCACTTCCATTTCCTGTAGCCATTTTTTGATGTCATTTTGTTGTCATCATTTTGTCGAATTTTTGAACCTTTTTTGTTTTAAATTATTTGACCTGTCCTTTGGACATTATATGGGGCAATTCCCCAAAACTTTATAGAACTAGAGTCGTCTTCTTTTTATGACAGTATGTAATCAGTCAGTCAGTCAGGCATTGTCCAACTCACTATATCCTAACACAAGGTCACGGGGGGTCTGCTGGAGCCAACAGTATGTAATGTTATTTGTTATTCATTTTCATAATGTTATTTTCTTCAAATGAAATCAATGAATAAAAAAGAAAAAATAAATGACCCACTTCCCCAGTTCAAGCCTCCCGCTGCTGATCTGTTACCACCATGTGCCATTGGCAACATGGAAACAATCTAAAGGCTCCATTACTAATCACCTTCGCTAAAAAAACAAGCTTGTTACACAATTTATGGCCATCTACTCCTTTCAGAAAAATAAAGTGGGTGTTCTTCAAATTGATTGGAAAGGAGAAAAGGTTCATGTGATTATAGAATGAAATGCCATTGGTTAAGAGAACAATACAGTTAGAAATTACCTCAGAATAATGTACTTATTTTGACGCTGAGTTTGATTGGGGTTCAGAGCAAGATAACACAGTGAGGATTTTGGGACAGCACATGTTCTAACTGCTCTTCCTTTTCTAGCTCAAGACTGAAAAAGGAGTCCTCTGAGAATCAATGACGTCACCTCCAGAGACCTCAGGAAGTCCTGACTCTTCACGGCAGCACACCCATATAAGAACCGTGATGGTCAGAAGCTGGCGTTCAGTTTCGAATCCACAACTGTTGGAGCCACACTAGCCCACAGAAGTGCTGAGATTTCTCACTAAAATGCAGTTTTTGCTTTTCTTGTTTTTGTTTCTTTATTAGCCTTGCTGCTAATAAATTGGACTCTTGAGGGGCCCTCAACACTTTAGATAGATAGATAGATAGATAGATAGATAGATAGATAGATAGATAGATAGATAGATAGATAGATAGATAGATAGATAGATAGATAGATAGATAGATAGATAGATAGATAGATAGATAGATAGATAGATACTTTATTAATTCCAAGGGGAAATTCACATACTCCAGCAGCAGCATACTGATAAAGAACAATATTAAATTAAAGAGTAATGACAATGCAGGTATACAGACAGACAATAACTTTGTATAATATTAACGTTTACCCCCTCGGGTGGAATTGAAGAGTCGCATAGTGTGGGGGAGGAACGATCTCCTCAGTCTGTCACTGGAACAGGATGGTGACAGCAGTCTCGAGATGATCCTGTTCAGTGGATGCAGTGGATTCTCCATTATTGACAGGAGCCTGCTCAGCGCCCGTCGCTCTGCCACTGTAGGACGTGATATCTTTTGGACAGGGGTGATGCAAGATGTTTTCCAAAGTCTCGGGACTCTCCCCTGTTCCAGGCTCAGGTTGAAGATGCGCTGTAGAGGACTCCCCAGTTCCAGCGCACAGGCCTTCAGCAGTCGTCTTTACAGCATCTCAGTTCCACCTGTTTATTTTTTGAACCTGCAATTCTACGACTGGTTTAATGAAGGCTGAAGCTCTTCCTCGTGGCATTCAGTACAGACAAGAAAAAACGAGCATCTTATTGGAGAGTAAAAGGACATGCATCCACCTACACTGTACCTGCTAAGAGATGTCAAATATCCACCTGTACATTCATCTCATATCCTAAGGCCACATAAAGCTAAGTTTAGGTTCAGTGCATTTTGGCACAACCAACAATGATATCAGTCATAACCCACTCAGTCACCCATCAATCCACCCATTCTGTAACCTGCCTATCCACTTCAGCATTATGGAGACAACTGGACACAACAAAAGGAATCAAAACTACACAGGAGCAGCAACACATCACAAGGCACACTCCTGTGCATCCCCACAGTCACTCATACAAGGGAAATGTAAAGTTGCACATATTTGGAATATGGAATAAGAATCAATAACTAGTGATAAGCAAAACAGGGACATTTCAATTTGCATACAGATTTGCGAAACTGACACTAAAATTTGTTTCACTGCCGATTTTGCAATTGCGAAATGCGTAACTCGCTGAAAGTGGGATTTTTGGTATAGTTTTAAAAGTTTTTTATGGGTAGTAAACAAAGCATATTGCTCCCTAATAACTCTTTGACACATCTGGTTTTATCCGCAGCTGCATAATGCGTGTAATTCACTCAGCCCACAGTAAACTTTGGGGAGCCAGCCAGGCAACCCTGTTTAATGTTAGAAACACAAAAGTATTGTGACTTGCAAATAAAAGAAAAGTTGGCCAATCCAGCCTTTTAAATAACAGAAAATAGCCAAGCGTACTTGGCAAGCAAAACAAAATAAGGTATGTTCTCGGGAGCTCCTTCCACTTCAGAGTCCTGGGTCAAAATGGGACCTGACACTCTGGACATGCCTCAGTATGTGCGTCTCGGGAACTGCAGGTCTGACATTGTGGTCAGCAACACAGGAGCGCCGCAGCGGGCTGTACTTTCTCCGGTCCTGTTCAGCCTATATACATCGGACTTCCAATACAACTCGGAGTCCTGCCACGTGCAAAAGTTCGCTGACGACACTGCTATCGTGGGCTGCATCAGGAGTGGGCAGGAGGAGGAGTATAGGAACCTAATCAAGGACTTTGTTAAATGGTGCGACTCAAACCACCTACAACTGAACACCAGCAAAACCAAGGAGCTGGTGGTGGATTTTAGGAGGCTCAGGCCCATCATGGACCCCGTGATCATCAGAGGTGACTGTGTGCAGAGGGTGCAGACCTATAAATACCTGGGAGTGCAGCTGGATGATAAATTGGACTGGACTGCCAATACTGATGCTCTGTGTAAGAAAGGACAGAACCGACTATACTTCCATAGAAGGCTGGCGTCCTTTAACATCTGCAATAAGATGCTGCAGATGTTCTATCAGACGGTTGTGGCGAGCGCCCTCTTCTACACGGTGATGTGCTGGGGAGGCAGCATAAAGAAGAAGGACACCTCATGTCTGGACAAACTGGTTAGGAAGGCAGGCACTATTGTAGGCACGGAGCTGGACAGTTTGACATCTGTGGCAGAGTGACGGGCACTGAGCAGACTCCTGTCAATCATGGAGAATCCACTGCATCCACTGAACAGGATCATCTCCAGACAGAGGAGCAGCTTCAGCGACAGACTGCTGTCACCGTCCTGCTCCACTGACAGACTGAGGAGATCGTTCCTCCCCTACACTATGTGACTCTTCAATTCCACCCGGTGTGGTAAACATTAACATTATACAAAGTTATTGTCTGTTTTACCTGCATTGTTATCATTCTTTAATTTAATATTGTTTCTTTATGTATGCTGCTGCTGGAGTATGTGAATTTCCCCTTGGGATTAATAAAGTATCTATCTATCTATCTATCTATCTATCTATCTATCTATCTATCTATCTATCTATCTATCTATCTATCTATCTATCTATCTATCTATCTATCTATCTATCTATCTATCTATCTATCTATCTGGTCCTAACCAGAAGGGGTGGGGCCATCTCTGGGCTCCGTGGGTGACTCTTCTCAGTACTGCAGATGGAAGAGAGAGAACAGTTAGCAACAGCGCCTCCTCTCAGCCTAGAGTGGAATCACTTACCTAACTTAAGCCCTGAAGGTGATCCCCAGACACACATGTGTGACACCATACCAGACCTGTTAAATCAGTTCTGTTTATGACTCTTGTTTATATCACTCCAGTGGAACAGTATGTTTTTCATAAATGTAACAATCTACTTATTTTCCACATGAAAAATAAAAAACATTAAAACACGCTAATTTGAGCATTACAGTGTTTTCTCCACGGGGAAACTTATTACATGGAAAGCCCTTTGCTCCCCACTGAAATTACCCATCAGTTGTTCTTTCCTTTTCCTGATTCCGGCATATAAGGGTTTGTTCACGTCACGTACCATGGAGCTGTGAGTTTCATTTCTGTCTCCCGTGCCTCTTTAGGATTACATTTACATCCTAACTGTAAAAATGGATATCCACTTAATAGTACAAACCTGAGCGATGTCTGATGGCTGTCATGTTTGTGCCAGGATTTCTCGCAGCTAATGTTTAAATTGCTTGTTATCTCTTTTTCATTTTTTAAGCTTGTTATGTCAATATTAAAATTTTCTTTATTCTTTAAATAATTATGTATTTTCATCAATTTTGTTTAATTTTGTGTAAAACGCCTCACCTGACTAGAATGATCCTGTGCTTAAAGTAAGGCGGTTGGCATTCATTGCCCCCTCCCTCTTTCTTAGTGGCATTTTATACCATTCTGCCTTTCTCTCCCTGGGACAGAGCCTTGAGGTTTGGATTGTTAGGTCCTCACAGGACTTTCAAATGGGATTTTGTTATTTTGTCAATTAGGCCATGACACCTCAGACAGGGCTTGCCAATAGAACCAGCATCCTCAATCTACCCCCTTGGTCCATCTGGTCCAATTACTACTCAGCTCTGTCCACCCCTCTTCCACTGGCTGAATTCTGCCATTGCTCATTCCTCTTGAACCAAAGTCATCTAGATGATGTCAACCACCAGCTTATTGCGAGCTGAACCACTAAACCTGAGGATGCCAAAATGATTCCAAAATGAGTTCGCTGGGAAATCCCTGCAGCTGACATCCACTGGGATGTTCCAGGCACTCCATCCCCTCTGCTTGCAGTCAAGGATGAGGGTTTTATACCTCCTGAGCTTATGTTCATGTGCCTCCTCAACCCATTCCTGCCCAAGAACCTGCAGATCCAGGAGGGCCACCAGCTTTATTGTGGTGGACCAAAGAACAATGCTGCAGTGCCATTTCTATGCCTGACAATTTGCTCTACCAACATTTTGTGGGTGGTTTCCTAAGTGAAAGGGCCATCTCTCTGTCTCCTACTATGGGCTGCCCGCTGCTCTATAAAGGCAGAAGAGACGGGCAGTTAAATGGGGCATATTGGGTATGCTTGGTGTTTGTGAGTTTGCTTGTGTTTTGCTTATTGTTATTATTGAATTACTGGATTTTTTTACTTTCTTGCTCTGCTTTTTGACCACTCTGTTCAGATTGTATTTTGGGACTCAGAGTGTGGTTGTTACCTGGTGATGTCTATGAATCGCTGACTTCAAGCAGTCATTGCATGCAAGGGATATGCAACAAAGTCCTAAATATGACGACTTTAACAGACCTTCAATTGCTGTGTCCCAAACATTATGATGCCCAGAAATGTGAGGACCATGTAGAAAAAGTGTTGTTGTTTCTACATGGTGTGACCAAAATGTATGCAAATACCTTTAAATTAAAGTCTGCAATGTGCACTTCAATCACATCTGAATTGTTTGATTTGTAATTTTAGACTGAGGAGCAGAGGGGTAAGTCAAGAAAAACATGTGTGTTTGTCCTAAACGTGATGGAGGGCACTGAAGTCTATTATCCAGGACACCAGTGGCTCATCCACCTGCTTATCTCTGAGTTTACCTCTTAACAGGGATGACTGGTATTGAAGGTGCTGGAGAAATCAAAAGACATAAACCTCACAGCGCTTGAAACTTAGTTCAGGCGAGAATATTCCTAATGGAGCACATTGATAATTGCATCCAGGTAATAATGCATGCATAATATAAAGCAATATATGTAGTATGCCTCCTGAACGATGGGATCTACTGACCCCAAAGGGTAGAAGCAAGCAGAGGTATCTTATAAAATAATGAAACCCATCTGAAGAATCACAAACATCTGTGATGCCAATTGTCACAAACATTATGGTGCTCTGAAATGGGGGGTGGGGGGGGGCATGTAGAAAAACTGTTGTCATTTCTACATGCTGTGACCAAAATGTATCCATCCATCCATTATCCACCCTGCTATATCCTAACTACAGGGTCACGGGGGTCTGCTGGAGCTAATCCCAGCCAACACAGGGCAGGGCACCAGCTCACCGCAGGGCACACACACACACTAGGGACAATATAGGATTGCCAATGCACCTAACCCTGCATGTCTTTGGACTGTGGGAGGAAACCCATGCAGACACGGGGAGAACATGCAAACTCCACACTGGGAGAACCAGGGAAGTGAACCCGAGTCTCCTAACTGCGAGGCAGCAGCGCTACCACTGTGCCACCGTGCTGCCCAAAAAATGTATATAAATCCTCTTAAATGAAAGTCTGCAATGGGCATTTCAATCACGTCTGAATTGTTAGATATGTAATTTTAAACTGTGGATCAGAGGGCTAAATCAGGGAAAAATGTGTACTGTATTTGTTCTAAACATTATGGAGGGCACTGCATATACACTGAATAAATGATTTGCTCAGAGCCTTGCAGTGAATTGAAGGCTGGAATTACCCTCGCCACTAGATACTGTAGATGGTACTTTATTGATCCCTGAAGGGAAATTGACTTCCTCCAGCAGCAACTAGGAACATAAAAACATAATGCAAAACAGTAAAAAAGTGCAAACTATTACATAAGAACTATACACATAATATATTAATAATAATGATATAATAATAAAAAGAAATATTGTCTCCATGCCAATGAGTCTGAGATACAGCGGATTCAGAAAGTGTGCAGGCTATTGTACTTTCAGCGCTCTTTATTGTGTTGTAGATTTAATTTAAATTAAAAAATATTCACTATTTTTGCCCATCGATCTACACTTAAATAGCCCACATTGACAAAGTGCAAACATAAAAGGTTTGCCAATTTATTACAAATTAAAAATTGAAATCTCTCATGCAATAAGTATTCATACCCTATGGTATGACAGGCCAAATTGTACTCTGATGCATCCTGTTTCCTTTAATTCTTTTGGAGATGTGGCTACAACATGATTGGGGGTCCACCTGTAGCAAATTGAATTTGGCTTTTTTGGCACTGATTCAAAAGAAAGACTCCCTAATGTCAAAATGAAAACAAATCTCTGCAACATAGCATACATTAATTACAAATATAAAATACGAAATAAGGATTCACCCACTTCAAATCAGGATTTAGTAGGTGGCCGTCAGGACAACCTTGAGTCTGTGTGCACAGGTCTGTCGCTCTCTGTCAGTCCTGCACATCTGGACTCTTCTCATTGCCTCATTACCTGCTCTGTCAGGTGTCATGGAGATCACAAGTGAACAGCCTTTTTTAACTTCTTCTTCTTCTTTCGGCTGCTTCCATTAGGGGTTGCCACAGCGGATCATCTTCTTCCATATCCTTCTGTCCTGCATCTTGTTCTGTCACACCCATCACCTGCATGTCCTCTCTCAGCACATCCATAAACCTCCTCTTAGGCCTTCCTCTTTTTCTCTTGACTCGCAGCTCTATCCTTAGCATCCTTTTCCCAATATACTCAGCATCTCTCCTCTGCACATGTCCAAACCAACGCAATCTTGCCTCTCTGACTTTGTCTCCCAACCGTCCAACTTGAGCTGACCCTCTAATGTCCTCATTTCTAATCTTGTCCATCCTCGTCACATCCAATGCAAATCTTAACTTCTTTAACTCTGCCACCTCCATCTCTATCTCCTGCATTCTGGTCAGTGCCACCGTCTCCAACCCATATAACATAGTTGGTCTCATTACCGTCCTTTAGACCTTCCCTTTCACTCTTGCTGATATCCGTCTGTCACAAATCACTCCTGACATCTTCTCCACCCATTCCACCCTGCCTGCACTCTCTTTTTCACTTCTCTTCCACAATCCCCATTAGTCAGTACTGTTGATCCCAAGTATTTAAACTCATCCACCTTCGCCAACTGTACTCCCTGCATCCTCACCATTCCACTGACCTCCCTCTCATTCACACACATGTATTCTGTCTTGTTCCTACTGACCTTCATTCATCTCCTCTCTAGAGCATATCTCCACCTCTCCAGGGTCTCCTCAACCTGCTTCCTACTATCACTACAGATCACAATGTCATCAGCAAACATCATTGTCCACGGGTACTCTTGTCTAATCTCGTCTGTCAACCTGTCCATCACCATTGCAAATAAGAAAGGGCTCAGAGCCGATCCATGATGTAATCCCACTTCTACCTTGAATGCATCCGTCGCTCCTACCGCAGACCTC
Organism: Erpetoichthys calabaricus; assembly: GCF_900747795.2. Classification (NCBI taxonomy): domain Eukaryota; kingdom Metazoa; phylum Chordata; class Cladistia; order Polypteriformes; family Polypteridae; genus Erpetoichthys; species Erpetoichthys calabaricus. Next base: position 19,396,632 of record NC_041406.2, on the reverse strand, counting down.
ACCACTGTCACACTTCCCACAGCCTTTTTTAACATTACCCACAAATTCTAATTTGGACTGAGATCTGGACTCCAACTCAGCTAGTCCAGGACATTTACTTTGTTGTTTTGAAGACATTCATGTGTAAATTTGGCTTTATGCCTGGGCTCATTGTCTTGTGTCACACATGTGCGTTTGGGGGACAGCTAAAGGGCCTGAATAATAGTAATTCCATGCCAGACAAGGGGGCAGTGAGGTGCACTGACTTTCTTTCTCAATCCCTTGCAGACCATCCACGGGAAATCCCACATGATTCTGGTGCCACAGATGACGTCACTTCCATTTATGGCACCTTTGATGACGTCACTTGTGTTCTTGGCATATAAAGCCGCCATCTTTGGCAACCAAAGTCAGTTCTGTTTTGGAGTCGGACATGCGAACATCTTAGTTACTTAACCCTTTTGCAGCCAGAGCACATTATATGGGTGGCTACCCCAAACCTTTTGTTGACTTGTGTTGTTTTTATGACAGTGGCGTAGTCGGCAGGATCTCCCATGCAAGGAATTGAGAAAGAAAGTCAGTGCACCTTTCTGCCCCCTGGCCTGGCGTGGTATTACTATGATTTAGGCCCTTTAGCTGTCTCCCAATCACACGTGTGTGACACTTGCTAAAAAAAAATCTCCTACTATGCAGGTTTCTTGCAGACTTCATCGGGTTTTCCTCTAGGATTTCCCAGTATTTTGTTGCAATCATTTTACCCTGCTTCACAGCAGGGATGGTGTGTTCGACAATGTGCAGTGCAGGTGTTTAGTCTGATGTCCAAAAAGTCATCAGACCATAGGACCTTCTTTCAGCTGACTTCAGAGTCTCCCATGTGCCTTCTGGCAAACCTTAGGCCAAGATACTATGTGCATTTCTTTTCTTTGCCACTGTCGAATAAAGCTATGGCAAGTGAGCACCCAGTCAATGGTTGTTGTCTGCACAGTCTCTCCAATCTGAAAGTTCTCTTGGTGGCCTTCCTCACTAGTCTTCTTCCTGCACAACCACTCAGTTTTTGTGGATGGCCTGCTCTATGCAGATTTACAGCTGTGCCCTTCTCTTTTCATTTCCTAATGGTTGAGTTTTCTGGACTCCTAAGGATATTCAGGGACTTGGATGCTTCCTTATCTCCATCCCTTGATGTTTCATGAAGTTGCTTGGAGTGTTCTTTCATCTTCATTGCATCGGTTAGCTCACAATACTGACTCACCACAAGTTGGTGTAAGTAAGTGGACGCTAGGAGGCAGTCTTGCCCACCTTTTTGCCAACAGACAGACACGCAGGGCACAGGGTAAAAGCACAAAGAAGATATATTTTTAATTATTTTCTTCCTGCAAAGTGCCACCAAAGCACCACAGCCACAATATTAAGCACAATAAACACAATACTCTTTCTCCTCCACCTCCCAGTAAGCGTTGTCCACCTCCTCCTCGCTTTCTGCGTCTCCAGCAGTCCTTTAAATAGTCCTTGACCCGGGCTATGGAAAATATACGAGTCTCCAAGTCCCCCTGCAGCATCTCCTGGTGGCACCAACGGCATCCAGCAGGGCTGAAAAGCCAAACTCCAAATCCCATGTTGCCCTGTGGGAACCTGGAATACCACAATGCTGCAGGGACATCACCGACTGGCGTCTTGGGGGATGCAGTGTCCCTCCATAGCGGCTTTCTCCTCTTTGGGCATCCCAGCTTGGTTGAGCAGCCGGCCGTCCACCACATGGCCCATCCACATAAATTTGCATTTATGCTACAGTCAACTGACTCCCCCGGCAGATGATCTATATTGAATTTGTTAAGTGACTTGAGAAACCAATTGGTGCACCAGTGGTGATTTAGGGATGTCATGCTGTCTTCTACTGTGACCAGTAGGTCCAGGGTCCAGTAGGTCCTGTAATACAGCTGACTTTCCTAATCAGTTTAGGCAGCCCACAGCAGTACACTGCCCATGATGGAACATCCATGCCAGCTTGTCACGTACATGAAAGGACCAGATACCAAAGGGTGTGTCAAATCCTACAAGCACACTCTCTGTCTGTTGGCCTGATATATGAGTATTAGAAGTGTGGGATTAAACTGGAGTACCCAGAGAAAACCCACTCAGTCACCCAAACAGTGACTTTGGACCTCTGCTGAACAGAAGTCCCTAGAGCTTTAAAAATCCGCCCAGTGACTTTCTAAAGTCTTGTTAAAAATCCATCAAGAACAGATCCCTTTTTAAAATACTTTCACTATAACAGCATTCCATCGCCCGATTTTCTTGTTATGCTGGTTTAAATGAATTGTCATGACTACAGTAATGCTTGAAATAAACACATCTATGACAGACTTATTACATTTCGATAATAAAGGTTAAGAAATAATACACCAGACAGGGAAGAAATTTTATAGCCACTGCCAGCAGAAAACATCTAAATAAGTTGTAAGAGTGCATGAAGTAAGTTAAATAGAAGACAAAATGTCGGTGAGTCAGTCACTCAGCTATTTGCTAACCTAATTAAAAATGTGCAGATTACAAAATCGGAGCCCCAACAGGTGAATGAGGTATACATGTTTTACTGAACACAAGAGCAGTTCATATCATTTCTCAGGGACGTACAGTGGAACCAAGGTTTACGAACGTCTCGGTACACGAACAACTCGGTTTACGACCAAAAAGTTCACCAAACTTTTGCCTCGGTTCACGACCACACACTCGGTATACGAACAAGCCAGGTTCCCTTTCGGTTTGTACATGTTCAGTCTCTCCCTGTGCATTTCCTGTGCAGCGAGCAAGAGAGAGAGCGAGAGAGCGCGGCACACACACACACACACACACACACACACAGATGCAGCGCAAGAGAGAGGCAGCGTGAGAGACAGAGGCACACACACAGGCAGCACAAGACAGAGAGAGTCGGGCACACACACAGGAGCACGCGCGAGAGAGGCGCACGCGCGCACACACACAGGAGCGCTCTAGAGAGACACACACACAGGCGCTCCAGGCTCGCAAAAGAGAGACGCACACACACACAAGCACGGGAGAGAGAGGCGCGCACACACACAGGAGCGCGCTAGACAGACAGACACACACACAGGCGCTCCAGGCTCACAAAAGAGAGATGCACGCACACACACACAGGCGCGAGAGTGAGCAAACGAGGGACGCATAAGGTAGAGAAGGCTTGTTTTTGTTTTCAGTTTTATTTACAGTGATCTGTTCATAGCCTGCATTGTTGTTGTTATTTTTCTTGGTGGTTTATTAAATTACGGATTTTTCAAATGTTCATTTTTTCCCCTGTGCTTAAAACTCGTTAAAAAAAGTGTTTTTAGTGAGCAGTTCCTAGCACTATAGCGCTAACTATTGCAGTGTTAGTTTTCTCTGTTGTTCAAGGTTTTCTCAGTGTTATTCAATGTTTTTACATTTAGTTTACCATTATGCTGTGCATTCTATGGTATAATTAACTATATTTGTGCTTAAAAACTAAAATATATATATATATATATATATATATATATATATATATATATATATATATATATATATATATATATATATATATATACATACAGTTCGTACAGTCTGGAACGGATTTACATACAATCCTATGGGAGAAATTGCTTCGGTTCACGACCAACTCGGTTTACGACCAGAGTTTTTGAACGCATTATGGTCGTGAACCGAGGTTCCACTGTATATAACAAATCTTGTCCTGTTCTTGTTGACTGTCCTGGATAGAAGAACACATGCTGGTGACTTTGGAAAGAGGGTCTGATGGCTGGAGTGGAACCTTCATGATGGAGACAACTAGGCTTAATCATGAGACAGAATGTCTAGGAGAACATCGTAATTACAAGTTGTTCAGGTCCATTCTTCTCTCAGCTAAGGTTTTAAGGTTATCGTTACTATTCACCTGGATTACTTACTTTTCTAAGGCTACTGGATATTTAAACATAATATTTTAACAGGTTGACAGATAAGAATAGACAGGAGTCCCCATGGACTATGATGTTTGCTGATGACATTGTGATCTGTAGTGATAGTAGGAAGCAGGTTGAGGAGAGGTGGAGATCTGCTCTAGAGAGGAGAGGAATGAAGGACAGTAGGACCACCAAGACAGAATACATGTGTGTGAATGAGAGGGAGGTCAGTGGAATGGTGAGGATGCAGGGAGTACAGTTGGCGAAGGTGGATGAGTTTAAATACTTGGGATCAACAGTACAGAGTAACGGGGATTGTGGAAGAGAAGTGAAAAAGAGAGTGCAGGCAGGGTGGAATGGGTGGAGAAGAGTGTCAGGAGTGATTTGTGACAGACGGGTATCAGCAAGAGTGAAAGGGAAGGTCTACAGGACGGTAGTGAGACCAGCTATGTTATATGGGTTAGAGACGGTGGCACTGACCAGAAAGCAGGAGGCAGAGCTGGAGGTGGCAGAGTTAAAGATGCTAAGATTTGCATTGGGTGTGACGAGGATGGACAGGATTAGAAATGAGTACATTACAGGGTCAGTTCAAGTTGGACAGTTGGGAGACAAAGTCAGAGAGGTGAGATTGCTTTGGTTTGGACATGTGCAGAGGAGAGATGCTGGGTATATTGGGAGAAGGATGTTAAAGATAGACCTGCCAAGCAAGAGGAGAAGAGGAAGGCCTAAGAGAAGGTTTATGGATGTGGTGGGAGAGGACATGCAGGTGATGGGTGTGACAGAGCAAGATGACGAGCACAGGAAGATATGGAAGAAGATGATCTGCTGTGGCAACCCCTAATGGGAGCAGCCGATAGAAGAAGAAGATTTTAACACTGGTATCTTAATGGAGGTGTACTACAATGAGTTGTTTTGATATTTATTGGGAATGGGTTCTCGCAATGATAGCTGCTTTCCCTCCCAATATGACTAGTGGGGGACATAACAATATCCTAAACCCCAGACACAACTATGCACAGACAGTCACAGGTTCAAATACAAAATATTTTCATTTTACAACAATACCTTCAACAGGCTCTTTCCCACTTTGCCCAGCACAGCACCATATACACAGAACAGAATAAACTCCTTCTATTGCCTGCCAACGTGCGTTGTCCACCTGGGTGTAGTTCCAATGCCACACAGCACTACATGATGGCAGTACTTCCGGGTCAGGTGGAAGCCCCTCGAAATTGGGAGTGCTCTCCCCTGGTGATACCCACGGCACCCAGCAGTGTTGTCCAAAGCGACAACAGCTCCCAATCCACCATGCGGGTTTAGGCATGGATACATTGGGCCAGGAGTGCCTCCACCTAGTGTATTGGGGTTCTGTAGTAGCGTGGATGGCTGTCTCCCCTTATCCACCCAGTTTATAGTTTTGTCCAGGAATAAGAATGCTCTCCATCCTGGACAGAACATTCCAATGCCCCGTCCTATTACACCAGCCTTTAAACAGGTTTTCATATAAACACGACACAGGTTTTGAGGTAAGGAAGACAACATTCCAAGGTAAGGATACTCAGACATCATGGCACCAGAGATTGGCAGCATGCTTCGTGTTGAGTAATAAGTAAGAGTTTCATTGTACTCTGAAAATATGAGCATAATCCACCTTAATAAAAGGACAAGTGCCTGTGTGTGTGTATCTGTGTGTCCTTCCTGTTGCTGTGTTCATGTTTTTCTCCATTTGAGACTCGCATAAATAGTACTAGTGTCTGTGATACTCCATCTGTTGGAATGAAAAATACAATGCATTTTATTACTGCTGGCATTACAAGATGTATTTCAATAGATCAGGGGTTTCCAACCTTTCTTCGCCTGAGAGCTACTTTTACAAAATGAAAATGGCCGAGAGCTACTAATCTTTTCTAATGTTTATTCTCATAGCTTATTTCAACCCAAACAAACTGAATAAGCTTGTTTTGCCTGAACATTTACAAAATGTTGGTGTCCACAAGTCACATTTTGCATTAAGACATCACAAAAAAATATTTAGTTCACCTGCAAGTGCATTTTGTATGTCTGTATGAATTTTCTAGTGTATCTCACACTATTGAATTAAAACATGAATGCTGTCAAAACAAAACAATGCAATTCCAAATACACAGTGTGATATTAGCCTGGACACCACCAGTCAGAGACCGCATCTTTATCAAGAATGCCTTTTATTTTGTCTTCCACAACAACACAAGTCACAGTCCCGCACACCAACACAGTGCCTATAGCCCCAGTCACCTCTCTCCTGGGCCTTCTCTCTCCTTGTCCCTGGGCCACCTGCACTCTCTCTCCAGGAGCTTCGTCCTGCTCCCGACTCCAGCTCACTGACAGGAGGGAGGCGGCTCCCTTTATCCTCACCTGGATGAGCTCCAGGTGATCTACCTGACGTCACGTCCTGATGTGGCGGAAGCATCAGGAGAGCACCCTGGAAGGATCGTCCTCCATGGATGTGGCGGAAGTGTATAAGTCCCGGGCTCCATGAGGCTCAGGGCACCCCCTGGCGGTTACCAGAGGGTGCCCAATGGTCTTGAGCCTCCCTGCTCCCCTTCCGTGGGCCTCTTCTACTCCAGGACGGTTGCCCCCTCGTGGCCTAGAGGACAAACAAGCCACAACCCAGTCCTTCCAGGCGTCCCGGCCGGGTCTGACTCCCAGCCGCATACCACAACATTTATTCATTTGTCATATTGTTCCATGTCACTGTTTCACTTTATTCACATGTCCAGTCGCATGTCTGATGTGTTAGTTGGTCAGATGACTGGCACTGCATGGAGTCAACAAGAGAGGCAGGTGTCTGGTGGAGTGGAGTCACTGAGGTTCACTCTTCTGGAGTCATTTAAATGTTCGTCTCTCAGTCTTGTTCTGAACTTTAATTTCATGACATTCATGTCAGACTCACAGAGGTACGGAGACCCAAACAAAGCAGACATTTTCAGAGGTGCTTGCTGAAGATTCTTATAGTTATCTGGCTCTACTAAGCTCCAGAAATGCTGAGAATGCTGCACATTATTTTGAAAGTTTACTAATATATAATATACTAGCTGATTACCCAGTGGCTTCACTCACTGAGTGCAAGGGAAAAAAATCAAATGTAGTCTATAAGTTATTAAACAGTAAAACATTAACATTTAAGAAGTAAAGATACATTGAGCACTACTGGAGTGGTTTCGGGTTAACTACATTTTAAAGGTGCTATAACACAACAGGTAAGTAGTACTAACAGCAGCTAAAATGTATTTGGATCATCTCTCTGTAGTAGATCACTTGTGAAAGGCGCTACACGACTGCTGTGGTATAGAAATTACATTTTCTATGTGATCGTCCAAATTTCTGCCTGACAACCTTGCACTACGTGCCTGTGATTAACTTCTTAAAATAATTAATCACAAAAGCAACCCTGAATGTTTGCGGGGTTTTAGTGACCTGAACTCACCTCAAGGGACAGAAAGTAGTTGTGTAGAGCATTTTACAAACAGAGTTGTGCTTCGATGGCGCCGATTACACTCATTTGAAAAGATTTCCACTCTCCCAAGAGCCGACACAAACAATGCGAGAAGAGAGGATGCTGCCCAAAACTGCGGAGCTCTTGACCCGGCAGAGCAGCCCGACATTCAACACATTCCAAATCAACATTATACATAGTTATTGTCTGTTTTTCTGTTTTTCACCTGCATTGTTATCATTTTTTAATTTAATATTATTTATTGTATCAGTATGCTGCTGCTGAAGAATGTGAATTTCCCATTGGGATTAATAAAGTATCTATCTATCTATCTATCTATCTATCTATCTATCTATCTATCTATCTATCTATCTATCTATCTATCTATCTATCTATCTATCTATCTATCTATCTATCTATCTATCTATCTATCTATCTATCTATCTATCTATCTATCTATCTATCTATCTATCTATCTATCTATCTATCTATCTATCTATCTATCATTCCGCACCTCCCAGCGTCCACTTTGTTCTCACGACCCCTCGCAGCTGAAGGCGGTCTCGTCTTCATATTGTTTACAGCTCGGCGCAATTAAAAAGTAGAAAGACGCAAAGCTGTTTTCCTCATCTCTTCTACTATCAAGTACTGCCAACTAAAAAAAAGTTACAATGTGGCAGTTTCCGCGACAGTCACATGGATGAATAAATAAAACGTCTCTGTCAGAATGTGCCTGGCGGCGGACGGCTCAGCTCTGTAGTCCAGAGAGGAGGGCTGGGAGAGGGAGACGTGGGGCGCACTTCTATGGGATAGATCGGCGTGTTTGTGTTTACTTCTTTTCAATATCAGTAAAATAACTCTCACACAAATAATAACAGTTCGTAAAGATGATATAAAAATGGCGTCCACAAACGAAGTGATTAGTTCCTGTATTATAATTTGTTCTGTGGTGATACGTAATTTCCGTTTCATACGTAATTTCCATATCACGTGGTCATACGTAATTTCCGTTTCAAACGCGAAAAGAATTTTATATATATAGATAAAATCCAATGTCTCACTGTCTGTATGTCTGTCCACTTTTCATGAGAGAACTACTTATCGGGTTGTTTCTATAATTTGCTTGAACATTCCAGTTGATTTTGTGACTTCTCTCATTTCGCTATGCATCATAGTTCGCTTGCGGTACTGATTTATTTGCGTGAATCCGAGAAACACGCAGCAGGCCGATGAGAGGGGCCTTCCTCACTCAGTCGCCAGCTTCGGGGTGTGTCCCTTAACTCTGCTTAGCTAGCGAACAAGAGAACAATTGAATTCAACTTTGTCTGATATTTAAAATAAAGTGTTACTTAGGTCTTGATGAGTTTGAGTCTGGATATTCTCTTAAGTGTATGCCATATTGAAAAGATAGATTGCAATTCAGATTGCGGATCGTGATTTTGTGTTAAAAGGATCGTGATATGATTTTTTGGAAAGATCGCCCACCCCTAATTTGAGTCAAGTTTTCAAATTTATGTAGGATTCATTAACCCTTTGGCGAGCTACTTGGAAAGGGGCTTAGCTTGTGAGCGACGTGTTCGAGACCCCTGCAATAGATGGTGAACTGGAAACATGAATGGTGAATATGCTGAGGTCTGCGTTGGTTATTTAGATTTCAACATGTCTTAGACCGGTACCATAATTAGTGATCTCATAAACCCATAATGAAAAGTCTGTGTGGAACTCTGATGGAAGGATATCAGTAGAAAGGACACGGTGTGTTTAGAAGCATAAGTATTCGTTCCCTTTAAGTTTGGATTTAGTAGATGGCTGACATGACGTTTAATATGATGCCCCTAAATCATCACTGGTGTAGCCAATTAGTTTTAGAAGTTACAGATTTAGTTCAATGGAGATTACCTGTCTAGGGTTTCAGTTGATTGTCATATAAATGTACCTGAACGCGGAAGAGCCAGCTTGTGGGGAGAAAGTATGGTGGGCTAACTAATACAATGAAGACAAAAGAAACCATTCAAGCAACTCCATGAAATGCACAAGTCAATAGATGGGGACAAGAAAATATCCAAGTTACTAAATACCCAGTTACGTCTGTCATTTGGAAAAGGAAAATAGTATGGCACAGCTGGAAATCTGCTAGAGCAGGCCGTCCGCAAAAGCTGAGTGATGGTCCTAGAAAAACACAATGGAGGAAGGACCTCAAGACACCTCTGAGAACTCTGAAGGAGATACAAGTTACAGTGAATAAGACTGGAGAGACTGTGCAGGCAACAGCTGTTGGACGGGTGCTTCACCAGTCGCAGCTTTATTGGAGACTGGAAAAGAAAAAAAAATCACTGTTACATAAACACAGGACATCTCGTTATAAGGGACATGGAAGACTCTGATGTTAGCTGGGAGAAGGTTCTATTGTCTGATGAAACCAAAATCGAGTTGTTTAGCCATTGGGCCTAATGCCATGTATGAACATTGCATACTATCAACAACACATCATCTCCACAATGAAGCATGGTGGTGGCAACATCAGGCTGTGGAGATACTTATTTGCAACAGGCCTGGAAAAGCTGTGAGGAAACAATGAATGCTGCAAAATATTTAGAAGTCCTGGAGGAAAACATGATACAGTCTGCAAGAAACCTGCACCTTGGAGGATTTGTTTTCAGAGGAAGACAAGGACCCCAAGCCAAATCTACAGATGCATTGCTTCAATACAACAATGTGAATGTCCTGAAGTGGCCAAATCAGAATCCAGATCTCAAACCAATTGAGAATTTGCATCTAAAGTTTCAAAAGGCTGTTAACTCGGGATCAACATAACACCTGATGGAGCTTGAGAAGTTTTGTAAAGAATAAGAATGGAGAGAAATGGCAGTGTGGAGATGTGCATAGTTGATAGAGATGGACCTGTGCACACAGACTCAAGACTGTCATGGGTGCCATCTGCTAAATATAGACTTGACGGAAGCGAACACTTGCGTAATCAATTATTTAGTGTTTAATATTTGTAATTAATTTAGATCACTCTGTAGAAATTTGTTTTCACTTTTGACACTAAAAAGTCTTTAGATCAGTGTCAAAGGGCCAAATTAAATCCACTGTGATTCAATGTTGTATATCAATAAAATGTGAAAGCTTCCAAGATATGTGAATATTTAGTGCCATAATACTAATAATAGCTCCCCTTGTGACATCAGGGGATTCTTATGTTAACCTTACTATTCTTAGAAATCACCTTAGTCAATGGGTGGGCCTTTCTGGTAGTGTCTTAAATGGGTTTGAGGCCTACCTGGCAGGTGGAAAATTCTTTGTTAGTTGTGGTAATTTTACTTCAAAGACACATGGTATTCTATATGGTGTTCTTTTCGATTTACATGCTTCCATTAGGTCAGATTATCTCGGGGCATAACGTGAGCTACCACAGCCATGCTGATGACACACAACTATCAATAGCACCTGATGACCCCGACTCTCTTGATTCACTGACACAATGTGTTACTTGTGTTTCTGAATGGATGAGTAGTAATTTTCTCAAACTAAATAAGGATAAGGATAGTGATTGGCAAAAATGGATATAATGAGGTTATTAGAAATAAACTTGATCCATTAGGATTAAAAGGCGGAGGTAAAGAATTTAGGGGTAGCTATTGACCTGAATTTTAAATCACATATTAATTAGATTACTAGGACAGCATTTTTTCACTTAAGAAATATAAAAAAAGTTAGACCTCTTATAACATTGCAAGGTGCTGAGAAATTAGTTCACACTTTTGTTTTCAGTCAGCTAGATTACTGTAACGCACTCCTCTCTGGACCACCAAAAAAAGACATCAATTGATTGCAACGAGTGCAGAATACAGCTGCTAGAATCTTAACTAGGAAAAGAAAATCCAAGCACATCACCCCAGTTTTGATGTCACTACACTGGTTACCTGTGCCATTTAGAATTGACTTTAAAATACTGCCTATGGTTTACAAAGCCTTAAATAATCTCGCTCCATCCTATATTTCATAATGTCTTTCACCTTACACTCCAAATCGTAACCTTAGATTTTCACATGAGCGTCTGCTTATAATTCCAAGAGCTAAACTTAAACGAAGTGGTGAGACGGCCTTCTGCTGTTATGCACCTAAAATCTGGAATAGTTTACCGATAGAAATTCGCCAGGCTAATACAGTAGAGTGCTTTAAAACACTGCTAAAAACCTATTATTGTAGCATGGCTTTCTCATAGCTTCATTTTAGTTTATTCTATCCTGATATTCTGTATATGCATTTAATTATTATTATCATTCATGGTGGCTCCGAAATCTGTACTAACCCCTACTTTCTCTGCTGTTCTTTAATCCGGTTTTCTGTGGTGGTGATCAGGGCGCCATGCAGCCCCTACATTGATGGATTGAAGGCCAGAGGTCCACATGACCATCATTATTAAGTTCTTCCACGTGAAGCCTGTAAACCATGAGGACTGATTTAGATCATTTATGTTAGGTAGAATGCCTAGTGGAGGCTGGGTGGTCTTGCACCCCTGGAACCCCTGCAGATTTTGTTTTTTTCTAAAGCTGTCTGGAGTTTTTTTTTGTTTTTTCTGTCCTCCCTGGCCATCGGACCTTACTTTTATTCTGTTTTAATTAGTATTGCCTAATTTAATTTTTATATTTTGTCTTTTTTCTCTTTCTTCATCCTGTAAAGCACTTTGAGCTACATCATTTGTATGAAATGTGCTATATAAATAAATATTGTTGTTGTTGTTTTGATATCTTCTTTCTAGATGCTGCTGCATAGCTATGGTGGTAGGCAAAAATGCCCTTGTCGTGGCTTTGTTTACCCGCTGCCATTTTCCCATTACTCAAGTAGATATATTTCAATCCAAGATTTTTTAATCAACTTAACCGAGTAACTCAATCACTTGTGAAACCCCAAAACACGACACTATCAGATCCACCATAGACAGGTGGACCACCACATTTGTGTCACACTGACCTTTAGTGAGAGATTTAAAATTGAAAATGTAAATACATACTTTACATCGAAAGCCGAACCTGTGGATTTGTGACTCATGCCAACAGGCAGCCTGTTGCTAGAAAGCACATACACAGCCAATTACTGTCCCCCCTATGGAGCTTAGCCAGTCTCCTTCAGTATAATTCTGGTGAAAATTCATTGATAACTTGACAAGCTTATTTATTCTTATATTATTCAGCATCCCAAATCTTAGCAGATGATGTCATACAATGGATCTGTGACCTATTTTTAATTTATTTGAAGTCACCATGGAAACAGTATCCAGGGAAACTCCAAAGTTAGTAGGCTTCTCAAAGAAATCATTTAATGACCTGATCTTGCTGTATGCCTCCTAAAACCTTTCTGCAGAAAGAGGAGTGTGAACAATTCCTTCTTGTTTTACATCATAGATGGATTCTGCAGGCACCACTCTTTTAAAACGGTGCTGTCAATGCAGTCTGTTACTATGGAGTATGAGGAGGAGGTCAGAAACAACAAAAGGGCCAACCCACAGACACAGCATACTGTATGTAATCAGGGTCTTATTTTTACTGGAGGTAAACAGCCCACATGAGCTCACACTACAAGGAGAACATATCAGGATTAAAAAGATAATACAATTTGTAATTAAAAGGAACTCTATCCTGTTGTGTGGTCTTGCTAAGTGCTGGCTATTTAGACTGAAATGAAAGCTTTCTAGTTGAGCACTTTATTTAATAAATGGCTCAGTTACCTGTGACAACATCCCAGCTTACCCTTCCACACAATCAGAGTTGTGACCCCTGCACACTGCCAGAATGAAGCAACCTGGTACACCTTTGGCTTTACTACAATAAGGGAGACAGTGGCACTGTGACCACTTAGGAAAGCTTTTGGGCCACAGCCGTTCCATTATTTCTATAAAAAAACAGGGCTCCTGTTGGATTACAAAATTTAATCATGATTAATCAAATGATTAAAAATTGTAATCGAAATTAACTACATATTACAGTGATCCCTCGCTATATCGCGCTTCGCCTTTCGCGGCTTCACTCCATCGCGGATTTTATATGTAAGCATATTTAAATATATATCGCGGATTTTTCGCTGCTTCGCGGGTTTCTGCGGACAATGGGTCTTTTAATTTCTGGTACATGCTTCCTCAGTTGGTTTGCCCAGTTGATTTCATACAAGGGACGCTATTGGCAGATGGCTGAGAAGCTACCCAGCTTACTTTTCTCTGTCTCTCTTGCGCTGACGTAGGGGGGTGTGAGCAGGGGGGCTGTGTGCAGCTGCTTCCTGAAGGACAGGCTGCACGGTGCTTCGCATACTTAAAAGCTCAAAGGGCACGTATTGATTTTTGACTTTGTTTTTCTGTGGCTCTCTCTCTGTCTCTTCTTGCTCCTGACAGAGGGGGTGTGAGCTGCCGCCTTCAACAGCTTTGTACCGGCGGTGCTTCGCATACTTAAAAGCCAAAAAGCCCTATTGATTTTTTTTTTGACTGCTTGCTTTGCACTCCTTTGAAAAGGAAGATATGTTTGCATTCTTTTAATTGTGAGACAGAACTGTCATCTCTGTCTTGTCATGGAGTACAGTTTAAACTTTTGAAAAAGAGACAAATGTTTGTTTGCAGTGTTTGAATAATGTTCCTGTCTCTCTACAACCTCCTGTGTTTCTGCGCAAATCTGTGACCCAAGCATGACATTCTAAAAATAACCATATAAACATATGGTTTCTACTTCGCGGATTTTCCTATTTCGCGGGTGGCTCTGGAACGCAACCCCCGCGATGGAGGAGGGATTACTGTAATCACAATTTTTACATTTTTTCAAGCATATTAAGATTTTTCACTTAACCAGAAATAACTCAATGATTAGTTTCTCTCTATTATAAAAAAAAATGTTTGGGAGAGAGACTAGGGATACGAGACGTGATCTTCTCGGAAGACAATTTGAAGTCCCGCGAGAGACACATCAACTTACTCTCAGCTCTTAAAACAACGACAAGCGACAAGCAAAACACGCAGCTCGCCAGCAGCAACAAGCCAGCAGATGATCTGACCGCTTCTCCTTGAGTGCGTTCTGCCACCCTAACCCCCCCCCCCCCCCTTCACAACGCGTGAGGCAGAGACGTGAAGTGGCAAAAGGACAGCTGCTGTACAGGCTTTAAAATGATCGACGGGCAGCGCGACAGCAGTAACAGCAGCAGAAAGACAGCAGATGATCCGACGGCATCTCCTTAGCATGTGTTCAGCTAAAGGATGCTCTTACGATAAATGTGTATGAGGGTGTGAGATACAAAAAACACAAAACAGTGCAAATGTTGCTTCAGAATAGTTCGAGTATTACCTTATGGTCACGTAGGCACAATAGAGTGAGACAGAGAGAGGTTAGGAGCACACGCTGATACAGCACATTGCCGCACCCACATAGAAAAAAAAGGCATGTGCTCCGTGGTTATTCTCTGAGGTGGGTGTTGGCAGATCATAATCTCTTGGACCAATAGCGCGAGTTTTCCGCATTTGACTTATACAACCGACATTATAAAATACCAGAAATTCTGCAGTAAAATCAAGTCCCGACTTATCCGCAGGAAAACTTATCCGTGAGTATATATACGGTAACGCAATTAATTACAGTAATTTTTAATGTGTTCAGTCGCACACGTTAACATCGATTCATTTTGCCGAGGATTAAGGAAATTGTTATAACAATAGTCTTCAACTCTTTTAATTTCCTAAAATAATCTGTAGGATTCTCAGAGATGCTTTATCCAGGTGCATTTTCATATAATGTGTAAGACACCTTCTGTTGGTGCCATTTTAATTGAGATATGATGCATTGAGAGCACCGTACAAATATTTTAAATCTGAAAATCTTAGGTTGAAAAACATAAGATTTATGCACCTAGCTTAAAACAGAGAAACATTTTGTACATCGATTAGTTTTGCTTTGCTAAGGAAAAAATAGCACTGAGAAAATAAGGGATCAGAAGAAAAGATGCATTCAAAGATTGCCAGAACATTAGAACCTAAACAAGAAATAAAAATCAAAGTCAAAAGGATGAACAAAAATACTTAACTATATGATCAAAAATGAGAACGTTCTTTGAAGAAGCGCAATGAGGTAGAGCCAGTTGAATCCCATTTGGAGCCCTTGGTATGCAGGGTTACTGGATGGACAGTACCCATCAGTTTTATTGCTATTATTGCTGTATATAACTCATTTTTAGAAAAATATTTAATGTTAATACTGTGAGTAATACTAAGTCTCAAATTGTACTTCACAAATGTCTACTAGAGGGGGAAATCCCATCAAAACCCCTACAAGGCATCAACATGGCCTTGCGGAATCATTAAAAAATAAAAGTGTAATATTACAAAAATGCTCTTCAATAACAATGATGTTCCATGGAGCACAAAGGCAAAGGGATTTGCCCTAAACAATAAGGCAATCCAAAGTAACAAAAGTCCCAATACAGAAAGCCAAAAACCAAGTTAAAAACAGAACATGAAGTAAAAAAAAATTCAGAAAATCAAATAAGCACAGCAGACCTCAAAGCACAAGAACCCACTCACCACCCCCTGGGATGTTCAAAATGAACTGGCCCTCCAGATTTATAGGGTGATTGGCAGGTGGCCCCGCCTCTAGGGGGACCACCCACAAAACAAATGAAACATAAAACAGGCAAAGAAAACACAGAAGAAAACTAACAAAAGCAACATTAACATACTGTAAATAAATAAATGGCTCAACAAAGAACAACAAAGAACAGAAAGCAAGACTCTGAACACAAGCCAGGGGAGGAATCCTAACTGAGATATACTGTAACATACAGAATCAATGTAGACCACATGGGGTAAACATTTGCAGTGCACCATCTTTTGGAATGTGTTTCAGAATGCAACCAGGAATAAAATGCATCACTGCAAGTGTTGTGACGCGCCATCTATTGGAATGACAAATGCAATGCATTGTATTACTACAGATGATAGCAATGTGCCTGTTGAACCATCGGTGGCAATGACAGAAACACAGAAACTGGACGGACACACAGATGCACAGACACCGTGACATTTATTGTTTTATTAAGGTGGAAAAAAGGTGATATCTGTCTGTTTGATGACTTAACTAAAATAGACAGTCTATCTATCTATCTATCTATCTATCTATCTATCTATCTATCTATCTATCTATCTATCTATCTATCTATCTATCTATCTATCTATTGATTATATAGTGCTTTTCTATCTATCTATCTATCTATCTATCTATCTATCTATCTATCTATCTATCTATCTATCTATCTATCTATCTATCTATCTATCTATCTATCTATTGATTATATAGTGCTTTTTATCTATCTATCTATCTATCTATCTATCTATCTATCTATCTATCTATCTATCTATCTATCTATCTATCTATCTATCTATCTATCTATCTATCTATCTATCTATCTATCTATCTATCTATCTATCTATCTATCTATCTATCTATCTATCTATCTATCTTCACAGGGTAAACTCACTGTGAACTGGTGGCATCCCTTCTTATCCTCTCCTTCAGCCAAGTAGTTCTTGTCTGTTATCACTCGGCAGCTTTATAAATCACTCCATCTAATCAATTCCTTACATGTCCACACTACGGATTTCCAAACCTCTCGGGATATCATTTCTTCAGACATTTCTGCTGATGACTTCACTCCTTCTAATCATTT
Source organism: Erpetoichthys calabaricus (assembly GCF_900747795.2). NCBI lineage: Eukaryota > Metazoa > Chordata > Cladistia > Polypteriformes > Polypteridae > Erpetoichthys > Erpetoichthys calabaricus. Next base: position 19,379,547 of record NC_041406.2, on the reverse strand, counting down.
GTTCATCTTTGCTGACCTTCCTTTGCTCCCTGACCTTCTTTCTGCACTACACTCACAGAATTCGCTAGGACTGTATTTAGTGTTAGGTGGTTGTTTTAAGGGAAGCTTTCACTCTGGATTGCTGGTAAAAACACTTTCAGAAGGATCTGGATTAACTCGTGTTTACCGAGCCATCAAGGTGATATTTGTACAGCACAACACTTGGCTTTTTAATTGAGCGAAATTCTAAATCAACATGTCCGTTTTGGTTTAGCAGGTGTGTGAAATTTTAAATATTAATTTTATTCTGGCCAAATATTCTGCATTTATGATGCCAAATTAATGGAATCTGGTTTATAACTAAGCAATTGGCAATGACTTCAACATGTTTGATAAGGTGAATCTTTGGCCTTAATTGTCCTCACTGTCACATACAGTATATTGGGAAAAATATTTGGAGCCCTTCACCATCTGCACTTTTTATTTTGCTTTAGATTTAATTTTAAATGGATCAATTTGCCATTGTTGCCCATTAATCTGTGCTTAATAACCCATAATGACAAAGTGAAAACATGTTTTTGGAAAAGGTTGCAAATTTATTAAAAATCAAAATCTGAAATCTCTCATTTATAGAAGTATTCAGACCCTTAATTCAGGAGTTTGTAAAAGCCCTTCTGGCAGCAATTCATCTGGCAGGTCCATTAGAGTGGATGGGAAGTGCCAGTAAACTACCATCGTCAGGTCTCTCCACAGATATTCTATTGGGTTTAAGTCTTTGCTTTTGCTGGGCCACTAAAGGACACTAAGGAACTCCAGCACTCCAGTCTTGGCTGTATGCTTTTGATCATTGTTTTCCTGAAACGTGAACTGTCTGGAGATCATGTGCACTCTGGAGCAGCTCTGTATTTGGCTTCACTCATCCTGCTTTCAATTCTGACCAGTCTCTTGGTCCCTGCCACTGAGAAGCACCATCATGCTTCACCTTTGTAATGGTATTAGGCAGGTGATGATCAGTGCTTTGTCTTTGTCTGACATACTGTAGTTCTCAGTGTTCTGCCTAATAAGTTCAATTTTGTCTCATCAGACCACAGAATCTTTTTCCTCATGGCCTTAAAATGCCATTTGGTAAGAGTGGCTTCCGTCTAACCACTATAGCTTAAACACCTGACCGAGGGAGCGGCCTAATGGAGCAGCCCGTTCTTTAAAATGTAAAGAAGGTCTTTAAAGAGATAGATAGATAGATAGATAGATAGATAGATAGATAGATAGATAGATAGATAGATAGATAGATAGATAGATAGATAGATAGATAGATAGATAGATAGATAGATAGATAGATAGATAGATAGATAGATAGATAGATTTATATTTGTCCCCAGGGGGGAACAGCATGGCTGCCCCATCTGTAGTACTTTGTATATGTGAGCTATAGTGCCATGGCTGTCACATCACCACACACTGTATGTTCCAGCTGTAATTATGGTATACTTTTAATATAAGAGGTAATCACGACAATAGGCAATAGCAATAAAACGGCATGTGATAGGATCATTTATAGGTGATTTTTGTCATCAGCAGATTAAAGTCCAAACAATACACGTAAAAGTGTTCAAGAAGCAAAATCTTCATTGTCCATTGTGATTGTTTAATTTCCTTGTTCATCTTCTCTACTCTGGCCATGTAATTCTTCTCGATTGTTCCCTTTACATTGTTCTCTCCCTGCCACACCCTTTGTCATATCTACTATATAACTCTAATATTCTTAGCCATACCCAATGAAGGATCAACAGCCAAAATATTAATTTCAGAACTCTCGTCTTTATGAATTTGTTTGCACCCATTTTTCCATTTTTTGCTTTTTTTTCTTTTTTGTAATAAGCCAGTTATTTGAAAAAGATAAATTAGACCTGTAATATTGCATACATTATACACATCATGATGGCTCTATAAATCATATGCACTGCTGTGAAATTATAAAATTGCCCCAAATCATTTAAATGTTTGCAGCTTGACACACTCCTGCTTTTCACATCTGACAGGTTGCCAATTATTCTGTACACAGGTACATATTAACCTAGTGAGATACAAATTAATAAGAAGACGCAAGGAGCTCCATCTTTCAGGCTGCAAATGACAAGCTGACTCAGGTGTTTTGCTCCTCATGAGGCTGATCACGACAAAAGCACAGTAATGAAGATTAATAAGAGCATTACCGTTTAAGACAATTCCATTTTTTTATCTGCCAACTATTCCTTCCATTTTGTACCTCCTTTACTTAGTTTTCTCTTTCTATTTTTCAGTCTTTTGTTTTTAATGTAACATAACATTCTTACAATGGCTTGATTCAATTTTAGTTCTCTGGTGGCTGGATGCCCTGAGTTTTTGAGCATTAAATAGTTTTTGGAATCAAACAATAAAAAAAAGTGGCTAAGAATTTAGATTAACAACCCATGGGCTGCAATTCCCATGCTGAGCTAAATGGAGACCTTGGGTAAGTAATGTACCCTGGAAGAGCGTCTACTGTCAAACCAAATGATTAAAAATGGAATGAATGACAAAGGATAACTTTAAACTACAAACTTGACTTCAATGTATTTAAGCAGGTTAAAGTATAACACTGTAAGTCGTTAAAATAAAGTGGATGGCACAGTGCCACAGTGATTAGTGCTGCTGGCTCACAGTTCAACTTTCTGTTGTTTCTGGAATAACTTTGAAGTTGTAATTACAGAACTTTCATTCACCTTTGACCAATCAGCCTTAAAGTTCATCCCTGACATCATAGTGAAGGGAGTTAGTGCCCAGAAGAACATGATTTCCATCCATCCATCCATCCATCCATCCATCCATCCATCCATCCATCCATCCATCCATTATCCAACCCATTATATCCTAACTACAGAGTCACAGGGGTCTGCTGGAGCCAATCCCAGCCAACACAGGGCGCAAGGCAGGAAACAAAACCCGGTCAGGGCGCCAGCCCACCGCAGGGCACATGATTTCCCATTTTTGTTATTTTAATAATGGATTAAAAACAGGCTCCATTAGAAATTCTAAGGATAAGAGATCTATTTGTTTGGTCCAAGCTGCGAGGATTTTGTGAATTACAAAGTAATGGACTTTTATTTTTATCCAAACAGGGGATTTTGAGTTCTTTATCATTGGATTCCTGGTTTATGGTTTTAGAGGCCGAGTTTAAAGCTGATTGGTTGAAGGTAATAATTTTTAATAATTTTTTGCATTTGTATAGCGCTTTTCTCACTACTCAAAGCGCTTACTAATTGCAGGTTAAGGGGCTTGCTCAGAGCAGAGTCCCTTTTGGCATTTTACGGGATTCGAACCGGCAACCTTCCAATTGCCAGTGCAGATCCCTAGCCTCAGAGCCACCACTCTGCCTGGTGAAAAAATACAACATCGTAATTGTTCCAGAAACAACAGAAATCCAATGCTAGCAGATTCACTCGGTTGATCTTTGATTCTCCATGTAGAGCTTGCATCTTCTACCTGTTGGTCATCTCCTGGTTCTCCGATTTCCTTTCACATCCTAAAGATCCATCCATCCATTATCCAACCCGCTATATCCTAACTACAGGGTCGCAGGGGTCTGCTGGAGCCAATCCCAGCCAACACAGGGCACAAGGCAGGAAACAAACCCTGGGCAGGGCGCCAGCTGACCGCAGGACACACTCACCCACACACCAAGCACACAGTAGGGACAATTTAGGATCGCCAATCCACCTAACCTGCATGTCTTTGGACTGTGGGAGGAAACCGGAGTACCTGGAGGAAGCCCACGCAGACACGAGGAGAACATGCAAACTCCACGCAGGGTGGACCATCCTAAAGATATACATGTCAAATATTATAACTCTACTGTAAATTGAACCAATGTAGGTGTGCTCACAAATGTGCACAGCAATCACCTTGCACCAGGAACAGTATTGGTTCCTGCTTTATGCTTGGAGTATTGTTTATAAATAAGGCATATGCTCTGAAAAGAGCATTTTCCAATTTTTATGCAAAGGTTAACATCTCTATATATTGTGGTATACTGTATGGCCGGCCGTTCATCCCGGCCAATAGCCCCACATCGCCAGATGGAGCCCTCCCGGCAACATGGAGGTGCCCAGGATTCCAGCAGAGCATCATGGAACTTGGAGTCTTTCACCACAGCCCCGCTGGATACCGTGGAGGCCGCCAGGAGACGCTGCAGGGAGGCCCAGGGACTTATACTTTCCATATAGCCCGGAAGTATTTCACAATCGTGGGAACAGAAGAGATGATATACTTCCGGGCTGAAGAAAAGAAGAGTTTTTGATCTGACCTGGAATTGCTAAGAATCACAATATCAGAAGGGGGGATCAAAATCACTTCTGGGTCATGGACTATAAAAGGATTGTGGGAGATCCCAGCAGGGAGCCGAGTTGGGAGGAAGGGTGACTGAGCTGCTGGGAGTGGAGGATTGTGTATTGTGATTATTGACTATTGGAGTACTGTGGAGTAGAGGGTGCTTTGTGCACTTTATTATTAAAATAAATAATATTTGGACTTTTACCTGGTGTCTGACACATTGTCTGAGGGTTCAAGGGAACGACAGCCCCCCTATCTGTCACAATATATAAAATCCAACGCTTGTCTATCTGTCTGTATGTCTGTCCGCTTTTCACAAGAGAACTACTTAACGGATTTAGATTGTGTTTTTTTCCATCATTTGCTTGAAAATTCCAGTTGAGTTCTCTCATTGCACTAAGTATCATTGTTTGCTTACAGGAGCGAAAAATTTGCACTAAACCGAGACAGAGGCTGTGGTCCAAGGAGAGGGGGCAGCATGACATCAGGAGTTGGGAGCCGGACGAGGCGCTCCTCATTCACACGCCAGCCTCGGAGCATACCTTGCCTCTGCTTAGCTAGCAAACAAGAGAACTTCTTAATGGATTCAGATCGTGTTTTTTTTCTATAATTTGCCTGAACATTTCGATTGATGTTGCAACTTTTCTTATTGCACTAAGAATCACAGTTCACTTGCAGGAGTGATATATTCATGCTAATCCCAGACAGAAGCTGTGGGCCGAAGGGAGGGGGCAGCATGACGTCAGGAGTGGGGAGCCGGGCACGGCCCTACTCATTCACACGCCAGCCTCGGAGCGTACCTTGCCTCCACTTAGCTAGTGAACAAGAGAATCACTTAATGGATTTAGATCGTGTTTTTTTTTTTCTATAATTTGCTTGAACATTTTGTTGATGTTACGACTTCTCTCATCACGCTAAGAATCACAGTTCGCTTGTAGGAGTGATATATTTGCGCTAATCCGAGAGAGAGGCTGTGGGCCGAGGGGAAGGGGAAGCGTGACGTCGGGAGAAGGGAGCCGGGCAGGGCCCACCTCACTCACACGCCAGCCTCTGTTCGAATCGGTCTACCTCTGGCCACGTGCTGTAGTATAACTTGTCTCCATTTAGCTAGCGATTCCTGTTTGTTTATTGATTTTTAAGGTTTTTCCTATTTCACTACTACATGGGTGGAGCTGCGGGGGGCAGTTAGTTTATAATAAATATACAGTGGTACCTTGAGATACGAGTTTAATTCATTCCGTGACCAAGCTCTTAAGTCAAAATGCTCGTATTTCAAATCAATTTTCCCCATTGAAATTAATTGAAATGAGATTAATTTGTGCCAGCCCCCAAAAAACCACCCCAATTTTTTGTTAAATGTTTTCATCATAAGGAAAATGTATTTATAATGAACAAATATTGTATACAAACAAAATAAAACCTAATACATGAAAGAGAATCTAGAGAAATAAACAGATGTTGGCGGAGCCGATTAGCGTATTGTATTATTTTTTTTGTTCACTTCACTTTTGCTTAACTTAATTGTCTTCTTCACTAGTTTTTTTCTTTTTTACCACGCTTTCGTCACTTTCATTTGCTGGGCATTTCAATAGAAACCTGTCCAAGGAGCTTTGTTTCTTCCTCCCCTTTAGAATGTTTCTGAAACGAGTTAGGCAAGTGTCATTAAATAGCACCGCTGCACGACCAGTTGCAACTTTTTCAGGGTGTTTCTTTTCAATAAAGTCCAAAACTTTTTCCCACATTGCCAGCACTTCCTTTAACTCACTTGAAGAGATAACCTCCTCCGCCTCTGGCTCCTCTGCGATACCAGTCTCCTGCAGAACCTCCGTATGTTGCTGCGTCTGTAGTTCCGTCAACTCCTCCATCGTAAGTTCTTTGGAATGTGCGGCGAGAAGCTCTTTGATGGCTCGTATCTCGAATTTTGGCTCGTGACTCAAAGCAAAAAATCAACCTAGTGACAGCTCGTATCTCAAAAAACTCGTATGTTGGGGCACTCATATCTCAAGGTACCACTGTACTTGTTTGGAGAATTTGCATATCTGTACAGTACAGCACCTTTCAGTCATGCATACACACATTATGGAGGTTGGCTCCATAAATTGAACAAGTTAGTATAAGTATGCATAGTGTAAGATTCAGGTGTAAGCACTGTGGCCCCCAACGGACCAAATTCAGCAGGTGGGTTCTAGAACATTCTCAATCTATTTCACAGTTGAGGGGGCCTAATATCTCACTAGGATTGGGCAAAATGCTGAAAACAGGTCTTGACAGGAGTCTAATCCATCACAAAGACCACTCTCACTCACATACATGTAAGCACACACACACAACCCATATTCACACACAGTGACAATTGGCAATTGGGTTATTTAATTAAAATAGCATAAACACACACACACACACACACAAACACACACACACTCAAAAACCTTTGTAATTAATTCCTTCTTTGCTTGACGATGTTTGGCCATTGCAATTCAGTTATTCATCCATCCATTATCCAACCCGCTAAAATATAAAGTGCAATATAAATAAAATTTATTATTATTATTATTATTATTATATCCTAACTACAGGGTCACGGGGGTCTTCTGGAGCCAATCCCAGCCAACACAGGGCAAAAGGCTGAAAACAAACCCCGGGCAGGGTGCCAGCCCACCGCACTGCAATTCAGTTATGAGAAATTATTAACAGAAGTGAAAGGCAAACATTACATGACTGACCATTAAGGATATCAGGTGAATGTGGCACTCTGTTGGTGAAGGCTGATCCCTTGTGTATGTATGCCCACACATAAAGCCCATCCTCATTTTTTCAATGCCTACTTTATCTCATCATCAAAAGTGAGGGTTCAGGCAACGACAAAAAAACTTTCACAAATGAACACTGTGATGGGCAGCTCATCCCGGCCGACACATCCAAGATGCTAGATGGCGTCTTCCCTGCAGCATGGAGGTGCCCCAGATTCCCGCAGGGCACCATGGGAGATGGAGTTTGGCTTCACAGCCCTGCTGGGTGCCGTGGGTGCCATCGATGCTGCAGGGAGACGGGGGAATTTTTATTTTCCCTATAGCCCGGAAGTACTCTCAAGTCACGGGGACTGAAGAACAGAAGTACTTCCGGGCTGAAGAAAAATGCAAGTCTTCATCTGACCCGGAAGTGCTATTAAATCACATGGACAGAAGGACAGGAGTACTTCCGGGTCAAGGACTATATAAAAGACTATGGGAGACCCAGCAAGCTATGAGTAAACACGTATGAGTCCGACAGTGCTTGGTGTTGAAACAAATGAATGGTTGTTGCGGATGCCATATGGGCTGGACCGGCGTTGTGGCCGGAAGAGGAGAGGGTTCTTCACCTGGATGGGATGCTCCAAGAAGGCAGATGGGCATACCGACCAGGAAAGAGAGAGGAACTAGACCCGAACCAGAACAGAGGGTCAGACAGCCCATTGAAGAATGAAGATGCTGCTGAGGGCCTGCACACTAGATGGCAGAGCAGCCATGCTGGAGTCATTGGGTGCCGCAAGATGGCGCTGCAGGGAGACAAGCTCCCTGTTATAATACACTTCCATGTGACCCGGAAGTGCTTTCATTGGTCAATCACCCCGACACCAGAAGTACTCTTGGGTCTGTAATAAAAAGGAGTCGGAGCTGGGAGGTAGAGGGGCAAAACATGACTGGAGGAGGGTAGTGCGGTGGTAACAAAAATATTGTGGGGAGAATTGTGGAGAAGAGAGAGAAATTTGTGCTTTTTGTGACTTTAAAATATTGTAGTGTAATAAACACACCGGTATTCGAACCTGGGATTGAGTTGTGTGTTCGTGTTGGGGGTTTGAGGCTTGCTAATGCCCCAGGTTCCTTCGCACAGTACGGCTTTTAGCTCTTGTTCGTTGTCATGATGTTGTTCTAATCAAGACTCCACACAATGTTACACGTATTCGAACTGGGAATTGGGATATGTTGGGGTCCCCTTTGGAGTTTTGTATGCACTCTTCTAAATATATTGTGAGGGTATTTGTTTAGGTAAAGCAGTGTTTTATTGGATGGGCAGCCTGTTAAACACATTTTGATATTCTTCAGTCATTTATTATGATGCATAGATTTAAACTGGGTGAGTGCTGTGCAGAGTGAAGGTAGAACCTCTGCGTTTTTCCCAGTTGATTCTGGGGTCTGTAAAGGGGGGGGGGGGGGTGTTCTGCTCTTACTCTGTTCAATGGTTGTATGGACTGGGTGTTGGGAAGGGTCGTGGGGTCCATTGGCTGTGCGGCATCTTTTGGTGAAGAAAGATTCATGGATCTCGACTTTAATGACGATGCTGTGATCTTCGTGGAGTCAATGTAGGATCTGATCGGGGCACTCGAGAGACTGAGTGAGGGGTCTGAGGGTCTGGGCTTGTGAGTGTCCTGGATAAAAAACCAAGATCCAAGCCTTTAATGACCTCTTAGGCACGGCTATCAGCAGTGTGTCTGTCTGCAGAGAGAGTGTCGACCTCGTCGAGAGGTTTACTTACCTTGGCGGTGACATTCATGTCTCTGGTGACTCTTCCTATGAAGTCAGTAGATGGATTGGGAGAGCATGGGGGGTCATGAGGTTGCTGGAGAGGGGTGCAAAAGGACGAAGGTCCAAGTCTTTAGAGTCCTGGTGCTTCCTGTCTTGCTATATGGTTGCGAGACATGGACGCTATCTAGTGACCTGAGACGAAGAATGGACTCACATTGGTCGGAGAATCCTTAGGTATCACTGGTTTGACACTTTGTGTCGAATGAGCAGTTGCTCACGGAGTCCCGAATGAGGCACATTACCTGAATTGTGAAGGAATGTCAGTTACGGCACTACGGCCATGTGGCGCAATTTCCTCATTGTTGAGGACCCGAGTGGCTGGACCAGGCCACGGGGACGCCCACGTAACACCTGGCTGTGGCAGATAGAGGGTCATTTCCAGAGGGTAGGACTGGACCACGTGTCTGCCTGGGAGGTTATCAACCGGGATCCCAAGCTGTTTATTGTGTAGTGGGGGCGGAAATGTGCTGTACCAGAGCATGCTCCCCAACCTAACCTGACCTGACCTGATCTGACCTGATAGATTGAAATTGGAACTATCTTTATAGACTGAAACCAGGACTATCCCTGTCTCCTGAATGTCTGGCCGCCACAATAAACTACAGTGACAGTGAAATAGTGAATCACTATATTATGTAGATAATGGAGTTGTGAGCTTTGTTTAGTGTAAGGTAAACAGTACTTACTAAATGTTTGTTTGCTTACATGCCACCAGGTCCTTCGTTCTCATCTAGATAGCCTATAGTTTTCTTTTTTTTCCAGTTTATACTTTTACAGATAGTAAGATCATTTAACTTACCTGTTAATAATTCAGTCATCAGCATGCAAGATGAAGAGGCAGTTAATGAAAAATCAGAAGACTGCATGTGCGGGGAGGTAGTCTCTGCCCCCGGCAGTTTGCAGGCACTGAGTGGGACTTCCTGATTAAAGGATTGCATGCAGTCTGCTGGAGCTTCATTAACTTGTATTGGGGATTTGCTCGCCATCTGTAGCGACTATCTGAGGGGACAAGGAGGGAAAAGTTCACAGTTCACAAGTTGGCGTAACCGCTGTCAAGGTAAACTGAAACATAAACGAAGTTAGATGAATTTGCAAAATCGCCAATGGCTTTCATTGGGAGATGTTAAACTTTTTAAATTCTGCGTAGCGCCATCTGTTGCAGATATCTCCACGAAAACGGAACTGTCACAACAAATTTTCTTAAAGAATAAGAATGCCACGTTTCAACAAAATTGGTCCATCCGGGCAAGTTGTGGAAGACAGACAGATAAGCAGAAATGACTACAGCAATAGGTGCTTCATGCATTATATGTGAATGCGCCTAAAAACAACTTCATTCAGAACCAAACATATATATATTAAGATTTCATATGTGTTGATTTATTTGTTTATTGTCAATAGCATCTCTCTGTGTTTGAAGATCATGCTACACGGTGAGCCAAAATGAAGTACCACATTTCTCCAGGTCATTGCGTGAGGTATAGGCAGACGAGTGGGTGGGGGTCCTTAGATAGGCGATCCCTTGTAGTTTTCAGTCAGCAACATGCCTTGGTCCGGTGCACACCGTGCTTTCGCTGTCGAAGCGTTCTTCAAAAACAACACATCCATCATCACCACGCAACACGCCTTCTGAATGCACATCAGCACTCCTTCTAACGGTGATGTCCCAAATCGAAAAACAATTCTTCAGTGGGTGGCTAAATTTAGACAGACGGGTATAACATTGAATAGAAAATCTCCAGGCCGTCCTCTGACGGTACGAACGCCTAAAAACACCCGAGCTGTAAGGGCATCAATTTTGCTGTCTCCTAGACGTTCAGCTTGCTTCTGCCTTAGGCATTTCCAACACGTCTTTGATTTTGCATGAGGACCTTAATTTCCATCCACACAAAATGATGGCAGTGCGGGAATTCACTGAGTGAGACTGGGAGTGCCGTAGAGAGTTGTGCGCGAACATTCTGCAAACCGTTCATAGAGATACCATCGTCATGTGCAGGGATGAGGCACATTTCCTTTTGAATAGTTGCATAAATATTGCTATTGGGCTGAAACCAACCCTCATTAACTTCATCAGAGACCCAGAGCGAGTGTGCTACAGTTTAGTGCGCCATTGCAGAATTTGGCATTGTAGTCTCTTATTTTTTTGAGGAGAGGGGAGCAACAGTCACCATCACTTCAGAGCATTACATTAAAATGCTAGAGAACTAGCAACTGGAAGAAATGGATGTGGTGGATGCCTGGTTTCAACAGAATGGAGCAACAGCTCATACGGCGTGGAGATCCATGCAAGTCTTGTGGCCGAACGAGTCATTCAAGCGTTCAGAAATCATTTCAAAGGGTGTATCGCTAATGATGGCTACACCTTATAGACATCATTTTTAAAACATAGTGAAAAAAATCCATCCATCCATTATCCAACCCGCTGTATCCTAACACAGGGTCATGGGGGTCTGCTGGAGCCAATGACAGCCAACACAGGGTGCAAGGCAGGAAACAAACCCCAAGCAGGGTGCCAGCCCACTGCAGGACACACACACCCATACACTAAGCACACACTAGGGACAATTTAGGATCGCCAATGCACCTAACCTGCATGTCTTTGGACTGTGGGAGGAAACCCACGCAGACACGGGGAGAACATGCAAACTCCACAAAGGGACCACCCGAGAAGTGAACCACTGGGTCTCCTAACTGCGAGGCAGCAGCGCTAACCACTGTGCCACCGTGCCACCCTAGTGAAACAAAATCTATTTTGTACACCGTTTCTTGTGTTGTAATAAAATTTAGTTTGATCTTTTTTGTAGAATAAATATTTGAAATGTGGTACTTCTTTTTGGCTCACCCTGTATATGTGAATGATTTATGCCTTGCCTCATCCTATCAAACTCGCACTTCCTTTTTGGCCCTGTTTGCCATATTTCCATGAAACATACAAATAGTTTTAATTTGGGAATTTGCACACATTTATCAGAGGTGGTTCTTTGGCTTTAAATGGATAAAATTTAGGGGTGTTAACTGGTTGGCGGATGAAATTTGTTGAAGTGCTGTCTAGTTTCCTTGCAGGCAGTGATTAACAAAGGTGAATATGAGTATTGAATATGCAGTGCTTTATAAATCAGGATGTTTTTGGGTGTATCCTTACTTCATCCATTTTGTTCATAAACGTGCATTTAGCATAAAAATTACACAAATTAGCTACACTGCAGTGGGCTGGCGCCCTGCCCGGGGTTTGTTTCGTGCCTTGCGCCCTGTGTTGGCTGGGATTGGCTCCAGAAGACCCCTGTGACCCTGTAGTTAGGATATAACGGGTTGGATAACGGATGGATGGATGGAAATTAGCTACAGTATATAGATTTTTAAAATTTTGTCTAAAATTTTCACACGATTTTATGAATAAGGCTACGGGGAAAGGAATATGCCTAGACACCAGCAATCGAAAGCAATGTAAAAAATGGATAGATGGCTTTAATTACTCAGTAAGTTTGAATATTACAGTTCAGAAACTATTGGAATGGCACTGACAAGTTGAATCAGCCAGGGATGAGTCACCCATAGTATGAGCTGGCATTCCATCATACAAATGAGTGAGCCAGAAATATCACAAGAAGAATCCCATCCATTGCAGAAATGGTAAGTAGTCCTTGTAAGTATAGAGAGATACCTAAAACAGCCATGTAAAAAGAACAGGATCGATACCGACACTCAGCTCTGGCGTCACAGTGTTGACAACGTTAACTTTAGGAGTACTGAAAATAAAAATAAAAGGAGCATCACAAAATTGACAGGTGTCTTCAACAGCTAACTAATAACTTTAGGAACATATAACAATTAAAATAACTTGTTCAAGATCAGCACAAAATTCACAAGGATCTCTGATCAGTTCTTATAGTAAGTATGGTCTTGAATTTTGGTCTTGATTTTGTTTTCCACACTACAGAATTTCACGCTTGTGTAGTTTACACAAGACCTCAGTACAGTATGTGCGCCTCGGGAATTGCAGGTCTGACATTGTGGTCAGCAACACAGGAGCGCCGCAGGGGACTGTACTTTCTCCAGTCCTGTTCAGCCTATATACATCGGACTTCCAATACAACTCGGAGTCCTGCCACGTGCAAAAGTTCGCTGACGACACTGCTATCGTGGGCTGCATCGGGAATGGGCAGGAGGAGGAGTATAGGAACCTCATCAAGGACTTTGTTAAATAGTGCGACTAAAACCACCTACACCTGAACACCAGCAAAACCAAGAAGCTGGTGGTGGATTTTAGGAGGACCAGGCCCCTCATGAACCCCGTGATCATCAGAGGTGACTGTGTGCAGAGGGTGCAGACCTATAAATACCTGGGAGTGCAGCTGGATGATAAATTGGACTGGACTGCCAATACTGATACTCTGTGTAAGAAAGGACAGAGCTGACTATACTTCCTTAGAAGGTTGGCGTCTTTCAATATCTGTAATAAGATGCTGCAGATGTTCTATCACACAGTTGTGGCGAGTGCCCTCTTCTACGCAGTGGTGTGCTGGGGAGGCAGCATTACGAAGAAGGACGCCTCATGCCTGGACAAACTGGTGAGGAAGGCAGGCTGTATTGTACGCATGGAGCTGGACAGTTTGACGTCTGTGCAGAGCGACGGGTGCTGAGCAGGCTCCTGTCAATCATGGAGAATCCACTGCATGCACTGAACAGGATCATCTCCAGACAGAGGAGCAGCTTCAGCGAAAGACTGCTGTCACCGTCCTGCTCCACTGACAGACTGAGGAGATCGTTCCTCCCCCACACTATGTGACTCTTCAGTTCCACCCGGGGGGGGTAAACGTTAACATTATACAAAGTTATTGTTTGTCTGTATACCTGCATTGTTATCACTCTTTAATTTAATATTGTTCTTTATCAGTATGCTGCTGCTGGAGTATGTGGATTTCCCCTTGGGATTAATAAAGTATCTATCTATCTATCTATCTATCTATCTATCTATCTATCTATCTATCTATCTATCTATCTATCTATCTATCTATCTATCTATCTATCTATCTATCTATCTATCTATCTATCTATCTATCTATCTATCTATCTTTGTGTATCAACCTCCGATCTTTTAAGCAGAGGCGGCCTTAGGGATGTGCGGGGCCTAGGGCTGTCCAACCCCACGCGGGGCCAGTTACGTCAAGCGCAGTTACCGGTAACTGTAGACTGTATAAACTTGCTCGCAAATTTAATAATAATAATGTTAACATACACCGGATTTTCTCATTGCAGTATTCAGCTAAATTATTACAAGATAACACGCGGACTTTATCAAAATATAACAATATAATCTATTAAAAAAGTGCAATTCCTAATTCATGACAATACCATGACAGTGCGAAATGTGATGCTATGTAATGTGAAAATTAGCAGGGCCTCTTCTAGAAAAGTACCCAAATCGCAAGTATACTCTGAGCCTCGATATGCAGGATGTCATAACTCATATTGATGTCATGTCAGCCAGTTATCATTAGCGATACATGTTTTTGTGCATTAATATTCAGACATGTTTATGGCCTGCAAATAAAATGTGAGTTTCAGTGTTTCGACAGGAAATGTGAAATTAACGTAGAGGTATCATCATGAAATCTCTTACCAGTTTCCAGGTTCAGAGACGAAAATCTACTTTTTTGACTTCCGATTTGGAAAAGTCGTTGATGACATCTTCGTAGTCTAATCTGATGCAATGTCTTTTTCTATACATACGAGAAACCAACCTCGCGACTAATGGGATATACCTATTTCAGGAAGGGATTATACTGGCGACCCTTTTCAGGCGATGATGGTGGTTTATGGAATGTTTTCAAAGACGTACATGTACGGAATTTGACCTTGAAGAGGGATTTTAAAAGGGTTCCTCTTAGAAGCATCTCAAATATATATATATATACTGGAGAATATAAATTGACAAATCCGCTGAAACGGGACACGTGGACCTCAAAACCCCCCAAATGCCGCTCTTGCTTTTAAGACTACTTTTTCTTGATTTTCTCATGAAAACCTTCATGTCAACTTTGCAACAATCCTAACGTTTTGGATTCATTTGTATCACTTATGTCGACAGTTCTACCTAACCAATTTAAAATAGGGTAACATAGACAATTTTGGGATGTGGAATAAACCTTGAGAATCTTCACATAGGCACAGAGGAAATGTGGAAACTCCTCACAGACAGCCATGAGATTTGAGCAGCACTAGTTGCCATGTTGATGCTGTAGGTGTATAATATTGGATATTTTCTTACAATGAACAGATGCAGACACAAAAATCATTTATTTTTACATGACATTCTTCACAGAGACTTAGCTTAGAGCTCAGTGCAAATCAATAAGATGCAAAATTATAAGACAGAATGTAACAACAACAGTAATTTATTTTGATATAGTACTCCACACATTATTATGTGGCTCAGAGCCCTGAACAAAAAAAATTAAGCAATGCAGAATCATTAATCAGCGCACACAAACGCACACACTTACTGTGTGTGTACTTATATAGTGACCAGTGGGGGGGCGCTGCAGCACCACAAACTCCTGGCACAAACACAACAACACAAGTCATGGGTGCAAACAAATGATTTATTGTAAGAATACCTTTCTAATACTGGCTTTCTCTGTCAAATACCAATAAGTCTTTCTCTTATCTCTTTCTTTTTCCCACCTCCGCCACTGCCAGGCGAGCTTTGTCCTTCTTCCATCTGACTCCAATTTTCCTGGATGAGGTTGAGTTGTTTCTTTAATATTAGATCCAGGAGTGCTTACAATGCTAAGCCATAAATTCGCTGGAAGCACTTCTGGGTCAAACGAAAGCCCCACAAAGTTGAGATCATGGATACATGTAGCACCTTCTGGAAGCACTCACTGAACTTGACATAGCCATCCCTTGGGACTACAGTGCCCAGCATGCCTTGTGCGTGTCTGTACAGGTAGCGTTGCCCAGGGAGGCTGCCACCTAGAGTGTTGAGGGTGTATGTAGCCCTGCCAAGTTACTTCTCCTGTCCTTCCATCACTCTTGATACCTGGCTGGGTATTGCTCCTCGGTCCAACTCAGCCATGATGCCAGTGTACCCCTTACTACATTGCCATCTTTTGCCTGTGTCATGGCTGAAGCTGTATGATCTTCGCCCTCCTTCTTGTACCTCCAAAGGGCTGGCCTCCCGTCCAGGTAAGTAACTTTGCTGCATCCTAGCCGGGACACCTACCCATGCGCAATATATCTATATCTATATCTAAATATCTCTATCTATTTATATATATATATATATAATGTGAGAACTGGTCTGAACACCATCAGACAGACACTAGCACAAGTACAAAAATACACATTTATTTATAATAAAGTCCACACCACACACAGTGCTTCCAGCACCAAACAAACACCCCTACCCACAGGCTTCTCTAATGTCCATGGGCTGCCTTTTTTCCACCTGTCACTGGAGCTTCGTACTGCTCCAGCTCCCGACTCTAGCTCCTCGACTGTAGGAAGGCGGCCCCCTTTATAGTCATCTGGACGTGCTCCAGGTGCTCATTGATGCTCTTCCGGGGCACTTCCTGGTGTGACGGAAGTGCCGCATGAGCGCCCGGAAGCACTCCAGGCGTTGCTGGATGGTCCTTCCTCCATCTTCCCAGGTGTGGCAGAAGTGTAGATCTCCCGGGCTTTATGAGGCTTGGGGTACACCCTGGTGGTAGCCATGGGCCTCCACATGTTTGAGACTCCCTGCTACTTCCCCATGGTCCCCTTGCTATCCCGGGGGAAGTATAGATCCCCTTCCAGTCCTTCCAGGCATCCCGGCTGGGTCTGGCTCCCAGCCTCCTGCCACAATACATATATATACAGGTATACATACATATATATACAGTATATATATATCTTGTCACACACATGCGCATGGGAGGCAGCTAAAGGGCCTGAATGAGGGTAATTCCACGCAGAGTGTACTGACCCTTTCTCATTTTCCACTGCAGACCGATTACGGGAAATTCCGCCTGGACCCAATGATGCCACTTCCTGTTCCGGCCCTGATGACGTCACTTCCTATCCTCTGCTTTAAAACCGCCATCTTTGCCCCATCAAGACAGTTCTGTTTTAGACTCAATCTGTACAAAATGTACTCTCAATTTAACTCTTTTGCAGCCAGGAAGAATTTTATGGGTGGCTGCCCCAAATCTTTTTCTGACTCATTTGTCTCATCTTTGGCAACATATATATATATATATATATATATATATATATATATATATATATATATATATATATATATTATATATATATATATATATATATATACTAGACATTAAGCTCGTTACAATAACAGGCGCTAGAACAGTAGTCCATAAACCTTAGTAGGAACAGTCTATATTAAATGGCAAGGGACCTTTTACCTCAGTACATTTTTTCCGTAAAATGCCTGTAATTTTCTCTGACAGTATTACTGGCTTTGCTGTCCTTAATATGCGTTTAATTTTCTGTCACAACGGTGGGCAATCAGCAGATTCTCCTCTGCAACTGATGTAATGTGCTCGAAAATAAATCTACTTTTAAAAGTCTTCGTATTGTAATATCATGAAAATTCATATATTTAGGTAAACCCCTTCAACGACTGACACTTTACACTTTACCGGGCCAAGCTTCTTAATCGCAAATCTGACATCCTCAGAGTGAACACTTGCACAACAATGGGGAAGCTGGTCTCCGCGTCTCAGTACCCGATTGGATTTTTCGTGTTTTATGTTTTAGGTCTTACCTCAAATCCGATTGGATCGGCCGCGCGATATTTTATAGGTCCCGCCCTCTCTGTCTTGAGTGACGCGTCAGGCGGCCTTTGAAGCATCACACTGTGCCCCGCGCATGCGCACTTCACCAGAAGACACACACACACGGACACTGGACGCACACAGGGGTTTTATTAAAGAGGATATACCATTAACAACACACTGCACAATAACATGCAGTGAATATGCTTGACTTATAGTTTTTATCCTCTTTCTTTCTGTGTACGTTTACCATTCGTTTGCTCAGAGGTTGATGCACTTGCTGCTTCCTGAGCAGCTCTTCTTTTCTCCACCCTAGCGCCCTGTTTCTTCTCTTCTTTCATCGACATCTTTTCGTGTTAAAACTGATTAAGTCAGTGTTTGTGTTGCAACGACTTAGTAAGTTTTCTGTAATTTTTCACTTAAGATGGCACTTCAATCTGCCTCAAGAATAATTTAGGATATGAAGAGGTAGGGGAAGTGACGGTGAAGATGGTAGGGATGAGAACGGCGTCCGTACACATGCGCCACACAACCGCCCTGCTGGCTGCTGCCGACAGTTGATTCTACAATAAAATAAAAATAAAAATAAAAAGAAGAATAACCTTGGATGTCAATCATCACCCTGAAAGCGGATAGTAGACGTCACGTAGTATATGTGTGCCAAATTTCAGGTCAATAGTTTGTGCAGCAGTTTGTGAGCTACAGGTGATTTAAAATCCTGCACAGACAGACAAACAGCCAAGGTAGCGTATTATATGAGAAGATTATATATAAACAAATCCATTACAGAAAAATACACAACACAGATTAAGCTAAAAGCTTTAATGGTACCCATTGTCCAACAATTGCAAGACACACAATGCCCATATTAAAAATTAATGTAGAAGAGTATTTATAATATGGAGTGAATACATGTTAAATTTTCACAACCAATGTGTCTCCTCTAAACAAAGATACAGAGCTGGGGATGGCGGCTAACTCTCTTCTCTTCTAAATTTAGACAAAAAAACAACAAACAAAAACAATTCTAGTCTTTACACCACCTACTAAAAGTTTTTGAACACTTCCATTTTTCCACTTTTTATTGAAATTTAAGCAGTTCAAGTCCGGTTCATAACCTGAAATGGTACCAAAGTAAGCAATAAGCTGGTAGAGCTTTAAGAAACAAGTCAGGCTACCAAAAACTGAAAATCATGTCATTTTCAGAGCTATACATAAAGGCCTTTTTTAGGGAATAAGTCATGGGCTAACAACTCATAGCTTTTCTACATCGATGAAAGTTAATGAAGCCTTGAAAGTTGATACGAACAATTCTTACAGGTGTCCCAGCTTTTGTTGATTACTTACTAACCCTCCATTTTCTCTCCTCACTTGAAAGTAATGCTTTGTGTTCAATGTCCCGTCCTATCCTGACATGTTACAATTGAAGGCGCACGCATATTTTTACAAATGTTATCTTTCATTTTTTTTAAAATATGTTTAGTTCATTGAATAACATTGAGTAACTGTGCATTAACGTTTTCATACAAAATCCGACTGTTTTAGTGTGTTTCCTGTCAAAGCTGTATTTACTACTTTTTACTTCAAATGTCAACAGCATGAAGATATGGGAAAGACTAGTGGAAGCTCGGTTAAGAAGTGAGGTGATGATTAGTGAGCAGCAGTATGGTTTCATGCCAAGAAAGAGCACCACAGATGCAATGTTTGCTCTGAGGATGCTGATGGAGAAGTTTAGAGAAGGCCAGAAGGAGTTGCATTGCGTCTTTGTGGACCTGGAGAAAGCATATGATAGGGTGCCTCGACAGGAGCTGTGGTATTGTATGAGGAAGTCAGGAGTGGCAGAGAAGTAAGTAAGAATTGTACAGGATATGTACGAGGGAAGTGTGACAGTGGTGAGGGAGGATCCTGAACAAGACTGAGATAATTAAAAGTAAATAAAAAAACAAAAAAAAACAAAGCTAACCTTTACAAATATCATAAATTACACCGGCTGTTACAGATTGAAATCAAATGTATCTTTTTATTCTAAAATAGTAAAAATAAGAACACTTCTGAAAAGGGACTCATGCAGGATCGAACTCATGACCTTCTGGTTCCCAATCAGAAACTGATTCTGTTGCACCACAGCAGAACTTGTAGTAAATGGGTGTCAATGTCGCACACTAAGGTGGCTTTTTTTTTTGTACCTTTTGTGAAAGTGTTTCTTTGATATTTGGACTTCAGGCTTCATCTATACTAATAAAAGGCAAAGCCCTCACTGACTGACTCATTGACTGACTGACTGACTGACTGACTCACTCATCACTAATTCTCCAACTTCCCGTGTAGGTAGAAGGCTGAAATTTGGCAGGGTCATTCCTTACAGCTTACTTACAAAAGTTAGGCAGGTTTCATTTCGAAATTATACGCGTAATGGTCATAACTGGAACCTGATTTTTGTCCATATACTCTAATGGAGGAGGCGGAGTCACGTATCGCGTCATCACGTATTACGTCTCCTACGTAATCACGTGAAGTGAAAACAAGGAAGAGATTTACAGCACGAGTCAAACGTGGGAACGAAGGTAAATGACGTTAATTGTTGAGTGTCTTTTAATACTGTGTAATTGTTGAGTGTCTTTTAATACTTTGTAAGCATACATATTAACAGATGTGCAATTAAATGTGTGCATTTATGGGGTGATTTCTCAGGCTTAAAGCTCGAAGTGATCACTCGAGTGAAGGCAGCTTCACAAAAAAAACAGATCCTTAACAAACTGTTATTGGTATATTTTCCCTCAATTTTAAAAGGTTTTCTTTTCTTCTTAATAAAAATTTAAAAGCAGAACTTCACCGGTGCGAACCGCGGGGATTTGAGCGACTGACGCATACACACATATTCATGAGTGCAGGTACTTCGGAAAGAAAGCACCGTGTAAACCTAAAGTTTAAATTAAGTTCATAGACCTACAAAAGGTTGCCATTGATTTCAGGCAAGATTGCTTTTCTCCTGTACAACTATACGTTGCATTCTCAAGAGTGTGCTTGCACGGCTTGGTCATATTACAACTGGAGTGCTGAACTGACAACGTGATATACAAACAGAACAATCGTAAAAACAGGATTAAATAAAAAGACTGCTTCCATTGGCAAAGCAACGAAAAAGGAAGACCTTATATAACTTTCGTTTATAAAACAGCGGAGAGGCTGTGTGAAGTCAGCTTCACAAAAAAACAGATCCTTAACAAATTGTTATTGGTATATTTTCACTCAATTTAAAAAGGTTTTTTTCTTAATAAAAATTTAAAAGCAGTACTTCGTCGCTGCAAAGCACAGGGATGTATATATATAGATAGATAGATAGAGATATATATGTATATAGATAGATAGATAGATAGATAGATAGATAGATAGATAGATAGATAGATAGATAGATAGATAGATAGATAGATAGATAGATAGATAGATAGATAGATGTGTATGTATGTAGATATGTATATATGTGTATATATATGTAGATATGTAAATATGTATATGTATATATATGTGTCTGTATGTATATATATATATATATATGTGTGTGTATATGTATGTATGTGTGTATATGTATGTGTATATATATGTTGATATATGTATATATATGTGGATGTGTATATGTATATATATATATGTATATATGTAGATATGTGTATATGTAAATATGTATATATAAGTATATATGTTTATGTATATATATGTTTACATAACCTCTTTAACACATTACTTCTCCACTGCGAAGCGCGGGTATTTTGCTAGTACATTATATAGTTTATGCCTACATTTTGTCATTTGCTACTAGAATATAAAAAACGTTTCTGTTTTAAAAATGTGTTTACACAGAATACTGTAGAAATGCAACACACATGAAATGCGTGTGTTCCAAATAACGATTTATTATTTCCACTCTAAAACTCCACTTCACTCCCAGATAATCAATCAAGGCGTGAGCTGGGAGAAGTTCGTTTACGTTCTAAGTCGGTAGGGGGATGGAATAGCCGGCTGTTTGCAGCTTGTCTTTATCAGTACATTTAGATGACAAAAGATGCTGGCTGAGAGGTGAGAATGGTTTTAAGAAGCGATTTAAGGTGGGCCGGATCTGCGAGTTTTTTCATAGGCTCTGGTAATTCTCGTGTTAATGGGCAAAAATGACACATTTGTCCATTAAAAATTAAATCTACAACATAGTAAAGTGTGCAGATAGTGAAAGGGTCTGAATACTTTGTGAAAGGGCATCAGCCCATTGCATTGCCCACTCACTCACGCACAGCAATATCTGTCCAATTTAGAAGTACCAGTTACTCGAAAGGGAACATTTTTGGGAAGGCAGGAAGAGATTCCACACAGACACCGAGAAATCAAGCAAACTCCACACAGACAATGACTAGGTGGGGGATCTGTATAAACTCAGTATGCTGGATTGTGAGGCGGTGGCACTACTCACTGTGCCACCATGCTGCTCCATTGATCAGTATTTATGTTTTATAAAATCTTCATAAGGTAATCCATGTGTTTTGTGAAACAGCATTTTTTCTTAACTAGCCCTGAACCAAAAGCCAGTTCATCACAGAGGCATGCAGGGTCAGTTTGAGAGTTACCTAACCTGCACATTTTCGGGATTGGCCCTGAAACATGGTTAGTTGGAGAACGTGCAATGTCCACACAGATAGACGACCGAATTGAAAGCTGATCCAAAGTCCACGGAGCTGTGGATCCGCAGTGCTAACCACTGAGTTGCTGTACTGCCCTCTAACTCTCAGTGCACCTTCAAATGTAGTTACAGTCGTTTAGTCCCAGAGCTCCTCTTTTAAAGTGCACTCTGCTTCGGTGGCACACATAAGCAAGACAAATTAAAGTGCTGTCATCGCCAACCTTGGAAGGGGTGACCTTAACTGGTATGCCTGTTTACTGTAAATCAGATAAATGTCTCCACAGGTAAGGGCCACATTAAAGAAGACAAAACCACAAGAACTCATAAAAGTTTTCCTCCCTGGAGTTGCAATAGCTGTTATTAATGTGCAATGTGGCCGGTTTAAGGACTATTTCTGGTTTCATAAGATTTTACATTGCGTGCTTTAAAGTAATACATTTTTTTTCTGCTTTTGCCTTGGGGCTGATAAGGGAGTTAGTCAGAGTTATAAGGTCAGTAAAATATATTCTGGAGGCTCAAGCACGCTTTGAACCATTAGCTGAGACAAGTCAGCAGATATAGACAAATACGGATTTCATTTTACTGGCACATATATTTAAGGCTATTAGGTCTGCCATCCCTGACATGTATTATTTATTTTTATTCTGCTTTCCCTTATATTACATTCAGGTTGTGTGAAAGTTACGGTTTTGCTTCAGGGTTTAATATCTGCAAGTTCATCAGTACTTCCGTTAACTTCATTTAACTGTGTGTTTGCCTGAAAGAAAAAAACATTCTACTTAAAATTGACTCTATGGGCACTGCACAACTTTAAAACATTAATTGTCTGATTGCAATTGAGGTGTAAAAATTTGTGCACCAGCTCTCTCCTTGTGGATGGCTATTAATGTGCAGCTCATCCTGCTAAGTGTGCCTTTCACATTCTAAGTTTTGTGACATCAATTCATTATTAAGAGGGCAGTCTGGTGGCAGAGTGGATAATGCGGCCGCCTCAAGTATCCAGCATCACGGCGTTGTCTATGCTTGTCTGGCCTTCTTTAGGGGTCTGTACTTGGACCCTTCCTTTTTCTGATTTGTATTAATGACATTGATTCCAGTATTGTTAGTTCAATGTGAAAGTCACAAATACAATACAATACAATTTATTTTTTGTCCATCCATCCATCCATCCATCCATCCTCTTCCGCTTATCCGAAGTCGGGTCGCAGGGGCAGCAGCTTGAGCAGAGATACCCAGACTTCCCTCTCCCCGGCCACTTCTTCTAGCTCTTCCAGGAGAATTCCGAGGCGTTCCCAGGACAGCTGAGAGACATAGTCCCTCCAGCGTGTCCTGGGTCTTCCCCGGGGCCTCCTCCCGGTTGGACGTGCCCGGAACACCTCACCAGGGAGGCATCCAGGAGGCATCCTGATCAGATGCCTGAGCCACCTCATCTGACTCCTCTCGATGCGGAGGAGCAGTGGTTCTACTCTGAGCCCCTCCCGGATGACTGAGCTTCTCACCCTATCTTTAAGGGAAAGCCCAGACACCCTGCGGAGGAAACTCATTTCAGCCGCTTGTATTCGTATAGCCCAAAATCACACAAGAAGTGCTGCAATGGCCTTTAACAAGTCCTCTCTCTTGGCAGCCCCCGCATCCTTGACTCTCTAAGAAGACAAGGAAACCCCCCCAACCCCCCAAAAAATGGAAGAAACCTTGGGAAAGGCAGTTCAAGGTAGGCTGGGCATGCAATGGATGTCAAAAAGAAGGAGGTCAATACAATACAAGACACAGAACAGAACACAAGTAATCCTCAATGCAGTATAACAGTAAAATAAAAATATTACAAGTGCAGAGCAGAAGTCAGCAGTAGATGATATCACATAATAGGATTTGCATTTGTGGAGACCTCGGCCATCAAACTGCATCCTCCTATTGGTCATTCCACAGCTGTGACAGTGCTGGGCCAGCCAATCCTATGAAAGAACTTCTCTACCTGATGATTCCTGCGATCCTCCATCAGTGATAATAATAATAATAATAATACATTTTATTTATTTGTAGGCGCCTTTCTAAACGCTCAAGGACACAGAACAATAGACAAAACACAGATTATGAACAATAAGTAAAATACGAAAGTTAAAATCAGAGAGAGCAATTGTAATCTGTGTAATTGTAATTTGTGAATTTCCCCTTGGGATTAATAAAGTCTATCTATCTATCTATCTATCTATCTATCTATCTATCTATCTATCTATCTATCTATCTATCTATCTATCTATCTATCTATCTATCTATCTATCTATCTATCTATCTATCTATCTATCTATCTATCTATCTATCTATCTATCTATCTATCTATCTATCTATCTATCTATCTATCTATCTATCTATCTATCATATAGTGCCTTTCATATCTATCTATCTATCTATCTATCTATCTATCTATCTATCTATCTATCTATCTATCTATCTATCTATCTATCTATCTATCTATCTATCTATCTATCTATCTATCATATAGTGCCTTTCATATCTATCTATCTATCATATAGTGCCTTTCATATCTATCTATCTATCTATCTATCTATCTATCTATCTATCTATCTATCTATCTATCTATCTATCTATCTATCTATCTATCTATCTATCTATCTATCTATCATATAGTGCCTTTCATGTCTATCTATCTATCTATCTATCTATCTATCTATCTATCTATCTATCTATCTATCTATCTATCTATCTATCTATCTATCTATCTATCTATCTATCTATCTATCTATCTATCTATCATATAGTGCCTTTCATATCTATCTATCTATCTATCTATCTATCTATCTATCTATCTATCTATCTATCTATCTATCTATCTATCTATCTATCTATCTATCTATCTATCTATCTAATCATGTCATGGTTTTCCAAATGTCTCATAGATATGTTCACAAGCCTATTTAACTCAGTTCAGCCTGGGTGCTGGAAGTGAAACAGCCCTGTACAGGTTGTCAGTGTAGTGCTGGGTCCATTCATGCACACACACACACACATACACACACACACGCTGTCACACAGTGCCAATGCCAGACTGTCATTTAGAATGGATTCACACTAACAACAGTCTGTATTTTGTTTTTAAGCATACAGCCTGGAAACTGTCCAGCATTCAGATCAGTGTAGCTTATAGTGTGCTCAATGGCATATAAATAGCAATCCATACTGTAATGTTTGCTTCCCTTTATTATTTTCTTTCAAAACAATTTCCCGTTTTTGCTTCCGCCTGTTACTTTGTATGACTAATGTTTGTTGCAGCCTTGACTGGAGCTTTATGCTCAAGTACCTGACCTTTTGAAGAAAAAGGCAATGCGCTTTTATGCATTTGGAGTCGTTTTCTTTTTTCGGCAAGTCAAATGCACACCAGCTGGTGGTTACATTCATTACATTTTCTTAAGCACTGTCATACTGTAATCTTATGTAAAAGCGGGGGCTTCCTCTGCTTGTATTTGATGATCCTTAATTATATTTGAATAAAAAGTTTCATTTTCATTTGTTTAGCTTATTGTTTAATATGTACTAGTTCTGCTTACTCTTGTCCTGATTTGGGGCTGTCCTGGTTTAGCATATTTAGCTCTTTGTTTCTGTGTTACAATTCAGGTTTCATCACTTCGGTCTCATGTAATTGACATCAAACATTTAAAAAAAGTGCTAATCAGGATCATGGTTATTATTTTTTAATAAAGATTATTACTACAGGGCATATTTAACTTCAGCTTGTCTGTTTAGGTTGTTACCATTATTACAGTGACATCATCACACCAATATATTATGTGTTTGTTTTATATGGGTGCTACCATTTTGTGCTGGTGGGATTTCATGGTTACTGCCATTTTTTGTGTGAAAAATGTGAAGGATGTCACTTCCCACATTAAAGGAGCTCAGTTTCCTAAGAAAAAAGAGCCTGCTCTACCATTTCTTCTACAGTTCCTCTGTGTTCTGAGACCACACCAACCTGTCATTAATGTGGACCTCCAAGAACTTGTAGCAGTGCACCACCTCGACATCGGCACCCTGAATAGTAACCGGACATAGAGGCTCTTTGGTGTGGAGAAAGTCAATAAGCAGTTCCTTGGATTTGCTGATATTAAGTTTCAGACAATTCTTTCTTCACCAACAAACAAGAAAAAAATCTGAGAATTTCTGCCAATGACCTGACCTGAGGCCTCATGTATAACTCCGTGCATAGAATCTGTATATATAAAAGTCAATGTATGTGTATGTGTGTGTGTGTGTATATGTATGTATGTTCCACCATCACTTCCGAATGGCTGGAGCGATTTACATGCAACTTAGTACACATGTTTCTCATTGGTCGACTAAAAATACTGTATGGTGAAATCAACCCTAACCCCTTCTGGGTAGGGTGGGGGTGATCTATCGGTCTTGTATGCATGTTATCATCCAGTTCACACTCGGAACGACAACCAGAGGGCGAACTGGAGGTGACTGCCAGCATTCTTTATGTTTGAGCACCACCGCACCCGTGCTGCTTTTCAAATTAAATAGAGTTGACCGGTTCTGAGCATCAACTGGATGATAACATACATACAAGACCGCAAGACAAGCACATTAGTGAGTCTTCATTGTTTGTTAATTTATTTTAATTTTTAAAGTTGTGCTTTTTTTTAATTACTAGGGGGCTCTACCCCTGCTCGTTTCACTCGACAGTCCATGGACGGGTGCTACATGCCAGCCACTTCACGTATGACGATACGAATGTACAATTTAAACAGATTGTTATTTTCATGGGAATTGTTACATATGCATAATAAAACTAACCATTTTACATTATAGCGAATAATTAACCATAGTAAAAAACAGTAAAATGTAATAAATTGAAAGAAAATTATGTTTCATGTTGCGTTAGAGGTATTTGTTGCGTTATATGTTTTCGTTCTGTTTGGCTTTGAAATTAACATGCAAATACTTTTTAAACTTACACTTTTACTGTAAAACTTCAGTAAAAACAATATTTGGCATTCAGTTTTCATCAATATTGCATTGAATTTTGATTCCATGTTTGAAGTTACATCATGTCAATGCAACATATAACACTGCCCGTGAGTGAATATCGTTTCTTTTTCTCTACTAAATAAACCGACTTTTTCAAATGTTTGTCCATCTGATTTGTTAATTGTCATAGCAAAAGCTATTCTAATGGGAAACTGTAAATGTTTTAATATGGATGGCATATCAAGATCCCCTTTGGTGTCTAATGTTATCCGTGGAAGATGTACTACATTACCTTTCTTGTCACCTGTTAAAATTTTACATGTCAGAATTGTTTGAACAATTTTGAATACAACTAATCTTGTCCTATTGCAAAGCCCATCACTCAGACATAAATTATGCAATAACATTACGATATATCCTTTTTTCAACAATTATTCCACCGGTGGAAGACCAGATGGTGTTAATGGTTGTAGATATTCTTTGTGATATTGTAAGTTGATGTTTTCCTCTTCCACAACATCACCACCAACTGTTTCAGCATAGTATGTTGATACACATTTAACCAATTTGCTGTGTAACTGATTGACAATTTTCACATTAATTTGTTTGATTTCATTGTTTCTTTGTGGTAGGATTGCCCGTGTACTCATTTCTTCAGTTGATAACCCTTCAGAATGAAATTCTTCAATAAGAGTTGGACATAATATGTCTTCTTTAATTGGGAACTTAAAGCGAGGAAAACATAAAAATTTATATGAGCTAAGAGTGCAGGAACTTTGTCTGACAAAAGCATTCACACGAATGAGAGGTGAGAGGACTGTGGGCGTGGGCAGTTAACAGTAAATGGTTGAGAGGAGGGTGAGACTAGAAAAAATCTCTTGGCAAAAGTCACATCTCGTCTCAAGATTTTCTGTTATAATTGAGAGATATTTTTCTCAAACAATTAAAAAAAAACACTTTATTTTTCTCCCGGACGATGGTGGGTATTTCAGCTTGTTCACACTAAAACATGGAGTACAGACAAAAACAGAAATGTGTGTATGCACAAAAAAAATTCAGGTGAATAAAACTGTGCATAAGCAAAGTTCCACACACTTTCTCTTTACACAGTAAATCCCAATCATTGTGAATTTTAACGCATGCGCCTGCTCCTACAGCCCCATCCCAACTCAGAATTTTGCATATTTGAATATGCAAATCAATTTAAATAGCCCCTTCCCAGTGTTTTGTTAAAAGACAATGGTAAAAGCACATATAAAATAAAAATGTTAAATATAATCTTGAAATTTCCATGTAGTTTAGTAATCTCATATTTTATTTTGTCATTAAAGTAGAACGTCATAAACTTAATCTTAAAACCGATGTTTAATTTACTACAGTTTCTTCAATTCCATCGTAACTAAAGTAGCACGTTAAATGTTTCGTACTCTCAGAGTTCCCTGACCCAGTCACCAATCGCTACATGCATCTTAAACAGGCTTTCTCTTATGCTGATAGGAGTGCGCAGGCGGTTATCGCCACACAGAATACATTACATTTAAGATATTACAGCTCTCTGAACATTTTAGAATACTAAGATGTGCAGTATACTGGATATTATTTTCATGTTGAAATGCATTAAAGCATGTATTAAACATATGGAGGCACGGTGGAGCAGTGGTAGAGAGCCACCTCCAGGAATTGTTCCTGCCTCCTGCAAGATGTTTGCTGGGACATGCACAACCCTGGATGGAATCATTTAATGCCGCATTACTGTCTCTGTCAAATGTATCAATCCTCAATTCCCGTCCTTCTGTTTTCTTTCTCCACGTAACCAATCATCACACAATACACATCTGTAATAAATAAAAAACTAGCTGCAAGCTAAGAACAACAATTCTTCAAAACTTTTAAGGAGCATTGAAAAATCTTTGTTATGCACATTTAATTATTCCATCCATTCATCAGTTCATCCATCCATGCAGAGTCACACCAGTCTCATCAAGCACTGAGAACAAGGCAGAAACAATCCCTGGATGGGGTGCCAGCTCTTTTCTACCACTGCACCACCATGCCTTTGGCCACCTTCCAACGAGAACTCTTATTTTCATTAGGAGACATAATTCAGAGTGTTATGATTTACTATTACTGTATCTGTGAGCTAATAACACACACTTGTATTTATAACATAACATAGTACTAGGGTGTTGTACCGTGTTAGCCATTATGAATGTAGAGAAAAGTCAAGCAAAATGACACCTTTTATTGGCTAACTAAAAAGATTACAATATGCAAGCTTTCGAGGCAACTCAGACCCCTTCTTCAGGCCAGATGTAATCATAACATATAACTCTCCATTTAGTGGCACAGGGGCTGTAACTGGTCCTGGCAGCTTGTTTGCAAAGGTAGGAAACAACTCTAAAGGTACAAAAGCAATGGCATTGTTAGGCGGCTGGGGGGCACCAGGGGTACTCAGTGATGTCAGTGGCATCTAGCCTGTGATTTCCCTGAGTAAAACCCTGACTTGTCGCCTCCCCATATTTCCTCTCATGAAACCTTAAGGCAGCCTCTCTACTCTTTGATCAAACATTTGATCTGGTTATCATTTTTATGCAGATGATACTCAACTTTATTTCAATGTTAAAAGTGGAACTTCATCAGAGCTTTCTCAGCTCACAACTTGCCTCAGTGAAATTAAAACCTGGATGGAGCAGAACTCTTTAAAATGAAATTGCAACAAAAACTGACCTGCAAACTGGGACTAAAGTGCAACTTAATAAAATGAACTCCTTCCCAGTCAGTCTTGGCAGTGATCTCATCAGATCTGCCTCTACTGTAAAGAATCTTGGTGTCATTTTTGATTCCGCCCACATAAATCACATTAAGAAACTTTCTTACTTTCACCTCTGTAACATATCCCGTGTTCGCTCCTTCCTCTCCTAATGCTGAGAAACTTGTCCATACTTTTATCACATCCCGCATCGATTATTGTAACTCCCTACTGGCAGGTGCCCCTTCTAATCTTATATCACAGCTCCAGCTTATTCAAAACTCGGCTGCAAGAGTCCTGACACGGACCAGCAGCAGCGAGCACATCACACCCATCACTGGCTCCCTGTGTCTTACAGAATCGAATATAAAATTCTACTAATAACCTACAAAGCCTTAAATAACCTCACGCCAAACTACATCAGTGACCTTCTCCATCACTATGTGCCTGTCCGCCCACTAAGGTCCTCTGATTCTGGCAATCTTGTTGTGCCCCACACTAATCTACACTCCATGGGTGACAGGGCCTTCAGCTGTATAGCGCCCAGACTCTGGAATGACCTACCGAAATTAATCAGGTCAGCTGACTCCATGAATTGTTTTAAAAAACAACTCAAAACTCATCTGTTCAGGAAGGCTTTTAGCTCTACTTGACTTTATTACCCTTCTCTCAGTTTACCTCTATGTCAAGATGCTCACGTAACCTGTGTGTGTTTGTGTGTGTGTGTGTGCTAGACCAGGGGTGGGCAGATTCAGTCCTGGAGGGCCGCAGTGGCTGCAGGTTTTTGCTCCAACCCAATTGCTTAATAAGAAGCCCTTATTGCTCAAGTAACACTTCAGCTTCACTTTAGTTGTTTCGCTTGTTAAGATTTTGAACCCTTATTGCTTATTTTAGTCTTAAACAGCTGTATTCTTGGTTTTTAATTGCTCCTAATTAGCAATACCACGCAAATAACAAAAGAGACCAGCATTTCTCCATTTAGCTTGTTTTCATTTACACCTGTGTGTATTTATCATGCACTATTTGGTTTAATTAAATACTTGGAAGGAAAGTGAAGAGAAAAAAGCGAAGCACTGAGAATTACTCATCTGTTTTAGACTTCAAATCATTTGGATGATATCCTTAGAAAGGAAAATAAATCTAGGATATGAGAATGACTTGACATAGCAGAGTTAAAGCACTAGCAAGCCATGCAATTAAATAATTGACAAGGATTGGTTTTTAATTAAGCAACTGGGTTGGAACAAAAACCTGCAACCACTGCGGCCCTCCAGGACTGTATCTGCCCACCACTGTGCTAGACCACCAATTATGTTGTCTGTTGGGCTTTTCTCTGAATTTACTATCTTACTCTTCTTTATTTATTTATCTGGTTTAGTACAATTCTATATACTGTATACCCTGCTGTTCTATCTTAAACTCTGTGAAGTGCCTTGAGCATGGGAAAGGTGCTATATAAATAAAATGTATTATTATTATTATTATAACATACATGTACAATGCATGTGGAACTCACAACCCCTCATGACTCTCAAAGGTGTAACTCCCTCTTCAAATTATTTTTCTGAGTAAGACATAAAAATAAGAGGGGACAGGAGGGCTAAGACTCTGCTCTCTGCAGATTCTAACACAATTCACATGGTGTCACCCAGGTGGTGTCAGATTTGGAACATATTTAACATATTTTTAATGTTTTTTGTGACATTTTTTCTGTGGTTTGAATGCTTGGCAATAATTTATTTACATTTTTTAAAATTTTGGAATAGTGTGCCTATGATGTCATGTGGACAGTCAGGCATGCAGCCATATTGCTAGGTGCAAGGAGTGTGTGCTGCACACCAGTGTGTTCTCAAGTAAACTTCTACTTGAATAAAAGCCATATTACTTTAAAAGCACTTGAGTAAAAGTAAAAAAAAGAAATTTGGCTCAAAAACTGTACCATATGCCAGTTTTTATTTGGATGGCACTTTTAAGAGTACTGAAACAATAACAAATTTAAGTTTCAACTCCTACAAAAACGTACCTCACCTCTTTTTCAATCATTTAAATCTACTATTTCAAGTAAAATTAGAATAGCCATGAATAGTGACTAAATACAAGAAAAATGTCAAGTGCTGCTTAATGTCTTTTGTTCAAACCAACTTAATTTTCACCTGGTTATAAATCTTTTTAAGAGGTTTCCTTGAGTGGATCTAAAAACACAACCTTCTACATTTCAGTGTAGGCAAAGTCTGAAGTGCTGTCTTTACCACACAGCCCTACTATGACCCATCTTTACATCTTACGTCAAAATGTTTAGCGACCTATGCAACTAACACTGCCTGTTTGTACAAGATGGAGGGAATGTGTGTTAGAAAGAGAAAGACCATTTCATGTGGATTTGTGTGCAGACAAGTGTACGTAGTAGCAGAAGAAATAGTGTCACAATTGCAAGTGCCAGGCAGGATTATATGGCATCCTGTGCAGCATGAGTATAAGACACTTATCCAGGCAGAAGGACAAGATAAAGGAGCAGTGGGGGAAGGCTCCTAATTTTGTATATTGTTATTCCCCCATTCACTAGATGGCAGCATCCCAGGACCTCAGTAATGATGTGGAACCCTGCAGGGCATGATGGGAATTGTAGTGCCGAGAGTCAACCCTGATGGGCCCCATGGGTACCACCAGGTGGTGCTGCAGGGATTCACAACTCCTACTTTTCAGGACTTTTGCCCGACCCGGAAGTACCTTCATCAGTCTATGCCCTGGCAGAGGAAGTACTCCCAGCTCTAACATAAAAGGATTCCATCCAGACCCCTCAAACTGAGTCAGAGTTGGGAGGAAGGAAGGAAGGAAGGAAGGCAGCACTCAGCGAAGGGAGGTGAATGTAAAGAGAAGAGAGGAGAAGGAAAGAAGGAGCATTTGTGCAACTTGTCAAGAAACCTTTGTGAGGTATTGGCAAAATAAAACCCTTTGTTTTTAACCCATGACTGTCTTTGTGTTGGTTGTATCCAGGGTTTGGGGCTCAGCGGCACTCCATATCTGTCGCACAGTGTAATTCTTACTTGCATATCCGACCAACAACTTATACGGAATGATCCTGATGTCCTATTATTATCCTCTGTTTACATTTACAGTGCATCCGGAAAGTATTCACAGCGCATCACTTTTTCCACATTTTGTTATGTTAACAAGTCCTTCAGGTGCCTTTTGGCAAACTCCAGGCGGGCTGCCATGTGCCTTTTACTAAGGAGTGGCTTCCGTCTGGCCACTCTACCATACAGCCCTGATTGGTGGATTGCTGCAGAGATGGTTGTCCTTCTGGAAGGTTCTCCTCTCTCCACAGAGGACCTCTGGAGCTCTGACAGAGTGACCATCGGGTTCTTGGTCACCTCCCTGACTAAGGCCCTTCTCCCCCAATCACTCAGTTTAGATGGCCGGCCAGCTCTAGGAAGAGTCCTGGTGGTTTCGAACTTCTTCCACTTACGGATGATGGAGGCCACTGTGCTCATTGGGACCTTCAAAGCAGCAGATTTTTTTCTGTAACCTTCCCCAGATTTGTGCCTCGAGACAATCCTGTCTTGGAGGTCTACAGACAAGTCCTTTGACAGCGGCTGTTGTATGAAAAGTGCTTTATAAATAAAGTTGACTTGACTTGACTTCATGCTTGGTTTGTGCTCTGACATGAACTGTCAACTGTGGGACCTTATATAGACAGGTGTGTGCCTTTCCAAATCATGTCCAGTCAACTGAATTTACCACAGGTGGACTCCAATTAAGCTGCAGAAACATCTCAAGGATGATCAGGGAAACAGGATGCACCTGAGCTCAGTTGCGAGCTTCACGGCAAAGGCTGTGAATACTTATGTACATGTGCTTTCTCAGTTTGTTTTATTTTTAATGAATTTGCAAAAACCTCAAGTAAACTTTTTTCACGTTGTCATTATGGGGTGTTGTGTGTAGAATTCTGAGGAAAAAAATGAATTTAATCCATTTTGGAATAAGGCTGTAACATAACAAAATGTGGAAAAAGTGGTGCGCTGTGAATACTTTCCGGATGCACTGTACATTTATTTGCTTAGCAGACGTTATCGTCCTTATCCTAAGCAACTTACAAAAGAGGTTAAGATAACCAAGTAAAAATCAGTTTGGGGGACATTTTGGGAACAAGTGCTACAGGAGAAGGTTAGTACTAGGGTGTTGCACTGTGTTAGCCATTATGAATGTAGTGAGAAGTCAAGTAAAATGACACCGTTTATTGGCTAACTATAAAAGATTACAATATAAGATGATCTCGCCTGAAGAAGGGGCCTGAGTTACCTCGAAAGCTTGCATATTATAATCTTTTCTAGTTAGCCAATAAAAGGTGTCATTTTACAGACTTCTCACTACAGGAGAAGGTTAGAATATTAATCATCACAAATGAAGAGCTCAGAACAAAACATAAGTGAATTACAATTTTTTAGGTTATGAAAACCTAACAGCTAATATCAGTTAGACCGAGGGTGGGCAATCTAAGGCCCCCAGGCCACATGCGGCCCACGACATCAATTTGTGCGGCCCACACACAAATTTAAAACCTTAAAAAAAATGACTGCAATGTCAATTTGAGCAGCCCACATGCAAGTTTAAAATGTTTGTGAGTTTATTAACAAATTAAATCGATAATCTGTGCGCGTTTCGGAACATGTGAACAAATGACCAAGCTTGTTTATAACGTTACATGTGTTGTAAGAGCCATTTCGTAGTTATATAAGATTCATAAATATTTTACTAAATGACAATGCATAATCTATGGGTGGGTGGTTCCTATAACCCCCATAAGTAGAACTGAATTGGTATATTCTAGCCATTTTCTAACTTGCCATGTGTAAGGTGTAGAGGGCACATGATTTTAAACCATGTCTACGTGCCGTTTGTGTGTGAAGTAACATGTAAGAAAACAGCACTTAATTTAAGTGCTGTGCCGTACGTTTAAAGTGTACAGAAGAAGAAGTAAAGAACTTTTAAGTACAGAAATAACTAAAGTTTCTCAAGAAAGGCTAAGTTTAGAGAAGATACATTTTTCCTTTTTTTTTGTCTTTTATTCTACGTGTTGTGGACACTAGAGGCATTGTTGCCCCGCTAAACCCACCAGACAGACGTCCAAGACACACTTATAAAAGCACCAAGAAGATTTCGTTAATAAATTTGAAGAAAAAATGCACAAAGCACCACACACCCCACAATTCACAAATCGCCAATTATCAATAACTATCATCAATCCTCCACTCCACCCAGCAGCTCCGTCACTCTACCACCCAACTCCAGCTTCCTTGCTGGGTTTTGACCAGTCCTTTAAATAGTCCATGACCCAGAAGTGTTCCTTCTCCGGGTCAAACACCACATCATCCTTCTCAAGTAACCTGGAAGTACTGCAGTCTTCCGTCCTCGTGACTCCAAAGTACTTCCGGGTTGTCGTAACCATAGGAGTCCCCAGGTTCTTTGTGAGCTCCCCCTGGCGGCACCCACGGCACCCAACAGGGCTGAGCAACCAAACTCCATGTCCCAGGCTGCCTTGAGGGAATCCGGGGAACTGTTGCTGTCTAGGGGAGCTGCCACCTAGCGTCCCGGGGGAGGCAGTGTCCCAAAAAGGCTGCCTTCTTCCATTCTTTTCTTTTATGGACGTCTCGGCCGGACTGAACCGTCGGCTGTCCATCACAGAGTGTAACAACTTTTTTCTTTATTCTTGTGTGGATTATTAGCTTTTAATTTTCACTAAATATTTTTAAAACGAACTTTTGGACTGAGAGATTTCTTTCGGCATGCGTTTTACCTGTGCCTGAACTCGCCTTATACTTTGGCGGCTACATGTGTACAAGCAGAAGGTTGTGTTTACGAAAGCAGACTTTGTATTGCATGCAACCATATGCGTACACTAATGTTTCGATCGTACGTAGTTGGAAGACCAGTTGCTACGTAAGCGCCCATATTCTCGTACATCTGTTTGGATCACTCGGATTAATTTGGCCGTCATCATCCGAGTGCTGTATTATATTTCACATTTTGTTATCCCTAATAACGAATGCTACTGTGAAAAAGTGTTAAATTGAAGATGAATGCTGTGTTTCTAACCAAGAATGGATACACAAGTATTTTTTTTTTTTGCAAATGTTGGAAGTGTGCCTAATATGCAATGACAGTCTTACTGTTTTTAAGGAGTTCAGTTTAAAGAGACATTTTCAAACTAAGCACAGCAGGATTGGAAGTAATTTATCAAAACGTGAATTACTACAAAAAGCTAATTTTATTAGCTGCTTTCTTTGTACACCCAAGTTATATAGTTACCAGTAACGGTAGACTGAACGATAACGTGTAGTGAATACACTTGACTTATAGTTTTCATCCTCTTTCTTTCTCTGTACGTTTATCATTCATTTGCTCAGAGGTTGATGGGCTTGCTGCTTCCTGAGCAGCTCTTCTTTTCTCCACCCTTACGGCCGCTTCTTCTCTTCTTCCGTCGGCATCTTTTCATGTTAAAACTGATTAAGTCAGTGTTTGTGTTGCAATTACTTAGTACGTTTTTCTTAATTTTTCACTTAAGTTGGCACTTAAGTCTTCAATCTGTCTCAAGAATGATTTAAGATATGAAGAGGTAAGGGAAGTGACGCTGAAAGTGGTAGGGACGAGAACGGCGCCCGTGCGCATGTGTTGGCTGCTGCCGAGAGTTGATTCTACAATACAATAAATTAAAAAGAGTAAAAAAAATCATCACCCTGAAAGCGGATAGTAGATGTCACGTAGTATATGTGTACCAAATTTCAGGTCAATAGGTCAAACAGTTTGCGAGCTACAGGTGATTTAAAATCCTGGACAGACAAACGGACAGTCATGGTAGCGTATTACAGTATATAAGAAGATATGACTAATAAATTTATTTTTGTGTGAAAATAGCATTTATTATTTAGTAAATTTAGATTTTTGTCACTTGGGGCCCGCTAGAGACCTTACAGATGTCCCTGTGGTCCTCGGGGAGACAACTTTGCCCACCAATGAGTTAGACAGAAGTCAATAAACAAAACAGTCTTGAAATGTTTCTTAAACACATTGAGGGAGTTAGAATTTTGATTGGAGTTGGGCAGTCCGTACCACCAGCTTGAAGCTACACATGAAAAGAGTTGGGATGAGATTTGATACCACATGGAGGTGGTGTCACCACATCAGCAGACCTGAGAGGTTGAGAAGGAGCATAGGACATCACAAGTGTCTTTATACAATCTATATATATAATTCACTAAGCCACCGACAAGTAGCCACCCATGGAAAGCATGCAAGACAGCCATGCCCACCAACTCTAAAACCATTGGATATGACGAAAACTCGCAGAGCCACGCCCACCAACTCGGACGCAGCAACTCACAAAACACGACGTCATTGGATACGATGACAACTCGCCGAGCCACACCCACCACCTCAGACGCAGCACCTCACAACACAGGGAGTCATTCACATTCGTCTCTGCTAGACTCCACATGCACCTCTCAGCCACGCTGACTTTTCATTATTCTTTTCGGTTATGACGCACGCACCACCATCGCTTTGAGAACGAGGGTGGACGCGGCAGGACCATGTAAGAAGAGGCATGTTTGTCGCGGATGTGAATCGCTGAATGAGTGTTTGACGGCGGTCCTCCAATTGTCAGTCACGGACAATTGTATGTTTCCCTCTCAAAACACAATGAAGGAAGCAGTCTTTAAAAACCAATAAGCCCTGTGCCTCTGTTTCATTAGCGTCTCACCTCACATAGATTTTCTATGGGGTTAAGGTCAGGCGAGTTTGCTGGCTAATCAAGAACAGGGATACCATGGTCCTTAAACCAGGTACTGGTAGCTTTGGCACTGTGTGCAGGTGCCAGGTCCTGTTGGAAAATGAAATCTGCATCTCCATAAAGTCCGTCAGCAGCAAGAAGCATGAAGTGCTCTAAAACTTCCTGGTAGACGGCTGTGTTGACCTTGGACCTCAGAAAACACAATGGACCAACACCAGCAGATGACATGGCACCCCAAACCATCACTGACTGTGGAAACTTTACACTGGACCTCAAGCAACGTGGATTCTGTGCCTCTCCTCTCTTCCTCCAGACTCTGGGACCTTGATTTCCAAAGGAAATGCAAAATTTACTTTCATCAGAGAACATAACTTTGGACCACTCAGCAGCAGTCCAAAGGCGAGACGCTTCTGACGCTGTCTCTTGTTCAAGAGTGGCTTGACACAAGGAATGCGACAGCTGAAACCCATGTCTTGCATATGTCTGTGTGTGTTGGTTCTTGAAGCACTGACTCCAGCTGCAGTCCACTCTTTATGAATCTCCTCCACATTTCTGAATGGGTTTTGTTTCACAATCCTCTCCAGGGTGCGGTTATCCCTATTGCTTGTACACTTTTTTCTACCACATCTTGTCCTTCCCTTCGCCTCTCTATTAATGTGCTTGGACACAGAGCTCTGTGAGCAGCCAGCCTCTTTAGCAATGACCTTTTGTGTCTCGCCCTCCTTGTGCAAGGTGTCAATGGTCGTCTTTTGGACAACTGTCAAGTCAGCAGTCTTCCCCATGATTGTGTAGCCTACAGAACTGGACTGAGAGACCATTTAAAGGCTTTTGCAGGTGTTTGGAGTTAATTAGCTGATTAGAGTGTGGCACCAGGTGTCTTCAATATTGAACCTTTTCACAATATTCTAATTTTCCGAGATACTGAATTTGGGACTTTCATTAGTTGTCAGTTATAATCATCAACATTAAAAGAAATAAACATTTGATATACATCAGTCTGTGTGTAATGAATGAATCTAATATACAAGTTTCACTTTTTGAATGGAATTACTGAAATAAATCAACTTTGTCATGATATTCTAATTTTATGACCAGCACCTGTAATATTCGCTTGCATGCCTTCTGTTGTGCAAAAGTCTCAACAATGTTTGTCACGTCAAGTTGTCTGGCATGCTCATTTTCAATTGAGAGTCCAGCCAAGCCACTAAGTCTGTCTTGCTACGGGGTGGTTCTAAGGTCATTTCTGATGAGTTTTAACTTGGAGAACGATTGTTCACTCGCAGCGTAGTCAGCAGTAGCATGTAAGCCGTACAAATGTCACTGAAAGTAGACAGCAGTGCACAGTGATCCATCAGCAACAGTTCAGCTGCTTTGAAAACAGTCGACTTGGTTGACAGGATGGATTGAAAACAGCACAATTGAGCGCAAAACGCCGGTGAAATGTCAGTGCTATAGCGTTCAATGAGAAGATTGGCAGCAAAATACAATTCGTCGTCAGCCATTGAGGTCAGAGTTGATGGTAATAAGACATTGAACGTTGAAGCCACTGCATCGAGACTGTGAAACCGCTGTTTTAGTTAAGTTATTAAAATAGTTTTTTTAAATCTATATGGCCCGGAGTGGGCCCCCCAAGCTTGTAGGCCCTTGTGCTTTGCACAATCCATTGCTACACCATAGGTCACTTTCCACTGACTCAGTGGAGTAGCTGAGGAAAAATTTGCTTAGACATTCTAGAGACATTGCTTTGAAAAGATCGAGACTTCATGGGAGATAACATTCATGGGGACACCACGCCCACGCCCTATTACTTTGATGTACACTTTATGCTATCAAGAGGGAGGCGGTGTACCAAGAAGGCTGGAGTAAGACCTTTTTTTTGCAGATATCTGTTATTTGCTTCTGATCAGTTTTGGTACCAGTACTGAGGACTAAAAGGTGGTATTGATACTGAAGTCAAAATTTTAGTACTGAACTACCACTAGTCCCGACATGACAAGACCAAAGCCTGGACCAGGAGCTGTTCTGCATACTTCACCAGAAATGGTCTGATGTTGTGGATGTTAAACACAACACATCTTCAGGACTGAAAGACAGTTGCATTGTGGTCAGTGAAAGTTGGCTAGTCAAGTCAAGTCAAGTTAGGGAGCATGCACTGGTACAGTGCATTGCCGCACCCACTACACGACGAAACAACTCGGGATCCCGGTTGGCAACACCCCCCAGGCAGACACGCAATCCAGTCCCACCCTCCGGAAATGACCCTCTATCTGCCGCAGCCAGGTGTTAAGAGGGCGACACCTTGGCCTGGTCTAGCCACTCAGGTCCCCAACAATGAGGATCTTACGAGCCGGATCACCCTCTGGGAAACGCACCACATGGCCGTAGTGCCGTAACTGATGCTCCCTCATAATGCAGGTAATGTGCATCATTCAGGACTCCATGAGAAACCGCTCATTAGACACAAAGTCAAACCAACGGTACCCAAGGATTTTCCGGAGAGACACAGTACCTAAGGAGTCCAGTCTTCATCTCAGGTCACTGGATAGCATCCATGTCTCACAACCATATTGTAAGACAGGAAGCACCAGGACTCTAAAGACTTGGACCTTTGTCCTTTTGCATAGATATCGGGAGCGCAAGAACCCCTTTCCAGCGACCTCATGATCCCCCATGCTCTCCCAATCCATCTACTGACTTCATAGGAAGAGTCACCAGAGACATGAATGTCACTGCCAAGGTAAGTAAACCTCTCAACGAGGTCGATACTCTCTCCGCAGACAGACACACTGCTGATGGCTGTGCCCAAGAGGTCATTAAAGGCCTGGATCTTGGTTTTTATTAGGACACTCACAAGCCCAGACAACTCAGACACCTCGTTCAGTATCTCGAGAGTCCAGATCAGAGCATCCATTAACTCTACGAACATCACATCATCATTGGCAGAGTCAAGATCTGTGAATCTTTCTTCATCAATGGATTCTCCACAGACACCAAAATAAATTGGGAAGAACGCAGTGGTTTTGCCTCCACTCTGCGCAGCACTCACAGTACCAGTATACAGGCCGCTCATGATATCCAGCAACTTCGGGAGGATCCCGTGAAGTCTCAGGATGTCCCACAGGGCAGCTTGATCAACTGAGTTGAACACTTTACAAAAAAACGAGGCTGCAAAGAAACTCTGCCAACATTCGCAGTGAACTCTTAGTGCCAGGATGCAGTTGATGGTAGACTTCTTAGGTGTAAAACCAGACTGCTATGGTCGCTAGTAGGTGAGAGCAAGTGATCACAGATCCTATTGAGGATGATCCTAGCTAGGACCTTACCCGACACCAAGAGCAGTGTTATCCCCCTGTAATTGCCACAATCCAGATGATCACCCTTCCCTTTCCAGATAGGGATGAGAAGTCCCATTTTCCAGTCAGTTGGGATGACGCCTGTCTTGCAATGCCAGTAGGACAGCCTTACCACCAGACTGAAGAAGTTCACCCCAGACAGCACAGATCCCTGCAGCCTTCCCTGTCCTCGGCTGCTTCACCACTTGTGCAATCTCAGTGAGATGATCTCTAATGATCAATGATTTTAATTTTGCCACTAGAGATTTTTGTTTAAATACTACATGACAGACAGTCACATGTGCAATTAAAGCATGAAAATGCTTCCAAACTGGAATAAACATCTTTCCTCTTGTGTCAATATCACGAAATGCAGTTTATTTTGCAAATTGTTTGCTAATCGAAACATGGAGTTACGCTGCATGTTTCACTTGTCAGTGCTTGGAAGCATTAGGTATGCACTTACTGTTCTTTCCTCACCAGCCTTCTGAATGTTGTCTTTATTGAATAAATGATGAAAAAATCAAATTTGTTGTTTGTCACTTCTGCCTGAGGTTACATGTAGCTAATTTTAAAGCTGGTTGAGGACAAGAGGATTGTTACTTGTAATCTGATACAGCTAATTCAGAAAATCTCGGGACCCCTTCACTTTCTGCACAATGGATGGTGTTGTAGGTCTAATTTTAAATGGGGACTGTAAACGCTAGGGGTTGCTGTTGCCCCTTTAACCCCAACAGACAGACACCGGTTAAAAGCATCAAGATGACTTTTATTGCCTTCTTTCTTAATAAACAGTGCCCTCCAAACACAATAGTCTTCCCAATAATAATAATAATACTTCTCTCCTCCACACCTCCCAGCAAGCTCTGTCACACTCCTCCCGACTCCGGCTCACTTGCTGGGTCTCCAACAGTCCTTTAAATAGTCCTTGACCTGGAAGTGCTTCTACTCTTCCATCCACGTGACTTGCCAACACTTCCAGGTCAGACGGAGTATTCCAATTCTTTAATCAGCCCGGAAGTACTTTGTAGTTTCCGCCCTTATGACTTCCTAGTACTTCCGTGCTGCAAGGGAAGCAAGACTCCCCAGGTCCTTTTACAGCTCGCCCTGGCGGCACCCATAACACCCAACAGGGCTAAGAAACTGAACTCCAAGTCCCAGGATGCCCTGCGGGAATCCGGAGCACCGCTACACTCCAATGAAACTGCCATCTAGTGTTTTGGGGGAGGCAGTGTCCTGGAAAAGATGTCTTCCTCCATCCTTTTATCTAACCGGCCGTCACTCACAGGACATTTATCATTTTTGACCATTCAATCTACACTGTTTAACACATAATGACAAAGTGAAAACATGTTTTCAGAAATGTTTGCAAATTTATTAAAAGTCAAAAACTGAAATCTCTCATTCATATAAGTAAGCAGACCTTTAACACTAGAATCCCTGGAGCCTATGAAATAACTCAGAATCCCAGGCCACCTTAAATTCCCTCGCACCTTCTCATCAGTGTCTTTTGATTTGCAAATGTGTCGATCAGCACCGGCAGCAGGCAGCCTGCTATCTAATGCTCCCACCAACACAGCTTTAGTTCTCCCAGCTCAAGTCTGTTCTTCTGGGTGTGAGGTGCCTGGAGTTGTAGAGAATAAATAATATATCGTTATTTGGAACACATACATTTCATGTGTGTTTCGTGTCTACAACGATCTGTGTAAATGTAGGATGAGAGGAAATGTGAGGCAAGAAATATTGAACACATAACTAAAACAGAAACGTTTTTCATGTTCTACTAATAATTGGGCAAATGCTGACATGAAGCGTATAATGTGTGAAGTCTGTAGTCCAAATATTAAATAAACATGTTTGTTTGCTCCTCCTACAAAT
Organism: Erpetoichthys calabaricus; assembly: GCF_900747795.2. Classification (NCBI taxonomy): domain Eukaryota; kingdom Metazoa; phylum Chordata; class Cladistia; order Polypteriformes; family Polypteridae; genus Erpetoichthys; species Erpetoichthys calabaricus. The sequence continues at coordinate 19,336,485 of NC_041406.2, read as the reverse complement.
AAAATATTGTATTAAAAGATGAAGAAATTCTGTTTCTAATTATTGAAGCACATCTGGCCTGGGCCCTACCAGAGTGGAGTTTGCAGATTCTGGTGGGCCTGTTTGGTCTCTTTTAGAGTATACTGTTTTTTTTTTTGTCCTGTATCTCAAAGACGTGCGTGTTAGGTTAAATGGCAATTCTTAATTCGATTGTCGCTCAGTCCAGCGCTGGACACTGTTTTGCATCCAATGCTGTTGTGGTAAGAAACATCTGACTAAAGAGAGAGACAATACAGTTCATCAAGACTGTTTGTTTAGCTAATACAGTGGTGCCTTGGTTTGCAAGCATAATTCGTGCTTGTGATCCAAAGCTATCCTACTGTATATCAAAGTGAATTTCCTCATAAGAAATAATAGACACTCAGATGATTCGTTCCACAACCCAAAAATATTCATATTAAAATGATTAATAAAAAATATAAAGTAAAAATACATAAAACAAATTAACCTGCACTTTACCTTTAAAAAGAATCATTACTCACACACACGTGGTCACAAAGCTTTAGTAAACAGTATATGCTCGTGTGCAGGACTGTAGTAACTACAGGGGGATAAAATTGATGAGCCACAGCATGAAAATATGGGAAAGAGTAGTGGAAGCTTGGTGAAGAAGTGAGGTGATGATTAGTGAGCAGCAGTATGGTTTCATGCCAAGAAAGAGCACCACAGATGCGATGTTTGCTCTGAGGATGTTGATGGAGAAGTTTAGAGAAAGGCCAGAAGGAGTTGCATTGTGTCTTTGTGGTCCTGGAGAAAGCGTATGACAGGGTGAGGAGAGAGGAGCTGTGGTATTGTATGTGGAAGTTGGGAGTGGCAGAGAAGTACATAAGAGTTGTATAGGATATGTACGAGGGAAGTGTGACAGTGGTGAGGTCTGAGGTAGGAGTGACGGATGCATTCAAGGTGGAGGTGGAATTATATCAGGGACTGGCTCTGAGTCCTTTCTTATTTGCAGTGGTGATGGACAGGTTGACAGACAAGATTAGACAGGAGTCCCCGTGGACTATGATGTTTGCTGATGACATCGTGATCTGTAATGTCTAGGAGAACATCGTAATTACAAGTTGTTCAGGTCCATTCTTCTCTCAGCTAAGGTTTTAAGGTTATCGTTACTATTCACCTGGATTACTTACTTTTCTAAGGCTACTGGATATTTAAACGTAATATTTTAACAGGTTGACAGATGAGAATAGACAGGAGTCCCCATGGACTATGATGTTTGCTGATGACATTGTGATCTGTAGTGATAGTAGGGAGCAGGTTGAGGAGACCCTGGAGAGGTGGAGATATGCTCTAGAGAGGAGAGGAATGAAGGTCAGTAAGAACAAAATAGAATACATGTGTGTGAATGAGAGGGAGGTCAGTGGAATGGTGAGGATGCAGAGAGTAGAGTTGGCGAAGGTGGATGAGTTTAAATACTTGGGATCAACAGTACAGAGTAATGGGGATTGTGGGAGAGAGGTGAAGAAGAGAGTGCAGGCAGGGTGGAATGGGTGGAGAAGAGTGTCAGGAGTGATTTGTGACAGACGGGTATCAGCAAGAGTGAAAGGGAAGGTCTACAGGACGGTAGTAAGATAAGCTATGTTATATGGCAGCGTTTCTCAACCTTTAAGTATTTGCGACCCGAGTTTTCATAACAGTTTTAATCGCGCCCCCCTAATGTTTTTTTGAAAGGAGCCCACTAACAACAATTTGTTCTTTTTTAATTAATGATATATCATAGATGCATTTTTTATTATACCTACTTAACTTTTATCAACATTTATCTAACTCTATAGTTATTTTTCTAGTATCAGAATGTAGTTTAAGTTAATTTGTTTTGGTTTCAATAGATGCATTTTCATATTTTCGATTCTTGTTTTCTTTTTTTCACATCTTCGCGCATCTTCGTGCACCCCTTTTTGTTACTTCACAGTTTAGAACTGTGTACAGTGCAATCTGTGCACAATTCATCTCAATGGAAACTGAACTGTCTGGACAAATGTTCCTTGAAGAATAAGTGTGCCACATTTCAATAAAATTGGTCCATGGTGTCACAGGTGTCTGGTCACACTTATAGGTAATCTAAGTCACCCAGTTTTATTAAGAGACTGGGAACTCCTGAAATTTACCAATAATAGCACACAGGTTTCTTTAAATTGGGCGGTGAGTAAACACACAATGAAAGACACAACAGTAATTTTAGAAAAAGCAACAGTAAGTTCTATTACACAAGACAGTATAAGGCACATTAAAAAGATAAACAAACATAACAAAAACTAAACATATCAGGAATCAATTTCCCTTTTTTTAAAAAGGAAAATACACAGTCCACTCTCTAAATGTCCGTTAAAAACAAGAATTGGAGGATACAACCTTTAGTGGTGCAGAGTCCAGTTTGCGCACTGTGTTACCCCAACACTTAATTGTTCAACTGTCCATGGATGCACTCTGTTCCCCGGACACTCGTTCCCCTACAGAAGTTGTGTCAAATTGTTGAATCCCTGTCAGCGTCTCTTCGTTGTTCCTTTTTCTTCCACTCTGGGCTCCTTGTGTGGCTGGGACCTAGGCACGCCTCATTTCTCGTCTGTCAGCTTCACTTGGTCCTTTCATGCGGATTCCCTCTCTCGCTGAACCTACATCCGGCGTCTCTTTGTGGAGATGTCTCTTCCTCCCTGGAAGTGTTGCCGTCCTTGTGCCTCACGTCGTGCCAGCCAGGTACCCTTGTCTGCCTGCAAGTCCCTGTGCTCTGTCCGAGTGCCTTGGCAGCGTTTTCTGTGGACTGTTCCTCCTGCCTTCTGCTGCCCAGGAGTTTATATTTACTTCAGTCCCTGCTGTTGTCAGTCCTGGACAAACAGTTTAATCAATGACACATCTAAATTGCCTGGGTTTAACAATTAATGAAAACACAAGTTAATAAAATGTATGGTTACCAAACATTAATAAGTGCAGATATGCTGATTAGAAACCAATATTTCCAAGCCAGGTAAATACAGACATCCTCCAAGGCCAGACTTCAAAGCAGTGACTCCCTTGCAAGACAGCAAATACCATTAATAAGTACAGACAGCCTTTTAACTTCTCACCCCCTAGTCCCAACAGTGGGTGCCTAATGGAACCACCCAGTGCACAAAAAAAAAGTAAAAGTGTCCCCCTCTGACATCATGGGGACCAAAGTTGTTTCATGCAGACAGACAGACGGACGGACAGACGGATGGCCGGATGGACAGACATGGCTAAGGCCCTTCACCTGCAATTGCTGAGTGCTTTAAGTACTAAGAAAAGTGCTATATAAATGCAAAGAATTATTATTATCACAATAAGCTCTTTGCGTGCACTTAAAAAAGCAAAAGTCCCCTTGCAGTACATCCTGTTTCAGAAGGCATAATAAAGCTTTCTTTTTTCTTTTTCCTTGTGTTTGTGTGTGTGTGCAGATGGCTCTAATGTCAACTCTATGGCTGGCCTATTTTTTTTAAGGTGTGTCACGGCTACTGTGTATTCCATCACAAAGGCCATTGTGTTTTTATTTTTCCCATTTCACAGGCGCTGTAATCAGCATTGCATGTCATCCATGTTTGAGTGTGTGGATTTAGGAAGCTTGCTTGAAAAATATTGCCTCTTGATAAAAGGTGCCATCAACACGCCATCTAGGGAGATAAACCCTCATGTCAGTTGAGCTGTTCAGTTCAAGCAGATTTGCAGAGCAGACAATTAAACCTGAGACACGCTGTCATAAAGGGCTCAAACAAAATATGTGATTCCTTTTGTTCTTTTCATTTTATGTTCACTTGGTGGAATGCTGCTTTCCCATGTGTTGTTTCTTCATTGAAGCATGACACCCACACAAGTGATTGTATTTACAGTTGTCCTTTTGTTGGGAACATAAGCCATCTGAATCACGCTTCATTCCCTTTTACCGGCTTAACATTACGTTCTAAGTTGTATAAAAAGGATGCCAAGTATCGCCTCTTATATTTCTAGCTCCTCTATTCCATGGCCAGATGCCTCTGTTTTGTTCTGGATGTTAGTTTTATTATTAGTTTAGAAGCCTTGCAAAAATGCACATTGCACTTTCAGTACACGGCGTGCCACCCTGTGCTGACATTTTTATAGGCTCATTACCGGAATACTGAAAAATGCTTATTTTTGAAAGCTTGCACTTAAAACACAGCATAAAGCTATTTACTGCTTCCAAAGGGGATTGCAACCTGTCTTTCATATCCCGAATCCATATAGTATAAAAGGAAAGAGCTTTAATTCTATGGTAACAGAACATTTTTTAAATAACTGCAGGTCAAGAGGGAGCCGTGACAGACTAAAGGTATTTGTGCTTTTCAGCTTGTTTTGAGCAAAAAACTGAGCCTTAGGAGGCCACCAAAGGTCTGAAATGTATGCTGGAAAGCAAATCACAGGGGAATTAAAGAAAGGGCCGAAGCCATCATCTTCAGGGTTTTTATACATGCTTATATTTCATAACTGATCCAGAAGGTGAAGGAGGAAAAGCAATATTCATTAATCCAATCGAATTAAATGATTATTGTCCAGTGGCCTTTAAATCACTCTTGGTAAAATGTCTGGAGCCTCTGGTTCTTGCTAGCCTTACTTTATAGGTCGGCTCCTCTTTGGATTCATTGTAGGCTGCATATAGACAGACCTGTTCAGTGGAGGATGCGGTCATGACTGTTCTTCATAGCAGTTAAACACATTTGAAGAAACCATACTTAATTGTCAGAAAGCTGTTTATGACTTTACCTCATCCTTTAACTTCATGAAGCTGGATATCCTTTTTCGCAAATTACAGGAGTCACAGGTGGGACCAAATATCAATAGACCCCAGCTGCAGACGAGACACTCTGAAGCCTCAGGCTCATTCATCGACATGAGACACTCTGAGGTCCGTAAGATGACGGCCCTGTCATGAGTGGTCTCTTTAGACCCCGCCCACTCTCCTGCAATCTCAGACATTATCAAGCCTCAGAACTAAACATTTATTTAAACATGACAATGTGGTATTAATACAGATCATATAATCCAAAAGCAAAAAACTTTGTGTTGTAAAAGTAACACTTAAAAGTAAGACTTGCAATGTCTACTTTCCAAGTAATTTACTGTAACATATTATTTGCTGCTGTATTATTACCTGAAATAAGAAACTGTAAAACTAGATTAGATTAGATTAGGGTTAGGCTAGGTTGGGTTAGATTAGATTGCATTAGATAAAACTTTATTAATCCTATGGGGAAATTCAAAAATAAATAAAGGTAAAAAAATAGATAAAGGTATATTTTGTGTTGAAAATAGTATTGTATAGTAATGGTGACTGAAAGTTTATGCAAGGACAGCTTTGACATAAACAGGCAAACGTTTTCCATCCTTCCTATATTTTGGAAGGCCTGTCCCCCTACACCCCAAGTCGTAACCTTAGATCTTCAAATGGGGTGGTCTGCTTATAATTCCAAGAGCTAAACTATTGGTGAGGTGGCCTTTTGCTGTTATGCACCCAAAATCTGGAATGCTTTACCAATAAAAATTCGCCAGGCTAGTACTATGGATCATTTTAAAAAACTGCTAAAAACCCATTATTTTAATTTGGCTTTTTCATAGCTACATTTTAGTTGTATTCCTGATACTGTATGGGCATAGAATTATCATATCTTCTTCTCCTTTCGGCTGCTCCCGTTAGGGGTTGCCACAGCAGATCATCTTCTTCCATATCTTCCTGTCCTCATCATTAGAACATTAGAACACGCTAGACGAGAACAGGCCATTCAGCCCAACAAAGCTCGCCAGTCCTATCCACTTATTTCTTCCAAAAAAACATCAAGTCAAGTTTTGAAAGTCCCCACTGTCTACCACACTACTTGGTAGCTTATTCCAAGTGTCTATCGTTCTTTGTGTAAAGAAAAACTTCCTAATGTTTGTGCGAAATATACCCTTAACAAGTTTCTAATTGTGTCTCCGTGTTCTTGATGAACTCATTTTAAAATAACAGTCTTGATCCACTGTACTAATTCCCTTCATAATTTTAAACATTTCAATCATGTCACCTCTTAATCTTCTTTTGCTTAAACTGTAAAGGCTCAGCTCTTTTAATCTTTCCTCATAATTCAACCCCTGTAGCCCTGGAATCAGCCTAGTCGCTCTTCTCTGGACCTTTTCTAGTGATGCTATGTCCTTTTCGTAGCCTGGAGACCACAACTGCACACAGGACTCAAGATGAGGCCTCACCAGTGCGTTATAAAGGCTGAGCAGAACCTCCTGTGACTTGTACTCCACACATCAAGGCGCTATATAACATGACATTCTGTTAGCCTTCTTAATGGCTTCTAAACACTGTCAGGCAGTTGAGTCCACTATGACTCCTAAATCCTTCTCATGAGGTGTGTTCTCGATTTTCTGACTGCCCATTGTGTATTCAAACCTAACATTTTTACTTCCTATGTGTAATACTTTACATTTACTGACATTAAATTTCATCTGCCACAAATCTGCCCAAGCCTGTATGCTATCAAAGTCCTCCTGTAATGATATAACGGATTCCAAATTATCTGCTAATCCACCTATCTTGGTATCATCTGCAAATTTAACCAGCTTGTTACTTACAGTGGTGTGAAAAACTATTTGCCCCCTTCCTGATTTCTTATTCTTTTGCATGTTTGTCACACAAAATGTTTCTGATCAGCAAACACATTTAACCATTAGTCAAATATAACACAAGTAAACACAAAATGCAGTTTGTAAATGGTGGTTTTTATTATTTAGGGAGAAAAAAAAATCCAAACCTACATGGCCCTGTGTGAAAAAGTAATTGCCCCCTGAACCTAATAACTTGTTGGGCCACCCTTAGCAGTAATAACTGCAATCAAGCGTTTGCGATAACTTGCAATGAGTCTTTTACAGCGCTCTGGAGGAATTTTGGCCCACTCATCTTTGCAAAATTGTTGTAATTCAGCTTTATTTGAGGGTTTTCTAGCATGAACCGCCTTTTTAAGGTCATGCCATAGCATCTCAATTGGATTCAGGTCAGGACTTTGACTAGGCCACTCCAAAGTCTTCATTTTGTTTTTCTTCAGCCATTCAGAGGTGGATTTGCTGGTGTGTTTTGGGTCATTGTCCTGTTGCAACACCCAAGATCGCTTCAGCTTGAGTTGACGAACAGATGGCCGGACATTCTCCTTCAGGATTTTTTGGTAGACAGTAGAATTCATGGTTCCATCTATCACAGCAAGCCTTCCAGGTCCTGAAGCAGCAAAACAACCCCAGACCATCACACTACCACCACCATATTTTACTGTTGGTATGATGTTCTTTTTCTGAAATGCTGTGTTTCTTTTACGCCAGATGTAACGGGACATTTGCCTTCCAAAAAGTTCAACTTTTGACTCATCAGTCCACAAGGTATTTTCCCAAAAGTCTTGGCAATCATTGAGATGTTTCTTAGCAAAATTGAGACGAGCCCTAATGTTCTTTTTGCTTAACAGTGGTTTGCGTCTTGGAAATCTGCCATGCAGGCCGTTTTTTGCCCAGTCTCTTTCTTATGGTGGAGTCGTGAACACTGACCTTAATTGAGGCAAGTGAGGCCTGCAGTTCTTTAGACGTTGTCCTGGGGTCTTTTGTGACCTCTCGGATGAGTCGTCTCTGCGCTCTTGGGGTAATTTTGGTCGGCCGGCCACTCCTGGGAAGGTTCACCACTGTTCCATGTTTTTGCCATTTGTGGATAATGGCTCTCACTGTGGTTCGCTGGAGTCCCAAAGCTTTAGAAATGGCTTTATAACCTTTACCAGACTGATAGATCTCAATTACTTCTGTTCTCATTTGTTCCTGAATTTCTTTGGATCTTGGCATGATGTCTAGCTTTTGAGGTGCTTTTGGTCTACTTCTCTGTGTCAGGCAGCTCCTATTTAAGTGATTTCTTGATTGAAACAGGTGTGGCAGTAATCAGGCCTGGGGGTGGCTATGGAAATTGAACTCAGGTGTGATACACCACAGTTAGGTTATTTTTTAACAAGGGGGCAATTACTTTTTCACACAGGGCCATGTAGGTTTGGATTTTTTTTCTCCCTAAATAATAAACACCATCATTTAAAAACTGCATTTTGTGTTTACTTGTGTTATATTTGACTAATGGTTAAATGTGTTTGATGATCAGAAACATTTTGTGTGACAAACATGCAAAAGAATAAGAAATCAGGAAGGGGGAAAATAGTTTTTCACACCACTGTATATTCCTATCTAAATCATTTATATATATTAAAAATAGCAGCGGCCCTAGCACTGACCCCTGTGGAACACCACTCTTAACATCGGCCAGTTCTGATGAGGTTCCTCGCACCATCACCCTCTGCTTCCTGTGTCTGAGCCAATTCTGCACCCGTCTAAAAACATCACCCTGAACTGCTCTTCTTTTAGTTTGATGCCCAACCTCTCATGTGCACCTTATCAAATGCTTTCTGATAGTCCAGATAAATAATATTATCTGCTCCACTTTGATCGTATCCTTTTGTTGCATCCTCACAGAATTTCAGCACGTTAGTCAAACATGACCTCCCTCTTCTGAAGCCATGCTGACTGTTCCTAATAACTCCTGTCCTTGCCAGGTGTTGCTCAATCTTATCCTTAATAATTCCTTCCATTAATTTTCCTGTGATGCATGTTAAGCTTACTGGCCTATAGTTGCTTAGATATGTCCTGTCACCCTTTTTATATAATGGGATGATATTTGCCATTTTCCAGTCCTTCGGAATCTCTCCAGTGCGCAGTGACTTCCTAAAAATATGTGTCAAGGGTTTATATATGTACTCGCTAGCCTCCTTAAGAACTGGAAGGTAAATATTATCTGGTCCTGGTGATTTGTTTGATTTCAGCTTATTTAATCTGAGCAGCACTTCTCCCTCTACAATTTCCAAATCCCTCAGTACCTCCTTAGTGGTCCCAGTTACCTCTGGGAGGTTATCCACTTGCTCACTTGTAAACACCTCTGAAAAATGTAAGTTTAGGCCATCCGCTATTTCACTGTCTGTATCTTTTAATTCCCCTTTACTATTCCTGATGCACTTGACCTCCTTCTTGACTGTTCTTTTACTACTAAAACACTGAAAGAATCTCTTAGGGTCATCTTTCGTCTTATCTGCTATATTTCTCTCCAATTGTTTTTTAGCCTCCCTGATATTGTTCTGGATGGTTGCCCTCATGTTCATCTTGTTTTGTCACACCCATCACCTGCATGTCTTCTCTCACCACATTCATAAACCTTTTCTTAGGCCTTCCTCTTTTCCACTAATCTCCACTATTCTCTCCTGTCTTTTCTGGTTCTTCTGTGGTGGTGATCTGCACCACCACTGACCTGACCGAGGCACCATGCAGCACCTTGTATTGATGGACTGAAGGTGGGGGTCCCGGCTGTCCATAAGACCAACATCATCAAATACTATCATGTGAAGCCTGAAAACAAGGACGACTGATTTATGTTAGGTAGAATGACCAGTGGGGGCCGGGTGGTCTCCTTGGCCTTGAAACCCCTGCAGATTTTATTTTTTCCTCCAGCCCAGATAGAGGTTTATTATTTTTTTTCTGTCCTCCCAACCGTTTGATGTTACTTTTTTTTCTTTGTTGCTTGTTCTTTAATATTATTGCCTAATCTTTTTGGTTTTTCATTTCATATAACTATCTTTTTATTGCCTTGTAAAACACTTTGAGGTACATTGCTTGCATGAAAATGTGCTATAGAAATAAATGTCATTCCAGAATGAATGCATGTGCTTATGTCGTGGGCTTCACAGTGTTTGACGTGCACAGATCTGTCAGAGGCTAAAAACTGTCCTTGCTGCAGCTGGATACTTCTCCCCAATGTTACCCTCTGGATTATGGACTTCCTCCTTGACAGGGAGTGGTTAGTTAAGGATGACAAGTATAATGCTACAGTCCATGATAGATCGATAGGAGCCCCACAAGGTACAGTGGTCGCCCCCCTACTCTTCTCTCTCTATTATGATCTGCCAGCAAATGTTTAGCTGTCAAGTTTGCCGCACTGATTGACGCCTCTAACAATGGGACACATTTTGAGGACGCAGACGTGGTGGCAGGAGCAGAACTTCCAAATAAATATGAGGAAGACAAAAGAGCTGCTCATTGATTTTAGGAAGAATGCTGAACCAGGGAAACCACCGGTCCTCCGTGGAGAACAAGTTGAGGGAGTTAGCAGCTTTAAGTATCTGGGAACCATTTTGGATAATAGCTTCAATTTTAACAAAAACATCTTTATATATAATCTTCCTTTGGATCTTGATCTTTGTTCGTGAATTCCACGCATGCGTAGACTACCTTCCAGTTTAGTTCGTTGTTGTTACTCACGGATGTCAACAATGCGCCAGAATAATGAAAGGGGTGGTGGACAGTGTTACGCTGGTTAGCTCCTGAGGCCTGGTTAGAGAATGAGATTGCCGAAGATAAAAGGTACGTGCCTATGTAACATATGACTGAAAGAAACACAATGGGTAAAATGAATGACAACATAACAGCACGTTCCGGAAATTATTATTGTTACGTTGTAGCCGGCGAGTGCTGCACGTCTCACAGTTGTACCCTGGCTTGCTCACATGTCAGTGAAGTGATCCCTATTTTTGCTTTAAAGAGCCTGGATACCTATGTGTCCCCCTTTTATAACCATTGCTCTGTGTATATTGCCTTTGTGGTGGATTGCCGGCTTCCTATTCCGGCCCTCACCCCCAGGCTGCCAGGAGGAGCTCTCTCAACAGCATGGACGTGCCCCGAGTTCCAGCAGGGCCTCATGGACTATGTAGTTTTTATACACAGCCCTGCTGGATACCTTGGGGACCACTAGGAGTCGCTGTCGGGAAGCCCGTGGACTCATATGTGCCCTATAACCTGGAAGTATGTCCTGGTCACGTGAGCAGGAGAGATGACGTGCTTCCAGGTTGAAGATAAGGACTGTTTACCCTGACCCGGAAGGAATAAGGAATTGTGGACTGTTGGGCAGGAACACCTCCGGGTCAGGGTGTATAAAAGGACTCTGGGAAAGCCCAGTACACTGAGCTGAGCTGGGAGGTAGGGTGGCTAAGTGTCTGGGAGAGGAGGATTGGTATTGTGAGTAGAGAGTTGATTTATATGAGTAGTGTGGAGTGGAGGGTGCTTGGTGCACTGTGTTATTGTACAATAAAGAAGAATTGTACTATTACCTGGTGTTTAGAGTGGTACCTGAGGGTTCAAGAGGTGAACGCACGCCTCTACTGCTACACTTTACTCTTTGGATTGCCACAAAGCAACCTGCGAGATTGGAGAAAGGTTGAGAAGAAACGACAGCGTCGTGAAAACGAGACGGACTGTGAACAGAGAGAAGCTGAAATGCTCCTACACCACCACATAATTACTATTCGGACAGTGATTCTGAGTAGGCCGTTCCTATCGAATCAATGTCCAAGGGTTTTCTTTTGTAATTTTGTTTCCCTTATAAAAAATCATAATGCTGTGCGACGAAGGACCCAGTTCACGACTGGCAGCCGTGTTTAAACAGGGAGCCCTTCACAGACAACTTTAACACGTGCAACGTAGTTGGGCGCACATGGCTAGTGCACTATATTAACAAACAAGTTCGACAATGTAAGATTCCGGCACGTTCGGCAACTAAGTCAATGAGATGGAAGCAGGCACATTTTTCCTTTTTTATTTATTTTATCTAAGAATCAGTTAATACATTTTTATTATATTAAATGGTTTTGTAACAATGAGACCTACTGAAAATTAATAACAATAACAGAATTCAATGACATGTGTTAGCAGATGACGTTAAGTGAGTGTTTTTTAACAACACTAAGAGCACAAATAGGCTTGTGGTGGCTCAGTGGCTTTCATAATCAGCAGACTGCAATTCAAGTGATGAGACAATGTCATCGAGTGATGCGTGTTAGCGGTGGAGGGTCTCTCACTAATTGTAATTCTGCTTTGTTAAACATAACATTTTTGAAAGTATACCCAAGAGAGAAGCATCTAATAATTAGCAATTGAAAAATAGATATGAGCAATACTAGCATAAAATCAGTGCCAGTATTACTGTATGAAAGGAGAAAGGGAGCTGTTAATATTGGTTAAAACACACTAATTTGTTAAAATTTCATAAATAAGTAAGAACTTATTTATTGTATAATGGGAATGCGAATGGTACATAATGGGCAGGAAGGTCAGGGGCTGGGCAAAACAGAACAGGGGCTTAAGCACATGAAGACCCAAAGCAGCACCACCTTCTGACACCAGTGGCCATATTTAAACCAGTTCTGTGTTTATATCAGCTAGGGAAGCTGCACCTTTCCCATGCTATTAATTATTAACACCCCATTTAGCAGCATGTTGATAATGTCAGTTCTTTACAACTACAATCTGCAGATAATATTAGTTCAACCATTTCAGCCTTACTTATGCTTACATAATTACTTTACCCTTCAATTTATTTCCAGAGAAGTGACTTTTTTTGTACTTTTATGTTTAACTTACCTAAAGCAGCAGAAATGGGTGCTACTGTGAGAGCTGCTCTGCCCGACGTCTGATTGACTTGCATCGCGCATCTGAGCGGCTAGCTGTCAGATGAGTAAAAGAGAAAAATCTACGAAATATACAAGTGCAAGCAGCCTCTCTCAAGGTAATACTGAAATAGTAAACTCGTTTCTAGTTGAGGTTTCTCCGTTTAATGTCAAAGAGTTTGCAATTTTTGCAATGTTTTCCAAAGGGAAATTTAAATAATGTAAACGTTTGTGCAGCTGCCGAAGTATAAGGCGAGTTCAAGCACGGGTAAAACACGTGACGAAGGAAATCTCTCAATCCCAAAGTTTGTTTTAAAATTATTTAATGAAAGTTAAAAGCAACTACCCAACTCACACTGCACCCGACCTCCTTGGCCCCTCCCATATATATATATATATATATATATATATATATATATATATATATCCTATATACTGCGGTGGGTTGGCACCCTGCCCAGGATTGGTTCCTGCCTTGTGCCCTGTGTTAGCTGGGATTGGCTCCAGCAGACCCCCATGACCCTGTGTTCGGATTCAGCGGGTTGGAAAATGGATGGATGGATGGATATCCTATATATATATATATATATATATATATATATATATATATATATATATATATATATATATTGTGAAAGAATAAGACATACTCCGATAAAGGTTTGGGGCAGCCACCCGTATAATCTCAAAATCCTTGGCTGCAAAGTTGCAATGAAGAGTAATAGCACTGAAGTGCATACAAACGAGTCCAAAACCAGACTGAGGAATTAGGAAAGAGGGCAGGGTTTTAAAGGGGAAGACAGGAAGTGAGGTCATAAGGATCAGGGATGTGTTCGTTCTCCATTGGACCGAGCCCGGACGTGACGTCAGAGGGGCCGGAGCCAGTCAGGTCTCCTTCCATTGGCTCGGTCCCGGAAATGATGTCACGAGAGCCAGGTGGAATCTCCCGGGAATGGTCTGCAGGCAAGAGAGAAAAAGAGTCAGTGCACTCCGCCACCTCCCGGTATGTCTCAGAACTGCCGTCCCTCAAGCCCTTTAGCTGCCTCCCATGCGCACGTGTGTGACAAAATATATATATATATATATATCCTATGGTCATGAGCTATGGGTAGTGACCGAAAGAACGAGATCGCAAATACAAGCGGCTGAAATGAGTTTCCTCCGCAGGGTGTCTGGGCTCTCCCTTAAAGATAGGGTGAGAAGCTCAGTCATCCGGGAGGGGCTCAGAGTAGAGCCGCTACTCCTCCGCATCGAGAGGAGTCAGATGAGGTGGCTCGGGCATCTGATCAGGATGCCTCCTGGACGCCTCCCTGGTGAGGTGTTCCGGGCACGTCCAACCGGGAGGAGGCCCCGGGGAAGACCCAGGACACGCTGGAGGGACTATGTCTCTCGACTGGCCTGGGAACGCCTCGGGATTCTCCTGGAAGAGCTAGAAGAAGTGGCCGGGGAGAGGGAAGTCTGGGCATCTCTGCTCAAGCTGCTGCCCCCGCGACCCGACCTCGGATAAGTGGAAGAGGATGGATGGATGGATGGAAGTTAAAAGCAAATAATCCACACAAGAATAAAGAAAAAAGTAGTTACACATGTAGAATAAAAGGCAAAAAAAAGAAAAAATGTATCTTCTCTAAACTTAGCTTTTCTTGAGAAACTTTAGTTATTTCTGTACTTAAAAGTTCTTTACTTCTTCTTCTATACTTAAAGATTCTTAACTTCTTCTTCTGTACACTTTAAACACACGGCACAGCACTTAAATAAGCGCTATTTTCTTAAAGTTACTTCACACACTCAAAAGGTCCATAAGCCCGTAGGCCCGGTTTAAAACCATGTGCCCTCTACACCTTACACGTGGCAAGGCTGGTCACTAACTGAACTTAAAGACAAGTAAATACAGTAATTAAAAATGCTTTGAAATCATCCTGACTTACAGGTATGAGAGGACCCCCATAAATGACATATCATTTAACTTGTCTTGATTTTTAGTTTTACAAGACATCAAGCTTATTGGGGTTGCTCCCTATTTTTGATCCTCTAGACTAGCCATCTTTGGACCATATGGTGCAATATGAGCAGGAAATCACGCCATTATGATAAACAGTAAGCCAATAAGTGTCTTCAGCAAAAATGATCAGAAGAACTTTAAGTTGTGCATGCCACATCAACAAGACCTAGGGGGGTTCACTTCCAAATGGAATACTAGGGGTCAAATTTACTCCTTTTCATAAAACGTGGATCGTTAATATAGGCATGTGCTACTTCAAGGTTGCTGCTCACGATTATGACAATATTTTTGATATCGATGTACGGATGCCTTAACTAATGATCTTCACAATCGTATGCTGCAGCTCTTCGGACATTAGCTCTTAAATACTTTTGATGGATTTTACTGCAGCAGTTGGTAATTCTTGTCTTATTGCTGCTTCTATTATACCGGCCTTTTCCAGCAACCAGTCGATACAGAATAGAATGAAATCGTTCTTTAAATCTCCAGCTTCCAACCTCTTCAGTGATATAGTGGATCCCCCGCCTTATGAACTCCCCATCTGCCATCTTTAGTGCTGAATGAAGAAGCCGCTGGTTTGAACACCTCTTACCTGTTAACCCTTACCCACCTTTTGACGCTGATGGATCATTTGATTACATTCAGTTTTGCCACGATTAGTCCGTTGTCTTGAATCGAAATGCAATACACTAGGAGCAACCACTAAATGAAATGCAATACATTTGCTTTTCTTTAAGTTATGACGCGTGATCAATGGACATACAGTATTGCAATTTAAACTGACAAGAAAGTTGTGTGCTGTCGTGAAAATCAATCAGTCATTTGGTTGATATGTTTTTAATTATGACAAAATTAAATGCAATACCCGTGCTTACATACAGTAATGCAATGCAGTTAACATGTTGGATTACGTGTCATTTTAGCATTTATAATCTTCCATGCAGCACTAATCTTTACCAAGATAGGTGGATTGGCAGATAATTTGGAATCCGTTAAATCATTACAGAAGGACTTGGGCAGCATACAGGCTTGGGCAGATGAAATTTAATGTCAGGAAATATAAATAGGAAGTAAAAATGTGAGGTCTAAATACACAACACATGGCGGAGTGGTGGCTCTGAGGCTAGGAATCTGCACTGGCAATCGGAAGGTTGCCGGTTCGAATCCCGTAAATGCCAATAGGGACTCTGCTCTGTTGGGCCCTTCAGCAAGGTCCTTAACCTGCAATTGCTGAGCGCTTTGAGTAGTGAGAAAAGCGCTATATAAATGCAAAGAATTATTATTATTATTATTACAACAGGAAGTCTGAAAATCGAGAGTCCACCTTATGAGAAGGATTTAGGAGTCATAGTGGACTCTAAGCTATCGACTTCCCGACAGTGTTCAGAAACCATTAAGAACGCAAACAGAATGTCAGGTTATACAGCGCCTTGATGTGTGGAGTACAAGTCACAGGAGGTTATGGTGAAGCTTTATAACACACTGGTGAGGCCTCATCTGGAGTCCTGTGTGCAGTTTGGGCTACAAAAAGGACATAGCAGCACTAGAAAAGGTCCAGAGAAGAGCGACTAGGCTGATTGCAGGACTACAGGGGATGAGTTAAGAAGAAAGATGAAAAGAGCTGAGCCTAAGCAAAAGGAGATTAAGAGGAAACATGATTAAAGTATTTAAAATTATGAAGGGAATTAGTCCAGTGGATCGAGACGGTGACTTTAAAATGAGTTCATCAAGAACATGGGGACACAGTTGGAAACTTGTTAAGGAGAAACTTCACAAAAACATTAGGAAGTTTTTCTTTACACAAAGAACGATAGACACTTTGGAATAAGCGACCAAGTAGTGTGGTAGACAGTAAGACGTTGGGCACTTTCAAAACTCGATTTGATGTTTTTTTTTGGAAGAAATAAGTGGATAGGACTGGCGAGCTTTGTTGGGCTGAATGGCCTGTTCTCGTCTAGAGTGTTCTAATGTTCTAATGGAATCCTGGCTAATCTTTGACAATTCCCTTCATTTAACACTTTCCTCACATTTAGTCCCTAATAAAATGTTAAAGGTGAGTTTTACTGTATGTGTTTCTAATTTTCAGCATGGAACTTATCTGTTTTATCTGTTCATGCTGACGTAGCCGTACTCTGTAGACAGCGGACAAGAACACAAAACTCCGGCTTATTTACCACCCACGCTGGCGGCTATCACTCTGGCACCTGTGAGGTGCCACACACAAAGGCTAAGTGACAAATTCCTCCCTCGCTCGCTCCAGTATTCTCTTCTCACACAACATACCAGAGCTGTACTAAAGAAATCGCACAGGGACAACAAACAGAACGGGAGTGACAGCTCAGTCACCACAGCACACTGCAGGGAGGTGCAGAGGGCACCACCCTGAACTTTACTACAAATGGAGCCACTTATATAGAAGATTTCTCCTTATCCCGCTTCCAAAGTCTGTGACAATTGAGAGCGTTGCTCTATTTTTGGTAGTCTATTCACACATCAAAGTAAAGGCACTCCTCCCTGTTTTAACTGAAACTGCTCCGGGTTTTTGCTGACCTGGCTTTGTAGGTTCCATTCCTCCAGGCGGTTTAATATTGCTGCCACTTGTCAGGTGACTCATACCTGAATGCTAGAAATCTGTGAGCATGAATTATGCATTGCTCACAGGCAAAAGTGTTCTTTACTTGACTTCATGAAAAAAGTAAGTCACATTGGTTTTGATTTTTTTTTGTATTCCTATGCAGTTAAGGATTTCCTACAATGTGGTGACTGAAAGGTAGACAGCTGAAGAGAATTTTCTTTTAGAAGATGGAAGGTCATTTTCATTGCCTGGAGAGTTTTTTCCTCCAGTTTTAATGATTGTACTGTGACTCTACTCTACTGTGTGTACTGTGAGATAGACGCTTCACCAGTGCCGACCCGACACAGACTGACACCGGAGGCACGTGTATAAATAAAAGAAACGGTTTATTTTTCTTCACCTGTGGGCGCACGTCTTCCCCGTGTCCCACAGGCAGTACACAGTCCCAAGCACAGAACACA
Organism: Erpetoichthys calabaricus; assembly: GCF_900747795.2. Lineage (NCBI taxonomy): Eukaryota > Metazoa > Chordata > Cladistia > Polypteriformes > Polypteridae > Erpetoichthys > Erpetoichthys calabaricus. Next base: position 19,318,902 of record NC_041406.2, on the reverse strand, counting down.
CCAAAACACCAATAAACTAAAGTATTATCCTCCACTCCTCCTAGGCAGCTTCGTCCTCCTCTTCCTCCCGATTCTGGCTCCTGAGTGGAGGTCGCTGGCTCCTTTTATCGGGCACCCGGAAGTGCTCCGGTTACTTGATTGCCGACACCCAGCTGCACTTCCGGGTGTGGCGAAACTAATGTCCATGAGAGGCCCAGCAGCTCCCGCTGGCGGCCTGTTTTCGTGTAACATTGCATACGTCAAGAACTCATGTTTACTCTACCTCAAGGACTTTAATGTAATATTTCCAGGTCACATTTGTACGTCAGGCGACACAACTGTGCAATGGTAGCGCTGCTGCCTCTCAGTCAGGAGACCAGGGTTTGCGTCTCAGGTCCTCCCTGTGTGGAGTTTGCATGTTCTCCTCGTGTCTGTGTGGGCTTCCTCCAGGTGCAACAGTTTCCTGCCACTCTCCAAAGTCTTGCGGGTAAAGTAAAATGGCGACTCTAAATCGGCCCTACTGTGTGTTTGGTGTGTAGGTGTTTACACTGCAATGAACTGGCATCCTGTTTCTTCCTGCTTTGTGCCCTATAGTGGTTGGAATAGGCTCGGCCCCCCTCATGACCCCGGTCTGGATTCAGCAGGATCCTGTTATTAAATTGTATAAAATGTGAATGTGTTATTGACATATATGTTGTGACCAATAGGGGACATTGCAGCACCCCAGACACAACCACTCAGACACAAGATTTATTATAATACTTTACGAAGGCTTCCTTGAGGTACTGGTACAAGCTGTAAAGGCCAGCCCTGACACAGACAGACGTAGGACACAAGTTCAAAGCACACATGGCTTTTATTTTCTTTTACAAGGCGGCTCTGCCCCCTGCTCGCTTCGCTCGCCTACCCCCGGCGTTGGGTATCCTGAAATACATTAGTCGAGCTCGTTCGTTTTGGAGCTGTGCCTGCTTTGCCCGCGGCATTTCAGACGCGCGTTGTAGGTGCCTGCGTTCATTGATTTTATCCAGCTGGGCTCGTGTTTGTATATCCGTCAGTCGAGCTCATTCGTTTTGAACCCATGCCTGCTTTGCTTCCGCAGTTTCAGACGCACGTTGTAGGTGCCTGCGTTCATTGATCTTATCCAGGTGGGCTCGTGTTTGTATCGTTGAGCTGTATTGTGTTTGAATTTGGTGTAAAGCGTTCAGCGGTTTGTACAATCCCAAGCAGCACATTATTCCTAACTTCACTCCGCAGTAGTGCCACACACAATATGGCGGTGACGCCTGCGCCCTCCGTAGTAGTGCCACTCACAATATGGCGGTGACACCTGCGCTTCCACTCTGCAGTAGTGCTACACACAATATGGCGGTGACGCCTGCGCCTTCACTCCGCAGTAGTGCCACACACAATATGGCGGTGACGTCTGCGGCTTCCATACTATCTTTGTGGATCTGTGGGGCCTCCGTAGCCTCTTACGTGTTACTCTGGGGGGTGCAGCGCAGAATCCTCTTTTTTGTGTGGTGGTGTCGTTAGTGGTAGCTATGGGCGCGTTGTTGCTTCATTTCTCATTCACGTTAGTTGAGCTCTTTCGTTCTTGGTCCGTGACTCCTTCGTTCGCGGTGGATACGACTTAACTTGCGGGTCTATGAGATGCGCACCTGCGCAGTATGTCTCATGGTCCCATCGCCGTGTCCCTGCGTCCATATCCGGTTTATTCTCGGTTAGTAATATGGATACCTTGTGGGCAACGCCTTCCCCATTCCCACAAGCTCAACAGAGTCCAACACAAGCACAACACAATACAGTAAGTCTTCCTTCTTTTCTCTTTCTTGCTCATCCAATCTCCCTCTGGTAAGCTTCGTCTCCCTCCTCCCGACTCTTGCTCCCGGAGTAGTGGCTGCTGACTCCTTTTATAATGCACCCAGAAGCTCTCCAGGTGCTTGACAACCTATTTCCGGCATGGAGGAAGAGCTGCTCTGTAGGGCTGAGCAGCAGCTACAGCACCTCCTGACGGCGCCCATGGTTCCCAACAGGGCTGCACCAAACTCCAACTCCCATGAAGCCCTGCAGGAGTCTGAGGCACTGCTGCAACCCAGGGAGGCTGCCATCTAGTGTCCAGGGGGAGGAACATTTGCTGCAGGGGCGTCCCGCCCGGCCGTCTGCCACAGTACTAAAATAGCCACCACAACTTAAAACATTTCTTTTATGCTCCGCATGTTATTTACTTTAGCGTGCAAAAGTCTTAGGCCATCCAAGAAAAGGCTGAGGAGTGTGTGTTTGTTTGCTTGTGAAAACACAATGTAACATTAGAATAAGCACAAATTAAAAAATCTGGATATCCAGCTTAATAAAGGATACGTGTCTGTGCGTCTGTCTGTGTGTCCGTCAGGTTATTTTGTCTCTGTTATTCCAGAAGATGGCGTATCACAAATGACACATTGCATTTGTCATTCCAACTGATGGTGCATCAGAAACTTTAACACAGCTTCTATCCATCCATCCATCCATCCATCCATCCATTACCCAACCCACTATATCCTAACTACAGGGTCACAGGGGTCTGCTGGAGCCAATCCCAGCCAACACAGGGAACAAGGCAGGAAACCCCGGGCAGGGCGCCAGCCCACCGCAGCACTGCTTTTATGAATTTCAAATAACAGTGGCTTATAACAAAGACATACACTATATTGTATTGGGACCAAATCATTGAATTCAGGTGTTCCAATCACTTCCATGGTCACAGGTGTATAAACTTGAACACCTAGGCATGCAGACGGCTTCTACAAACATTTGTGAAAGAATGGGTCTCTCTCAGGCACTCAGTGAATTCAAGTGTGGTACCATGATAGGATGCCAAACGTGCAATAAGTCCATTTATGATATTTCCTCACTGCTAAATATTCCACGGTCAACTGTCAGTGGTGGTATTACAAAGCGGAAGCAAATGGGAACATCAGCAACTCGTAAAATCACAGAGCGGGGACAGCGCACGCTGAGGCGCACTGTGTGCAGAAGTCGCCAACTTTCTGCAGAGTCAATAGCTACAGACCTCCAAAAGCTCAAGGACAGTGTGTAGAGAGCTTCATGGGATGGGTCTCCATGGCTGAGCAGCTGCATCCAAGCCTTACATCACCAAGTGCAATGCAAAGCGTTGGATGCAGTGGTGTAAAGCCCACTGCCACTGGACTCTAGAGCAGTGCAGATGTGTCCTCTGGAGTGACGAATCCCGCAATCCGATGGACGAGTCTGGGTTTGGCAGTGGCCAGCAGAACGGTACTTGCCTGACTGCATTGTGCCAAGTGTAATGTTTGGTGGAGGGGGGATTATGGTGTGGGGTTGTTTTTCAGGGGCCCCTTATTTCCAGTGAAAGGAACTCTTACTGCTTCAGCGTTCAAAGCCATTTTGGACAATTTCATGCTCCCAACTTTGTGGGAACGGTTTGGGGATGGCCCCTTCCTGTTCTAACATGACTGCTCACACACTAGTGCACAAAGCAAGGTCTATAAAGACCTTGACCTCAACTTTGGGATGAATTCGAGCGGAGACTGCGAGCAAGCCAGGCCTGCTCGTCCAACATCAGTGCCTGACCTCACAAATGCTCTTCTGGTCACAAATTCCCATAAACACACTCCTACACCTTGTGGAAAGCCTTCTCAGAATCGCTGAAGCTGTTAAAAGCTGCAAAGGGTGGGCCAACTCCATATAAAGCCTATATATTAAGAATGGGATGTTATTAAAGTTCATGTGTGTGTAAAGGCAGGCGTCCCAATACTTTTGGCAATATACAGTTAGGTCCATAAATATTTGGACAGAGACAAGTTTTTTCTAATTTTGGTTCTGTACATTACCACAATTAATTTTAAATGAAACAACTCCGATGCAGTTGAAGTGCAGACTTTCAGCTTTAATTCAGTGGGGTGAACAAAACGATTGCATAAAAATGTGAGGCAACTAAAGCATTTTTTGAACACACACAATAGCGTGAGTTTTTTCCGCATTCGACTTATATGACCGACATTATAAAATACCAGAAATTATATGGTAAAATCAAGCCCCAACTTATCCGTGGGAGAACTTAAACACGAGTATATACAGTAATTGTTGTTTCCTTTGTTATGCACATAACTTTAGCTTTCTTTATATTGGTCTTCATTCCATTCTTCTTACATGTGTAATCTAATTTGTTCATCAGTTTATGTCGTCCTTCTTTATTGCTTGATGTTTTTGCTTTATCATCTGAAAATCTTACTGACGTAATCCATCTTCCTCCATCTTCCACGTCTGACTCCTTATTTGTCTGGGCCTCTTTGATTGTTCTCTCAAGTGTAGATGTTAAACAGGATTAGTTAGAGTGGACATCCCCGTCTGCTTCGTCTTCCTATTTGACACGTGACACACTTGCAGGTTTATCAGAGGTAAGGAATACCACCCCAGAGTGAGAGGGGGCACAGTCGCTAACATGTTTGACTCTTCTGTCATCCTCAGCAGTGAGAAGATGCCCACCAACGGCAATTGACTCTGACCCTAATGGCCGGGGGGCTTTAACCTCACTTTTTGGCTTGAAAAATTGCATTTTTATGAAATTTCATCCTTCTACTTTAAAACATCAAAACAATAAAAGTACAATGTCAGAAGTGTAAGAAACATCCATCCATTTTCCAACCCGATGAATCCGAACACAGGGTCACGGGGGTCTGCTGGAGCCAATCCCAGCCAACACAGGGCACAAGGCAGGAACCAATCCCAGGCAGGGTGCCAACCTACCGCAGGACACACACAAACACACCCAGCACACACTAGGGCCAATTTAGAATTGCCAATCCACCTAACCTGCATGTCTTTGGACTGTGGGAGGAAACCGGAGCGCCCGGAGGAAAACCACACAGACACGGGGAGAACATGCAAACTCCACGCAGGGAGGACCCGGGAAACGAACTGTCTCCTAACTGTGAGGCAGCAGCGCTACCACTGCGCCACCGTGCCGCCCCTTGTAAGAAATATAATAATGATAAAGTAATAATAATAATGATGAATAATAATAGTAATATGAAATGAATAATAAAAATTATGCTAATGCCGTATATACTGTCAAAATATGTCTTTTGTGTGGTATATCTTAGAAGGGGAAAACTGCTTGGGTATACGGTGTCAGAAACTCCACACAGAGCCATAACAAGGTTTAGGGCAGCCACCCTTTTATTTGGTATCCTGGCTGCAAAGTCATAAAAATGTTTATACAGCACTGATGTGCACAAAACCGAGTCCAAAACAGAACTGACGGAATAAGGAAAAGGTGGAGGCTTTTAAAGGAAAAGACAGGAAGTGAAGTCAGAGGGGTTGGGCTCATAAGGGTCTTCAGCTATAGGCTCGAGCCCGGACGTGACATCACAGGGGCCGGAGCCAACAAGGTCTTCCTCCATAGATAGATAGATAGATAGATAGATAGATAGATAGATAGATAGATAGATAGATAGATAGATAGATAGATAGATAGATAGATACTTTATTAATCCCAAGGGGAAATTCACATATTCCAGCAGCACCTTACTGATACAAAAAACAATATTAAATTAAAGATTGATAATAATGCAGGTAAAAACAGACAATAACTTTGTATAATGTTAACGTTTACACCCCCGGGTGGAATTGAAGAGTCGCATAGTTTGGGGGAGGAACGATCTCCTCAGTCTGTCAGTGGAGCAGGACGGTGACAGCAGTCTGTCGCTGAAGCTGCTCCTCTGTCTGGAGATGACACTGTTAGGTCCATAGGCTCGGACCCGGAAGTGATGTCAACAGGACCAGGTGGATTCTCATGTGGATGGTCTGCAGGCCAAGGAGAAAAAGAGTCAGTGCACTCTGCCACATCCCGGTACGACTCGGAACTGCCCTTACTCAAGCCCTTTAGCTGCTTCCCATGTGCACGTGTGTGACGACGGTCATTTACCCGACACTGTTCAGCGTAACAGTTCTCAACAACAATTGTTTTAATCACGTCATCATCAAGAAATAAATTCAAGTAATTAAGTGGATCTTGTGATCTTGGATGCGCTCAGATTTTCTTTTCCTAGTTAGGATTCCAGCAGTTTCATTCTGCACTCGTTGCAATCAATTTACGTCTTTTTTGGGTTGTCCTGAGAGAAGAGCATTACAGTAATCTAGTCGACTGAAAACAAAAGCGTGGATTAATTTCTCAGCACCTTGCAATGATATAACAGGTCTAACTTTTGCTATATTTCTTAAGTGGAAAAATGCTGTCCTAGTGATCTGATTACTAGCATTACAACAAAAAAGGAAGACGGTCTTGTTCCTAAGAACAAGTTAGTTGAGGCCTCCCTCAGAATGCAAAACTGAAACGATTATCTTTGTTACACTGTGGTAGACGTTTTTCCAAGTAGTCTTGTATGCATTTCCTTCAAAAAGGATTTGCACCCCTTCACTTGTTTCACATGTCATTGGACTAAAATCGTTTAATTTCACTTTTGCCCTATCATACTACACTCAGTACTCCAGAATGACAAAGCAAAAACAGGATTTTAGGAATTTTTTGCAAATTTAATAAAAATACAAAAACTGAAATATCCCATTGACACAAGTATTCTCACTCTTTGCTATGAGACTTGGCTCAGGTGAATGCCATTTTATGGATCATCATTGAGATGTTTCTGCAACTTGTTAGGAGTCCACGTGTGGTCAATGCAAAAAAATTTTCTGTACCATTCAAAATTACTAACAGCACAGTAGACTCCATAATTCTTTAGTGGAAGAAGTTTGAAACAACAACAAATCGGACACCGGGAGAACACGCAGACTTCTGGATGGGAGAATCTGAGACATGAACCATGGTCTCCTTGCTGTGACCGCCCTAACTACTATCAGCACTTGCAGAATTTTAAGATTCTATCCACAGTCACGGGTGACCAGGACGTGTGTGTGACCCTGACCTTTAAATGCTCACTACAGTGAAATAATGGGTCACAACCTCTAGTAGTCCTGTTTCTATCAATAGAACACACACTAAGCCTAAAATGGTGGCACCCACGAAAAACAAAATAGGGGCGTAATAAGACTTCAAATATTTTTACTGTTTTACTGATTGTTCTAAATATGGGGTAAATACTACATGTGGATTTTCCTTATTCCAAAATCCACAAAGAAACACAAAGAACAAGAAATAAATTCTAAATAAACCCTTAAAAGTAAAGAAATAAACAGAATCATAATATGCTAAAGGCTGATGTACAGTCAACCTGCTAGTGTTCCATTTCCATTGCTAAGTGTTCCATTTCTCTCCACTAGCTTAGACATTCTTTCAAATAGCCTATAAAAAATAATAATGCTTTTTTTTTATTAGGAGACATTTTTTCACAGAAATGACGTAAGATACAAATTCTAGGTTTTAAGATATTCTCTCTAATCCTTTATTCTTTAAAATATTGCATAGGCTGAGAAAACATCAAAGGGCAGTCACATAATATGAAAGAGCCCTTTATGGACGTTGACAAATATTTATGAGATGACATGGGATGAGTTATTGGGAGCGGAGATATTGATGACATGGAATACATTATTGGGAATTAATTTGTTAAAACTATTGGACACAGTGCATTCAGCATAGGCCTGTTTCCCTGAGCTACATTTCTAATACAATCAATGACAGCAATCAATTCAAGCAGTTTTGAAGGTCAGTATGTAATCAAAGCTGTTGTGTTTGTGTAAACTACTGTGTATATCCGTATACACACTCACGCACACACACACACACACACACACACACACACATATATATATATATATATATATATATATATATATATATAGTGGTGGAAAGACCATCAGTCTTTCATTCTGCAGAGGGAGGAAGAGAGAAGGCATTAGAACACAGCGGCAACCCCTGGCTCAGCACATTCCTTAAGCTGCCTCCACCCCATGTGCACGCAAATGATTACATATTTAGAAAAAAGTTAAAGGTTATTTCTACACTGAAAAGACAAGAAGGTTAAAGACAAAACGTTTCGGCTATATAGCAGTCATCAGGTGTGCAACTGAAAAGGAAAAAGCAGGTCACAAATATTGGAGGGGAAGCAGGGAACAAAGCCATGAAAGATGAAAAGAGAAAAGGTGGGATTGGGTAAGAAAAACTGCCATTAGATAAGATGAAGGGCAAGAAATTAGAAAGTCAGTCAGTCATTAAGACCTGGGGAAGTATGTCACCCCAAGCTGAAAATGAGCTTAGGTTCTTCTATATTTTGTTGAAAGGAGTCTTTAAAAGAAGATCAGTGTGGCTATGATCAATGGGATGTGAAGTGATTTATAATGAGCCTTGTAAGGTCCTTGACTTTAACAGCTCAAACATGTGCTCTCGGAAAACAATCTGCAAATCATATCTCTGTTTCACCTGTGTAGATGACTTGACATTACTGTAAAAAAAGCAGTAAATATGATTTTTAAACTGGCATATATTGAATATTTAATTTACCAGGGGGACCAGATACAATGGCATTGTTGGTGACATATTTTCTAGTGACACAGTGGCTCCTGTTACAGCTTAAAGTGCCCAGTGGGGAATGTGGCTCTCCTCTGTGAAGTGAACTTCAGAAGTTTGTCTATCTATCTATCTATCTATCTATCTATCTATCTATCTATCTATCTATCTATCTATCTATCTATCTATCTATCTATCTATCTATCTATCTATCTATCTATCTATCTATCTATCTATCTATCTATCTACCTATCTATCTATCTATCTATTTTATATAGTGCCTTACATATCTATCTATCTATCTATCTATCTATCTATCTATCTATCTATCTATCTATCTATCTATCTATCTATCTATCTATCTATCTATCTATCTATCTATCTATCTATCTTATATAGTGCCTTACATATCTATCTATCCATCCATCTATCTATCTATCTTATATAGTGCTTTTCTATCTATCTATCTATCTATCTATCTATCTATCTATCTATCTATCTATCTATCTATCTATCTATCTATCTATCTATCTATCTATCTATCTATCTATCTATCTATCTATCTATCTATCTATCTATCTATCTATCTATTTTATATAGTGCCTTACATATCTATCTATCTATCTATCTATCTATCTATCTATCTATCTATCTATCTATCTATCTATCTATCTATCTATCTATCTATCTATCTATCTACTTTATATAGGAGAGCAAAAAAGTAGGACAAAGGCAGGGAGAAGAAAAAATGAGAGAGGGGTGAGGAAACAAAACAAATGAAACCAGAATATCAACGTTTCATCAATGTTAAAGTGTTAAACCAAAATTCAAAGTAAATAAGCTAAAGCCTGATTTTGTTTGCCAGAAATCCTATACTACACTTTGCAGAAGATAAAACTTGACCAATGAGTCACTTGCAGTATTGGGCTGCATATCGTTGGATGACATCATGTGACACAATTTCCAGTATAGGCCCCTTACCAATGGGGTACTGCATAATGACAACAGTTTACTAAAATTGCTGTACCTATTGAAAAGAAAAAACCATGTTGCAGCATAAATAAAAATATAGCAATTAATAAAGTGAACAAGGCTAAAATCTGAAGGGTTGTCTGTAAATCAAAACCACGTGAAAAAAATAACATTGTGAGCTCAGAACCATGGCCTCTGACTTAGAGGGACTAATTCTCATCCTGACTGCATCAGACTCAGCTGTGAACTGCTTCTGGGCAGACTGAAGATCACAATGTCATGATGCCAAAAAGTCCAGGTTGCTTACCCAGATACTCAGATTTGTCTTTGCATTCTGTCCATTAAATCCACAAACAGAAGAGAGGACAAGACACATCTTGTAATTCTGTTTTTTTTAGGAGGTGCTCCCTACTGGACTCCTAGGGCACAAATTAAGGTGTGAACTCCACACAGAGTACAGAGAAACTGAGACCTTAGCCAGTCAGGCCACAGAAGAACTTAGTCAGCTAAAGTGAGTAATCAGGTTTTCGACTGTGGATGTGTCTCCTTCTGGCAGGTGACTTATTCCATTTCAGTTGCGTGACACGCCTTTTGTAGTCTCGCTGAAGCCAGGCGTATAACATACACATCTATAGACATCCATGAGTGAAATTTGATTAAAACTGGGTGAGAACAATTAGACGGCTCACTGAGTGTCACATTTCTAATCTAATCCAACACCTCATGAAGGTGGAGTAGTGATTTCGAACTGCAAATATTAGAGGTGCTCTCATTAACCTGATCCGACAGAGAGAAAGCTTCAGATTACAATGGACTGTCTGTAGCTGAAAAGTCTGCTAGACAAATCCGGTTAGATAAATAATTATGTGTTGTGTGTGCAGAAAGCACATTACACATCCTAAAATAAACGTAACCTGATTCAAGGGAAAAACCTTTCTGTAGCCTCAGATTATACTTTGGCATTCAATGGAATCAATAGACGAATGGTAAACGTGAACGATATGTTGTCTCAGGTGCTGTGTGTGCTCTCAGTTGTTCAGTTACAACTGCAGTATAGTGTAGGAATCAATGTAAGGTTGAAAGAATTGGCAGCTATATTCATGAAAATGTGAACTGAAAATATGCATTTGAAATGCACAGTGTGCAAGGACTGCCGTTAAGAGAGTTGATAACGAAGAGTCACAGGAGATGCAGATTTCAGGACTCAAAACACCTGAATCAACAAATCCGCCTAACGTCAGCAGTCGGAGCACAGATGAGGCTCCACAATATCCACCTTCTGACTGCACGTCTAAACGAATAACTTAAGAAATTTAACATCCATATTACTAACTGAAGTTTGTAAACTGGATATGGACGCAGGGCGCTGGGCTGAACTTGCTGTGCTCCACTCTGCCAGCAGTCGGTGTCAGCAAAGGCAACGGAATCACGTCTCCACAAAACGAGACCGCTTTACTACAGATATGCGTATGTAATTAAATGACATTTCCCCAGACGCACCCACCCTCCATGATATGTCATCCATCCAGATATTGGACGGAACAGAAACTGATTGCCATTCTTGGATTTCCGATTCGCTAGCGAATCGCTGGCTTACTTGTTACTGTCTAATTAGAAATGCAAACACGCAGTGAGTGGTCCACGTGTCTGTGTGGCTGTCTCTTCTGTCACTGTACTCATTAAAATGTGAAAAGTAATCATTAAGCTCCAATTACCTTGTACTGCTCAGCTTGTGAATGGATAACAGTAATTTTAGCTCTTTTTTTCTCTCAGTATCAAATCTTTTATTTACATTCTTTTCATCTCTACCTGAAACCCCAGTGGCAGATTAAATTGCATGGACTGGAGAAAATGGATTTGGGTGTTGTAGGAAGAAGCCCTGTAACGGCCGACTCGATCTTCCTAAAGGGCAGCTACACCACCAAGACCTGTGGCCTCGCAAGATGAGGACGTTAGACCCAACAAGTCTTACTTCTTCCAAATAAACTTCCTCAATCGACGATCAAATATAAACCAAAAAACAAACAATATGTAAAATAATAAAGTGAGTATATATTAATTAATAAAAAAAGAAATGAACAAACTCCAAACAATATATATATCACACCCCAACCAGCCCCGACATAACACTCAATCCTGAAAGTGACCGGCGGAAAGTAATATTAAAAAGGTGCAGCAAAAATCTAATATACAACACAGACCCTCCCTTGACCCCATACTGAACATGAAATCAACGAGACACACAGACAACACGAAACGCACATAAAAGTCCAGAAGATTAAATGAAATGAAAAATGAATAACATTTGTGAACCTTGTTCAGCTGGAAAAAGTGTCCTACGGCAATTACACAGATGAGAATGATGGTTTACTCCTCTCCCCAAACAACAAGAAACAGTCTCACCGAGCTTCTCCTTGGTACATCAGCGTAGTCCAGGTTTTGAGGTGCAAAAGTGAAATTGTCAGGTGTTGAAAGTGGAAAGTAGAAAAAGGTGTAACTGATCTGGATCGCTGCTTTCTCCTGGCTCTGCAATGAATGGGCGGTAAGTAAAACTGGATTTCCCTTTTTGTTTTTTCTTCTTTTTAACCTCCTGTTTAAATAGTGAATGTCCCGAAATCAGGGGATGGGATTGACAGGACAAATTATCATGAGGGACCACTGTTCCACAGTGTTATCCTTCCCCTTTTGTTTCCAAGGGAGCATATTTACATAGACACACAAACCATGTAAACAGAACAACGCTACGAAAGACGGGACTCAGCACAAAATACACTTATGACGACGCTAATCATGTAGCACCGCTACAGCCCTATGGGCAGATGAAAGGACAAAGGGTGAGTGGAGTAGATGAAGAGAGAAATGACAAAGTTAGTCCATCATTAAGATTTTACAGGATTTCACCACTCTTTACTACAAACTTTTTAACAGGTTGTTCCCAGATGTGTATTCTCGTTCGATAATCACGTCTGACCCTGTGAGACTATGCCTTTGGTCTAATCTGATGTCCACCTTTAGTGAGCTCGGCTTCACTCCAAGCATGTTAACACATCTCTTACACTGTTAATACAGGCACCAAAGGTCACAAGACAGCACCAGTTAGATGCCATCATCATGCAACAACGATCAAAAGATACAATATGTTATATTTTTAACAAATCGGCAACAGTAGAAAAGCCTTCTTTGCATCCCACACATATAAGGGGAGACCTAAAAATTCACAGAATCCATCAATAGCATGGAAAAAGGGTGTTGTTTATTAATTATGCTGCTATGTACAGTATCGTATTCCTTTAGTCTGGTTAATCAGCCCACCAAGAGGCATCACGCAGAGTTGATCAAGTGTGTATTTCTGGAGTTTATTCTACAATCACACAGGTGATCAGGGCAATTTGTTTTCCTCTAAGCCACCAAGGCAGATTTTCAAGAGACAACAAGACATTGTAGACATTGAAGAGCTTGTTCATAAAGAGTTTGTTCCCTTTGAACAGACTGCTAATCAGTGACATTACGTTGAACTGCTGAGGTGTCTATGGAAAAGCATCAAACAAAAACATTGGGAGAAGCTGCATACTCAAAACTGGATCTTGCACCACGACGACACACCTGCACAGTCAAAGTCAATGTGGTTGTTGCTTCGAACCCCCTGTTTTCATCTGATCTCATTTCCTGTGACTTCGTTTTGTTTCCGAAATTAAAAATGAGACTGATGGGAAGAAGATTTGTTACTGTGGAAGAAATCCAGAGAAAAACCCCTGGAGGCTCTAGATATGGTAACAAAAGAGGCAAGAAATGCTAACAGGAAAGGGAGAAGCGCCAGGACAAGGGTATTACATCTTGAGGAGGGGATTTTGGAGGTGACTCAAAGGGAATTGCTTTAAGTTTTGTAATGAAGGCCTTTTTTTACATTCAGGAATTTTTGGGTCTTCCCTCATACTTTCTGAAAATCCATTATTACAAGCAGTTGTCAGTGTGCCAATCCACCTAACCTGCATGTCTTTGGACCGTGACCCTGTGTTCGGATTCAGCGGGTTGGGAAATGGATGGATGGATGTCAGTGTGCAGTTTAAAGATAGATTATAGAATAAAAGAAATAAATATGCTTGTTTGATCAGTGCTTCAACCATTTGTCAGCTGTCCCTGCAATGAATCTGTGCAGGTGTTACCAGGCATGAGGCTGCCACTCTTTAGATGAGAACCTCCATTCTCTTCCAGAAACCCTCAGCTGCCATCTATGTGCTCATGCGTAATCAATTCTCTCTCCCTCCTCCATACTTGTATTGATTTTGGCCTTGCTGGCCAATTCATCATTAGAGCAGATCCTGATCCTACAATATTCCCCGTAGAATCCATGTAACAGCTTTGTAAACTCCTGTGGCTCTTTGTGTTTGATGACCAGGCATTGTGGCGTCTCACATGCTGTCTCTTTAGGTTAACATTTCAGCAAACAGCTGTCATTTTGATGGGAATCATTCTGTAAACATCTGTCAGACCTCCTTTGGTTAGATGCTTCACTTTTTAAAATGTATTAAATTAGATAAAACACTTAAAATTAGCTGGAGTTTAAACTACTTTATATATATATGGCTTATAGAACATAATTTTTAATGGGGCAGAAAATGCATAACCAAATGTAAGGCTGAACTATGAAGGAAAAGGCAGTTATAAAGCCTGAATTATTATTTACTTAAGTTTTGTTTCACACAGTAAGCATCATTAAATGAACTGGTACAGTTGGGAGCTTTCCACTTTATTTATCCTACACTCTTAAAAAATCAAGATGCCAAAGCCCCCATATATATGAGCTGCACTCACTCTCTCAGCTGACATGACCAAGACAAGAAGGGCCACATGAGCCTCACTGGACTGTGTGGCAGTAACCAGATTCTAATTTTGTTGTACATAAATCATTAACCTCTATTAATACTATTTTATTTTCATTTGTATTATTGTAAATATATATATATTGTCACACACGTGCGCATGGGAGGCAGCTGAAGGGCTTGAGTGATTGCAGTTCAGAGACAGGGAGGTGGCAGAGTGCACTGACTCTTTTTCTCTCTTCCCTGTAGACCATTCCTGGGAGATTCCATCTGTCTCTCTTGATGTCACTTCCAGGACCGAGCCAATGGAAGGAGACCTTACTGGCTCCGGCCCCCTGTGATGTCACGTCCGGGCAGGAACCAATGGCTAAAGAACATAGGTTCGATCCTTATGACCTCACTTCCTGTCTTCCCCTTTAAAAGCCTTCCCCTTTCCCCTATTTGTCAGTCTTGTTCTGGGCTCAAATGTATGCACATCTGTGCTGTTTATTGCTTTGAAAACGATTTTGCAGCCAGGATACCACATTATACGGGTGGCTGCCCCAAACCTTTATCTGTGCATGTCTCGTTTTTGTGACAATATTTATATATACTGTATATACTAGCTGTGTAGGCCCATGCTGTAAAAAGCCCAGGCTCCTAGAAACCATACCAGATTCCATATAGATTCTGGCACTTCAATAGATCAATCGCATTGGTTGTGCATTAGTGGCTAAGAGATGTTCTCTTGCCTCTGTGGTTTCATTTTGCCAATGTGTTCGCCTCCGTTGTCTATTCGCAGCTAAGTGAGTGTCTCTATCTTCAGAGGTTTCATTTTAAGCGTGGTTCTCTTTCCTTGACGATTTCATTTTGTTGAACTGCTTTCCTCCATTGTCTATCAGCGGCCAAGCGAGTTTCTCTCTCCTCAGAGGTTTCGTTTTAAGTGAAGTTCTCTTTCATTGGCGGTTTCGTTTTGTCGAAGTGCTTTCCTCCGTTGTCTATCAGTAGCTAAGCGAGTGTCTCTCTCCTCAGAGGTTTCGTTTTAAGTGAGGTTCTCTTTCCTTGGCGGTTTTGTTTTGTTGATGTGCTTTCCTCCGTTGTCTATCAGCAGCTAAGCGAGTGTCTCTCTCCTCAGAGGTTTCGTTTTAAGTGAGGTTCTTCTTTCTCAGTGGTTTCATTTTGTCTATGTGCTTGCCCCCGTTGTATATCAGCGGCCAAGCAAGTTTCTCTCTCCGCAGAGGTTTCGTTTTAAGCAAAGTTCTCTTTCCTTGGCAGTTTCGTTTTGTCGATGTGCTTGCCTCTGTTGTCTATCAGCGGCCAAGCGAGTTTCTCTCTCCTCTGAGGTTTCATTTTGCTGATGTGCTAGCCTCGCTTGTGTATTAGTGGCTAAGTGAGTTTCTCTTTTGTCTGCAGTTTCACTTTGGCGACAGAGTTGCTTTCTTTGAGCGTCATTTGTAGCCTCGCATTTCCGGGCCAGACAGAAAGACACACACACACTTCCACATGTACTGTAGATGTTTATATATAAGATATATATATGTAATTCTTCATCTCGAGTGAGAGCCCCTTTTAGTGGAATCTGGTTCAGCTGCACCATTTGTAGTTTTGCACCATATGGTCCATGGTAAATCTGACAATGGAATCTTTTTTTCTTCCCTTGATGCCCCAAGCACATGCTTATTTTACTTAATGGTTAATCTAGCCCAGGCCAAAGCAATTCTTCTAACTGATGCCACAGGGAAGCCATTTTTGGTTTCTTAAAGAACCATCCACATGGAGGCCCCAGAAAGAACTTTTATATATTTAGATCTGTAACTTCATTAGGTTAATATAATGAAGAGATGATGTGACGTGAAAGACCAAGGAGTTGCTGATTTTAAAAGCACAATGACACAGACTACATTCACATTTTCATGATCCATTGTATCCAGTCTACTATACACTCTTAAAAGTGCTGGTTCTTTAATGGCATTTTATGGTTTTTTACTGGGTTGTGTGGTTCCTTCTATAAATATGGCTTGACCAAGCACCATTTGATTCTTGGATGGGTTCTTTGCACATAAAGTTGTTTTTTTTGTGCTTTTGAAAAACTTTCTAATATATAGAAAAACCCAAAAGCTTTAATGTTTGGTAGGCTACCTAACAGAACAGAAACAGATTAAGGAAACCTGCTTGTGTTATTGCATGCAGTGAGAGTCCTTTTAGAATAATGAGCCATTGGCATTTCACAAATCTCTTAGCATCTAGTCACAGTTATTTTACTGTCTGGCCCTGTTATGGATCTACAACCCCAATTCCAATGAAGTTGGGATGTTGTGTAAAACATAAATAAAAACAGAATACAATGATTTGCAAATCCTTTTCAACCTATATTCAATTGAATACACTACAAAGACAAGATATGCAATGTTCAAACTGATAAACTTTATTGCTGTTTTGCAAATCTTCACTCATTTTGAATTTGATGCCTGCAACACGTTCCAAAAAAGCTGGGACAGGGGCATGTTTACCACTGTGTTATATCACCTTTCCTTTTAGCAACACTCAATAAGCGTTTGGGAACTGAGGACACTAATTGTTGAAGCTGTGTAGGTGGAATTCTTTCCCATTCTTGCTTGATGTACAACTTCAGTTGCTCAACAGTCCGGGGTCTCCGTTGTCGTATTTTGCGCTTCATAATGTGCCACACATTTTCAATGGGAGACACGTCTGGACTGCAGGCAGGCCAGTCTAGTACCCGCACTCTTTTACTACGAAGCCAGGCTGTTGTAATACATGCAGAATGTGGCTTCGCATTGTCCTGCTGAAATAAGCAGGGACGTCCCTGAAAAAGACGTCGCTTGGATGGCAGCATATGTTGCTCCAAAACCTGTATGTACCTTTCAGCATTAATGGTGCCTTCACAGATGTGCAAGTTACCCATGCCATGGGCACTAACACACCCCCATACCATCACAGATGCTGGCTTTTGAACTTTGCGCTGATAACAATCCAGATGGTCCTTTTCCTCTTTGGCCCGGAGGACACGACATCCATGATGTCCAAAAACAATTTGAAATGTGGACTCGTCAGACCACAGCACACTTTTCCACTTTGCGTCAGTCCAATCTCAGATGACCTCGGGCCCAGAGAAGCCGGCTGCGTTTCTGGGTGTTGTTGATATATGGCTTTCACTTTGCATGGTAGAGTTTTAACTTGCACTTGTAGATGTAGCGACGAACTGTGTTAACTGACAATGGTTTTCTGAAGTATTCCTGAGCCCATGTGGTAATATCCTTTACAGAATGATGTCGGTTTTTAATGCAGTGCCGCCTGAGGGATCGAAGGTCACAGGCATCCAGTGTTGGTATTCGGCCTTGCCGCTTACGTGCAGAGATTTCTCGAGATTCTCTGAATCTTTTGATGATATTATGGACAGCAGATGATGAAATCCCTAGATTCCTTGCAATTGTACGTTGAAAAACGTTGTTCTTAAACTGCTGGACTATTTGCCCACGCAGTTGTTCACAAAGTGGTGAACCTCGCCCCATCCTTGCTTGTGAACGACTGAGCCTTTTGGGGATGCTCCTTTTATACCCAATCATGACTAACACCTGTTTCCAATTGACCTGTTCACCTGTGGAATGTTCAAAACAGATGTTTTTTGAACATTCCTCAACTTTCCCAGTCTTTTGCTGCCCCTGTCCCAGCTTTTTTGGAACGTGTTGCAGGCATCAAATTCAAAATGAGCGAAGATTTGCAAAACAACAATAAAGTTTATCAGTTTGAACATTCGATATCTTGTCTTCGTAGTGTTTTCAATTGAATATAGGTTGAAAAGAATTTGCAAATCATTGTATTCTGTTTTTATTTACGTTTTACACAACGTCCCAACTTCATTGGAATTGGGGTTGTAAATAAATAAAAGGTTCTTTCTGGAAACTTCATGTGGAAGGGATTTTTTGGAACCAAAAATGACTGCCTTATGGCATCATTCTGAAGAACAACTCCGACATCTTTATTTTTAGGACTGTACATTGAATATTTTTGTTATCAATGCAAAAAAAAAAAACAATTTCATATCCATAAATACCCTTCCCAGATTTCAATGGCTCTTTATCCAGCATTAGTTCTACCAGGAACCACACAGCCGAGTAAAATGCCATAAAGGACCTGTTATTTTTAAGAGTGTAGGTTTGAATCCTGCACTTTGGTGTTTCCTATGTGGAGTCTGCAGATTCTCACCATATCTGCCCAGGTTTTTGTGTCGAACAAGGCCTTGTGATGGACTGGCAACCAGGGCTGATAGATAGATAGATAGATAGATAGATAGATAGATAGATAGATAGATAGATAGATAGATAGATAGATAGATAGATAGATAGATAGATAGATAGATAGATAGATAGATAGATAGATAGATAGATAGATAGATAGATAGATAGATAGATAGATAGATAGATACTTTATTAATCCCAATGGGAAATTCACATTCTCCAGCAGCAGCATACTGATACAATAAATAATATTAAATTAAAGAATGATAATAATGCAGGTGAAAAAACAGACAATAACTTTTTATAATGTTAACGTTTACCCCCCCGTGTGGAATTGAAGAGTCGCATAGTTTGGGGGAGGAACGATCTCCTCAGTCTGTCAGTGGAGTAGGACAGTGATAGCAGTCTGTCGCTGAAGCTGCTCTTCTGTCTGGAGATGATCCTATTTAGTGGATGCAGTGGATTCTCCATAATTGATAGGAGCCTGCTGAGTGCCCTTCGCTCTGCCACAGATGTTAAACTGTCCAGCTCCATGCCAACAATAGAGCCTGCCTTCCTCGCCAGTTTGTCCAGGCGTGAGGTGTCTTTCCTCTTAATGCTGCCTCCCCAGCACACCACCGCATAGATAAGGTCGCTCGCCACAACCGTCTGATAGAACATCTGCAGTATCTTATTGCAGATGTTGAAGGACGCCAGTTTTAAGGAAGTATAGTCGGCTCTGTCCTTTCTTGCACAGCACATCAGTATTGGCAGTCCAGTCTAATTTATCATCCAGCTGCACTCCCAGATATTTATAGGTCTGCACCATCTGCACACAGTCACCTCTGATGATCACGGGGTCTATGAGGGGTCTGGGCCTCCTAAAATCCACCACCAGCTCCTTGGTTTTGCTGGTGTTCAGTTGTAGGTGGTTTGAGTTGCACCATTTAACAAAGTCATTGATTAGGTCCCTATACTCCTCCTCCAGCCCACTCCTGATGCAGCCCATGATAGCAGTGTCATCAGCGAACTTTTGCACGTGGCAGGACTCCGAGTTGTATTGGAAGTCCGATGTATATAGGCTGAACAGGACCGGAGAAAGTACAGTCCCTTGTGGTGCTCCTGTGTTGCTGACCACAATGTCAGACGTGCAGTTCCCAGACGCGGGCCCCCTTGACACTGGACTGGATTATGCAGGTCTGAGAACGTTATGCTATCATTAACATGATGCACCATCCCAAGACATACCACAGAGTAAATAAAGTGTTGCAGCGGAGCTTGGCAATTTCAGCTACAAACACGAAGAAAACAAGCTGTCATTTAAAGCCACAGCTGTGTGAAGCACTCAACCGCAATACTTGAGTATTCAATGAGTAGAGTTACATTTCTGGAAAAGGGATTTGAGTACAAGTAAAAATTTTCCCGTGAGAAAGCTATACAAGCTTTAAAGTATCTGAAATTAAGTGTGCTCACTGTAAGCATCAAAAGTACAAGTACACAAAGGATCTCTATAGGTCTGATGTAAAGTATAGTTCAAAATATTTTGTACAGATGTAACATTTCAGGCTGTCTTCTTGTTTGGTTGTGACTCACATTTTGATAATTAAAGTACGAGCCAAATAACTGCAACCTGAAAAAGTAACAATCAGAGTGAGCGGGCACCTTAGTGATTGTACCATAATTCTATCGGTAGATGCTAATATGGGGAATATGCAGGATTTAAGAAAGACCTAATCTTGAAAACCCCTTCTTAAAGTGGGTCTTCACAATGACAACACCTACAATTAATTTAAGTGGAAAACATTTTTAGATGGAGAGGTAACAGAGGATACCACAAAGAAGGCCTTAAGGACTCAAGGGCTCACTCTGAACGGTCCTGCAGCTTTCACTCGGTGTAATCTCCTCCATTACTTCCTCACTTGGTCTTTAGTTATGGCCTGCTCATGCTGATTATCAGAGGTGGACTGATCACTGGCCATTCCAGTTGAAATGTTAGGAGTTATTGATGCAGCAGGGATGGTGTGAGGAGACTGGTAATTAGGAAAAATTGGTTCAGGCTTTGTCCACATCCCCTTCTAGCACCTGAGCCCTGGATTGCTTGAGTCCAGTTATTATGTCCAAACATCTTTCATGTTATTCTGAGTGATTTTGCTTTCTGTTGGTCCTCTTGTTGAAGATCAGTTGGACCCACTGCAGTTTATCCATTGGACAAACACTAGAGTGGAAGATGCGGTTATCTATCACAAGGCTGGACAAAGATGGCTGTCCAGTGAGGATTCTGTTTTTTGATTTCAACTGTGCCTTCAATACCATTCTCTCTAAAAAATGGCTGCTAATTTTACAGTGTAAAACTGTAACATAATGAAGTAAACAACTGTAAAATGTAAAATGATAAAGCACTGTTTCAGTAACACCGAAGAACTGAAATGAAATGTACAGAGCAATACAATATTTTTTAAATTGCTAACCTTTAAAAAATATATTCTTTTATTGGGAAAAAGGGTAACCACAGCACCAAAAAATGAGATATTGCCATCAGAATGGAAATCGTATTATACCTTCTATTTTATTGCACTAAAGTTGCTGTTTGTTGGCCATGTGTGGTTTGCACTAATACACCATCACATGGAAACTAGAATATGTATTCTTTAACTGTAAACAGCTACCTTATATTGATTTAACTGAAATGATCACATGTATTTGTATGAAAATGTGCTATATAAATAAATGTTGTTGTTGTACCGTATTTGCTTTATGTACTGTAGCTCTTTCTTCAATATTACTTTTAATTGATGCGCACCTGAAGTAAAAAGTTTGTGCAGTTGCCATGTCAAGTTGGATTCAGTTTTTCAGAACTTAGATAGATAGATAGATAAAGTGTGTAAAAATACCCATAATTAAAGTGGTACTAATTAGAAAAAAGGATATTTTGAATTAATACAATCGCTCAGTTTATTATAATTTTATATACTGTATGTATTTAAAATACACTATTAGATAAGTAAGTTGACATTTCAGTCTGACTCTCTTACAATGATTAAATTGTGTCCAGATGTTTCGCCAAATATTAATTTAGTCGATTTTAAGCAAAAAATAAAATAAAAAATATGTTAAAAAGCGGTTGAAATGACCTTTTAATATTTAACTCTATACAATTTTAAACTAGAGTGATCATCAAAACTGCAAAAAGTGTAAAGTGCGTGTGTGGCTGAGCCTCGTAATGAATGCTGTCTAAATATAACCAGCACGTTATACGACATATTAGTCTGTTCTTCTTTTAGTACATTTTTGATAGATAGATAGATAGATAGATAGATAGATAGATAGATAGATAGATAGATAGATAGATAGATAGATAGATAGATAGATAGATAGATAGATACTTTATTAATCCCAACGGGAAATTTACATACTCCAGCAGCAGTATACTGATACAAAAAACAATATTAAATTAAAGAGTAATAAAAATGCAGGTATACAGACAGACAATAATTTTGAATAATTTAACGTTTACCCCCCCCCCTGGGTGGAATTGAAGAGTCGCATAGTTTGGGGGAGAAACGATCTCCACAGTCTGTCAGTAAGAGCAGGACAGTGACAGCAGTCTGTCACTGAAGCTGCTCCTCTGTCTGGAGATGATCCTGTTTAGTGGATGCAGTGGATTCTCCATGATTGACAGGAGTCTGCTCAGCGCCCGTCGCTCTGCCATGGATGTCAAACTGTCTAGTTCCATGCCTACAATAGAGCCTGCTTTCCTCACCAGTTTGTCCAGGCGTGAAACATTTGCTGGATTTTTTCTTGGCACCAATTTCTACATTTGCATACATTTCAAATATTTGCATAAGGAACTCCCCCTTTTACCATATTGTTCCTGGTGAACCGTATACCTTTGCACAGTGGGGAAAAAAACCTTAAACAGAGCAGATTTATGGGCAAACCTGTAGGACACCACACACCACAAAAACAAACTTTACTTCTCCACCAGACAACGCACCATAACTTCTAGTGATATGCAAAACAATTCTTTTCATTGATTCAAATCATTTCCTTCAGTTCACCAAAATGATTTGAATCTTTGACTCACTGAGTCATCCACTTCAAAATCAACAGCAGGCTTCCGGTCTCCGTTGTTGAGGAGCTTCCTGCATTCTGGGATGAGGGCCAAGACTGAGAAGGAGAAAGATGAGGCAGAGGTCCAAGTAAATCCATGCCATTCAAACCTGTTTGCAGGACTTGATTAAACTCTGGATTCCAAAGCTTCTGGAACTCTGACCCTTTGATTTCATCCCTTAAAAAATGGTCCGTGTACTTTTTGGTATTTGAAATTTCATTTTAGAAGCAAAAGCAAAAAAATGAAAATGAAAGGAATTTTCAGATTTGGGTGTTGATTCAAGAATAAAATGAGGGAAAATAGCAGTCATAAACTTAAAATTACACTTACTTTTCTGGATTTATTTGTGATTCAAATAATGAAAGTGGAATAGCTCAGAAACAACAAAACAGACGCAAATCAGACACATATCTGAAACCGGAAGTACTTCTTCTTCTGCGCGATTTTTGACGACACGTGCGAACAGTTCTCCTCACTACACATCGATCGACGGCCTTGGAGTTACACTGCATGGCATCAGCAGAGGATGGACCATTACGTTGTTTTTCGGAACAGTAAAAGAGTGACACTCCGGGACGAGGACATGACTGCAGAAAAACTGATTCTCATCTTTCAAGCAAAAATACAAGCTTTGTAAACTTTGCTTCACTGATGGTCCGTGTACTTTTTGGTATTTGAAATTTCATTTTAGAAGCAAAAAACGAAAAAACGAAAATGAAAGGTCTTTTCAGATTTCGATTTTTGATGAAAGAATAAAATGAGGGAAAATAAGGTATTTTTTAATTCTGTGGTAACAAATAGCAGTCATAAACTTAAAATTACACTTATTTTTCTGGATTTACTTGTGATTCAAATAATGAAAGTGTAATAGCTCAAAAACAACAAAATAGATACATTTTCGTTGTCTGAAACCGGAGGTACTTCTTCTGCGCGATTTTTGACGAGACGTGCGAACAGTCCTCCTCCTCACAACATATCGATCGACGGCCTTGAAGCTACACTGCATGGCATCAGCAAAGGATGGACCATTACATTGTTTTTAAACAGTGAAAGAGTGACACTCTGGGACAAGGTCATGACTGCAGAAAAACTGAGTTGCATTTGTCAATTAAAAATACAAACTTTGCTTCATTTATGGAGCAGTTCTTTTATGAGCATTATTGTTGTTACTTACTGCGAAACAGCTACCATTTGGTGATTTCATTTACTAACACTAAGTCTTGAAATTTTTATAGTGCTAGCATTTTGAATGTGTGTAAATGTGTGAATGGTGGCTCATTGACTTTTACCGGCTACTAGTTACTAGCTAATTAGTAAACGTTTCGAGTATTTACAGTGCGCACAAGTGTAACACATGTTAGGAGGGCAACGTGATTCACAGAAAGGTTTCTTAAAGAGGTGTCAGCACACACTCTGTACATCACAAATGATTCAAACGTGGCCATGTTCCCCAGATGAACCTTTGGTGTTTTCAGCGTGTTAGACCTGACACCCAGAGGTCACTATGAGGTCCAAGGAGAAGACATGGAATCGATGCAAGCAGCAGGTTCCAGCGGTCAGCGTTTTGCCTTTATGCGAGCACCGGCTGTGGTGGCAGCGGCTGCCGCTTCACATTCACAACGTGCTACTTCAAGTCCCCCTGTGACCTCCAAAACATTTCAGAGGTAGGGTGTGTCTGTTCTCTTGAATATTTGTTATATAGAAATTACAGAACAGACAAAATATAAAGGAACATAATTCTCGGGACGAGCATGGATAGGTGAATTATTAAGAAAAGCAAAGCTGTGCTAGTAGAACTGGTCCAAGTAGAAAATAATCACTGAATGGATTTGTGGCCTGCTGCCTTTTACAAGAAATGTAAAATGATAACGTTTTGTTTTACAGATCAGTGTACCTTGCAGAGGTGGTTGGTGGGAGGTTGATTCCCAACAGAATGGTGGTTTTACGATTCCTAGAGTGTGAGGCTACACTTCAGGGGATAGTAGGAACAGTTCAAGATGCCATTGGCAATTACAACCCCATAATTTTGACAGATGCACAGGGCAATGCATTTCTGGAGTCAGAAGGCACAACAGGTGAGCCACAGTATTACAGCTAAACCCATAATATCCTATGAAGAGACACTTCTTACCAGATTCTTTGTAATATTTAGTTTTAGGGTACAGTAATCCCTCACTTATCGCAGGAGATAGGTTCCAAGGCCGACCGCGATAACTGAATTTCCGCAAAGTAGGGACACCATATTTATTTAATTATTTAACGTGTATTTGGATGTTTTTAAACCCTCCCTGTATTGTTTACAACCCACCCTTTACTCTATTAATAACAGGGACAACTGCTAAGCTATATAAAATCGGTAGATAAGTTTACACTTACTGTATAGCGAAGTACACGTAGCAGCTTGTAGGCAGTCATGACGTCGTCGACCTTGTTGCAAAGATTCCTAAAGCAGATTCCATCCAGACTACTGCCTTATCACGTCCACTTGCAACTCATTTTGCGCCCTGGTTAAAAGAAAAAGCAGCCGTAGATCTTATATGCTTTTCCTCCTTTTTAAATAAAAAGAATCCTGGACTCATTGATGCTGTAATGGTGTCCTCCAGCGGTGTAGCTGTTCCCTTCCTTCAACATATCCAAAACATTTACCTTTTCTGCAATCATTTGCATCTTCTGTTGGTGCTTGGACACGGCCCCTGTAGGAGTAGCACGTTAATGCTGAATGAGTGAGATGAGACTTCCTGGTTAATGCAGCACTCCGTCGCCGAGCCAATCAGCAGCACACAGGAACTTAACTGCGTGCTCTGATTGGGTAGCTTCTCAGCCATCCGCCAATAGCATCTCTTGTATGAAATCAACTGGGCAAACCAACTGAGGAAGCAAGTAAAAAGACCCATTGTCCGCAGAAACCCGCGAAGCAGCGAAAAATCCGCGTTATATATTTAGATATGCTTACATATAAAATCCGCGAAGTCGTGAATCCGCAAAAAGTGAACCGCGAAGTAGCGAGGGATTACTGTATTAGCTTCTAAACAGTTTTCTTTGGTTTTGTTTTTCATCCATAGGGTCACAGTACTGGAAACAAAATGCACGAAAAGTTCTTGCTGTACCTGAACAAGACTTTAATAGCCTCCAGGGAACAAAGAGGAGGAGACTGAGGTATGTAAATCAATACAAATTTACATGCTATAGGATGAACAGCAATACAGAAGAATTAATTAGATTTATGTCTCATAATAGCAGTAAGACATCATCACATCTATCAATACAGTGATGTACCTTTAACTCTTTTAGGGCTGAATATTTTTTACAAAAAACAGTTTTCTGAAAAGCAATGG
Organism: Erpetoichthys calabaricus; assembly: GCF_900747795.2. Classification (NCBI taxonomy): domain Eukaryota; kingdom Metazoa; phylum Chordata; class Cladistia; order Polypteriformes; family Polypteridae; genus Erpetoichthys; species Erpetoichthys calabaricus. The sequence continues at coordinate 19,292,989 of NC_041406.2, read as the reverse complement.
TTTAACATAGAAATCAACATAAAACATCTGTTGCTGCATGCTGTGGCTACCAGTTTGCCAAGAATGTGCGACAGGCATGCTGCCAGGCTGTCTTTGTGTGGCTGGGGCACAGCAGTAGTCATGGTCGCAGTGTATTGCAGTCTGGTTTCTACCTCTTATCATTATTAAGTGGCAGTCCTCCCAGGTGAACAGTGCTGCAGGAGTGTCAACTACTTGTACCTGCTCAGCAACATGATTAGCTGGGGACCAGTCAGCTGAAGTTGGAACCTCACATTCATTTTTGATCGCTTGTATCAAAATCGGAGTCTGACAAGTCATAGTCCAATTTAGAGAGAATAGGCAAAAGATCGTCCACGGAGTATTTTGCTTTGCACGTCCGCTTTGATATCTCGCCAGGTGTCAGGGCCATTTTTGCTGTTGTTTGTGCCTTGCTACTCACGGGTGTACAGGAAATCGCAGTCAAAACCAATGAAGCTAACTTTCCTTCTAACAACGAGAGTCCAACTAAAACATAACGGTTGGTTTTCTCACCATTTACAATTGATTACCATCGTCAACTCCTCCTTTTAACAAAAGTTGGCATCAGCCCTAAAAGAGTTAAGCCAGTCAGTACCCATTGACATTTGATTTTCCGTTTGTATTTGTAGCAACTTTAAAGATGATGACAGTGCCGGTTTGGGAGAAGTCAGTGACAAAATAGAAGAGTTGGTGATGGCATCTCAAAGTCTACCAACTGTTACATCAGCAATCAGAGAGCTCACTGATCTTGCAGTTACTCAGAGAGTCCTACTCACTGCTCCCAAACTGCAGACCATCAAGGAGGAATTTAGCTGTGTGGTTTGTACGAGTATGTTCACAATTTGCAAAGTAACTGCACTACACCTATATTAACTAACATTTTATAACACTGTTAATTGTAAAAACATTGTTAAACCACATTCAAGCAATATTTTGGTCAAACGTATTTTTAACAAGCTGGCTCTTTACTTAGCAGTGTCTATTTAGAGACTTGGGACAATCAAGATGCAGCTCTACTATAACATAATATTCCCAAGCTCATATGCACATTTAGTTGAGCTGAAGTTGTCCCTGCTGTCTTGACTATGAAAATATAGCTTTTCAAATTGGTTACAGTGTAAGTGATGGGTGACAAAATTTCACAGTCATGCAAAACCTAAAAGTTCAAGGTGTAAAATGGGGCTGCAGCTGCCTACGTTGAATCAAGTAGAAATCCACCTGTTTTCTTGGCACACCAAATTTTTATTTTTCTTGCTGCCCACAGACCCCAGTTAATCAAGAAAACCTATTCCCATTTTTAAGAATAAATGTAAGAGAGCAGTTTTTGCACAGAAAGACGACGGATTTTGTCCCCCATCAATTACATTCAAAGTGGTTATAGAGAGGGACTTTCTCAGAACAGCATGAACAAGAGGAGTTACTGCATGACCAAAAACTTTCAGCATGTCTGTAAATGAATGTCATAAGACAGACTTGGAACATTTAGTTTGAACTAAGTTCTAGGTAAATGGATAACAGTCTGTCACTTTTCTGATTTGCTTTTGCAGACATCATTGAGGAACCATTGCTGTCACGGTGCTGCAGAAGCATTATTGGCTGCATGACATGTGTGGAGCAGAGGCTAGAGACATCTCAGCACTGTGCAAAATGCAGGGAGGCCAACAACGGTGCTATAGCAGTTACTGGTCTAACAGCTGCATTTTCTGTGTTGAAATCATTTTTTACAGAGGAGTAATGTGGTGTTTACACACACAAAGGTTTACATTTACAGTCAGTTGATTGTTTCCTGGGGGGTGGCCCGGTGGCGCAGTGGTAGCGCTGCTGCCTCGCAGTTAGGTGACCTGTGGTTCGCTTCCCGGGTCCTCCCTGCTTGGAGTTTGCATGTTCTCCCCGTGTCTGCGTGGGTTTCCTCCGGGCGCTCCGGTTTCCTCCCACAGTCCAAAGACATGCCGGTCAGGTGGATTGGTGATTCTAAATTGGCCCTAGTGTGTGTGTGGGTGTGTTTTTGTGTGTCCTGCGGTGGGCTGGCACCCTGCCCGGGATTGGTTCCTGCCTTGTGCCCTGTGTTGGTTGGGATTGGCTCCAGCAGACCCCTGTGACCCTGTGTTCGGATTCAGCGGGTTGGGAAATGGATGGATGGATGATTGTTGCATGTCTGTTCAGGTTTCAGATGCAGCAGTTCGTACATTTCCCTGAGTTACATTTATGAGAAAGAGCAGAGCTTCTTTGTATGGTGTAAAGTCACTGTTCACGGCTCTGAAAAACAAATGTGAAATGTCAGGATATTTTTTCTGCAAAATGACTCTCTGTTCTTAGTTTGGCCTGTTCTGTTGTAAAGGGATCAACTCCAAAAGTTGAATATTCTTTGAGTGCAGATCCCAAGTGCTGCCTGTAAAGGTCTGCAGTTTCAAGTGCATGCAGTAAGAGCCCTAGAGAAACAAGGGGGGCTCCACCCCCTGCTCGCTTCGCTCGCCTACCCCCGGCGTTGGGTATCCTGAAATACATTAGTCGTGCTCGTTCGTCTTGGAGCCGTACCCGCTTTGCTTGCGGCATTTCATACGCGCGTTGTAGGCGCCTGCGTTCATTGATTTTATCCAGGCGGGCTCACGTTTGTATATCCGTCACTCGAGCTCGTTCGTTTTGAACCCGTGCCTGCTTTGCTTCCGCAGTTTCAGACGTGCAGTGTAGGCGCCTGCGTTCATTGATTTTATCCAGGCGGGCTCGCGTTTGTATATCCGTCAGTCGAGCTCGTTCATTTTGAACCCGTGCCTGCTTTGCTTCCGCAGTTTCAGACGCGCGGTGTAGGCGCCTGCGTTCATTGATCTTATCCAGGTGGGCTCGTGTTTGTATCGTTGAGCTGTATTGTGTTTGAATTCGGTGTAAAGCGTTCAGCGGTTTGTTCTATCCCAAGCAGCACATTATTCCTAACTTCACTCCACAGTAGTGCCACACACAAAATGGAGGTGACGCCTGCGCCCTCCGTAGTAGTGCCACTCACAATATGGCGGTGACGCCTGCGCCTTTCGTACTAACTTTGTGGACCTGTGGGGCCGCCGTAGCCTCTTCTGTTTGAATCCAGGCTGCAGCGCAGAATCCTCTTTTTGGCGTGGCTGTGTCGGTAGTCGTTAGCTATGGGTGCCTTGTTGCTTCATTTCTCATTCACGTCAGTTGAGCTGTTTCGTTTTTGGGCCGTGAGTCCTTCGTTCACGGTGGATACGACTTCGATTGCGGTTTATGAGACGTGCGCTGTACGCGCCTGCGCAGTACGTCTCATGGTCCCATCACCGTGTACCTGCGTCCATGCCATCCGGTTTAGTTAGTAAACCTGTGTCCATGCCATCCGGTTTACCATTCTCGGTTAGTAATATGGATCCTTCTTTAACACCCAGGTTCCGCAAAGTGATTTGGTATGCCTTTCCCTGTCAAAATAAGAGCAGGTGTTTAAACGTGGGTTTATCAGGGTTGTAATCATTCTCACACTTCCTTTTTTATTTTTTACCTGGGATTCTATGAGCATTCCATGATTTTGCCACACTTGCGAGACCAATGTGGCACAGCTGGCAGGTCAGGTTGGACACACAGTATCGCACAAGGTTGTCCTCCATATCTATCTCCTCCTGGTCCATCAGCTGGAGTAGGGCCGTTTTCAATGGATAGTTGACACGGTTGTTGATCTCAGGCCAAAGCCTTTCAACTGTGTGGTTCTGAGTTAGCAGAAACATCTCTTAAAAAATGTTTTACAAGTACGTAAATAGTAGTATAAGAATTTCAGCTTTTGTTAATGGTACGAAAATCTTACTCTTGTGGATGAAGTCTGTAAATATGGCGGTCTCTCCTGATTGAAGCGATGATGTGACAGCATCTCCTGCATGAACAGTGTCAAATAAAATTCCTTTCCATGGTCCACTCACACCTGGTCCCACATACCATAGGTGATCACTGCAGGCCTGGTACAGGACAAATAATGAACATTTATTTTACTATCTTTTCAAAGTATTTTGATATTTGGCCAGTTAAAGGGGTTATTTTACACTATTAATGTTGAATGTACCCATTCATGTTGATTTGTGTTGTTTATTAGTTGTTGGCACCATTCCTACCCAGAATGCCTTAAATTTCTTTGTAATGTCACTGTCATGCTCAGACTTTGTAGATGTGTGTCAGTACAATTAAGTGAATTTCCCCTTGGGATTAATAAAGTATCTATCTATCTATCTATCTATCTATCTATCTATCTATCTATCTATCTATCTATCTATCTATCTATCTATCTATCTATCTATCTATCTATCTATCTATCTATCTATCTATCTATCTATCTATCTATCTATCTATCTATCTATCTATCTATCTATCTATCTATCTATCTATCTATCTATCTACAAATGAAAGAGATGTGGAAACCCAAGAACTTTGTTCTATTCATAAATGACCACAGTTTAACTGTGCAATAAATGTGAGTTATCTGACTCATGTGCAATTCTATTTTATTTTTCTCACTTTTCATCCAAACACCATATATATATCTGTCAACATTAAGATGAAATACTGATCAAAATGTTTGGTAAGTTAATGTTTTATAGTCCGGAACATGACACCAGAAACATCTTGTGTATTTCTCTATTTTAAATTCAAATATTGTAATTTTTTTGTGCCAGTTAAAAACAGATAAGTCATATTGGGCTCTGTGAAATCATATTTGACACTTCATTATTACATGTCTATCTAAACACTGTTAAGTCAGTAATAAAATAAAAGGTTTGTAAGGTTGTATTACCTGAAAACATCTTCATAGATGGTCAAGTTATTTTTGATCGGCATTGTGGAGTGACTCACAATCTTTTCGCTGAATCCATCTATAGCTAAAACATGGGTGGCCCCGAACATCACAAGTTTTTCGTTTTGGTCCAGGTGAAGCTTGTGCCCCATGTATTCAGCATGGTATGGTGTGGGATTAAGATTCCGAGCTCCCTTAAAAAAAGTCACAAGAATAAATGACAGCAAATAGGATAAAGAAAGATTTTATCATTAGCTGGAGAAGTGTCCACTAATTTAAACTCTATTTGGTGAAACATAATTACCATTACAGATGTTATATCACAAATATGACTTAAACAGCTTTTGAATACAGTTCTGGCATCTTGCTCCATGATAAGGTCGATGCATCTCTCTTAAAATTGCCCCAATTCATCCCTCTGCAGCATGTATCCCTTTCATGGATAGATAACCCTTCATCATTTTGCGGCCATATGTTGGACCCACCTGTTTAAAATAAAGTTCATGCTAGAACAACAAATGTAAAGTAGCTTATTCTAAAACCAAATGTGTAACGCTAAAGCATTATTGTGATAATTAACTATACTAATATCAGTGACAGACTGTGACAATGTGGGTTTAATCCATGCTCCCATCGTCCTTACGGGAGCCCTTGAACCCTGCACCATCGGTAATCAACAACATTTATTTATATAGCACATTTTCATACAAAAAGTAGCTCAAAGTGCTTTACATAATGGAGAGAAGAAAAATAAAAGACAAAATAAGAAATTAAAATAAGACAACATTAATTAACATAGAAAGGAGTAAGGTCCGATGGCCAGGGTGGACAGAAAAAACAAAAAAAAAACTCCAGAAGGCTGGAGAAAAAAATAAAATCTGTAGGGGTTCCAGGCCACGAGACCGCCCAGTCCCCTTTGGGCATTCTACCTAACATAAATGAAATAGTCCTCTTTGTAGTTCGGGTTTTTCACAGAGTCACTTGATGCTGATGGTCATACAGATTTCTGTCTTTTAATCCATCCATCATTGTTGGAACATCATGATGCTTTGGGTAGATGGTGGTGGCGCACGCCACCACCAACAGGACACCGGAAAAGGAAACAGAAGAGAGAGTAGGGGTTAGTACAGATTTTGAATGTATAGTTATTATAATGAATTAGATATACAGAGTATCAGGATTAAATTACAGTGAAGTTATGAGAAGGCCATGTTAAAATAATGTGTTTTTAGCAGTTTTTTAAAGTGCTCCACTGTATTAGCCTGGCGAATTCCTACTGGCAGGCTATTCCAGATTTTAGGTGCATAACAGCAGAAGGCCGCCTCACCACTTCTTTTAAGTTTAGCTCTTGGAATTCTAAGGAGACACTCAGTTGAGGATCTGAGGTTACGATTTGGAATATAAGGTGTCAGACATTCCGATATATAAGCCGGGGCGAGATTATTTAAAGCTTTATAAACCATAAGCAGAATTTTAAAGTCAATTCTGAATGACACAGGTAACCAGTGTAGTGACATCAAAACTGGAGAAATGTGTTCGGATTTTCTTTTCCTGGTAAGGATTCTAGCAGCTGCATTCTGCACTAGTTGCAAACGATTGATGTCTTTTTTTGGTAGTCCTGAGAGGAGTGCGTTACAGTAATCTGAAAACAAACGCATGAACTAATTTCTCTGCATCTTTCGATGATATAAGAGGTCTAACTTTTGCTATGTTTCTTAGGTGAAAAAATGCTGTCCTAGTGATCTGATTAATATGCGATTTAAAATTCAGATTACAATCAACGGTTACCCCTAAGCTTTTTACCTCCGATTTGACTTTTAATCCTAATGCATCCAGTTTATTTCTAATAGCCTCATTGTATCCATTATTGCCAATCACTAAGATTTCGGTTTTTTCTTTATTTAATTTGAGAAAGTTACTATTCATCCATTCTGAGATACAAGTTAGACATTGTGTTAGCGAATCAAGAGATTTGGGGTCATCAGGTGCTATTGATAAATACAGCTGTGTGTCATCAGCATAGCTGTGGTAGCTCACGTTGTGCCCTGAGATAATCTGACCTAATGGAAGCATGTAGATTGAGAAGAGCAGCGGACCCAGGATAGAGCCTTGTGGAACACCATATAGAATATCATGTGTCTTTGAGTTATAATTACCACAACTAACAAAGAATTTTCTCCCTGCCAGGTAGGATTCAAACCAATTTAAGACGCTGCCAGAGAGGCCCACCCATTGACTAAGGCGATTCTTAAGAATATTATGATCAATGGTGTCAAATGCGGCACTCAGATCTAAGAGGATGAGAACAGATAAATGGCCTCTGTCTGCATTTACCCGCAAGTCATTTACTACTTTAACGAGTGCAGTTTCTGTGCTGTGATTTGTTCTAAAACCTGACTGAAATTTATCAAGAATAGCATGTTTATTGAGGTGCTCATTTAACTGTATAATGACTGCCTTCTCTAGAATTTTACTTAAGAAAGGCAGGTTAGAGATGGGTCTATAATTTTCAAGAGCAGAGGGATCGAGATTATTTTTCTTAAGTAGGGGTTTAACTACTGCAGTCTTAAGACAGTCTGGGAAGACCCCCGTATCTAATGACGAGTTTACTATGTCAAGAACATTATCACTAAGCACGCCCGATACTTCTTTGAAAAAATTTGTTGGTATTGGGTCAAGGGCACAGGTGGAGGGTTTCATTTGAGAAATTATTTTATGTAAATAAGTAGTACTAGGGTGCTGTACCATGTTAGCCATTATGAATGTAGAGAAAAGCCAAGCAAAATGACACCTTTTATTGGCTAACTAGAAAGATTACAATATGCAAGCTTTCGAGGCAACTCAGGCCCCTTCTTCAGGCAATGTAAATCAGGTAAATCTATCCTAGTGAAAAACTTTAATTTGTTTATTATGGGGTACTGGGGTTTAGGAGTATCCTTAGTGTTGGCGAGATATACTATGTTATTTCTAATATCATTAATTTTTTGGTTGAAAAATACAGCGATAGCCTCACAGGTTTTACTGGAAGTACTTAGGAGGCATTCCTTTGAGTTACCTCGGTTTAACAGATGATCAATTGTTGAGAATAAGACTCTGGGATTACTAGCATTGTTATTTATAATCTTAGAGAAATAGCAGCGCCTCTCAAGACGGACTGTATTATTGTATTCTGTTATTTTAACTTTTAATATTTCATAGTCAATAGTTAGTTTAGTTTTCCTCCATTTACGCTCATCTCTACGGCATGTTCTCTTTAAATTAGACACTCTTTGGGTCTTCCATGGTATAACAATGCTAGAAGATTTTTTAACTGTCTTTTCAGGTGCAACTAAGTCAACAGCAGCCCTCACTTTAGTATTAAATCTTTCCACCTTACTATTTACATTCTCCTCGCTATTATAGTTGGCACTATAAACGGACTGCTTGGTTAGAATGTTTGAAAGTTTTAAAGCTGCTGATGAGTCAAAGAAGCGTTTTTTAACAATATGCTTCTCATGAGTGTTTTCTATCATTATTTCTATATTAAATAGTAGAAGAAAATGGTCTGATAGACCAATATCAATGACCTGCTTTATATCAACTTTTAGTCCTTTAGTAATTACTAAGTCTAACGTATGACCTGCTTTATGTGTAGGCTGATTAAAGTGTCTCAAATCAAAAGAGTCCAGGAGGTTCATAAATTCTTTTACTTTCTGGTCACATTGATTATCTATATGAAAATTAAAGTCGCCGACTATTAAGAGTGTGTCATAGTTCGTAATTAAGATTGACATCAAGTCAGAGAATTCCTCAAAGAAAGACGCGTTGAATTTTGGAGGTCTATACACGGATAATACTAGAACGTGAGAATCTCCCTGAATAATAATGGCGAGATACTCAAAAGACTTGAATTTACCAAAACTGATAATTTTACATTTTAACCTGCTTGAGTAAATGTTTGCTACTCCTCCACCCCTCTTTCCTTGGCGATCAGCACGAGTGAAACTGTAATCCGGAGGCGCAGATTCGATTAAAACAGCTGCGCCATCTGAGCTAAGCCACGTTTCACTTAGTGCAATAAAATCTATTTTTTTATCACTAATAAGATCGTTGATAAAAAACGTCTTGTTAGTTAAAGCTCTAACATTTAATAGAGCCATATTCAATGTTTCGGAGGAGCAGAGATGAATACTATGTGCGTTATTGATATATGGAACAGGAATTAAGTTATTTTTATTAGCGCCGCTCTGCGTGTATTTTTGTTTAATCTATGATATGTTTTTTTAGTTTTAAAACATTGTTCATCTAAAGTAGTAACTTTAATTAAATTATTGGTGTTTATGCCGTATTGCCTAGATTTTCTATGTGCATTAAGATTGGTAATGTCACGATGAGCTCGGCAGTGAGGCCTAACAATGAAACAAGGGGATGGTGTAAAAGTGCAAAAGTGCTTTTATTAAAACAACAACAAAAACAAAGTGTCCAAATAAGTGCAGTGTGTTTTAAAATCTTCCTTAAATAAATAATCCATTAAAACAGAAGTGAAGTGGAGGTTAAAAAAAAACAATAAATGAATCCTTTAAAACGAGGTTAAATGCCCGGTGTCTTCTTTTACCTGGCGATTCCCCTGCTTCTCCCATCGGGCTTCTCAACAGGATAGTTGCCTTTGCTGCAGATGACCTTCTTTCCACTCCTGATCTGTAGGCTTCCCGATCCCTGGCTTCGATTTAGCACTCTCCAGACCGAGACTTAGGTTCCCCAATGGCCAGGACGCTCACGCTGGGGAATCCATCTCCCAAGCCTCACGACTCCCGCTGTCTTCCACGGCGAGCATCCTTCTCTCTGGTTACTCCCGCTCCTCACATAATGCTCAGCGGGAGCAACCACAATCGACTGCCCTAGGTGTCGGCCAAACACCTCACTAGGACTCAACTGTCCAGCTGCCTGTAAGCCTTCGCTCGCTTGCTCTCTCACACTCACACTCACACTCACTCACACTCGCGTGGGCACGCACGCACACGCACACGCACACACATGTACACACACAGGCTTTCTTCACATTGCTTTCTTCCTCGGCAACCTTCGTCTTTCTTTTCTTTTCTTTTACTTTTTCTCATTCCCCCTGCTAACCGCCTCACGTTTCTATTTAATATTACAGGGACGTGGATCAGCTGTGGCAATTAGCAGCTCCTGGGAACAATTACGGATGCGGATGACTCCTCACCTGTGCACTTAAGTGAGAATCGCCCGCATCAACGAATCACCCTGGGAACCGATCTGCCACACTTACCACGCCCCCTCTCTAGAGTAAGTCGTGAGCGCTGCAATTATTTATTTAGATAGATAGATAGATAGATAGATAGATAGATAGATAGATAGATAGATAGATAGATAGATAGATAGATAGATAGATAGATAGATAGATAGATAGATAGATAGATAGATAGATAGATAGATAGATAGATAGATAGATAGATAGATAGATAGATAGATAGATAGATAGATAGATAGATAGATACTTTATTAATCCCAAGGGGAAATTCACATACTCCAGCAGCAGCATACTGATAAAGAAACAATATTAAATTAAAGAGTGATAAAAATGCAGGTAAAAACAGACAATAACTTTATATAATGTTAACGTTTACAAGAAGAAAAGGTGTCTTTCTTCTTAATGCTGCCTCCTCAGCACACCACCGCGTAGAAGAGGGCGCTCGCCACAACCGTCTGATAGAACATCTGCAACATCTTATTGCAGATGTTGAAGGACCCCAGCCTTCTAAGGAAGTATAATTGGCTCTGTCCTTTCTTACACGGAGCATCAGTATTGGCAGTCCAGTCCAATTTATCATCCAGCTGCACTCCCAGGTATTTATAGGTCTGCACCATCTGCACACAGTCACCTCTGATGATCGCGGGGTCCATGAGGGGTCTGGGCCTCCTAAAATCCACCACCAGCTCCTTGGTTTTGCTGGTGTTCAGGTGTAGGTGTTTGAGTCGCACCATTTAACAAATTTAAAACTGGCCCTTTTAACATGAGCTGTGGACCCGCTACACCACACAGACATCTTTTAAATAACAACCCACCACCTGTAAGATGCATGAACGTACACCCACACAGTTTCAAAATAACCCCCCTACCCCCAGTTAAGACAAGCAGACACAATCATAAGGTGTAAGAAGAGAGTGCCTTACCTCATTTATACCTTTTGTCACCTCTGTCTCCAAATGTGTGTCAGAGAGTCGACAGCCCGAGATTTGCTCAGCACAAAACTTTCTAACATTTCTTGCAGAAAACCTTCTCGCTTCTCCGTGTTCATATGACAGACGCTCAGATATAATTTTCGATGACAGGCCTTGTTTTGCCATCTCTAAAATCACGTCTGAGTACTGTTCCAACGTCATGATGATGGTCCAGTCATAAACACGAGTGACCAGTGTTTGCTACAAGTGGCGCATTACCTGACCAGGCTGTTGACCTACAAAAACGTCCGGTTCAGACAAAATAAATAAAGGACGTTTCTTGCATTTTTCTTTTCTGATGTGCGAAAGAACAAAAGGAAAAATGTAATTGTTTTGCGTTTTTCATTTTTCCCTTTTAAGTTGAAATTCAAATAAGTGTCTCGTTTTCTTTTTTAAATGATATTTTCTGAAATGAAATTTAAAATACCAAAAAGTACACAAACCAAAAATGTTAATTTTTTGGTCTTTTCATTTGATATGCCACAATGACAATGTATCCTCCAAACTCTGAATGAATGAAAAAAAAACAAAAAACAAAATAAAAAAACAAAACAAAGAAAAACAAAATCAACAACAAGCTATATTATAGTTCATGGGTGGGCAGTATCGGTCCTGAAGGGCCGCAGTGACTGCAAGTTTTTGTTCACACCCCAATTTCTTAATGAGAAGTCAATTATTGCTGGTGAAGCACTTATTGCTAAAGTGACATTTTGATCCTTCATTTTAGTGGTCTTGCTTGTTAAGTTTCCCCACCCTTAATTGCTTATTTCAATCTTAAACAGTTGCATTCACTGTTTAATTTGCTCAATAAACAAATAAGTAACTTATGCGAGGATTAATTAATAATTTTAATATATTTAATGTCATGTCTACTAACCAACTGGACATTAAAAGGAGCTTCACAGAGCCAAGTATTGCAGTGATGCTTGCTCCACACATCTTTCACTAGAAGCGTCACCTTCAGTTGTTAGATGGCTGCCAACTTGTGCTGTACTCAGAACGGAAAGACATGGGTAAGAGATTTAGCTTTGGTTAAAACCAATGTAGGGACAGAGACATGGGGGACACTGATCTACAAAAACCCCCAGTACATCACATTCCACTGAGTCATCCATCCATCCATTATCCAACCCGCTGAATCCAAACACAGGGTCACGGGGGTCTGCTGGAGCCAATCCCAGCCAACACAGGGCACAAGGCAGGAACCAATCCCGGGCAGGGTGCCAACCCACCGCAGCCACTGAGTCATTATTCCCAGTAAATGATCACACGCCAGCAGATAAGCAGCTAAGGGCCATCCTACAGACATCCATAGAGTGTCATGCAGGATAATTCACTGCAAGATGAGCCTTCAGTGGCTGATAAACTTAATGATGTGCTGGTTTTGAGAAGAGCCAATTAGGAGTTGGTCATCCATCTAATCATCCATTCATTCGCAGTGTGAACCTGCTTATTCCACCACATGGGCATGAGGACTGGTGCCTACACTGCACTGGGACACACCCAGTAGGTGAACAGGATGGACCAGTTTGTTGGGCTACATGGCCTGTTCTTGTCACAATGTTTCTAATGTTCAATAATGAGAAATCGTTATCTACAGAAACCATGATTCCATTTTTTTGACTTGCATTTTTTTGATCGAAGTGCACACAGTTGAAGAAAACTACAAGATACGATTTGTCCCTTTTCACACTACTTTACTTCTAAAATTACAGTATGGAAAAAAAAAAATCTTGTTGAGGTTTATGGCAGAGTGTTGTAGCACCATCTGCTGACAATTATTGTTATTACATAACACAGGCTGGCTTCTTGAAATGAGTTTTCTCTCTCGGGATACGCTGTAAAAAATGAGGCTGTAATTTAACAGCTAGTCAGCTGAGCTGCCAAGCATTTAACTGTCAAAAAACTGCCAGGGGCACAGACCACTGTATGGTTTGTCTTAGCGAAATGAATGCAGTTATTATACAATTACTATTCTATCATCATTAACAATAAAGCATTTCATTCTGTTTTTAAATTAGATCTTACATCAAAACAACTCATACTAAACTGTTCAGGGATGTAATTTTTAACTTATAATATCATTACAGTGCACAGTTCATTTATGTATATGGTATTAACAACAGCACTTAACTATTGTAAAACATTTAAAAAATGTTAACAAACAGATGATTTAGTCCAGCGTTTCTCAACCTTTAAGTATTTGTGACCCGAGTTTTCATAACAGTTTTAATCTCGCCCCCCCTAACGTTTTTTTGAAAGGAGCCCACTAATACCAATTTGTTCTTTTTTAATTAATGATATACTGTATCATAGATGCATATTTTATCATACCTACTTAACTTTTATCGACATTTATCTAACTCTATATTTATTTTTCTAGTATCAGAATGTAGTTTAAGTTAATTTGTTTTGGTTTATATAGATGTATTTTTCATATTTTTGATTCTTGTTTTCTTTTTTTCACATCTTCGCGCCGCCCTTTTTGTTACTTTGCACCCCTCTAGGGGGGCCCGTCCCACAGTTTGAGAACCACTGAATTAGTCTTTGGCTGTAATCCAATGTTTACTAAATAAAATTCAGGTTGTCCAATAGAGAAGGAAATGTTGCTTTTCTGATATAGGGTGCGCTATAGTTTCATCAGTATTGTAAAAATAACTCACCACAAATTACCATCCATAACCACAGTCAGAACACACTGAAGAATATTTTGCTATCCATCATTAAAATTTTGCTTCTCACAGAGCAGAATTTGAAGCTTTGCTGCAAAGGGGGTGATCCCTTATGGAAATATGATAACGTCATGCAAATTTACAATCCTGGACCATTGTGAGTTTACGCCATATCAACAATTACTCATAAAATGGTCTTACACATTGAAGCAATTGATATTTGATATCTACAGCTTGAACACTACTAAATGTAAATGTTCATGCATTTATTTATTTATTTAATTTAATTATTTTAACAGTTTATTATATTACAGTTTTTTTTACTGTGAAAATATAGGGTTAATATAATGTAAATGTATTTTTACATATGTATATGTATTTTTGCTGGGTATTTTTACAGTGTAGCTCCTTTGATTAATCATTTTCTTTATCTCTACCCAGTTATTACCTTAAACAAAGAGCACAACCTATAACCACAATGATGGTAGCAAGATAGATAAGAAAGGCACTATATGATAGATAGATAGATAGATAGATAGATAGATAGATAGATAGATAGATAGATAGATAGATAGATAGATAGATAGATAGATAGATAGATAGATATGAAAAGCACTATAGATAGATAGATAGATAGATAGATAGATAGATAGATAGATAGATAGATAGATAGATAGATAGATAGATAGATAGATAGATAGATAGATATGAAAGGCACTATATGAGATAGATAGATAGATAGATAGATAGATAGATAGATAGATAGATAGATAGATAGATAGATAGATAGATAGATAGATAGATAGATAGGAAAGGCACTATATGAGATAGATAGATAGATAGATAGATAGATAGATAGATAGATAGATAGATAGATAGATAGATAGATAGATAGATAGATAGATAGATAGATAGATAGATAGGAAAGGCACTATATGAGATAGATAGATAGATAGATAGATAGATAGATAGATAGATAGATAGATAGATAGATAGATAGATAGATAGATAGATAGATAGATAGATAGATAGGAAGGGCACTATATGATAGATAGATAGGAAGTGCACTATATGAGACAGATAGATAGATAGATAGATAGATAGATAGATAGATAGATAGATAGATAGATAGATAGATAGATAGATAGATAGATAGATAGGAAAGGCACTATATGAGATAGATAGATAGATAGATAGATAGATAGATAGATAGATAGATAGATAGATAGATAGATAGATAGATAGATAGGAAAGGCACTATATGAGATAGATAGATAGATAGATAGATAGATAGATAGATAGATAGATAGATAGATAGATAGATAGATAGATAGATAGATAGATAGATAGATAGATGTGAAAGGCACTATATACTAGATAGATAGATAGATAGATAGATAGATAGATAGATAGATAGATAGATAGGAAAGGCACTATATGAGATAGATAGATAGATAGATAGATAGATAGATAGATAGATAGATAGATAGATAGATAGATAGATAGATGTGAAAGGCACTATATAATAGATAGATAGATAGATAGATAGATAGATAGATAGATAGATAGATAGATAGATAGATAGATAGATAGGAAAGGCACTATATGAGATAGATAGATAGATAGATAGATAGATAGATAGATAGATAGATAGATAGATAGATAGATAGATAGATAGATAGATAGATAGATAGATAGATAGATAGATAGATAGATAGATAGATAGATAGATAGATAGATAGATAGATAGATAGATAGATAGATAGAACATACAACAATTACGGAGAAGTCTTCACAGTTACAAGCTCATAACAGATGTGACTCAACATGGCCAGAAGTGATGTCAGATGTGTTATAGCCATCATTCTTCAAGTGTGCAGAAGGAGGAAGAGACAAGGCATTGTCACACAGAGCCTACCCCAGGAGATGGGGAATGACGATCACTAGTGTCCTTAAGCTTTCCCCAATGTGCACATCCGTGACAATAGTTAGACAGACAGACAGACAGATAGCTAGACAGATATGAAAGGCACTTTATAATGTGTAGGTTGATATTACTTTACTTGTCCCCGATGGGAATTTAGCTTTTACAGACACTTAAGTAATATTGTAACAAACAACAATCACCATGTGACGATGCGGGTTCGCTCCATGCTCCCATTCAGCTTCTGGGAGCTCTGAACCCGACACCGTCAGTAATGTCACCGATGAGCTAGACAGTGAGGCTCAACAAAGCAAGGGGATGGTGCAAAAGTGCCAGTTGCTTTTATTAAAACCAGCAAACAAAACAGTGTTCAAATAAATAATCCATTAAAACAGAGATGAAATTGTGGAGGTTAAAATCCCTTTGAAAAAAAAACTCTTAAAAAAAACGAGGTTTAAACAACGGCTGGAAGCAGTCTATTTATATATCCGGTGCATCCTTCTTTAACCAGGCAACTCCCCTGCTTCTCCCTTCCAGGCCCCACAACAGGGGAGTCACCCTACCAGCATATGCAGCTCCTTCCACACTGGTCCAGTAGCCCTCCGATCCCTGACTACGTTGGGCTCCAGCCAGACTGAGACTTGGGTTCCTTCTCCCAGCGGCCAGGGCGCTCACGCAGGGGCTCTACACACCCAAAGCCTCCACGACTGCCGCTGCCTTCTTGGCTTTACGCGGCGAGCCGTCAATGATCCTGGTCACTCCTGCTCCTCTGAAAAGCTCAGCAGGAGTGACCCTATCCGTCCACCCTGAGTGTCGGCCAAACCTTCCCTCAGGGCACTCCTTCTAGCTGCCTGCCTCTGCTCAGGCGAGCCTGCTGTCACTCGCACAGGCTCCCTACTTCTCCAGCCTTCTCCCCCCTTAACCTCCGTCCATTTCTTTCTCTCATTTCTTTTCTCTTTTTCCCCCACCCCTAGCCGCCTCGTGCTCCTATTTATTATGGGGACATGGATCAGATGTGGCAATTAGCAGCTCCCGGCGCCAATTATGCATGCAGACGACTCCTCACCTGTGCACTTAAGTGAGGACCATCTGCATCGCGCATCACCCGGGCACTGCTCCTGCCACACATACCATGCCCCCTCGCGATTATTTATTTAAAAAATTGCCTTTTTAATGTGAGCTGTGGACTCGCCACACCACACACCACCCCAAACCAAATACATACAAGAATTACACAAAAATAAAATTTTTGACTTGGTAAATATTGTGTTCGGATTCAGCGGGTTGGAAAATGGATGGATGGTAAATATACAGTTAAAGATCACTTTGCACTTCCTTCTGATTCCGGGCCGGTTTCTGAATTTTATGCCATGCTGCATAGTGCAGCAACTAATCCATTAGCTACTCAAAGAGTCTGCCAAAGGGATTTGTTGTCTGGTGTAGAGATTTATTGGGAAACCATTTTTTGACAGCGTACAGGCCTTCTCTAGAAATTCAATATGTGCAATGTAGATTTGTTCACGGCACACAGTTTATGTTACACAGCATAAGTGGTTTGTTTTTTATTGGCAAGGCTGATTCTCCAGAATGGAACTTTTATCCATTTAGGTTGCCTGGTACAATTTTTCCAATATCTGTTCTGCATTTTTCCTTTTTCTGTTATATGAAATTGTATACTTTTTTTCACATTGTCATTTTCATATCTTTATCTCAATAAATAGTTGATCTCCAAAAAAGATAAAAGAGCACAGTGAGGCACTATAAAGGCTGTAAAGGAAGACATAGATTGGCTAAGATCTCAGCTGGGATGGATGATGATCCCTTACCCGGCTGGTAGGTCAATAAAATTGATGGACAATATGGTTGGATGGGTGTCCTAACTGGATTGATTACTGTATGTGCATGTAAATGTACTGATTGATGTGGACCCACAAGAACTTGGACCATTGGGTACACTCACTATGTTGAAGTGATGCATTGTTACAATTATATTTGAAAAACAGTGTGACGCACACTACAAAAACATCTTTTCACCAATGCGTACAAACACCCTACCAAAACCAAAGATTTCAAGTTGAGATTCATCAGTCCATAAGACTTTCTATAACTCTGCAGTAGTCCACAGCTGGTATTTCAAGGCCCTATTTTGTCCTTTAAGGAATAGCTTTCTTACTGCCACTCTCCCTGTCAAACCTGCATCACAAAGTCTCCTCCTCACAGTAGAATCTGACACATGCTTTTGTCAACCTGCACTGTTAAGCTGTGCTTGAAGCTGTTGTGCTGTGAGTTGCCTGTCACACAAGCTGGTGACCCCCAGAAACTTGTCTTTTGATTGGGTTGTGACTTTGGCTCAGTCAGATCTCTTTCTATCAGAACATCGCTGTACACAACTGACACGTTGATTTTTTCTCTAAATGAAAGGCTTACACTTCTAAGAGCAATAATGCTCTGTCTCATTTCATTTATTAATTGTCGTTTTCTTGCCAAGTAGTACTTCGGAGGATATAGTAACACAGTCTGTTCCAACTCTACTTTATGACACACAGAGTAAGTAATCAACAGAAGTTGGGACACCTGTGCAAATTGTTTGCTTCAACGTACAAGGCCTCATTTACTTTAACTGCTGCAGAACATCTGATTATTTGTAATCTATTAGATGTTCCCTGAAGAAGGCCAATTTGTAACACTCTATTATTTAATTATTTTTTGTTTTTTGCTAACCTAAACTTTAAATTTAAACCTCTGTCAGTTTACTGCTTACCTTTTCGGCATTTTAGGCCATTCATTGCATTTCATTTGAATATATTTGGACAAAAACTGAGGTGTTCTGATGGCCGTTATTGTATGACAAAATTTTTATGTATTTTCTTTACATATTCAGTGTGATAGTATATTAGATAATATGAATTTTGCATTTCATTAATTAATTTACATTGTTTAGTATTTCACAAAAGCAGTGCTAGCATCTTTAAAGTAAAATTCTCTACCCCCATCTAGTGGATGAAAGAATTTATTACAACAACTTCTGAATTATCAGACAGTAAAGCAAAGGTCTGCCATCCTGTGGCCGCTAGAGAAGCCCTCAGATTCAGAGAAGTAAGTTCAAGTGTTTTGGGACAGTAAAAATAATATATGCTTTGTGCTGTTTAAAAAACATTTTACATTTACTGATCTAATTGCAGTTTTGATGGCAGTCTGGCAGGCATAGTAGCTAGGGACCTGGGGCCTCATGTATAAAATCTTGCTTAGATTCCATACTTAAACTTTGCTTACATTAAAAAGGAATAATGGCATGCCCGCAAAAATAAAAGATTTATAAAACTGTATATACAGCAGGTCTCACAGCAAGTTCCTTTATAATTCTTTCACTTTCAGCCACTTCCTGTCACTTCCCTCCAGTAACCATGTATGGCTTAAAAATGCCTAATTTGAATATTCATAATCTAATCACCATATGCATTTGGCCATGCTAGTGAGTGACTTGAGAATAGAGGAACTGAAACTTCAGTAAACGTGACCTTGAAATATTACTGATTAAATGGAGACCACAAAAGCATTCTTTTTATTGGGGTCACAAATAAAAGAAACAAGCAAGAGTGGCACCAGCTGAGTGGAGAGAACAACAAAAAAATTAATTAATTAATAATTTTGCCAAGTAAATGTCACTGTTGCATTCCACATGGGTCTCTATACATTTGACTTATAATAAATTTCCAAATGTCTCTGAATAGGATTGTGTTGATGTCCTGAGGGACGGAGTCTG
This sequence comes from Erpetoichthys calabaricus, assembly GCF_900747795.2. Taxonomy (NCBI): domain Eukaryota; kingdom Metazoa; phylum Chordata; class Cladistia; order Polypteriformes; family Polypteridae; genus Erpetoichthys; species Erpetoichthys calabaricus. The sequence goes on along the minus strand of NC_041406.2, from coordinate 19,273,613 downwards.
GGACATCTATGAGCTCCACTTGGTTTATCTCATGGGGCAAAGGAAGTCCATGTTTCTGTGTTATGTTGTACAGTACTGCACTAGCCATCACAATGAGATGTGCTATAAAATGCCTATATTACTCCAGAGAGCGGGAGTTACTTTGATTGTGTTTAAATACATGCAAGGTAAGAGGGTGACATGCCATTATGCATCCACTGTCTGCAACAAAGCAGGCAAGTGCTGGGATTTCAAGCCCTGGGTATAATTAAGATGCTACCCTAGATACAATCCTTATGGCTAGGGTGAGAAGTAATGCAAAGAAAAAATGTATTTATAAAGCACTAATCACAGACAAAAGTCACAAAGTGCTGAACAATAAAGCATAGAATAAAATGAACAATTAAAACAAAATACAGAGCAATGACAATCCAAAAAACACCCAAAAATGATATTGCTACCCAAATGCCAGTCTGAACAAATGCATCCCAAATTGACACTCGAACAGTTCAACAGATTCTGCTGATTTTAAAGTCAGTGGAAGGAAGACTGTTACATACCCTCGTAATATGCAGGCTCCAGAGACCTCCAGGAAATAACACGGCGACGATCCGATCTGCACCCAGCCAAAATGCATCCATCACTGAAAGCAAAGCCAGATAAAGTCCAATTCTTACCAGTAAAACCACTGAACTTGACCCCACATCCAGCACCCTCTCTGTCCACTCCAAGGAGAACAAACCAAAGCATGTCAGAGGTGAGAAGGTAATTTCAATAGAAGTGGTGGGACACACAGTTTCTGTTCACCCAGCTCATACCCCAGCAGTTTTTTATCAGCAGGTAAAATGTTAACAAGGCCAAGATCAAAAGGCAGTTTACATTGATTGATTATTGAACCTTTGTGGTGTTCTACAGCAGTGTGTTTGACTGCACAAGGAGGGAGTTTTCAGGGTTCACAATGATTCTAAAACAAAACTGAGTGCCATTATGAACAATACTGCACATCTTTAGTCTGACACACTAACACTGAGGACTTTCAGACAAAGTGTGTCAAGAAACACTACAGGGGGCTCCATTATACCAACAACAATACATCTGCATAATGTCTCGCTGGGACTGGAACTGTAGGAGTTTAGTCATTCTGGTGTGTTTTCAGATGATAGTGGAAGTGTATGGGTGTGTGTATTCATTTGTTAATTTAATGAGCTTCTGTAAAAAGCCAAAGATCCCTTGGGGACAAAGAAAGTTCTTTCTTTCTTTCTTTCTTTCTTTCTTTCTTTCTTTCTTTCTTTCTTTCTTTCTTTCTTTCTTTCTTTCTTTTTTTCTGTCTGTCTGTCTGTCTGTCTGTCTACCTATTGTCACAAAAATGACCACAAGACATCAAGAAGGTTTGGGGCAGCCACCCATTTAATCGTTTACAGCTGCAAAAATGATCGAAATACAGAGCCATGCTCATGTCTGTCTATCTATCTATCTATCTATCTATCTATCTATCTATCTATCTATCTATCTATCTATCTATCTATCTATCTATCTATCTATCTATCTATCTACTGATTATATAGTGCTTTTCTATCTATCTATCTATCTATCTATCTATCTATCTATCTATCTATCTATCTATCTATCTATCTATCTATCTATCTATCTATCTATCTATCTATCTATCTACTGATTATATAGTGCTTTTCTATCTATCTATCTATCTATCTATCTATCTATCTATCTATCTATCTATCTATCTATCTATCTATCTATCTATCTATCTATCTATCTATCTATCTATCTACTGATTATATAGTGCTTTTCTATCTATCTATCTATCTATCTATCTATCTATCTATCTATCTATCTATCTATCTATCTATCTATCTATCTATCTATCTATCTATCTATCATATAGTGCCTTTCATATCTATCTATCTATCTATCTATCTATCTATCTATCTATCTATCTATCTATCTATCTATCTATCTATCTATCTATCTATCTATCTATCTATCTATCATATAGTGCCTTTCATATCTATCTATCTATCTATCTATCTATCTATCTATCTATCTATCTATCTATCTATCTATCTATCTATCTATCTATCTATCTATCTATCTATCTACTGATTATATAGTGCTTTTCTATCTATCTATCTATCTATCTATCTATCTATCTATCTATCTATCTATCTATCTATCTATCTATCTATCTATCTATCTATCTATCTATCTATCTATCTATCTATCTATCTATCTATCGATTATATAGTGCTTATCTATCTATCTATCTATCTATCTATCTATCTATCTATCTATCTATCTATCTATCTATCTATCTATCTATCTATCTATCTATCTATCATATAGTGCCTTTCATATCTATCTATCTATCTATCTATCTATCTATCTATCTATCTATCTATCTATCTATCTATCTATCTATCTATCTATCTATCTATCTATCTATCTATCTATCTATCATATAGTGCCTTTCATATCTATCTATCTATCTATCTATCTATCTATCTATCTATCTATCTATCTATCTATCTATCTATCTATCTATCTATCTATCATATAGTGCCTTTCATATATCTATCTATCTATCTATCTATCTATCTATCTATCTATCTATCTATCTATCTATCTATCTATCTATCTATCTATCTATCTATCTATCTATCTATCATATAGTGCCTTTCATATCTATCTATCTATCTATCTATCTATCTATCTATCTATCTATCTATCTATCTATCTATCTATCTATCTATCTATCTATCTACTGATTATATAGTGCTTTTCTATCTATCTATCTATCTATCTATCTATCTATCTATCTATCTATCTATCTATCTATCTATCTATCTATCTATCTATCGATTATATAGTGCTTATCTATCTATCTATCTATCTATCTATCTATCTATCTATCTATCTATCTATCTATCTATCTATCTATCTATCTATCTATCTATCTATCATATAGTGCCTTTCATATCTATCTATCTATCTATCTATCTATCTATCTATCTATCTATCTATCTATCTATCTATCTGTCTATCTATCTATCTATCTATCTATCTATCTATCTATCTATCTATCTATCTATCTATCATATAGTGCCTTTCATATCTATCTATCTATCTATCTATCTATCTATCTATCTATCTATCTATCTATCTATCTATCTATCTATCTATCTATCATATAGTGCCTTTCATATCTATCTATCTATCTATCTATCTATCTATCTATCTATCTATCTATCTATCTATCTATCTATCTATCTATCTATCTAAGCTACATTAACTTATGATGGGGATTGAGAAAATCTAATAAATGAAACATTGATTTTAAGATGAAGTTTACAACTTTCTACTTTAATGACAAAATAAACTACAAGAATAAAGTCAACATATCAGTTTTAATCTCGACATAAATGGTGAGAATAAAGTGGAAATGTCGAGAATATACTTTTTATTATTCACTGTGCCCGTATTTTTTTTTCTCTTCTCCGTGGCCCTAATATGCTCTCATAATAATGGCTAACATGCTACAACACCCCTCTCTTCCATCATAAAAGACCTCATGGGCCGGTACACATCATAGTGAGGCACTGTGCTGCCATCTACTGGGCTGAACTGCTCATTGTGCGCCATGCGTCTAATGCAGGAATGCAGGCCTTGGCTTAAAGTGTCAATCAAGTTAAACTTTTGCTGACTTGCACAGCTGAATATGCTGAATTATGGACACTCCAAAGCACATGGTAGAAAAAAAAAATATAGGTGATCTTCAATTTCATAGATTGACTGACAAAATCCACATTTTTCTTATTTTTGTTCACTTGTCACTTTTGAGCTTGTCGTGACTGATTGTTCACTTTTGTACTTTGACAGCAGCGCATGATGGCTGCTGACTCAGACCTGAAGTGCTCTATTACACTCTCAGACATTTTAACATTCATTGCTGCAAACAGCCAGCAGCTGGTTTTATTTCTTATTACCAACAATGGAAAATAACTTCCATATATTAGATTGATTTTTTTTTTTTTGCCGTTTACTCGATTTAAAAACTGCTTTTACTTGGAGGATGCTCTCCCCAGCTGTCTCACACCCACATACAGTTTCACACTAATCTGGGTGTAGCGGCTGACATGACTGAAAAGTGTCTCAAAGTCCTTGTGCTGCGTTGGCACTCGCTGCTTAAACTCAAACTGCTGCTCATAAACAATAAATGAAATGTATTCAATGATTGATAGGCACAGTTCAGTGTTTGCAGTAGAATCCATTAATGTTGATTAATTTGGAACTGCTTTGAGTTTAAACTCGTCTGTATCTTTATGTCTGCGGTGGGTTGGCACCCTGCCTGGGGTTTGTTTCCTGCCTTTTGCCCTGTGCTGGCTGGGATTGGCTCCAGCAGACCTCCGTGACCCTGTAGTTAGGATATAGCAGGTTGGATAATGGATGGATGGGATGGATGTATCTTTATATGCATGCATTATGTAATTAGGAATTTACAAAGTGTTTTTTTTTATAGCAGCGCAGGGGCCTAGTGATGGTGTAGATTCTTTGCTCTTTACATTGTTCTTTTAAATGGTTCACCATTCTTGCTGTTGCCACACTAGTTCTGGTTGTGACTTTGCAGGCTCGCCGTTTTTATAGGCTCTGCTGCAGTTGGGTCTGGAGCCTCTCTTTTACATGATGGAATGCTCGCTCATCTATGATCCTGAATCTCAGATTTGAGACTCTCCAACAACTCCTCAGAAGTGCCAATCCCGTCCATTGCAGTTCTCTATGGAATTCGGAACTTTCTTAAATTGGACAAAAGTTCTTGTTCTCATCCCACTGTTAACACCAATGTACCGCCAGCGCCATTGCCAATACGGATTGTTTGCTTTTTACATGGCTTGATATTTTTGAGAGGACCGATCGCTTTTGCTGCACTTCTCATTGTGACTTTTCAGGCTTGCCATTTTTATAGGCGCCCCTGCATCTGGCTCTGAAGCAGCAGATTTGCGTGATGTAGTGACAGGTCATATTACAGGTGAGTCTATACCTGGCTGATGCAACTTGTATTGTAATTACCCAAAGGTGTGACAAACTGAGAACTGGAATTGGTACTCAGAGCAAAGATGGTGGTAGTTGGGCTTTAAAAGGACCACTGATTCCTTTGAAGTTAAAACCGCCTTCTCTCTTTTTCGCTACTCGTCAATGCCACTCCACAGCCTCTCATCTGCCTTGTCTTGTGCTTGCACATGCATGCTGCCAACTCTACCTAATACTACTCACCTGGGGTCATTGACAACATTTATTTGCCACACTTTCCCCACCCCTGTTAGTTAAGCTAATGCCAGGATCCTACCAGAGGCAAGTCATGCGACACACACCCAGGACTTTAACAGCAGTGCAGTCTCTGAAGTGCTTCAAGCAAGCTCTCAATCTGCGCCCTGTCGTCCCTGTGCTCTGCCTGGGCTGATTTCATGGTGGGTTTCTCTAGGTTTGGCTACTTTCGGGTGTGGGCCATGGATGTTGCAGTATTTCACCTGTGATTTTGCGACAGTGCTCTGAGCCCTTGGTAAAGAGCACCACAAAAAAAAAATTATAAACTGGGGTGGCACGGTGGTGCAGTGGGTAGCGCCGCTGTCTCGCAGTTAGGGGACCTGGGTTCGCTTCCCGGGTCCTCCCTGCATGGAGTTTGCATGTTCTCCCCGTGTCTGCGTGGGTTCCTTCCAGGTACTCCAGTTTCCTCCCACAGTCCAAAGACATGCAGGTTAGATGCATTGGCGATTCTAAATTGTCCCTGGTGTGTGTGTGTGTGTGCATGCCCTGCGGTGGGCTGGCGTCCTGCCCAGGGTTTGTTTCCTGCCTTGCGCCCTGTGATGGCTGGGATTAGCTCCAGCAGACCCCCGTGACCCTGTAGTTTGGATATACAGTGCATCCAGAAAGTATTCACAGCGCATCACTTTTTTCCACCTTTTATTATGTTACAGCCTTATTCCAAAATGGATTAAATTCATTATTTTCCTCAGAATTCTACACACAACACCCCATAATGACAACGTGAAAAAAGTTTACTTGAGGTTTTTGCAAATTTATTAAAAATAAAAAAACTGAGAAATCCCATGTACATAAGTATTCACAGCCTTTGCTCTATACTTTGTCGATGCACCTTTGGCAGCAATTACAGCCTCAAGTCTTTTTGAATATAATGCCACAAGCTTGGCACATCTATCCTTGGCCAGTTTTGCCCATTCCTCGTTGCAGCACCTCTCAAGCTCCACCAGGTTGGATGGGAAGCATCGGTGCACAGCCATTTTAAGATCTCTCCAGAGATGTTCAATCGGATTCAAGTCTGGGCTCTGGCTGGGCCACTCAAGGACATTCACAGAGTTGTCCTGAAGCCACTCCTTTGATATCTTGGCTGTGTGCTTAGGGTCGTTGTCCTGCTGAAAGATGAACCGTCGCCCCAGTCTGAGGTCAAGAGCGCTCTGGAGCAGGTTTTCATCCATTATGTCTCTGTACATTGCTGCAGTCGTCTTTCCCTTTATCCTGACTAGTCTCCCAGTCCCTGTCACTGAAAAACATCCCCACAGCATGATGCTGCCACCACCATGCTTCACTGTAGGGATGGTGCCAGGTTTCCTCCAAACGTGACGCCTGGCATTCACACCAAAGAGTTCAATCTTTGTCCCATCAGACCAGAGAATTTTCTTTCTCATGGTCTGAGAGTCCTTCAGGTGCCTTTTGGCAAACTCCAGGCGGGCTGCCATGTGCCTTTTGCTAAGGAGTGGCTTCCATCTGGCCACTCTATCATACAGGCCTGATTGGTGGATTGCTGAAGAGATGGTTGTCCTTCTGGACGGTTCTCCTCTCTCCACAGATGACCTCTGGAGCTCTGACAGAGTGACCATCGGGTTCTTGGTCACCTCCCTGACTAAGGCCCTTCTCCCCTGATCGCTCAGTTTAGATGACCGGCCAGCTCTAGGAAGAGTCCTGGTGGTTTCAAACGTCTTCCACTTATGGATGATGGAGGTCACTGTGCTCATTGGGACCTTCAAAGCAGCAGAAATGTTTCTGTAACCTTCCCCAGATTTGTGCCTCGAGACAATCCTGTCTCAGAGGTCTACAGACAATTCCTTTGACTTCATGCTTGGTTTGTGCTCTGACATGAACTGTCAACTGTGGGACCTTATATAGACAGGTGTGTGCCTTTCCAAATCATGTCCAGTCAACTGAATTTACCACAGGTGGACTCCAATGAAGCTGCAGAAACATCTCAAGGATGATCAGAGGAAACAGGATGCACCTGAGCTCAGTTTCGAGCTTCACGGCAAAGGCTGTGAATACTTATGTACATGTGCTTTCTCAGTTTTTTTTATTTTTAATAAATTTGCAAAAATCTCAAGTAAACTTTTTTCACGTTGTCATTATGGGGTGTTGTGTGTAGAATTCTGAGGAAAAAAATGAATTTAATCCATTTTGGAATAAGGCTGTAACATAAGAAAATGTGGAAAAAGTGATGCGCTGTGAATACTTTCTGGATGCACTGTAGCAGGTTGGATAATGGATGGATGGATGGATAATAAATTGGACTGAATAAACTGTATAAAGCAGGGGTGTTGAACTCCGGTCCTGGAGGGCCGCAATGTTTGCAGGTTTTCATTCTAACCACCTCAATTAGTGACCTGTTTTGCTGCTAACTTTTGCCTTAGTTTTAATTAACTCAGCTAAGACCCTTTAGTTCTTTCTTTGTCCTTAATTAGCAGCCAAACAATAACTTGACACAAAATGAACAAACAGGTGACCAGCTAAGCACATTATCTGAACATAAAGAAAGGTGATGGTCTTGGTAAGGTTGATCTCTCAGGTCAGTAATCAGAAACAGAAAATCAACAGTTTGGGAAATGTCTGCTGTGGTAGAATGAGAGCAGCAGCAAGCCATGGAATTAAACAACAGGTTTAATTAACAGCCAGAATTGGCTTCTCATTAAGGAACTGGTTGGAGTGAAATTGGTTGAAGTTTGAAGCCCCAGTTTAGCTGGTCATCTGTTGGCTCGTTTCAAGTGTCATTTCTATTTGGCTGCCATTTAATGAAGAAAAGAATCAATTGAGACAACTAAATCCTTAAAAACAGGGCTATTAAAATGAAGGGAAAAGGAGTTAATTGGTAGTGAGAACTGGTCAACTGTTAGAATGAAAACCTGCAGCCACTGCGGCTCTCCAGGCCTGGAGTTCGACACCTGTGGTATAAAGCTTTTGTCACAGATGGCCGGGGTTCTTCTCTGGCTGGGACACCTCTTCATTCTGTGGCCTGGGTAGCAAGCCTGGTCAGGACAGTACCTCCCCCTGAATGCTAGATGGCAGCCTCCCCTGGGTTGCATATGGGACTCAAGCCTGTTGGGGTCTGTGGTCACCACCAGGGGGCGCTGCAGTAGTTCTTGAGCCCATGTGGGCGGGTTTTCCGCCACACCCGGAAGTGCAGCCGGAAACGGGTCAGCAAACACCTGGAGCACTTCCGGGTGGGCTATAAAAGGAGACAGTGGCCACCACTCCGGGAGCCAGAGTCGGGAGGAGGGAGACGAAGCTTGCCAGGTGAAGTGGTGGAGGAGATAGAAAGAGAAGGAAAAAGAATTGTGTTTTGGAAAACAAAGGAAAATAAAAGGCCTGTGTGCTTTGAACTTGTGTCCTTCGTCTGTCTGTGTCAGGGCTGACCTTTGCACTTTAAATAATCTCGCTTCTTCCTATATTTTGGAGTGCCATTCCCCCTACACTCCAAGTTACAACCTTAGATCTTCTAATTGTGGTCTGCTTATAATTCCAAGAACCAAGTTTAAAAGAAGTGGTGAAGCGGCCTTTTAATGTTATTCACCAAAAATCTGGAGTTTTTTACCAATCGAGATTTGCCAGGCTAATACTGTACTGTGGAACATTTTAAAAACCTGCTAAAAAACCCATGTTTTTAATTTGGCTTTATCGTAGCTACATTTTAAGTGCAGAATTATCATACTGTTCAGGGATTTGCAGTCTTTCCAAATCTCTCATTTTCTTTGCTTTCTTTTCTGGTTCTTCTGTAGTGACGTTTACCACCACCACCTCCTGATTGAAGTTCTGTGCAGCCCCCTGTGATGCTGGCATGAAGGTGGGTGACCCAGCTGTCCACGAGACCCACTGCACCGAATCCTCTGGGACGAAGCCTGGAAACAATGAGGAATGATTTAAACACGTTTCTGTTAGGTAGGATGCCCAATGGGGGCTGGGTGGTCTTTTGGCCATGAACCCCTGCAGACTTTGTTTTTTGTCTCCAGCTTGCCCTTGATGGCAAGGGGTGGACCTTTTCATATTAAAATGACCAGCTGCCCATTTACTGCAATAAATTATTAGAAAGTGAGATCAAGTCTCTTTTAGGGAACTTTACTCATTAAGTCAGTAAGGGGCCTTTGAGGGTCTTAATTCGGCCGCACATATCCCCTGTTCTAATGCTGCGTTCCATTTACCTCAGAAGTTGAGTGTCAGAGCTGGAAATGGCGTTACACCCAAGTTGACCATGTTCCAGTAAAACATTCAGAAAATCAATACAGTCACCTCCTGTAAAGAATCCTGTTGTGGTTGCTCTTTCTGGATCCAGACAACGACTTAGCAAGTTGATAACAAAGAATTTACAAACTATTTGGGGCATCCAAACACTGTAGCAACAAGTCCACAGATACAGGTTGGACAGTACAGCGTGTACGACTGATTTAATGAGACAGAGAAGTGCTGATAAACAGTTGTCACACACAAGCGAATAGGGGGCAGTTAAAGGACCCGACGAGCAGCGCGAAACCACAAGACAAGGGACTGAGGCAGTGAACTAACAGCTCTCTCTTTATTTCTACAGGAAAGACGAACAACAAAAGAGCAAAGCACCTTGAGTTCCTTTCAAAAACCTACTACAGATGTCCAAGCCGTTTCCGTGTTCCTTGTTCACCTCTGTTCCCTTGCAGATGGCGTCACCACCATCCCAAGATCCTTCGCGTCATCTTTCCCAGCATTCCCACTTCTGTTCCCACGTCATAACTACGTCCGTGTTGCACCCATTGTCTGTCGATTGTACCGTTCAAAACTGCTTATTACTGGTTTACAGTATACGGGGACGGAATGACCAACCCTTAATTTGCGTGTCTGTGTTTTCTTCACACAGCTTTCATTTATGTTGACGGACTATGCAGCCATCTTGGATTTTGAGGTCGGGATTTGGGACGCTCTCGTGACTTTCCAAGCAGGAAATCCCACTTCTAATTGAAACTTCCCAGTTCATATGGAAGACGGCATTATGTGTTGTTACTGCTACTTTGTAGATTTTATTAAGCAAGTATTAGCAATGTCCTGAGATACCTTAAAGGTCTCTTCACTTCCAGGCGCCACACCATGCGGCCGCCATTACAGATGCTCTTTTTCTTCCTTTTTTTAATGTCTTTTTAAAAATTATTTAGAACTAGTTGATTACCCAGTGGCTTCGCTCATTGAGTGCAACAGAAAAAAAACAAAATGTAGTCTATAAGTTATTAAACAGTAAAACATTAGCATTTTAAGAAGTAAAGATACATTGAGCACTACTAGAGTGGTTTTGGGTAAACTACATTTTAAAGGCGCTATAACACAACACGTAAGTAGTACTAACAGCAGCTAAAATGTATTTGCATCATCTGTCGGTATAGAAATTACATTTTCTATGTGATCATCCAAATTTCTGCCTGACAACCTTGCACTATGTGCCTGTGATTTAAGAGAAAAATAAATTCTGATAAATGTGGACGCTGCCCTTCCGTGCTTAACGGGCAGAAGGTCCAAACAATTCCCAAGTCCAACACTTTACATGAAGAGGTCTGTACATCTTATTAGATGTAAACTCTCCATCTTCTTATCATGCAGGGCAATTTACAAACAGAGTCCTGCTTCGACGGCGCCGATTACACTCATTCGCAAAGATTTCCACTCTCCCAGGAGCCGACGGGGCACTTGAAGTGTCACAAACAGTGCGAGAAGAGAGGACGCTGCCCGACCCTTTGTTTACAGCTCGGCGCAATTAAAAAGTAGAACGACGCAAAGCTGTTTTCCTCATCTCTTCTGCTATCAAATACTGCCAACTAAAAAAAAAAAGTTACAATGTGGCAGTTTCTGTGACAGTCACGTGGACGAATAAATAAAACTTCTCGGCGTGTTTGTGTTTACTTCTTTTTAATACAGTATCAGTAAAATAACTCTCACACAAATAATAACAATTCGTAAAGACGATATAAAAATGGCATCCACAAACAAAGTGATTAGTTCCTGTATTATAATCTGTTCTGTGGTCATACGTAATTTCCGTTTCATACGTAATTTCCATATCGTGTGGTTATATGTAATTTCCGTTTCAAACGCGGAAAGAATTTTATATATATAGATAAAATCCAATTTCTCCCTGTCTGTATGTCTGTCCGCTTTTCACGAGAGAACTACTTAACGGATTTAGATCAGGTTTTTTCTATAATTTGCTTGAACATTCCAGTTGATTTTGTGACTTCTCTCATTTCGCTATGCATCATAGTTCGCTTGTGGTACTGATTTATTTGCATGAATCCAAGAAACATGCAGCAGCAATTTGGGGATTTTCTGCCATTCTCCTCTGAAGATCCTCTCAAGCTCTGTCGGGTTGGATGTAGACAATCAGTTCACAGCTATTTTCAGTTTGATTGAGTTCAAGTTGACACTCTGACTGGGCTACTCAAGGACATTCCCAGAGTTATCCCTAACTTACTCCTATGTCATCTTTGCTTTGTGCTTTGGATCATTGTCCTGTTGGATGGTGAAACTTTGGCCCAGTGTGAGGTCCAGAGGGCTCTTGAGGAGGTTTTCATTAAGAATATTTTAGTAGTTTGCAACATTCATCTTTCCCTCAACACTAGCTAGTCTCCCAGTCCACTAACAGCATGGTGCTTCACCGCTGGAATGGTATTGCACAGCTGATGAGCAGTGCCTGGTTTCCTCCGGACATAATGCAAATTTAGGTTTCATCAAACTAGAGAATCTTGTTCTTATAATCTGAAAGTCTTTTAGTTGCCTTTCTATAAACTCCAGGCAGGCTTCCACATATCTTCTACTGAGGAGAGGCTGCTGACTGGCCACTCTATCATAAAGCCCAGATTGGTGGAGTGTTTCAGTGATGATTCCCCTTCTGGAAGTTTCTCCCATCTCCAACCAGGTTCTTTGGAACTCAGCCAGAATGTTCATTTTCTTCCATTTATGAATTTTGGAGTCAGCTGTGCTCTTGGGAACCTTCAATGCTACACTAATTTTTTGTGGCCTTTGTGGAAGAAAATAGAGATTAAGGGGCCACATATGTGCACTTGGCACCAGGACACCCTAGGCCTCAGTTCGATGATCGACTTTGTGGTCGTGTCGTCGGACTTGCGGCCACATGTCTTGGACACTCGGGTGAAGAGAGGGGCGGAGCTGTCAACTGATCACCACCTGGTGGTGAGTTGGCTTCGATGGTGGGGGAGGATGCCGGTCAGGCGTGGTAGGCCCAAACGTGTTGTGAGGGTCTGCTGGGAACGTCTGGCAGAGCCCCCTGTCAGAAGTAGCTTCAACTCCCACCTCCGGCAGAACTTCGACCACATCCCGAGGGAGGTGGGGGCCATTGAGTCCGAATGGGCCATGTTCCGTGCCTCTATTGTTGAGGCAGCTGACCGGAGCTGTGGCCGTAAGGTGGTCGGTGCCTGTCGTGGCGGCAATCCCCGAACCCGCTGGTGGACACCGGCGGTGAAGGATGCCGTCAAGCTGAAGAAGGAGTCCTACAGGACCCTTTTGTCCTGTGGGACCCCGGAGGCAGCTGATAGGTACCGGCAGGCCAAGCGGAATGCGGCTTTGGTGGTTGCTGAGGCAAAAACTCGGGCGTGGGAGGAGTTTGGGGAGGCCATGGAGAATGACTTTCAGACGGCTTCGAGGAGATTCTGGTCCATCATCCGGCGTCTCAGGAAGGGGAAGCAGTGCAGTGTCAACACTGTATATGGTGGGGATGGTGCGCTGCTGACCTCGACTCGGGACGTTGTGGGTCGGTGGGGGGGAATACTTCGAAGACCTCCTCAATCCCATTAACATGCCTTCCAATGAGGAAGCAGAGCCTGGGGACTCAGAGGTGGGCTCCCCCATCTCTGGGACTGAGGTCACCAAGGTGGTCAAAAAACTCCTTGGTGGCAGGGCCCCGGGGGTGGATGAGATACGCCCGGAGTTCCTCAAGGCTCTGGATGTTGTAGGACTGTCTTGGCTGACACGCCTCCGCAACATCGCATGGACATCAGGGACAGTGCCTCTGGATTGGCAGACCGGGGTGGTGGTCCCCCTCTTTAAGAAGGGGGATCGAAGGGTGTGTTCCAACTACAGAGGGATCACACTCCTCAGCCTCCCTGGAAAAGTCTATTCAGGGGTCCTGGAGAGGAGGGTCCGTCGGATAGTCGAGCCTCGGATTCAGGAGGAACAGTGTGGTTTTCGTCCTGGTCGCGGAACAGTGGACCAGCTCTATACCCTTAGCAGGGTCCTGGAGGGTGCATGGGAGTTTGCCCAACCAGTCTACATGTGTTTTGTGGACTTAGAAAAGGCATTCGACCGTGTCCCTCGGGGAATCCTGTGGGGGGTACTCCGAGAGTATGGGGTACCGGCCCCCCTGATAAGGGCTGTTCAGTCCCTGTACGATCGGTGCCAGAGCTTGGTCCGCATTGCCGGCAGTAAGTCGAACCCGTTTCCAGTGAGAGTTGGACTCCGCCAGGGCTGCCCTTTGTCACCGATTCTGTTCATAACTTTTATGGACAGAATTTCTAGGCGCAGCCAGGGTGTTGAGGGGGTCCGGTTTGGTGGGCTCAGGATTGGGTCACTGCTTTTTGCAGATGATGTTGTCCTGTTTGCTTCATCAGGCCGTGATCTTCAGCTCTCTCTGGATCGGTTCGCAGCCGAGTGTGAAGCGGCTGGGATGAGAATCAGCACCTCCAAATCCGAGACCATGGTCCTCAGCCGGAAAAGGGTGGAGTGCCCTCTCAGGGTTGGTAGCGAGATCCTGCCCCAAGTGGAGGAGTTCAAGTATCTCGGGGTCTTGTTCACGAGTGAGGGAAGAATGGAGCGTGAGATCGACAGGCGGATCGGTGCTGCATCGGTCTGTCGTGGTGAAAAAGGAGCTGAGCCGCAAGGCGAAGCTCTCAATTTACCAGTCGATCTATGTTCCTACCCTCACCTATGGTCATGAGCTATGGGTAGTGACCGAAAGAACGAGATCGCGAATACAAGCGGCTGAAATGAGTTTCCTCCGCAGGGTGTCTGGGCTTTCCCTTAAAGATAGGGTGAGAAGCTCAGTCATCCGGGAGGGGCTCAGAGTAGAGCCGCTGCTCCTCCGCATCGAGAGGAGTCAGATGAGGTGGCTCGGGCATCTGATCAGGATGCCTCCTGGACGCCTCCCTGGTGAGGTGTTCTGGGCACGTCCAACCGGGAGAAGGCCCCGGGGAAGACCCAGGACACGCTGGAGGGACTATGTCTCTCGACTGGCCTGGGAACGCCTTGGGATTCTCCCGGAAGAGCTAGAAGAAGTGGCCGGGGAGAGGGAAGTCTGGGCATCTCTGCTCAAGCTGCTGCCCCCGCGACCCGACCTCGGATAAGCGGGAGACAATGGATGGATGGATGGGCCACATAGTCATTCAGGGGCAATATAGTTATTAAAAATATAACATCTGTTTTAGAATAAATATAGTCTAAACTTTTTCAAGCATATCAGGAAACCAGATTAAGGTCAAATGAACCACAAGGAACGAGAAAGTTCCAGGTGATGCTATGAAGACATGGCTGACTGTCTTGTTCCCAGTAAGACCTGGCAGTTATAAGAAAGAATAAGAGTTGAACTCAAGAAGTATTGGAAGTATTGTAAAAAACAAAAATGTAGTGAAATGAGACTTTTATTTTGGGTGTATAAACTAATGAACCAATTAAGAGTAAATTTGGGATGTTGTGTAAGTGTTAATTCAGCTCTGCTATGCAAACTCAATTGTCTATAAATATGACTCTCTGTCTTTGCTCTGTGACCATTCTGTGGTAACCTTTGCTCAGGAACTGTCCCATAGCATACAAATATGATGGGGTTCCCCCTCTTCATGAAGAGAAATTAAAGACGCATAAGCAAGCTTCATCCTGCTTGGTTCTTTGGGTTGATTGATTATGTTTTATTCAAAGCGGTTCCAATTGAGGACAATTTTTTTTCTTTAATATAAACTGCTCAAAAAAATTAAAGGAACACTTTGAAAACAATCAGATCTCAATGGGAAAAAAATCCTGCTGGATATCTCTGGTGATGTGAACTGATATGGTAATGTGTTAGGAACGAAAGGATGCCACATCGTTTGATGGAAATGAAAATCAACCTACAGAGGGCTGAATTCAAAGACACCCCGAAAATCAAAGTAAACACATGATGTGGCAGGCAGGCTCGTCCATTTTGATGAAATTTCATTGCAGCAACTCCAAATCGTACTCAGTAGTTTGTATGGCCCCCCTGACAATGTCCTAATGAGACGACGGATGGTGTCCTAGGGGATCTCCTCCTAGATCTAGACCAGGACATCACTGAGATCCTGGACAGTCTGAGGCGTCAGATGGACCGAATCATAATGTCCCACCCAGAGGTGTTCTATTGGATTGAGGTCAGGCAAGTGAGCGTGAGGGCCAGTCAATGGTATCAATTCGTTCATCCTCCAGGAACTGCCTGCATACTCTCACCACATGAGGCCGGGCATTGTCATGCACCAGGAGGAACCCAGGAGCCACTGCACCAGCATAGGGTCTGACAATGGGTCCAAGGATTTCATCCCGATAGCTAATGGCAGTCAAGCCAGCCTGTAGATGTCTATGTGTTCCTCCATGGATATGCCTCCCCAGACCATCACTGACCCACCACTAAACCAGTCATGCTGAATGATGTTACAGGCAGCATAACGCTGCTTCTCCAGACCCTTTCACGTCTGTCACATGTGCCCAGGGTGAACCTGCTCTCATCTGTGAAAAGCACAGGGCACCAGTGGTGGACCTGCCAATTCTGGTATTCTATGGCAAATGCAAATCGAGCTCCACGGTTCTGGGTGGGCAGTGAGCACAGAGCCCACTAGTGGACATCGGCCCTCAGGCCACCCTCATGAAGTCTATTTCTGATTGTTTGGTCAGAAACATTCACACCAGTGGCCTGCCTTCTGGAGGTCATTTTGTAGGCTCTGGCAGTGCTCATCCTGTTCCTCCTTGCCCAAAGGAGCAGATTCTGGTTCTGCAGATGGGTTAAGGACCTTCCATGGCCCTGTCCAGCTCTCCTAGAGTAACTGCCTGTCTCCTGGAATCTCCTCCATGCCCTTCAGACTGTACTGGGAGGCACAGCAAACCTTCTGGCAATGGCACGTATTGATGTGCCATCCTGGAGAAGTTGGACTACCTGTGCCACCTCTGTAGGATCCAGGTATCACCTCATGCTACCAGTAGTGACACTGACCGTAGCCAAATGTAAAATGAGTGAAATAACAGATGAGGAGGGAAAAATGTCAGTGGCATTCACCTGTTAAACCATTCCTGTTTTGGGGGTCATCTCATTGTTGACCCTCTAGTGCACCAAAGCAGCTGAAACTGATTAACAAGCCCCTCTGCTACTTCACTGACCAGATCAATAGCCCAGAAGTTTCATTGACTTGCTACTATACTCTGATTAAAAAGTGTGCCTTTAATTTTGATACAATTGATATCTTCCACACCTTCCCCAGATCTATGCCTCAACACAATCTTGTCTCTAAGCTCTGCTGGCAAGTCCTTTGACCTCATGGCTTGGTTTTTGCTGAACTCTATGGACAGATGTAGGCCTTTTCCTAATCATGTCCAATCATTTGAATTGACCACAAGGTGAGGTAACATCTCAGTGAAGATCAATAGAATGGGATGCACCGGAGCCGAATGTCAAGTGTCATAGCAAAAGGTCTGACTACTTCTGTCAAATGGATAGCGCTTTGAGTACTGAGAAAAGCGCTATATAAATGTAATGAATTATTATTATTATTATTATTATTATATTTCAGTTTTTTTATATTTTTAATAAATTTGCAAAAATTTTAAAAATCCTGTTTTCTCTTTGTCAATCTGAGATTTTGAGTGTTGTGTGATTTGGGAAAAAAATAATTGAATTGATTTTAGCACAAGAGCACAGCATAATAAAATGTGATGAAAGTGGAGGGGTCTGAATACTTTCTGAGTCCACTGTACTAGAGGGTTAGGTGCAACGATTTTATTGAGCGAATGACAGAAAATATTCGACAGAAAGAATCAAAATGTGCATAAGACAAAATGTAAATCTGCAATAACAAAAACATAAATTGGAGCTTGCCAGTACACTAATGTAATCTTTCACATTTAAAATATCAATTTTGCTATGCATTTGCCTAAAAGCGAGATACCAGTGTTCCTAATTATCAGAACATAAAAACATGAAGGCATATTAAGTTGTGAAATTATAAATCTGCGTGAAAACTCCATGTCTCTGATTAAACTCCATTCCGGAGGTGTAGTGCAATCTTGTTCCTACTACAAGTTTTGTAATTGCAAGTGTCAAGAGCAAGCGCCTGGCTTAAAGCCTCGCTCCGCTTTAATTTTAATTTAGATTGAGACAGCGCTGTCAAACCGCCCCATGGGCAGGCAGTATCAGGTCATGACATTTGCATTGTGGAAGAATTGCAGAGATGAGGTTAATGGTAATAATTGGGAATGCTGGGAAAAGGTCCCCTCTGTCTCAACAGAGCTGAAATTAAAAAGTAGAAAATGTAATTTAGAAACATAAAGTAAACACTCACCTAACACTTGTATCAAGTAAATACACAATTTCCTGGCTCATGTCCAATTTCATTATAGCTCCAGGGCACTGTATTTTAACATCTAGTTCTACACCAATGATTAAAATTGTAATGCTTCCATAAAATCAATCCATATGACATTTTAAGGAACGGAGCATTAGGGGTTTCTTATACAAAACATTTTTTTGTTAACTCTGAAAACACACGGGCTGTTTGGAAGGTCTCCTTTCTTTCTCTTTTTTTAACGTGACCTGCACCTGATGCAGTATTATTCAAATTAATCTTCTCCTTGTGTATGTCTGGCTTAAAAACCAAAGCAAAAATACGATGCTTTTCATAACCTGGCCTTGCTGTAGCACCAGTTCTCCATACCACCCAGAATCAGGACATGAGGGTGTGATTCAGAGAGATGAATTGCCCCACTGTGTTCTTCCAGCTTCACCCCACTTACAGAGCCATACACTCCTCCATCTGCAGCAGTTTTTAAAGTCACTTCTTCTTTGAGTCCTGTGGAGTCTCAGTGTGTTCTTAAAACATTGTGTGTGTGTGGGTGTGTGTGGACCGAACTCTGGACTGGGCGACACAGAGTCCCTCAAAGAGCAGATTATACTTCGCATGCATATAGGAGTTTAAGAAATCTGACAGATGAGAGGAGACCATTCAGTCCATTGAGCTCATTTGTTTAGCTAATTGCTAAGCTGTGTCGATCAATAAATAAATAAATAAACTAAAATAATCTTAAGGAATACATCAGGTGGAAGCATTGAACTGTCAGATAGCATCCATCCATCCATCCATTGTCTCCCGCTTATCCGAGGTCGGGTCGCGGGGGCAGCAGCTTGAGCAGAGATGCCCAGACTTCCCTCTCCCCGGCCACTTCTTCTAGCTCTTCTGGGAGAATCCCAAGGCGTTCCCAGGCCAGTCGAGAGACATAGTCCCTCCAGCGTGTCCTGGGTCTTCCCCGGAGCCTCCTCCCGGTTAGACGTGCCCGGAACACCTCACCAGGGAGGCGTCCAGGAGGCATCCTGATCAGATGCCCGAGCCACCTCATCTGACTCCTCTCGATGCGGAGGAGCAGCGGCTCTACTCTGAGCCCCTCCCGGATGACTGAGCTTCTCACCCTATCTTTAAGGGAAAGCCCAGACACCCTGCGGAGGAAACTCATTTCAGCCGCTTGTATTCGCGATCTCGTTCTTTCGGTCACTACCCATAGCTCATGACCATAGGTGAGGGTAGGAACATAGATCGACTGGTAAATTGAGAGCTTCGCCTTGCGGCTCAGCTCCTTTTTCACCACGACAGACCGATGCAGCACCGATCCGCCTGTCGATCTCACGCTCCATTCTTCCCTCACTCGTGAACAAGACCCCGAGATACTTGAACTCCTCCACTTGGGGCAGGATCTCGCTACCAACCCTGAGAGGGCACTCCACCCTTTTCCGGCTGAGGACCATGGTCTCGGATTTGGAGGTGCTGATTCTCATCCCAGCCGCTTCACACTTGGCTGCGAACCGATCCAGAGAGAGCTGAAGATCACGGCCTGATGAAGCAAACAGGACAACATCATCTGCAAAAAGCAGTGACCCAATCCTGAGCCCACCAAACCGGACCCTCTCAACGCCCTGGCTGCGCCTAGAAATTCTGTCCATAAAAGTTATGAACAGAATCGGTGACAAAGGGCAGCCCTGGCGGAGTCCAACTCTCACTGGAAACGGGTTCGACTTACTGCCGGCAATGCGGACCAAGCTCTGGCACCGATCGTACATGGACTGAACAGCCCTTATCAGGGGGGCCGGTACCCCATACTCTCGGAGTACCCCCCACAGGATTCCCCGAGGGACACGGTCGAATGCCTTTTCCAAGTCCACAAAACACATGTAGACTGGTTGGGCAAACTCCCATGCACCCTCCAGGACCCTGCTAAGGGTATAGAGCTGGTCCACTGTTCCGCGACCAGGACGAAAACCACACTGTTCCTCCTGAATCCGAGGCTCGACTATCCGACGGACCCTCCTCTCCAGGACCCCTGAATAGACTTTTCCAGGGAGGCTGAGGAGTGTGATCCCTCTGTAGTTGGAACACACCCTCCGATCCCCCTTCTTAAAGAGGGGGACCACCACCCCGGTCTGCCAATCCAGAGGCACTGTCCCTGATGTCCATGCGATGTTGCAGAGGCTTGTCAGCCAAGACAGTCCTACAACATCCAGAGCCTTGAGGAACTCTGGGCGTATCTCATCCACCCCTGGGGCCCTGCCACCAAGGAGTTTTTTGACCAGTAGGTGGAAAAAGCCCCCCAAACCCCCCCCCCGAGGCACATTGTTGCACACCATGGTGGACAGAGCCTGTGACTAAAAGTGCTCTGTGAGTCCTAAGGAGAAAGGTGGCATGGCTCTACCTAACCTTCACTTTTATTACTGGACAGAAAACATACAAACTATAAAAACTTCAACATGCACAGAAATAGATGAACGTACACAGAAATAAAATCCTGCAGTACTTGTTTATATTCCTTGCTTTGTTCCCCTATAAATACAAGTTATCACAAATATACTAACAACCCAATTGTGCTTCACTCACTCAGAATATGGAACCAATGTAGGAAATACTTTAAGATAGAGAAGCTTTTAGCTGTGGCACCTCTGCACGAGAATCACCTTTTTACATCCTCTCAAACGTACGCAGTTTTTAATACCTGTAAAACATTTGGGATTAAATCACTTAGAGATCTGTACATAGACAACGTCTTTGCATCCTACAAACAATTACACTCCAAATTTAACTTACTAGTAACACATTTCTTTCACCACCTTCAAATTTGAAACTTTGTTAAACAGAACCTGCCCAATGTTCCTCACCTCCCACCTACCTCTATACCGGAAAAAATATTGCTTAGTTTCGAGGACAGACATTTCTGTAATATATAAAACTATTTTACAGTCCCTCCCTTTCAAAGATCCAAGAGGACAGTCGGAAAAGGATCTCTCACTCAACATCTCAGAAAAGGAGTAGTAAGTAGCAATACAGAGAATCCATTCGAGCTCCATATACGCAAAGCATAGAATTATCCATCCATCCATTTTCTAACCCGCTGAATCCAAACAGGGTCACGGGGGTCTGCTGGAGCCAATCCCAGCCAACACAGGGCACAAGGCAGGAAACAATCCCGGGCAGGGTGCCAACCCACCGCAGGACACACACAAACACATCCACACACCAAGCACACACTAGGGCCAATTTAGAATCGCCAATCCACCTAACCTGCATGTCTTTGGACTGTGGGAGGAAACCGGAGCGCCCGGAGGAAACCCACGCAGACACGGGGAGAACATGCAAACTCCACGCAGGGAGGACCAGGGAAGCAAACCCGGGTCTCCTAACTGCGAGGCAGCAGCGCTACCACTGCGCATAGAATTATTCAACTTAAAATTAAATATTGAGTGCATCTCTCTCGTTTAAAATTGCCCAAAATGTTTCCAAGGCAAGATCCAACCTGCGAACGTTGCAATCAGGCTCCGGCCTCACTAGGCCACATGTTCTGGGCCTGCGCCAAATTAACAACATTGTGGACCACAAATCTTTACATGCCTATCAGACAGCCTAGGTGCCCCAATCCCTCCTAATCCACTAACAGCTGTGTTTGGTGGGCTCACAGGTGGGCTTAAAGTGGAGAAGGACAAACAAACTGTGATTGCCTTCACTACACTATTAGAATGTAGACTTATCTTGCTCAACTGGAAGAATCCTAATAGTCAGTGGGTAACTGATATTATATACCCTAAGTACTTGTCTATAAGCCGCGGCTTATCTAAGGAAAAAAGTTGTGAAAATGAAAAAATAGAATATCGGCTTATACATAAATCCGGCTTATACAGTAATCCCTCCTCCATCGCGGGGGTTGCGTTCCAGAGCCACCCGCGAAATAAGAACATCCGCGAAGTAGAAACCATATGTTTATATGGTTATTTTTATATTGTCATGCTTGGGTCACAGATTTGCGCAGAAACACAGGAGGTTGTAGAGAGACAGGAATGTTATTCAAACACTGCAAACAAGCATTTGTCTCTTTTTCAAAAGTTTAAACTGTGCTCCATGACAAGACAGAGATGACAGTTCCGTCTCACAATTAAAAGAATGCAAACATATCTTCCTCTTCAAAGGAGTGCGCGTCAGGAGCAAAGACTGTCAGAAAGACAGAGGAAAGCAAACAAATAAATAGGGCTGTTTGGCTTTTAAGTATGCGAAGCACCGCGGCACAAAGCTGTTGAAGGCGGCAGCTCACACCCCCTCCGTCAGGAGCAGGAAGAGAGAGAGAGACAGAGTTTGTTTTTCAGTCAAAAATCAATACGTGCCCTTCGAGCTTTTAAGTATGCGAAGCACCGTGCAGCATGTCTTTTCAGGAATCAGCTTTACAAAAGATAGCAACGTGAAGATAATCTTTCAGCATTTTTAGACGAGCGTCCGTATCGTCTAGGTGTGTGAACAGCCCCCTGCTCAATCCCCATACGTCAGGATCACAGATAGTCAGCGCAAGAGAGAGAGAAAAGTAAGCAATCTAGCTTCTCAGCCATCTGCCAATAGCGTCCCTTGTATGAAATCAACTGGGCAAACCAACTGAGGAAGCATGTACCAGAAATTAAAAGACCCATTGTCCGCAGAAATCCGCGAACCAGCAAAAAATCTGCGATATATATTTAAATATGCTTACATATAAAATCACAATTTAAATGACCACTACACGCGCGTGTTGACTCGGCGACGCCCAGAGCAGAAAGAACGCGCTCCGGCCGCTCCAACCGCGCCATGCGGGGAGTGAGAGAGACGCCAATATCTCACACTCTCTCCCCGCTTAAAGAAATTAAATGGGTGCGAATGAGACCACTGACCTCCCTCCCTTCTATTAGTTATAGGTTATAGTACGTTCGGCTTATCCATGAGTCCGGCTTATCTATGATACGATTTTATTTTAAAAATTCGTATGATTTTTGGTCTCCAGCTTATACATGAGTCCGGCTTATAGACAAGAACCTAGGGTACTATTTGAAACTGGAAAAATTCAAATTCGCCTTCAGAGGATCTGTGCGGAACTCTTTCAAAACCTGGCAGGATCTAATCAATAACATTTTAGAATAAGCATTTAAATCAAGGAGGCAGGTTCTCTCCCCTCTTTTACTCCATTTATCTCTATTCATTTATTATTTTATCTATTCATTTGTCTTTACTGGCATAAAGTTTTACACTGCTGGCCTAGCTCTCTTTCTCAGGGGTGGGGGTTGATTTGTTTCAAACCTTTTTCTTTTTGTAAAACTTGAGTTATGTGTATGGAGTGTTATTTGATTTTAAAAAATTCAATAAAATTAATTTATATATATATAAAAAAAAGTGCTCTGAGAGAGCTGTGGAAGATCAGCCTCAACACAAACAGACACGCAGACTCAGAAGTCCTAAAAACACACACGTTTATTATTTTTCTCAATCCTCAGCACAACACAATGCACAGACCCACAATGTTCAGTCCTTTCTCTTCTTCTCTCTTTCTTTACTGCCACTTCCACTCCTCTCTCGCAAGCTCTCTCCTCTGCCTCCTGACTCCGGCTTCCCAAATGGAGTGAGGCGGCCTCTTTTATACTACACCCAGAAGTGCTCCAGGTGCTCCTCGATCATTTTCCAGCAGCACTTCTGGGTGTGGTCAGAAGTGCTGCAGACCAAGGCTCCAGGGCTGTCCAAGTACCCCCTGCCAGTGGCCATGGGCCCCGATGCAAACCTGGGGGCGCGCCCTCTTGGGTGCCGGGGGAGGTACTGCTATTGACATGTCCTCTCCACTGGTCCTCTCCTCAGAAGGACGTCCCAACCAGGTAAGACCCCTGGCCGTCTGCCACAGTGCTTATCCTAGGGGGGGGGGGGATTTTTCATGATGGGACCCAATTTTACCACCATCCTCTCCACAACAGTTTCCAGTGTGCCCAAGGTCTGCCCTGTTATGGAGCAAGTTTCCTGCATTTGAATTTCCCTATGGGATTAATAAAGTTTATCTGATCTAATCTAATCTCATCCAGATACTTGTTAAAGGTTGCCAAGGCTTCTTCTTCAACTCCATGTCCCAGTCATTTTTTCTTCATTTCCACTACTCTTTGTGCAAAGAAGTGCTTCCTGACTTCAGTCCTAAACACACTTCCTTTTAATTTCCACTTACCATTTATTTGAAAGAAGTTCTGCTGGATTTACTTTTATCAATGCCTTTGTGGATTTTGAAAACCTGCATAAAGTCCCCTGTTTGCGACTAAGCAGGTTGAATTCTCTGAGTCTGTCACAATATATCATGTCCTTAAGTCCTGGGATGCACTTGGTTGCCCTCCTCTGCACAGCCTTAGGTTCTGCTTTGTCTTTCTTTTAGTGTGGTGATCAGAACTGCACACAGGACTCCAGATGTGGTCTCACTAATGCATTATGTAGTCTGAGCATAATGCTCCTTGACTTAAATTCAACAGTTTTAACGATATAACTTAACATTAGTCGATGCAAACGTTGTGTCATCATAAACCCCTAAATCCTTTTCTGAGGTTGCTTCCTGTAGGACAGTGTCTCCCGTCTTGTAATTATAACTGATGTTCGCTTTGCCCTCGTACAGCATGTTGAACTTTTCACCCCATGTGTTCACCCCATTCCTGAAGCATGCCTAGATCTTCCTGAATATTTTTTGCTGCCATCTCAGTATCTGCTAGCCCTTTAATTTTAGTGTCATCTGTAAGTTTTACAAGTTTACAAACTATACCCAAAATCTGTGTCATTAATATAACTCAGAAAAAGCAATGGTCCAAGCACAGACCCCTGAGGAGCTCTTTGTCTCTTGTCAGTTAACCAACTTAAGATTCAGTTTTGTAGGCTATCACTGATGCCAACAGCTTCTTTTTCCAGAATTAATCTGCAATGTAGTAGTGCATGAAAGGTTTATTGAAAGACAAAGTAAATTACTGTATTTGGTATGCTTTGATTTTGTCATTGGCTGCAGTAATAAAATCTATAAGATTGGCAAGCAAGATCTTCTTCTCATAAACCCATGCAGACTGTTACTTTGCTTGTTATTCTCATATAGGTAATGAGACATGGGAGCCAATTAGATGATCCCACAAAAAGGTGCCTGGAGCAAAAAATCTTTGGAGGTGTGAGAAAGTAGTGGTATCCTCACCTTACAATCCAGGGTTCAAAGCCTCTCCTTGGAACTAAACAGGTTTAATTCTCTGAGACTTGTTAGAGTATGCCATTTAAGTCTGGGGATTCTCGTGGTTCTTCTCGTATGTGCAGCTTCAGGTGCTGTTATGTCTTTCTTTTAACATGGTGACCAAGATATTCATCAAAAAGATAGATTCAAGGCAGAATACTTAAATACACAATACACTATAAATAATAAAATAAACATAATAAGTATACTGCGGTGGGTTGGCACCCTGCCCGGGATTGGTTCCCTGCCTTGTGCCCTGTGTTGGCTGGGATTGGCTCCAGCAGACCCCCGTGACCCTGTGTTCGGATTCAGCGTGTTGGAAAATTGATGGATGGATGGATAATAAGTATAAAGGGCGCAGTGGTAGCGCTGCTGCCTCACAGTAAGGAGACCTGGGTTCGCTTCCCAGGTCCTCCCTGCGTGGGGTTTGCATGTTCTCCCCGTGTCTGCGTGGGTTTCCTCCGGGTACTCCGGTTTCCTCCCACAGTCCAAAGACATGCAGGTTAGGTGGATTGGCGATCCTAAATTGTCCCTAGTGTGTGCTAGGGGTGTTTGGGTGTGTGTATGTGTGCCCTGTGGTGGGCTGGCGCCCTGCCCGGGGTTTGTTTCCTGCCTTGCGCCCTTTTTTGGCTGGGCTAAGTGGAAGAGGATGGATGGATGGATGGATGGATGGATAATCGATGGATGGATAATAAGTATAAAAGACAGTAGCAATTAAACATCATCAAGTTCAGACTTTTCCTGAGGTAGTACGCCTACAGAGACCAGTGATCTGTGTGTGTGAGTCTGCAGGGGAGGAATACGGGTGTGTGTGTTTGATTACGAGGGAAAGTGCAGGTGGGCAGGCTAGGGGTAGATGTAAGTGTGTGTATCAGCAGGGGCAGATGGACTTCACAGCTCTGGGGAAAAAGCTGTCTTTCAGTCTGCTGGTACGTGTTTTTATGTTTCTGTACTGCTTTCCCGAAGACAGTGGTACAAACAGTCCATTTCCCGGATGGGTGAGATCCGCAGCAATACATCTGGCCCTCTTCTGCATCCTTCCAGCATATACAGAGTCCAGGTCTAGGAGAGGATTTCCCATGATCCCCTGTGCTGTTCTCACCACTTCTGCCAAGTCCTTCCTGTCCTGTGCTGTGCAACTGCTGTACCACATTGTCATACTGTGACAGAAAATGCTTTCTATAGCGGATCTGTATAAGTTTGTGAGCAGCCAAGAGGAGAATCCAGCATGTCCAGCAGTCTTTGTTGGGCCTTCTTTACCAGGTGAGATGTGTTCAAAGACCAGGTCAGATCCGATGTGATGTGCATACCCAAGAACTTGATATTGTCCACACACATTACAGCATCCTCATGTATGAATATACTGTAGGAGCATGTTCTGTTCTTCTGGACCTCCTATAGTCCATAATGATCTCTTTGGTCTTTCTGGTGTTCAAGATGAGGTTGTTGGCTGAGCACCATAGTGCTAGGTGTTGTATCTCCTCTCTATAGTGAGTCTCATCATTGTCTGATATGAGACCCACCATGGTCGTATCATCCGCAAACTTCACAACCATATTTGTGGCATGGATGGCAGAGCAATCGTGCGTAAAAAACATGAAGAGTGCTGGGCCGAGCACACAACCCTGTGGAGTGTCTGTGTTCAAAACCAGTGTGGTTGATGTACAATCTCCAATTCTTACCACCTGAGGCCTGTTAGTGAGAAAGTCCCTGATCCAGAGACACAACGATGTGGACAGACCTAGATTATGAAGCTTTTGTACCAGCTTGTCAGGGATTACGGTGTCAAACGCTGAACTAAAATCGACGAACAGCATCCTAACATAAGTGTTAGGACACTGTAGATGAGTCAGGTCTGTGTGAAGTACATTGAGACGGCATCCTCTGTAGATCTGTTCCTCCTGTAGGTGAACTGATGGTTGTCAAATCCAGATGGCATCCTTGATGTACTTTAAGAGGATTCTCTCAAAGCACTTCATTATTACTGAGATCAGAGCCACAGGGCGGTAATCATTAAGGCAGGTGACCGCTGATTTTTTAGGCCCTGGCACAATAGTGGAGGATTTGAGGCAGACAGGGACCATTGCAAGTTGTAGAGAAAGGTTGAAAATGTCCAGAAAGACTCCTGCCAATTGATCAGCACATATTTTCAGTGTCTTACCCGACACCTTTATCCGGTCCTGCAGCTCTGGCTGTTATTTGGTATGTTATTCTCATATAGGTAAAAAGATGTGGAAGTCAAGTAGACTAGCTCACAAAAAAGTGTCTTTGGATCTTCATAGCTGTGTGGTAGCAGTGCTATCCTCATAACCCCAGAATCCTCCGTTCAAAGCCTGGAGTGACTTCTGTATGGACTGCATTTGCAGTTTATCTTTTCCACACGTCCCAAAGGCATGTGTGTTAGGTGAATTGGTGACTTTAAACTGAGTATGTGAATGTGTGAGTGAGTGCAGAGGAGTAGATCTCAAGGAGACAGGGTGGGGTGGCACATCCCCCCAACTTTAGAAAAACATGAAATTGTCCCTCTATTATAAGTTCATCCCCACACTTTAAGAGAGAATCTTAAGCCAAAGTCTCATTACCCGACTTCTAGTCATAGGGGATCTTAAACTTGATGAGTTCCATTGCTTATCTTGTTTCCTGAGTGCGTCATGTTACATGACTGGTAAATCATATGGTATGTCAATTTAGACAACTGCATAAAGACCTTCCAGTTTTAGTGGTCCTAAAATTGTTTTTAAACAAACCAGCAGTGAAAAGCATCAACCATTAGGTCATACCGCCTATTTGGTTTTGTATTTTTATATCTTCTACAAAGTGCCTGATAGCGTAATGACTAGTGGTTTCACATCACTTCCCAACAGTCGCAGGTTTAAATTGTGGCCCAGGTACTCTCTGGATATTGCATGCTTTCACAGCGTTTGTGTGGATTTTCATAATTCAATACTTTATTTTTGAAGTGCCTGATCTTCAACTGAAATTCATGGTGTCACCTATAGGCAGGTTTGGAATAGCTTGTTAGGCTGATAGATTCCATCATGATTGACAGTCCAATCAGTATGTACAGTAATGAGGTTTTCAGGTTCTGGAAACCAGAAGTACTCTTTTATCAAGTTATTAAAATATTCTCCCATTATTTTTTAAAAGCAACTTTCAGGTGGTAAAAGCAGGTATGTCAAAAAGAATTTTCACAAATAACCATGATGTTATTAAGTAGATGTCTGAACTAGTGGACAAGACTTTAAACCATAAGTCTACTATTTCAGTCCTTTCACTGGCACTTGGGGCCGTCTTATCAGCATCAGCAGTGTGCCGGGACCCCTGTTTTGATAGCAAAACAGAAACCTACATAGACATCAGAAACATTGTGTGCCCCTGTGCTCCTGAGGCACCTGGCTAGTGCCCATTGTGCCCATACATGGCGCTCTGGCACTGTGTGACTATGAGTGAGTCACTTAGCCTTTCTGTGCTATAAAATGTAACATGCCTAAAATATATTTATGCCCCTTGAACGGGATAGGCTCCAGGCCTCCACGATCCTGCTGAAGATTAAGCAGGCTTAGACAATTGTATGGTATGTTATGGTATGGATTTTCCCATTTTATTATTACAAAACACTGAATCACAATGGATTTCATTTGGCTTTTTTGACACTGCTAAACAGAAAAAGACTTTTTGATGCAAATCTCTGCAAAGTAGTCGGCATTAATTACAAAAATCTCTAAGTGAGTCAAGTCAGTGTTTAGTAGATACATCATTGGCAGCCATGACAGCCTTAAGTCTGCATACACAGGTCTCCTGCTCTTTCCACATCTCAACACTGCCATTTTCTCCGCTTTCTTCTTCTCCTTTACAAAAGTGCTTGTGCACTGTCAGGTGTCATGGGGGTCGTGGGTGAATAGTCTTTTTCAAGTCCAGCCACAAATTCTCAGTTGGAATGAGATCTGGACTCTGACTCTGCCACTTCTGGACATTCACATCATTGTTTTTGAAGCCATTCCTGTGTAGCTTTGACTTTATGTTTGGAGTCCTTGTCACTGTGGAAAACACATCTCCCAAGGTGCATGTTTCTTGCAGACTGTATCAGATTTTCAACCTGGATTTCTGCATATCTTGCTGCATTTATTTTATCCTCACAAGCCTTCTAGGATCCACTGAAGAGGAGGAAACCACCATCACCACCATGCGTGTTTCTGATGAAGTGCAAGGTAACATGGTGTATAGTCTGATGGCCAAAAAATTCAATTTTATTCTCTTCAGACAATAGAACCTTCTTCACTCTGACCTCAGAGTCTCCCATGGGCCTTCTTGAAAGCTGTCTTTGCTACTTTTATGACTGATGAAACACCCGGGCACAGTTGTTGTCTGCAGTCTCTCCAGTCTTAGAGTACACACTATAGCTTGTAAATGTCATGTATGAAAATTAATTTATTTTTATATAATGTTCTAGTAGGGTTTCTGATTATTTTAAGTTATTATCCTTCTTGTACTGTATGTATGCTATTTTTATTGGTTTCATATGTGACTTCATATGTGATTTCTCTTTAAATATGACCTCCATGTTCCATGTTCTTTAGGGGTGGAGCTTCAAGAGGCGGAGTCACCTGTCAATCTCAGTGTGGGAACTGCCCCCTGTCCTATAAAAGTGGTGACAACAGGCAATTCAAGTGGGAGTCGTTATAATTGTTATTGTGAGTATTACTGTTTCTTGGTTTTGATTCTATGATTATATTTGCCTTGTCTAAGAATTCTGATTTCTGAATTGTGTTTTTTTGGGATTTATTCACTGTGGATTGCCTTTTGGGAAATTCCTTTAATGCCTCTGTTTTTCTGCATTTTCTTGGTATTTTGCAAATAAACCTAATTCTTTTCTTAGACTGTCTTTACAAGTTAAGGTTTTATGATTTCTCTTTCTTTTGAAAGACACCTGGATATTGTGGGATGTTTTTAGAGGCTTAGCCATTTTTTTGGGCAACCGCATAGCGACATATACCAGAAATGCTGGTGTGCAGCCCACCTATCTACTGTCATAACCCTGTTGGCCTGAGTAATTCCCCATGCATATCAATTACATTACACTACTGCTATTCTGCCCAATCCTCTAAATGTTGCAGTCCACTGCTGTAGAGCCATATTCTTCAAAGGCTACTACACTCTCTGCTGTCAAAACCCAGCTGGCCAGAATACTGGCCTTCACTATATTAGACTATGCACATAATGGTTTTTCTTATCTAGTTAGATAGATAGATCTTTATTGTCATTGTCACTTTTACAAAGGAACAACGAAATTGTTTTTTTCTCGTAGCTCTCAAGAAGAAAATGGAAAGAATTTCAGTTTTACTTTAGCATGGGAGCAGCTCAAAACAAAACAATAGACACACATTATGTACAGAGAAGTACAAGCAGACAAAAATAACTTTTTTACCTTCTGCTCTACAGAAGGTTTCTTTCTTCCCTGAGCTCACCTTAGGACATCTGTGTTACGGTGTGACAGGTGTACCACTCCAGTCAAACTCGCCTTCTGCCACTGTCCCCAGAGTGGATTGTACCACACCTGAGGGAGTTTGGGCGCTTGATGCCAAAAGCGAGAGCTCTGTGGGAAGGGGAGACGCGGGGCAATTGATTGGAAGATTGGGAAAACCATGCAAAGGGCTCTTGTACATTTACTTCTGACACTAAGAACTGTTTTGAAGCATATCACTCAAAAGTGCAGATTTGGTGTCAGGTTCTTCCAATTGATGGTAGAAAATGGTGAAAATTATGACACTGAAAGTGACACAGCTTTTTCGGTAAAATTTTACTTTTATAAATCAGAATATTTGTTTTTCAAAATTGTTGAAAATTGCTGGTGAGGCTAGGGTTATAGTGCCAAAACACTGGGAAGGTGCGGTGGGTTGGCACCCTGCCCAGGATTGGTTCCCTGCCTTGTGCCCTGTGTTGGCTGGGATTGGCTCCAGCAGACCCCCGTGACCCTGTGTTTGGATTCAGCGGGTTGGAAAATGGATGGATGGATGGATGGAACACTGGGAAGGGCAGCGTTCAAAGAGTTAAATCTCTTTTGGGCCTGTGGAGTTAGAAGTCTGACCCATTTGGAGTGAGGCCTAATCCTGACAGGCATAGGAGGGCTGGCCTAGCTTGTGGAGGTTTTTGGAGACCTCACACCCTTTATCCTTTCATGGAGTCTCCAGATCATGACAGTAACTCCTTCACAGGGGTTGGTTCCTATGTTGATCCTAGTGCTGTCAAGACCAACCCTGTAATGAAATAGATAGATAGATAGATAGATAGATAGATAGATAGATAGATAGATAGATAGATAGATAGATAGATAGATAGATAGATAGATAGATAGATAGATAGATAGATAGATAGATAGATAGATAGATAGATGGCCAGGAACCCTGCCCCGCTGGGATGCCTGGAGGAAGGAGGAACCGGGAGAGCGGCGCTTCTTTTCCCTGGGCACTTGGCCGGTCCTTGCTCCCTGGGGGACAGCACTTCCGGGACACCAGGAAGTGCTGACAGACCAGGGATGATGTATGCCGGAGTGCTTCCAGGTGCAAGGGCAGCAATTCCGCCACACTGGGGAGTGCTGCTGGAAGTACATCTTCAGGCACCTGGAGCAAATCCGGGACAAGATAAAAGGGGACGCCTCACTCCAATTAGAGAGCCGGAGTCGGGAGGAGGAAGACGGAGCTTGCGAGGGAGGAGTGGAGGCGGCCGAAGAGAGAACCAAGGACTGTGACCTGTAAATAATTGTAAATATAATATTGCTATAAATAAACGTGTGTGTGGTGGACATTGCGTTGTCATGTCTGTCTGTGGCCGGG
This sequence comes from Erpetoichthys calabaricus, assembly GCF_900747795.2. Taxonomy (NCBI): domain Eukaryota; kingdom Metazoa; phylum Chordata; class Cladistia; order Polypteriformes; family Polypteridae; genus Erpetoichthys; species Erpetoichthys calabaricus. The sequence continues at coordinate 19,241,718 of NC_041406.2, read as the reverse complement.
CTATCCTTTACAATAGATAGATAGATAGATAGATAGATAGATAGATAGATAGATAGATAGATAGATAGATAGATAGATAGATAGATAGATAGATAGATAGATAGATAGATAGATAGATAGATAGATAGATAGATAGATAGATAGATAGATAGATAGATAGATAGATAGATAGATAAAACTGTGTTTGTTCCCAAGGGGCAAAGTGCTTTCTAATGCAGTTTTTCCCTTCCTTTATTGTGTTACAACCCAGTTTTTCACATGCTAGTGTGTTTGCGAACAATCAGGTAGGAGGGTGGCCCATGGTCTTCTGAACAGAACAGGAACCTTAGTTATTGACAAAAATGGATATACTGTAATGAGTGTATTAGAAATAAACTTGATTCCTTAGGCTTAAAAGTCAAGTTGGAGGTAAAGAATTTAGGGGTAATGATTGACTCTGATCTAAATTTTAAATCTCATATTAATCAGATAACTAGGACTGCATTTTTCACTTGAGGAATATAGCAAAAATTAGACCTCTTATAACATTCTCTAGCCTAACTGGAGTTTTGTTTTGTTTTTTCTGTCCTCCTGGCTATCCGACCTTACCTTTTTCTTTGTTACATACTGTATAATATTATTGCCTAATCTTATTTGTTTATGTCTTATATTAACTTCCTTTTTATCTCATCTTATAAAGCACTTTGAGCTACATTGTTTGTATGAAAATGTGGTATTATGAATAAATGTTGTTGTTCTCTGGGTTGGGACAGTGAATCGAGTACCATCATCAAAGTTTGTGTGGGGGTTGGGGGTCCCATGTGATCACCAGAGCATCAGAGCATTAGAAGCAATGAAGAACACACAACAATGCTTTTCAATCTTGGTGAATCAAACACACTTGTCAGACTGAGTGGGGGCATCCAGGATCAATTGTGATCCACTTGCAATGCTGCCAATGGGAATCGAGCAAAATTGTCAGAGCAATGGGGGTGTGGGGTTTCATTTAGGGTTTGTCGAGGCCCACCTGCAAAGCCGCCACAACCCACAGGTTGGAAAACGCTGTTCTAATACAAATGCAAACATTAAATCTGTTAATCTTTATTTAAGATTCACCTTTTCATTCATTACACAGTAGTTATTCTCTGAACAGTAATAATATTTCATGTAATCTGCGCCTCATTTTAGGTGCACTTTGCTTTGCTTTCAAGTTCGACTCCCCATAGATGGGATTTTATGGACATTGTCACACACATGCGCTTAGTTTGCTCTGAGTATGCTGGTGGAGAAGTATAGGGAAGGCCAGAAGGAGTTGTATTGCGTTTTTGTGGACCTGGAGAAAGCATATGACAGGGTGCCTCGACAGGAGCTGTGGTATTGTATGAGGAAGTCGGGAGTGGCAGAGAAGTACGTAAGAGTTGTACAGGATATGTATGAGGGAAGTGTGACCGTGGTGAGGTCTGCGGTAGGAGTGACGGATGCATTCAACGTAGAGGTGGGATTACATCTGAGCCCTTTCTTACTTGTAATGGTGATGGACAGGTTGACAGAAGAGAATAGACAGGAGTCCCCGTAGACTATGATGTTTGCTGATGACATTGTGATCTGTAGTGATAATAGGGAGCAGGTTGAGGAGACCCTGGAGAGGTGGAGATATGCTCTAGAGATGAGAGGAATGAAGGTCAGTAGGAACAAGACAGAATACATGTGTGTGAATGAGAGGGAGGTCAGTGGAATGGTGAGGATGCAGGGAGTACAGTTGGCGAAGGTGGATGAGTTTAAATACTTGGGATCAACAGTACAGAGTAACGGGGATTGTAGAAGAGAAGTGAAAAAGAGAGTGCAGGCAGGGTGGAATGGGTGGAGAAGAGTGTCAGGAGTGATTTGTGACAGACGGGTATCAGCAAGAGTGAAAGGGAAGGTCTACAGGACGGTAGTGAGACCAGCTATGTTATATGGGTTGGAGACGGTGGCACTGACCAGAAAGCAAGAGACAGAGCTGGAGGTAGCAGAGTTAAAGATGCTAAGATTTGCATTGGGTGTGATGAGGATGGACAGAATTAGAAATGAGTACATTAGAGGGTCAGCTCAAGTTGGGAGACAAAGTCAGAGAGGCGAGATTGCGTTGGTTTGGATATGTGCAGAGGAGAGATGCTGAGTATACTGGAAGAAGGATGCTAAGGATAGACATGCCAGGGAAGAGGAAAAGAGGAAGGCCTAAGAGAAGGTTTATGGATGTGCTGAGAGAGGACATGCAGGTGATGGGTGTGACAGAACAAGATACAGAGGACAGAAAGCTATGGAAGAAGATGATCCACTGTGGCAACCCCTAACGGGAGTAGCCGAAAGAAGAAGAAGTCACACACATGTGCTTAGGAAGCAGTCAACAAGCCTGGAGGTGAGTGAAATATCGCAAGACAAGGGCTTGATATATAGTACTAATGCTTCTCTCTCTCTGTCAGCAGACAAAAAGAAGAAATATAATGTACTTCCGGGTTCCCAAGATGGCTGCCAAGAGTCACTTCCACATCTGACTCCAGATGATGATGTCACTTCTGGCACCCTTGCCATGACGTCACTTTCGGCTCCACCTCGATGACGTCACTTCCAGTATCACATCACTTCTGGCACCCAATAATGACGTCACTTCCCTCTGATAGCTATGACATCATCTCCTGCCAACTCATTTCCTTCAGCCATTTTTTCTCAGTATAAAATGCCATCTTGTCTAATGTATCTTTCTCAATTGCTGTAAAAGTATTTTGATCTGAATTATTGCCTTTTTTGCATTTATTGTGCATTGGACATTGTATGGGGACGGTCCCCAACTCTTTTCCATTGTTGTGGAGTTCTATTTATATCACAATGTGCAGTAATTACCAGCGTTAAATCGCTTAATGTAAATGCAATGATGACCATTACAGTATGAAATAAGTCAATTCAACAAATTCTTGGAAAACAAAATGCACAAGAAAAACATCTTTATAATATTCTAATTAAAAGTGCCCACTCAAGCCCTTGCAGCTTATAAATGAAATCTTTGGTACTTTGCAGGCAATGTAGAATCGATTAGGTCATGCCGGCCATATATAACAAATAATAGTGTCATTTACCAGTGGGAATTGCAATTTGCTCCAACATGTATTGGATTTCTGAAGGTATTACTTGACTTATGATGATAGGTACAAAACTGACTTTAAAGCCCTCGTTCCTGTTTTTGTATTATTTTATGCCCTTTGGCTTCCAGACTGACAGGGCAACTTTTTTTCCCTCATTCTACATGTTTTACTGGCCGCAGCTGCTTGTCATTCAGTCGTGACAATGTTTGCACGCAAAAATCAACTGTTATGCTCCAGGAAAATCATTATGTAGATTGACAGTCCAGTGTTTTCTCTATTATGACTCTGCTGTCTCGTATGCCAATAATAGACAAATAATGCAACCTTCATAATGAACGGGCATGTTTTATTCCACAGAGGCCAGCCATTATGCTATTTTCAGCCCAGAGAGAAAAGACAAGGAAACAAAGTTCTTCAAATTGTGGTTCACAATGTATTAGATGTTTTTAAAAAAGTACACATTTTACTATTAGCAACATATAATGAAAGAGGGAGTAAAAGATGGATAAAATGGTTTTAAAATATTCCTGTGTACATGCTAGACGTCAAACGTAAAATGATGTATTAATATGTTGTTTTGTATATAAAGATACCACCTAACTGACTCATCTCATTTATTATTTCTTGATCCTGTTCTCTTTTGCTGTGCTGACAGGGTATCTCCACCAAGCAGTACCCCAAAAAATCCCACTGATACTGTCCTGTGTGTGGGTGTAGTGTGTGGACTGGTTTGAAGGGGATATGGGGGGAACGATTGGGGTCTCTAACTTGTTTTGTTCTTACACCATCTGAGATGCAGATGCCAACCCAGAAGAGAAGTAGCCCTCATCCAACGGAAAGGTACACCGGTGTTGACATACCCTCACTTTGAAAATTTACAGTTCCATGAAAAGGTTTCAAACACACCTGGCCAAATTGCATATTTTGTCAACATCTGAAGTAAAAAACAGTAAATAGAACTTCAACAGGAAGCAAACTGAAGCAATGGCATTTTAATGAATATATTAAAGTATAGTTACAGTCTATTTGAACTGAAAGAATTAAAAAAGGAGTAAATAGTGTCACACACGTGTGACTAGGAGTGAGCTGAGTGGACCAAGTAGAGGTAATTACCAGGGGGTGGCGGGGTGCATTAAACCTACCTCTGTTATCTCTACAGGCCAAATATGGGAAAACCTGCCTGATTCAACGACGCTTCCGGTGCCGGGCCCCTGACGGAAGTCACTTCCGGTCTTCAGACTGACGTCACTTCCAGTTCCGGCCAGATGACATCACTTCCGCCTTTCGGCTTATAAAGCTGCCATCCTTCCTCCACCAGTCAGTTCAGTGGAGAACTCAAAACATTGCACATGAGTGGTGTACAAAAAACCCTTTTGCAGCCAGGGACAATATATGGGTGGCTGCCCCAAACCTTTTTGCGTGTGCTATTCATTTCACAATACGCATTTTGAAATGTTTGGGTACCCTACTAAGTCAGTACTTACTGACACCCCCCCTTTGATGAAAATCACAGCTTGCAAACTTGTTTTGTAGTCAGTAGTAATGAGTGAGCCTCACTGAATTTGCTTCGCCTCAAGTTCGACCAAATCATGAAAATGTGCGTGAACTTTGCCGAACTCTGCAAAATGCATTCAAGTCAACGAGGAAGGAGGAACTGAACTAGTTTTGAGTGGATTATAATGGTACAATGCTCTTTTAAATTACAGCATTAGAACATTAGAACACTCTAGACGAGAACAGGCCATTCAGCCCAACAAAGCTCGCCAGTCCTATCCACTTATTTCTCCCAAAAAAACATTAAGTCTTACTGTCTACCACACTACTTGGTCACTTATTCCAAGTGTCTATCATTCTTTGAGTAAAGAAAAACTTCCTAATGTTTGTGCGAAATTTACTCTTAACTAGTTTCCAGCTGTGTCCCTGTGTTCTTGATGAACTCATTTTAAAATAACAGTCTCAATCCACTGTACTAATTCCCTTCATAATTTTAAACACTTCAATCATGTCTCCTCTTAATCTTCTTTTGCTTAAACTGTAAAGGCTCAGCTCTTTTAATCTTTCCTCATAATTCAACCCCTGTATCCCTGAATCAGCCTAGTCGCTCTTCTCTGGACCTTTTCTTGTGCTGTTCTGTCCTTTTTGTAGCCTGGAGACCAAAACTGCACACAGGACTCCAGATGAGGCCTCACCAGTGTGTTATAAAGGTTGAGCAGAACCTCCTGTGACTTGTACTCCACACATCAAGGCGCTATATAACCTGACATTCTGTTAGCCTTCTTAATGGCTTCTGAACACTGTCTGGCAGTTGATAGCTTAGAGTCCACTATGTCTCCTAAATCCTTCTCATAAGGTGTGCTCTCGATTTTCCGACTGCCCATTGTGTATTCAAACCTCACATTTTTACTTCCTATGTGTAATACTTTACATTTACTGACATTAAATTTCATTTGCCACAAATCTGCCCAAGCCTGTCTGCTGTCCAAGTCCTTCTGTAATGATATAATGGATTCCAAATTATCTGCTAATCACCTATCTTGGTATCCCGGGTCCTCCCTGCATGGAGTTTGCATGTTCTCCCCGTGTCTGCGTGGGTTTCCTCCCACAGTCAAAAGACATGCAGGTTAGGTGCATTGGTGATTCTAAATTGTCCCTAGTGTGTGCCTGGTGTGTGGGTGTGTGTGTGTGTGTGTGTGTGTGTGTGTGTGTGTGTGTGTGTGTGCCCTGCGGTGGGCTTCCGCCCTACCCAGGGTTTGTTCCTGCCTTGCACCCTGTGTTGGCTGGGATTGGCTCCAGCAGACCCCTGTGTTAGGATTCAGCGGGTTGGATAATGGATGGATGGGTCAGACTGGGGAGAAGGTGTAGGCCCAAGCTGTAAATAGAAGGATGATCAAGCGCATCGACCCATATAGAAGTGAGAAAAAGATGAAAAGGAAGAAGAAGAAGAATAGAAGTCAGATTTACTATATATTGTGATCAGTTTATGATATTTCACTTGGGATTATCATGTAGGGCGGCATGGTGGCGCAGTGGGTAGCGCTACTGCCTTGCAGTTGGGAGACCTGGGTTCAATTCCCGGGTCCTCCCTGCATGGAGTTTGCATGTTCTCCCCGTGTCTGCGTGGGTTTCCTCCGGGCGCTCCGGTTTCCTCCCACAATCCAAAGACATGCAGGTTAGGTGGATTGGCGATTCTAAATTGGCCCTAGTGTGTGCTTGGTGTTTGTGTGTGTCCTGCGGTGGGTTGGCACCCTGCCTGGGATTGGTTCCCTGTCTTGTGCCCTGTGTTGGCTGGGATTGGCTCCAGCAGACCCCTGTGACCCTGTTTGGATTCAGCGGGTTGGAAAATGGATGGATTATCATGTAAACATGTAGCAGTACAATTGTGACTCTAAAAAATAACTGTCACTTTTTATGGTTCTTCTGGCCTCCCAAGTGTGAAACTCCACTTATGCTTTTTATATTCCTTGTTTTTATTAATATGGAGACAAAGTGTGGGTATGCATATGAAAATGAATATAAAAGTCCAGTCTTTTCAGTAGTTATCTAGTATCTGTAACGGTGCACTGCACATTATACACTTGACTTGAGCATTCCTAGTTTTCATCCTCTTTCTTTCTCGTTACGTTTATCATTCGTTTGCTCAGAGGTTGATGCGCTTGCTGCTTCCTGAGCAGCTCTTCTTATCTCCATGCTAGCGGCCCCCTTCTTCTCTTCTTTTGTCAGCATCTTTTCGCGTTAAAACTGATTAAGTCAGTGTTTGTGTTACAGTTAGTACGTTTTCTTTAATTTTTCACTTGAGCTGGTACTTAAGTCTTCAATCTGTCTCAAGAATGATTGAAGATATGAAAAGGTAGGGGAAGTGATGGCGAAGGTGGTAGGGATGAGAACAGCTCTGCTGGCCGCTGCTGAGAGTTGATTCTACAATAAAATAAAATAAAAAGAGGAATAACCTTGGAGGTCAGTCATCACCCTGAAAGCGAACAGTAGACGTCACGTAGTATATGTGTACCAAATTATTAGGTCAATAGGTCAAACGGTTTGCGATCTACAGGTGATTTAAAATCCTGGACAGACAAATGGACAACCATGGTAGCATATTATATATAAAGAAAAGCACTCCACTGCCTTGATGTTATATGTTCAGATCATCTTTAACTCCAAAAAAAAAATTAAATCAGCTAGCGGTGTCCAACGATCGATACTTAATCCAACGCCTTCCAACAACTCAAACCAGGGCACACTCCTCACTGAGAAGTTCTCTACTTACACACATTCCATCCGGACATCTTCCAAACCTGCTTTATATTGAGCAATGTCTGTAATTGATGCTGGGAGGTGCTAATCGCCACACCTGTGCCATGACCCCACATATAAAAGGAGAAGTGTGAGTGCAAGAGGGGGAGAGAAAAAGGTCAGAGGTTCAAATGTGGCAGAAGAGCAGTCTTGGGCAGGATGATCCGGCCACCTAGAGGGAAAAGGCAGCACGAATAAGGGCCCCCTGAAGGAGCGTAGGTTGTGGCGCTCAAGGTGCTGGTTCACCTCACTGATTAATGGTGTGGAGTTGGGCAAGGATGGCTGATGACCTCCCGAGGGACCCGAGGTACGACTGCGGGAGTGTGAAGGATAACGGGAGGAATGCCGAACTCGGACGGTCTGGCTGCACGGTGTGGAGGCTGCACTGTGGGGTCGGGGGATGAAGATCGTGGCTGCTGAGTCTCCACCGGTTGCACGAGTGATGGGTGAGCCAGGGAGACGAAGAAGGAGATGGGCAGTGATCATCCATTTTTGTAGAGAGCATTAAGGATCCAGCGACTGTGGATTTTATCCCTCACCTGCTTTTATGCATTATTTATTTATGGACTATTTTCGAGGGCGGCACAGTGTTGCAGTGGTAGCGCTGCTGCCTCGCAGTAAGGAGACCTGAGTTCACTTCCCGGGTCCTCTCTGCGTGGGTTTCCTCCCTCAGTCCAAAGACATGCAGGTTAGGCGCATTGGCAATCCTAAATTGTGCTTGGTGTGTGTGTGTCCTGTGGTGGGTTGGCGCCCTGCCCAGGATTTGTTCCTGCCTTGCACACTGTGTTGGCTGGCATTGGCTCCAGCAGACACCCGTGACCCTGTAGTTAGGATAGTTAGGTAGCGGGTTGCAGAATGACTGACTGACTAACTATTTTTGAATCACAGCACTATTATTTATTTGGACATTGTAGCGTTTCGATTTATTTTTTTAAGAAAAGCACTGAACACTTTTTACACCATCCCTTTCCTCCAAGTGTGATTTGTCCCCATCTGTCAGCTCTATCGACAGTGTCGTGGTTGAGAGGCTCCCAAACTGGAAGAGAGAGCTTGGAGCAGGACCACACAGGGTGATGGGAAAGATGGATCCTATTCCAGCAAGCATCAAACACAATTTTCTTAAATTAAACAGTGACAAAACTGAGGTTCTCCTCATGGGTTCAAAATCATCATTATGATGTTGTCGACCGATAGTAATATAGGAGCCCGAACGAAATGTTGGGGTGCCAAATGGACCACCCTGTTTACTTGTACAAGAGGAAAACAAAAATAACAGGTGCACAAAGGCGCTATAATTAATAAAAAAATGTATATTAGAACATTATAATAATCTACACAAGATATGGCCATTCAGCCCAACAAAGCTCGCCAGTCCTATCCACTTCCTTCTACCATCTGTTTAAAATGGCTTTTTGCTTTTGATTATAGTGGTTTTGTTTGGTTTTAATTTTTAGATTTTCTGATGTTTTAAGTTGTTTATAATTGTGTCTTTTATTTGTTTATGGATGGAGTGGTGGCTCTGAGGCTAGGGATCTGCACTGGCAATCGAAAGATTGCCGGTTCGAATCCCGTAAATGCCAAAAGGGACTCTGCTCTGTTGGGCCCTTCAGCAAGGCCCTTAACCTACAATTGCTGAGCGCTTTGAGTAGTGAGAAAAGCGCTATATAAATGCAAAGAATTATTATTATTATTTATTTATTTATTGTTTGTTCGGTGTCCTTGAGTTCTCTGAAAGGCGTCTTGTATAAAAAAATACAGGAACAACCCCTGGACAGAGCACCAGTCCACTCCAAAGTGAACACAAACACAGACCCACACTAGGACCAGTTTAGCAACACCAGTTCAACAAACCTTCATGTATTTGGTCTATCGGAGGAATCCCACATGGAGACGGGAAGAACATGCAAACTGGAGCACCGATCTCCTTACTGTGAGGCACCAGTGCTACCATTGCACGCATTCCAGTTCCCTTAATGTGAGCAGACCCTCACCTAAAAAGTAGCTTCCCACCTTACTGTCAGCTCTAATAGTGTTATAAACTATGTTAGACTTGATAGTTCAGTTACACATGTTATTTAAGAAGACAAGCCCGGCTGGTGTGCATTTTTGTAATTTAAGACGAGAGAGACGTCTGTGTTGAAATGAGAGCTTGGCTCAGTCCCTGCATTCCTGTCTTTCAATTCAAGTCTTTACCAGACACCTGTACAGTGAAATTTTAAACCGCTTGAAAACGTACAGATTATATATTTTTTTTTGTGAAGGCCATGATAAATGGTGGTGTGAGAGACGGGGGGGAATGAATCATACCTCTTCAAGAAATGTAGGAAAGAAAGATATGTCAATCAGAATTCAAGCAAAAAAAAAAACCCTTGTGGTGTGAAGGTTTAAGGCAAAACAAATATGAATTGTCACTTGCTGTGACCTTCAGCCGCAACCTTCTCATGTACTATCCAGTACGAACAGCTGCTTTCACCTTATTTTCAAGAGCGACGGCTAATTCATAAATGCCATGCAGAACAGAATATTTCTTGTACTGTGATGTATTAACCCTGCAGACATTAATAGGAGTATTGAAACAGCTGTAGTACTGACAGCAGCAAGCAATGCATGTTACAGGCACGGCTCAGTTTTAGTCAGCCCTGTAATAGCATTCGGTGATTTTTGAAATGAAGAGAATGGACAAATCCCATTTTTTTCAATACCATGTTTTTCCTAGGGTGGCATGGTGGCACAGTGTTTAACGTGGCGGCCTCATGGATCTGGCATTCTGACTTTTGAAAAGAGTTTGGTTTTCCTTCACCTTGAGAATATCTTGTATATAAATGTCTATGTGTGGAAATGTGTGTGTCTGTCCGGCCCGGAAGTGAGAGGTGGAGTCGGGGTAAGGGCTCCACCTCCGAGGAAACAGAAAACTCACTTAGCCGCTAATAAAACAAGCGCGGCCAACACGTCGACAAAACGAAACCTCAGAAGAAAGACAAAGTTGCTTAGCCGCTAACATTGGCAAAATGGTATCCGTTTTACTTTTCCTCCCACCGCTAATGCACAAGTGATGCAAGCACGTTGGTAAAACAAAACCTATGAAGAAAGACAAAGTTGCTTAGCCACTAATACACAAGCGAGGCGAGCACGTCAGCAAAACGAAACCTCCGAAGAAAGACAAAGTACTTAGCTGCTAACATCGGCAAAATGGTATCCGTTTTACTTTTCCTCCCACCGCTAATGCAGAAGCGATGCGAGCATGTTGGTAAAACGAAACCTCTGAAGAAAGACAAAGTCACTTAGCCGCTAATACACAAGCGAGGAGAGCACGTCAGCAAAACGAAACCTCCAAAGAAAGACAAAGTTGCTTAGCCGCTAACATCGGCAAAATGGTATCTGTTTTACTTTTCCTCCCACCACTAATGCAGAAGCAATGCGAGCACATTGGTAAAACGAAACCTCCAAAGAAAGACAAAGTCGCTTAGCCACTAATACACAAGCGAGGCCAGCACGTCAGCAAAACGAAACCTCAGTAGAAAGACAAAGTTGCTTAGCTGTTAACAATGGCAAAATGGTATCCGTTTTACTTTTCCTCCCACCACTAATGCATAAGTGATGCGAGCATGTCGGCAAAACGAAACCTCAGAAGAAAGACAATGTCGCTTAGCTGCTAATACACCAGCGAGGCGAGCAAGTCAGCAAAACGAAACCTCAGAAGAAAGACAAAGTCGCTTAGCTGCTAATACACCAGCGAGGCGAGCAAGTCAGCAAAACGAAACCTCAGAAGAAAGACAAAGTTGCTTAGCCGCTAACATCGACAAAATGGTATCCGTTTTACCTTTCCTCTCACCGCTAATGCACAAGCGATGCAAGCATGTTGTTAAAACAAAACCTCCGAAGAAAGACAAAGTCACTTAGCTGCTAATACACCAGCGAGGCAAGCACGTCAGCAAAACGAAACCTCAGAAGAAACACAAAGTTGCTTAGCCGCTAACATTGGCAAAATGGTATCCGTTTTACTTTTCCTCCCACCACTAATGCATAAGTGATGCGAGCATGTCGGCAAAATGAAACCTCAGAAGAAAGACAAAGTCGCTTAGCTGCTAATACACCAGTGAGGCAAGCACGTCAGCAAAATGAAGCCTCAGAAGAAAGACAAAGTTGCTTAGCCCCTAACATCGGCAAAATGGTATCCGTTTTACTTTTCCTCCCACCGCTAATGCACAAGTGATGCGAGTGTGTCGGCCAAAGGAATCCTCCTAGGAGTGAAATGCCCAGAGTAGTTCCTTTCAATTACCTGACATCTCTACATTTCAATTTTTTTTCTGACAATTTCAATAGTTTTTAGGACCCCAGGTTTTTTACAGCATGGGCTTACACAGCTAGTTATGTTATATTCTTAAAATATTGTTCACCTAGATTGTAATGAAATGCTTCATGTTGATAGAAGGCTGGAAAGTTCTTTCATTTGATGTTCTTGTGTGATGTGAATGCAATGGTCTTCCTTTTCTATATAGTATTTAAAATACAGTGGCAGGAATAAAGTACAGTACAGTATGTGAACCCTTTGGACTAACCAGGTGTTCTGCATTACCTGATCATAAAATGTGATTTGATCTCCATCTAAGTCACAAATATGGACAAACACAATATGATGTTGTCGACCGATAGTAATATAGGAGCCCGAACGAAATGTTGGGGTGCCAAATGGACCACCCTGTTTACTTGTACAAGAGGAAAACAAAAATAACAGGTGCACAAAGGTGCTATAATTAATAAAAAAATGTATATTAGAACATTATAATAATCTACACAAGATATGGCCATTCAGCCCAACAAAGCTCGCCAGTCCTATCCATTTCCTTCTACCAAAATAAAATCAAGTCGAGTTCTGAAGGTCCATAAAGTTCTACTCTGTAACAACTCTGTTGTTTCCCCATCATCTCAGGTCAAGAGTCTGGGTGTCATCCTCGACAGTACTCTATCTTTCCAATGTCACATTAATAACATCACCCGGTCTGCTTACTTCCACCTACGCAATATTAATCGCATTCGCCCCTCCCTCACTCCTCATACCACTGCCATTCTTGTTCATAGTCTTGTCACTTCTCGGTTGGACTACAGTACTGCAATTCACTCATCTTTGGTCTCCCTAATAAATCTCTTCATAAGCTTCAGTTAGTCCAGAATTCTGCAGCACGTATCATCACTCGAACCCCATCTATTCACCATATTACTCCGGTCTTGCAGCAGCTTCATTGACTCCCCATCAAGTTTCGTACTGATTTTAAGATTCTGCTATTAACATTTAAGGCCATCCATAATCTCGCCCCTCCATATCTGTCTGACCTTCTTCATGTTGCCATTCCATCTTGTAACCTTAGATTCTCTTCCTCCACCCTTCTGACCGTCCCTCCCGCCCGTCTAACCACCATGGGGAGCAGAGCTTTCAGCCGTTCTGCTCCCAAGCTCTGGAATTCATTACCTGCGGATCTCCGAAACATCAAATCATTCATTCTTCAAATGTAAACTTAAAACGCATCTGTTTAAAATGGCTTTTTTTTCCTTATGATTACAGTGGTTTTGTTTGGTTTTAATTTTTACATTTTCTGGTGTTTTAAGTTGTTTATAATTGTGTCTTTTATTTATTGATTTATTGTTTGTTCAGTCTCCTTGAGTTCTCTGAAAGGTGCCTTGTATAAATAAAATGTATTATTATTATTATTATTACTGTCTACCACACTACTTGGTAGCTTATTCTATATGTCTAAGGTTCTCTATGTGAAGAAAAACCTCCTAACATTTGTGCGAGAAAATCATAACTCATTTAGATGTGCAGTCTGGTTAATTTGTATATATTAAACAAGTTAGGAATAGCAGTGGTAGTAGTGTTGTCATGTAGATGGTGTACAGTGAAATTCTTTCTGACCGCCATTGTGCAAGACTACAACAAAAAATGTTGCAGCTATTTGATCCTGAGTAGGGAACATCTTTGGTAGGATCAGGTGGTAGACAGGAAGTGACCTGTGATACAGCGTTGTGTAATAATTAGAACAATCTGGCCGAGAACAAGCCATTCTGCCCAGCAAAGCTCACCCATCCTGTGCACTTAATCCTTTCTGAAATAACATCAAGTCGAGTTTTGAAAGTCCCTAAAGTCTTACTGTCTACCACACTACTTGGTCACTTATTCCATGTGTCTGTGGTTCTCTGTGTGAAGAAAAACCTCATAATGTTTGCACAAAATTTACCCTTAACTGTGTCCTTGATGAAATTCACTTTAAAGTCACAGTCTTGATCCACTGCACTAACTCCTGTCATAATTCCAAACACCTTAATCTTGTTTGCTCTTAATCTTCTTTTGCTTAAGATTAGCCATGTAATTTGCCATTGGCCAAGGTAAAGCAGTTCTAAGAAGCGGTCAAGTTTCAGGGTCAGAGCTCTGTCTTGCACATCTCCTAAATGTGATGCCTCCTACCGGCAGCGCCCTGCTTTTATTGCTCATGGAACATAAGGGGCGGAGTCAGTTGCCCACATTGGGCATCTTCTCAGATCTGTGGGTAGAAAAGGTGACAAGTCAGTTAGCGATCGCACCCCCTTGATGTCTCGGAGTGTTACTGCTTACCTCTGATGAGCCCGGAAGGCAACCCTCTGACCTGCATGACTTTATATAACACGCTCATCAAACAGTTACAGTGTGCTACGGAAAAAGTAAATGAACCCTTGGATTTAATAACTGGTCAACCTCCTTCGGCAGCAGTAACCTCAAAGAAGTGCTCTCAGTAGCTACAGATCAGACCTGCACAACATTCAGGAAGATGTTTGGACTATTCTTCCTTACAGAACTACTTCTATCCAGTCCCATGTCCAGAGATCTTCTGTAGTCCATCTAAGGACTGTGGAGGCTGATGGTGCTTTTCATTCTTTTCCAGATTGTTTCCAGAATCGCTTTCCTTTCTTATTCATATTTATTGCTGTCCGTTCTCCTGCTCCCAGCCCTTCTTTGATGTCATCAATCCATTTCCTTGCTAGCCATCCTACTCGCTAGAACTACTTCAGCTCAGCCATATTCTTAGGATGTCTGGTGTGAACGTCTTTCTCTTGAGGTCATTCTAAACATCTCTATTAAGTTAAGGTTTGACCTCTGACTGGGCCACTCCAAAAAGTGGGTTTTCTGTAGTAGATTTACTTCAGTTGTCCTGCTGCATCACCCAACTTCTACTGAGCTTTAGCTGGAAGACTGCTACCTTTGGAAGAACTTCATCGGCTAATTGAGCAGCCTCCCATCTGATGCATCAAGACACCACCATCAACATTCTAGTGTGTTTGGGTGTGACTCTCCTCTGTGCTCTGGGAGTCTGGGAAAGGTGTATTGGTGTCAGCATCTGAACGTTTAAAGACGCGGTTGCTCTTACGATGAATTATCATCATCATATCTTATCATGCCACTGCCATATCCAGGTAAGAGCGAAGTCATTAGCATCCTTAAGATCTTCATCAGTGCATGTAGGGCCTCGGGAACATTCATGGAGAATGTGGTCCATTGTTTGGGTGGGCTCACCACTGGGACATTCATTGCTTGTTGTGAGGCCCCATCTAAATAGGTTGTCCCTTGTTTTGCCCACCTTTGACCTAGCTCAGTTAAGCGTGACCCAGTTTTTCCTAGATAGGAATGGTTCATTGGGTAGATGCTCTTGAGGTGTAGGTAGAGCTTCATTGGGAGAGCTACGGTCAGTCTCTTGCCACCTCTGGAGCCTATGTATTGTGGACTGCTTTGGATTAAGGGGTTCCACTGTGGCGAAGCTTCAACGAGAAGGTAGATGGCAATTTATTTCCTGGTGGTGGTGGAGTAGTCCATCAGTTGCTTGAACCTTGATGAATAATACATGCCTTACGAAAAATGGAGGGCTCAGCCAGTTACCTTACACATAAGTCAGCCACCACGTACAGCACCATCATGTCTGCCAAAGCTACTTTGCTTTAAACCAAATGAACCACCCAGGCCACTGAGACACAATGTTTGTCAGTCACATCATGGAACCACAGTTAATAAAAGTAGCTTCATTCTCGTTAGATGCTCTTATTGCAATATAAGTGCAGTAAAGTTCTACAATTCCATTAGGAAAAACAGACACTGTTCCAAATTGCCAAACCTGTTATGTTTTATGTATGTGCGTCCACACCATAAGAAAACTGGATGTAGCGCCTTGTTGGTCAGGAAATGACTTCCAGTAGAGCAGACATAATGGAGTGAAGCTTGGCTGAGATATTCCTGACCTGTTGGCCAATTCCCTGAAAAGTAACAACGGGTAGGCCATACAAACTGATGAAAAACCAAAAAAGGTCTTTGGTGCCAATACGTAGCATTGGCCCTCTTAAAAATGAACTAAAATACAATCAGTGCATCATACTCATCACTTTTGAGGTTAACTGTGTTTGTCACGTTAACACAAATTATAATAACAGCTCAGTGATATGAATTATTATGTGTCATCATTCAGGTGGTCACCCAGCATTTCCCTACATTATCAAGAGTGTGGTCTGTCACACGTGTCACCTTCTGGACTGTGTTACGATATGCAATACCACTCCACGCCGAGAGGGGGCTCTGTCACTAACAGTATCGCGTCTGTTTCCCTCCACAGTACTGAGAAGACGTTCAACGAGGGCACCTCTAACACTCCCACATCTTCCCAAGAAGCCATGTTCCTTCTGGCTGGACCCTTATAAGAATAGAATTCCCTAGAAGAAGGTGTCTCAGTTTTTGATTGGATCCTCTCTATGCTGGAGCTCCCTGACACAAACCCCCTTGTGAGAGCTGATAATTTGGAGAAACCAACAAAGATTAAAAGGCGGTGGCAATTCAACAGGATGCTCTTTTATCCGTTTGCAGGTCATTTCCCAGTTTCTCCGAAAATGTTGCGCACACGTGTGCCAGTGTTGCCGTAAATATATGCACATTCCCCCCTCAAGGTTTCTTTTAGAAATCCAGATGTTAACGTGAGAAATTTCGAGCCGCTTGTTGTGTCTACGCATACTTTACAAAGGAGGCCCCATGTCAGCCAACTCCTGACTTCAGCCAACTTTTGTTGAAGCCATCAGCCTGGGGGTTCACGTACCTTTATCCAGCCTACCATGTGAATGTTTGGATGATGTGTCCAAATGTGCAAGAACGATATGTTATTAGTTCAAACAAATTGTGTTTGTTCATTAATGTAACTCAGATGAAGATCAAGCCACAATTTCAGACTAATGTATACATAAATGCAGTTTTATACAAAGGGTTCACATATTTTTCTTGCCATTGTATCAAAGTTTGCTTGAAGTAACCCTGACCAGGATAACCACTCATACTGTCTAAAGCTGTCTAGGCGATTAGAAGGGAAATACCGCTGCTCCAGACTGGGTGAGTGTTTATGACCTTCTAATGCTGTAATATTAATCTTATTTCATTGCATGCAGTAAATGTTACTTTAATATAAACTCTTCTTTCCCTAGAATTGTGGAAAAAGTGTGTTACTAATGAAGTAGCTGTACAATTGGGTTGTTGGCCTTTCACTTAAAACTATCTTTATATTGTCACACACGTGCGCATGGGAGGCAGCTAAAGAGCTTGAATGAGGGTAATTCCGAGCCAGACCAGGATGTAGCAGAGTCCACTAACTCCTTTTCTTGCTTTTCTACAAACCGTTCACGAGAAATTCCGCCTGGTCCTGATGACATCAAGTCTGCTTCCGACCACTTTGACGTCACTTCCGAGTCTGAGCCTCTGGATAAAGACCTTTCTAGGTCAGGCCCCTCAGATGTCACTTCCGGACCCGAGCCTATGGATGAAGACCCTTCTGGTTCTGACCGTTCTGATGTCATTTCCTATATTGGCCTTTAAAAGTCACCACCTTTCCCCTGTACCCTCAGTTATATTTTGGACTCTGAATCGTGCATATCAGTGCTGTCAATTTGCAAATTTTGCAGCCAGGAAATAATATATGGGTGGCTGCCCCAAACCTTGCTATGGCTCTTGGTCAAGTTTGTGACAATATATAATACGCTACCATGGCTGTCCGTTTGTCTGTCCAGGATTTTAAATCATCTGTAGCTCACAAACCGTTTGAACTATTGACCTGAAATTTGGTACACATATACTACGTGACGTCTACTATCCACTTTCAGGGTGATGATTGACCTTTAAGGTTATTCCTCTTTTTATTTTTATTTTATTTTATTGTAGAATCAACTCTCAGCAGCGGCCAGCAGGACAGCCATGCGGCGCATGTGTACGGTCGCCGTTCTCATTCCCTATCACCTTCGTCTTCACTTCCCCTACCTCTTCATATCTTAAATCATTCTTGAAGCACATTGTACTGCCAGCTTAAGTGAAAAATTAAAGAATGCGTACTAAGTAATTGCACCACAAACACTGACTTAATCAGTTTTAACGTGAAAAGATGCCGACAAAAGAAGAGAAGAAGCGGGCCGCTAGGGTGGAGAAAAGAAGAGCTGCTCAGGAAGCAGCAAGCGCATCAACCTCTGAGCAAACGAATGATAAACACACAGAGAAAGAAACAGGATGAAAACTGTAAGTCAAGTGTATAATGTGCAGTGCGCTGTTACTGGTAAGTAATCATTTTATTGTATTTTTCAGAGCAAAGAAATAACATTAAAGCAAACATTACCCAAAAGGTTCTCCTCAATCCAATCTCCCAATCCAAATCCCAGTGGACGATCATACCCAAATATTTATCTCCATTTCTTACCCCTGAACAAAATGGAAAGCAAATTTACGAAACATACTAAGTACACTAAGCTGAATTAACAAAAAAAAAAAAAAACTCTGGAACTTCTTAAAAAATATACACAGTCTTAAAATGAAGACAATGACTTTTGCTTTTGTTTCAAATTGTTTTTATCTATTCCAAGAAGTGGTATCAGAATCTGACAGATCATTCAAATTTGCTTTTTAGTATTAGTGTGTTGTACTGTGTTAGCCATTATGAATGTAGTGAAAAGTCAAGCGAAATGACACTTTTTATCTTGCCTGAAGAAGGGGCCTGAGTTGCCTCGAAAGCCGGCATATTGTAATCTTTTTAGTTAGCCAGTTGCCTTAAAAGCCGGCATATTGTAATCTTTTTAGTTAGCCAGTTGCCTTAAAAGCCGGCATATTGTAATTTTTTTAGTTAGCCAATAAAAGGTGTCATTTTGCTTGACTTCTCACTACATTTCCTCTTGAAATGGTTTTAATTTGTCCTGTAGGTGGCAGCAGATAGCCTTACTGGCTGAGTCTCTACAGCTGCAGCTCCACTGCTGCTATGACTAGGATCCCTCATGATACCACAGACCCAGACAGTGGACAAATCTGTCTGAGCAATATCTAAAAAATAATATAGAAATAACAATGCCCATTGCTGGCATGGAAAAGAATGTGGAGGTTTCCCTGACTGGGAATGCACCTTCCTACTTAAGGGAATAGTAGAGAGCCAAATGACTGAGAGCTCTAGGGCACAGTAAAAGCCACAACTGAGCTCAAGGCAAAAATAATAAGCTAATGATTAGCTTTTAAACGCTATGACCTCTAAAGAGTCCTAAAACATACAGTGAAATGCCCCTTTTGGACCCTGTGAACAGAATGTCCACTTCAGGGATTTATAGAAACTGGTGAGAATCTGCTTCTGTGAGCTGGTGTACTGGCAGACTGTGTTAGTATTGCTGCCAAGTGTGATACCTAACACAATTCGTAATGTTTGCACTAGAAGTGTTTCATTTGTGTCATTGTGCTGACACCTAGTTATGGTTTAGTACACGGGTGTCGAACTCTGGGCCTGGAGGGCCACAGTGGTTGCAGGTTTTCATTCTAACCCTTTTCCTAATCAGTGACCAGTTTTCACTGCTAATTAACTTGTCTTCCCTTCGTGTTAATAGCCCTGTTTTTAAGGATTCAGTCCTCTGAATTGACTCACTTCTTTATTAAATGGCAGCCAAACAGAAATGAGATGTGAAACGAGCCAGCAGATGACCAGCTAAACTGGGGCTTCAAACTCCTGCCAATTTCACTCCAACCAGTTCCTTAATTAGAAGCCAATTCTTCCCGTTAATTAAACCAATTACTTAATTCCACAGCTTGTTGCTGCTCTCATTCTACCACAGCAGACATTTCCAACACTGTTGATTTTCTTTTTTTTCTAAGAACACCGTCAAGATGTTTTGGTGACCTCGGAGATCAGCCTTACTGAGACCTTTACGTTTCTTTATGTTCAGATAATGTGGTTAGCTGGTGATGTGGCAGCTTGTTTTGTGTCTCATTATTGTTTGGCTCCTCATTAAGGAAAAAGAAAGAACTAAGGGGTCTGAGTCAAGTTAATTAAAACTAAGGCAAAAGAAGTTAATTAGCAGCAAAAACTGGTCACTAATGAAGAAGATGGTTAGAATGAAAACCTGCAGTCACTGCGGCCCTCCAGGACTGGAGTTCGACACCCCTGGTTTAGTAGGATCTTTGTCCCTGGCTGAAGTAAAGTTTGCTCTAATTTAATATTTTTTGTCTTTGGAATACTATTTTGTATATTTTATAATTGATTTTGTCTTTCTGTGTATTTATATCATACAACCTAATTTTCAAAACATATCAATAAAATAAAAACAGAATGCAATGATTTGCAAATCACGTAAACCCATATTTAATTTAAAATCGAACAAAGATTACATGTCAAGTATTGAAACTGAGAAATTATATTGTTTTATGAAAATTACATGCTCACTTTAAATTTGACGCCAGAACGCGTTTCAAAATGAGTTGGAACAGGTGCAACAAAAGACTGGAAAAGTTGCGTAATGCTAAAAAAAAAAATTACCTGGTGGAACATCTCACATCTAATTAGGTTAATTGGCTAAGGGTCAGTCACATGACTGGGTATAAAAAGAGCATCCCAGACAGGCGGAGTCTCTCAGAAGAAATGAAAGGGAGGGGTAAACCACTCTGTATAAGACTGCCAGGCAGACAGTGTAGAAATTTAAGAACGTTCCTCAACATAAAATTGCAAAGAATTTTGGGATTTCCATTTGTTTTCTTTTTTTATTTATCTATATATATAATTCACTAAGCTGCCAGCAAGCAAGACACCCATGGAGCACACAGGATGGAACCACGCCCATCAACTCTAAGACCATTGGATACGACGACAACTCGCACAGCCATGCCCACGAACTCGGACGCAGCAACTCACAAAACAGGGTGTCATTCGCGTTCGTCTCTGCTATACTCCACATGCACCTCTGAGCCACGTTGACTTTTCATTATTCTTTTCGGTCACGACGCACGACCGCGTCCACCATCGCAAACTGTTTTACACACCATGGTCTTAGAGTTTGTGGGTGGGTCTCTGTGAGTTGCTCTTGTGAGCAGGCACATGACCAGGCAGTGTGTATGCTTCGAGTGCGAGGGTGGACGCGACAGGACCATCTAAGAAAAATCATGTTTGTCGCGGATGTGAATCGCTGTATGCAGCGTGTAAAACAGTTTGTTTGTCGCGGATGTGAATCGCTGAATGAGCGTGCGACGGCGGTCCTCCAATTGTCAGTCACGGACAATTGTATGTTTCCCTCTCCAGAGTTCCATGTTTTCATTCACCTACAGTCGTATCCTCAAACCCACCCCATTTGGACAACTGTGTCTTTCAGGAAGTGTCCATCCATCCATTTTCCAACCCGCTGAATCCGAACACAGGGTCACGGGGGTCCGCTGGAGCAAATCCCAGCCAACACAGGGCACAAGGCAGGAACCAATCCCGGGCAGGGTGCCAACCCACCGCAGGGAAGTGTTCACCCATCAATACATAATTATGCGGCGCATACGCCACAGGTTGGCTAGTTAATTATATTTCAAGAAATTAACATTGCATACAATCAACCCAAAGTTGTACAACGAATGATTTCAAAGTCAAACTAGACAAAAAAATTAGGTAAAAAAGAATTTGTGGATTTCATCATTTCATTCATGATACATTAAACGGTTCAGAGAATCTGGTGACAAATCTGTATGCAAGGGACAAGGTGTGAAGAGCGGTCCATGGCACTGGGCGGCTTTTTGAATAAATAAAGAATGGATGCGCTCGGGCTGGGGAGTGGAGCAAGTGTGAGTGATTGTCTGAGAAGACAGCTCGTCTCTGGGTTGGTGCGATGCAGTCAGCCAACAGTGTGTTGCCTTGCTGGCATGTGCGGACAGTCTGATTGTCTCATTATCAGCCCGGGGTGGCAATCAGATGATCGCACCTGCAAACCGCTCCCCTGCATATAAACAGGGGAAAGCAGAATTGGAGGGGGGAGGAAAAAACAAGGAGAGAGAAAAAAAAAAGAGAACGCAAACCAAGCCGAGAGGGCAGCATTGGGGTGGAAAGAGAGAACGTGCCATCCAGGTAGTATGAGGAAAGGCAGCACGGTCGTTAGCCCCACAACGGAACGAAGGCTTGGCTTTGTAGGGACGGATCGTCCCCACTGATTGTTCAGAGGGCTGGGTGAGATCGAGGTGGCGTCCTCTCCAGGGATCCGAGGTACTTCCGGAGTGAGTGAGAAGGTAGAGGAGAGGACAACCAACCCTGAGCATTCTGGTCCGACGCTGCTCAAGGCAGCCAAGATGGGGGTCAGGTTGAAGTGGATCACGGCTGTTGAAGTCTCCACCAGCTGATCAAGCAATGGGTGAGCTGGGGAGACAAAGAGGGAGGTGTACTGGGCTCGTCCAGGAGTGAAAGCAACATTGACCCAAAGACTGCGATGGCTTTTTAATTCTCGTTTTAAGTCTTGTTTTTAATCTTACGGATTTCTGCTCTTTTCTTTAATTAGTTAATTTATTGACACTTGAAAGCACTGCACTTTTGATCACTGTCTTGGATTGATATTAATAAAAGCACTAGCACACTTTTGCACCTACCCATTGCTTTGTATGTGCTTGTCCTCATCTGCCAAGCTCATTCTGGTCATGACTATCCATCTGTAGTGGAAATCACTCCACAGGCTCGTGAACAATTCTGAAAACCATTGTCTGTGAACATTTTGTCACTGCATCCACAAATGCCCTGTGATGAACTGGCATTCCATCAAGAAATTGTGAAATAACTAGCCTCAGCACACAGAAGAAGGCTTGGGGCAGTCACCCATATACTTGAGCTTGTACTTGGATGCAAAAGGCAAAATTAGTTGCACTGATGTGTACAGATTCGAGTTCACCATTGAACTGAGGAAACATAGGAAGTGGGCTGGGTATTAAGGCAAGGAACTGGAAGTGACATCATTGTAGCCAGACCTGGAAGTGATGTCAGGGTGGCCGGAGCCGGAAGTGACGTCTTTGTGGCCGGAACCGGAAGTGATGTAATCATAGCCGGAATCAGGTAGAATTTCCAGTGTTTGGCCTGCAGGGATAACAGAAAAAGGGTTAGTACACCCCGCTACCCCCTGGCCTGGCATGGAATTACCTTCATTTGGTCCTTTTAGCTGCCTCCCATGCGCACGTGTGTGACACTAACTTATAGTCAGCACTGGCTGGATGGCCTTGTTTTTACTTCCATGAAAAAATTATTGAGTTCAGCTTCTGATTCTACGATGTTCAAAATGTCAGTTTGATTTTAGTTTGGTGTATGTGTACATTGTGTGGAAAAATGAAATTGATTTTCACAATGTAAAATTAAAATTTTCAGTAGATGATGCATTTTGTGTTGTGTAGAGCTCCTGCATGACCACATTACAGTAAACATAGAAAAAATCGGTTTCCGAGATATCTGTCCTGAATGCTGAGACCTATGGAGAACTTCTGAAGTAATTGGCCTACGTTTTTCAAAAAGTTGCTTATTGATTGTGGTCCATTTCTTACCGCCGTTATCTTCAAAAACACTTTGACATTTGTTCAACAATAACTGCCACAGCAATTGTTTAAATTAACTGTGATTTTAGCTGTCAGCTCTGTTTAGACATGGGAACAAGCCTATTGATTTGCAAAACTTTTGCACAAGTATTCTTTTGGATACATAATTTACTTAAATACACACGGAGGCACATGCTGGCACACACATACACTAATACACTCAAAGAAATTTATAAGCGAAGGTAGCTGACAGTTTGTTTGCCCTTCCAGAGCATGTGCTTGACGAAGAAGAGAAACAGATGAACACAGACAAACACCCCACAATATTATTATTTTTATTATTATTATTTATTTAACTTATTCTAGGCGCAGCCAGGGTATTGAGGGGGTCCGGCTTGGTGGACTCAGGATTGGTTCACTGCTTTTTGCAGATGATGTTGTCCTGTTTGCTTCATCAGGCCGTGGTCTTCAGCTCTCTCTGGATTGTTTCGCAGCTGAGTGTGAAGCGGCTGGGATGGGAATCAGCACCTCCAAATCCGAGACCATGGTCCTCAGCCGGAAAAGGGTGGAGTGCCCTCTTAGGGTTGGGAGCGAGATCCTGCTCCAAGTGGAGGAGTTCAAGTATCTCAGGGTCTTGTTCATGAGTGAGGGAAGAATGGAGTTTGAGATCAACAGGCGGATCGGTGTGGCGTCCGCAGTAATGCGGGCTCTGCATCGGTCTGTCATGGTGAAAAAGGAGGTGAGCCGTAAGGCAAAGCTCTCAATTTACCAGTTCCTACCCTCACCTATGGTCATGAGCTATGGGTAGTGACCGAAAGAACGAGATTGCGAATACAAGCGGCTGAAATGAATTTCCTCTGCAGGGTGTCTGGGCTCTCCCTTAAAGATAGGGTGAGAAGCTCAGTCATCCAGGAGGGGCTCAGAGTAGAGCCGCTGCTCCTCTGCATCGAGAGGAGTCAGATGAGGTGGCTCAGGCATCTGATCAGGATGCCTCCTGGACGCCTCCCTGGTGAGGTGTTCCGGGCACGTCCAACTGGGAGGAGGCCCCGGGGAAGACCCAGGACACGCTGGAGTGACTATGTCACCCGGCTGGCCTGGGAACGCCTCGTGATTCTCCCGGAAGAGCTAGAAGAAGTGGCCGGGGAGAGGGAAGTCTGGGCATCTCTGCTCAAACTGCTGTCTCCGCGACCCGACCTCGGATAAGCGGAAGAGGATGGATGGATGGATGGATGGATGGATGGATTTATTTAGCAGATGTCTTTATCCAAGGTGTTGTCACACACATGTGACTAGGAAGGAGCTGAGTGGACAAAGTGGAGGTCATTACCCGCCATGCCAGGGGGAGGTGGGGTGCACTAAACCTACCTCTGTTATCTCTGCAGGCCAAATATGGGAAAAACCCGCCTGCATCACGTCTGGTTCTGCCTTCCAGACTGACGTCACTTCCAGTCCCGGGCAGATGACATCACTTCCGGTTCATGGCTTCAGTCCTGGAACTCAACCTAAACACAGCAACTTTGCTTTCTGTACCCTTTTGCAGCCAGGGAGAATATATGGGTGGCTGCCCCAAACCTTTATCGTGTGTTGAGACTACTTCTTTTAAAATGTCTAACAAAACAAATTGTTATACATACACAAATGAAGGTGCAAGCATCAAAAGAACAAGATATGAAAGCGAGCACAAGGGAGTACGACTACTACATCATTATACCTGCAACAGGACTAAGGCACACATCAGGATCCCAAACTCTTTGTCAGTTCAATAGCAGCCATCCTACAGAAGTTCCAAAAGATTAAATGAAAAGGTGCATTTTCAAAAGATGCCTAAACAGGAGAGAATTGGGTGACATTCACAAAGTCAAAGGGTGTTCATTCCACAGCTTTGAAGCAAGAATGGAGGAGCATAGTCCAGTCTTGGCAGCCAGCACACAGAATGGAGATTAAATGGACATATGGAGAGACCAAAGACTGGAGATGCTGAGGAGCAGAGCCACTCAGAGAACTGTAGGTTAAGACAAGAGTTTTGAACTTGGATCCTTGCAGCAATGAGAAGTCAGTGGAGAAACTGAAGCAGAGGAGTAGTAGGAGTGAAATGAGGAACAGACAACAATGGGTGAGCAGATGCATTATGGAGGAGCTGGAGGGGTCTGATAGCAGGTGATGGAAAGTCCTGCCAGGAGAGAACTGGAATAGTTCAGCCGAGAGAGAGAAAGAGAACCAGCGCCTGAGTAAGGAAAAGTTTGGCATAATTAGTGAGGAAGGGTCAAACCATTGTGAATATTACGAAGAAAGAAACGACAGGACTATTTAATTGAACATATACATTCAATGAATGAAAGCGAGGAGTCCAGAGTCAAGATTCCTGACCATGACTGAGGGTGAAAGGGTGAAATCTTCAAAAGCACAGAGAAATCTGAGGAAGGAGATTTAGGAGGCAGGCACGAGATATATGACTTGGAAAGGTTAAGTTAAAGGTGAAAAGCATCCATCCATAAGATGGCAGAGAGACAGCTGGGTTGAAACCTGCGGTTTGTAAGAGGGAAATGACAACAAGATGAGCACATCATCAGCATAGAGGCGGTAGGTGAAGTCATGAGAAGAAATGACATCACCTAAGGAACGAATAAAAGAAGTAGACACAATGCTGATCCTTGAGGCACAGCTGTGGAGAAGAAAAGGAGTTAGACCAACAGCCACAAAAGATCTGGCGTGGACAGAGGCTTTAAGCCATCACTGTACCCATCTATGCAGCTGGTTTACTTACTTTGGCCCAATGTGTTTAGTTTCAAATTAAATATATATAAAATAATATTATTAACAAATTTAATGTTATTGAAGTTGCTCGTTTGATTCAA
Organism: Erpetoichthys calabaricus; assembly: GCF_900747795.2. Taxonomy (NCBI): domain Eukaryota; kingdom Metazoa; phylum Chordata; class Cladistia; order Polypteriformes; family Polypteridae; genus Erpetoichthys; species Erpetoichthys calabaricus. The sequence continues at coordinate 19,215,652 of NC_041406.2, read as the reverse complement.
TTTTCTGTATATTTCAATCTACATTTATTTCCGTACTTAATAAATATAATGTAGGTTAATATACTTGATTGAATATTATTGTACAGGACAGTTGGTTGCATTGTACTGTAAAATCTTCCATTAAATGGTTTCCTGCAGTGTTGGTTGATGTGACTCCCCACTATCTATGTAACATGCTTTGAAAAGGGAGAAAAGGAGCTATATAAACATAATAATAATAATCATTATTATTATTATATAAATAACTAGGGGGCTTTGCCTCCTGCTCGCTTCATTTGCCAACCCCCCAGCCTGTGCCACGTGCCAGCCACTGTGTCTCTGCCACTTGCGTATGTAGATTTCACTTTCACCAAACAACAAATCTTTTAATTCTTGCAGATAGGCCTCTTCATTGGGAAGAAACACTACTTTTCCCTCATGGCAACACGAATTAGACGATCTGCCGAACAATATCGGCATACTTCTGTCGTATCACCTATGTCCATATATTCGATCTCTATTTGCTGTTCTGTTATTTCACCGAGTAATAATTTCCATTTGTTATTGCTAATGTGATCTTTACCCTCAATTTTTTGAGACTTTCGAATTTTAGTACCTTCATAATCTCTAACCTGCTCTGCATGTTTTTGAACCTCTTTATGACGTTCTACTTTGTCGTCTACTCTTTGTCTTTTATTTCTGACCCCGCTTGGAGCTGAGAGCGCAGGAACTGCGTCTGACAATAGCATTCACACGAATGAGAAGTGGCTGGACCGTGGGTGTTGTTGTAAATGTTTGAGAGGAGGGCGGGACTTGTCAAAATCTCTTGGCAAAAAGTCTCGTCACGCGGGACCTGAAATTATCTCTCGCGGGAATTAAAATTTTCTCTGAGAAAGTTTCGTCCCAGGGTTTCCTTTTATAATAGGGAGATCTGTTCTTATTATTATTGTCATTGTTGTTAAAGTAAGCCTTACATTATACAATTTTAACATTTGTTACTTTTATAACCAATAGACTGAGACTGAGTCCCATACCCCAGACACAATCACATCCAACGCAGTCACTGGTTCAAATATTGTCCCTTTTATTAATAAACATTACCTTAACACACCGTCTAAGACAATCAAAAATATAAGCATCACAAAAAACAATCCTCTTACTTCACACTCCTCCCGTCACGCCTCGTCCACTGGATCCCGACTCTGACTGCCTGGTTAAGGAGAAGCGGGTCCTTTCATCTTTGAACCAGGAGTACTTCAAGGGCTAGGACATGGTGCTTCAGAAGTACTTTCGGGTCAGACAGGAGTCTCACAAAGTAGGGACCATACTGTATCCCCCCGCAGTACCCCCTTGGTGGCACCCGTGGAGCCCAATAGGGGCTGTATTCCGGAACTCCAATTCTCATGATGCCTTGTGGGTATTCAAAGTGGACCCGAAGCCCATGGATGCTGCCCTCTAGCGCACAGGTGTCGAACTCCAGGCCTGGAGGGCCGCAGTGGCTGCAGGTTTTCATTCTAACAGTTGACCAGTTTTCACTGCTAATTAACTCCTTTTCCCTTCATTTTACTAGCCCTGTTTTTAAGGATTCAGTCGTCTCACTTGATTCTTTTCTTCATTAAATGGCAGCCAAACAGAAATGAGACGTGAAACGAGCCAACAGATGACCAGCTAAACTGGGGCTTCAAGCTCGAACCAATTTCACTCCAACCAGTTCCTCAATGAGAAGCCAGTTCTGGCTGTTAATTAAACTGGTTGTTTAATTCCATGGCTTGCTGCTGCTCTCATTATACCACAGCAGACATTTCCCAAACTGTTGAGTTTCTGTTTCTGATTACTGAACTGAGAGATCAACCTTACCAAGACCATCACCTTTCTTTATAATAATAATAATTCATTACATTTATATAGCGCTTTTCTCAGTACTCAAAGCGCTATCCACACAGGGAGGAACCGGGAAGCGAACCCACAATCTTCCACAGTCTCCTTACTGCAAAGCAGCAGCACTTCCACTGCACCACCTGTGAGGTATTTATGTTCAGATAATGTGCTTAGCTGGTCACCTGTTTGTTCATCCATCCATTTTCCAACCCGCTGAATCCGAACACAGGGTCACGAGGGTCTGCTGGAGCCAATTCCAGCCAACACAGGGCACAAGGCAGGAACCAGTCCCAGGCAGGGTGCCAACCCATCACAGGATACACACAAACACCAAGCACACACTAGGGCTTAATTAGAATTGCCAATCCACCTAACCTACATGTCTTTGGACTGTGGGAGGAAACCGGAGTACTCGGAGGAAACCCACGCAGACATGGGGAGAACATGCAAACTCCACGCAGGGAGGACCCGGGAAGCGAACCCAGGTCCCCAGGTCTCCCAACTGCGAGGCAGCAGTGCTACCCACTGCACCACCGTGCCACCCCCTGTTTGTTCATTTTGTGTCAAATTATTGTTTGGCTGCTAATTAAGGAAAAAGAAAGAACTAAAGGGTCTTAGCCGAGTTAATTAAAACTAAGGCAAAAGTTAATTAGCAGCAAAACAGGTCGCTAATTAAGAAGGTGGTTAGAATGAAAACCTGCAACCATTGCGGCCCTCCAGGACCGGAGTTCAACACCCCTGCTCTATCGTATCAGGAGATAGAGTCTTCCATTGTCCTTCCACCACTAGGACGGAGTGGTGGCTCTGAGGCTAGGGATATGCACTGGCAAGGTTGCCGGTTCGAATCCTGTAAATGCCAAAAGGGACTCTGCTCTGTTGGGCCCTTCAGCAAGGCCCTTAACCTGCAATTGCTGAGCACTTTGAGTAGTGAGAAAAGCGCTATATAAATGCAAATAATTATTATTATTCTGAGCATACTGGCTTCCCTGTCTTGTAAGGATTCTTATTCCCATCCAGTCAAAGAGCATGTCCTTTCCAGTTTCTTTTATTGTGGATCCCCTGTGGCATTCACACTATCCTGCACCTCAGACTCCACTCATCCCTTAAAATAGTTTTTTGAGCTACTTCACATACCACTTGCTCTGGACCCCAGGTGTCTTCACTTCACTCTTGCTGATAAACTTTAGGCAGCAGCAGGCAGGCAGGCAGGCTTGGTGAAACGGCTTACTCTTTCTGTGCTCTGTGTAATCAGGCTGGAATTCAAATGAATGACAAAATGTGGGGGAAGTATCAGATTATCACTTCCTGGGTATTGACAGGCCGGAGAGTGGGGTGATACCAAGCCTAGATATGGCGTGCTGTGAAGTGGCTGATAAGAAGTCAGACTATTGACCCACTGCCCATTTGTGATTCAGGGTTATCCTTAACAAGAGACAGAGTGAAGTCGGCCACATATAAACCTACTTCTTCGACAATGGCTGGCTGTGTTCTTCTGTATAGCCGTTTAGTTTATTAGGCATTAGACTTAATCTGACTGGAATTACATCTGGAAACTCTTGTTTGTATTTTACAGACAAAAATCTCAGATTATAATAGATTTCTAGTTTTCTTCCCTTTGCGAGATACATGTATTACTGTTGGTTTTTGAAATTTTATGAAACCACTTAGGAAAACGTCTCCGAGAAATTGGATAATGTGGTAAACAGGATCACAGGGCACAGCCAGCGTGAGCTAAACTAACACGGCACTCAGATTACCGAGCTCAAAAGCTCAGCCCGCTTGCTGTATTGGAAATTCTTTATGGAGTGACATGTGCTCCCACCCAGGGCCTACTGCAGTGTACATTCTAAGGTTAAGCTGCTTTGAAATGACTATTAATACATTGTAAAAGAAACATGAGAATATGATTTTCTTTAAACAAGTGTTTACACAGGGGAAAAGTAAAATGGATTGACACAGGCAGCCTTCCTCCCTGGAAAATATCAGTTGGATAAACTGAATGGGTAGCACAGCCCAAAATGAAGCTATTACAGACCACCTTACACGGAGGAGAAAATCAACTGCTGGGAATGCGATTGACATCTGTCTGTTATGTTTGGTCCGGTTTCTGAAAGTTATTCACTTTTATTGTCTTTTTTAAAGAATCTGATTTTTCATTGCCTTGCAGTAAGGAGACCTGCGTTCGCTTTCCGTGGTCGTCCCTGCATGGAGTTTGCACGTTCTCCCCGTGTCTGCGTGGGTTTCCTCCCACAGTCCAAAGACATGCACGTTAGGTGCATTGGTGATCCTGAATTATCCCTAGTGTGTGCTTAATGTGTGGGGGTGTCCTGTGGTGGGCTGGCGCCCTGTCCGGGATTTGTTCCTGCCTTGCACCCTGTGCTGGCTGGGATTGGCTCCAGCAGACCCTTGTGACCCTGTGTTAGGATATAACGGGTTGGACAATGACTGACTGACTGACTGAATGATTTTTCATTTGGCACTGCTATTTTGTGGTTGTAGATGTGGTGCATTACAGCAGTGGTGCTCAAAATTGATTCCTCCATGATCACCCACGGGCGGCACGGTGGCGCAGTGGGTAGCGCTGCTGCCTCGCAGTTGGGAGATCTGGGGACCTGGGTTCGCTTCCCGGGTCCTCCCTGCGTGGAGTTTGCATGTTCTCCCCGTGTCTGCGTGGGTTTCCTCCGGGCACTCCGGTTTCCTCCCACAGTCCAAAGACATGCAGGTTAGGTGGATTGGCGATTCTAAATTTGCCCTAGTGTGTGCTTGGTGTGTGGGTGTGTTTGTGTGTGTCCTGTGGTGGGTTGGCACCCTGCCCGGGATTGGTTCCTGCCTTGTGCCCTGTGTTGGCTGGGATTGGCTCCAGCAGACCCCTGTGACCCTGTGTTCAGATTCAGCGGGTTGGAAAATGGATGGATGGATGGATGATCACCCACACTGTCCACTAGAATATGTGAGGGGCATCCCTGCCACAGCCATGACATTTACCTTCTAGAATTTCTTCTGCCGTCTTAATGAAGATGTTTTTTTTTTAAAGTATGTATTAACAAATTCATATTGGCTGCTAATGCAATTATACTGCCTGTTTTTTAACTCTTTTTAGGGCTAATTATTTTGCTTTTCCTTTTCTCCCAGGGCTGAATATTTTTCAAAAAAACTAAACTAAAAAGTACACAATATAATGGTTTAACACATGAATCAACATAAAATGCTTATTTCCGACAAATGTCCCTCTGTTTTATGCTCCATGAGCCTTTACAGTGCGTAAATTCACATATTTATTATGTATTTATTAGATACCTGTTTGTCTCATCACTCACAAGCTCAAAGGCACTTTCTGGAAAAAAAAGGAAAAATAATATATTATATACGGAAGAGAAGGTCTGTGATACGGTTTGCATATTTGCAGCTGGAGATCCACAAAGGTTAAAAATGAATCACGTATCATAAAGTAGTTTTTATTCCTGAGCTTTCAACCCCTACCAGGGGTCTTCATCAGAGGATAATGCTTAGACTTACAAGAATCAAAGGCAACATATAGCAACACATTACGTGGGGGGTGGGGGGGGTGAGGTGACTAAGGCAGTATGATCAAGGGGGGGGGGGGGGGTTGTATAGTTTATTTATTATGTACATGTTCTTCTTAAGTTAGCATATGCTGGATTTATGTCCAAGTGTCTGTTGATGGCGTTTTCATTTGATAGCCAAGACTCGGCCAACTCTCTGGCACTTTTAGTACTGGCCTTAAATTTTACTTTTACATTGTCCCAGTTGAATGTATGTCCTGTTTATTTAGTATACGTATAGATCAATGATAGTGAGTCTTTTCTTCTGACGGCGTTGCGATGTTCCTGTACACGTGTTGAGATTCTTTTTGACGTTTGTCCTATGTATACCGCTGAGCAAGAATTGCATGGGATACTATAAACTGCGTTTCGTGTTTCTGCTGTCGATTTCTTGTTTTTGGCATTAAAGAGGACTGTGCGCAGATTGTTCGTGGGTTTGTGTAATATTCTGACGCCCCACTTGGTCAGGATGCACGCTGCACCTTCTGACACCTTGTGGTGATAAGGGAGTGAGTGCCAGGTGGGGTGGGGGTTCTGATTTAAGTCGAGTTGTTTGCTGAGTTATTTGCTGTCTCCTGCGTAAGCTCCGATTAATGAATGTTTTTGAGTATCCGTTTGAGGTGAAAAGGTGGAAGAGATAGCGTCTTTCATTAATTTTTGTTTCCTTAGTATTACAATGAGTGTGGACTCGTTTGAATAGGGTTTTCACACAGCTCCGTTTATATAAATACTTTTTAAAAACCACGCTTATATTAAGTTAAAAAGTGTACTAAAAAGTAAAAAATAAGTCTCTCATACATCACTCGTAAAATAAAAGCATGGGTGCGTTTCCTCAATCAATAAAATCTTAGCAAAAGCGCCCATGCTTTTATTTTACGAGTGATGTATGAGAGACGTTTTTTTAATTTTTAGTACACTTTTTAACTTAATATAAGCGTGGTTTTTAAAAAGTATTTTTTATATATATATTATTTTCAACTTTTTAGTCTTGGGTTTGTTTTAGTATAATTTTGTAATCGATATTTTAACACTTCCTTTAATATTTCTATCCATTACTAGCGCCATCTATAGGTGAAATCTTGAACTATTCTTCATATGAAAATTTCATTTCTTAATTAACATGGATTAATTGATCAATTAGTGAAACTGATTATTGATTCATGCATTGTCATCAAAAGTGAGGAAGTGTGCAACATTTCAAGTCATTTAGACAATAGGAAGTGGGTTAAATATCGATTACAAGATTTGTACCAGACAACAAACAGGCGAAGTTAAAAGAAGCATGGTAATAAAAAAAAAACAGCTATCTGTATTTCGTTTTTGATTTCCAGAGCACTTACCGTACATCCAAATCAGAGTCCAGTTCAGCAATAGTACACAAAAAACAACAAAATAAATAAATAATGCACATGGAGTATTTTGCTTTGTGCATTCGCTTCACTCTCTTACCCGATGTCGATGCCATTCTAGACGTTGTTAGCGCTACTCACACACATGCAGGGAGTCAACGTCAAGTCTAAGAGTCCTCTTGGAAAAGATGGTCTGCCGATAACATAACGGTGAATTTTATTGACGTTTACAGCTGATTATCGCTCTCTACATCCGCCCTCTACCCCTGCCGTCGACAAAAGTCGACATCCACCCTAAAATAATACAAAATCCTTACCACATACATGACATACTTCATGCATTTCAGAAGAGGCCATCCCCCTGAAGCTAAGCCTGTTCAGGCCAGACAAGTACATAGATAGATAGATAGATAGATAGATAGATAGATAGATAGATAGATAGATAGATAGATAGATAGATAGATAGATAGATAGATAGATAGATAGATAGATAGATATGAAAGGCACTATATAGGATAGATAGATAGATAGATAGATAGATAGATAGATAGATAGATAGATAGATAGATAGATAGATAGATAGATAGATAGATAGATAGATAGATAGATAGATAGATAGATAGATAGATAGATAGATAGATAGATAGATAGATACTTTATTAATCCCAAGGGGAAATTCACATACTCTAGCAGTAGCATACTGATACAAAACCATCTTGGAAAAACTTGGGTTGCCATTGGAAGAGGTGTTGGTGAGGTCAGCAGGGGGCGCTTACCCTCTGGTCTGAATGTGGATCTCAATGCAGTGACGGAGACACTGTGTTGTAAAAATGGTGGTGTCCTTCAGAAGAGATGTAAAACCGAGGTCCTGACTCTCTATGGACATAAAAACATTGCTGATCAGCCTTCAGAAAGAGTAGGGTGTTTCCCGATGTCCCGACTAGCTTGCCCACCATGGCCTGGACATTCTGGCCTCCTAATCACCCCCCGTTTCTAATTGGCTAAATATCTCTCTCTCACCCCTCCACAATCTAATAGGTAATGTGTGGCGAGCACACTAGCACAAGAATGGCTGCCATCACATCGGTGGCTAAAGTAACTCCCCAATCTCTATGTAACATGCTTTGAGTAGTGAGAAAAAGCTCTATATAAATGTAATTATTATTATTATTATATTAATTAATATATAATAATAATAATAATAATAATAATAATAATAACAAATAAGCCTTACATTATGGAATTATAACATTTGTTACTACCTGGCACCTCAAACTCCACTCATCCCTTAAAATTGTTATTTGCGCCATTTCACATACCACTGGCGCTCTGGACCCCAGGTGTCTTCACTTCACTCTACACCAGCCATGACATTTGTCTTCTTGATCTTCTGTTGCATTCTTAACAAAGGTGCTTGTTTTCAAAAGTATTTATTAACAAAGACATATTTTCTGCTAGTGCAATTACACTGCCCATATTTTTTAAAGCATAATACAAAATTAATAAGCCATTTCAAAAACAGCCCGTACGTCTTAAACAAATAAAAGTTATTTTTTACTAGTGCCTGACTTTCTTAATCATAGCATGTAACTAGCAGGCATTTTTTTAGGCATACAGTGGACTCAGAAAGTATTCAGACCCCCTTTGCTTTAATTTGAATATAATTTGAATTAAATTTGAATTAAATTTGCTATTTGTGCCCAACAATCTACACTCACTACACCATAATGAAAAAAAGTGAAAACAGGTTTGAAGAATGGTTTGCAAATTTATTAAAAATTCAAAAACTCAAATTTCTCATTCATATACAGTTCATATCGTTTATTCAGTACTTTGTTGAAGCTCCTTTGGCAGCAATTCCAACTTTAAGCCTTCTTGGGTTCGTCTCTACAAGCTTTGTACACCTGGATTTATCCTATTTTTCCTGGTAGATCCTTTCAAGATTCATTAGATTGAACAGGAATTGTCTTTAAACTGTCATCTTCAGGTCTCTTCACAGATAATCTATGGTGTTTAAATTTGGGCTTAAACTTAATTCTATTCAGTATTGACCTGGCTGTGTGCTTCAGGGCATTGTTGTGTTAAAAGGTGAACTGTTGCCCCAGTGTAAGGTAGTGTGTACCCTACGGCAGATTTCTTTAAGGACATCTCTGTACTTGGAAGCATTCATCCTTCCCTCAAATCTGACCAGTCTCCCTGTCCCTGCCACCCCATAACTTGATGCTACCACCACCATATTTCACCATAATGATGTCATTAGGCAGGTGATGAAAAGCGCCTGGTCTTCGTCAGATATAATGCTTGGAGTTCTGCCCAAAGAGTTTAATTTTTGTGTCATCAGACCTGGCAGTAGTGAATTGTACCACGATAGAACTTCTGCAGCTATTCTGATCCATTAGGCCACCTTTATAAGGAGAATGAATTGGTCATGACAGTGGCAATTGACATTATGAACAGAGGTAGATGAGAATGTGTCCGTCTAATGTATCTCAAATGGAGGGAAACTGGAATTAATTCCAACTCTTTTACTCTGAGAATTTCATAATTAAATACAGGACCTCTACATTTACAGTCATTTTAATTTTTTTTAAATTTGAGTAGTGTTGTTAGAAAACAGGCTGGAGTCAAAAATACCAAAAAGAGCAAATCTAACGAAACATGTACACTTTAGTATATATAGTTTAGCATATTAATTCTGTTAGACCTCAGCGCAGCATTTGACACTCAGGTCAGACATGACATCCTACTGTCCAGAATGGAGAACATGCTGGGTATCTCTGGCACTGCCCTCCAGTGGTTCAAGTCCTATCTGACTGATAGACAAACAGTTTGTTAGTCTTGGTAACAGCAGGTCCAGCACAGCGCCAGTCACACAAGGAGTTCCTCAGGACTCTGTCCTCGGCCCTCTTCTCTTCTGTATTTATATGCTTCCCCTTGGCCATATTATTCGTAGCTTTGGACTGGGTTATCATTTTTATGCAGACGATACTCAACTCTATTTCAATGTTAAAAATGGAACTTCATCAGAGCTTTCTCACAACCTGCCTCAGTGAAATTAATACCTGTATGGAGCAGAACTCTTTAAAATTAAACTGCAACAAAACTGACTTCCTGCAAACTGGGACTAAAGTGCAACTTAATAAAATGAGCTCCTTCCCAGTCCATCTTGCTGGTGATCTCATCAGACCTGCCTCTACTGCAAAGAATCTTGGTGTCATTTTTGATTCCTCCCTTTCTTATTCTGCCCACATAAACCACATTAAGAAACTTTCTTACTTTCACCTCTGTAACATATCTCGTGTTCGCTCCTTCCTCTCCTTTTCTAATGCTGAGAAACTTGTCCATACTTTTATCACATCCCGCATTGATTATTGTAACTCGCTGCTGGCAGGTGCCCCTTCTAATCTTTTATCACAGCTCCAGCTTATTTAAAACTCAGCTGCAAGAGTCCTTACTCGAACCAGCAGCAGCGAGCACATCACACCCATCCTGCTCCGTCTTCACTGGCTCCCTGTGTCCTACAGAATCAAATATAAAATCCTACTAATAACCTACAAAGCTTTAAATAACCTCACGCCAAACTACATCAGTGACCTTCTCCATCACTATGTGCCTGTCTGCCCACTAAGGTCCTCTGATTCTGGCAATCTTGTTGTGCCTCTCACTAATCTACACTCCATGGGTGACAGGGCCTTCAGCTGTATAGCGCCCAGACTCTGGAATGACCTACCGAAATTAATCAGGTCAGGTGAATTCTTTTAAAAAAACAACTCAAAACTCATCTGTTCAGGAAGGCTCTTAGCTCTACTTGACTTTATTACCCTTCTCTCAGTTTACCTCTATGTCAAGATGCTAATGTAACCTGTGTGTGTGTGTGTGTGTGTGTGTGTGTGCTAGACCATCAATTATGTTGTCTGTTAGGCTTTTCTCTGAATTCACTATCTTAATCTTCTTTATTTATTTATCTGGTTTAGTACAATGCTATATACAGTATACCCTGCCGTTCTATCTTAAACGCTGTGAAGTGTCTTGAGCATGGGAAAGGCACTATATAAATAAAATGTATTATTATTATTATTTATTATAGTACTAGGCAGCACGGTGGCGCAGTGGTAGCGCTGCTGCCTGGCAGTTAGGAGACCCGGCTGATCACTTCCCAGGTCCTCCCTGCGTGGAGTTTGCATGTTCTCCCCGTGTCTGCGTGGGTTTCCTCCGGGCGCTCCGGTTTCCTCCCACAGTCCAAAGACATGCAGGTTAGGTGGATTGGCGATTCTAAATTGGCCCTAATGTGTGTTTGGTGTGTGGGTGTGTTTGTGTGTGTCCTGTGGTGGGTTGGCACCCTGCCCGGGATTGGTTCCTGCCTTGTGCCCTGTGTTGGCTGGGATTGGCTCCAGCAGACCCCCGTGACCCTGTGTTTGGATTCAGCGGGTTGGAAAATGGATGGATGGATTATAGTACTATAAAAATTCATAAAGTGAATTCAATGTAAAGAGTCCTCAAACGAACTAACTAACTAAAACCATATTCTTAGTGAGTTTTATGTACATTTGGATGAATGCTAATGGGCACCGCCATCTTATGGGCACAGCATTATGACAAGGTTCATCACGAGATGGTCATGGGCAAAGAAATTACTTGGCGGTGGTTGTATAAGTTGTGGAGACTGGCTCGGACACAGACAGGCAGACACGTTCATGTCACCCAACACATGTTTATTTACAGTATTATACACAGTCTTATCATGCTCAGAGACCCCAAAGACCTGGCCACAACACAATGCCTTCTCTCTCTTCAGGCCGCCTCCTTGCCGTCCTCCCAACATCATCTTCCTTCCTCCCGACTCTTGTCAATGACTGGAGGGAGGCGGCCACTTTTATACACACCCGGATGTGCTCCAGGTGCTCCCCGGCAATCTTCCACTGGCACTCCCCAGTGTGGCGGAAGTGTCGGCTGTGTACCCGGAAGCACTCCGGGTGTCCCATCTTCTCTTCCCCCCAGCACTTCCGGGTGTGGCGGTAGCACTGGGGTCCAGGGTCCCCAAGGCATCAGGGCACCCCCTGGCAGTGGCCACAGGCTACTACAGGGTAGAGCTTCCAAACTCTGTACCCGTGGCCCCCAATACAACCAGGGTGGATGCCCCCTCGCGTTCTGGAGGAGGAATGAGCCCTCCTCCTGTCCTCCTGGGTGTCCCGGCCGGGCGTAAGCCCCGTCTGGGTGCCACAAAGTGTACTGCCCTGAATGAGAAAGGCAGCAACAGTTTTAGAAAACAACCAGGAGATAATACGTGAAAAAAGGGACAGGCAAATTTCACAACCAGAGAGTCCATAACATGATTGACAAAAAATACAAAAAGACAGAACCCTAAATCACAGTCAAACGTTGTTGTACAAGAAATGCTAACCAAAAAAACTCACACACTTACTACTGTCTTTTACTCTGAAAAAACGAATATATGTGAAGTGTTTGTCGTGAACTTTATACCCATGTCCCCCCGACATCACAGTTGCTCAGTTCATTTACACGATGACTATTGCTTTATAAAATGGCAGAGTACACAATCAACAAAATGGCCTCTAGAAAAACTATGGTAAAATAATTGAAAACTTTCTGGATGAAAACTAAGGTCAAACTTAGAATCCATTGGAATACAAGAACCTGCTAATATACATATATTTTTTTTAGGAAAGACACAAACAAATGAAATAAAATAACAAATTATAACACCAAATGGAGGCACGTGCAACCAAGAATGATTTAGAAATGTCACCAAAAGAAGGACAAAATTATTATTATTACTTGGCTGATGCCTTTATCCAAGGGAATTGGGAAACAATGGATTACATTCCTTTTCTTTTTCCAATCGGAAAACAAGCAGGTGAAATGACTTATCACACAGGAGCGGGATTTGATTTGATCTCACAACCTTAAGAGTTCAAGGTCTAAACCACTAGGCCCCATTAAGACTGTCAATAAATGTCCAGTAAACATAAAAAGATACCAAATAACGCCAAACATGTAAAAACAAGGACTCATCACAGTGGGTTTATAACCTCAGAAAAGACAAAAAAGAACAAATAAGAAATAATTTCTGGGTGTTAAGGACCTGAACCTCTGGATTAAATAGGCGCCCAAAGAAAAATCAGTTTTTGGGATCTTTTGTTTTACGTTTTTTTTGGCATACGATTTGAGTTTCTTTCTGTTGTTTAGCAATTCTCTCTTTTTTAAGTTCTTATCCTGCCGTTCAAAGACTTCGGTTTTGACCGGTGGTTGTATTTTTCCTCATTTCTACCACTCAGAAAGAAATATAAAACTATCGAGTAACTGTTGATTAAACTACCTTTAATTAATCAGCAGAATCATTTTGCACATAAGAAAGATGAACAAATATCATTTCTAAAAGGATTGGGCAAAGACGTGTCAGCAGTTAGGGAAGGATCAATTACATTAAATGTGCAGTGAACTTTCACCTCAGCCAAAATTCAAAAGTCAAAAAACAAGAATCAAAATTAGAAAAGCACCCCAACTATTATTATGTTGAGTTTATCAGTCACACCGAAAAGACAGGTATTATGATTGGTGTTTTTCATTACATTTTCATGGAATATCCTGAAATAATTTGAGCAAAGTACATATCTATAATTTCCTTTTCTACCTGAAGAATTCAATTCTGCCCTTTGTTTTTTGTTTAGAGGGGTTCCTGAATAAGATAAACAATTTTAAGTTTCTGCTCCAACGCCATTTTTTTAGTTATAGGTGCTGCCATTTTGAGACATTATTATTATTATTGGTTGCCATGGCAATCTACTCATAGGACTCCAGGAATGTGTGACATCATTGGTGTGATGGTTTAAAGGTCAGCCTGTGCGTTTACGGGAAATCAGAGATTAGGATAAAAACAATGTTGGTGTGTGATTCTTCCTACAAAACTTCTCCTAGTTAACAAACTTGCTTTTGTTGTTAAGGTCTTTGAGTTTAAATTAGAATTTTGAACTTGATTGCAAATCAGTTAGACATTGGTAACTGTCATGAAGTGGAGTCTTGAACAAGGCAAAATGAGTATGAGTCCTTCAAAAGTACTCCAAGTAGCAGGCCAGGACCTAGATTTAACCTGCCCAGAAGACGATCACCCAAACATAGCCAGGCCCCAAATACTATCTGCGGTCTACAGCTAGAGCAGACTTCAAAAATAGGGAGCTGGCAAAACAACATCAGATGTCTACAACTATCAAAAAAATCCCAAGGAGAGGATGGATAACCACCAACTCCTGGCTTGTGAAAAAGAGCAAAATGGAATCAAAAACAGAAAAATCCATGAAATTGCTCTGAAGAGCAAAAAGAGACACAAGGAATTGTCTAAAAGGCAATCCTATAACAAACAAGTCTGGAAAACACTATCCAAAACCAGAATTCACAAAAACATTAAATTCAATGAAAAGCAGCAATGCTCACAGAACTCCACAATAAAAGAAATGATCTTCGGCTGCTGAGCTTTCTCAGCTGACTTAAATAGTCAGGGGGCGGATTCAGAATTGGTGACATCAGGGTAGCCCCGCCCCCTGGGGCTCCTACTAGAAAGAACAAGGAATAGAGGTACATTTAAAAATACAGTACATAATAATATACATAATGGAAAATACATATAAATATGAAACATAATAACTTGAAAACAACATGAATAACAGTAAAATACATAAACACATGTTAATATGTAACAAGTTTGACCTTTTGACTGTGTCTCATCTCCTAATCCTTTTGATTAAAAAACTCTCCCTGTCTCCTTCTGATTCTGTACAACAGATCTTAAATCTGCTCAATGCGATCTGTGGTCTTACATACCATGACAGCCAGCATGTCTCAGGTCACACGGCATGTACAGCATGTGGCTACAAACTACACTGCATCATGGCGTCCATGAAAATAAACACACAAAATATTGACCTTCATGAAAAATGAGTTTACACATAATAGTATCAAAATCATAAAATGTGTTCAATAGTAAAAATTAATATAGATGTCAAACATGTCCCTGACAGCTTCCTTTTTATTGACTGGTGGTCTTGGTAATACGTGGTACAATTGTTGGGTCTCCTGCTATGAGGTCTGACGAAATGACAAGAAATTCCATCATGATGCTATTATTGCTGCACACAGAGAATAAATAAGGAAATGGGATAAATCTACAACCAGACATGTCAACAGCTGCTCTCCTGCAATATGAAATAATTACTGTACATATGATATGCGTATTAGTTAATGAGTGCTCACTTTTACAGTTTTGGTCCCAGTTTCAAAGGGTCAGATGAATTAACCACTACAGTATTCTTATCTCCAAGTGTCAGAGACATAAGCTTAAATAACATTTTACCGTATTTTCCCACTCTTCCCCTGGGAAGTTACTGTACATCATGTGACACAAATATCAGTTGTCCCAACATGCAGGCTGCCTTTCATCATTGCTTTCACCAATTTTCCAGACAGCGAAGATTCTCTGATGGTGGGCTTCTCACTATCTTGAAAACTTGTTAAGTGAGTTTTCAGTAAACATTTATGTACCTCTGAGACGTTCAAGAAACTGGATAAGGCTATTTTTCTTACAGCATTAATTTGATATAATGTATATTTTATACCTGTAATTATGATGTTAAATAAATAAATAAATACACTTACTTTTACAATGGAGAAAGGTTAAAAATAGTGTTTTTGAGGTGGGATGCAACTCCAACGGCCTTCAAATGCTTTTATCCAAATACAACTTTAACAATGGAGACAGAGAGACAGTTTAACAACCACGTGGTAATGTATTGTATTGTATTCTGTGTATTCTATTGTACTGACCCCCTTCTTTTTAACACCCACTGCACGCCCAACCTACCTGGAGAGGGGTCTCTTTTTGAACTGCCTTTCCCAAGGTTTCTTCCATTTTTTCCCTACAAAGGTTTTTTGGGAGTTTTTCCTTGTCTTCTTAGAGAGTCAAGGCTGGGGGGCTGTCAAGAGGCAGGGCCTGTTAAAGCCCATTGCGGCACATCTTGTGTGATTTTGGGCTATACAAAAATAAATTGTATTGTATTGTATTGTATTAAACTGAAGTGGTCCTTCTGATCCTAGGATTCTCATGAGGCTTGCGAGAAGTGGGACTATAGGCTGCCAGGATGTGGAAATATAACTCAGCGTTTCAAACTGTCATCAAGTTTATCTTCCATTTAAGACTGAGCTTGATCTTTTAAATTAGGATTTCACTTGCTTTAATTTTGGTCTCGTGTCGGTGGGCCAAAACTTACAGTAATATTGTTTGCAATGGTAGTGAGTTGTGGTGAGGACTGATCTTCCTGCTATTATAAGACATGCCCCTTCAGTCTCAGCTTTTATATCCAGGCTAAAGTCTTGCTACTTTAGTTTGGTATACCCTGACTAGAGCTGCTGATTAGCTAGCCATACTGCATTTTCTGTTTGTTAGTCCTTTGTGCTCAGAAATATAAGTAAAACAATATTTTTAAACTGTTACTAACCCTTCTCTACTCTGTTTCCCCTATCTATCTATGTATTATATAGTGCCGTTATCTATCTATCTATCTATCTTATATAGTGCCTTTTGTAAGCACTATCTATCTATCTATCTATCTATCTATCTATCTATCTATCTATCTATCTATCTATCTATCTATCTATCTATCTATCTATCTATCTATCTATCTATCTATCTATCTATCTATCTATTGTATAGTGCCTTTTATATCTATCTATCTATCTATTTTATATAGTGCCTTTCGTAAGCACTATCTATCTATCTGTCTATTATATTGTGCTTTTATCTATCTATCTATCTATCTATCTATCTATCTATCTATCTATCTATCTATCTATCTATCTATCTATCTATCTATCTATCTATTGTATAGTGCCTTTTATATCTATCTATCTATCTATTTTATATAGTGCCTTTCGTAAGCACTATCTATCTATCTGTCTATTATATTGTGCTTTTATCTATCTATCTATCTATCTATCTATCTATCTATCTATCTATCTATCTATCTATCTATCTATCTATCTATCTATCTATCTATCTATCTATCTATCTATCTATCCTATATAGTGCCTTTCATAAGCACTATTTATCTATCTATTTATCTAGTATATAGTGCCTTTTACATCTATCCATCTATTTATTGTAACAACCACCCAACCCAACACAGACAGACGCTAGAGGCACACTTATAAAAACAAAGACATTTTTCTTTTTCTTCACCACGTGGGAAATGCCTTCCCCGCTTCCCACAGGGACATCTCAGTCCCAGTAACACTAAAGCACACAATACAATAATATTTTCTCTTGCACTCCTTTCCGGCAAGATTAGTCTCTCTCCTCCCAACCCTGGCTCCCAGAGCAGTGGCTGCTGACTCCATTTATAGCCCACCCGGAAGTGCTCCATGTGTTTTATGACCCATTTCCGTCTGTACTTCCGGGTGTGGCGGAAGAACCGCCCAGATGGGCTCAGGAACCACTACAACACTCCATGGCGGCACCTCTGGTTCCCAACAGGGTAGTAGAGAACTCTATCTTCCATGGAGCCCTGCAGGAATCTGAGGCACCACTGCCACCCAGGGGGGCTGCCATCTAGCATCCAGGGGGAGGTATTTGTCAGTCCATGCTTGTTCCCCCGGACCATATAAAGAAGAGGCGTCCAGTCCCAGTTAGAGCCCCGGCCATTCACCACACTATCTATGTCCAGTACAGCCACACTTCACACATATCTAGTTTGGTCAAATTAGCTGAGCATACTATGTGATGCTGCGGTGGGCTGGCACCCTGCCCAGGGTTTGTTTCCTGCCTTGCGCCCTGTGTTGGCTGGGATTGGCTCCAGCAGACCCCCGTGACCCTGTGGTTGGGATATAGCAGGTTGGATAATGGATGGATGGATGGATACTCTGTAATGGCCTGGCATCCCGTCTAGAATTTCTCCCACAATTATCTCCACTAGGCTGTATCCCTGTACTCTTAAAACTTTACTGTAAAAATTCAATGGAAAATAGAGGGACTTCTAACCGCATATGCTCCAATGATAACGTTCTGGTAGAATTTTGAACACTCATACTTCACATGTATGTTTCCTACACCTAAATAGATGCATTTAAAAGTCAGATTTCTGATGTTTGAAGGGAGAGGGGGAAAAAAAAAGTGGCCGACATTCCTACAGCAAATGCACGGAAACCATTCCCCAGGTTGAGGGGCTCAATGTGGCTAACTACAAAGATTGCTTTATTGTGAAAGCTCCTGAGCTGCCTTGTTCTTACTAAAGTATACATGTACCAATTTGTTTCCTGAGCAAAATGTTCTGTGAACAGATTTGAATGTTAATGATGATTTGTAAGACAAGCAATATAGATTAAACCTCATTCTTAGCCAGCTACCCAGTGTAAAAGCTATCTACATGTACAATTAATGTAACATAATCTGTCTGTCAAAACCGCTTTACCCTAATTAAAGTGAACTTCAAAGGCCAGCTCCAACATTTGTCAACAGCCAGCGCAGCACTTAAGAAAACTAAAAAAATAAAGTAATAGTTATAAGAGGGCTTGTCTGACAACCAAGATCAAAAAGACACAAACTAAACCAAATTCCCTGCTTTGATAATGCAAACTGCTTGTTTTCTACAGATGACTGGGTTCAAGTCAACTTAAAAGTCTAATGATCTTTAAGGGAGGAAAAAAAAAGAGTCAAATGCCCTTTGCTGTCTCCTTGTCTTTCAACAGCGCTACAAATGGTCCATCTTGCGTTTTAAACCTGTGCAAATGCTAACTGCTTCAGAATAATGGCCGCTCTGTCAGGCAGATGCTGTTTGGGCTAATCTGATGAGCATCTGGGGTGATGACTAAAATATCAAAGTGCTGAAATTCTTTTTTCCCCCGGAGTTCCTGTGACAAAGGCTTTTGTGCTTTTAAGAGAGATAAGTAGTTTGGGAGTTCATTACACAAAATCGCTTTACCCAAGAAGTCAGCTGTTGTCAAGTAAAATCTACAACGCCGTATTAGAGGACAGCAGGTTCGTATTATTATTTAATATTGAGTGACGAAGCAGGAGGGAACAGCATAGTCTCCTCTTAAGTGTGAAATCATCGCAGGTAAAGTTTGAAATTTGCAAAATAATCTAGCACCCTGAGATGAAAGCACGCAAACGGCCTCCATCTATACATATAAAAGCTGGTGGGAAGCTGAAGTTTCGCGTGCTCATTCCTTGCAGTGTACTTACAAAAGTTAGGTATGTTTCATGTCCTATTGCAACACCCAAGGGGGGGAAACGGGTGTACCCCCTAAACTGTATACAGTCAAAGTAAAACGTATGTGAACCCCTAGGAATTCTCTATATTTATGTCTAATTCCCATATAAAACATGGTTGTATTTTCATGTCAGTAACAATTATGAACAAACAAAATCTCCTATAACTAAAGATACACAGATTTTCAGAGAATTTTTGACCATATTGAACACAGTAATCCCTCGCTATATCGCGCTTCGACTATTCACTCTATCGTGGATTTTATATGTAAGCATATCTAAATATATAACGCGGATTTTTCGCTGCTTCGCGGGTTTCTGCGGACAATGGATTTTTTACTTCTGGTACACGCTTCCTCAGTTGGTTTGCCCAGTTGATTTCATACAAGGGACGCTATTGGCGGATGGCTGAGAAGCTACCCAATCAGAGCACGCAATTAAGTTCCTGTGTGCTGATTGGCTCAGCGACGGAGCACAGAATTTGATTCCGCTGCGTTAACCAGGAAGTCTTGTCTCGCTCATTCAGCATCAACGTGCTCGTGCTACTGCTTCAGGGGCCGTGCCCAAGCGCCAACAGAAGATGCTAACGATTGCCGAAAAGGTTAAAGTTTTGGATATTTTGAAGGAAGGGAACAGCTACACCGCTGCAGGATGCCATTACGGCATCAATGAGTCCACGATTCTTTTTATTTAAAAAGGGGGAAAAGAATATAAGATCTATGGCCGCAGTGTCCTAGAACCAGGGCGCAAAACGAGTTGTAAGTGGACGTAATAAGGCGGTAGTCCGGATGGAATCTGCTTTAGGGATTTGGATTGAAGAGTGCTGGAAGAAGAACAACGGCGGTGCTACACAGTCGCCTGAAGAGGCTCCTTTAGAAGAGCTGTAACGCTATCCTTTGTTGTGCAGTAAAATTAAACTCATCGTTATCAGACAAGTCATCGTGTCATTGTTGGTGAGTAACCATAATTAATTATTTACGTACAGTACTTATTACATGTACATAGTTTAGTGTCACTGTACACACATTTTACTGTATACAATTTTTCTTGCATTGTACGTATTAATTGCTGGTGGCCTGTCTGTCGTAATGGCTGTAACATATGTGATATTGGAGACGCTCGATATCTTTAAAATAATATTTAGGTTTTACTGTATATAAACTGTGTGTTTACATACATAATTTCAACAAATCTTACCTAATATCTAAGAGAATACAAAGGGTTTATGCTGAATAACTGTGCGGGAAATGTTTATAATAGTGTGGGAGAGTTTATAAGGGCTTAAAATATATAAAAATAACCACATGAACATATGGTTTTTACTTTGCGGATTTTCACCTTTTGCAGGGGGTTCTGGAACGCAACCCCCGCGATCGAGGAGGGATTACTGTAAATCATTCAAACTGTGAAACCGAAGGTTGGAAAAAGTAAGTGAACCCTAAGCTAATGACTTTTTAAAAAGCTCATTGCAGTCAGAGTTTAGCACAACTGGAGTCCATTTAATGAAACAAGTTCAGAGGTGTGGTGGCCCTACAATGACTTTGATTGATCACAAACACTATAAAGTTTGAGTTTGAGCTTTTGACAAGAAGCATATCCAGATGGGAATCACGCCTCACACAAAAGAGCTGTCTGAAGAGCTACAATCGAGAATTGTTCATCTACATAAGGCTGGAAAGAGTTACAAAATCATCTCAAAAGATTTTAGATATTCATCAGTCTACTGTTAGGCAAGTTGTCTATAAATGGAGACAATGTGGTATTGTGGCTACTCTGCCTAGAAGTGGGCACCCTGCCCAAGAGCAAAACGCAAAATCAGCAATGAGATAAAGAAGAACCCCAGAGTGACAGCAAATCACTTGAAGAAATCTTTAAAACTGGCTAACATCTCTGTTCATGAGTCAATTATACACAAAACATTGAACAAGAAAGGAGTCCATGGCAGGACACCAAGAAGGAAGCCACTGCTATCAAAAAAGAACATTGCTGAACACCTGACGTTTGCAAAAGAGCACTTGGACACTTCACAACGGTACTGAGAAAATGTTTTGTGGAGTGATGAAACCAAAATTGAACTATTTGGGAGAAACAAGCAGAACTTCATTTGGCGTAAAAAGGGCACTACATATCAACATCAAAACATCATCCCTACAGTAAAGTATGGTGGACGGAACATCATGATTTGGGCCTGCTTTGCTGCATCAGGGCCTGGACAGCTTGCCATCATTGAGGAGAAAACGAATTCACAAGTTTATCAACAAATTCTCCAGGATAATATGAGGGTGTCTGTCCATCAACTAAAGCTCAGAAGAGGCTGAGTGAATCAACAGGACAATGAGCCCAAACATCGCAGCAAATCTACAGCACAATGGCTTCAGAAGAACAAACTCCACCTTTTACAATTATTTGTGTGTCGTTGGCTTAAACTCATTGTGTAGATCAGTACCTGTGACTTAGATGAAGATCAGATCAGTTTTTATGAGCACGTCATGCAGTAAATCATCTTGCCTGAAGAAGGGGCCTGAGTTGCCTCGAAAGCTTGCATATTGTAATCTTTTTAGTTAGCCAATAAAAGGTGTCATTTTGCTTGGCTTTTCTCTACATTCATAATGGCTAACACGGTACAACACCCTAGTACTACATACAGTAAACCAGATAATTCCCAAGGGTTCACATACTTTTTACTTTGACTGTATATAGATAGGGGAAACCCCTCCTCACTATTTCTGAGACTTCCAATATACATAAGAAGCCCAAATTTCCCATGCTCATCTTTTACACTGTACTTACAAACGTTAAGTATGTTTCATTTCGTGCTGTGCCCCATAACAAACTTTCAAAAATAACGTTTTCATTTTGGCAGTTCTCACCATTATGCCGTAAGGAACTTTCGGAACTGACCTCTCCTTTTGGCGGTTTCATTCCTTATTCCCGTTAAGAGACAATTTATTTCACGGCAGAGATGCACAAGGGCTGCCCCTGGTGCCCCTTCCTTTTTCCGCAGCCCGCGCACCTACCACATGGTTGGCTCCCTGCCTATATACATTAACGACATCCCACTCGCTTCCTTACTTTCCTCAGCTGTTCGTCGTGCTCACTGCTCCCTTCTTCTTTAGTCCACCACTTCAAGTCTGTTATTGTTCACCTTGCTTCACATCTTCCTGCTGGTGACTCCTGCCTTTTCATTTACTTTCTTCACACACTTAATCCTCCGGGCATGCCTCCACATACTCTACTTTTGAAGGGTGGCGCACCAATTATGTTACTACGAAACTTACAACCACCAAAACTTTGTAACGGCACCAGGCTTTAGGTCAAATCTCTGCACAAGAACCTCATTGAGGCAACTGTCTTCACTGGCACTGGCTCAGGGGAGACTGGATTTATTCCTCGCATCCCTCTCATACCCTCTGACCTCCCATTCCAATTCAAACGCCTCCAATTTCCAGTAAGGGTCTGCTTCGCTATGACAATAAATAAGTCACTGAGCCAGACTCTAAAAAAGGTCGGCATTGTCTTGACACAAGATGGCTTCTCACATGGCCAACTGTACGTTGCATGCTCAAGAGTGAGCTCAGCAGACAGCTTGGTCATTTTACAGCCCGAGGGCAGAACTGCAAACGTCGTTTACAAAGAGATCCTAAAAATGTGCATTTCTCATACACAACATTTACAATCATAAATTAAACTCTTTACAATCATCAGATTCACCGTAAATACTAAAATAAGCTTATGACAATTACATTGACAATCAGGTTACGTTATTTTTAAAATGTTTCCTTTTCTTTTTCCTAACTTCTTTAACAGACTACTTCTCCACTGCGAAGCGCGCGTATTTTGCTAGTCATTTTATAAAGTGACTTTCTATACGGAAAATCAGTGTACTTTATTTATGATATAGTTGATAAGATCCTTAAGTCACTTACGATAATAATAATACATTTTATTTATATGGTGCCTTACCCATAATCAAGGCACTTGAACACATAAAGCTACAAGCTGGGATTCAGAAAGGAACATTCTGGATAAATGTGCCAGTCTTAAGGCACTGTGCCACACTGTGATTTGAAGAGTTGCTATAAGAAGTATTCACATCCATGGAAGTTTATTTAATTTGGATTTAATTTGGCTTTTCTGACACTAATCTACAGGTAGCACAACTAGTAGAATTATATTAGAATGGTGAGGATGTGAATTCATAACCTTGTCAGTTGTAGCCCAATACCACACTATAATATCATGTCTTACTTTATTTAGTGCCTTTCTACGGTATGAAAGCACATTGCAAAGCACTTTAAAGCTCACAAACATGTTACAGTTGTGAAGAACATAACTTGATATCTGGTGTGTTTCTAAGCACCTGTGCCAATCTACCATTTGAAGCTTTACTGTATGTAGAGAAAAGCCAAGCAAAATGACACCTTTTATTGGTTAACTAAAAAGATTACAATATGCAAGCTTTCAAGGCAACTCAGGCCTTTCTTCAGGCAAGATGTAATACCTGTAATAATATGTAATAAAAGCTTTACTGTATATACCCCCTTTCTAAAGAAAGCAACATTGCAAGGCACTTTTAGAAGCACAAACCTGTACTAGAATTCTGACTGATTGGAATCACGTCCTTGGAAGTTGCAGTCCAACGCTTAAGCCCCTAGGCTCAGAGCCGGTCAATCCATTAGGCGACATGGGCAGCTGCCTAGGGAGCTGTCATCTGAGGGGCACCATTTATGAAAGGTAAGAGGCACCAGTGGGGAAATCCCCTCACCCTGGGGCATAGAAATATGATAACGATGTCCGTGGTCAGTACTCAAAGAGCTGCCATTTGTGTTTCTGAAGAAGCATGTGCTCCAGACACCGAGGGGGGACTATCGCCCCCCCAACACCAACATCCCCACCGTTATCAAACTATAATGATAATAAGTGTCCGGCATTAAAGACAGTAAACCTGAGCAGGAAATTGATGTCAATTTTATGATTTTTCTGAATGGGTGCTATTTATGAAAGTAAAAATGCGCATGCTCCGAACAACAAGGGGCGCATGCTCCTTAAAGTCTGCAGTATATCTGTTACCATCAATGTGTGAAATTAGGCTTTGTGTCGAATGCCTAGGAAATCTATTGAATGCTGAAAATGGGATGTCAAAGTATGAAACGATTAAAATTTCAAACATTTCCAAGGCATTTCTATGCAATGCCAAATGGTAATCTGGCAAGTCATTACATATAATGCCAAGGGAAAGTGTATACCGTATATACTGTACTTGCGTTTAAGTTCTCCCGTGGATAAGTTAGGGCTTGATTTTATAATTTTTTTTAATAATATCCGGTCGTTTAAGTCGAATGTGGAAAACTCACGCTATTGGTCCAAGAGATTATGATATGCTAACACCCATCTGAGAGAGTAACTACGGAGCCCACTGCCTTTTTTTTCTATGTAGGCTATTGTGCCCACATGACCACCCGAACTACTCCAAAGCGACGTTTGCACTATTTTGTGTTTTTTGTATCTCACACCCTCATACACCTTTATCGTAACAGCATTCCTTATTTACAATGGAGCGTTTGATCAGTAGAAAATATGAAGCTGGTTTTAAATTAAAAGTCGTTGAAGTGGCGAAAGAAATTGGTAACTGTGTCGATGTGTCTGAGAAACTGGTATGAGATTGGAGGAGACAAGAAGATGTTAAAAAAAAAAATTAAGTGTCGTATTTTTGAACTGGCGTATAAATCGGAGTCTTATTTTATGATCGATTTTTCGTGTTTCAAGACCCGACTTATACGTGAGTATATACGATACTGTAGCTTATTAAAGTAGCACAGACATTTCATGCTTTGCCTAAAAAGTCACATATTCTATAGAGTGCCTAAGCATTCTGAACAATACCTGCTTTTCACACATTGCTGGTAATGTAAGCACTAAATGGTGCCATTTGTGCTATTGAAAGGGTGCCCTCTCTGGACACCGAGGGGGAACTCCCCCCACAGGTCATAATACCAACAACCCGCTATGGACAATAGGGGTAGACGTCCGTCAACCCCACCTAGAGCTCCAAATGGTCTTCATCCTGCACTGCCTAGGCTACAGTACGGTTTAAAGCTTTCCTCTATGTAGTGGGCAACAACATTCAATTTCAAAAATAGCATTTGCCGATGACTATCTAAGGTGAATCCATTCACCCGGAGCTGAAAAGTTGCCATGGAGGAAAGATAAGCTGAATGCTAATGCAGTATAACCAAAATTCAGTCTGTCTGAGTCAAAGAGTGATAGGGCCTTTTACCAATTAATATTTTTGTAATCAAAGATGCATACCAATGTGATGAAGGTCATATGTGTCATGTGTCAGGAACCATAAAAGTGTGCAACCATGTCACAAAATGTTTGCAAATATACAAAATAATGGTAAAAAGCACACAATACAAATTTAAAAATAAAACCACGCCGAACAGCTGTGGAGAGCTACAATCTACCCTGGCAAAATTTGAGAATCGCTCTGGATGGGACCTCTGGCTACTGCAGGGCACACTCAGACATACAGCCAGGTTTGAGCTGCCAATTAGGGGGCATCTCAGACCCCAAACTCCAGACACAACTACACTCCACAAAAGTCCGAAGTTGAAAATGAAATGTTTTATTATAGCGACTGACCATTATGGATACCAGGTGCCCACCACACATAAAGCCTCATTTGTTTAATGTCTGTCATCATTTCTCAGAAAGAGATCAGCACATGGAAAAAAAGAAACAAAACACGTCATTATGTAAACACATTCTGTATGATTGCACACAGCGCTTAAAGCGATAACAAATAAATGGCAGTATGCTGTCTTCTTTGCTGTTTAAATCTAACACAAGTTCCTAAATTAAGGTGTTTTGGTGTTTTATACGTGCTGTTGTAAATTTATTGTGATGACGTTTGCGCCACTACAAAACTGTTAAAACTAGTACATTTTGGATATTTTTTAATTATTTATCGGGACACATAATCAGAACTACCCCTGTTACGTCTATCAGGGCCATCTTAACGTATGGGCACAACACAACGCTCTGGGGGCCTTAGGAGTATAGGGGTCCATGATGTTTCTGATGCCTATGTATGTTTCTGTTCTGCTACCAAAACAGGGGCCTCAGCTCACTACTTTGCCCAGGGGCCTATGATGCTGGTACAACCACCTTGCATCTGATTACCCTAGGAAATTATAGTGTCAGTGAAATAGTTAATCATTATAATCTTCAGATAATGGAGGTTTGAAGTCATTTCATTGTAAATTTAATCCAGAGTTTAACTACTCTTTGTACAATGACTTACAAGCCACGGAGTCTTTATTCATACAGTATATGATAATGTTTTGTATTCCTTGCTGGCATCTTATACTTCTATGGTTAGGAAGATCATTTAACTTTTACGAGTTAAAGTATCGGGAGGAGTGAGGTGCTGATGTACTGCTTCTCTTCTGCCTGCACTCAAGTCAATCTCAGGGAGCATCCCACATGAACTAGCAATCAGCCAGTGGCAGCCACTTCCTTTCTGCGCCTGCTTTCAGCTGGTGCTTCATTAACCTGTACTGGGGATCTGTTTGCAGTCAGTAGCAGCAATCGGAGGTCACAAACAACAAAATATACAAAATATATAAGTTAGTGTAACTTCTGTCAAAATAAAGTTGATACAGTAAACTAATTTGTAGCTGAAGCCGCAGAGAATTCTTCATTTTAAGATGGATGAATGATGCTTTTCATTGGGAGATTTAGATTTAACGTGTACAGCGTTATCTGTTTGAGATATCTCAACGAAAATGGAACTGTCTCAACAAATATCTTTGAAGAACAAACAAGCCACATTTCAACAAAATTGTTCCAGTATATCTTTCAGACAGAAAGATGGACAAACGGACAGCTAGACCCCAACGTTATCCAGCTGCAAAGCCGTAGAGCCATACATCACACAGTTTTTTGGCAGAAGTCACTGAATATAATGGGCAGCAGTATCATGGCAGAAGTGACGTTACCTCATGTCTGTACTACACGCTAACCACACAACACCCTAACATTAACAACGCTAACCCCTAACCTTAAGGTCCCCTAATTTTATGCTGCATTCCATTTACCTCGGAAGTCAGAAGTTGTAGCTAGGAATGGCGTCACACCTGAGTTGACTGCTTTCCAGTTAAACATTTGGAAAACAAATATGGAGGCTTCCAGGAAAACCTTTGTTGTGCCTGCTCCATCGGAGTAAAAAGCAGTTAATAATAATAATAATAATTCTTTGCATTTATATAGCGCTATTTCTCACTACTCAAAGCGCTCAGGCATTGCAGGTTAAGGGCCTTGCTCAAGGGCCCAACAGAGCAGAGTCCCTATTGGCATTTACGGGATTCGAACTGGCAACCTTCTGACTGCCAGTGCAGATCCCTAGCTTTGGATCCCAGTTGATAACAACACATTAGGTGACATTTTATGTATCCAAACACTTCAGCAACATGTCCACAGATAGGCGTTGGACAGTAGTATGTGCACAACTGATTTAATGAGTCACAAATAGACAGAAGTACTATTAAACAGTATATTACAGCTTTTGGTAAGGTTTGTGGTGTACATTGCCATTTTGGATTGATGTCCTACTCTGAAGTCATACAAATTTGGGCTAGACAGACAAATCCTGATTTTTCGAGTTGGAAATCTGACTTAATTAGGTTAGTGGAGAACGCTCCCCAATGGGGAAATGTGCTGGCACACAGATTTGAGCATTCATTTAAATCTTCATCAATTCTTAATAGGTGTTCAAGTTGAAAATTCTGACTAGAAACTAGGAAATTCTGACTTCCCACTTCAAATGGAATGCAGCGTTACTTCCACCAAGAAGCTGCTTGCTCTGTGGCTCTGCTAGGTGGAGGCTTCTTAGACAGACAGACATGTGCTATCGAAATAGGATATGTGCTTTGTGCATTATACACAAACGCACCTAAAAATTTGCTTCATTTCTTTCCTTAAATGGCACCCAAAGAGAAATGAAATGTGAAGTGAGTGAGCCAACAGAAGACCAACTAAGTCAGGGCCTCAAACTCCAACCAATTGTTTAATTAGGCAACGAGTCCATCCATCCATCCATTCTCTTCTGCTTATCCGAGGTCGGGTCGCAGGGGCAGCAGCTTGAGCAGAGATGCCCAGACTTCCCTGTCCCCGGCCACTTCTTC
Organism: Erpetoichthys calabaricus; assembly: GCF_900747795.2. Taxonomy (NCBI): domain Eukaryota; kingdom Metazoa; phylum Chordata; class Cladistia; order Polypteriformes; family Polypteridae; genus Erpetoichthys; species Erpetoichthys calabaricus. The sequence goes on along the minus strand of NC_041406.2, from coordinate 19,187,421 downwards.
TAGCTCTTCCGGGGGAATCCCAAGGCGTTCCCAGGCCAGCCGAGAGACATAGTCCCTCCAGCGTGTCCTGGGTCTTCCCCGGGGCCTCCTCCCGGTTAGACGTGCCCGGAACACCTCACCAGGGAGGCGTCCAGGAGGCATCCTGATCAGATGCCCGAGCCACCTCATCTGACTCCTCTCGATGCGGAGGAGCAGCGGCTCTACTCTGAGCCCCTCCCAGATGACTGAGCTTCTCACCCTATCTTTAAGGGAGAGCCCAGACACCCTGCGGAGGAAACTCATTTCAGCCGCTTGTATTCGCGATCTCGTTCTTTCGGTCACTATCCATAGCTCATGACCATAGGTGAAGGTAGGAACATAGATCGACTGGTAAATTGAGAGCTTCGCCTTGCGGCTCAGCTCCTTTTTCACCACGACAGACCGATGCAGAGCCCGCATTACTGCGGATGCCGCACCGATCCGCCTGTCGATCTCACGCTCCATTCTTCCCTCACTCGTGAACAAGATCCCGAGATACTTGAACTCCTCCACTTGGGGCAGGATCTTGCTACCAACCGTGAGAGGGCACTCCACCCTTTTCCAGCTGAGGACCATGGTCTCGGATTTGGAGGTGCTGATTTCCATCCCAGCCGCTTCACACTCAGCTGCGAACCGATCCAGAGAGAGCTGAAGATCACAGCCTGATGAAGCAAACAGGACAACATCATCTGCAAAAAGCAGTGACCCAATCCTTAGTCCACCAAACTGGACCCCTTCAATGCCCTGGCTGCGCCTAGAAATTCTGTCCATAAAAGTTATGAACAGAATTGGTGACAAAGGGCAGCCCTGGCGGAGTCCAACTCTCACTGGAAACGGGTTCGACTTACTGCTGGAAATGCGGACCAAGCTCTGGCACCGGTTGAACAGGGACTGAACAGCCCTTATCAGGGGGTCCGGTACCCCATACTCTCGGAGTACCCCCCACAGGAATCCCCGAGGGACACGGTTGAATGCCTTTTGCAAGTCCACAAAACACATGTAGACTGGTTGGGCAAACTCCCATGCACCCTCCAGGACCCTGCTAAGGGTGTAGAGCTGGTCCACTGTTCTGCGACCAGGACGAAAACCACACTGTTCCTCCTGAATCCGAGGCTCGACTATCTGATGGACCCTCCTCTCCAGAACCCCCGAATAGACTTTTCCAGGGAGGCTGAGGAGTGTGATCCCTCTGTAGTTGGAACACACCCTCCGATCCCCCTTCTTAAAGAGGGGGACCACCACCCACAGGTACCTCAGGCACTGAGTCTTGTCGTTAATTAAACTCGTTCTTTAATTCCATGGCTTGTTGCTGCTCTCATTGTGCAATAGCAAACATTTCTAAAATTGTTGATTTTCTCTTTTCTAAGAGCTCTGGTCAAATATTTTGGGGACCTGAGCAGATCCACATTCCTGAGACCTTCGTCTTTCTTTATTTTACGATATTGTATGATGGTCACAGTTTGCTCTTCATGCTTTAGTTCATTTTGTATCTCATTATTGTTTGGCTGCTAATTAAGGAAAAAGAAACAATTAAGGGGTCTGAGTCTTCAAGAACAAGTCAATTAAAATGAATTCAAAAGAAGTTAATTAGTAGCAAACACAGGTCACTAATTAAGAAAAGGGTTAGAATGGAAACCTGCAGCCACTGGGGCCCTCCAGGACTGGAGTTGGGGACCCCTGAATTAGATCATTATTATCAATTATTATCACTGACTGCAAATCTGGTTGGAACAAAAACCTGAAGCCATGTTGAGTCACCCAGGTCCGAGAATGGCAACCCCTGCTTCACAGTCTTTCTGTTTGTTTAGATAGATAGATAGATAGATAGATAGATAGATAGATAGATAGATAGATAGATAGATAGATAGATAGATAGATAGATAGATAGATAGATAGATAGATAGATAGATACTTTATTAATCCCAATGGGAAATTCACATTCTCCAGCAGCAGCATACTGATACAATAAACAATATTAAATTAAAGATTGATAATAATGCAGGTAAAAAACAGACAATTACTTTGTATAATGTTAAATGTTAACGTTTACCCCCCCAGGTGGAATTGAAGAGTCGCATAGTTTGGGGGAGGAACGATCTCCTCATCACACCCTATAAAAATGTGCAGTGTTTCTAGTGTCTTCATATAGATTATTTTTTCAGTAATATTAACATCAAGCATGCATGAAAAAAGAAAGAATTACATTCTTATTTTCACAGCTCACTAAACCACCCCGCAATGGAGACAGGCATTGCAATTTGAAGACGCCTCGTGCCAAAGACTCCTAAAGAACAACATTTGCTCCTTTATGTCAAACTGTAATCTTTGAGTTGTAAAGATGTTCAGTGTAATGCAAAGACTATTGAAGATTAAAAGGAAAGTTACATGTTATTTGAACCTAAGATCAAGGTAATGCACTCATTGATGTTTAAAATGAAGCCAGCAGTTCAGGCCTGGATTTAATTTCATTTCTGAACCCAGGATTGAGTCTATAGATTTATTACTATATACTGCATAACATATTTTTTTGCCAGTGATAAATATTACTCTAGTAATGTTAAGAATTACTGCTGGAGTCCTGAAAGGGGGGCTTTTCCTATGCCACACAATACCACATGCACAAACCCTGACATGATCAAGGTCTCTGCTGTCATTATCCTTGTCTGAAATTTACAACCACTTTCGAAAGTTGCTGTTTTCATTCTGTGACTGAGAAAGCAAACCTTTGGAGGCATTTTTTATGTAATATCACATAAAGGAGGCAAGAGGTTCCATGATCTAGAAAGCTGAAGTCACCACAGAGCAGAATGATAACCTTTGCCAGTTCACTGCCATTTACCACTGGATGACTGATGTTTCATTTCCTGGTTGTGATGACATGATGGCTGGACGGGGGAGTCGGCCTTACAGGCCCGTTTTGCTCCTCCAGTATTCCAGGTGGCAGCATCCCTCTCCTGGGACTCCTATGTGCGCACCCACAAGGCTACCAGGGAGTTGTAGCTACAATAGGCGGCCCTGCGGGGTTCCTTGGGTGTCCCCGGGTAGAGCTGCTGGGAAAGGACTTTATTTAAGGAGGTTCTGCTTGACCCCAGAAGTGCATCCTGGGTGCAATGTTCTGGCTCTGGAAATACTCTCAGGTTGCTTCAACCAGGTGAATTTTTCGGTCACTGATAGGAGGAAAAGAAAAAGATGGGCTGGCATCCCAGCACAGATGAAGGATTAGGTACCTGGCCAGGACGCCCCAATAATGGATGGGTGTCCCAAAGTGGGTTGGTGGGTGTTTTCTGTCCTGGTTGGATGAACAGAGAGAGTCTGCCTTACAGGTGTCATAGATGGCTGGGGCCCTTGCCCGGCTGGGACACCTCTGCTATGGAGGGACCGGGGGAGCCAGTGTGGACAGAACACTACCTCCCCAGAAAACAATAGATGGCAGCCGTATCTCGGACTCCTGCAGGGCTTCATGGGAGATGGAGTCTGATACAGCCCTGTTGGGATCCGGGGGCGCTGCAGCTGTTCCTGAGCCCGTTTGGGCAGTTATTCCATCACAACGAACACCTGAAGCACTTCTGGGGGCCTTATATAAGGGACTAGTGGACAGTACTCGAGGAGCCAGAGTCGGGTGGAATGTGGACGAAGCTTGCCAAGGAGGAGCAGCAGCAAAGGAGTAAAAGAGAAGAAGAATTATAAGTATTGTGTGCTTTTGTGTTTGTGGGACTGAGTTGTGTCTGTGGGAAACAGGGAAGGCGTTTCCCACCTGGTTATTTTATAAGTGTGCCTCTAGCGTCTGTCTGTGTCGGGTTGGGTGGCTGGCATGCCCCCTAGAGTGGTTACAAGGTCTGTTTGCTCACCCAATATGTGCCAGCATCCCTCAGCTGGGACTTGTGTGCAAGGCTGCCAGGGAGTTGTAGCTGCAATAGGTGGCCCTGGGGGGTTCTTTGGGTGCCGCTGGGCAGAGCTGCTGGTAAAAGACTTTATTTAAGGAGGTTCCACCTGACCCAAAAGTGCTTCCCGGGTGCAATGTTGTGGCACCTGAAATACCCTGAGTCGCCTCATCCAGGTGAGTTGGAGTCACGAGAGGAGAAGGACAACACTCAACTGGAAAGGATAGGAGGAAAAGGAGAAGAGGAGAAAGAAATAAAGAAAGAAAGAGCAGGAGAACTGTTTATTGTAAAGAAGTCTGTGAGAAGGTATTTTGTTTAATTAAAATGGTTTATTTGAACCTGGTGATGAAGTAACATCTGGGGTTTGGGGCTTTGTTACACCCCATACAGATCACACTATCTATATTACAAAATAAAAAATAAAAATCTTGCACCAATTTAGATAATCAGCCTTATGTAACAGGACTTTAATAAATTCTTTTTTTAGTCTTAATAGAATGTGAAATCTATTGCCACATTCACACTACAGTTTAAATGGTCTCTTTTCTAGTTTTTGGCTTAAATGTGTGCACAGATATTTCTCCTGAAAGAGCACTGCATGTACCAAATTAGTAATAACAAATTGGTCTGATAAATGTGAAAAACTAATAAGGTTACCAAAATTAAATAAAATGAAACTTTAAGTAGCCCGTCTGGCACCAACAATCATGACGCAGTCAAAATCACAGACATCACATTTTTTTTCCCTCATTCTGGTGTTTGATGTGAACATTACCTGAAGCTCCAGACCCGTATCGACATGATTTTATGCACTACCTGGCTGTCACATTATTAGATCATTGTGTGGATAAGCAGCCATACAGGTGTTTCTAATACTTTGCTCATTGAAAATTTGCCTGACCAGGAATATAATCAGAAAAGGCATCATAATTTTATGAAACTTAAAGATGACAACAATGTGATGATGTCATTGAAAAATTTCTAATTTGCTGTTGTGCTGCATGAGCCATGACTAAGAATGCCACCAAGTGATGTCATGAGCGCTATATATGTATTAAAGAAATCGTGCACGGACAAACTGTTGATCCTCTCGTGATTAGTCTCCAACGGTATGGCGCTGCGAGCAGGGTCCCAAATGGGGGCTACTCTGAGGTATTCTAGAGGGGGTACAGTCCGTCAAATAAAGTAAAAGAGAAGGCGAGATGAATGGGTGATAGATAGATAGATAGATAGATAGATAGATAGATAGATAGATAGATAGATAGATAGATAGATAGATAGATAGATACTTTATTAATCCCAAGGGGATGATAGAATGCCAAAGCATATTATTTTTCTGAATACTTGCAGAAGGTAAGTCTGTCATAAGTCAACAGTTGAAGAAATGTCCTGCTAGTAGTCCGAGCCAAACAGGACCAAAGGTAAAAGTCCGACTCAATAGAAGGAAGGCAGATGTTGAAAAAAGAGGTTGTTTTTACTTACAAAACTGTTCTGTTAAAAGTATCCACAGTTATTGAAGTGAGAATATTTACAGTAGTAAATATTTGAAACACAATTAAAGTTCAGTCCTAAAAACACACAATAAAAAATTTGCAAAAACACAAATACAAATGAAAAGATAATCCAAACTGTGTCACAAACTAAAACACAGCACAAGAAAAATGCTGTAAATCCTTCAGGCTTATACTCTGTGTGGCATACGGTCGGAGCCCTTGCCTGACTGGGACGCCTCTATGCTGGAAGGACCCAGGGGAGGGAGCGTATCCACAGCATTACCTCCCCAGAGAGCTAGGTGGCAGCCAATAAGGGCACCTATGGCAAGCTTGCCATAGGCACCCCCCCCCCCCCCACCCCATCCCAAGGGCTACATGGGAATTTGATACAGCCCTGTTGGGATCTGTGGGTGCCGCAGCTGCTGCTGAGCCCTTATGCCAGCTCCTTTGCCACACCTGGAAGTGGGTCAACAAGCACCTGGAACACATCCGGGTGCAGTATAAAAAGAGCCAGCAGCCACTAACTTGGGGAGCCAGAGTTGGGAGGAGGTAGACAAAGAGGAAGAGGAAGAAGAAAAAAGATTTGGGTTCTGTTGTGCTTGAGCTTTTGCTGCAATGAACTGTGCTGTACTTGTGAGAAATGGGGGAAGGCGTTTCCCACAAGGAAAGGAAAAAAAAAGTAAACCTGTGTGCTTGTACTTGTGTCTCTGTGTCTGTCTGTGTCGGGTTTGGGCGGCAGGAGCACCCTGTGCAGGCCGCACCTGCTAAATTACGAAAGGAATAGTTATATATCATGAGCCCTTCTACAAAAAGATAAAATGTCTTTACATCGGAATACAGAAACAGAACAGAATTAGAAGACTTCTGGGGAAATAAAACCAGGAGCCTAATTTGGCTCATAGGGATAATCTAACGCCCTCTTAGCACTAATTGCTGAGCCACCAAACTACCCTTCCTTTGACACACTCCTGGCCTTATAAACGCCCTGTATTCCAGTCGATCAGCCATTGACTTAACAAAGGAAAAGCCCTTTCCTGTCCACATATCCAACCTCGATGTTCAAGTGCAACCATGTGGGAAATGCACGTAACTCTTTAAACTTCATGCAGTACTTCGGCTTTTATCAAAATACCAAAAAGAGACACAAATACCTAATAATAAATTAACTAACTTGAGAAGATGAAAAATGCCATGAGCCTGGGAAAGGCACTATATAAATAAAATGTACTTTTATTATTTTATTAAACAAATCCAACACTATATGGCAGACAGAAATACTCAGCACTCCAATCCCTGTGAGCCCTGCCGTCTCCATGCCTACGTTTGACCGCAGCGCTACATTTAAATTAAGCCTGTCACACATGCGCACACACACGTGAGAAGCTTCGCAAAATGGAAAAGATGGACTCACAAAGACTTCCTGGAAGTCTTTCACTGCAAATACAAGTTTAATATTTCATTTCTTACAAAAGGGCTGCACCAACTTGTGTTTCTTTAAACTAAAGGCATTTCAACAAAATTAATCCACCTTGTGTAATATGGAAAGACAGACAGGCCCAGTGTTATTCAACAGAACAGCCACAAAGCCATATGTCACCGCAGGTTGGATATGACACCACGAGTTTTGGGCCGCAGTTTCTTGGCAAAAGCCACTGAATACAATGAAGAGAAGTTTCATGGCAGAAGTGACATTACCTGACACGTTGAGATTTAGCGAAGCCCTCAGCATCACAAAGACAACCAGAGAAAGACCCAAGATAAACTGGATGGACAACTTGAGAAACGACAGTGCTGCAGTCCATGTCGCCGGTGGTCAGTGTTAACAGAAGACCAATAACTGACCCAAATGGCTTCACATCATCTCATCTACACCTTCCAAAAGGAAGAAACAGGACACTTTATTATTATTATTATTTAAAAACTAGATGGGGGCAGGCCCCCCTGGCACCGTTGGCGCACGTCCCCCAGTTGTGGTCAGTCTGCCACTCGCGTTGTAAAGAAGGGGGGCTGAACGCACACCAAGGAGACGTGGTCGCTCCTCCGAAACCCTGTCTTAAACGGTGATACAATGGGAAACAAATACAGTTTATTTTACCTCCTCTTTGCTCGATCAGCTGCTGGATTGATGCTGCTGCCATGCCGTGCCATGCCATGCCATGTGATCTGCATCTCATGAAGCACTTTGAACATTTAAAAGCCTCTACAGCAGCTGTCCTACTCTTTGTCTTTTATTTCCAGCCCCAGGCGTGGTTAAATCTCTTGGCACAAAGTCTCGTCTCGCAGGACATGAGTTCTTGATATTTTTTAGTTTACAATTTAAAATTTAGAATAAGAATCTGAAAATCTGACAACATCACATTAAAGGTCGATAAATTCTGAAAAGAATGATACCAAACATATATATTTAGGTTTTAAAATAAGGCCTCTAATGCTAACAGAATTACTAGATGCTATAAAGTCACTACAAAGCGGGAAATCATCAGGCCCTGATGGTTACCCCGTAGAATTTTATAAGAAATTCTCCACTCAGCTAGCTCCCCTCTTATTGGCAACATTTACAGAAGCTAGAGACAACCAAATACTACCTCAAACATTTCGACAAGCATTAATCACCGTCTTTCCTAAACAAAATAAGGACTTGTTACAATGTGCATCATACAGACCAATTTCACTCCTGAATAATGATGTTAAGATACTCTCAAAAATCCTAGCTAGAAGGATGGAGAAAGTGCTGCCCTCGGTAATATCACAAGATCAAACTGGATTTATTAAAGGCCGACACCTATCTTCAAATCTCCGACGCTTGTTTAATGTTATATATTCACCAGCAAAATCAAACACCCCAGAGATATTACTATCATTAGACGCAGAAAAGGCATTTGATATGATTGAATGGAATTACCTTTTCACTGCATTGGAGAAATTTGGGTTTGGCCCGAATATTTGTGCTTGGATCAAACTACTGTATACCAATCCAGAAGCTTCAGTTTGTATTAATAACATTTGCTCAGACTACTTTAAGCTAGAACGTGGCACCAGACAAGGATGTCCCTTGTCGCCACTGTTGTTTGCAATCGCTATTGAATCACTGGCGGTTCACTGCCGAAATTCTTATCAGATAAAGGGGATTGTCAGAGAAGGACTGGAACAGAAAATTTCTCTATATGCAGATGATATGGTCTTATATATATCAGACCCAGAAAACACTGTCCCTGCTGTTTTAACAGCACTAACAGAATTTCAAAAGATATCTGGTCTTAGAATTAATCTGAATAAAAGTATACTCTTTCCAGTGAATTCACAAGCATATAATATTAGATTAGACACCCTACCTTTTACCATAGCAGATCAGTTTAAATACCTAGGGGTAAATATCACAAGTAAACATAAAGCTCTTTATCAACAAAATTTTGGCATCTGTATGGAAAAAATTAAGCAAGACTTGCATAGATGGTAAAATAAGGCCGATTTAAAGAGTGACATAAAATCGTTGCACTTTTAGGCTTAGGTTTTTATATATATATATATATATAGAGTAGATTGCAGAAACTATACATATTAATTTGGTGGGTGTCTAAACAGAGACTCAAATCAGTAATGAATAATGAGAAAAAAAATAGAATGAAATTAAGTGTTTTCTGCATGATAAAAAGCAACAAAGAGGAGCTTAGAGTCCACTGGACCAAACAAAAACTCCAACAAATGGATATGCGAAATTTAGTGGTTTATGAACTGAAGGAACCTGAGACTAAAAAGACAATCAATTCATTCAAGAAGAAAGAAATAAACACACTAAAAGATGTTTACAAATTAAATCAAAAACTAAGCTTTTCAGCTTTCATAATGGTGTTGGGGTGGCACAGTGTTAGCACTGCTGCCTCACAGTAAAGAGACAGGGGTTGACATCCCACCCAGGACCTCCCTGTATGGAGTTTGCATGTTCTCTCTGTGTCTGCGTGGGTTTTCTCCCACAATCCAAAGACATGCAGGTTAGGTGTTTATGGAGACGCTAAATTGGTCTGGGTGTGTGTGTTTGCCTCGCAGTAAGGAGATAAGGGTTTGTGTCCCCAGTACCCCCTGTGTGGAGTTTGCATGTTCTCCCTGTGTCTGCATGATTCTCCTGCCACAGTCGTCCAAAGACATGCAGGTTTGGTGATTTGGAGATGCTAAATTGGCCTGGCTGTGCATGTGGGTTTGTGTGTGTGTGTTTTCCTCACAGTAAGGAGACCAGGGTTTGTGTCCCCGGTACCTCCTGTATGGAGTTTGCATGATCTGTTTGACCTGTTGCCCTCAGGGAGGCGCTACAGGTGCATCACAACAAAGACAAACAAACTCAACAACAGTTTTTTCCCAACAGCCATAACCATTCTAAACTCACACATGCACTGACTACACAATCCAACCCCCCAACCCCTGGACTTCCTTCTATCCATCAAATGTGCAATATCCAATATCTAAATGGTACTGATAATAACTCTGCAATATCTGTACACTGTACAATATCATTACTCTCAGGGTCCAACATCCACTACTCACTGCAGATGATCATCATTATTGTGCAATATTTTTTTATATTATTTAAATAATGTGCAATAACCCAATAGTGCAATAGTTATTTATTCTTTCCATATGTATATAACGTCACAGAACTTTTGTTTTTAAACTTTTTTGCAACTTTTGCACCATTTGTTTATTTGTTTGTTGTGTTCTACATATATGTCTGCACTGGAGGAGCTGCTTTTAATCTCATTGTACATTTGTATAGTGACAATAAAGGCATTCTATTCTATTCTATGTTCTCCTAGTGTCTGTGTGAGTTTTCTCCCACAGTCCAAAGACATGCACGTTAAGTAATTTGGAGATGCTAAATTGGCCTGGCTCTGCATGTGTGTGCATGTGGGTGTGTGTGTGTGCGTGGGTTTGTGTGTGTGTGTGTGTATGTTTGCCTCGCAGTAAGGAGACCAGGGTTTGTGTCCCCGGTACCCCCTGTATGGAGTTTGCATGTTCTCCTTGTGTCTGCGTGAGTTTTCTCCCACAGTCCAAAGACATGCAGGTTAAGTGATTTGGAGCTGCTGAACTGGCCTGTGTGTGCATGGGAATGTGGGTTTGCGTGTGTGTGTGTTTGCCTCACAGTAAGGAGACCAGGGTTTGTGTCCTCAGTAGCCCCTGTGTGGAGTTTGCATGTTCTCCCTGTGTCTGTGTGGGTCTCCTCCCACAGTTGAAAGACTTCGAGGGTTAGGTGGACTGGTGACGCTAAATCGGCCCTTGTGTGTGTGTGTTTGCCATATGATGAACTGGCATCCTCTTCAGGGATTGTTCCTTTCTTGCAACCTATTCTAGCTGGGATAGGCTCCAGCAGACCCCCGCGACCCTGTTCAGCACCAAATGGGTGTCACAGGAGGCTGGGGGACAGACCCAGCTGGGACGCCTGGAAGGACTGGGAGGTGGCGTATACGTCCCCCGGGCCATGAGGTGGCAACTGCCCTGGATCTTAAGGGGACCATGGGAAAGGAGCAAGGAGGCTCAAGCCCATTGGGGCCCATGGCCACTGCCAAGGGCCGCCCCGAGCCTCATGCAGCCCGGGAAACATTCACTTTCGCCACACTCGGGAAGATGGAGGAAGATCCTTCCAGGGATGCCCGGAGTGCTTCCGGGTGCAAGGGCAGCACTTCCGCCACACCAGGAAGTGCTGCCGGAAGGACGTCATCAGGCACCTGGAGCACATCCGGGTGGAAATAAAAGGGGCCGCCTCCCTACAATCGGGGAGCTAGAGTCGGGAGTGGGAGCAGGACGAAGATCCCGTGGAGAGAGGAAAGGCGGCCCACGGACATTGAGAGAGAGGCCTGTATTAGGGGTCATTGGTGCTGGGAGCACTGTGTGCTGTGCGGGACTGTGTTTATTGAACAATAAACGTGTGTGCTTTTATAAAGTCGTGGTCTCTGTCTGGTGGTGTTCGGGTGTATCTCACCTGGGTTAGAAAATGACATAACCATGGTGTTGACATTTCATTTTGCTATTCCTGTGTTTATATGTCTATTTTTCCTTCCTTAGGTTTCATGGGAAATCTGTATAGCAGAGTCTATACAGCAGATAAATTGTTTAACCTTTGTTAGTCCAGAAATTAATTAATAATATAATTCTTAAAAGATTACTTTTTCAGGATGTTTGACCCTGATGCCCACATATTGGACTGAAATGATTCAAAAACTGATGAATGAAAGAACTCTTCGCAAGTCCCCGATTATAACAACTCAGATACAAAATAAAAGGTTATATTCGGCAAGTCAGTGATTGCAGCTTTTAAATGTTTTATTTCTAATTAGAGGTTGAAATTAAACAAAATAGTAAGTACTTGTTATGTTTTGAAACTTAAAACTGAGTTTTTAAAGAAGAAGCTAAAAGCTTACCTTGCAGTTCCTGCAAAAGCCAACTGGAGGAGCTCTTGTATTGTGGATGACATTACAGTAATTAAAAAGACAAAAAAAAAAAAGAAAAACGCGCAGCTCAGATCTGCAGGGACTTGGCACACAGTGACCACACAAAATGGAGGGGCGGATATTAAAAGAAGAATCACAGAGACCTGTCTGAAGAGACGTGTTCGAAGTTGCTTAAAATAATACAGATCCTTCAGCACTTGTCATTTAGTGGCCGTATAAGTCACCTCTTTACACTCGGTGTATTCAGTGGGATTATGGAACCTAATATTGTGGTTTGCACTAAGGGGCTGGATCAAAGCTTTCGGGAGAGAGAAAATTTCGGGAGAGCATCTGAGACTCATGTTTCATTCTCCTTTTTTTTGTTTTACTTTTTTTTTCGTCAGCTTTCTTTGAAGATGGTGCCGTGGAAAATACCACACTTGGATATTGTTTTTCCACAGGAATGCTATTTACTAAATGTGTAATGTAAAAGTTATAATTTTTCTGTAGGAAAAGAGACAAAGAAATGTATTATTGTAATATGGTATACTGAACAATGTATTTCCATTATCACTAATATACACTAATATCACCTAACATGTCCAGTATTAAGCTTCATAGAACTACATTAGAGGAACTGATGTACAATAATATGAATATGAGGTGACTTTTGTTTTTGTACACAGTACATTCTCAATAGCATCTGATATTCCCAAAGATCCGGCTGGCTCCCTGTCTGTGTGGAGCCTGCAAGTGAGCTGAAAGCTCTGCAGTCTTTCATGTTGACGTTAATAACGAGTCATGTCATTTATTTCTTTCTTGCTATCTTTCAGAAATATACTTAGGCCATGTGTATTGATATATAAGTCCTCAACATGTAGTTGATTCAGAAACTATTCAGAAAAGCAGTCACTTTCTGCACACTTTATTGTGGTGTATTTTTTAATTTTAAATGTATAAATCTGCCATCTTTGTTCCCATCAATCAACTATTAATAACATATAGTTAACAAAGTGAAGACTTGTTTTTAGGTCTTCTATGGGGTTTAAGTCTGGGCTTTGACCGAGTCCACTCAGAGACCTCTATATATACACTCTCATATAACAGATAATCGTGTAACAAATCAAGCAAATGGCTTAATTATGGATTAAATTGTTATATTCATTTTTGTAATCTTTCAGTATTATAATGAAAGTCTGATGCTATGGTCAGATGTTCTGGGAAGACAGTGCCACACACTTGTGCATGGGAGGCAGCTAAAGGGCCTGAATGAGAGTAATTCCACAGCAGACCAGGGGATGGCGTAGTGCACTAACTCCTTCTCTTGCTTATCTGCAGACCAGTTACAGGAAATTCCGCATGGTCCCAATGACATCACTTCTGTTCCTGGCCTCAATGTTGTCACTTCCAGTTCTGGCCTCAATGATGTCATTTCCTGTTCCGGGCCCCCAAAGATCACGTCACTTCTGGTCCCAGCCTTGATGATATCATTTCCGGTTCTGGCCCCAAAGATGATGTCACTTTTGGTCCCGGCCTCGATGATGTCACTTCCTGTTCCGGCCTCTATGATGATGTAATTTCCTCAACTCCCATTTAAAGCCGCCATCTTTTTGCCAGAGAATCTGTGCACATCGTACTTGTTTAAACCTAATTTCCAGCCAGGGAATAATATTCGGGTGGCTGTCCCAAACCTTTTTGATGTCTCCAGTCATTTCTTGTGACAACAGATAAATTAAACCTCCAGCCAACAAGAAGATTAGCCTGCCGAGGTTCTAAGGCCTAATTACCAACCCAGACCTGATAGAGCATTGGACTAAACATAAATGTGGGCTGGAGTCTTTCATTTTGATGTTAATGTCCTCACAGGTGGCGCAGTGGTAGTGCTGCTGCTTTGCAGTAAGGAGACTGTGGAAGATTGTGGGTTCGCTTCCCGGTTCCTCCCTGTGTGGATAGCGCTTTGAGTACTGAGAAAAGCGCTATATAAATGTAATGAATTATTATTATTATTAATAACGGTCTGTGCCATTCTCTCTTTCTTTCGTGTTCAGAAACATACTTAGGCCACATGTTTAATTTATGTCCTTAACACACAATTGATTTAGAAAGTACAGTACTAAGTAAAGCAGTCACTTTCTGCACACTTAATTGTGTTGTAGATTTAATTTTAAATGACGTCATTCAGAGTACTGGCATAAAGACTGGCACATACTATCCTATATTATGACTGGGTAACGGTCAATATTATGCAACATGAGTAATAGGAGATGTTGATTTCTTCTTTCAATGGACGTTTTCACATTGCTTGTCATTGTGCAGCACTGGTCACCATTGGCTTTTATTATGTAATAATATTTTTACCTTCATTCTTCTTGAAAACATGAGATTAAAACTTTTTCTCAACCGTCTTTATACGCTACATGGGTAAAATAACACACAAAAAATTTCATTTTTGGGTGGAGTATTCCTTTGAGGATTCCTTAGCTCTTCTCCCCAAACAATGCCACTGATTTCCTTCATTTCATTTTGCTACTAAATATAAATGTTTTTTTTCCTGTTTTGCTCACTGGGACATTCCTTTCTTTTTTCCCCCCAAGATATTAAAGTTTCTTTTCCAATTTGTTTCTCTGGACACTTTGGCTTTCTGGTGATTTTTGCTTCCCTTAAACCATAAAGTTGTGATTTATTTTAAAGTTGTGATGGCTTCAATCCATTAGTTCCCTGTGGAAAATTCAACTCAAGATGGATGAAGGACCCACCCTTAAACCTTCTAATATATTCTCAAATAAAAGATTTTCTTTATTTATTTTCTTAGTTTGTTGCATTTTTCACAAAATACACCAATTCCCACTTATCAATAAATAACTTATGGCTACACTGAATTATGTACTGTATAATATGTCAAAAATTTTAAATCATGTTGTAACAATTTTATGATATAGCAGTGAGCTACCGATGCCACAGATAGAACTTTATTTATCCTCATAGGGAAATAGGACTTTTTACAGAAGCTCTTTCAACAAATAAATGCATATAGATATAAATATATATTCTTTTTTATGTCTGAATTGCAATCTGATTATTTTGGATGGTTACCTACCAGGTAACGCTTGTGGTTGGTCAGCCAGTCGGCAAACATTTGCCACATCCTCTTGGTTGTGAGAAGCAGATCATAGTTATGTGATACAGTATCTGCCAAATAATACAAAGAGTACACAACACGTGTTTTCGCCCTTATTGGGTCTCGTCAGGTGTATGCACTTTTGTATCCCCTCACAGGGATCAAATGTCAGACATCAGCACCTGAGGCGACGCCTCTGACACTGTGCCATGGTGGCTGGTTCACTTATTTGTCAGGATGAAGATCAGAGTATTACTTTCTGAATCCAAATCTGATATTTAGGTGGTTATCTAACGCACAAGCATTACCAGGTAGGTAACCACCTAATAATCAGATTGCCACTCAGACTCTTCCAGGCTTATTAACTGTATGTACTTTGGACTGAAAAAAAAATTTAATCTCATGTTTTCTTGGAGAAAGTACATATAAGAGAGTATTATAAACGGGATCAATAGGTGACCAGCACTGGTCAGTGGTAAACAATGTGAAAAAATGGAAAAGAAAGACTCACATTACTTGTGTTGCATAATTTACATCTCTTTTATACAGTCACTAGCTTGAAAACATGCAAAACAAATGCATTATCACTAAAATGTTGTTAAATAGTTGTGCCATTCTAAGGTGAAGTATGCATAAAATGTAAACTCATAGACTCACGGTAGGGACTTTTTTGACTTTAGACCCCCTCTCCCAATCATTCATTGGTCAAGAATACTGTCTTCAATTCAAAAAGTCCCGTCTGTGAGTTTCCCATTGACATACAGGCTGATAATTCAGGATTATCTATTTATGACACTATACATATTTGAGTTTGCCCCAATATATCTGCATGGTTTAAAATACTTTATACAAGTCCTGAAAACTAAGTCCACATTTGCAACACAAACTTCAAATCAGAATGAGGTACTTGACCAAGTTGCCCAGTATCACCAATGATTTCTGTATTAGCAATTGAGCCATTGACTATACATTTCTGGAAGAAACTGGAGATAAAGTGGATTATCAGAGAAGGACTTAAACAGAAAATATCACTATAAGTAGATGATATGGTGCTTTATATATCAGAACCACAATTAATCTCTACCATTAGTCTTAGGAGAAATTCATAAGATTTCTTGTTCAAAATAAATCTGAATAAAAATGTGTTTTTTTCCAGTGAATTCTCCAAAACGTCATATTATATTGGATAGTTTTTTGTTCCACCCTTTAAAACAGTTTAAATATTTGGGGATAACAATCAAAAAGTAAATATAAAAATATCTTCCAATATAATTTTGGAAGTACTATGGATAAAAAAATATTTAACAAGATGTTAACAGGTGGTCCACTCTCCATCTCACCTTAGCTTGGAGAGTTAATTCTGTCAAAATGACCATCCTCCCTAAGCTTGTATATCTACTCCAGAGTATCCCTATATAATTAAAAAACAAAAAAGTCTTTAAGAAATTTGACTCAGTTATAACTTTCATTCAAAATGTGCATGTATTTAAAAGGTGACTCTACAAAGATCTAAAGCAGAAGGTGGCATGGCACTACCTAAGGTTCTGTACTGGACAACAAATATGCCCACAATAAAATCTTGGAATGCAACAGAAATTCACGAATTCACACTGGCTTGGCTGGCAATGGAAAACACATTCTGTTTAAAATCGTGCTTGTATTCACATGCTTTGCACTCCATTTTATACTCGTACAAACTATCGGCAATTTACCAGCAATCTAATTGTCCACCAATTACCTAAAACTATGGAGCCAATGCAAGATACATTTCAAGGTAGAAAGGCTCTTATCCATTGCTCCTATAAAAGGTGAAAATGATTCAGAACTGGCATGCCTCCATAAATGTGGAATGTTTGATCACTTTTAAATAAGTTGGACGAAGTTTTGATGAGGACGAGTCATGGTGCGTTCATGTACTGTGGAAAACTAGCTTAAACACTTTATTTCAGATGTTATTTAAATGCTGGATGGGTTTCAACTAACATGATCAGACGGAAGTAGACAAGGCAAGGGTGGACTGGGAAAGGATGTGAATGGTAAAAAAGTGAGCGCATTATAATTAAAACTAACAGGACGATGTATCTAATCAACCTGATTAATGTTTATTAACTCAGTAACAGAAATAATTCACTCTTGATTCAACATTCTAAAGAATGAATCATTCTGACCCTAGCATGCTGCTAATTTCAACCAGGGGAACTTCATGCTATGAACTAGGGGTTTCTAAGCACAAGTGTACCAAAATAATGCCCCCTAGAGTGGGGGGAGACCATCAAACCCTGGCTAGTCACAGAGGACAAATATAGAATCTTTATAAATAAATGATTTACTATCAACAAAAATGCTCAGTAAGAAAAATAAAATCTGAGGAGCACAAGGGTCCAAATACGTTGCCTGAAACACCAAAGGAAACTCAAGGCAAACAATATATCAACTCCAAAAAACTGTTGGAAAACAGAGCACAGAGATCAAAAGTCCAGTAATTCGCAAAACACGCAAAAATTAAAAAGAAACTCGCCAATGCCAGCTCATTCGATGAACTGCAAGGATCTGAGGGTTTTCCTCAGTCTTTATAGGGAATGGGGCAGGGTGATAAACAGGTGGCTCTGGCTCTCGGTGGGACCACCCACAAAACATACGGTATGGCATATTGGCCTTTAGATGCTAAATAATAAGCAAAACTAATAAGAAACATAGAATAATGTAAATAATTATCAACAATTTCATTTATAAAATAAATACACAATGGGTGGTCAGAAAATCGAGAGTACACCTTATGAGAAGGATTTAGGAGTCATAGTGGACTCTAAGCTATCGACTTCCAGACAGTGTTCAGAAGCCTTTAAGAACGCAAACAGAATGTCAGGTTATATAGTGCCTTGGTGTATGGAGTACAAGTCACAGGAGGTTCAGCTCAAGCTTTATAACACACTGGTGAGGCCTCATCTTGAGTACTGGGTGCAGTTTTGGTCTCCAGGATACAAAAAGGACATAACAGCACAAGAAAATGTCCAGAGAAGAACAACTAGGCTGATTCAGGGCTACATGGGGATGAGTTAGGAGGGAAGATTAAAAGACTTGAGCCTTTACAGTTCAAGCAAAATAAGATTAAGAGGTGACCTGACTAAAGTGTTTAAAATTATGAAGGGAATTAGTTCAGTGGATCGAGACTGTTATTTTAAAATGAATTCATCAAGAACACGGGAACACAGTTGAAAACTTGTGAAGGGTAAATTACACACTAACATTAGGAAGTTTTTCTTTACACAAAGAACGATAGACACTTTGGAATAAGTGACCAAGTAGTGTGGTAGACGGTAAGACTTTAAGGACTTTCAAAACTCGACTTGATGTTTTTTTGGAAGAAATAAATGGATAGGACTGGCGAGCTTTGTTGTGCCGAATGGCCTGTTCTCGTCTAGAGTGTTCCAAGTTTCTAATCAATTATGAACAAAAAAGAAATTTAAAGGAATTTCAATACCAGCCAATAGAGGATCTCTGGCTGAAATATAACACTGTGGAAGGAAGAAATGTTTATCTGTGTGTTTCATTTATGGACTCAACAAGCTGGGCCTGCTCCATTCAAATGTGAATATCTTGAAATGTAAATCTGTGGGACAACTGGGCAAGTCTGACCACATCTTACTGCCACCCACAAGCCCGCCATTGACAGCAGCTGATCTCTTTTTTTTTATCCAAGCAAAAAGGTCTTGTGTGTTTTTCTAATATTTAAATTTTTCTTGAGTTTGTGTAAATAAGTATTTGATTGTGATTTGTATGTGACAAATAAAATGTAATTTTGGTTTTCATCATGGTAATTTTATATAATATTTTTAACAAAATAAAGGACAGTGGGAATCTTTTTAAGAGCGTGGCATTAAAATTGGCAAAAAAAAATGTATAAAAGCGTCAAGAGTTGCAGAATGAATTACAGTTAGCAAAGACTGAGGAAATGTATTTTATAACCAAAATATTCATTGTGTTGTTAGTTTTTTGCCCTGAAATGTGTCCGTGTCATGAACTAGGAGTCCGAAAGCACACAGATGCAAATAAGTTTCAAATGCACTTCAGAAAATGCCCACTAGATGGGAATAATACAATCAAACTCTGGCTAGTAATAAGGGCAAGCATCAGAGCTTTATAAAATAAAAACGTTTTTCTTAAAACGCCCTTCGTTAACAAAGAAGATCCATGATGCACAAGTTAAAAAAGGATTACCCAAAACACTAAGGCACTCCGGTGTAAACAAGTTCCAATACAGTAAACCAGAAATGCAGTCAAAATAGAGTAATAAAGTTCAAAAATCCAGAAATCCAATAAATCAAAGAAACACAAGTACACTCACCAACTCCCTACCACGTTTGAAACGAACCAGCAGGAGCTGTGGGAGACCCTCCAGATTTATATGGCAGAGGGCAGTTTGGTGGTAATCGTCAGGCGGCTCCATCTCTTGGCCACTTTTTATTAGTTGAATTCTTTACTCATCGATATTCAGTTCTTTCATGTAATATTAGACAGCGCGGTGGATTCCTTTCCAGACTCGTTTTTAATTACAATATCTGATGTTCAATTTCAACCATTAACTAATATCAATACTGTAATTATTTATAAATGTATGCTATCAGCTATCTGTTGTGATACTGCAGCATATAATGGTCTAAAAAGAGTGAACAGGCTTTGAAATACGCGAACACAAGACAAGGGGCCTCATTTATAAAATTTTGCTTGAATTCTAGTTCAAAAACAGGATTTTTCATGTGTTAAAATAAAATAAAATTCAGATGTATAAAGCTTGACGTGTGCACATTTATACACAATCTACGTATGTTTACGTAACTCACTTCTCACCAAGATGCCACCCTGAACCAACTGTACGTGGAGTATGCTAATCACCCTCATACATATTGTGGGAAACAGCCCAGACACAGACAGGTAGACATGGTTTTATCACCCAACACACATTTATTTACAACTATTTACAATAATAAAGCACACACAAACCCAGTGCCGCAGCAAGTCTAGGCCTCTTCACAATGCTTTTCTCTTCTTCTGACCGCCTCCACTCCTCTCTTCCGAGCTCCATCCACTTCCACCCATCTCCAGCCATCGAATGGAGGGAGGCGGCCCATTTATATATCCACCCAGATGTGCTCCGGGGCTCTCCAGGCATTGGGGCGCCCCCTGGTGGTGACCATGGGCCCCTATAGGGTTGAGCTTCTAAGCTCTGTTCCTGTGGTCCCCAAAGCCACCAGGGTGGTTGCCCCCTTGTGGTCTGGAGGAGCCGTAAGCCCTCCTCCGGTTCTTCCGGGCATCCCGGCTGGGTGCCACCTCCAGCCGCTTGCCACAATATGCAATCTCAATGCTGCAGAATTTCATTGGCTGGTTCAGCAGCCTCCTTCCTGATGCACTGAGACACCAAGACCTGCATTTGAGGAGTGAACATATGGCTTTATAGCAGCTCTCCTCTGATTTCTGGGGATCAGGGAAAGGTGTAATCCACCAGCATCTGAGCAGGTACCCACCCATTACTGACACATGTAATGACGTGATTGCTGTTACAATAAACAGTAAAGGCCATACGAGAAACTGAGGGTTAAGCCAGATACCTGAGCGACAAGCCAGCCACCATCTACAGCACAATCACGTCTGCAAAAGCCACTGTGCCTCAAAGGAAATGAATCACAGATTGACCCAGGCCACCAAGCCACGACATTTGTCAGTCTCATCATGACATTACAGATTATTGAAATGTCACTGCTTACAGTTAGCAAAAGCACCTTTGTTCTTGCTGGTCACCCTTATTGCAATAGGAGTGCAGTAAAGTGCTCTGATTACATTAGGAAAACCAGAAATTGCTGCAAATGGTCTTATTATTTTGGCAAAAACATGTTACGTTTTATGTATGCATACCCACACCATACAAAAACTGAATGTAGCGCTTTGTTGGTCAGTTAATGGCATCCCAGAATAGCGGACATGATGGAGCGAAGCTTGGCTCAGCCATTCCTTACTTGTTGGTCAGATCCGTGAGCAGTGACTACAGGTAGCCAATATAACCTGATGAAAAAATGAAAACTTTTTTAACTTATATATATCAGTTTTGAAGTTCAATGTTTGTCACTTCAATGCACATTATAATGCTGGCTTACTTCTCTTCTTCTTCTTTTGGCTGCTCCTTTTAGAGGTTGCCACAGCGGATCTTCTTCTTCCATATCTTTCTGTCCTCTGCATCTTGTTCTGTTACACCCATCAGCTGCATGTCCTCTTTCACCACATCCATAAAACCTTCTCTTAGGCCTTCCTCTTCTCCTCTTCCCTGGCAGCTCTATCCTTAGCATTCTTCTCCCAATATACCCAGCATCTCTCCTCTGCACATGTTCAAACCAACACTTTTTCTCCTCTCTGACTTTGTCTCCCCACCGTCCAACTTGAGCTGACCCTCTAATGTCCTCATTTCTAATCCTGTCCATCCTCATCACACCCAATGCAAATCTTAGCATCTTTAACTCTGCCACCTCCAGCTGTCTTCTGCTTTCTGGTCGGTGCCACCGTCTCCAACCCATATAACATAGCTGGTCTCACTGCCGTCCTGTAGACCTTCCCTTTTACTCTTGCTGATACCCGTCTGTCACAAATCACTCCTGACACTCTTCTCCACCCATTCCACCCTGCCTGCACTCTCTTTTTCACCTCTCTTTCACACTCCCCATTACACTGTACTGTTGATCCCAAGTATTTAAACTCATCCACCTTCGCCAACTCTACTCCTTGAATCCTCACCATTCAACTGACCTCCCTCTCATTTACAAACATGTATTCTGTCTTGCTGATATGAATTATTATACACGAGATGTCATTTAGCTGGTTTGGTTGCATTGCACTACTTCATCAAGGATGTCGTCATTTTCCAGTTTGTCTAAAATGTTGCATATGGGTGGTTCCCCTGTCAAGTTTGCGTATGCACTTTTCAGGCATCTTTTTGTACATATTCAAGTTTTATAAATCTGAGCCCAAGACCTCACTAATCTGCCCTGTAAAAACAGACCTCACACCAAGAACTCTGGTCCCATACTCAAAAGGCAGGATTTCCCATCCAAAATGGGACTTATGATTTAAAAGTTCAACAACACTCCTAATACTCAAAATGGCCATCAAATGCCCTCCTAGCGAGAGGATAATTGTAAACCTTCTTTGAGGAACAAAACAGAACAATACTTAATCAAAGACATGACTTTGGCAAACAAAAAATGCAAAATAAGTCAAAAAGGAAACAAGTCCAGTCTGCAATCCAGACATCACAAATCAAAAAACAAACCAAAAAAAACACTATAAACTGAAAATCCAAAAAATACTTACAATAAATGATTCACACTCCACAACCTTCAATGACGCTTAGAGGAACCAAATTCTTCAGCTTCAATGTAAAGGGTGAGGGTGGTCCCTCAGCAAAGATGTCAGTGTGGCCCCACCTCTGGGGAGGGTCCACAGATAAATCAGTAGGACAATAACTATAACAGAAATGTATACAATGCATACATATTAGATAAATTTCAAACAAAGAAAAATTAACAAAAATTATAAAATGACAAAGAAGACAAGAGAAATAAAAATTCAAAAATAATAGCAATGACCCAAAAAAAACAAAATATACTTTAAACCACCCTACCTGAAACATAACACAATCTACATTAATGATTCCGGACACATACAAGTTACTGCCAAAACTAATGTTGAGTTACCATTGGTGCTTACTAAACAATCTGGTATTAATTATGTACTCCTTATTATTTATCTGTCCAAATGTATGTATATTTTATGTTTTATTGCTGTTTTTGTTAATTTTACATTATTAATTTTCATGTGTTATTGCTGATGATTTCATATATGATTTTCTAATTGTCTTTTTAAATGTGGTTATTCCCCCTTTTCTTTGTGGGTGGAGCCCCAGGAGGTGGGGCCACCATGTTGTCTTGAGCCCTCCCTTTGCCGAGATGCTCAGGAGTGGGGAATCATTCTTTTATAAGCATTTCTGTGAATA
Source organism: Erpetoichthys calabaricus (assembly GCF_900747795.2). Taxonomy (NCBI): domain Eukaryota; kingdom Metazoa; phylum Chordata; class Cladistia; order Polypteriformes; family Polypteridae; genus Erpetoichthys; species Erpetoichthys calabaricus. Next base: position 19,164,457 of record NC_041406.2, on the reverse strand, counting down.
TTGTGTTTTCTTTGTTAGATTTTCTGGTTTTCTCGATTTATCTTACTCCTGTTTTAAGGATTCTGATTTGTGTACTGTGGATTTGGTCTTGTTTATTTAGGATTGCCTTTTAAGCGACTCCTTTGTTTCTCTTTTTGCTCTTTTAAAACTTTGTTTCTTTCTAGTGTTTTTATTACTAAATCATTTTTTTCATAAAGATTCTTCATTTTCCTTTTAATACAAGTCAAGGGTTTTCAGCCATCCCTTGTGGGGATGTTGTTATATTTTTGTGAAATTAATAGTTTTTTTGCCAGATAACCATTTTGGGACCTGATCCAACTGAAGAGAGATGGCCTGATCCCTTTCTTGTTTTTGAAAGCCTCACACTTGTTTTGTCTTGGGGAAACTTCATTTTATAACATTCATACATTCTAGAATTGCAGCCGTCAATGAAAAAATGAATTTCTTGTGAATTAGCAAGTATATTATTGTATTCTGGACTTTGAGTTGCACAAATAAAATTAATAAACAGTTCTAAGCATACTTAGAAGTAGATAACAAAAAATAAATATATCTTTTCAACAGCAAATAAAACAGAGAAGAAGACTTGTTTAATCTTCAATAAAGCCTCTGTTTCTGTTCTGTCTGGTTTTAAGAAAAATCAAAAGCATCTTCTTCAGAGCTGCTACCCTGGAGAGGGGCAGGGACCCTGCATTTGAGAAGGAACTTAAAGACAGAAACATCCAGCCGAGGAAGGCCTGTTTTCATTAGAGAAACAAACACTTTTGAAGACTTTTATTACTGTGTGACATGAGACTTGCTTGTTAAAGCAGTTGACATCCAGCTAATCCTGCATCTCTCTGCCTTATGGTTGTAAGTAATTGTGTTTTCTTTGTAACTAAACAATCCCTAGAGAACAAAAGAGCAGCTTCTTCCACCACATACAATATATTTATCATTAAAATATCATTAATGGATTGGCTAGGCAGAGTGATTGGGCAGGCTGATCCCCCTAAGGCCCACTGCAATGATGGATCTGATGATGATGCTATTACACTATGAACAGTTAGTAACGCAGCTGACAACAGAGGATATAAGGATGTCCTTGTTTACTGAATTACTCAGAGAAGAGAACTACTGACTTAAATAACAGATACACATCTAAAGAAAATCTTGAGACGAGACAAGACTTTTTTCAAAAGATTTTTTCAAGTTCCGCGAGACGAGACTTTGGCCATGAGATTTTTTCAAGTCATGCTCTCCTCTCAACCATATTCAACCACGCACACGGTCCTTACACCTCTCATTCGTGTGAATGCTTTTGACAGACACAGTTCCTGCTCTCTCAACTCTTATAAATTTTAACGTTTTCCTCACTTTAAGTTCCCAATTAAAGAAGATGTTATCAACAGAAGTTAAGTTCCAAATTAAAGAAGATGTTATCAACAGAAGAAATGAGTACACGTGAGTAGCACTGAGAAACGATGAAGTCAAACGAATTAACACCAAAATTGATGATTGGTTACACCGCAAATTGGTTAAATGCATATCAATAGACTTTGCTGAAACAGTTGCTGGTAATCGTGCGGAAGACAAAAACATCAATTCACAATATCCCAAAGAATCACTACAACCGTTAACACCGTCCGGTCTTCCACTGCACAAATTACTGTAGAAAGAAGGATGTATCCAAGAAAGGTTATGTAATACATCTTCCGCGGATAACATTAGACAACAAAGGAGATCTTGAAATGCTATTCATATTAAAACATTAACAGTTTCCCATTAGAATAGCTTTTGCAAAGACAATTAACAAATCTCAGGGACAAACATTCGAAAAAGTCATTTTATTTATTAGAGAGAAAGAAACGAAATTCAATCACGGCCAGTTATATGTTGGGTTGTCACGATGAAAGTCCAAACACAGAATCAAAATTCAATGCAATATTGACGAAAATTCTATTCCAAAAATAGTTTTTACTGAAGTTTTACAGTAAAAGTGTACGTTTAAAAAGTATTTGCATGTTAATTTCAAAGCCAAACAGAACAAAATCATATTATGCAACAAATAACTGTAACGCAAAATGAAACATAATTTACTTTCAAATGATTACATTTTACTATTTTTAATATGGTTAATTACTTACTGTAATGTAAAATAGTTAGTTCTATTAGGCATACTGTAGGTAACAATTCCCATGAAAATAACAATCTGTTTAAATTGTACATCTGCATCCCCATACTGAGCGGCAGAACTACAAAGAAGCTAGAACGTAGCACAGACCTAGGGGTAGATGAACGAAGCGAGTTTTCATTAAAAAACAGTATTTTTAACAATATTTTATTTTTGTCCACACTAGGGCTTTCATATTGTAAACAAAAGTATATCCTCTCACACAACAAAAATGACAAAAAATGCATATGACGCAGTTGTTCGCCTACACTGGCCATGCATGTATTGAAGAAGAAGGAAGAGGAAGTGTCACTGTGCTAGACATTCATTGAAAGATTATGTTTACACGTGAAGAAGGGCAATGGCAAATGTGAAAAACAAAAAAACATTTTTACATTTGTAGGTAAACAACTCAATAAGTGCCAACAAACTCCTCTGTGTCTTCTATGTTGAAATATGTTTTCTTCCGTGAAGGATGTCATTACAAGTGACCAATCAGAGAATGGGATTTTGTAATGAGCAGGATCCAATTAGAGAAGAGTCACATAATAAGCACTAACCAATCAGGATTCATCTGTATTTTTAAAATTCTCCATTTTCACCCGTCCATACTGCAACTGAGCTGGTACGTATCCAGAACTATATGGACCTTGAAATAGTTTTCAAAATTCTCAGTTTTCCAATGTTAAAACACTGGGGTGATGAGGACAAAAGAAGAGCACGGAGACTGTGCTTGCTGGGATAAGATTCAGCAAACTCCCGCGACCCTGTTCAGGACTATGCAGGTTAGAAAACTGATTGACTGACTGTAGTAGTGTGGACGTAGCCTAAGAAATGAACTTTAATACAAATGGTGTATTTCAAAATAAAAGTGGTCTCAGACAATCAGCAGAGTGAGGTGGCTCTGAGGCTACAATTCGTAAGGTGACTGGTTCAAATCCCATAAATGCCAGAAGTGACTCTACTCCGTTGAACCCTTAAGCAAAGCCTGCAGTTGCTTCTTCACAGGTATGACGTTAACCTGGATCCATTCCTGCAAGTAGGTCCTCCAACTTACATGGGGGACTTGGGGGTTGGTGGCAGGATTGGCACTCCAGCAACTGCAGAAAATCCTCACATTGTTCCAGTGTCCCAATCTGGGGTGGTTCGTTGTGTGGTCCATGCGTCAACGTGCTGAATTCAGGTCCCAACTTCAGACAATACATTAGAGAACAGAAGTGCAGATCAGGCACAAGAATGATTATTGTGATTACGTGGTAATGATCTTCTTACCTCTTGTAATTCTTCACAATTTTGGTCTTCTCTTCCTTCTGCCACTAAAATTATCCTTTCAAAACCTAAGCTTGGTTGAAAAGCTGTCTGGAAGGAACTTTTAAGGGATGGCCTGGAACTTTTGTGGCCCCCCTGGTCCAGAATAATCTTAGGAATTTCTGGGGTTTTCCTTCTAGAACTGACAACTCCCCAACATCCTGAAACTCAGTTCTCTATTAAAGAATGGGGCAACTCTTAGGTCACTTGATCAGTATAACTGGTAGTAAGGAGCCACGTATGACATGCAGATCCTCCTTACTTCCATCAGGATTCCTGTTCAAGTATCCCACACTTTCTTTTAATTACATTACCACACAGTAAGAAACTACTTCTGGGGCACCCTAAATAATTATGGGGCATTGTGGAATATAGAAGTGGAAACCCAATTCCATAATTGGGGCCAATGACAGTATCTTATCTGACCAGAAGTCATATGGGCCTTCTCACTCCCTGGGCACAGTACCTGTAGTCCCTGTCTCGACTAGGACCTCCTCCATAACATTTACTGGAATTTTATTGCCTTCAGTGGTCACGACCTGCAGAGGTAATACAAAAGCTAAAGAGCATGGTCCATTCTGATCATTATAAAATTACATTCGTCCCTTTGTATATAGGCAGAATAATCCCTCTCCCATTCTGCAGTAATATTTATGAAAGCACACCACAAATAAGTGGTCCAAACTCTTTCCGCAGATTTTTCAAAACATTTTGAATGAAAAATTTCATGTACCGCTAGCCAACAAGGGCATACCTGATGCAAACTTTTTCCCCTTATTTTAAGATAATGTCCTTCCTTCTTTTGGAGATTAACAACCCCCAGATTTCTATTAACAATCTAAGCACCTAATCAAGGGCACTGATCCAGTTCCCCATTGCTCATTTGAAATTCTCATGCAAAAAATTGCAAATCTTCATGTAAATTCTTTTTGAGAAGCCCATATGTCAAGATTATTTTAATAACCTAATTCATCACGACCCCTTGACACATCATGGTGGATGCAGCCCACTTGCAGCTCGTATACTTACTTAGCAGGAAGCTCACGTTCTGACGGCAAATTATTCTGTCGGGAAACATAAACTAAACCAGTCTTAGTCATTCAATGAGACTTATAATGATACTTAAAAATGTAACAATTCATTAATATATTGATATATTAGTGATGTATATATTCTCTTATTGTAATGTTTTGATGAGTACATCTGTTATGTAAGTAATAATGCATTTTAATCAAGATGAACACTGTGTTGTGTGCTTGCTTTCTTTACTTTGTTTTCATTGTTAGCATTGCTTTATTACTTATTATTGGCTGAAATGCTAATCTGATCATTTAAACCTGGGAATTGTCCAGTGAGAGAACTTCATATATCATATTCCTCAATTCATCCCATTTTTAAGTAAGCATTTTCTACCGTACAGCCATAGCCTGAGTAGTTTTTCCAACAAGATGGGATAACAAATGAAGCCCGAACAGGACTTTACAGGGCACACTCACATTCATTCATACACACTTGATTTATCAACGCCACTTAGTTAACCTGCGCGTGTTAGCAATGAGGAAGGTTTTTTGACTGCTTGGGGAAAACCACAGACAGAAAGTGAGCAGGTTAGAATAAAATCCAGGTCTTCACACACCCCACAATGATATCCGTCGCTGAAGTCACATTAGGAATTGATAAAACAATTTGTTTTCTAAAATTACATGTACATCTTATAATATTATCATCATTATTGTCAATAATGGTTTAAAACATTTTTACAACCCCTTTCTCTCATTTCTGTCAGTGAAATTCTTACTTGCTAATTAATCTATATGCAACACATCATCCCTCTCAATGCAGAACAAATCACGTTTGAACATTTAATATACTGTCAATCAAAATTTTGCATACGCACAGATATGCACACACACAGATAGTCTATCTATTCAATATAGTGCATTTCATACTTCTCTCTCTATCGGTCTATTATAACTGTTTTCCTATCTATCTATTATGTAATGTCTAATGTCTCTGTCGTATAACAGCAGTTTAACTCAGCAGGATGGCTGAGGCAGCGTGTGCGTGATGCTGCATACCGATAATTCTCTTTCCGATCAGCTGCTGTAGAGCTGTGATTCCACACTCAGATACAGTGATATAAATACTGGTGCATTGAGAGGAACAACGCTAAAACAGCTATGGTATTTGGAATAGTTTGGCCATTCCGTGGACCATTATATTGTTACAGGTTAATTACAATCAGATGCCTTAAACTAATAAACAATATGTGGTTAATTTCAGTGTATTTGATAAAACCGCGTCAGGGATGTGGATCTAAAAAAGAAAGGGAAACCACACTGGAACAAAAGCACTGCTTTGATGCTGGGTGCCGCCAGTTTGCGAAACCGAGTGGAGAACTTGTGTACGCCAAAGTTTGAGCTACCGTGAAAATGTGCGTGGCTTTACACCAAGTTTAGGTTTTATACATCACGATGTGAACATGGAAACAGGCGTACGCAACATTTGTTTGCGTACGCACCGTTTATACATGAGGCCCCAGGAATGGTGACGTCAGGGAGGCCCCGTCTGTTGGAGTTCCACCCGCAAAGAATAGGAAATAGAACTACATATGCTATTACAAAATTACATATGAACTCAACAGAAATAATATAAAGACAGGAGAAATGATCATTCAAAATTACCAAAAACAACAATAAAACATCCAAACCTATGTTAATACATAACAAGAAAAAACTTAGATAAATAGAAGCTGTAAAAGAATAGAATAGAAACTATCATTATCTATACTAATAAAAGGCAAAGCTCTTACTGACTGACTGACTGACTGACTTACTGACTGACTCATCACTATTTCTCCAACTTCCCGTGTAGGTAGAAGGCTGAACTTTGGCAGGCTCATTCCTTACAGCTTACTTACAAAAGTTAGGCAGGTTTCATTTTGAAATTCTACGCGTAATGGTCATAACTGGAACCTCTTTTTTGTCCATGTACTGGAATGGAGTGCAGCTCGATGGCCGTGAGAGGCGGAGTTGCGTGTCGTGTCATCACGCCTCCTACGTAATCACGTGAACTGAAAACAAAGAACAGCCCCAAAGAGCGTTGAAGAAAACATTCATTACACAATTGAGAAAGCACGGTGTAAACCGTAAGTTTAAATTAAGTTTATAGAAACGCTCCCCCTGCCGTTTGCAATAGCATATTCGCGAGATACAAGTTTAATGAGAAGACACGAGGTATAAACGAGACTTTGAATCACTTTGTAACGGAGTTAAAATTGCTGTAGCGAGAAACTTTTAAGTGCCGGGTCTTAGCTAACATTAAATAAAGCCGTGGACATCGCAACATCACACAAGAGAGCGGCTCACGTGAACTGACTGAACTTTGAGGCAAGATTGCTTTTCTCCTGTACAACTATACGTTGCATTCTCAAGAGTGTGCTTGCACAGCTTGGTCATATTACAACCGGAGTGTTGAACTGACAAAGTGGTATACAAACAGAACTATAACAATCGTAATAAACGAACAAAAAAACGGCAAACAACCCGTGGATTAAATAAAAAGACTGCTTCCGTTGGCGAAGCAACGAAAAAGGAAGACCTTATATGGCGTTCGTTTATAAAACAGCGGAGAGGCTGTGTGAAGTCAGCTTCACAAAAAAACAGATCCTTAACAAATTGTTATTGGTATATTTTCCCTCAATTTAAAAAGGTTTTCTTTTCTTCTTAATAAAAATTTAAAAGCAGTACTTCGCTGGTGCGAAGCGCGGGGATTTCAGTGACTGACGCATACAGATATATTCATGAGTGCAGGTACTATGGAAACAGAGCACCGTGTAAACCTAAAGTTTAAATTAAGTTCATAGACCTACAAAAGGTTGGAACTGATTTGAGGCAAGATTGCTTTTCTCCTGTACAACTATACGTTGCATTCTTAACAGTAAGCTTGCACAGCTTGGTCATATTCCAACCGGAGTGCTGAACTGACAACGTGGTATACAAACAGAACAATCGTAAAAACAGCGGAGAGGCTGTGTGAAGTCAGCTTCACAAAAAAACAGATCCTTAACAAATTGTTATTGGTATATTTTCACTCAATTTAAAAAGGTTTTCTTCTTAATAAAAATGTAAAAGCAGTACTTCGCCACTGTGAAGCATGGGGATATATATATATATATATATATATATATATATATATATATATATATATATATATACAGTGATCCCTCGCTATATCGTGCTTCGCCTTTCGCGGCTTCACTCCATCGCGGATTTTATATGTAAGCATATTTAAATATATATCGCGGATTTTTCGCTGCTTCGCGGGTTTCTGCGGACAATGGGTCTTTTAATTTCTGGTACATGCTTCCTCAGTTTGTTTGCCCAGTTGATTTCATACAAGGGACGCTATTGGCAGATAGCTGAGAAGCTACCCAACTTACTTTCTCTCTCTCTCTCTCTCTCATGCGCTGACGTAGGGGGGTGTGAGCAGGGGGGCTGTTCGCACACCTAGACGATAGGGACGTTGCTACCTTCTGTGTGCAGCTGCTTCCTGAAGGACATGCTGCATCGCATACTTAAAAGCTCAAAGGGCACGTATTGATTTTTGACTTTGTTTTTCTCTGGCTCTGTCTCTCTCTCTGCTCCTGACGGAGGGGGTGTGAGCTGCCGCCTTCAACAGCTTTGTGCCGCGGTGCTTCGCATACTTAAAAGCAAACAGCCCTATTGATTTGTTTGCTTTCCTCTGTCTTTCTGACAGACTCTGCTCCTGACGGGCACTCCTTTGAAGAGGAAGATATGTTTGCATTCTTTTAATTGTGAGACGGAACTGTCATATCTGTCTTGTCATGGAGTACAGTTTAAACTTTTGAAAAAGAGACAAATGTTTGTTTGCAGTGTTTGAATACAGTTCCTGTCTCTCTACAACCTCCTGTGTTTCTGCGCAAATCTGTGACCCAAGCATGACAATATAAAAATAACCATATAAACATATGGTTTCTACTTCGCGGATTTTGTTATTTCGCGGGTGGCTCTGGAACGCAACCCCCGCGATGGAGGAGGGATTACTGTATATATATATATATATATATATATATATATGTATATATATATATATATCTATAGATATAGAGATAGTTAGATATATATATATCTATAGATAGATATAGATATATATATATATATATATATATATATATATATATATATATATATAGATTATATATATATATCTCTATGTAACTATCTATATATATATATATATATATCTGATAGAGATAGATATATATATATATATATATATATATATATATATATATAGATAGATAGATATATGTGTATGTAACAGTAAGCTTGCACAGATATGTATATATGTGTATATATATGTAGATATTTAAATATGTATATGTATATATATATGTGTCTGTATGTGTTTATATATGTGTGTATGTATGTATGTGTATATATGTATGTGTATATATATGTTGATATATGTATATATATGTGGATGTGTATATGTATATATATATGTATATATGTAGATATGTGTATATGTAGATATGTATATATAAGTATATATGTTTATGTATATATATGTTTACATAACCTCTTTAACACACTACTTCTCTGCTGCGAAGCGCGGGTATTTTGCTAGTAAAACAATAAAGAAAACTAGCATAAAATACCTAATTAGGCAAATGATAAAAATAAACAATATTAATATTAACAATGATAATCAAAGAATAAAATATGAACAAAATGGACATAAAAAAGAAATTTAAGCATAAGCAGAGGGGGAATCTCTGGTTTAAACCTTGAACATTTATTGAATGTTTGACATTATTTAAAAAATTCTATTTATTTTTGAAAAATTATAGTTGGAAAACAACCTTTTCAATTGTCTTTGCTATTACCTTTTAAAGCATCTTAGCATCATTGTTCAGTGAAGAAATCAGTCTTTAGGGTGCCTGCTCAAGTAGCTGTTTTAGTTACGAGGCTTTCTTCTTTAGCTTCTTCATAGCATAGATATCATTGACAGACTTACTTTATGACTGTGGATATTTTTTATATAATTCTCCTTAGTATTAGCCCAGGCTTGTGACTTTCTGACTTTGTAAAATATGTATGAGTTTGTGACGATGCGGGTTCGCTCCATCTTCCTTCTGGGAGCCTTTGAACCCGACACCATTAGTAATGTCACCGATGAGCTACACAGTGAGGCACAACAAAGCCAGGGGATGGTGCAAAAAGTGCAAAGTGCTTTTATTAAAACAGCAAACAAAAACAAAATGTCCAAATTAAATAAAGTGCAGTATATCAAAAGTCTTCATTAAATAAATAATCCATAAAAACAAGTGAAAGGGTGGAGGTTAAAATGAGGTTAAAACAATGGCTGGAAGCTGACCTTTTAAACAAATCAGCCAGGTGCCTTTCTGCTACTGGTGACTGGTGACTCCCCTGCTTCTTCCATCCAGGCAATGCACCAGGGGAGTCATCCTAGTTGCAGCTGACCTGCTTTGCCTGCTAATCTGGAAGCTTCCCGATCCCTGGCTTCGGTTCTGCTCTCCCCAGACCGAGACTTGGGTTCCCCAGTGACCAGGACACTCATGTTGGGGATTCTACCTCCCAAGCCTCCCGACTCCTGTGGTCTTCCGTGGTGAGCTATCCTTCTTCCAGTCACTCCTGCTCCCCAAATACATGCTCAGCAGGAGTGACCACTACCAACTGCCCTAGGTGTCGGCCAAACACCCCGCTAGGGCTCACTGCTCAGCTGCCTTCTTCACTCTCCTGCACACACTGGCTTTCTCCTGCCTGCTTCCTGCCACCTTCTTTTCTTCTCTTAACCTCTGTTCCTTCCCCTAGCCTAGCCGCCTCACGCTTCTATTTATTACGGGGACGTGGATCAAATGTGTCGGTTAGCAGCTCCCGGCACCAATTACGGATGCGGATGACTCCTCACCTGTTCACTTAAGTGATCCGGGAACTGCTCTTACTACACGTACCACGCCACCTCGCTAAGCCACGATTATTTATTTAAAATGTGGCCCTGTTGACTTCAGCTGTGGACCCGCTACACCACAGACTTACTTAAATTCACTGATTACATTCCAAACTATTTCGGGCCAGAATCGTATTAGCCTTTTCACTGTGCTCATATAAAAGTGCAATGACTTAACTGTTAGTTCAAGATTGAAGAATTTTAACATTTTTTTTATTTGTTACATTCAAAATCATTCAGGAATATAAGATGCAGTGAAATGTATTTTTCCTAGCAGATCCTACACTGTGCTTATAGAATCAGCTAATACCAACATCATACCAGAAAATACAATATTAGAAATATACAAGTCTAATAGTTGTGAAAATAGAAACATTTAGGGCAATTTGTTTCCACACAGTTACAAATTAGAGACCTTTTGCGTCTGAGGTGAATGTGATAACCCCTACATTGTGGAAACCAAGCTGTATTAGTTTTAGTTAGTATTAGTTGCTCAGTTTCTTTTGTGGCCAATCAGATAAACTCTGTTTTCAGTGCTAGTGTTCTTAGTAAAGCTTGGTTGTGGGAGATTTTACATATTCATTATCAAATCTGGAGATACAGTGCATCCGGAAAGTATTCACAGCGCATCACTTTTTCCACATTTTGTTATGTTACAGCCTTATTCCAAAATGGATTAAATTCATTTTTTTTCCTCAGAATTCTACACACAACACCCCATAATGACAATGTGAAAAAAGTTTACTTGAGATTTTTGCAAATTTATTAAAAATAAAAAAATTGAGAAAGCACATGTACATAAGTATTCACAGCCTTTGTCATGAAGCTCAAAATTGAGCTCAGGTCCATCCTGTTTCCCCTGATAATCCTTGAGATGTTTCTGCAGCTTCATTGGAGTCCACCTGTGGTAAATTCAGTTGACTGGACATGATTTGGAAAGGCACACACCTGTCTATATAAGGTCCCACAGTTGACAGTTCATGTCAGAGCACAAACCAAGCATGAAGTCAAAGGAATTGTCTGTAGACCTTCGAGACAGGATTGTCTCGAGGCACAAATCTGGGGAAGTTTACAGAAAAATTTCTGCTGCTTTGAAGGTCCCAATGAGCACAGTGGCCTCCATCATCCGTAAGTGGAAGAAGTTCGAAACCACCAGGACTCTTCCTAGAGCTGGCCGGCCATCTAAACTGAGCGATCGGGGGAGAAGGGCCTTAGTCAGGGAGGTGACCAAGAACCCAATGGTCACTCTGTCAGAGCTCCAGAGGTCCTCTGTGGAGAGAGGAGAACCTACCAGAAGGACAACCATCTCTGCAGCAATCCACCAATCAGGTCTGTATGGTAGAGTGGCCAGACGGAAGCCACTCCTTAGTAAAAGGCACATGGCAGCCTGCCTGGAGTGTGCCAAAAGGCACCTGAAGGACTCTCAGACCATGAGAAAGAAAATTCTCTGGTCTGATGAGACAAAGATTGAACTCTTTGGTGTGAATGCCAGGCGTCACGTTTGGAGGAAACCAGGCACCACTCATCAACAGGCCAATACCATCCCTACAGTGAAGCATGGTGGTGGCAGCATCATGCTGTGGGGATGTTTTTCAGTGGCAGGGACTGGGAGACTAGTCAGGATAAAGGGAAAGATGACTGCAGCAATGTACAGAGATATCCTGGATGAAAACCTGCTCCAAAGCGCTCTTGACCTCAGACTGGGGCAACGATTCATCTTTCAGCAGGACAACGACCCTAAGCACACAGCCAAGATATCAAAGGAGTGGCTTCAGGACAACTCTGTGAATGTCCTTGAGTGGCCCAGCCAGAGCCCAGACTTGAATCCGATTGAACATCTCTGGTGAGATCTTAAAATGGCTGTGCACCGACGCTTCCCATCCAACCTGATGGAGCTTGAGAGGTGTTGCAAAGAGGAATGGGCCAAACTGGCCAAGGATAGGTGTGCCAAGCTTGTGGCATCATATTCAAAAAGACTTGTTGCTAAAGGTGCATCAACAAAGTATTGAGCAAAGGCTGTGAATACTTATATACATGGGATTTCTCAGTTTTTTTTATTTTTAATAAATTTGCAAAAACCTTAAACTTTTTTTCACGTTGTCATTATGGGGTGTTGTGTGTAGAATTCTGAGGAAAAAAATTAATTTAATCCATTTTGGAATAAGGCTGTAACATAACAAAAAGTGGAAAAAGTGATGTGCTGTGAATACTTTGTGGATGCACTGTATCAGTAATAATTCTGATACCATTTGGGTTTTAGTTCATTTTTGTCATCTTTACTTTGTGTTATGTATAAATTAATTCTATAATTCTGCCCTGCCTCTTTAAACATTCTATTTTTTATTCTTTCTGGGTGGATCCCCAGGTGCCGGGGCCACCGTGACATCACTGCCCTTGTGCCCTCAATCTGCTGTATAAGCGGGCTGAGAGTTCTGTTTGTATGGCTTTCTGTTTGGAATTCTTATTTTCTTGCTTCTCATTAAGGATTTTGGTTTTTCTTTTTTTTTGGAATTGGGACTTGTTTGATTAGGATTTCCTTTTTGGTCAACTCCTGTGCATCTTTTTTGCTCTGTTGAGCCTTTTTTGCATTTTGATATTTTTGGATGTAAATCATTTGTAAAGGTTCTTCATTTATCCTTTTCAATATAAGCATTGTGAATTTCCCCTTGGGATTAATAAAGTATCTATCTATCTATCTATCTATCTATCTATCTATCTATCTATCTATCTATCTATCTATCTATCTATCTATCTATCTATCAGGTTTACATTCATACTTCCTCTTGTGGGTTTTTTTGATATTTTGTGTATTTCTAGTTGTTTTGCCAGCTTCCCATTTCTGAGATTGCTCTAGCAAGTGGCATTAGAAGCCTGGCAGAGTATAGGCGAGGCTGTGTTGGTCAAACCACTTAACATTCTGGTCTGCTCCCTTGATTGTTTTTGGAGGTCTCACACCCATTTTTGCCATTTTGAAAATTCCATTTCATGACACTTTGCTTTAAGTGTTTCTTAAAGTGTAACAGGTTTATATCTCTGGAGAAGCATTAGTTTATAAAAAAAAATACATAAAGATAACTTTAATAAAATCTTCATGTTTTGTTATTAAAGGGCTATGTCGTCAGTTGTAATAGTGTTATTTAAAATTCTAAACTCCAGAAGAAGAGGAGTGTGGTTAGAAAAAACATTAGTATCATAATGGCAGGACTTGACAGATGGAAGCAGGTTGGTATTGAAAAGGAAGTAGTTAGTTTGTGAATAAGTGTGATGCACTGAATGAAAGAAGGAATATTGTCTCAAATACTGGGAAAGAAGTCTCTGTTGTGAACGTGAGAATTCCCAAATCCATCCATCCATTTTCCAACCCGCTGAATCCGAACACAGGGTCACGGGGGTCTGCTGGAGCCAATCCCAGCCAACACAGGGCACAAGGCAGGAACCAATCCCGGGCAGGGTGCCAACCCACCGCAGGAATTCCCAAATAATAACTCAAAATGACCACAGTGGAGAATTACTGTCAAACCCTGGCTCAGTGCATTAAAAGGGCAACGAAGAATTTTTAAAAATAGAAACATTTATTTTACCATAAATGCTTATTAATGCATAAATAAGTAAGAGCACAAGAAAAAAGGTACAGAAAGCAATGCCTTCAAAAGGTATTCCCAAAAGCCCCCATATAGAAAATCACAATAGAAATTCACCATCTCCATAAGAGCATTCACAATGAACTGCAAAGGACTGTGGGTAGTCCTTGTCTTTATTGGGCTGAGTGCAGTCCGTTGACGGTGATGGGCAGGTGGCCCTGCCTCTTGGGGAACCACCCACAAAGCCCATGGCACATAATAAAGGACGCTTAAATATAAAGAAACTAAGTAATCAACAAGGATAACATCAAAGTGAACAAAATAGACATAAAAACGGGATTTGGACCTCAGCCAGCGGTTTGAGGCCATTTTAGACATTGGGGTTAATAATGCTATTATTAACAAACAAACTATTAAAAATATTAATAAATTAAAATGTAGCATAATGGAGCAGTGGTTAGTCATGCTAACTCAAAATTTCAGCATCAGATGTTCATATTATGGCCCATATTGCTGTCCATGTGAAGTTTTCACTGTGTTAACATTAGGCTTAGCAATTCTAAAATGACCCTCTCAGAATGTGTATGAAGGGCCCTGAAATGGAGAAGTACTCTGTCCAGTGTTGGTTCCAGTGGTTGACAAAATGGCTATTTGTTTTAAAAAGGAGGTGTGCTTGCAACTGTTATGAGGTTACTGTTTAATAACCTTTTTGCTCCTTTGTTTACTGAATAAACTTTTAGGTTAAACTTCTTTTTTTATTTTTCTGTTCTTTATTAATATCACCATTACATTATGTTTTGTTAGCTTCTTATTTGTTCTGTGGTCTTCACTTATGATGATCAATTTTGCCCCCTTGTCTCGTCTTACTTGTTCCCAAACAGTCCCCCAGATTGATGTTTACTTGATTATGTTGAACTCTTTTCTATGTAGCTTTGGAGAAAAGTGCCAATTGAGCATAAACGTAAATATTTGGATTTGGTCATTTTATTTTGGACCATTTCTGCCACCATTTTGTCTTTTGTGATAGTTGCCCTTTTTTGTACCTGTTTTCCTTTGGGGGGGCTATGGTTGCAGTTATGAATATTGCAAGCCTTACCATATATACTCACATATAAGTTGGGTATTGAAACCCGAAAAATCGATCATAAAATCAGACCCTGATTTATATGCCAGTACAAAAACGTGATTTTTTTTTTTACATCTTCTTGCCTCCTCCAATCTCACATCAGTTTCTCAGACGCATCGAATTTTGTTGCAGCAGTGCAGTTACCGATTTCTTTCGCTACTTCAACAACATTTAATTTAAAACCAGCTTCATATTTTCTTCTGATCGAACACTCCATCGTAGTGGGAGGGATGCTCTTACGATAAAAGTGTATGAGGGTGTGAGATACAAAAAACACAAAACAGAGCAAATGTTGCTTCAGAATAGTTTGGGTATTACCGTGTGGTCACGTAGGCACAATACATAGTGTAACAGTTGAGATATTTATCGACCTCTCGAACCCTCAGGTAGTACGCCAAACACCAAGTAAAAGTCCAAGACTTTTTATTATTATGATAATAAAGTGTACTAAGCACCCTCCACTCCACACTATACATACAAATAGCAATAATCAATAATCAAATACAAATACCACTCCTCCTCTCCCAGCTCAGCTCAATGTCTGGGCTTTCCCAGAGTCCTTTATACCCCCTGACCCGGAGGTGTTTCCGTTCCATTACCCACAAGTTCTTATTCCTTCTGGGTCAGGGTAAACAGTCCTTATCTTCACCCCGGAAGCACGTTGTTTCTTCCTGTCATTGGATTATGACGCACTTCCGGGTTATAGGGCATATATGAGTCCACGGGCCTCCCTACAGCAACTCCCAGTGGTCCCCAAGGTATCCAGCAGGGCTGTGCATAAAAGCTACAAAGTCCATGAGGCCCTGCTGGAATTCGGGGCACGTCCATGCTGTCGGGAGAGCTCCTCCTGGCGGCCTGGGGGTGAGGGTTGGAAACTCTCGCCGGCAATCCATCACAATAGAAAAAAAAGTCTGTGTGCTCCGTGGTTACTCTCTCAGGTGGGTGTTAGCATATCGTAATCTCTTGGATCAATAGCGTGAGTTTTCATCATTCGACTTATACAACCAACATTATTAAATACCGGAAATTATACATTAAAATCAACTCCCGACTTATCCGTGGGAGAACTTATCCGCAAGTATATACGGTTTATTAATTCACAATGGGTTAAAAGTTGACACATGTTCAAGTTTGCAGATAAAACCCACCTTTATGTGCAATTTTGCTTTCTCTGAAAATCCCTTTGAATCTCCTGTTTACAGTCATTTTTTGATTCATTTTGTTTACTTTGGTTCAAGGAATCTCTTCTTCATTTCACAATTGCATTACGTTATGTTAACTTGCGTTTTGTTCTGAACTCTTCATTTGAGATGATCAATTTGATAACCATGGTGGTGTGACTCAGGAGTCCCAAGAACACTTTCAAAGGTTGACCTCTTGAGAAATACCATTAAAACCCCGACTAAATGCAAAAAAGGGCCTTGACAAATCTTTATGAGATAAAAGTTTTATTATAACAAAAGACTCTGAAGTGCACAAAGCTGCTAAGAACACAAGGAATTGCCTGAAAAGGCAAGGCAATCCCCCTGCAAACAAAGTCCCAATGCAGAATCCAAGGCAAGTCGTAAAACAGAGCACAGATGCAAAATTACAGAAAATCAAAATGCAAAAGCTAAAGCACCGTTAGCACTCCGCTCTCTAGCGCACTCGTAATGAACTGCCAGGAACTATGGAAGGCCCTCCAGTATATAAGGTGGAGTTCCTGGTGGTGATTGGCAGGTGGCTCTGCCCCTTAGGGAACGACCCACAAAACACAAGGGACATAATCAAATAAACACAAATGAACATAATAAACCAAATAAACATTAATGCAAAGAGACAAATAAATGGCACAAAATCAAATAAAACGCACAACTTTTAAACTCAGCCAGGGGAGAAATGCTGGCTGAAACATGACACATGGCCTGTACAACGTTTCCCAAACAGTCTCCTAGACTGATATTTACTTGATTATTTTGACCTGCTTTGTAAGTTGCTTTGGCTAAAACCATCTGCTAAGCAAACACATGTAAATGTTTGGATTTGGTATTTTTTAACCATTTTTAATCATTTCTTCCACAACTAGTCAAGTCAACTTTAGTTTGTCTTCTGCAATAGTTACCGTTTCGTGTGCCTGTTGTCCAGGATGCCATTTTGGATTCTGAGGGCATAGTTATAAAGACTCCGCCCCTTATGCGAATTCACGATGGGTTAAAAATTCACCTTTTTTAGCACTTCCGGATCCGAGCTTGTGGATAAAACCTTTGTGTGCACTTTTGCTATCTCAAAAAAGTGTTTTGTATCTTCTGGTTACGATCATGTTTTTTGATTCTCTTTTTTATTTTTTAGTTCAAGAAATCTGTTTTTCATTTCGCAATCACATTACATTTTGTTAGCTTGTATTTTGTTTCTGAGCTCTTCATTTGAGATGATCAATCTGGTAGCCATGGCCTGTATAACTTGTTTCCCAAACAGTCCCCTAGACTGAAGTTTATTCAATTATGTTGACCTATTGTGTAAGTCGCTTTGGCTAACAGCATCTACTAAGTAAAGAAATATAAAAGTAAAGGTTTGGATTTTGTAATTTTTTAAAATTTTTCCACCATCATTTTGTTTTCTGTGATTGCCATTTTTCATACCCGTTGTCTGGGATACTATCTCGGATTATGAGGGTGTAGTTACGAAGACTGCATCCCTTACGCTAATTCACAAAGAATTATAAGTTGACCCTTTCACCAGTTCCTTGTGTCTGTGTTTTCTGTGATAGTTGCCATTTTGTGTACCCATTGTCCCGGGATTCCATCTTGGTTGCTGTGGTTGTAGTTACGAAGACTGCAACCCTTATGCTAATTCACAACGGGTTATAAGTTCACTCTTTTACCAGTTCCCTGTGTCTGTGTTTTCTTTGATATTTGCCATTTTGTGTACTCGTTGTCCGGGACTCCATCTTGGTTGCTAGTTACGAAGACTGCAACCCATATGTTAACTAATAACGGGTTAAAAGTTCACCCTTTCAGCACTTCCATGTCCGAGTTTACGGATAAAACCTAATTTTTGTGTGCATTTTGTGACTCTTGTGAAACTCCTGGTAACAATCTTATTTTTTGATTCTTGACTTTTGATGTTTGCCACATGATTTAGATTTGTTGCCTATGCGATATGATCTCCTGGTTTTTGACTTTTTCACTACATTTTGACCGCATTTTATCTCCTGTTCAGCCTCTCAAAACCTGTACTTGCTTATTAAATGTGGAATAGCAATTTGGCTTGCTTAGAGACTAACACATCAATGTAATTGAACAAATTTTAATGGCACATTGAATTTTAAAGTAAAAAAATAATAATTTAGGGTTTTTTTTTTTTACAGATTTAATTGGCTTAAACATATAGATGCAAAAAAAGCAATTATTGAGGAGAGCGTTTACAGATATGCCTTCATGGGCAACACCATCAACATTTCAACAGGACGGCTGCGGCACTAATTATTTTCTTCGCTTATTAGAGGTTAAGTGGGGCTAATTAGAACTAAAAAGAGAAGGTTTTATGACAGTAGTTGGGCTTTCGAAATTAGCATTCTGCTCATTAATTATAAGTCCTTGCCTTTATTCTATCTAGTGCGTGCATTTTTGAGACGAATGGAGCCCAGTGTGGTGGGGACTGGAGATTTGACAACCGACAAAATGTAATTGTGACTTGGACTGTCTTGGACAGTTTTACAGCCAGAGCGTTTGATGAACTGGAAAGACTTTTGGTTCTTGTTTGTTTCAATTAGAAGCAATGGTTTATTTAAAATCAAGAGTCTCTCGTTCCCTGTTTTTTTTGACACCCCCCCCCTTCTCGACATCCAGGTATGGTAAGGCGTACAGGTTTAAGGATGAAACATAAAACAACATTGTCCTCTTGTTACTGATTACACAGAGCACAAGACAAAGGGATACAAGCTTGGGCTGAGCATTTATTTGCTTGTGAAGTAGCAGAAATAATTGTGGGAAACAGAAACATGCAGGCATTTCCCAGTTATCAGTGGCCCAGGCACTCTCTTTCCCAGAGAAGGAAATGCTAATCATCAATCTCCCCGTGCATGCAATGTCTCTGTTTAATAGCTGATAGAGCGTCTCCAAAGGCTGTTTTGCTTCTTTGTTTAAAATGACATATAATGGGCCTGGCCTTATCTGCGCCTCTAAATGCATTTTCTGTGCTTTATCCTCACTAGGGGATTTGGTCCAGTCTAATGAATATGTGCAGGATTGATTTTGAGCTTGGGATAATTTAATCCATCAATTTAACATGAAATGAATATGCAAAGGGAGGACCTCTCCAAGTGTTGTAAGGGGGTGGGAAGGGGTGTTTGTTAAAAAAAAAAAAGAAAAGGGGAAAAAAAACACAACGGTACAGAACGTTGGTATTCATTAAGTGAGGTTTTGAGAAATGGGACGAGGCGGCGACTATTAGTATCTGCCATTGGTTGTTCACCTCACCGAACTGCTGCTTTATGAATACAGCTGCTGTATTGAGAGCGCGGCTGTGTGTATTCACAAGTGCTTAAACATGACAAGCTTAGGATTCGGAGGAATGTGTTCATTCTGAGTGACTGCCCTAATCCTAGGACCATCCCAGCAGGAACAAGAGTGAGGGCTTATATATATATATTTTTTTTTTTGTTATAAATAGTAATGAGTACAGACTTAGAGGCATTCACTCCCAGCCGATCACAAGGCAGCATGTTTTGTTGAATAATTAGGGGATGATAAATCGATGGATTGTTTCGATTACATTCACAGAACACTTGAGAGTGTATCAGTGTTTATTATTGTCCTGACAATCATTGGATTGGAGTAGATGAGTGGTAAAAGCAGCCCATAATCAATTGCAGAAAGCGATTGGTGATCCGAACAAAGTGGCTTTGCACAAAGAGGAGAAGAATGCAGAGCAGCGGCGTGGAATTTACTGACAAGGAACTCGAGTCTTAAAGGCCAGCTGTAAATCAGCTTGGCCTGTGAGGTGCACACAAGAGAGATTATTCTGCGTTTTTAGAATAAATTCTAAATCTATAGAGCGAGAAAAAAAAAATACATGTGTCAAATGGTAGGAATGTTTGTCAAATGTGTATTAGCTTGGCCTTACCAGGCAGCTAAGGCTAAAGGGGTAGCTCAGGAATGCTGTTGAGTCCATCAAGTACATTATATTACTGTTTCTTAAGGCGTCCAATTGAAATTGTCTGGTGTCAGGACAACGGGCTTCTCCTGAATGTCAGCAAGACAAAGGAGTTGGTGGTGGACTTTAGGAGAAGACCGCAGAGGCACTACCACCTCTTCCGAATTAACAGCACTCAAGAGGAGAGGGTGGATAGTTTCAGATAGCTCGGTGTCCACATCACAGGCGACCTGACCTGGTCCAAGCACATTGATACCTTGGTGAAGAAGGGATGACAACATCTTCACCAGCTTGGATGCCATAAGAATTTTAATCTCCCAGTTACTAAAGAACATCTACATTTCAACCATTGAAAGTATCGGAAAGTATTTAGAAACAGCATGCAGGAGCATGATGTGGTCATCTGAACACATCATTGGGTATTCACAGGCCAGCTTCCAGGACATCTTCTCCAAGTGATATTGGACCAGGGCAAAGAAAACTATCAGAGGTACCAGCCATTCCACCAACAGCTATGTGCTGCCCGAAGACCAATTCAGAGACTGAGGAGGAGCTTCTTTCCACAGTCCATCTGCATCTTGAATGTGTATAGAGCCGAATGAAGGTAATTCTCTCATATTAAGTGTCACGCATGTGAAGCTGGGAATGATCTTCCTTCCCCCTCCATAGCCAAAAAAAGGCACCCAAGAAGGACGACTGACCCCGCCCCACCACCCAGAGAAAACTCCACCCCTTCCAGTCTCAGCCCTATAAAGACGGCCCATTCCCAGAAGGTGCCGTCAACTACCCAACTGATACTTGAGAGAGACAGAGCTCCTCTGTGAAGTTGAGCCTTGTACTTTTCATTTTTAACAAGTCTGTCAGCTGCCTTTTCTGTCAATATTAAAAAGGGGTTACTAGGGTGGTACCCCAACCTTTCCTTGGCATCTCAGGTTAACTGCTTTCCTGGCCACAATTACATAAGTAATTTAAATTAAACTTATTACAAGGGAAGTTCCAAAAGTCTGTATGGACTTTTGAATTTGTTCCCTATGGTTGATTTTTTCTTTTTCTGGGAATCTTATATAACTTATCATAACAACTTTCTGACATTTTCAAGATAGGTCACCATGGAGGCAAGAAATGATGGTAGAAGTGAATGTTCCCCACGTCTGTGAGTGAATATCTGCAGTGAGAATATGAGTGCTGATGCTCTACCACATTTTCATCACGGTGTCACACATGTGCGCCTTGGGGACAGCTTAAAGGCTCTGGCAGTGGTAATTCAACGCTAGTCCATAAAGTGTTGTTGTGTGCTAACACCTCTTCTCTTTCTCCCTCTGCAGACTGAATGATTGACACCCCAGCCACCTCTGACATCACTTCCGGTGTCCATTCCCCTTCCTGCCTGGCCTGCACTTTGCCTTTATAATATACAGGGTCGCAGTGTCTCCCCAGATCTTTTTCATTTGTCCTTGTCTCTTTTCAATGCGGTTTACTGGTGACAGAAAGCTTGAAGAAGTGGAAGCTCAGCTTGGCAACCAATAACTGATTCAGAGGACTGTCCAGAAGGGGTTTGCGCAGTTTCAGATATCTACACAAAGAAATATTCGTCTGAATATTTTCAAAATCCCAAGATACGTCACCCCCAAGAACAAGTTAAGCAACTGGCTTCTTCACCACAATAACGCTCCTACACATCGAGTCAACAAGACCATCCTCTTCATTGGTGCCTCTTCATTGGACACCATCTTACCACCTGACCAGGCCCTTTGTGATTTCTGGCTTTTTCTCTAAAATCAAGGCCACCATACATGGATTTGCGGTGAGTAGTGAATGAAGAGATGGCAATGCGGGACGAGTGTTTTGAAAAATGGATTGACAGATTGTAGAAGTCCATTGAGGTTGGCGGCAATTATGAGGAGCAATAGAGAATGAATAAGGTTTCTGAAGGAAAAAAATCTGGGAATATCTCACTTATTTCTATTAAAGCAATTGGACGGTTGGAACTCCTCTTGTGTTTATTTATTTGGTTAGCTGAACAGTTTTGGACTGCTGTGAGATTTAAGAGGAAGTGCAATGTCTTTCAAGAACGATAAAACTAATTTGACCTTTGCATTGCAAGACACAGCAAAATTAGCATGTACTTTTATTTTTAACTGACTTGATTTTTGTAACTCACCTCTGTCTGGGCTGCCAAGAGATGAGGTTAATCAGCCACAACTGAGAGTTTGTTCATAAAACTGCACATATACAGAGGATTCAGAAAGTCTTCTGACCCCTACATTTTTTCCCATTTTGTTATGTTGCAGCCTTGTACTAAAATCATTTCAGCTCATTTTATTTCTACATTAAACAACACTCAGTACCCCAGAATGTTAAAACGAAAACAAGGTTTTAGACATTTTTACAGATTTTTTCGAAATATAAAACTTAAACATCATATTGACATAAGCATTCCAACTCCTTACTCAGAACTTCCTTGAGCCACTTTAGGCAGAGATTAGAGCCAGAAGTTTTCTTGGGTCTGACACGACTAGCTTTTCACACCTGAATTGGAGGATTTTTTGCCGTTCTTCTCTGTAGATCCTCTGAAGCCTTGTCAGGTTGTTTGGAGACCATCAGTGAAGAGCTATTGTTTAAATAGATAGGTAGGTAGACAGACAGACAGATAACTGTGAAAAGTGGCATGTAGAGAACATAGATATTTAAGACTCTATATAATACTTAAATAGATAATAAAGGCAGCATATACAGTACAAGATACGTAATATAAAAAACAGATATTAAAGGTACTATATTATAGGTATGAAAAATGCTGTAAACAGTACATAGATATTAAATGTACAGTAAAATAAATGGATAGATGTGCATGTTACAGAGTACGGTATACAGTTTGTAGAGCACAAAGTAAATCAGTAAGAAAAGTCACACTGATAGCTGGATAGACAAATATTAAAAGAACTATATACAGTACATGAATATTAAAGATATATATTAAAGAAAGGTACTACATAAATAAATATTATTATTATTATTATTAATAAAGGAAATAAGGGATACCTATACAGACAGATAGATTTCAGAGCACGGCACAGCTGTGAATCTGCTCTGCTACGGGTAACCAATGATTTGATTATGGCAGCAGACTCTGGACAAACCAGCATATTAATTCTGTTAGACCTCAGCACAGCATTTGACACTCAGGTCAGACATGACATTCTACTGTCCAGAATGGAGAACATGCTGGGTATCTCTGGCACTGCCCTCCAGTGGTTCAAGTCCTATTTGACTGATAGACAAGAGTTTGTTAGTCTTGGTAACAGCAGGTCCAGCACAGCGCCAGTCACACAAGGAGTTCCTCAGGACTCTGTCCTCAGCCCTCTTCTCTTCTATATTTATATGCTTCCCCTTGGCCATATTATACATAGTTATGGACTGGGTTATCATTTTTATGCAGATGATACTCAACTCTACTTCAATGTTAAAAGTGGAACTTCATCAGAGCAGTGAAATTAAAACCTGGATGGAGCAGAACTCTTTAAAATTAAATTGCAACAAAACTGAACTCCTGCAAATTGGGACTAAAATGCAACTTAATAAAATGAGCTCCTTCCCAGTCCATCTTGGTGGTGATCTCATCAGACCTGCCTCTACTGCAAAGAATCTTGGTGTCATTTTTGTTTCCTCCCTCTCTTATTCTGCCCACATAAATCACATTAAGCAACTTTCTTACTTTCACCTCCATAACATATCACGTGTTCACTCCTTCCTCTTCTTCTCTAATGCTGAGAAACTTGTCCATGCTTTTATGACATCCCGCATCGATTATTGTAACTCCCTACTGGCAGGTGCCCCTTCTAATCTTCTATCACAGCTCCATCTTATTCAAAACTCAGCTGCAAGAGTCCTGACACGGACCAGCAGCAGCGAGCACATCACACCCATCCTGCTCCGTCTTCACTGGCTCCCTGTGTCTTACAGAATCGAATATAAAATCCTACTAATAACCTACAAAGCCTTAAATAACCTCGCGCCAAACTACATCAGTGACCTTCTCCATCACTATGTGCCTGTCCACCCACTAAGGTCCTCTGATTCTGGTAATCTTGTTGTGCCCCTCACTAATCTACACTCCATGGGTGACAGGGCCTTCAGCTGTATAGCGCCCAGACTCTGGAATGACCTACCAAAATTAATCAGCTCAGCTGACTCCATGAATTGTTTTAAAAAACAACTCAAAACTCATCTGTTCAGGAAGGCTTTTAGCTCTACTTGACTTTATTACCCTTCTCTCAGTTTACTTCTCTGTCAAGATGCTCATGTAACCTGTGTGTGTGCGAGACCATCAATTATGTTGTCTGTTAGGCTTTTTCTCTGAATTCACTGTCTTAATCTTCTTTATTTATTTATCTGGTTTGTACACTATATACAGTATACCCTGCCGTTCTTTCTTATATTCTGTAAGTGCCTTGAGCATTGAAAAGGCGCTATATAAATAAAATGTATTATTATATATATGAAAGACACCAAATATGGTGATAGATATACAATATACATATATACCATATATACTCATGTATAAGTCGGGTCTTGAAACCTGAAAAATCGATCATAAAATCAGACCCCGACTTATACACCTGTTCAAAAATGCGACACTTAAATTTTTTTTTTACATCTTCTTGCCTCCTCCAATCTCACATCAGTTTCTCAGATGCATCGAATTTTGTTGCAGTAGCGCCGTGACCAATTTCTTTTACCACTTCAACGACTTTTAATTTAAAACCAGCTTCGTATTTTCTTCTGATCAAACGCTCCATTGTAGATAAGGGATGCTCTTACAATAAAGGTGTATGAGGGTGTGAGATACAAAAAACACAAATCAGTGCAAATGTCGCTTCGGAATAGTTTGGGTATTACCGTGTGGTCACGTAGGCACAACAGAGAGAGAGGTTAGGAGCAGACGCTGATACAACACATTGATGCACCCACATAGAAAATAAACGCCGTGTGCTCCGTGGTTACTCTCTCAGGTGGGCGTTAGCAGATCATAATCTCTTGGACCAATAGCGTGAGTTTTCCGCAATCGACTTATACGACTGACATTATAAAATACCAGAAATTATACGGTAAAATCAAGCCCCGACTTATCCGCAGGAGAACTTAAACGCGAGTATATATGGTATGCAAATATTAATGGCACTATATAATAGGTATAAAAACACTATATACAGTATAAAGATACATATTAAAGGCACTATATAATGGATGCATATTGACAGTATGTACTATTGCTGTTGAAAGCACTATTTATAATTAGATGAAAAGGCACCCTATGATAGGTAGAGAGATAAGAAAGGCACTATAAAATGCATCTTAAAAGCACTATATGATAAACAGTTAGACAACTAGAAAAGCATATGATATTAAAGCCACTATATAATAGAAATGAAAGGCAACAGAAAGATAGATGGATGGATGTGAAAGATGCTATATAACAGACAAATAGATAGATGTGGAAGGCACAATATAACAGACAGGATAGATAGATAGATAAATGCGAAAGGCACTTTATAATAGATAGATGTGGAAGGCACTATATAACAGATAAGATAGATGCGATATATAACAGATGAATAGATAGATACGAAAGGCACTGTATAATAGATAGATAGATAGATAGATAGATAGATAGATAGATAGATAGATAGATAGATAGATAGATAGATAGATAGATAGATAGATAGATAGAATGGAAAGATGCTATATAATATTTTTTACTTCTACACCACACATAGATTCAAATAATTACCTATGGTAAATAAATAGGTACAAATTTTAAAAGGAAAGAAACAATTCAAAATTAGTTTACTCCACCACTACTCTGGCAGTACACATCTCCTGCTCTGCACATGAATTCAGAGAACTATTATGAAAACAGCACTGCATCACCACTTCTACTACTGCTTGGTACGTCTCCTATTCTGTGCATTCAACCATCCAATGTTTAAATGTTGTGAATAATAGTGAATTATATAGATGCTGAAATATATAGATGTACAGTAGATGTTATATAATAGGTAGAGATAGATAGGAAAGACACTATATAATAGATAGATAGATGTGAAAGGCACTATATGATTGATAGATAGATTCGTAAGACACTATATATGATGGATAAATAGACTTGATTTACACATGTAGTTGAATATTATGGAGTCAAATTTTGAATTCTTAATAACTTCAAGCACTTTTGTAACACTACTAAGTCTTTAATTTAACCCGTGGAAAATGCTCCCTATTTTTTACACAATAAAATATGAAGAATCCCAGAGGTGTGAACACTTTTTACTGGTCACTGTGACACATGTTTCCAAACCTAAACATCTGCCCGATGCACTGATTAATTAATTTTATGATTCACAAAGGAGTAAGCCATCTTCATTGAGTGACTGTATGTCCTTACCTCCCCCAGATGATCCAGGTGCTTGTGAGGTACAGCACATATTAACATTCCTTTCAGAAGCAGATTGCATTATCTCACTTACGTCTTAAGCCTGAAAGCACCTGCGGCACTACACATTGGGCATTGTAAAAAAAAAAACCTCTTTTCATTACCACTTGACTGGTACTTCTTCCAGAGATGATGGGGGGCAGAAAGAAAAAGAAAAAAAAAAACAATTTTAGATACCCAAAGGGATGAAGGAGGGGAGCTAGGCGGGTATGAAATTAAAAAAGAAAAAAGCCCATTTGAACTCATTACTCAACACACGTCACACTCTGGAGAGTTGAATTACATAGGAATGCATATAAAAGAATGTTTTGAATGAGCATTGCCTTTTTTATTCAATATCCAGCTGAATACAGGGCTTTGACTGAGAACACAGCTGACCGTGCTACTGTTTCAAAGTACTTGAAAATGTCCTTTCAACAGCTTCCCTAATAAGAGACAGTTGGGAGCAGTTTTGGCAGCTTTCAAATGTAATCTTACTGTTCATTGTTTATTGCTAGCTTCCGTTTTTTCACTATCCAACGACCACTCGCTAAAGCCAAATTGTGATTACAAATGTTAATAATGAATCTACTTTGTGAAAGTGGAAGGGGATTTGAAATGCTGATGATGGATGACCTTGTATGACCTCAAAGGCTTTGATGATAACTAAATGTAATCTTTGAAACAAATCGCTCTGTCAGATTTGGTCCATTTTGACATCTTTGTTCAAAGGTAAATTGAGCTCAAATAGAGCAGATCCGCGTACAAGCCCGCTTCATTGTTCACACACCCTGCAGCCTTATTAGTCAATTGCTTGCAAGATAACATTCCACAGACTTCATATTTAGGATATGCTGAGAAGAACGGTCACATGGTGGGGGACAAATCTCATCAAAGTTGAAATGTAACTTTTATTTTTTTATATTGTATGTAATCAGCTCATAGGGAAACTTATTCACACAGGTTCTCTGTAACAATTATTATTATTATTACTATTTTCTGGTTAATAGGGTCGCATGAAATTAGCATCCTGGTTGTGCCTGCCACATTCCAAAAGACATGCAGGATCGATGAAATGGCCATTCCAAATTTGCCCTGCATGAATGTTGGGGATGCCCAGGACTGTTTCCTGCCAAGATGCTGGTGTTGCCAGGATAGACTCCAGCTCTTCATGAACCTGAACCGGATAAAGCAGATCTGAGAATGTTTGATGTCATATCAGTTCGGCCAACTCTCAGAGGAGTCCTGATGGTTTCAAAATCCTTCCATGTCACAATTATTCAGGCCACTGTGATCCTGGGAACACTCAACTCTTTGGAAGTGGTTTTATCCCCTTGACCTGCTCACCACAGTTTTATTGTAATTGCGTATGGCCACTCTGCCAGAAATGCCCGATTGATGGAATATTGCTGAAATGGTCGTTCTTTTCCAACAAGATCTCCCATCTCAGCAGATGACTTCTGAAGCTCTGTTGGGTTGTTGATCACCTTCATGACCAAGGCTTTTCTTGCCCAGTTACTCATTTTGTCCCGATAGGCAAATCTAGGAAGAGTCCTGTTGGTTCAAAACTTCTTGCATTTCTAATTATTAAGGCCACTGAAATTTGATATTTATATTCCTGAAATGTTATCTGATTTATTTTTGGTCTCTGTACCCTTTTTCATAAATCAGTTTGATATTCTTTTTTTCTAGTTTGGTACCTTTGTACTTTTTGGTGTGTGTTTTTGTGTTTTGTTTTTAATTTTCTTGTACTCTTTATGCATGGTTTGGTTGGTCCTGTGATCAACATTCTGTGGGGCTCTGTAGACAGCGTTTATATTGTCATACACGTGCGCTTACAAGGCAGCCAACAAGCCCTAAGGTGAGAGATCTACCACAAGATAAAGGGTTGATTTTGGGTACTAACGCTTCTCTCTCTCTCTCAACAGAGCCAAAGAAGAAAAATAGTAAACCTTCAGGACTTCCGCTTTCACAAAATGGCCACTCCACAACAATCCCACTTTCCGGCTCCTATGGATGATGTCACTTCCGGCTTCCTATTGATGACATCACATCCAGTTCCACCATGATAACATCACTTTCACCTTTCTGTGTTGATGTAATTTCCTGCCAAATCACTTCCGGTTCCCCCATGATAGCGTCACTTTTGGCTCCGCCATGATGACGTCACCTCCGGTTCCTATAGATGACGTCACTTTCTGGTCCCACCGCGATGACATCACTTCCGCGTTTCTGTATTGATGTAATTTCCTGCCAAATCACTTCCAGTCCCTCCCGTGATGACATCACTTCTGGCTCTGCCATGATGATGTCACCTCCAGCTCCTATGGATGACATCACTTCCGGTCCCACTGTGATGACATCACTTCCGGTTTTCTGTATTGATGTCACTGCCTGCCAAATCACTTCTGTTCACCATTTTTGTATATAAATCCTCATTTCAACACTGTATGCTGTCAAATGCTTTTGTTTTTCATCATATTTCATTCAAATCTTCATCACATCCGACGGACATTATATAGGGCAATTTCCCCTGTATAACTCTTTGTGAAGTTTCTGGAGTGAAATTATTTGTTTCAATATATATACAGACATAGACCCTTGTGCTCAATATTTCTTGCTCATTAAATTATATATGTACGACTTTTCTTATTTTATTATTTTTTCTCTTATATTCCTTTTGTTATGTTTTGTGGAATTCACACACATTTTTCAGCTGACTTTGTTTAGACATATTGACGACTTCTGAAGCTCTGTTAGAGTGGCCATTGGTTTGTTGGTCACCTCCTTGATCAAGGCCCACTCAGTCTGGCCAGATGGCCAACTCTAGGTAGAGTCCTGATGATTCCAATGTCCTTCCATTTCACAGTTATTGAGGCCACCGTGTTCCCGGGAACACTTAAAGCTTTACAAGCGGTGTTATCCCTTGCCCTGCCTCACCGCAATTTTTTTGTAATTCCGTGTAGCCACTCTACCATAAATGCCTGATTGATGGGATGCTTCTGTGATTGTCTTTCTTTCCAACAAGTTCTCCCATTTTGGGTTGATTGGTCCCATGATCAAAATTCTGTTTATGTCTACATACATAGACCTACCTTGTGCCCTGTGTTGGCTGGGATTGGCTCCAGCAGACCCCTGTGACTCTGTGTTCGGATTCAGCGGGTTGGAAAATGGATGGATGGATGGATACATAGACCCCCGGTGACGAATATTTCTTGCTCATTAAGTTATATCTGTATGAGTTTTCGTATTTTATTATTTTTTCTCTTATATTCCTTTCGTATGGGTTGAGGATTTATTGCACTTTTCTCGACTGACTTTATTTGGACATATTTACGCCATACTTGAATGGTATTAGAGTACACAATGATTGTTTGAACAATTCTCCCTGCTTATAATTTTTTCATTTCCTCATTAGCTAAATGAATAAATGCATTTGTAACACAAACAGCTATGACTTTTGCTTATGGCATTTCTAAAAAGCATTGAGTGAATGTGTACTGTATACTGTATATTTAGTTTTTTACATTTCATAAGTTAAATTAAACAGTATGATCCATTTAAAACAAATTCACGTGTCTTGCAGTTACTCAAGGAGGCTGAATATGACTACCGACATTCCATGTAGTCTTGCATCTGAGGCACTGTGCATAAATATATTGTAAATACCTTTTGGCTGAGAGTCTG
This sequence comes from Erpetoichthys calabaricus, assembly GCF_900747795.2. Lineage (NCBI taxonomy): Eukaryota > Metazoa > Chordata > Cladistia > Polypteriformes > Polypteridae > Erpetoichthys > Erpetoichthys calabaricus. The sequence continues at coordinate 19,134,002 of NC_041406.2, read as the reverse complement.
CATTTACAAGAGCGTCCATCATGTTACTTAATTAGAGGTATAAGAACATTTGGCCATTTGCAGAATCTGGCAAAGAATGCCATCCAACTCCGGAGAATGTACATAGAGTACAAGCACAGAGCATGCTTTCATTTTTCAGTTTTCCGATACACAATGGCAGGCAAACCACTTTTAGGAAGTTCAATGTGCATAGTGAGATGACAAATATTTGATTTGCGCAGATGACTTTATTCTATAAACAAGGTCTGATTTTTCCTAATTGACTCAGGATCATTGCCTAATACTCTGGTGTTTGATTAAGCAGTCCTTTGGAACAGTTTGTTCTTTGCATTAATGCACTAACATTTGTCAAAATTATTTTAGTTCTTAGTTCAGAAGTCCATGACACAAAAAATGTAATGCAGCTCAGAGAGAACTGGCACAAGCTCATGTGTACCATCTTTCATTAATCATTTTTATCAGTGAAGCAATACTAATAACATACAAAACATTAGCAGCTGAATGCAGAGGTGGCATTTCGTGATTTTTACCTAAGTAGAGGAAAACACAAATGGTGTCTTTGATTGAGCCAAGTCTAGTGCTGGTCCAAGGCCATTTGGAGCCCCAGCTCATCCCCCTCATTGTCCACAGTGTGTGTCCTTTGCATTACCAAAACACACCATAGTGTGGACGTGAGGGTGAGGGTGTGTAGAGATCTGGTGTGCAGGCTGCTTGAGTTACATAAGCAGCATCCCTCACTGTCCTTAGCACACATTTAGTATTATTAGACTTTGAGGAGCCCCCTCGATGTTTGGTGGACACATTCCTTAACTTTCATAAACAGCACCCAGTGCTGGTCCAGGCCCATTTGGAGCCCTAGGCTGGGTGGATGGTGCCCCTTTATGTATTTAGCACAGACTTTAAGGGGCATGCGCTCCTTGTTGTATGGAGTGTTACAGCACCCAGTTGGTAAATGTGACCACTCGGTATTGTTAGAGTTTGAAGACCTTCATTTAATAAATGGTGCCCCTCAAATGACAGCAGTTTAGATGGCCACTTATGTCGCCTAATGGATTGACCGGCTCTGACTTCAGCCCTCTGGTGATGGCATCTTAGGCGGCCATCTACGTCACCTAAGGGATTGTCCTGGACAACTATATCCTATATGTTGTAACGGTCGTCTGGAATATGTGTGTGTCCCTGTGAGTTTGTACATTTTTCCCATTCCTGTTTTAGTGGTATGCCTTAATTTGTAAGGCCGGCCCTTTGTATAGAGGGAGGGGAGCGCCTGGATTGGAGGGCCAACAGACTGTATGGGAGGAGCTATCAGTATGTAAATAGGTGGCGGGAAAAAAGAAAAGGACAGAGCTCGGAGAGAGGAAGAAGCCATCACAGAAAAAGACACGAGGGAAAGGATTAACACCTCTCGGATATCGTCAGGTGAACCCGGGTTCATTTCCAGTCAAATTAGTTTTACTTTCGGGAGGAAAGGTATTCGGGAGAGGACCTGACGGGCCAGCACAAGGAATGGTTAATCTGCACGTTTCCCGGAATAGGAGGTATGGTCGGCACCTCATTCCCCTCTGCAGATTGAGCTCAACGATTCCATACAGATAAGATTTAAAGGACTGTAAATCCATTCTTTGTTTGTTTTGTTTCCCTTGCTCATATCTGTATCAGTAATGTATGTTTTCAAGTGTTTTGTGTGGTGACTTGTGGGGTGGGGGAGCGCTGCAGCACGATATTATGAATATAAGGTTTTTTTGTTACAGTGAGCATACAGTTAGGTCCATAAATATTTGGACAGAGACAATGTTTTTCTAATTTTGGTTCTGTACATTACCACAATTAATTTTAAATGAAACAACTCAGATGCAGTTGAAGTGCAGACTTTCAACTTTAATTCAGTGGGGTGAACAAAACAATTTCAGAAAAATGTGAGGCAACTAAAGCATTTTTTGAACACAATCCCTTCATTTCATGGGCTCAAAAGTAATTGGAAAAATTAAATAACTGGAAATAAAATGTTCATTTCTACTACTTGGTTGAAAACCCTTTGCTGGCAATGACAGCCTGAAGTCTTGAACTCATGGACATCACCAGATGCTGGGTTTCCTCCTTTTTAATGCTCTGCCAGGCTTTTACTGCAGCAGCTTTCAGTTGCTGTTTGTTTGTGGGCCTTTCTGTCTGAAGTTTAGTCTTCAACAAGTGAAATGCCTGCTCAGTTGTGTTAAGATCAGGTGACTGACTTGGCCATTCAAGAATTTTCCACTTCTTTGCTTTAATAAACTCCTGGGTTGCTTTGGCTGTATGTTTTGGGTCATTGTCCATCTGTATCGTGAAATCAGATTATTTATTTTCTTTTTCTTTTGCTGCCTCTCAAGGATGGCAGCGCGTATTATAATCGTGCCGGTTCTGAGAGTGGTACAATGTGTCATCTCATTGAGCCCTTCTTGTAAATTTTGACTTTATCAAAATACTGATATTCTGATGTTAAGTTATAGACAATTCTCTTTGTACCAAAAAACAAAAGATGGCAGCGCGTATTATAATCGTGCCGGTTCTGAGAGTGGTACAATGTGTCATCTCATTGAGCCCTTCTTGTAAATTTTGACTTTATCAAAATACTGATATTCTGATGTTAAGTTATAGACAATTCTCTTTGTACCAAAAAACAAAATTCTCCATCTGACTCCTCTCATCTGTCTCATCCCTGTTGTCAATATACCTGATAAGTGCAGAATTGCTTTAGAATTTCTGCAAGTGATGTGACCTGTCACTTATTCTATATTTATAATCAGAGGTGTGCAGAGTAAAGGGAAAAAGAGACAGGCCTGGTCCTTGTGGTGTTCCAGTGGAGCTCATCTCCATATCAGAGGCACAGTCCCTGAGTCTCACAAACTGCGGTTTACCCGACAGATGGTCCATTATCAGGACACCATAGGCTCACCCACCTACAAATCTCTGCGTTTACCTCTTAACAGGGATGGCTGGATGGTATTGAAGGTGCTGTAGAAATCAAAAAGCATAATCCTGACAGTGTGGCCTGCTTTGTCCAGGCGAGAATAAGCCTTGTGGATCACGTAGAGAATTGCATCTTCCACTACAATCTATGTCTGAAAGGCAAACTGAGTTGGGTCCAGGTGGTTAACCGCAATTCTAACACATTCTAGATCACACTTCTTCTTCTTCTTTCAGCTGCTCCTGTTAGGGGTTGCCACAACGGATCATTTTCTTCCATATCATCCTGTCCTCTGCATCTTGCTCTGTCACACCCATCACCAGCATGTCTTCTCTCACCACAGCCATAAACCTTCTCTTAGGCCTTCCTCTTCTCCTCTTCCCTGGCAGCTCTATCCTTAGCATCCTTCTCCCAATATACCCAGCATCTCTCCTCTGCACATGTCCAAACCAACGGAATCTCAACTCTCTAACTTTGTCTCCCAACCGTCCCACCTGAGCTGACCCTCTAATGTCCTCATTTCTAATCCTGTCCATCCTTGTCACACCCAGTACAAATCTTAACATCTTTAACTCTGCCATCGCTTGCTCTGTCTCCTGAAAACATTGAGATTTTAGCATGTTTTTAAAATGCTCCACAGTATTAGCTGGGTGAATGTCTATTGGTAAAGTATTCTAGATAGTGCACACTTCAGAGTGAGGGGTCCTCAATGACAGTACTGGAGGGCCGCAGTGGCTGCAGGTTTTTATCCCAGCCAGTTTCCTAATGAGAAGTCAGTCCTTGATGATAATGAAACTTGGTGTCTAACTGTCTGTGTTGTTAGTGCTTCCATTCATCCAAGATACATTTTAATTTAACTGAGGAGTTTCCTTCTCTTACCCATGTGTTTTGTGGATCAGAACAGATTTAAACTTAATGCTCCTTTCAGTTCCTCTCTCATAATATTTCTAAACAGACACAGATACTTCATGGCGCATATGCACAGGTTTAAAGGGAAGCACATTAGCGGGAGAGCTGCTGGTGTATGGGTTATCTGCATTTTAATATTAACTAATGTCTGGTTAAGAAAACAGACAACAATTAAAACTTAAATGCTGTTGCGAGAAACTGAAATAGGAAATTAAGCGTTCTGATTTGTAATAAGCAAGATAATTAAAATTAAGCCCCAAAAATGTATTGCTTTATCCTTGTGTTTTATCCATCTGCGGACCTCCTGGATTGTAATTTGGACCTCTGATCTACAATGTAACTGAAATATATCCTTAAAGATGTCACACACACACCCGCGATTATGGGACAACTAAAGGGCCTGAATAAAAGTAATTCCAGGCCTGAACAGGGGGCGGCGAAGTGCACTGAGTCTCTCTCTCAATTCCTTGTAGACCAGGGGTGTCAAACTCCGGTCCTGGAGGGCCGCAATGGGTGCAGGTTTTCATTCTAACCACCTTCTTAATTATTGACCTGTTTTTGCTGCTAATTAACTTCTTTTGCCTTAGTTTTAATTAACTCGACTCAGACCCCTTAGTTGCTTCTATTTCCTTAATTAGCAGCCAAACAATAATGAGACACAAAATGAGCAAACAGGTGATCAGCTAACCACATTATCTGAACATAAAGAAAGATGAAGGTCTCGGTAAGGTTGATCTCCCAGGTCAATAATCAGAAACGAAAAATCAACAGTTTGGGAAATGTCTGCTGTAGCAGAAAGAGAGCAGCAGCAAGCCGAGGAATTAAGTAACGGGTTTAATTAACAGCCAGAACTGGCTTCTCATTAAGAAACTGGTTGGAGTGAAATTGGTTGGAGTTTGAAACCCCAGTTTAGCTGGTCATCTGTTGGCTCATTTCACGTCACATTTCTGTTTGGGTGCCATTTAATGAAGAAAATAATCAATTGAGAGGACTGAATCCTTAAAAACAGGACTAGTAAAATGAAGGGAAAAGGAGTTAATTAGCAGTGAAAACTGGTCACTGATTAGGAAAAGGGTTAGAATGAAAACCTGCAGCCACTGCGGCCCACCAGGACTGGAGTTCGACACCTGTGTTGTAGACCATTCTCAGGAAGTCCTGCCCGGTTCCGGGGCAACCAATGACATCACTACCGGTTCCGGCCCTGATGACATCACTTCCTCTACTTGCATGTAAAGGCCGCCATTTTAAGGCAGCGAGTCAGTTCTATTTTGGACTCAGTCGTGTGAACATGTCTGTTCTTTTTGATAGATTTTGCAGCCGGGAAATATTATACGGGTGGCTGCCCCAAACCTTTCCGATGTCTCTTTGTTGTTCTTGTGACAAGAATTAAAATGCTAACAAGGCATAGAGTTAAATACCAAGTTTCATTATCAACAAGGACTGAACTCTAATTAGGAAACTGGCTGGAATGAAAACCTGTAGGCCCTGTGGCCCTCTAGGACCGTGATTAAGGACCCCTGCTTTAAGATAAAAACAACAAAACAGCATCTTTAAACAGCGTAACCATCAGTGCTCTTTGGTAAGGAGTTTCACTCAATTTTTGCTCAATATACTGTAATTTTCTTTTCATTTGCTCGTTCGCCTGTGTAATGTTTAGTCGGGCCTGGCGTCCATCTTTATTATTAGTCAGGCCAGGCAATTGATTTAACTTTGTACAAACCCACAGATTTGCAGGGTTTGGGGGGGGTAGGGACAATACAATGGTAATAAATGCCAAACATTGTAATGGGTTAAATGTAAGGCAATAACATTGGCGGTCTTTCCATTAAATAAACAGTAGAGTAATGTATGCATGGTCAAAGTACATTTTCTGGTCTAGCGCTTTATTATTGACTATTCATTTTTTTTCTTTGTCATTGATATATGTGGCAAAAGAGTAAGTAATGCATATGTAACCTATAGACCTTTAAATATACATTTGCAGGATCTAAACCTCTCAGTAGCCTTACTTTTATCTGCATTTGCAGGTTGGTTAAATCCATCAATGTTTATGAAGCTAAATCTTGTAATTCCGCTGCATTCACAGTTCCAACACACAGCGGGACCATTTCTATATTGCAATGAATATCTCACAGCTCCGTTTTAAATATCTGTTGAGAACCACGTTGAGTTGTTTCCTTTTTCTGATATAGAATTTCCCAAATATTTTATGATAAGGAAGATAAGAATAAAACTCCACAATGTTGTGAGTAGATAACTAGGTTTTATTAATGACCTGCCATACAAGGAGACTGGATAATTAAAGGTTTTTTTTTTTCTCACTTCGTACGTTGGATAGTGAACAATTTTCTTTGATGGCTTGATAACCAAAGGACACCAGCAAAAAAAAAAAAAAAAGGGGGTAAGGAAAACGAGAAAGAAGGAAAGAAAGAAAAAAAAAACACTATTGATACTATCACGCTCATTCGATTTGTGCAGGACACCCACTCCTATCAGTTAATTTCACCTGTGAATAGTTAATTATCCCCTGAATGCATATGGGTAAGTCATTAATAAAATTTGACTATGTCATTGGTTTTATTCACCCTTGCGTGCCTTTTTTTTTTTATCAACACAAATCGGGGGTTTCAGATGGAGACAGTGGAATAGTTACAATGTCTATTTTTCAGGCGGCTTTGAAGATAGATCACCCCACCGACAGAGAAGAAAGGAATGAGCCATGCTGGTCAGGAAAATTCCCAAAGCAAATCTGGTGCCTACTATGCAGCATACACCATTCCCATTCAGTGTACTGAAAGTACAGTATAATAGAAAGAAAGGATTTAAGGATCGGGCAGCTTCCATAGAAGTAGAACTGAAGACTGAGGACAAGATATGCTGATGATGGGGATGAAAAGGAACAAACCCAAATGCAAAATTTATGAACTGTTAGGACTGAAAAAGTGTAAGAGGGTAGCCGCCGGATTTTGACACCTGGTATTTATAGCCATGTGTGCCACGTGTCACACTTGCTTTTATTCACATATGGCAACACTTGTTTTCACACGGGTGGTATTTGTCATCATTGTCAGCAGCCACACCACATGCACTTCAGAAGAGGTCATCTGCCTGAAGCTAAACACATGTGGGCTCGGCCAGTACTTGGATGGGAGACCACATCTAGGAAAAGCTTGGGTTCCTGTTGGACGAGGTGTTGGTGAGGCCAGGAGGGGGCGCTTACTCTGTGGTCTGAATGTGGATCCCAATACTCCAGGGGACACTGTGCTGCTAAAATGGCTTAGTGACGCCTAAAACTGTGGTTCTGACTCTCTGTGGTCATTAATGATCCCTGGGCATCCTTTGTAAAGAGTAGGCTGGATCCCAATATCTTGGCTACACTGCCAACCGCAGCCTTGTCATTCTAGCCCCCTAATCATCCCATGTCTCTAACTACCTATCTACCTCTTACCTCTTACTTATAACTATGTGGTGAACATACTGGCGCAAAAATGGCTGCTGTTGCATCATCCAGGTGGATGCTACACATTAGTGATGGATGAGCTGGCTCCACACTCACTGAAGTGTTTTGAGTAGCGAGAAAAGCACTATATAAATGTAAAGAATTATTATTATTATTATTATGGCGACACGCAGTGGTAGCGCTGCTGCCTCGCAGTTAGGAGACCTGGGGACCTTGGTTCGCTTCCCGGGTCCTCCCTGCGTGGAGTTTGCATGTTCTCCCTGTGTCTGCATGGGTTTCCTCCCACAGTCCAAAGACATGCAGGTTAGGTGGACTGGCGATCCTAAATTGTCCCTTGTGTGTGCTTGGTGTGTTTGTGTGTGTCCTGCGGTGGGTTGGCACCCTGCCCGGGATTGGTTCTTGCCTTGGATGGACGGATGGATTATTATTATTATTATCATGCGGTTACAGGGGTTCTGCACATTTTTTGTCATGACATAGCCATGGCTTCAGAAATTGTACACATTTTTATTTTGTTCTTGCCTTAGGCTAAAATCTTTTAAATTCCGCTGCTGGAGCAAAATTCTATACCCCAGAGCAACAAATTGAAGACAAGATTGTAGATATTTCAGCAAATTTATTAAATAAAATACACTCAACATTTCAACTCAGGCGCAACCCATTCTATTGATCATCACTAAGACATTTCTACACCTTGTTTGGAGTCCATTAGCTGTCAGGGGAGGTAGCGCCTCGGAGATGCTCTCTCCTCTGGTCCTTCCATCCAGCTGGTGTCCCAGCCGGGTAATGAAAAAGCCCCAAACGTCTGTCCGACAGATTCAGTAACAATCTTCACGAGGCAGGTGTGGTTGTGTCAGAGAAGACGTCATAAATAGAAATACAGAGGCCACACTGCAAGATACAATCACTAACTAGTTAGCCACAAAAACAGGATGGCCAGATTATAGTTTGTTAAAAAGGACTTAAAAGAGCCTGCAGCATTTTGGGAAAAGGTCTTGTGGACAGACGAGACAAAACTGCATCAGAGAAATGGCAAGAGCAAAATGGGGAGACCAAAAGGAACTGCCCAAGATCGAAGCAGAGCACCTTATTTGTTACACATGGCAGTGGGGGTGTTATGGCTTGGGCATGTATGGCTGCCACAGGTCCTGGAACACTTGTCTTCATGATGATGTTGGAACTGCTGATGGCAGTGGCACAATGAATTCTGAGGGGTATGGAAACATCTGATCTGCTCAAGTTACAGTGATTGCCTCCAAAGTCATTGTAGGTGCTTCATCCTACAACAAGATAATGAGCCAAACATACCGCTGAGGCCACACAGGAGATTTTCAAAGCTAAAAAATGGAAAATTCCTGAATGCTCAAGTCAGTCACTTGATTTAAATCCGACTGAGCAGACCTTCCATATGCTGGAGAGAAAACGTATGGGGACAATCCCTGAAGCAAGCGGAAGCTGAAGATGACTGCATTAGAGGCTTGGCAAAGCATCACCAGAGAAAATCCTCAGCACCGGGTGATGTCTTTGAATCGCAGACTCCAAGCAGTCATTGCATGTCAGGGATATGCGACAAAGTCCTACATATGGCGGCTTTAATAGACCTGCCATTACAGTGTTACAAACATTATGGTGCTCTGAAATGGGGTGCCCAGGTAGAATAACTGGTGTGACCAACATGTATGCAAATCCCCTTAAATGAAAGTCTGCAATGTGCAACTTTAGTCACAATGTCTGCAGTGTTTGTTTTGTAATTTTTAACTGTGGAGCAGAGAAGTAAATGAAGGAAAATTGTGTCTTGTCCCAAAACAATGGGGGGCAATGTATTTGTTACACATTTTTAGGGTGCTGGAGCCTATTTTGGCAGCAGTTGGCACAAGGAAGGAAACACTTTATTTATATATATATATATATATATATATATATATATATATATATATATATATATAATATATATATATATATATATATATCTATATAATATATATATATATATATATATATCTATATATATAAAAGACCAAGTCGCCCGTCCATGGGGTATGCATGCACGCACAACAGAGCCCCGCCCTCCAACTCTAACCCTCCTCCCGCGTCCACCATCGCACTCGAGGCATGCACACTGCCCGCTCATGTGCCCGCCCCCAACTCCTCACCAAACACATCCTGAGTCGCTTTGGTCTGTGCTACAGTCCAAATGCACCTCTGAGCCACATTGACTGTTCATTTTCCTAACATGGCCACCGCTTCACATGTATTTCATAGAAACAACTCTTCTTTCAAGGTTATACAAATTCCTGCATCAGGTAACTGTTTCTTTCTATCAGTCAGATATTTCTGGAAAAATGTCATCGACGAAGCTGTTGCTCTCGAATTTCGCAACATGGCTGTAACCTTTGTTTGCCAACATTGTGATAACTTCAGCGACGTGCTGTCCGTTGTTCTTAGTCACAGAAGCATAGTCATACAGTCTGCTCAACAATACGCTGACTACATGAATACTTCCAGAGTTTATGGTGGCGAGGTAGAAATTGTGGCGATGTCCCAAATACTTCCAGCTACTATCACCATTCACTTCTGAGAACGTCCTTCATTCCCCGAAGAATTTCTTAGCAGTCTTACTCCCACTGGCATGCCTCCGCATAAACTCAAAATTAAAATTGGTTCAGTCGTCATGCTTCTCAGAAACCTCATGCCAGCAAGAAGTCTCTGTAATGGCACTAGACTGACTGTTACCAGCATTCACCGCAATGTACTGGAGTGTAAAACTATCGCAGCTGCTACATCACAAACTGTCCTTATTCCCTGGATATCCCTGACCTCATCAGATTCAAATTTGCCTTTTACTTTTACACACAGACAATTTCCTGTTAGATTTTCCTTTGCAATGACAATTAATAAGGCGCAGGGACAAACTTTCAAAAAGATATGCCTGATCTGCCAAAACCAGTTTTCAGTCACGGACAATTGTATGTTGCTCTACCCAGAGTTCCATCTTTTCATTCACTCACAGTTGTACCCTCAAACCCACCCCATTTGGACAACTGTGTCTTTCAGGAAGTGTTCACCCATCAATAAATAATTATGCGGCGTATATAAAATACAGTGGTGTGAAAAACGATTTGCCCCCTTCCTGATTTCTTATTCTTTTGCATGTTTGTCACACAAAATGTTTCTGATCATCAAACACATTTAACCATTAGTCAAATATAACACAAGTAAACACAAAATGCAGTTTTTAAATGATGGTGTTTATTATTTAGGGAGAAAAAAAATCCAAACCTACATGGCCCTGTGTGAAAAAGTAATTGCCCCCTTGTTAAAAAATAACCTAACTGTGGTGTATCACACCTGAGTTCAATTTCCGTAGCCACCCCCAGGCCTGATTACTGCCACACCTGTTTCAGTCAAGAAATCACTTAAATAGGAGCTGCCTGACACAGAGAAGTAGACCAAAAGCACCTCAAAAGCTAGACATCATGCCAAGATCCAAAGAAATTCAGGAACAAATGAGAACAGAAGTAATTGAGATCTATCAGTCTGGTAAAGGTTATAAAGCCATTTCTAAAGCTTTGGGACTCCAGCGAACCACAGTGAGAGCCATTATCCACAAATGGCAAAAACATGGAACAGTGGTGAACCTTCCCAGGAGTGGCCGGCCGACCAAAATTACCCCAAGAGCGCAGAGACGACTCATCCGAGAGGTCACAAAAGACCCCAGGACAACGTCTAAAGAACTGCAGGCCTCACTTGCCTCAATTAAGGTCAGTGTTCACGACTCCACCATAAGAAAGAGACTGGGCAAAAACGGCCTGCATGGCAGATTTCCAAGACGCAAGCCACTGTTAAGCAAAAAGAACATTAGGGCTCGTCTCAATTTTGCTAAGAAACATCTCAATGATTGCCAAGACTTTTGGGAAAATACCTTGTGGACTGATGAGTCAAAAGTTGAACTTTTTGGAAGGCAAATGTCCCGTTACATCTGGCGTAAAAGGAACACAGCATTTCAGAAAAAGAACATCATACCAACAGTAAAATATGGTGGTGGTAGTGTGATGGTCTGGGGTTGTTTTGCTGCTTCAGGACCTGGAAGGCTTGCTGTGATAGATGGAACCATGAATTCTACTGTCTACCAAAAAATCCTGAAGGAGAATGTCCGGCCATCTGTTCGTCAACTCAAGCTGAAGCGATCTTGGGTGCTGCAACAGGACAATTACCCAAAACACACCAGCAAATCCACCTCTGAATGGCTGAAGAAAAACAAAATGAAGACTTTGGAGTGGCCTAGTCAAAGTCCTGACCTCAATCCAATTGAGATGCTATGGCATGACCTTAAAAAGGCGGTTCATGCTAGAAACCCTCAAATAAAGCTGAATTACAACAATTTTGCAAAGATGAGTGGGCCAAAATTCCTCCAGAGAGCTGTAAAAGACTCATTGCAAGTTATCGCAAACGCTTGATTGCAGTTATTGCTGCTAAGGGTGGCCCAACCAGTTATTAGGTTCAGGGGGCAATTACTTTTTCACACAGGGCCATGTAGGTTTGGATTTTTTTTTCTCCCTAAATAATAAAAACCACCATTTACAAACTGCATTTTGTGTTTACTTGTGTTATATTTGACTAATGGTTAAATGTGTTTGATGATCAGAAACATTTTTTGTGACAAACATGCAAAAGAATAAGAAATCAGGAAGGGGGCAAATAGTTTTTCACACCACTGTAGATCTGTCATATATCACTCGTAAAATAAAAGGTGGCCGTTTTTGATAAGATTTTAAGAAGTGCTTTTTGAATACTGATTGATGAAAAGTGCCCAAGCTTTTATTTTACGAGTGATGTATGAGAGACTTATTTTTTACTTTTTAGTACACTTTTTAACTTAATATAAGTGTGGTTTTTAAAAAGTATATATATATATATTCATGGCATTTGTAGTCTGAATCACAATCTGATGGTGTGGGTGGTTACCTACCAAGTAACACTTGTGGTTGGTCAGCAAGTCGGCTAACATCCACCATGTTGCCCTCTTTTAGTTGCGAGAAGCAGATCATAGAATGGTTGAAAATAGTTTTAACTGTCAAATAATGCAAAGATTACGCGACACGTGTTTCGCCCTAATTCTGGGCTCATCAGGTGTACACACTCACTGCACCCCCCTCTCGGGGAAGCGAACCTCAGACGTCAGTGCTTGCTGTCAAATGAACGAACCACACGGCGTGGTTCTCACCTGGACACGCGCCAGCTTTGTCCAGGTGAGAATATTCCTTCCGGAGCAGATCGATGTAATATTGCATGCATAACATCAAGCCACACTCTAAAAAGAGAAAAAGGGCTCTTTTTGATTTAAGGTAATATTAGTAGTTGTAATGAACTATATTAATATGTTTGTTCACCTAACATCATTTTTTGCCTTACTTCAAATTGAAAAACCTTGCTGTCCCTTAATGTAACTTCTTCTATTTAGTCTAAAGCAAAAAATCGCTTTGGAGACCTTGCCGGCTCCGACCCCTGTGATGTCATGTCCGGGCTCACACCAATGGCAGAAGACCTACATGAGCCCGACCCCTTTGACTTCACTTCCTGTCTCCCTCTTTCAAAGCCTCCACCTTTTCCCTATTCCCTCAGTTCTGTTTGAACTCGGTTTTGTGCACATCAGTGGTGTATTATTTTGAAAAGCAACTTTGCAGCCAGAAAACCAAATTATACGGGTGGCTGCCCCAAACCTTTATATGACTCTGTCTCGAGTTTGTGACATTTTATGTATACTATATAATGTTATGTAATGTTCAAAATATAAGGTGTATTTAATATATGTATATATAATTATTTCAAATAGATATTTTATGTATAATTTATAAATATTTTTTGTGAAAAGCTTATAAAATATATTGTGAAAATATATTTTTTGTGAAATGTTTGTTCTGAATATTTACAGAAAAAACATGTTCAAGGAATGACCAAAAAATTGATTTTTGTGTTGCAAATATTCAGTAATAAATCTAAAAGAGTTTAGCTATAGCTGGTTCAGTAACATTCACCACCATTAGATCAGTTTAAAAACATGTTTCATGTTTGAAGGCACTGTACAAAATGTAGCACTAATTTTAAAATAAATTTGCTTCCATTGTTTAAAGCAAAACATTGTTGTGGTTTGTTTTATTAAAAACAATTTCACCCTAACAAACAGTGAATTCAACACCATATAAAGAACATATTTAGTTGAGTCCAATTAAGAATTTAAGTTGGCATTACAGTGAATACAATAATGGACAAAATTTTAATTTGAGTTCATCCATCCATTATCCAACCCGCTATATCCTAACTACAGGGTGACGGGGTCTGGTGGAGCCAATCCCAGCCAACACAGGGCGCAAGGCAGGAAACAAACCCCGGGCAGGGCGCCAGCACACCGCAGTTAATTTGAGTTTTTAAAGAAATTTGGTTTGAGCTAAATACATTTTTTTTGCTTTTATTCAAGTTTTTGAAAAGGTTAAAACAAACTCAAATGAATTAAGTTTACTCAAATACTTTTTAAAATTTGAAAGAAATCAATTAAATTGCTTTTTACCTTGTGAAGTAATTTATTTAGGTTGATCCAACAAAACATTTTTTACAGTGCATTTATTTGCCTCTGGGATCTGCTATTTCAAATACATCCAAAATGTAACTCCGTGACTTACAGTTTCGATAAGCTCATTATACTTTTTACCAGCGTTTTTCTGCGTCATCCTTGTGTTTTATGTCATGCTGGCCCATCTTTAAGTATTTCCCACTGTACATGTTTAGAGGCACAGACCTGCACATTACTCCAACTGCATAAAAAAGGCTATTAACTTTCTTTTCTCACTAGAGTCATGCATGCTCTTTAGCTTTTTCCAAAGACGGGAGCTGATTTAAGCAGACGGGTTGTTAACAGATCCGAATCACCATTTTTTTTCTCTCCCCTAAAAGATGTATTAACCTTTTTGCTTCGGCACTCTGTATTAGTACAAGCCTCCTTTTGATCCATTAGTGGAATATCCATCACAGCAGATGTATCGTGCTCATAAGGTTGAGGCACATTAATCCTGGCAGTTGGCACTAAGTGTTTAAGTGTAATGTTATCCATCCCTTGTGTGTTTCGCCAGACACCATTGAGTTAGAATGGACAGATTCAATGTATAGTTATCACGGTGGAGAAGTAGATTATCACTCAATCGAATACTGCTCTGTCTTGACTGTAACCCTGACTAAGTCGCTCATCTTAATCTTTAAAGCCCCACACTTAAGAAATTGTCCCTTTTTCTCCTTTATTGAGCGCCTGTGACAAAGGTCACGTTATACTTGTGAGTTCTTCAAAAGTTTTACAGCCAAGTGTGGTGCAGGGGGGAAAAAAAAGTGACAGCAAGACATTGGAGGTATCGGGGCTGTGATTTATCAGTAAGAAATGTCAAGAGATCCACTAGGATGGGCATCACACCCCTCTGTGGTGTTTGGGACAGCTTAGCTATTAGCTAAACAAACAGGCTTGATGGACTGAGTGGTCTTCTCTTGTTTGTCATATTTCTTATGTTTTCTGTCTTATACTGGAAGGTTCACGGGGTTCAGGATGTGCTCGTGGCAGAAACACACATTTGTTAGCACTTGAAGAAGCAAAATGGGACTTGTGGTGGAAGATCAATAGTGTTTAGTTAAACTGAGCTTCTGCACAATGAGCTTCAGCTTCTGATTGCAATAGTCTTCCTCAAAATCTTTATTTTCTAATATGCAGTAAAGCAGGGGTGTTGAACTCCAGTCCTGGAGGGCCGCAGTGGCTACAGGTTTTCATTCTTTACATCTTCTTCATTAGTGACCCGTTTTTGCAGCTAATTACTTCTTTTAATTAACTTGACTCCAGATCTTTAGTTGTTTGTTTTTTCTTAATTAGCAGCCAAACAATAATGAGACACAAAACAAGGTGCCACATGACCAGCTCACCTGCGCCCATCACACAATATCTGAATATAAAGAAAGCTGAAGATCTCCGTAAGGTCAATCTCTCAGGTCACCAAAACATTTTGACAGAAAAAAACAGAAAATCAACAGTTTTGGAAACGTCTGCTGAGGCAGAATGAGAGCAGCAACAAGCCATGAAATTAAATAACGGGTTTTATTATAACAGCAAGAATCAGCTTCTCATTAAGAGACTGGTTGGAGTGAAATTTGTTAGTGTTTGAAGCGCCAGTTTAGCTGGTCATCTGTTGGCTCGTTTCACATCTTATTTCAGTTTTTCTGCGATTTAATGAAGAAAAGAATCAATTCAGAGGACTGAATCCTTCAAACAGGGATATTAAAATGATGAGAAAAAAGTGAATTGGCAGTGAAAACTGGTCACTGATTAGGAAAAGGGTTAGAACGAAAACCTGTAGCCACTGCGGCCCTCCAGGCTTGGAGTTTGACACCCGTGCAGTAAAGTATTATATATGTATGTTGATTGCCTGAACTTTTCCAAAATCCAGGAAACAGTAGCACTTTCTGACAACATCAGATGAAAACTTTGCATGGGAGCCCACTTCACCACAGACCATTAGAACATTGCAACAATCTAGATGAGAACAGGCCATTAAGTTAATCAAAACTCGCCAGTCCTATCCACTTAATTCTTCTAAAATAACATCAAGTCAAGTTTTGAAAGTCCCAAACATGCTCAAACCAAGTCATGTAACCTTATCATTCGTGTTTGGCATATGAGAAGAAGTTGTAATATCTGGAGAGCACTCAGTTTGGATATGGGGAGAACATGCAAACTTCCCATACACATTTAAAGTCATTTGATTAGTAATAATAATAATGCATTTGACGCTTTTATCCAAAGTGACTTACAAAAAAGGTCAACATAATCGAGTAACATCAGTCTAGGGCAGGAGTGTTGAACTCCGGTCCTGGAGGGCCACAATGGTTGCAGGTTTTCATTCTAACCATCTCCTTAATTAGTGACCTGTTTTGCCGCTAATTAACTTTTGCCTTAGTTTTAATTAACTCGGCTAAGACCCTTTAGTTCTTTCTTTTTCCTTAATTAGCAGCCAAACAATAATTTGACACAAAATGAACAAACAGGTGACCAGCTAAGCACATTATCTGAACATAAAGAAAGGTGATGGTCTTGGTAAGGTTGATCTCTCAGGTCAGTAATCAGAAACAGAAAATCAACAGTTTGTGAAATGTCTGCTGTGGTAGAATGAGAGCAGCAGCAAGCCATGGAATTAAACAACGGGTTTAATTAACAGCCTGAATTGGCTTCTCATTAAGGAACTGGTTGGAGTGAAATTGGTTGGAGTTTGAAGCCCCAATTTAGCTGGTCATCTGTTGGCTCGTTTCACGTCTCATTTCTGTTTGGCTGCCATTTAATGAAGAAAAGAATCAAGTGAGACAACTGAATCTTTAAAAACAGGGCTAGTAAAATGAAGGGAAAAGGAGTTAATTAGCAGTGAAAACTGGTCAACTGTTAGAATGAAAACCTGCAGCCACTGCGGCCCTCCAGGCCTGGAGTTCGACACCTGTGGTCTAGGGGATTGTTAGAAGAATGAGTGTTAAAGGGCAAGGTCACGCAATTGATCATTACAAGTGAAGAGCTCAGAACAAAATTCAAGCGAGTCACAATTCATAAATTACTGTATAAAAAGCTAACAGCTAATATCAGTTGGACAGAAATTCACCAAACAAGAGAGTCTTCAAACGCTTCTTAAACACATTGAGGAAGTCCGAATTTTGAAGCAAGGTGGGCAGGTAATACCACCAGCTAGGAGCTTCACATGAATAGAGTCTGGACTGAGATTTGATGCCACGTAGAGGTGGCCTCAACAGATGCCATTCACTAGCAGACTTGAGGTGACAAGAAGGAGTATAGGACCTCACAAATGTCTATCTCTATATATAATCTTCATTTGGATCTTGATCTTTGTTTGTCCGCGAATTAATTAGAAGAAGAAGCACTAGATGGCAGTAGAGAGACAGCTAAAACATAGGCATTGCATTAAGAATCTCCTCCAGGCTTATACTACTGAAGACTGTAGTACTCCAGTCACACCTCAAAACACAGACATTCAAACTAAACAAATTGTTGTGCTTTAAATTAACTAATCTTTATATATAATCTTCATTTGGATCTTGATCTTTGTTCGTCCGCGAATTCCACGTATGCGTAGACCACCTTCCAGTTTAGTACGTTGTTGTTACTCACGGATGTCAACAATGTGCCGGAATAACGAAAGGGGTGGTGGACAGTGTTACACTGCTTAGCTCCTGAGGCCTGGTTAGAGAATGAGATTGCCGAAGATAAAAGGTACGTGCCTACGTAACATATGAATGAAAGAAAGACAGTGGGTAAAATGAATGATAACGTAACAGCACGTTCCGGAAATTATTATTGTTACGTTGTAGCCAGCGAGTGCTGCGTGTCTCACAGTTGTACCCTGGCTTGCTCACATGTCAGTGAAGTGATCCCTATTTATGCTTTAAAGAGTCTGGATACCTATGTGTCCCCCTTTTATAACCATTGCTCCGTGTATATTGTCTTACTCTTTGGATTGCCACAAAGCAACCTGCGAGATTGGAGAAAGGTTGAGAAAAGATCGTGAGAGGAAACGACAGCGTCGTGAAAACGAGACGGACTGTGAACGGAGAGAAGCAGAAATGCTCCTCCACCACCACATAATTACTATTCGGACAGTGATTCTGAGTAGGCCGTTCCTATCGAATCAATGTCCAAGGGTTTTCTTTTGTAATTTTGTTTCCCTTATAAAAAATCATAATGCTGTGCGACGAAGGGCCCAGTTCACAACTGGCAGCCGCGTTTGAACAGGGAACCCTTCACAGACAACTTTAATATGCGCAACGTAGTTGGGCGCACATGGCTAGTTTCATATATATAGGTGTTAACCCATTGACTACTCTGTAGGCAAGCATCAAGGATATAAACTTAATTTGTGCCACTACAGGAAGGCAGCATAGGGGTCTGAAGAGAGGAGTGACATTTGCCCAGTTTGGGTTCAGGTTGGTTGTGAGTGTCCTGATAAAAACCAAAGATCCAGGCCTTTAATGACCTCTTGGGCACGGCCATTAGCAGTGTGTTTGTCTGCGGAGAAAGTGTCGACCTCATCGAGAGGTTTACTAACCTTGGCAGTGACATTCATGTCTCTGGTGACTCGTCTTATGAAGTCAGTAGATGGATTGGGAATGCATGGGGGGTCATGAGGTTGCTGGAAAGGGGTGTGTGGTGCTGCCGATATCTACAAAAGGATGAAGGTCCAAGTCTTTAGAGTCCTGGTGTTTCCTGTCTTGCTATATGGTTGTGAGACATGGATGGTATTCAGTGATCTGAGATGAAGACTGGACTCCTCTAGTACTGTGTCTCTCCGGAAAATCCCTTGGGTACCGTTGGTTTGACTTTGTGTCGAATGAGAGGTGACTCACGGAGTCCCGAATGAGGCACATTACCTGCATTGTGATGGAGCGTCAATTACGGCACTACGGCCATCTGGCGCATTTCCCTGAAGGTGATCCAGCTCACAGGACCCTCATTGTTGGGGACCCAAGTGGCTGGACCAGGCCAAGGGGTCGCCCACGTAACACCTGGCTGCGGCAGATAGAGGGTCATTTCCGGAGGGTGGGACTGGACTGCGTGTCTGCCTTGGGGGTTGCCAATCAGGATCCCGAGCTGTTTCGTCATGTTGTGGGTGTGGCAACGCGCTGTACCAGTGCATGCTCCCCAACTTGACTTGACTTGATGTATACCTTTCAGTTGAGCCACCCCCCTTGAAATGTCTGTGCATATAACAAATGTCCATTCTGGTTCTTTACAGGACATCTGCTGACTTCTTAGTCATCTCTTAGTCATCTTTCAATACATTTTGTTGTTCGCTCAGCCTTTATCTGATGTCCAACATTTATTAACCTTTTATGCTATTTCTTTAAGATGAATGTTCTATTACCCTAAAATTATTCTTCCACATGATTTGTCTGGTATTAGCAATAATGAGCCGAGCTGAACAGAGATTGGGTGCTGAACAGATGGGCAAGCTGGAAAACAAGAAGTTCCATCTTAGGTAGGTTGAGCTGAAGATGGTGTACCTTCATCCAGGATTCAATATCAGTGACTCATACATAGATTTTAGCAGATTGTGTGTGGTTCTCTGGAAGGAATGACAGGTACAGCAGTGTATCATCAGCATAGCACTGATAGGAAAAACCATGAGAGCAGATGATCGAGCCTACTGAGGAGGTGTATGAGGAGAAGAGGAGAGGGCCCAGAACCAGTCCTTGGGGCCACCCCCATTGTTGCCTTATAGAGATGCCAAAACTGAATGCAATTTCTTGCATCTGTGACACAGAAACATGTACCATTCCACCACCTTACTACCCAGATGCTAATTCAATGAATATTATATTAGCATGCATACTGTGATAGACATGGATGCACTGGAACCCTTGCCGGGATAGAAGGAGCTGCTTTACCCAGCCAGGAGGACAACATTATGGATGGGCAATCAGAATGGATTTGACTACAAAGCAGGCAGTCAGTGCAAAACAGAGAGTGAGGAGAAAGAATGGAGTAAAAGTGCAAACGAGAGAATCATCAGAGCCAAATCGCAAATCGAAAAATCAATGTCAAAAGGCAGAACTTGTGCCAAGAAACCAGTAATCAAAAATTGTAAAAAGTAAATTCACCATATTTGGTCGAATCTCACTGGCACATCATGGGATAAAAATCCATGGAGATGGCCAGACAAAAAAAACCACAAAATTGTGACATCTATTGCCCAAAACAAAATTGCATCAGAAAAGAAAGTAAAAAAATAATGACATTCAAAATGAAAGCTCTAATTAAAATTCTGATTACATAATGAGATTCTGTGTATTGCAAAACCCCAAAATGACAGCAAAATAAGGTCTCAGGCTGCAAGGAAGCCTGATTAAAATTTACAAAGAAGACAAATCATAACAGGTTTGGAATGCCGACCGGATAGGTGTTGCTGTATGCCTCAGTTGGGAGGCAGGAATAGCAGATAGACACAGGGGGGCTTCATCTTGAGAGTGACTGTTCCCCCAGTATGCTAGGTGGCAGTGGTCCTCTGGTGTGCATTCAGTTTGGGGTCTCACAGGTCTTAATGGGAACTGTACTTCAAGAGGGCAGCCCTGTTGGGTTACTCAGGGTACTGACAGAGAGCACTGCTGAGAGAGGACCCCCTTGTTTTATGGCTGTTCTCCCTGGTTTGGTAGTGCTTTGTGGATGCAATGTTCTGGCATCGGAAGTGCTTCAGGGTCCAGCATAAAAATGGTAAATCTGATTTACTGGGGGAGTTGTGGTCAGGAGGAGGTGGACAAGACTTGCTTGAGATAAGCAGAGGAGGAAACAAAGAATTTGTGAGTGTATTGATTTTGTGCAAAATAAATCTCTGGATGATACATTAAAAATAAACGTTTTGTGAACCTCGGGCTCATGTCTGTGTAGTTGTGTCTGAGGTTTGGGGGGGTCATGCAAAGTGTCCCCTAATGGGTACAATACATCTAGTGCAGCAATCTTCTTAATGTTTGACCTAAAGGTCTCAAATAAATCCATTATGTGTTTTTATAGGAAAACAAAAAGATTACATTTTCCTTAAAATAACATTCACGCCAGTCAAACCAACACAAACACAAATAGCACATGCTTTGTTGAGAGCGCTCTTTGTCCACTCATTCTTTTCTGAGTGTGTCATGGGTCAGTGGATGGCCATTTGTGACCCAAGGACAATTAATGAATGTTGATCAGATACATGCACCTCTAATGCCAAGCCCACGGCTGTGCTCATCTGAACCTGTCATCACACATACGATAAAACATCCATTGATTCTGCCTCCGTCTGTGACAGCAGTAAATCTGCAATGCTTGGGAATTTGGGGCACACCAGTGTGCTCAGAGTGAGAAATAAAGAGCATGTGACTCACAAAAATCATTTCATCATTTAAATCTATCTATCTATCTATCTATCTATCTATCTATCTATCTATCTATCTATCTATCTATCTATCTATCTATCTATCTATCTATCTATCTATCTATCTATCTATCTATCTATCTATCTGATAAGGTTATTATAGGCCATTGGTTTATTATTATTATTACTTTATTAAGTGCCTTTCCTATCTATCTATCTATCTATCTATCTATCTATCTATCTATCTATCTATCTATCTATCTATCTATCTATCTATCTATCTATCTATCTATCTATCTATCTATCTATCTATCTATCTATCTGATAAGGTCATTATAGGCCATTGGTTTATCATTATTATTACTTTATTAAGTGCCTTTCCTATCTATCTATCTATCTATCTATCTATCTATCTATCTATCTATCTATCTATCTATCTATCTATCTATCTATCTATCTATCTATCTATCATATAGTGCCTTTCATATCTATCTATCTATCTATCTATCTATCTATCTATCTATCTATCTATCTATCTATCTATCTATCTATCTATCTATCTATCTGATAAGGTTATTATAGGCCATTGGTTTATTATTATTATTACTTTATTAAGTGCCTTTCCTATCTATCTATCTATCTATCTATCTATCTATCTATCTATCTATCTATCTATCTATCTATCTATCTATCTATCTATCTATCTATCTATCTATCTGATAAGGTTATTATAGGCCATTGGTTTATTATTATTATTACTTTATTAAGTGCCTTTCCGATCTATCTATCTATCTATCTATCTATCTATCTATCTATCTATCTATCTATCTATCTATCTATCTATCTATCTATCTATCTATCTATCTATCTATCTATCTATCTATCTGATAAGGTCATTATAGGCCATTGGTTTATCATTATTATTACTTTATTAAGTGCCTTTTTTATCTATCTATCTATCTATCTATCTATCTATCTATCTATCTATCTATCTATCTATCTATCTATCTATCTATCTATCTATCTATCTACCTAATGTCCTCCATCTCCAAATATTTAAATTGTAAAACACATTTTTTATGTACAACCTTTCTGTATTTTCTATTTTTAACACCCCTTGTTAAACTGTTTTACTGTTTTCCGTGCCTGCACTTCACGCTATCATCTTTGCGGTTCTGCCGCTTGTGTTTGGGGATGTGGTTGTACAACAGATTTAAACAGATTTTTATTTTCATGTGAATTGTTACACAGGCATAATAGACCTAACTATTTTACATTACAGTGAGTAATTAACCATACTGAAAAAGAGCAAAATGTAATAATTTGAAAGTAAATTATGTTTCATGTTGTTTTAGAGTTATTCATTGGAAAATACGATTTTGTTCTGTTTGGATTTGAAATTAACATGCAAATATTTTTTAAACTTACACTTTTAATATAAAACTTCAGTAAAAACAATTTTTTGAATTACATTTTCGTCAGTATCACATTGAATTTTGATTCTGTGTTTGGACTTTCATCGTGACAATACAACATATAACTAACTGTCCGTGACTGAATTTCGTTTCTTTCTCTCTATTAAATAAATCGACTTGTTCGAATGTTTGGCTCTGAGATTTGTTAATTGTCTTTGCAAAAGCTATTCTAATGGGAAACTGTTAATGTTTTAATACGAATGGCATATCAAGATCTCCTTTAGTGTTGTTATCCTCTGAAGATGTACTACATTAACTTTCTTGGATACATCCTTCTTTCTAGAGTAATTCATGTGGTGGAAGACCGGACAGTGTTAACAGTTTCAGTTATTCTTCAGGATATTGTAAGCTGATGTTTTCATCTTCCGCACCATCACCACCAACTGATTCAGCATAGTCTATTGATACGCATTTAACCAATTTGCAGTGTAACTGATTGACATTTTTGGCATAAATTCATGTGACTTCATCGTTTCTCGGTGCTAGGATTGCCCGTGTACTCGTTTTTTCTGTTGATATCACTTTGTGATGAAAGTCTTCAATAAGATTTGGACATAATACGTCTTCTTTAATTGGGAACTTAAAGGTATGAAAATGTTAAAATTTATAAGAGCTGAGAGAGCAGAAACTGTGTCTGACAAAAGCACTCACATGTATGAGAGGTGAGATTACCGTGTGCGTGGTTGAAAATGGTTGAGAAGAGGGTGTGACTTGAAAAATCTTTTCCAAAAAGTCTTGTCTTGTTGCAGGATTTTTTTTATATAATAGAGAGATAGAATTATCAGTAGCTGGCTAAGGACAAATTTTGCTGTTCTTATGATTCTGTTTTCTTTCTTATTGTGTTTTCATGTCTATGTTCTTGCTTTAAACATCATGTTTCGCAGCTATGTATTTTTGTTATATTGTACATTATACAGTTTCTTAATATGATATCCATATGCATGCACAAACATATATAGTGTCAGGCATGCATTAATAGGAGGCATCCTCAAGTAAGCAATACCACTTCGTGTGGAATGGGGGCGCACTTGTTAACACAACATCTCTTTGTATCTCCAGTTCAGGGGAGCATCGCTCAGAAGATTAGTGACGCCACTTCCATATCCACGCCATTAAGACTCTCCCGTTTTGAGAACTGCCTGGGACCATAAGGAGACAGCCAGTATTTTGATTCCCGGCAACTGAGATGAACTGCTCAGAAGCTCATCTTATTTTTCACCATTTTAGCACCATTGAGTGCTGTTCTCTTTTTCACTATTTCCAACCTGCATTAAACAAGGGCCCACTAGTTCTCCACCACTTTTGATGGCTCCAAGTCTGCTACTTTCACAACAGGTATGCATAAATTGTCCAGACACGATGAAATTAGCAACTGAAAACCAAGTGGGATGATTTTTGAATTGTTCCTGCATAAAACTGATACAGGTGTGTGCAAAGATATTTCTAAAAGAATGTAGCTGATTTCTATGCAATAATTTTATGCATTTATTTTGGAATAATTGGTTTGAATTCCACGTCCCAAGAGCCAGCTTCTGTAGCCAAGGATCGGACCGCCAAGGTCCCCGCCTTGGGTCACCACCCAACTCACACTGCACCCGACCTTCTTGGCCCCTCCCATAGGTGGTGAGCCCATGGGAAAGGGGACCAACGTTACCTCTTCGGGCTGTACCCGGCCGAGCCCCATGGGTGCAGGCCCGGCCACCAGGCGCTCGCCATCAAGCCCCACCTCCAGGCCTGGATCCAGAGTGGGGCCCCGGTGACCTGTGTCCGGGCAAGGGAAAACGCAGTCCAAATTTTTTATTCTTCATGGGAGGCTTCTTTGAACCGCTCTTTGTCTGATCTCTCACCTAGGACCAGTTTGCCTTGGGTGGCCCTACCAGGGACATAAAGCCCCGGACAACAGAGCTCCTAGGATCATTGGGACACGCAAACCCCTCCACCACAATAAGGTGGCGGTTCAAGGAGGGGATGGACAAGCGGATCCATGTGGCGTCCGCAGTGATGCGGGCTCTGCATCGGTCTGTCGTGGTGAAAAAGGAGCTGAGCCCTTAGGCAAAGCTCTCAATTTACCAGTCAATCTATGTTTCTACCCTCACCTATGGTCATGAGATATGGGTAGTGACCGAAAGAACGAGATCGCGAATACAAGCGGCTGAAATGAGTTTCCTCCACAGGGTGTCTGGGCTCTCCCTTAAAGATAGGGTGAGAAGCTCAGTCATCCGGGAGGGGCTCAGAGTAGAGCCACTGCTCCTCCGCATCGAGAGGAGTCAGATGAGGTGACTCGGGCATCTGATCAGGATGCCCCCTGGATGCCTCCCTGGTGAGGTGTTCCGGGCACGTCTAACTGGGAGGAGGCCCCGGGGAAGAACCAGGACATGCTGGAGGGACTATGTCTCCCGGCTGGCCTGGGAACGCCTTGAGATTCTCCCAGAAGAGCTAGAAGAAGTGGTTGGGGAGAGGGTAGTCTGGGCATCTCTGCTCAAACTGCTGCCCCCCCGACCTGACCTCGGATAAGCAGAAGAGGATGGATGGATGGATGGATGGATGGATGGATGGTTTGAATTCATTTTTTGATCCTATCACTTGTGAGACAAAGTGTAGGATCATCAAAGTGTAATTCCACCCCGAGTCGAGGGTTGGCGCTGTGGCCTAATGCTTCTCCTCCTCTCTCATTACTAGATCTGAAGTTATTTAATGGGTCACAAACCTCTGAGTCCACCTCTTCTAAGGGGTTCCACTGCCATCTTGGGGCAGTCTGACTGTTGACTTGCATCTGGAAAGCCAATCTGTAAATTCACTTTTCTTGGTTTTATCATCAAATATGAAGGGTTCACCTTACGGTGCCCCAGCTCTTTGTAATCTCTTTGCGGTTTTCATTACGATATATGTAAAAGTGTTTTCTGCCTTGTGCCAACTGCTTCCAGAATAGGCTCCAGCACCTTGAAAATGTCTAACAAATACAGCGCCCTCCATAATGTTTGGGACAAGACACATTTTTCCTTGATTTACTCCTCTGCTCCACAGTTTAAAATTACAAATCAAACATTTCAGACATTGGGACTAAAGTGCACATTGCAGACTTTCATTTAAGAGGGTTTGCAGACATGTTAATCACAACACTTTCTGCATTCTGCACTGTCCCTCCATTTCAGGGCACCATAATGTTTGGACACAGCAATAGCAGATCTATTAAAGCCATTGTCATATTTAGGACTTTGTCTCTTATCCCTGACATGCAATGACTGCTTGAAGGCTGCGATTTACAAACACCATCAGGAGCTGAGGATCTTCTCTGGTGATGCTCTGCCAAGCCTCCAGTGCCTCCATCTTCAGCTCCTCTTTGTTTTGGGGGGCTTGTCCCCTTAAGTTTTCTCTTCATATATGGAAGACCTGCTCAATTGAATTTAAGTCAGGTGACTGGCTTGACCATTCAGGGCTTTTCCATTTTTCAGCTCCTGTATTGCCTTGGCAATTTGTTTGGATCATTAACTTGTTGTAGGCTGAAGCGCCGTCCACAGAGTTTGGAGGTGTTTACTACAACTTGAGCAGATGAAACATTTCTACACACCTCAGAATTCATTGTGCCATCAGCAGTTCTATCATCAATGAAAAGAAGTGTGCCAGGACCTCTGGCAGCCATGCATGCCCAAGCCATAACACCCCCAGCACCATGTTTAACAGATGAGATGGTCTGCTTTGGATCTCAGCCAGTTCCTTTCCATTTCCAGACATTGCTCTTGCCATCACTTTGATGCAAGCTCATCTTTGTCTCGTCTGTCCATAAGACCTTTTGCCAGAATTCTCCAGGCTCTTTTAAGCCATTTGGTCTCCACCAATACTCTTCAGGCCATCAGGACTACTATGTGACCCTCTTGTTTAAAGACAACAGTCTGGAGCAACTGGTAAGCAAACAGAGTCCAGAAGAGCCTCCATATCGAGCCACATGTGGTCACAGACTACCATGGCGCCCTGAGCCATTAAAATCGCCAGTCTCAGTGTGGAACTGTAACGTCTGACCTCCTTCTTTAGCACAGCAAAGGGCTCAAAACTCACATATAAACTCCTTTTATTTAGGCAACACACAAACATTTGCCTCTTGAGATGTTAATAAATAATTTAGCAAAACGTTACAAAGAAAAAGTCAATGTATATAATTAAATGGGACTTATGTAAATTTAAAAAGACAGAAGATTTAAAATATTCAGCTAAACATCTGTTACAAGTACTATAGACATGAACTTTGCTAAATCTTTAAATCCATTCCATTAAGGGGTAATTCAATGAAAATAAATGTGATTGTGGGAAAATAAACAAGAAATATTTATTTTTTTACAATGTAAAATAAAATTTTAGTGTACGTTTTTTAGAGTCCTATTTTACTCTCCTTTCTCCTTTTGTATTATTAATGTGTAGTCTTTGTCAGAATGCCTCAAATCTCACAGATTTGCCACTGTTTATAAGGTATTGTCCCATATAACTTCTCCCCACCTTCCCTTCTACATTTATAACCTCAGGCAATTAGGTGTAGTAAAAGACAAGCAGGAGTTAACCCATCCATCCATTTTCCAACCCGCTGAAACCGAACACAGGGGTCTGCTGGAGCCAATCCCAGCCAACACAGGGCAGGAACCAATCCCGGGCTGGGTGCCAACCCACTGCAGGACACACACACCAAGCACACACTAGGGCCAATTTAGAATCGCCAATCCACATGTTTTTGGACTGTGATAGGAAACCCATGCAGACACGGGGAGAACATGCAAACTCCACGCAGGGAGGACCCGGGAAGTGAACCCAGGTCCCCAGATCTCCCAACTGCGAGGCAGCAGCATTACCCACTGCGCCACCGTGCCGCCCAACAGGAGCAGTGTCGTATTATTATTATCCAAACATCTTTTGGTGAAGAAAGATTCACAGATCTTGACTTTGCTGACGATGCTGTGATCTTCGCAGAGTCAATGGAGGCTCTGATCAGGGTGCTCGAGAGACTGAGTGAGGAGTCCGAGTGTCTGGGCATGCGAGTGTCCTGATAAAAACCAAGATCCAGGCCTTTAATGACCTCTTGGGCACAGCCATCAGCAGTGTGTCTGTCTGTAGAGAGAATGTCGACCTTGTTGAAAGGTTTACTTACCTCGGTGGTGACATTCATATCTCTGGTGACTTTTCCTATGAAGTCAGTAGACGGATTGGGAGAGCATGGGGTGTCATGAGGTCACTGGAAAGGGGTGTGTGGCGCTCCCAATATCTGCAAAAGGACGAAGATCCAAGTCTTTAAAGTTCTGGTGCTTCTTGTCTTGCTATATGGTTGCGAGACACGGACACTATCCAGTGACTTGAGACGAAGACTGGACTCCTTTGGTACTGTGTCTCTCCGGAAAATCCTTGGGTGTCGTTGGTTTGACTTTGTGTTGCTCATGGAGTCCCGAATGAGGCACATTTTCTGCATTGTGAGGGAGCGTCAATTACGGCACTATGGCCATGTGGTGCATTTCCCCGAGGGTGATCCAATTCATAAGATCCTCATTGTTGAGGACCTGAGTGGCTGGACCAGGCCAAGGGGTCACCCACGTAACACCTGACTGTGGCAGATAGAAGGTGGGACTGGACCGCGTGTCTGCCTGGGAGGTTGCCAACTGGGATCATGAGTTGTTTTGTTGTGTGGTGGGTGTGGCAACACGCTGTACCGGTGCATGTTCCCAAACTTGACTTGACTTGACAAGTGAATATTGGTAACCATAAAAACCTAATAAATTGTGATGTGTAGTTCCAGGCGGCACACAGACTTGTTAGTCACTTAAAATCCATCCATCCATCCATCCATTTTCCAACCCGCTGAATCCGAACAGGGTCACGGGGGTCTGCTGGAGCCAATCCCAGCCAACACAGGGCACAAGGCAGGGAACCAATCCTGGGCAGGGTGCCAACCCACCGCAGGACATCACTTAAAATGTCTCTAGTTAAGTCCTCATTTTTGGTCAGCTGTCTTCAGAACAGGCCACATGCCTGTCTCAATATGGCTGTCGAGTTGTGCTTCGCACTGTGGTCTTTTGCAGTTCATAGTGTGAGATGCTCCTTCATCAGATGGTATGAGAGAGAGAGAGAGACAGAGGGGTAAAGCAAGCAAATTTATAGACTCTCTGTCCAAACCCTACAGCCAATAGGGCGTCATGCTACAGAATGGCTTCAGGCAACTTTAGACCAATAGAATTCTGGTGCAACTTAATGGTTTCACACCTGCCTCCAATACCATTTGTTACGGTGAAGCTTGCCAGCTAGGTAGTTGGCCTCCATGCGGGGGTTGATAGGGGGTCCTGCAGAAAATCGCTTGCCAAACTGGTATAAGGCACTTTCCCCCACCCTGTCGTAAAATTACAAAGACTCAGTCCTAAAAACAAGGAGAGGGTTCTTAACCATCAAATCACTGCTGTTCTTATTAATGATATAACACTAATGTCTAAGTTACGAATAAAAACATATGAAATATTTATCAACGTATATACACAATTTCACACCACGACAGCATAGTGTTGTGGCGCTGAAGTCCTGAGTTCAAATTCCAGGCGTGGTCGCTGTAGAGCTTTCATGTTCTTCCTGTGGTTTTTTTTCAATTATTATTTTATTTTAGATACACTTGTTTTCATCGTTTACTGTTGGGACATTGATGGCAAAAGATGTCCCTGTGATAAATGTACAGTACAGGGCCTATAAAAAGTCTTCATTTTTTCAAAGTTTACTTATAATTTGCTACGACATTAAATCACAATGGATTGACTTTGGCTTTTGTGATATTTATCAGCAGTAAAAGACTCTTTAATATCAAAGAGATCTCTACAAAGTGGTCTAAATTAATTACAAATATAAAACACAATATAATTGAACCCACAAGTCTTGACCCCCTTCAGGTGAGTATTAAGAAGGTGCAGTCTTCAATCTGCCTCAAGAATGATTTAAGATATGAAGAAGTAGGGGAAGTGACGGCGAAGGTGGTAGGGATGAGAACGGCGCCCGTACACATGTGCCACACGGCCACTCTGCTGGTCACTGCAGAAAGTCGATTCTACAATAAAATAAAATAAAAAAAGAGGAATAAAAATCATGACCCCAAAAGCAAATAGTAGACGTCACGTAGTATATGTGTACCAAATTTCAGGTAAATAGGTCAAACGGTTTGCAAGCTACAGGTGATTTAAAATCCTGGACAGACAAATGGACAGCCATGGTAGTGTATTATATACAGTATATACCAGTAACGGTGCACTGCACGATAACCTGCAGTGAATGCACTTGACTTGAGCATTCCTAGTTTTCATCATCTTACTTACTCTGTACGTTTATCATTCGTTGATGCGCTTGCTGTTTCCTGAGCAGCTCTTCTTTTCTCCACCCCAGCGGCCCGCTTCTTCTCTTCTTTCATTGGCATCTTTTCACTTTAAAACTGATTAAGTCAGTGTTGGTGTTGCAGTTACTTTGTACACATTCTTTAATTTTTCACTTAAGTTGGCACTTAAGTCTTCAATCTGCCTCAAGAATGATTTAAGATATGAAGAGGTAGAGGAAGTGACGGTGAAGGTGGTAGGGATGAGAACGACGTCCGTACGCATGCACCGCACGCCCACCCTGCTGGCCACTGCCGGGAGTTGATTCTACAATAAAATAAAATAAAAATAAAAAGAGGAATAATCTTGGAGGTCAATCATCACCCCAAAAGCGGATAGCAAACATCACGTAGTATATGTGTACCAAATTTCAGATCAATTAGTCAAACGGTTTGCGAGCTACAGGTGATTTAAAATCCTGCATAGACAAACGTACAGCCACGGTAGTGTATTATATATAAAGAAGATAGATATAATATTCAAACAATATTAACATACTATTTGATACACACCCTTTCTTAAAAATAAAAATTCATGTAAAATATGTTAATATTAAACAACAGTACAATATAATAATAGCATGCTGGAAATACGTTTTGAATTTTTAATGGATTTAAAAGGGGTTTGTCAGGCACATTTGCAGACACTGCATTGATGAGAAAGTTATAGTGGTGGTGCTACAATGGAGAAGGGTCTGACTGCAGACCTCCAGTGGAAGACTCCTAGAGCAGGCACAGGACATTGCAATGTCATTCAGGGGCCTGCAACTACAGGTGTGAACTTTGGAGAGTCGGTATGTGTACATGTAAAGGCAGACATGAAGGATAACAACAGATAGATAGATAGATGGATGTGAAATGCATTATATAAGATAGATAGATAGATAGATAGATAGATAGATAGATAGATAGATAGATAGATAGATAGATAGATAGATAGATAGATAGATAGATAGATAGATAGATAGATAGATAGATGTGAAAGGCACTATATAGGATAGATAGATAGATAGATAGATAGATAGATAGATAGATAGATAGATAGATAGATAGATAGATAGATAGATAGATAGATAGATAGATAGATAGATAGATATGAAAGGCACTATATAGGATAGATAGATAGATAGATAGATAGATAGATAGATAGATAGATAGATAGATAGATAGATAGATAGATAGATAGATAGATAGATAGATAGATAGATTTAAAAGGCACTATATAATAGATAGATTTTGAGGGCACTATATAATAGATAGATTTTGAGGGTACTATATAACAGATAGATAGATAGATAGATAGATAGATAGATAGATAGATAGATAGATAGATAGATAGATAGATAGATAGATAGATAGATAGATAGATAGATAGATAGATAGAAAATTTAAAGTGGGAAAGTACAAGTTGCTCTGTCAAAATAATGAAAATATATAGTTGGTGTTTTCTTTCTGATGCACAATAGAACAGTGTTCTTTAAGTTTTAAGTGAAAAAAACACCATTTTTTCTGAGTTTTATAATGTAGGACACTTCCAAAAAACAAGTGTCTTACATTGTGACTTTAATACAATACATTCGTTTCTCTGAATTTTCCAACAGTGTTCCCTTGTCCCATACCTGCAGGAAAGGTTCAGATAAAGGGTGATCAAATATGAATGGCCATCCCTGACAATGCTGCCTGTAGTGTTTTTGCACCCCAGCAACTCTCCTCTCCTACTGCGAACACCTTTTACTTCTAACAAGGTTAGCTCCCATGGCATAATCTCTACCCGGCTCACTGAACAGAATTCAAACAACCTGATGAGAGCAACTCATTTGGTGTTCAATAAAAGATAATGGGGGAGATCATTACAGGAAGCATGTCAGCTTAAATGTATTTTCTTTGTAGAGGGAGAAATCCCCGCAGAAGCTATTTCAATTTACTTTGTCTCATGGAGAACAATACTGTCCCCATAGGGTAAGGCACAAAGGACCACTACAAATGACAATTTATATTTCATATGTTCAGAAATGTTTTGCTCAGGTTACAAATGGAAGTTTATTGAAGTATTTATGCTGTGCTACCAACTGGATATGTATTAGTAATACACCCTCAATGGAAAAAGACATATTTTCCAGCTTATATGCATTTGTTGACTGAAAACTCTTGCTAATTGTGGAAGTTGGTTTGCAGCAGAAGGAGGCACACAGGTTAATAGTTATGTTAAAGCGTAAGTGCACCCATTTTCAGTTCTCTGATATTACAAATCAGGACAAAACTAACAATCATTTTATTCATACCAAGTCTTCAGATTAGATTGAGCTTTCCTCTGCTGACAGACAATATAAAACTGATTCCAGTTTGTCATTATTTATTCAACAAAATAGATAAATCACACAGAAGCCATGTGTGAAAAAGTAAGTAGAAATAGTAAACAGAGGTTGAGGTCATTTGGTGTGCAGGTCACTCTTATATATTTTCTACCAGTCTGGAGTGGCCAGTGGCATTAGCACAACTGAAACCAACAGACTAAATAAAAGGGCTGCGTCTGTCCTTGTAGTCGGGCTGAATTCATTGGAAGCTACTTACCATCTTGGTCAGTGACTCCCACCCACGGTATGAGGTATTAGCTGAACTGAGAAGCACATTTGGGTAACTGACTGAGACAGCTGTGTTATTCCACAGAGTGCCATGTCAGGTTATTCTGACACTTCACCATCAGGCTGTGTAAGGAGTCACTTCATGATTGAGGTGTTCTTCTTCCCTGTGCGGTGAATGGTACTGAGATGGTCTCGTAGACATCTTAAGAGACAAAGACACCATATGCAATACACCATGCCAATGACTGACATCCTGTATAATATTAATACTGTAAAATTGTAACTGAAAAGGCTATGTGCAATTTTAATCACTTCACACTAGTGTCATACATACAGTACTTATACTTTGTTAAAATCCTTATAAATAATCCTTGTATAAGAGAACAGACAGACTACAATAAAGACTTGCGGCACCATCCTGGTAAGTTCATATTATAGAAATTGAAAAAACAAAGAAAAACATACAAAAACGTCAGAGACAAATTATCAATTGAACTACTTCAAGATGGCTGATCTTCAGGTCCTGAATACTTCAGGCAGGTGGATGGACACTGGAAATGACGTCAGTGGTGTTATAGCCTTCAGTCATCCTGTCTGTAGAGGAAGGAAGAGAAAAAGCATCAGGACACAGCGCCAACCCCTGGAGCAATGGGGAATTACAATCACTAGAGCCCTTAAGCTGTCCCATATGCGCACGCACCTTGTTTATATGTATGCTGTATTTGTGCCTTTTTGTTTTCTACTGTAACCCTGTAATTTTCCTGAAGATTAATAAAGTTTCTATCTATTGTATAGTGCCTTTCACATCTATCTATCTATCTATCTATCTATCTATCTATCTATCTATCTATCTATCTATCTATCTATCTATCTATCTATCTATCTATCTATCTATCTATCTATCTATCTATCTATCTATCTATCTAGTGCCTTTCATATCTCTCTCTCTATCCTCTTTAATAAAATCCCTGTGTGTGTTCAGGTGTCCGTGTGTGTGTGTGTCTTCTGGTGAAGTGCGCATGCGCGGGGCACGGTGCGATACGCGATATTACTGTCAGAGAAAGTTACAGGCGTTTTACGGAAATACAAACCAGTATTACTGCGAGAGGAAATTAAAGGTACACAATACAGTGACGCATATTACAGCCACATACAAGCCAGTATTACTGTCAGAGGAGATTAAAGGTATATTATCAACGCGCATGCCTGTATTACCACCAGAAAAAATTAAAGGTACTATATATTACGGACGTACAAGCCAGCAGATGTACAAGACAGTATTACTGTCACAGAAAATTAAAGACACACAATACACAGCGGCAGCCCATGAAGAACGGTCAGCTCAGCAAATAAACATCAACAAAAGAAAGGCAGAAAGACAAAGAAAAATATGACCAACAAAAAGAATGACGTCAAGGTCTCTTGCCATTTAATATAGACTGTTCCTACTAATGTTTATGCACTACTGTTCTAGCGCCCGTTATTGTATCGGGCTTAATGACTAGTTTATATTATATAGTGCCTTTCACATCTATCTATATATCTATCTATCTAGTGCCTTTCATATCTCTCTCTCTCTATTTATTTATTATATAGTGCATCTATCTATCTATCTATCTATCTATCTATCTATCTATCTATCTATCTATCTATCTATCTATCTATCTATCTATCTATCTATCTATATAGTGCCTTTCATATCTCTCTCTCTATTTATTTATTATATAGTGCATCTATCTATCTATCTATCTATCTATCTATCTATCTATCTATCTATCTATCTATCTATCTATCTATCTATCTATCTATCTATCTATCTATCTATATTATATAGTGCCTTTCACATCTATCTATCTATCTATCTATCTATCTATCTATCTATCTATCTATCTATCTATCTATCTATCTATCTATCTATCTATCTATCTATCTATCTATCTATCTAGTGCCTTTCATATCTCTCTCTCTATTTATTATATAGTGCATCTATCTATCTATCTATCTATCTATCTATCTATCTATCTATCTATCTATCTATCTATCTATCTATCTATCTATCTATCTATCTATCTATCTATCTATCTATCTATCTATCTATCTATCTATCTATCTATCATATAGTGCCTTTCACATTCATCTATCTACCTATCTATTGGAGGTACCAGGGAGGAAGGACAGACATCCTGGCCAGGCTATAGGATGGATTCATACCCTGTGTGGATAGCACTTTGAGTACTGAGAAAAGCGCTATATAAATGTAATGAATGTAATGATTTATTATTATTATTATTACCCATCCAGGAGGCCATAATGGATGGACTGGGTGAACGGGTATGCCAAAAGAGCAGTTCATTCCCCCATACAACAGGTGGCAGTGGTCCTAAGGGATGGCATGGGGGTTGGAGTCTGTAAACACAGCCCTGTCTGGGTCTTTGGGCTCTGCCGGGGGATGACTGTCGCGGGATGACTGAAGTGCTCTGGACAATTTGGGAGTGACACCAAAAGCAGCTCCTGGATTAGCTTTAAAAGAAAGTCTGCAGCGTCACTTATTTAAGTCAGAGTCGGGAGGCACTGGGCAACGCTCTCTTGGAGGTGGAAAGAGACAACTTGTATTTGTGTATTGTGGCTGTTGTTCTTGTAAAGAAGGTGTTGGAGATGAATAAAAACCTTTTATTTGTACCAGAATTGTGATGGCTATTATTGTGTCTGTGGTTTGGGGCTCAGTGGTGCCCCATTATGGTTGCACTATCTGTCTCTCTAAGAATAATGTTCAGATGTTACCTACAATTACTGTCCATCCATTCATTATCCATCCATCCATCCATCCATTTTCCAACTGGCTATATCCTAACTACAGAGTCACGGGGGTCTGCTGGAGCCAATCCCAGCCAACACAGGGACGCAAGGCAGGAAACAAACCCTGCAGTGCGCACACACACACACATACACCCACACACACACACACCAGGGACAACTTAGAATCACCAATACAACTAACCTGCATGTCTTTGGACTGTGGGAGGAAACTTGCAAACATGCAAACTCCATGCAGGGAGGACCCGGAAAGTGAACAATTTTTAGAATTCATTTAATTAAATATCTGTAGATTAATTTACCCTTTTAGTGATAAATAACTGATACACAATTGCTAATTTTATATGAGTTGATTTGAAAAGTTAACCTAATCTGATGAAACAAATAGTAAAAGTGCAACGTTGTATATGACAGTTGCACATACTAAAGCGCAATGTACTTGTTGGTTATTACATGATCAGGGGAAATAAAAGTTAAAACAATAGTTTAAAACGACAGTTAACAACGGCAAGGAAAGGTAAGGATTAATGACTACAAAATGAATTGTTCGTAAATATGCTTGTTTACCCCTGGTAAAATGCATATTAGATGATGTGTTGGAAAATACAAACAATTAAAACTTCAATGTGTAGCCGAGCATAAGGAAATAAGTACACAACTCCAACATAAGTTTAAAGTTGTTGCAGATTTTATAGAACGTGGCATTGTGTTATTTTGGGAATGCGTGCAATGAGAAATCTGCATGAATATAAATAAGTTATGAGACAGCATACAAGTTTTTACTACTCAAAGCAATCTTCAAATTAATTCTTTCTCTTCTTAATTTTTAATTGGCCTGATCCTACACTGAGAAAGTGCATTAGTCACTTAACTTTCATTGAATTTTTTATGCCAAGCTGTTCTTTAAAGAAGCAAAATATTACTGGTGGAAAACAACATAAACAGTACACTGCATAACTTTTTTTATGTTCATTTAGTGAACTAAAAATAAGAATAAAAACAACTTATGGAAATTTTATAAATAATAATTTATAACAGATCTTATAACTTCTTTACAGATTCAGATTATTTTTTAAAGCTTTTATTTGAGGCTTGGAAAACATTGAAAATGTCAGCCACCCAGCGCACAAAATAGCTGGATGGAATCCTGGGTTCTGGGTGTGTGAAATTTATCGCAATGTTGTGAAATACAGCACATCTTAGGTGTAGACGTGAGGAGATGATGTATGTTTGATGTATTGGCAGCAATTGGACCCTGTAAAAATAAAGTGGGTCTTAAACCCAAAATGCTGTCTGTCGCAGCCAGGTGTAACTGCAGATCTTCTGGAGTTCGCATACCAGGAGAAGGTGGGAGCAGAGGATGCCATCATTTATATGCTACACTGATCCCTCTCCCACTTGGACAGAGGCAGTGGTGCAGTAAGAATTATGTTTCTAGACTTCTCTAGCGTCTTCAACAGCATCCAACCTCTGCTCCTTAGGGACAAGCTGACAGAGATGGGTGTAGATTCATACCTAGTGGCATGGATCGTGGACTATCTTACAGACAGACCTCAGTATGTGTGTCTCGGGAACTGCAGGTCTGACATTGTGGTCAGCAACACAGGAGCGCGCAGGGGACTGTGCTTTCTTTGGTCCTGTTCAGCCTATATACATCGGACTTCCAATACAACTCGGAGTCCTGCCACGTGCAAACGTTCACTGACGACACTGCTATCGTGGGCTGCATCAGGAGTGGGCAGGAGGAGGAGTATAGGAACCTCATCAAGGACTTTGTTAAATGGTGTGACTCAAACCACCTACAACTGAACACCAGCAAAACCAAGGAGCTGGGGGTGGATTTTAGGAGGACCAGGCTCCTCATGGACCCTGTGATCATCAGAGGTGACTGTGTGCAGAGGGTGCAGACCTATAAATACCCAGGAGTGCAGCTAGATGATAAATTGGACTGGACTGCCAATACTGATGCTCTGTGCAAGAAAGGACAGAGCCGACTATACTTCCTTAGAAGACTGGCGTTCTTCAACATCTGCAATAAGATGCTGCAGATGTTCTATCAGACGGTTGTGGCGAGCGCCCTCTTCTACGCAGTGGTGTGCTGGGGAGGCAGCATAAAGAAGAAGGAAGCCTCATGTCTGGACAAACTAGTGAGGAAGACAGTCTCTATTGTAGGCACGGAGCTGGACAGCTTGACATCCGTGGCAGAGTGACGGGCGCTGAGCAGACTCCTGTCAATCATGGAGAATCCATTACATCCACTAAACAGTATCATCTCCAGACAGAGGAGCAGCTTCAGCGACAGACTGCTGTCACCGTCCTGCTCCACTGACAGACTGAGGAGATCATTCCTCCCCCAAACTATGCAACTCTTCAACTCCACCAGGGGGGGTAAACGTTGAACATTATACAAAGTTAATGTCTGTCTGTATGCCTGCATTGTTATCACTCTTTAATTTAATATTGTTCTTTATCAGTATGCTGCTGCTGGAGTATGTGAATTTCCCCTCGGGATTAATAAAGTATCTATCTATCTATCTATCTATCTATCTATCTATCTATCTATCTATCTATCTATCTATCTATCTATCTATCTATCTATCTATCTATCTATCTATCTATCTATCTATCTATCTATCTATCTATCTATCTATCTATCTATCTATCTATCTATCTATCTATTATATAGTGCCTTTCATATATCTATCTATCTATCTATCTATCTATCTATCTATCTATCTATCTATCTATCTATCTATCTATCTATCTATCTATCTATCTATCTATCTATCTATCTATCTATCTATCTATATACAAACCAAAGGACCACAGAAAACAATATGATAACATCCTACATGTCACTCGTGATTCATAATCTATGCCTCTTGCCATATGGTCACAACCAGACAAAGCAAACATCCTATAATAAAATATGTCACAAACTGGAAATACTGTATGTTCACATGGGACTGAGCTTTGGAACTGAAGATCAACTTCTTCCCCTCATTTTTTGGTCAAGAGTCCTGTCTTTGATTCAAAAACTTGTTCCAGTGTGAACACGTTTCTTCTGCATGCACTGGTCCGAAGTTCCAGAAGTATTAATTTAACAATATTTTAGCAAAAAATGCCTGCGTTTTCCCCTTTGTGAATATGACTGAATGACAATATTTGATATAATTCAATGTACTGCTATTTTTGCAAGGCCATATTGTGTATCGGTTGCTGCTCTTTTTGTGACTCTCTTCACATGGTCTTTGCCATGACATGCTGTCAGTATTGAAACAGAAGGCTTACGTACACTGCACTCGCCTGGTCTAACATAGCCTGATGTGAGTGCCTCCCCAATGTGGCGGACGGCTGGGGCTCCTGCCTAGCCGGGACGCCTGGTGGATTTAAAGACCAGAAGAGAGACAAAACCTCCCCCGTGACACGAGAGGAGAGCCCCCCTGGTTTGTATCAGAGCATGGAAGCTCAACCCTGTTGGGGCCCATGGTCAGCGCCAGAGGGCACCTGGACAATTGTGGAGCCCAAGACAGCAGTACTTCTGCCACACTGGGTAGTGCTGTCAGAAGAAGATCCGGGGACACCTGGAGTACTTCCGGGTCCCCATGCAGCGCTTCTGCCACACTCGGGAATACTGCTGGAAGTTAATGGGGCAGCACCTGCACCACATCTGAGTGCACTATGTAGGGAGGCCGCCTCACTCTGTTCAGGGGGCTGGAGTCGGGAGGTAGAAGACAAAGCTTGTGGGAGAGGAGTGAAGGCGGTGAAAGAATAGAGAAGAACAGGACTGAATTATTGTGGGTGATCTGTGCATTGTGTGAAAAAGAGAAAGAAAATAAACCCGTGTGTGCTTTTGGGACTTGTCTGTCTGTTTGCATCTGGGCTGATCTTCCACACCAAATAAACTGGCTCTCAATTAGCAGCAAAAACAAATCATCATTATATTACTTTAAAAATTACCAAAGGATACAAGTCTTTTAAATGTGCAAAGTATAAAAATTATTAAATGTGATGACCTTACCATTTTCCCAGCCTCCAAGTGCATGTTGACTTTGAGTGACTCAAAGGGACAGTAAGGAATTTTGGAAACACGTTGAGTTTGTTAACCGCAAATCAAACGTATCTTTCGTCAAGGAATAGCACTAACCAAAAAATCAGTGTGGAAAAATGTTAGAAGAAAAGGTCTTAATACCAGAAAAACACACCAAAGAAACATCCAATAACAATAAACGGTTTCATTCATTTTAAAAGAACTGGGATATATTAATTAATATATAGGTAGGTGACAAACAATATAAAAGTGGCCTTGAAAAAAAATCTCACATCATTCATGGCAAATTTGCCAAATTTGTTAACCAGAAATCAGGCCTGTCTTTTGTCACACCAATATCAACATTGAAAAATCAGAGGACAAAACTCCTTATACTAAAAACACAAACCAAAGAAACATTTGGCAAAAATACACAATCATTTCATCCAATCCAAAAGAAGTGGGACAAGCATGAGATGCGAATGAGTACCTAATGAGAAAGAAATCCATAAGAGTAGCTGACTCAGGTGTAATGTGGTGGGTCTGTGGCTCAGAAAAAGGTGGCTGTTTTTAATAAATAGATAATGAATTAATTGGCCAGCTCCATAGATGTGCATGCTCACGCAGTTGTGAGGAGTTGGTGGAGTAAGGGTGCGGTCTGTCTCCATTGCTTCATCGGCTTCCTGCAGTATGCGATTGAGACGCTGCACCCATGGAGGCCTATAAGAACGAGCCTGCATGAGAAAAAGGGAGGGCTGAGAAAGAATGGCGGTTAATGAAAGGAAGAAGAAAGGCAGGAGTGACCGTGAGCCGGTGTTTAAACAGAGAAACAGGTAGACGGGAAAGGAGTAGCGTGTGGCCAGTGAGGTGGCTTGGGGATCACTTCTGTGGAGCGACTTAGAAGCAGGAATGATTATCACGCTCAGGAGTGTCCTCTTGCCGGGTGGAGCCAGACACAGGCAGCGGTGGGAAGATGGCACGCTTTCGCTGGTTGCAAGCCCTGTGGCATCGATGAGCGTGGAGCAGAGCAGGGTCCTCATGGAGTGCCATAGATGGAGCGGTGGGGACACGGGCCAGGACTGAAGGGTGTCTGTGCCTGTTGGTTGACGTCTCTCTAAGCTGCAAGGTCCAAGTAGGATAAGCCAGTAAAGCATCGGTTTTTAGAGGGAAGCTGAGACTGAGAATTTTAAAGTAGACTCCTGCATTTTTTTAACCTTGTTTTTACTGGATTATTTCTTTGTTGGGTTTTTAACCTCCACTATGATGGACTTTTTAATGGAATATTTATTTACGTATTAAACTTTTTGTACTACACAATTTTTGGACACTGTTTTGAACTGAATTGTTTTAATAAAAGCACTAGAGCACTTTTACACCATCCTCTTGCCATGTGTGTGTTTTGTCCTCATCTGCCTGGCTCATACAGTTATGTTACGGTTCAAGAGGCCCCAAAAATGGAAGTGTGAGCGTTGAGCCAACCTGCACCATCACATCCATTTATATCAAGTGGAACCTGAGAGTCAATGCCCAGTCAAATCACTCAGGACTCTCCCTAAAACCCCAGGCAATAAAGGCATGTGAAGTCTATTTTCTAAATTTTGTAAATACCTTATTGCCATAACAAGTTCAGTAGTAAGGAATTGGATTATCTGAAACTCATACAAATAATAAAATCAATACTACCATATAACAAAAGGAGAACAGTATTCATCATTTCCTGACATAACAAAAACACACAAAAATAACTGTCAAATTATTGTATACAACTCTTAAGTCGTTTCTCACACCTTGTTCATTTGGAGCATTTTTTTTTAAGTCAGGGGTGATTGTCCCTGTAGTCGGATTCGTTGAGGTAAATGTGAACATGCCAACCACAATCTGGTGTGGACCAAAACACCCATACCGAGACCCTTTGGAAATGGTAGACTTGGTATGGTACTAGCGAGCCCTGCAGTGGTTCGAATGAGATATGAATGTGATTCAGCATGGGACTGAGTTAACTACAGGAAATGTTATGTATTGTGGGAAACATTTCTACCTGTAATTAAGCAATCTCAGTATAAAAATAAATCCACACATGCACAGAAGTTTGAGTGAGACAACCCGCAAGTGTAGCAGTCAATCAGGTCAATCATAACATTGGATTCAGCCCCAGAGCTACATTTTCTCTATCACGTGTGTATCAGATTGCAGTTGACCTCATAGAAAAAGATGTAGGTAACTTGTGTGCAACCCCTGATTAAATCTCCTAATCTTACACCTCAAGAGTGGGGTGTCCTCTCAATGAAACTGCACTTCTTGAATGGTGCTGACACTGGAGGAGCATTAACTTTTCATTAAATGTGAATCAAACATTCCCAAGTGAACGTTAATTTTGTAACGGTCGACCCTTTACCCAGCCGGCAGCTACACTTTCAAGACCTGTGGCCTGGATAAATTACTGAGGCTAATCTATAAATACCAAGCTGTACCTCTAACAAATAATATTTTCCCCTCAATCATAAGCATACAAAAGCAGATATGTAAAAATAGGTGGATAAATATATTAAATGAAATAACAAAAAATGCAAATTTCACATGTAGAAAATAAGTATATACTGTATACAGATATGTATATCCCTCCACCAAAGCAACAATGTGACAACACCAAATATACAATAACAAACCCTCCCTTGTCCCAGTAACATATAACAAACACAAAACACAAGTAACAATGAATGAATACGGAAAATGCCGATGATAGTGAACTTGAGTCCGAGTATACAATTGTCCTGAATATGGATGACTGGTCAACAGATAAGTGATGTGCTTGAATTTCCCAGAAAAAATGGAACAATCTCACCGTGAATTCTCGGTGTGTGGTGGATAATGTAGTCCAACACCGGGGTCCCTGGCGATGACTGAATTGAAGTAAGTCCGGCGGAATGAAACACAATCTGGATACCAAAGCGCGATGTAGAAAAATAGCAGGTGATGGTGGTTCGTTGTAGTGAAATGTAATCTCCGTCTTTCTCTTTCCTCCCTGGTCTGTCCCCTCCTGATTGTTTATATAGTAATGCCGCCGGATGTAATTGATTGATTGTAAACAGCTGCTTTCCATCTACGGTCTCTCTTCATCATCTGTCCCCCCTGTATTTACGGGGAAGACATTCACTGACATACACATTATAAACAGCAAACGGGATGATGGAAACAAAACGCACTCAGTACAAACATTGAAAACACAGGTCTGATAGATAGATAGATAGATAGATAGATAGATAGATAGATAGATAGATAGATAGATAGATAGATAGATAGATAGATAGATAGATAGATAGATAGATAGATAGATAGATAGATAGATAGATAGATAGATAGATAGATAGATAGATAGATAGATAGATAGATAGATAGATAGATAGATAAGACACTTTATTAATCCCAAGGGGAAATTCACAAATAAATAATAATGATAGGAGAAATGTGATGTGAGGTGACATTTGGTCTATTGTAGAGTAAATACTATCATGCACT
Organism: Erpetoichthys calabaricus; assembly: GCF_900747795.2. Taxonomy (NCBI): domain Eukaryota; kingdom Metazoa; phylum Chordata; class Cladistia; order Polypteriformes; family Polypteridae; genus Erpetoichthys; species Erpetoichthys calabaricus. The sequence goes on along the minus strand of NC_041406.2, from coordinate 19,090,969 downwards.
TGTGAATAGGGGACATCTTAAAGGTTTTGATGAGTTCAACCCCATATCGACAGAGGCCGCTGTTACTGACTGAATGTTCCTTTTTTACCCACAGTTCAGGGGCTCATTCCAGAGAGAACCAATGACCTAGTTCTGCTTGCTCCCAGTAACTCTGCCACTTCTGACCTTCATCCTCCCATCTTCATTCATTTGGGAGCCATCCCTGAAGGAAGTCAGAGCACTCTCGATGACCTGACACAAGCTATAATTGTTTTTGCACCCTTGCGCGTGCCTGTTTATTTTTCCACCAAATTTACAGAGTTCTCCACCTAGAGCCCCAACACATTTTGGTTGTAACATTGTTCCTTTTGACCCCTTTACATTCCACAACATCATATCGTGAAGTTAAATTCACCTGATACGTCTTTCATCTAAATGAAATCGAGGCACACAGCGGACCTTACCACAGAGTCGCCTTGATGAAATGAATTCTGTCCTTTCTGTAGCATGGAAGCTAACACATTATCATGGTCTATTTTGGGGATCAGATAAAAGAAATTCTGCTCAAAGAACTCTACTTGGTAAACAAACCACATAATCTTTGAAAATGTGCCTTTGCCCAGTGGATGATGTCCATAATATGGTCATGGGACACTTATTGTCACTTTTGGTTTCGCTTGAAAGTTTGCTGTGTGAACCACAAGCAATCTAACTGGTGTAATAGGGATAAAGCATGGAGAAAACTGCAAAAAGCAGTTGGGGAATTGCCCCGTGTAATGCCAGCAAAATTGGGTCAATATTGGATGAAAAAAAACAAAACATATGACAGATTACATGAGTTGAATGATCGTTTTTATACAAAATGGCTGCAGGAAAAGAGTTGGCAGGAAATGACGATAAAACCGGAAATGACATTAATGGAAGTCGGAAGTAACATCATCTTGAGGAGCCAGAAGTGACTTCATCATTGAGGGACCGGAAGTGACATCATCACGATGACCCCCTGGAAAGTGACTACATCAACGGTGGACCAGAAAGTGACATCATCAAAAATGGACCAGATATGACGTCATCCTGTTGAGCTGGAGGTGAGGTCATCGCAGATGGAATTGTTTGTATGGAGCCATTTTTTGATACCGTAAGTGTTGTTGGTGAGTGAGTGTTTTTATTGTTTATCTTCTTTTGTCCTGTAGAGACAGAGAGAGAGACATCCGTACCCCAAATCAACCCCTCATCTTGTATTATATCACTCACCTCAGGGCTTGTTGACTGCCTCCTAAGCGCACGTGTGTGACACTGGATTTAAAGTAAAGTAGCTAATCATCTCCAGATTCGGCACAAAACTAGTGGACTAGGAGTGTGAAAACTTTAAAGTCAAGATGCTAATGCAAGCACTGTACGATTTTGGTACGATTTGAATCCTGATTTTCTGTCACCGAATAATATTTTCTAAGTTGGCGTGAATTTCAGCTTCATTGCTCATTGTTTCTCGCGCAGTATGAGAGGGGTTGCGATGTCTGATTGCATCTTACGATTGGGCTGTTGTACGCTCAGAAGGATTTCTGTCATGTGAGAAATTTAATTCAGCTGTCTTGTGGTGTGAGCAATCTCACCAGCCGATTTTAATGTCGCTCTAAAATTTAATTGTGCATCGATTGCAGTACATTGTACATTGGGTATTTCCATTGTCATACTTATTTTCATAAATGATTTCAAAAATCTAAATATCCTATAGTAACACACATACAAATAAATAGCCAATGAAAAAAGTGTCTTAGGACAGAACCCGAAATAAACACACGCAATGGCAAATTGCATAGACTACGTACATCTAATTCTCTCTGTAAAACAGACAGTATTGTCCGTACCTCAACCAACCACATGTCTAGTTATGCTTTTTACTTTTCTTCGTACTTTCAGAGCATAGCATAGCAAGAGTCAGGAACGCATCTCTTTTCTTTGTTAAAATTTTGAGGAGCCTCTGGCCATCATGTTTTTTTGAATGGTTAAAGCTGTCCATTGCGGCCATTATGTACACATATAGTCGGAGCCTGTGGAAGAAAAATTAGACTTTACATGCATAAAGTGTTTTGGTATGCTTTCTACATTAAAATACAGCATCTTAGAAGTAGTATAGCAGGGTTAATAAATGTCAGAAACCTGTTCAAGCATATCAAGGAACCAGATAAAGGTCATGTGAACAGAAAAGACAAGAATATACCAGGAGAAGGTTGATGTCATACACGGGATGTTCTAATAGGATTAAGAAATCGGCAGATGTCTTGCAACCAGCAAAGACTGGACAGTTGTCACATACAGAAATTTCAAGGGTAAGGGCTGAACCTGGGAGATATGAGAAGGACAAGAATATACCGAAACAAGACTTTTATTTTGGGGTACTTAAGCTAGCTGTGTGTAAGCCAACCAACCATTCAGAATAAAGATCAGGTAATGTGTATCCATTAATTCAGCACTGTCATGCAAATTCAGTTGTTTATAAATATACACCTCTGCTCTTTATTCTTTGACCACTTGCTGCCAACCTCTGCCCAGTGCACTGTCTCTTAGTAGTTTGTTGTACAGGGTGCTCCCTCTTCAGCATTTGCTGAAGACATAATTAAAGACGCAGTGGACAAGCTTCCTCCTGCCTGGTTCTTTGGTTTGATTAACTATTTAAATATTCAAAGAGGTCTTAGTTTGAGGACAAGATTGCTTTCTTTAATATATTTCTAAACTACCCCCTGCTAGCTTTGCTTGCCAACCCCCCCGGCCTGCACTACGCGCCAGCCACTTCACGTCTCTGCCGTTCGTGTACGTGGATTTCACTTTTGCCGAACAACAAATGTGTTAATTCTCGTGGATATGCATCTTCATTGGGAAGAAACACTACTTTTCCCTGATGGCAACACAAATTAGACAATCTACAAGTCTCTGACTTAAAGTTTAAATCCAAACAATATCATTCAATCTCTTTTCGTTGCTCCATTATCTCACCAAGTAATAATTTCCATTTGTTTGCACTAATGCTATCATTGCTATACTATCATTTTTTTGAGACTTTCGAATTTTAGTACTTTAATTATCTCTAACCTGCTCTGCATGTGTATCGTGCCAACGTTTTTGAATTTTTTACGACGTTCTACTTTGTCATCTACTCTTTGTCTTTTATTTCCATCTCTTGGCACAAAGTCTTGTCTTGCGGGACATTAAAGTATCTATCTGAAAAAGTCATGTCTTGTCCCAGGATTTTTTTATTATAATAGAGAGATTTATTTCTGCCACAACCTCCATGTCATGGCATGTCAATCGAATCAAAAGTGTTTGAACAGTTTGAGCAATAATGTCGTGCAGAGTGAGTAGTTTCTAAGATTTTTAAAAACCGCACAGTGGATGCCTGGCATAAGTTCATGTTTCTCATTGCTTGTGGAAAAGTATGTTTGTGAATTTTTTATCACAACAAAAACAGTTTGCATTTTATTTGCCTTTTTTTGTCATTTTTTTATTCATAAGAAACATTAAAAGCTGAAAAACCAATAATGTTCATAGCAAGGAAAAAAAATCACAAATGTATTTTACTTTTTAATGAAACTCAGAATAAAATGTAATTCACTGAATGCAATTTGAGATAAACATAGGCAATAGCAGGGGGCTGATATGTAATTGAAATGTAAATTGAACACGATAAATTATGTTATCTACATGTTTTACCCTGAGCTTTTAAGTGTATCAAAGTAAAAGGACATCACACATTATACAAGCAGATCAATCCACAGCAATAGCAAAAAAATAAATTGGGTCAGATTAAAAATGGCAGCAGATACAAATTAACACGTAAAGATATTTCTGCATGCCTTTTAAATGCTTGCACAAAAGGAAGAATAATATGACATGGTTTTGTTCATCTTACTATGAGTCTATTTCATTTTGCCTAAGGCTGCCTGTCTTTTGGTTTATAAAGTTGAATAGGAAAAAAAATAAACTAACAATAAAAAAAAAAAAGGTCTGCATTAAAGAAGAACACGGTGCAGGTTAATCATATCCAGGCTTGAGAATGCGATTACAAGCAAAATAATGGAATGTTTGTACCAAGGGAAAAGTTTGATTTTTTGTGAGGAAAGCCATTGGGACCCAAAAAGATTATCTGAAAATAATCTTGTTTCAAGTAAACAATTTTTCTTCATTCTTCAACAGATCCAGTGAAACATAACATGGCATAACATTGTGAAACCCACTTAATCCATTTCCGGGTCTATAGGACTTGAAAAATCCTGGACAGGATGCCAATCTATTACAGAGATCATTCACACAGAGCTAATTAAGTGGAAGTGTCACTGGTTAATCTAACAGATGTGTCAAATATGGCAAAACTGAAGCAACCAGAGGAAAACCCACACACAAACATCAGGAGACTGTACAAGATCCTCAAAGTAACGACAGAGCATGGAGAACATCCAAACAGCGTTCACATGTCAATAAGTAGGCCTACACAATGGTAGGCAAATCAGCATGATGTGCAGAAAACAAGAACATGGAATATAAGGAGGCTGAGGATCTGCACTGGTTTGAATCCCATTACTGGCAAAATGGATCCTATGCTGTTGGGCCCTTGAGCAAAGCACTTAACTTGCAATTGCTCCAGAAGCGCAGTACAATGGCTGACCCTGCGCTATGACCCCAAGGGATATGCGAAAAATAACAAATTCCTAATGCATAACAAAATAACATAAGACGTTTAACAAATGAGAGGAGACCATTCATTCCATCCAGCTCGATTGCTTGGGTAATAGCCAAGCTGTCCCAACATCTCATCCAGATACTTCTTAAAGACTGTCTAGGATTCTGCCTTAAATACATGACTCAGTAGTTCAGTCAACTCTGTGTGTGAAAAAGTGCTTCCTGACTTCAGTCCTAAATGCACTTATTATCCTCCTTAATTTCCACTGGTGTCCTTGAGTATGTGATTTTTTGTTTAGTTGATAGAATTCTACTAAGTCCAAGGAAGTTATGCTCTGGTTAGGCCTCACCTGGAGTACTGTGTGCAGTTTGGGTCTCCAAAGACATAGCAACTCTAGAAAACGTCTAGAGAAGAGAGAGTAGGCTGATTCCATGGCTACAGGGGATGAATTATGAGGAAAGATTAAAAGAGCTGAGCCTGTTCAGATTATCCAAAAGGAGATTAAGAGGAGATGTGATTGAAGTGTTTAAAATTATGAAGGGAATTAGTGCAGTGGATCAAGACATGACTTTAAAATGAGTTTATCAAGAACACGGAGACACAGTCGTTAAGGGTAAATTTCGCACAAACATTAGGAAGTTTTTCCTTTCACAGAGAACCACAGACACATGGAATAAGTGACCAAGTAGTGTAAAAGACAGTAGGACTTGATGTTATTTTGGAGAAATTATGTGTATAGGACTGGCGAGCTTTGTTGGGATGAATGGCTTGTTCTTCTCAACAAAACAGCACTAACCACTGCAGCACCACGTGTCTCACTATATCTGGTGTATTTTTATCCATCCATCCATCCATCCATCCATCCATCCATCCATCCATCCATCCATCCATCCATCCATCCATCCATCCATCCATTATCCAACCTGCTATATCCGAACTACAGGGTCACGGGGGTCTTCTGGAGCCAATACCCACCAACACAGGGCGCAAGGCAGGAAACAAACCCCGGGCAGGGCACCAGCCCACCACAGGAGTATTTTTATTACATTTGTAAAAGAACACATTTTTATAAAATACTGGCAGGGGTAAAAGTGTAAATTCAGTCATGAAAAAATTCTCCAGAGGGAAAAATTTTGGCACCATACTAAAATTTCACAAACTAAACCCACAGTGGGGGACAACTTTGCATACCAGTGCAAAGTCCCAAAAATGCCTCCTAAGGGATCTTCCATGATAAAGTGCAGGTGTGGTCAAATTACAGAAGGAAATGTAGCCTAGGATGGCATGGTGGAGCAGTAGTAGCATTGCTGCCTCACAGTAAGGAGACCAGGTTTCGGATTCTGGGCCCTCCCTGCATGGAGTCTGCATGTTCTTCCTGTGTCTAATTGGGTTTCGTCCGGGTGCTCCGGTTTTCTCCCACTGCCCAAAGACATGCAGGTTAGGTGGATTGACAGCACTAAACTGGTCCTTTTTTTGTGATGGGTGTATGTGTGTTCACCCTACGATGGACTGGCACCCTGTCCAGGGTTTGTTCCTGTAACCTTAGAAAATGACATGACAAACATAGCTTATGGTCTTCCCTGTACAATTGGAGAATCTGCACAAATATTTGGGATAGCTTCAAAAGACCACTAGGGGGTGCCATGTTTGGTAAAGGAGGAACCCCCGTCCAACATTTCTGAAAAGTGACAATAGTAAAGAAAGTTGAAAGTCCATACCAACTGCATTTTTTTGTTTGACTGATCAAATTAATTTTGCCAGCGAATCAAATCTGATATAACCATGTATTGATGATAAAATAAAAAAATTAATTTATCAGACAGAAGTAACCTAATAGTAAACCAAGAATACCGGATTCTGCAAGACATCTGCAAATTCATCAACTCGCAAGTGTTCAAAGATTCTTTGACAAACCTGTACATAAAAACAAGAGAGAGGGGCAATTACTGGTGGAAAGAAAATGTAGACAGGTTTAATAGGTTTAATGCAAAATAGCTGTTTGACAATATGAGAATGTTGAGGAGGACACTTAATTATGGCAACATCTGACTGCAAGACTCACTCAGAAAAAATACACACTTGAGGTACAACATTTCGGAAAACATGTAGCAGGGACAATGAGTCCAAGGATTTCATCCTAATACCTAATGGCAGTCATGGTGCCATTGTCTTGCTTGTAGAGGTCTGTGCGTCCCTCCATGGATACGCCTCCCCAGACCATCACTGACACCCCCACCAAACTGGTCATGCTGAACGATGTTACAGGCAGCATAACGTTCTCCACAGTTTTTCCAGACCCTTTCACGTCTGTTACATGTGCTCAGGGTGAACCTTCTCGGGTTATATTGGTGGATTTCTTCTTTTTTTTCTTTTTTGAATTTCACATTTTTCTAAAAATTTGTGTTACGTGAGTGAAAAAACTTTTTAACAGCTATATAAACAAAACTGGGTGTGTGTAGCTCTCTATTTACCCCACAAGCATAAAAAATAGCTTACAGTGATGGTGACAATATAATTATAATCCAACCACATAAATAAGAAAGAAATAAATAGGATTGAGGTCTCTAAAATTAACTGACTATCCTAATGTAGTCACAGTATTGTGCAGAGGAGAGATGATGGGTATATTGGGGAAAGGATGTTAAAGATAGAACTACCAGGAAAGAGGAAAAGAGGAAGGCCTAAGAGGAGGTTTATGGATGTGGTGAGAGAAGACATGAAGGTGATGGGTGTAACAGAACAAGATACAGAGGACAGAAAGATATGGAAGAAGATGATCCGCTGTGGCAACACCTAACGGGAGCAGCCGAAAGAAGAAGAAAATTCAATGAAATCCAAGGATAATAATTATCTTTGCAAATTTATTCATGAGTCTTGTTTTGTTTCCTCATCAATATATGCAAATAACACAATGTCATCATCCAATCAGGGCACAACTTCAGAGAGTTTTTTTTTTCTTCAACAATGGAGAACGTTTTTAGCGAATGTGAAAAGTGAAATCCATCAAGTCATAGATGGTGGTGAACAGCAGAGGGAATGAAATATTCTGGAATTTTGATGTGAGTGTTATTGTTAATCTGTTTTGAGAAATGCTTAGACTTACAGTAAATCAGCCTTATCATTGCAGTCAAAGCCTAGATTTGCAGTTTTGTTGCCACATTGATTGTTTAAGTTTATTTTGTTGTGTCTGTGTCTCCAATGTTATGCCAGTTTTATTATAATTGTTATTATTGTCGTTGGGTTATTGTCTATGTTGTAACTCATAATTGTTTGCCCCCACTAATGTTTATGACGAGTTGGCACTCACGTCCATACTTACAGTTTTTGACTCCTGTGATTATTTTGCTTTTCACAAAACAAATCTTTCATACGCCTTCAAGTCAGCTATTGCACTCCTGATGGTGTCACAGTCCAGTCAGCAACATGGCACCGTTGAATATAAAGTATAATGAAGCAGCAAATCGCCCTCCCTCTTTTAACTAGATGAGTTTATCTCATTTATACTGGATATTTTCTAGTTGAATCTGCAGACAAGCTGACCTTCCTAAATGTGTTCATTATGACCTCCGCTCATAAGCTGACTACCAGCATGCCACCTCTGCACACCCACTTCAAAGAGCGCTTGCTTCTCAGCCCCAGTGATGCCTGCGATCTCACAACGTGATTAATTAAACACCTGTTGACCCCATGGCACGGGGCACCTTGCTTTCTAATTAATAAATCAAATAAATGGTTATTAAACTGTCAGGCAGTGGGCAGCCCCCAGGTTCCCAAAGGAACAAAGAAGTTTAAAAGAAGCTTTTCAATTTACAGTAGAGCTCACAAATTTAAGCCTGCCGACAGCAGCGATGTGAAACATCAGGTAGCACGTCAGTAATGCATCATGACAAATTTGTTGAGGGCAGGACAAGATGAAATTGCTAGGAAGTTAAAAAATAATAATAAGAAGAAAGGCAAACAAGTAAATCCTAAAAAAAATAATTAAATAAGATTGTGCTTATAAAGCAATGATCTCTGAAATTCTTTTTGTGTCTGATTTCATGCTGGTTGTCCAGTACATATAATTCTTGTACTTTTCATCTCAATCTGCACATTTAAGGCATTGACAACGCATCAGGCAGATAAAGGCAGAGTAGGCATTGAGTTTCACAGGGATGGTTAGTCCGATACACAAAGCATACAAACAAAACATCCATGTCCACTTCTTCCCCTGCTGCAAAGCAAACCACGTTATGTTCAATGAGGGCTTCAGCAGTACACGTGTTAAACGGCTGCTTTGTGCTGTACAAGGACTGGACTCCCTTTATTTATAACTGAAGTTCAAATATTCCATTTGCTAATATCATTAGGCAGTGTTCACCTGTTTTAAACTGCAAATATGACCTGGCACAACAAGTTTGATTCTTATTTTAGATTATTTATTTACCAGTTTCTCTGATGGGTAATAATGCCAATATATCAGATGACCAGACTGCACATTAACTAAACAGCATTCCGTCTTGAACCACACGAAAAAAGTCCTGACATGCAGCAGACAAGCGTCACCCAAGGGGTAATGTATGCACCCATAAATAAAGCCGGTGACGGGTAGCCTGTCAGGACATGCTGATGAACGGTTCCTTTTTCCCACTATTACAGACCTGTGAATGTGGGAAAATTAATTTAAGTGGTAGTTAATTTCTAATGAATACCACTCAAGCGGTTAATATTACCCTTTGATGTTATGGTAACCTTCATGGATCATTGCATTATGTAAATAAATTCTATTTTATAGTTGTTAAAAGACGGCTGTGGACTGGCCTTGGCTTACAAAAGAACTCATTTTTAAAACTCATTCATTATATATCTGTATCTATCTATCTAAATATATATATAGATATATATACTGCATATATATATATATATATATATATATCATATAAATATATATATACACACACATCTATATATGTATATGCATATCTATATCTAACTACTGTATATATGCTTCGTATATATATATATATATATATATATATATATATATATATATATATATATATATATATATATATATATATATACTGTATATATATAGGGCGGCACGGTTGCGCAGTGGGTAGCGCTGCTGCCTCGCAGTTGGGAGACCTGGGGACCCGGGTTCGCTTCGCGGGTCCTTCCTGCGTGGAGTTTGCATGTTCTCCCCGTGTCTGCGTGGGTTTCCTCCGGGCGCTCTGGTTTCCTCCCACAGTCCAAAGACATTCAGGTTAGGTGGGTGTGTTTGTGTGTGTCCTGCGGTGGGTTGGCACCCTGCCCGGGATTGGTTCCTGCCTTGTGCCCTGTGTTGGCTGGGATTGGCTCCAGCAGACCCCCGTGACCCTGTGTTCGGATTCAGCGGGTTGGAAAATGGATGGATGGATATATATATTCACGGCATTCGTAGTCTGAATCACAATCTGATTGTATGGGTGGTTACTTATCAGGTAACGCTTGTAGTTGGTCAGCAAGTCGGCTAACATCTGCCACGATACCCTCAGTTGTGAGAAGCAGATCATAGTGCAGTAGAGTGTGTACGCCTGATGAGCCCAGAATTAGGGCAAAACACGTGTCGCGTACTCTTTGCATTATTTTGACAGTAAACTATTTCAACCATATATATATATATATATATATATATATATATATATATATATATATATATATATATATATATATATATATATATACAAACAAAAAATGACACTTGGAGTCATTTGTACCTGCAGTGAAAATGTCTCAAAAAGAGAACAAAGGTGGTTGCTTCTAGTGGACCTCTGTCCGGCAGGTTGCTCTAGCCAGTAACGATGCCACCTTCTGGCGTGCCAGGGTTCTTCTGTTAGCTGGACCGGAAAGGGGTGGGGCTAAATGCTTTCACTGGGCAGCTTCTCGGCACTGCAGGGAAAGGCAGATATGACAGTGTTAGCGGCAGCACCCCCTCTCAGCACACATACGTACTGTATATACACTACCGGTCAAAAACACCTCCGATTTTTCAGTTTTACTTCAAATTTAATGAGTTGAAATGCAATGAATGACCTAAAATATTTCTTTTCCTGTGTCCTACTGTTTGCACACCAGTGCTACATGCATGCTTACAGCAAGTGAAATATCTGAACAGACTTAAGCCACACTACCAGACAAAATGACTAGAGCTTAATGCGACTTACCCAGGCAACGCCTGTCTACTGTAACATAAAAAGGAGTATCAGGCACTTTTTGCAGGGGAGTGTTGGGTGATGTTTGATCAAGACTAGTAATGCAGCACAACACAAAGAAGGATCAAAGGGTTGTTGTTTAACTCTTGCTTTTCTCGTCTTTCCTTCGTAGTTTAAGAACTATGACCTGTCCATCTTGAACTATGAGAACGAGTCAGACATGACAATGCTCATGGATTATACCTCAGTAAGGAGTTATGGCAATTCCAGAATCAAATTGGACCCAACAAGAACAAATTCTCGACTCACGAGAGCTTAGACATTAATAGAGAGGCAGTGTGGATGGCAGATGGGACAGTTAACAATAATGATGCAGTCACCATTTCAAAACACATGCACATTTGCTTTTTTCCTTAACCCATTCTACTTCATCTAGTGATATATACTGCATACAGTATATATATATATGTATATACTAGGAGGCTCCGCCCACTGCTTGCTTTGCTTGCCAAACCCAGGGGCAGGTGCTGGGCCCCCATCTATCCTGCGTCTGAGCTGCTCCGTTAGAGAAAGCGATTGTATTTAAAGATATGGTATAATCCCCCCTGGCGCCCAAACCCCAGTTAAGGCCTAGTAAGTCGCCCTACGATTTTCTTGATATTTTAGTTTATAATTTAAAAACAGAATAAGAATCTGAAAATCTAACAACATCACATTAAAGTTCGATAAATTCTGAAACGAATGATACCAAACATATATGTTTGGTAGGTTTTAAAATAAGCCCAATTTAAAGCGTGACAAAAAATGTGACATAAAGTCATTGCACAAAATCGTTGCACTTTTAGGCTTAGGATTTTATATATATATAGAGTAGATATAGTGACCACAAGAGGGTGCCAGTGAGCCCCAAACCCAAGACACAGTAAAGCACCAAACTTTTTTAGAATAGAATAAAAGATATTTACTCTAACAAAGCACTTTCCAATGTTCATGTCTCCAATAATCTGCCACAATAACAATAAACAATCACAATAAATCACCCCCTTCCATCTTCCACTGAGTGTTGCCTGCTGCCTCCCGACTCTGACTCCTTTTTTGTTGGACCAAGGAATGTTTCCGGTGTCATGCCGTGTCTTCCTGGAAGCACTTCCTGGCCATACAGAAAGTAAGAAGGTCCTCTGCCAACAGCACCTTCTGTTGGCACCCAGTGACCCTGACAGGGTTGCCCTCCTGGACTCCAACTCCCAAGTACCCCAGCGGTTGTCCGGATTGGGTTACTGTATACCGTACCAATGTATGGGGGATGGAACCAATCTCCATCTTTTAAGACATTTTGGCTGGGTACAAATTCATTTCGATTTCCTGCCGGCCAAACCGAGTGTGTCATTGTACTGGCCTTCTGTCTGGGTAATGAACCTTCTTCTGTCCCAGCTCGGCTGCCCATTCTTCTCCTACTATATATATATTATATATACGGTATAAAAATTTAGCTGCAAAAGTTTGTGAGTGCAGCATCGAGGTGCATATATACATAAGTATTCAAAAGCAAAATATAAAAGTATATGTAAATATATATATATTTTATATATTTGAGATGTATAAACTTGAGATGACGTGAACGGGATGTGACGGAGATGATGTCATCAGAGGGCGACCGGGTTTAAAGTCATCATGTGGGGACGGCTGGAATGCTGAAGTTCTTCCTTGTATGTGCTCGTGTTTTAGCAGAGCCTTCAGGTATTGGGATAATTCTGGTCTTCAGTCTTTCTGATGAAAAAAGAAGAGAAGCATTAGTATGCCGTCTTATATCCCCGCTCCTTTGGTCCTTCTGGCTGCCCCTGAATCGCGCATGTGTGACTATATATATATATATATATATATATATATATATATATATATACATACAGTATAACTTACTCCTCCAAACAGCTAATCATATGACTGCAGTCTATAAACATACAGTACATATATGGTCAGGGTTGTTAGCTGTTGTTCAACCAATCATTTGAATAAGCGAGGTGTATGATCTAAATCACTTTGACTTTGGTATAGTCAACGGCGACATGGTGGTTCCACCACCACAGAAGCAGCTGCCCTCTTAGGATTTCCATGCACTAAAATCTAGAGAGAAAGCTGTGATAAAGAAAAATATCCAGTGGTCGGGAGTTCTGTGTTGCAAAGACATCTTTTTAATGAGAAGGGACACAGGAAAGCTAACAGAAAGGCCAAGGATCCTCTTGACAATGGAGTGCAGAAGTGCATCTCTGAATATACAATGCATCAACGTTGAAATTAATAGCCCACAGCAGCAGAAGACCAAGCTGGGTTCCACTCCTGTCAGCTAAAAAATAACAAGACAAGGCTAAAGTGGACCCGCTATCACCAGTTTAGAAAAATGTCACCTGGTTTCTGCTGTGACACAGTGACGAACAGGTCAGAATATAGCATAAACACCACAAACTCATGGATCAATCACGTCTCAAGTCTTACAGTGCATCCGGAAAGTATTCACAGCGCATCACTTTTTCCACATTTTCTTATGTTACAGCCTTATTCCAAAATGGATTAAATTCATTTTTTTCCTCAGAATTCTACACACAACACCCCATAATGACAACATGAAAAAGTTTATTTGAGATTTTTGCAAATTTATTAAAAATAAAAAAATTGAGAAAGCACATGTATATAAGTATTCACAGTCTTCGCCATGAAGCTCAAAATTGAGCTCAGGTGCATCCTGTTTCCCCAGATCATCCTTGAGATGTTTCTGCAGTTTAATTGGAGTCCACCTGTGGTAAATTCAGTTGATTGGACATGATTTGGAAAGGCACACACCTGTCTATATAAGGTCCCACAGTTGACAATTCATGTCAGAGCACAAACCAAGCATGAAGTCAAAGGAATTGTCTGTAGACCTCCGAGACAGGATTGTCTCGAGGCACAAATCTGGGGAAGGTTACAGAACAATTTCTGCTGCTTTGAAGGTCCCAATGAGCACAGTGGCCTCCATCATCCATAAGTGGAAGAAGTTGGAAACCACCAGGACTCTTCCTTGAGCTGGCCGGCCATCTAAACTGAATGATCGGGGGAGAAGGGCCTTAGTCAGGGAGGTGACCAAGAACCCGATGGTCACTCTGTCAGAGCTCCAGAGGTCCTCTGTGGAGAGAGGAGAACCTTCCAGAAGGACAACCATCTCTGCAGCAATCCACCAATCAGGCCTATATGGTAGAGTGGCCAGACGGAAGCCAATCCTTAGTAAAAGGCACATGGCAGCCCGCCTGGAGTTTGTCAAAAGGCACCTGAAGGACTCTCAGACCATGAGAAAGAAAATTCTTTGGTCTGATGAGACAAAGATTGAACTCTTTGGTGTGAATGTCAGGCGTCACATTTGGAGGAAACCAGGCACCGCTCATCACCAGGCCAATACCATCCCTACAGTGAAGCATGGTGGTGGCAGCATCATGCTGTGGGGATGTTTTTCAGCAGCAGGAACTGGGAGACTAGTCAGGATAAAGGGAAAGATGACTGCAGCAATGTACAGAGACATCTGGATGAAAACTTGCTCCAGAGCGCTCTTGACCTCAGACTGGGGTGACGGTTCATCTTTCAGCAGGACAACGACCCTAAGCACACAGCCAAGATATCAAAGGAGTGGCTTCAGGACAACTCTGTGAATGTCCTTGAGTGGCCCAGCCAGAGCCCAGACTTGAATCCGATTGAACATCTCTGGAGAGATCTTAAAATGGCTGTGCACCGACGCTTTCCATCCAACCTGATGGAGCTTGAGAGGTGCTGCAAAGAGGAATGGGCGAAACTGGCCAAGGATAGGTGTGCCAAGCTTGTGGCATCATATTCAACAAGACTTGAGGTTGTAATTGCTGCCAAAGGTGCATCGACAAAGTATTGAGCAAAGGCTGTGAATACTTATGTACATGGGATTTCTCAGTTTTTTTATTTTTAATAAATTTGCAAAAACCTCAAGTAAACTTTTTTCACGTTGTCATTATGGGGTGTTGTGTGTAGAATTCTGAGGAAAAAAATGAATTTAATCCATTTTGGAATAAGGCTGTAACATAACAAAATGTGGAAAAAGTGACGGATGCACAGTAGGTAGAGGCTGCTGATAGTCAGGCAATTGTGTTAGGAAATGAATTTCAATAAAATGGCCCAACCTAGGGTGACACGGTGGCGCAGTGGTAGTGCTGCTGCCTCGCAGTTCGGAGACCCGGATTCGCTTCACCCTGCGTGGAGTTTGCATGTTCTCCCCGTGTCTGCGAGGTTTCCTCTGGGTACTCCGGTTTCCTCCCACAGTCCAAAGACATGCAGGTTAGGTGGATTGGCGATTCTAAATTGGCCCTAGTGTGTGCTTGGTGTGTGGGTGTGTTTTGTGTGTGTCCTGCGGTGGGTTGGCACCCTGCCCAGGATTGGTTCCTGCCTTGTGCCCTGTGTTGGCTGGGATTGGCTCCGGCAGACCCCCATGACCCTGTGTTCGGATTCAGCGGGTTAGAAAATGGATGGATGGATGGATGGATGGCCCAACCTACCTAAATATTGTTGCTGACCTTATGTGACTCCTTTATGGACACGGTTGACCCTTTCCAGTTGCACCGTCTCACAAAATAGCATGTGTCATCTCAAGCTGGTTCCATAAGCATGATGGTGATGAGTTTATTCAAATGGCCTGCATAGCCCTCAGATCTCAGTTTAATAGGGGACCCCTGTGATGATGCAGAACGGGAGTTTTGAATCATGAACGGGTAGTTGAAAAATCTGCAAGGAATGTGTGCTACAATGGAGTCAACATGGACCCAAATGCCAGAGGTAATGTTTGCAGCGCCTTCTTGCATCCATGCCTTAAGGAACACGGTCTGCTCTGCAGACATGTGAGAGTAATACCTGGTACTCGATAGGTAGGCCTAAGATACTTGCCACGGATTGTACATATTTATACAACTGACAGAACTTTGATTGGGTAGTCAGGGCACAGAGGAATTTCATGAAAGAGTGCTGCTACACAGGCAGCCGGCATGCTACGGTATAATGGTATTTATTTTAGATAATTAGCTGGCTTGTTGTGTACGTTATAAGAGATTAGACAGAGTATTAAAGTCTAACATTCATAATGCAAGACTTAACCTTATGCATAATAAAAAGACTTGATTCAATGTCAAGAAGGATGCGATGTCCAAAAATGTGTTCAATTAAAGGTGCATTAATCCGTTTGCCAAGACACAATTAGTGTTTTTAAAAAGAGGATTTAACAGCGAGGTTCCAAAGCAAGCTGTATCCAGGGATCAATAATATAATTGCTAATGAGCCAAGATGTCACCTGCTGTGAATCTTTCATTCAAAATTCATTTGTTTCCTGTTTTATTAATCTAAACTAGAAGCGTGTGTGTCGGAGCCAAGGGACAGATGTAGCTTACAGGGACGTCACAGGATATTTGAATGTCGCTCCATTCGGGGAGACTGCTACCTTCATGCCAAAGACTCTCGTTTCCGGATTACTGAGAGGGAAAGTTGATACAGAAATGAGAATTTCTAATGAAAATCAAGAAAGGAGACATTCTACATCAGGTTAGATGGCTCATAATAAGGCTAATAATGTCGACTGCTATTGAGAAATGAACGCCCCAAAAACTGCTGCCTCACAGCTCTGGAGTTCGGGGTTCAAATCCTGGCCTGGTGGTTGACAACAAAATGTCAGCAAAATGTGTCAGTTGCACTCAACTAATGTGGTAAGTGTGCTTGAGAAATGTGCAAAACTCCCACGCAGACTTTTACAAGTAATTTCACTCCAAAGTCCAGGGATGATGCTACTGAAAAGGACTTTGGCTCTCTGTGACCCGGGGATGAACTCGGCCATTAAGCAAATATATTGATCTGATTAACAAGCAAGCTAAGAGAAAACACCTAAACATTTGGTGAATGACACCATTCCATATTACTAAACGAGAATGGTAAACCGGATATGGACGCAGGGACCTGCCCGTGGACGCAAAAGGCATAGTGCGCAAGTGCCACACAAAGAAGAGAGTGAAACGGGAGAGACTACGCACGTGCGCAGGCGCCACACAAAGCCCCCCAACCAGAGTAAAACGGGAGAGACTACGATCCATCAGAGTAGGAAACAAAGTAAAACGTCATAAAGAGGTTAAACAACAGGGACAAACACATGGAGAGCAGGTTACAGAACAAAGCCCCCCTCCCCAGAGTAAAACGAGAGAGACTACGAACCGTCTGACATGCCGCAAGCAGGATAGAGCGAGGTCAGAAATAAAACACAGAGTAGGAAACAAAGTAAAACTTTATAAAGGGATTAAAGAACGGGGATGAACACATGGAGAGCGGGTTACAGATGATGAAAACTGGAATGCAACAGCTTCAAAAAAACCTAGGCACGAAACACATGCACAGCGAGATACAGAATATAAAGGCAGAAACAATGACAGTTAAACGTCCACACCACACAGCGGAGGCGGACCCGGAAGGTGCAGGCGCCTACATCGCGCGTCGGAAGGCGCGGTAAAGTACAAAAGGCAAAGGCGCCTACACAGCATGGTAAAAACCGACATAATACGGAAGGCGCAGGCGTCGCCGCCATATTGTGAGTGGCACTAATGCGTGGTGAAGGCGAAGGAGGAGACATAGTAAAACAAGAGGAGTCAACGCCCTGCCCCAGAGTGAAATGGGACACACTACGGAGTCCACAAAGGTACATACATCAAACCCGAGATGGTACGGACACGCGTCTGAAACCGCGGAAGCAAAACTGTCTCGGCTCCAAAACCAAACAGCTCAACAACTAACACAGCTTCGACACCGAGCCCGCGTGGACAGATCTAATGAACGTGGACGCCTACAACGCGTGTCTCAAACTGCGTTGGCAAAGCAGGCACGGATTCAACACGACACAGCTCAAGTGACCGAGATACCAACACGCGCCTGCCTGGATATAATTAATAAACGCAGGCGCCTACAACGTGCATCTGAAATGCCGCAGACCAGGCAGGCACTGCTCCAAAAAGAAAGAGCTCGACTAAACACTACAGAGTCCGCAGTGCTCCACAATGCACCGCATAATAGTTCGGAAAGAGCTTCGTAGTGACAGTGGGGAGACCCAGAGTGACACGGGCGAACGCTCCGTATTAAACATACGTTATCCTCACACATCCAAACTATACAGCATAGGTGAATCACATTACAGTTATGCATTATTAACAGTACGATAAACATCACAGTATCGCAAACAAATGAAAATTATTACTCGAAAAAGGGAAAATATATTCACCATGGACCAGGTGTCATTGAAACAAAAGCAGAATAAAGCGAGATCAGAAATGAAAGACAGAGTAGAAAGCAAAGTAAAACGTCATAAACAGGTTACACGAGGGGGCCAAACACATGGACAGCAGGTTACAGATAATGAAGACCGGAATTCAAAAGCTTCAAAAACAAAAGCTCGACTGACCAAGATACAAACTGAAACGGGAAACACTACGGGGTCCGCAGTAGCACCTGATGACCCCAAATCTCTTGATTCGCTAACACAATGTCTAACCTGTATCTCAGAATGGATGAATAGTAACTTTCTCAAATTAAATAAAGAAAAAACCGAAATCTTAGTGATTGGCAATAATGGATACAATGAGGCTATTAGAAATAAACTGGATGCATTAGGATTAAAAGTCAAATCGGAGGTAAAAAGCTTAGGGGTAACCGTTGATTGTAATCTGAATTTTAAATCGCATATTAATAAGATCACTAGGACAGCATTTTTTCACCTAAGGAACATAGCAAAAGTTAGACCTCTTATATCATCGAAAGATGCAGAGAAATTAGTTCATGCGTTTGTCTTTAGTCGGCTAGATTACTGTAATGCACTCCTCTCAGGACTACCCAAAAAAGACATCAATCGTTTTCAATTAGTGCAGAATGCAGCTGCTAGAATCCTTACCAGGAAAAGAAAATCCGAACACATTTCTCCAGTTTTGATGTCACTACACTGGTTACCTGTGTCATTCAGAATTGACTTTAAAATTCTGCTTATGGTTTATAAAGCTTTAAATAATCTCGCCCCGTCTTATATATCGGAATGTCTGACACCTTATATTCCAAATCGCAACCTCAGATCCTCAACTGAGTGTCTCCTTAGAATTCCAAGAGCAAAACTTAAAAGAAGTGGTGAGGCGGCCTTCTGCTGTTATGCACCTAAAATCTGGAATAGCCTGCCAGTAGGAATTCGCCAGGCTAATACAGTGGAGCACTTTAAAAAACTACTGAAAACACATTACTTTAACATGGCCTTCTCATAACTTCACTGTAATTTAATCCTGACACTCTGTATATCCAATTCATTATAATAACTATTCATTCAAAATTTGTACTAACCCCTACTCTCTCTTCTGTTTCCTTTTCCGGTGTCCTATTGGTGGTGGCTTGTGCCACCACCATCTACCCAAAGCACCATGATGTTCCAACAATGATGGATGGATTAAAAGCCAGAAGTCTGTATAACCATCAGCATCAAGTGACTCCGTGAGAACCCTAACTACAAAGAGGACTATTTCATTTATGTTAGGTAGAATGCCCAAAGGGGACTGGGCGGTCTCGTGGCCTGGAACCCCTACAGATTTTATTTTTTTTCTCCAGCCTTCTGGAGTTTTTTTTTTGTTTTTTCTGTCCACCCTGGCCATCGGACCTTACTCCTTTTATGTTAACTAAGGTTGTCTTATTTTAATTTCTTATTTGTCTTTTATTCTTCTTTTCTTCATTATGTAAAGCACTTTGAGCTACTTTTTGTATGAAAATGTGCTATATAAATAAATGTTGTTGTTGTTGTTGTAGTAGTCCACAATGCACCGCATAATAGTACGGACGGAGCTCCGTATTAACAGCGGGGGGCCCCAGAATGACACGGGCGAACGCTCCGTATTAAACGTGCGTCATCCTCACACGTGGCTGCCCAGCGGGCACGGGTCCAAAACGCCGGGGGTAGGCGAGCGAAGCAAGCAGGGGGCAAAGCCCCCTTGTGTCACAATAAACTGTTTCAGACTCACATGGACATTCCACTTCTTACGATTGGAGTTCATTTGCTTTCTCCTCCTCAACTCATTTTCTCAAGATGTGTTATTTAACAGTTATGTCTGGATATTGGTCTTTGGGGCTATGGAATTCATTTTTGACACAATTTCTTACCAGCAGCCATACCACATGGACTTCAGAATTTGTAATCCACCTGAAGTTAACCACGTTCAGGCTTGGCCAGTACTTGGATTGGGAGACCAACTAGGAAAAGCTTGGATTGCTGCTGGAAGAGGTGTTATTGAGGCCAACAAGGGGTCTGTATGTGGATCCCAATACCCCAGTGTAGTGAGTGATGGTGACACTGTGCTGTAAAACTGGTGCCATCCTTTGGTTGGATGTAAAATTGAGGTCTTGACTCATAAAACATAAAATATCCCTGTGCATCCTTTGTAAGGAGTAGGATGTATCCTGATGTCCAAGATAAATTGCCCACCATGGTTTTGTCATTCTGGCCCCATAATCATCCCCTGCCTCTAACTGTCTTTACCACCAAACAGTAATGAGGGGTGAGCTTACTAGCTCAAAATGGCTGGTCATCATGGTGGAAGCTGCATATGAGTGGTGGTTGAAGTGGCTCCACACTCACTATGTAAAGCTCTTTGAGTAGTGAGAAAAGTGCTACATAAACAAAAAGAATTATAATTATTGATGTTGTTCTTTTAGAACATTGAAACCTTACAACAATAGGTCCAAAAAAGCTCACCAATCCTATTCACTCAATTCTTCCGAAATAACATCAAGGCGAGTTTTGAAGGTCCCTAAATTCCTACTGTCTACCACACTACTTGGTCACTTATTCCACATGTATGTGATGCTCCGTGTAAAGAAAAACTTTCTAATGTTTGTGTAAAATTCACTCCTAACAAGTTTCCAACTGCATCCATGTGTTCTTGATGAACTCATTTTAAAATAATATTCTTGATTCAACATATCCTGGACTAAATTCCTTCATAATTTTAAACATATCAATCATGTCACCTTTTAATCTTCTTTTGCTTAAACTGTAAAGGCTCAGCTCTTTTAATCTTTCCTCATAATTCATCCCCTGTAGCTCTGGAATCAGCCTAGTCGCTCTTCTCTGGACCTTTTCTAGCTCTGATATGTCCTTTTTGTAGCCTGGAGACCAAAACTGCACACAGGACTCCAGATGAGGCCTCGCCAGTCTGTTATAAAGCTTGAGCAGAACCTCCTTGGACTTGTACTCCATACATCGCTATATAACCTCACATTCTGTTAGTCTTCATAATGTCTTCTGCAGTTGATGTTGTAATGCAGTTGATAGATGATCCCACTGCAACTCCTAATTCCTTCTCATGAGGCGACCTTTCAATTTTTAAACCTTCCTTTCTGTAATCAAACCTAACATTTGTATTTCTTTGATTTCTTCAGGGAGACTGTCGAACAGCAATGATGGATGTGGCTAAGCAAATACAGTATACTGCAATATCATTGTATAGATGCAGAGAAGCCTCGTTAGAATTACTGCATTAATAGAATAATATTTCTAAAGTGGATTAGTAGGGCTGGACATCACTAAGGATGACCTGGAGCAGTACATCAAGGGACAGTATAGTGACACAGCCTAAGGTCCATCACCTCCAGGACATGTGCCATGACCTGCTCCACCAACCATCCCCTTTGACACTGCCCTCCCTTAGAGCTGTGCGAAACTGGAGACGTTATCAGGAAGGCCACAGCAACATCAGAATCAGGCCGAAATGGGCCTCCTTATAAGCTGTACAAAAACTGTACTCAGGTTGTGAAGATCTTGTGAGAACAGCATGGACAGATCAGCACATCCCATTTGAATAGCAACAGGCAATTTTGACCAATTCATTCCCAAAGGGCAGAACTCCCATACTATCAGCCAGTTCAGAAGCACTGTATTTTTGTGGGAATGATTTTTTCTCTCCATTCTAGACCAAATGGTTAACCTTCTGCTGAGTAATGGCAGCATTTACGCAAGTTGCGAGAAGGTAGAAATTCCAATTCAATGTTTTGAACACTCTTCCATAATCTGGAGTTAGGTTTAGGGTTAGGCAACTCCATCACACCAAGAGGGAGTGAAAACCACCTCTACCTGGTGTGGCTCAACTTGGCGAGCATATACAAGTTGAAAGACGTTGCCGTGGAGTTTTTCTACATCCCACCATCATAGCCAAATATTCTAACAATGTCCAGATGTGCTTAGCACTAGAAGGCTTCACAACAGGATGGCAGCAACTTGAAGAGGGCATTGCCATGGTGGTTTAATCTCTCCCATTCTCTTTGCAGATGCCTTTTAACTAATCTAGACAGGACATTAAGAGGCAAAAAATTACTAAGTTACACGGATGATGTCACAAGCATCTTACAGACAGTAGTATGTATAGAAATGGGCTTCTCAAGCGGTTGGGTGAGCTGGTTACCTGGGGAAGAATGAAGGTCAAGCCATCTGAGTCCTGAAGTCTATTTGTAAAGGAGTCCAAAACCACCATGTTACATTTGTTGCAAGAAATGAGCAAATCCCACTCTTGGCCGTACAGCCCATCCGAAGCCGCAGGAGGCTGCACACCACAGTCCTCACTGACTGACTGATGGGGAGACTGGCACAGAAACAGCTTGACAGTGGCCTGGTAAGAATTGATCAGAGCCAACTCCCTAGCAAGTACATAGTGTGGCACTACCAGTTCATGCTCTACCAACGGGTGACGTGGCCATTGAGGGCGAGTGAAATCCCCATATTAGAATGATAGACAGCATTGCCAGCAATTGCATTACAAATGGTTGAGCCTTCCCCGCTGCTTCTCTGATTCAGGACTCTTTAGTAGTAATGCACTGCAGCTCCCACTAAAATCCATCAGCCTCGGATACGGGCAAGGAAATGATTGCCTTATCCAAGAGCCGAGAGAATCCACCAATCCACTTGTGAAGAACACCCTGGCCACAAGTAGAGGGCACAGGAGGCACTGGATCAAACCATCAGCAGGCTGCAATACAGAGAGATCCTAGGAGGACTGCAGGCCAGTCACACAGGGTTGGGCTTGAAATAACCCATGCATTGTTGGGTCCAACGCAACAAGGAAGCAGAGGGAGACTGTGGCTGTGGAGGTTGTCACTAGTGTGGAACAAGAACACTACCTAGTAAAAGCAGTGTCACCGGGGATGCCAGGGAGTGTGGATATGGTGGACAACCACCATAAGTAGTGGGTTTAGCTGGACAGATATCTGGAAAAGCCCTGCAACCACTGCACAGCTTTCTGGATAACACAGCCTATGATGCACTATGATGCCCCTGGAATCTCTGGCAGTGGTTTGGAAGTGAAGACAACTATCTCCTCTGCAACCTCAATGCAAGATTGCGCTGACAGAGGTGTTTCAGGTGGCACCATAACCAGGTCCTGGCAGTTGGCCGAGTTTCTTGAGAGATCCAGGGTGAGTGTGAATAACGTCTTAAAAGCTGCAAAGCCCACATACATACAATTCATAAAGCCAGATGGGAGCAGATGAGAGATTGCAGCAAGTAAACCAACATCACTACTCACCCCTCTAAAGGCATGGCAAATGTGCTTAAACCTCAAGAGGCAGCTGGGTTTTCTAACTGACATCACAACAAAAACCACCAGGGAGGACATTGTGATGTGGCTGACAGATGCAAAAAGGGTCCTCATTTATAGGAGTGACCATCCCCTGGGGCGGAATAGAGCAAAGTACTTAGGGTTGGCAGCAGAATGCCAAGAGGCTGGTTGGAATGCAACCATCAATCCTGTGAAAGTTATATGCAAGGGTTTTATCAGCTCCACAACTGTCCAACTTTTGTACAGCACTGGTATAACCGGGTCTAAATTAAGAATGGCTGGTAGAGAACTAGCAGACAAGTCAGAGAAAGCAAGCAACAGTTACGGAGGAAGGAGAATTTTGGGGTTTATACCTCATTAAGGCCAGATGCAGGGAGACGTCCTTATTGAACCACTGCTACCAGTTACAGGTGAAACATCAGTGAATGGTGGCAGATGACCATTGGCACTGGAAGAGGTGCAGCACGCAGGAATGCCAAAGCAAGAACAAGAACAACCTGTATGACGAACTAAACTAAAAAGGCTGATGCTAACAAATTTTACATTTTTCTACATGCTCTTTAGATATTAAAATTAATTCTACAAGGTTAAACAGGCACTGTATAGAACAAGTAAGTTTAGCTACCCTACTATGCATTTTACACATTTCCACACAAGCTGAGAACAAACGCACACTTATGAATAAAAAATGAAAAGGAAACATTTGCTTCTTAAGCAACAGCAGTTTTGCAAAATACATTTCTAGTCTGTTTATGCATATTGTAATACATCTGTTTTTAAAATTACATATATTAATAAAAATGACATTTTAGGATGACCTTTAGAAATAGATTTTGGGGCTAGGGTGAGAATAAGGCCAATCAAAGGATGACGCATGTTTTAGCATGTTATTATTATAGGCTAAACAAACATAAAATTCAGCCAAGCGTATCAAAAAAAAAAGTATGGGATGTACGATCACTTTAGCTTTAGACATTCTACCAGTTGCCATTTTGTGTCATCTTAAACTCTGTTTAGACAGTGCACTTCTTGAAATAAACATTGACATCCATTACATTATTCATGAAATACAGCCCAAAGAAATTATATTAAAAGATACGTTTAAAAGATGAATCTCCAACAGTAACTGCCGCAGCAATCTGGAATTCATTTCGATTTCCACAAACTGGCAATAAACAGAAACTCACCAAATTAACTTAAATTGCTAGACTTCTTTTCTCAAGTTCAAACTTGTCAGTTTTTAATAATTAAAGTAACCAGTTGGAGGCATGATGTACATATCTTATAAGTAAACCTAAATCAACTATAAAAATGAACTAAAATACATATCAAATTACAATGACCACTAAGAAAAAAAAATACAAGTGCTACTGTTTATCTTTATATATAATAAAGCTTGACAAAAAAGAAAAGCAGCAACTTTTATATAACTGTTGATTTAAGGTCTTTATTTTCAAATCACAGGTCTGATAACTGTTAGGCAAATGACAAAATGTAAAATAAGGTCTGCAAGTCCTTGGCTCCAGCACTCCATTCATTTTAATTCATCCTTGCCGTTGCTTATGTCTAGGGTTGCTTTTGCAAAAGACAAATAATCTTCCTCTTCTTTTGACAAAAAAGCAGTCCCGGCAACGCTTTTTCAGGGCACTTTTTGTTTTCATCCCTGCTAGCTGCTGTGCATGTGGTAGTGGGTAAACTCCATAAAAAGGTACGTCAGCAGGTCTGCACATTGCATAGGCAGATGGCAGTGTGCCTCTTTGAAATGTGGTCACACTGGTCAAGCATCTGTAGAGCAGAGAGGGACATAAGGTGCAGCTTGCACTTGATCTGTTAAGGTGTGACAGCTGTCTGGTTAGCAAACTGGATAAGCCTTTCAGCAAAAGATGTGCCATTGCACAAGGACCTGCAAGATCAAAAATACATGACATTTTAGCTCATTCGTTCTACTGGTTAGGAGTATGAAAACATTCTAAAAAGCTGTGCAGCAATAGACTAAAAGGAAGATAAACAGACTGAGGCACTATATACAAAAAGGCAGAGACAGATTAATGTTTTTATTGATTCCCGAGGAATGTAAATGAAATTAAAAATAAAAAAAGTTAAAATAGATACAGAGGTACACTGGCAGAGTTCAGAATTAAAATAAAATGTGCATATTAAAATGGAAGAAAAAAAAAAAAAACACACATATACTATACATTAATATATATTAAAGGACACAAACCAGGGTAACAACAGACCTAAGGTGTGCACCAACTGAATATTATAAAGCCAGCAAAGTGATCAGACAGCATGATCTGTTCCTGCCAAACAACCTTCAATCATCTCTACATCATAGCTCCAGTGCAGTGAACGACAAAATAAAAACAACGCTAAGTCTATCTAATATACGGATAGCTCTGCTGTTCACCTGAGATGATGTGTATTTGGGGGAGCATTTCACTAGATGGGCCTCGTTCTAGACCTTTCCCCCAACACCTTCTCAAGCTGCGACACCACACAGACAGACAGGAAACTGTCCATTCTACAACTTTTTCCGAAGGGGGTTAAAAAATAAATAAATAATAATAAAAAAAAAACCTTTTCAGTGTGGTGTGACTTTACATCACTTTCATGTCATTAAGACTGTTTAGAACAAGAATATTACCAAATAGAAGATTCTAATTTAAGAATGTTTACACTTAATAATAAATTTAAGATTAGGGGTTCCTATTTCCATGACTTCTCATACAGTAGGTGTTGTCTGGAAAACAGTCCTCCTACGTTAACACCTAATTATTTAGCATATCCAGCAGTTTAGCATCACCTTGATCACACTGGAATTTTGTAATCAACAATGATTAAACTATGATTAAGACTCACTACTATACCCACCACTTACATGTAAATAATGTTTGCAAAAATAAATGAGGGTACAGTTAAAGGCAATTTAGCAATAAACATGTATACTTTTAAAAGGGTTTTTTGAATTTCACAGCAAAATCAATATATTTAATGACTATTGTATGCATGTACTCATAGTGTTTTCATGACTCCAAGCTCTGGATGTAAACACCTCTATAACAGAGTTCCCTTTGCAAGACACTATGGTACATAACATTACTAAGATTGAACAAATGTTGCACTCATTTTGAAAGTTAAAATTCCTTTAAGATAACCCTGTAGAATGTATATATATTAAATGACCACCCAGCACAGCAAGTATGTATCAACTATCTACGAGACCCACTACATCGAATCCTCTAGGACGAAGTCTAAAAAGCAATCAGGAATGGTTTAAAGTACATTTATATTCGGTAGAATGCCTAGCAGGGGCTGGGTGGTCTTTTGGCCTTGAACCCCTACAGATTCTTTCCCCCCTGCCCTCATCGGCCATTTGACCTTACTATTAGACTTCTCTTTAGAGACTTCAGAAAATGATAATATATAAGGGCTCTACCTTTCTGCTAATTACATATATTATGTACCTCTTTTATGCAAGTATGAATTGATTTGTTATTTATTCAGTTTTTTAAATAAATATTCTTCTCCAATTTTAACTTGTTTGATATTTTCTTGTAACTATTTCATTGACGTCTTGTAAAGCACTTTGAGCTACCATCCTGAGCAATAAAATAGAAATAAATGTTGTTAATGCATACAACATTGTACATTTTAAAATATGCTTGTAAAACTTAATTTAACCTTCTTAATTTGTCCTTGTTTAGTTAACTAAGGCTTCCAGAGGCACAATAATGGAAAACAGCTATTATAAGATAAAATGAACTGATGACACTGCTTTAGAACAGTTTATTTAAAAAAATAATCTTTTTGCATATATTTCGCAGTTAGGAGACCCGGGTTCACTTCCCGGGTCCTCCCTGCGTGGAGTTTGCATGTTCTCCCCGTGTCTGCGTGGGTTTCCTCCCACAGTCCAAAGACATGCAGGTTAGGTGGATTGGCAATTCTAAATTGGCCCTAGTGTGTGCTTGGTGTGTGGGTGTGTTTGTGTGTGTCCTGCGGTGGGTTGGCACCCTGCCCAGGATTGGTTCCTGCCTTGTGCCCTGTGTTGGCTGGGATTGGCTCCAGCAGACCCCCGTGACCCTGTGTTCGGATTCAGCGGGTTGGAAAATGGATGGATGGATATATTTCAATGAGGTCTACACAGTACAATCTAAATAGTGCTAGACGGTAGCTTAACATGAAGGTTCAAAAAAAGGCTGAAAAGTGGGTCACATCTAAAGGCCTATTATGACAGGTTCACAATTTTCACAACGGTGTTGTCTGAAGGTGCAGCTTTTAATGTAGCATGTGACAGACAATGATAAAAGGAACACTACAAGCCTTAAACAACAAAAA
This sequence comes from Erpetoichthys calabaricus, assembly GCF_900747795.2. Taxonomy (NCBI): domain Eukaryota; kingdom Metazoa; phylum Chordata; class Cladistia; order Polypteriformes; family Polypteridae; genus Erpetoichthys; species Erpetoichthys calabaricus. The sequence continues at coordinate 19,063,160 of NC_041406.2, read as the reverse complement.
ACATATAGGAGGTAATATTATAAACAATTCACATAGCATAACCTATAAGCTTGGTTTAACTATGCTTTGGAGGTTTAGGCAGTTTCTTGTCATTAACCCTATCTCTTTACTTCTGTAAAAATCCATCTTATATTGCAATAAGTAACATATCAACCATTGTTCAAAGCTAAGTAAAGGGGGGCGTTTTTGCACAAATATATTAGGTATACATTCGTTTAATATTTTACCTACTCTTGATTTATGAGAGGTTGGTTACAATTAATGTTTTTGTATCTCCAATTATTCCAGAGACAAACCTAGTAGGATATGGATTGGTGGCCAGCATGTAAACTCTGCAGATCCTTTATTTCGGATTCTAAAGCTGTGAGGCTAACCAGTGCACCACTAAAAGAGATAACATGAGAACGAACGGTTCAGACGTATATTTTCTTACAAAATTACCATATTACCGTAACTTAATTAAATAATATCACATTATTAACACCTTTCTAGACTCATCGAATCCAAACCATGAAGTCTATCTGATGCAACAGTGTCGCAAAATAGCACCTGCCAAGTGCGGTCACACAATTATTAACAATTAAAAATACAACATAACATACATAAACTTCCTTAATACACATAGGGCCGCGAGGCGGCTCGGTGGGGAGCCCAACAGAATTTCATCTTTTATGATAACACACACAGCCACATGGAGTGAGAAGTGCAATTAAAAAAAATAAACTAATCGATGTAGTGCGTACGCGAACGGATGAATTGAACTGAAGTAAATTTTCTGGAATTAAAAACGTAGGACGACCAGAAACAAAATGTTATGAAAATATACCTTTATATTTCGATCTCCCAGTTTCAGTTTATATTTACTAAGTTATTACACTAAAGTTAGGCAAAAATCCAATAAGGCTTTTTTAAAGACAACTGGATCACGTTTGACAATGAAATACGCGACTGTGAAGCCGTTTTTGAAATATGCGTTGGTTTTGGACAGATCATTTCTTGACCCATGCGTGATCGCGGCCTAATCGAGAAAAGACATACTGCGCATTTGACCAACTGTACAAAGAGCACGAGAACGAAAGATTCAAATATATATTTCTGATTAAATTCACGATTTTTTAAAGGAATGACTCTAAAAACGCAAATCAAATTACTGTAGGCCACAAACTTCATTCTCGTTTGGTATTAGTTAACACTTTGTGAATTAACAACGAATTACTAAATTCACGTTTAAAAAGAAAACAACAACCTTTTCCCCAATATTAGTGCAGTCACCGTTTCCAGTTTCTGGTTCAAATACACACTACAGCTAGAAATCCACCTTGAACGGCGCGATTGGAGTTTTGTTTTAACTCAGCAGCCGCCGGACGCTACACACAGTCACCGGAAATAAAATAAGAAAGAACGCCGCTGCTGGGTCTTAACATCCGACAAGTTTGCGTCCGCAGTTTCTGGGAGCGCGCAACCGGCAGTTACTAAATAGGAATTAATCATTTTTAATGACTTGGAAGACTGCTGCAAATTAGCACAAGGATTTGCAGTATGGACAGGAACATTTGTTAGGAAGACATAAAAGAATCGATACAAATCATTAGTAGGCTTGAAAAGCTTTTCGTGTCCGTTTTGTTCAATATTAATTTGGAAGTGATGACGATGATGATGACAACAATAAAAACAACCATCGACATACTTTCAATGAACCGGCTTAGTCCCAGGGAGCATAATATGTGTTTCCCTGCATCAAATCAAAGGTAGGAACTTACCCTGAACATGACATCAATGTGAATACTGTACTGGATTCGACTCAAACAATCGGCCAAACCTGCATGACTTTGAGAGGTCAGATAAGTCTGCAGCACATGGCGAAAACACAAAGGAAAGCACGTGAAAACTCGACCAAAAAAGTGACTAGGTTAAGAATTCAACCCAAATTTATGGAGTAGTTCCACATAGGTGCTAACCAATGACCTTCATGCTGTCAGTTAATAACAGAAGTACTACTAGCAATACTCATACTGAAGGGCAATGTTATGGGTTAGCACTGCTGCTTCGTTTGCCCAGGAGGCTGAGATACAATCACTGGTCTCCTGGTTCCCCTTTGTGTTGACAATGATTTTTCTCAGGGTATTAAACTCCCACATCACAGAGAGGTGTGTATAATGTTAATCAACAAGTCTAAACTGACCTGATGTCACTGCAGCTGTGTGGATGAGTTAACAAACTGCTACCCCAGTGGCTGCTGGATCCTGCCCTGGTACTGTCACTCCCTGCAATCCTAAACCTAGATTAAGCAAGTTTAATACATTAGGAGATGTACTGTATAAAAACATTTTTGAAAAGAACAGCTTTTCATTTCATAAGTCATCTAACATTTCCACAGTATCACTGAATCAAGTCCATACCACTTGCTCGATTTACTGTACCTAGAGTTCTCTGCATTTTTAAGAAATATTTTCTAGTATGTATTCATAGTAAACTCTTAAAATCCTTCTATCAGTGTTAACTTTGAAGACATTATTTCAATGAAACACTTTGCATTATTTTATATAATATCTGCCTTGGAAGTGCAAGCTTTAGTTAAATAGACTATTAACGAAAGTCTTTATGGTTATAGATTTATAAACTTGTGGTAAGTCAAATCATTATGTATGAACTGGATCTAAACAAGCTATAACCTTCAATATGTAAAAACTTGTAACTTTTTTGACATCTAACAAAGCTACAAAGAATTTGTTTTGATATTACCACTAAAAACTAAAACTAGTAAAATAAGCAATACCCAAAATCCATCCATCCATCCATTATCCAACCCGCTATATCCTAACACAGAGTCATTGGGGTCTGTTGGAGCCAATCCCAGCCAACACAGGGCGCAAGGCAGGAAACAACCCCCTGGCAGGGCGCGTACACACACACCAAACACACACTAGAGACAATTTAGAATCGCCGATGCACCTAACCTGCATGTCTTTGGACTGTGGGAGGAAACCCACGCAGACACGGGGAGAACATGCAAACTCCACGCAGGGAGGACCCGGGAAGTGGACCAAGGTCTCCTAACTGCAAGGCAGCAGCGCTACCCACTGTGCAACCATGCCACCCTACCCAAAATCCCCACGTTATATATAACAAAATAAATCACATTACAGAATTATTGTGTACTGTAAGTGTGACAGCCTGCATTCATGCACATATACGCAATACTTATTTGAGGAGTGACATTAAAGATGATGGATAAAAAAGCTGAAACTCTCAGTAAAGCAGTATCTGTTGACTGACCAGGCTGATTGCTGTAAGGAGATTCTGTGACATCACTAGTGGTTTTGTTTTGAATACTCAATATTCCTAACAGTAATAACTAAAACAGGGAGTTACTACAATACATGCGATTTTTAATTATACTGCCAGACCATTTCTTAACCTAATATAATTAAATAGTAGGTCTCAACTTATTTACAATTTCAGATCTTATCTGCTGTCTGGCCACCACTAGTTGGACATTATATTTTGAGTGTGAAGATACACTGCCAGACCAAATCGTTTTATACATTTGAAAATGGATGGGTGGATAAGCAGGATTTCATTACTAGCCCCATAAAGTTGGATGAGCACTGATGTGGATGACAAAAAGGTAACATAGTTAACTAAAATATAAACTACCACAAAAGGAGTACAGGTTGTAACAGTTGGGGCCGCTAGTGCTCCCTTGAACCCTCAGGTACCACGCCAAACCCCAGGTAAAAGTCCAAGACTTTTTATTTTTATAATAATAATATACACTAAGCACCGTTTCACTCCACACTACACATACAATAATAAATATTCAAATACAATAATAATAACAACTACTCCTCCTCCTCTCCCAGACACTTAGCCACCTTTCCTCCCAGCTCAGCTCAGTGTCTAAGCTTTCCCACAGTCCTTTTATACCCCCTGATCCGGAAGTGGTTCCTGTCCAACAATCCACAAGTCCTCATTACTTCCAGGTCAGAGTAAAAGTCCTTTTCTTCAACTCGGAAGCACGTCGTTCCTTCTGGTCATGTGATCATGATGCACTTCCGGGTTATAGGGCACGAAGCAGTCTGAAAGCCTCCCTACAGCGGCTCCCTGTGGTCCCCATGGTATCCAGCAGGGCTGTGTATACAAACTACAAGGTCCATAAGGCCCTGCTGGAATTCGGGGAACCTCCATGCTGTTGGGAGGGCTCCACCTGGCAGCCTGGAGGTGTGGGTCGGAATATTTAGCCGGCCATCCATCACAAGGTAAAAACTTCTAAAAACAGAATATAAAAGGTTATACAGGAGCAAATTTTTCCACACTTACACAAATTCAGTCTGTGGAACGAATAAATCAAGCCCATGCTTATATATCCAGATTCACTGCAAAAATTCCGTGTTAAATGATAAGTTTAAAAATAATACTTGACAATTACATACAGAAACTGTTTTATGTCTACTCTTTCTGGTAATTGTGTAATGCATGCAATATTACTGAATGTCTGTAACCCAGTTACTTGTATTGTCTTCTTCTTCCCGTACATTTTTTCCAACTTCTATGTGGAGTTGATGTTCCTAATTAGCCTTCTTCATGCAGCTCGGTCCTGCACCTTCTCCCAAGTCAGACCTTTTTCTTCCAAAACCTTTTCTACTTTATCTATCCACCTCTGCTTCGTTCTGCTTTATTTTTTCATCCCTGTACTTGCATTTTTCCCACATATTCACTGTCTCTCCCCATCATATCCATATTATCACTTCAATCTACATTCCTATAGTTTTTTAGATATCTTTCCCACTTTTGTTGTACCTTTGACTGTGTCATTTCTTATCCTGCCCTTCTATGTAACTCCACACATCCATCTCAGTATTCCCACTTCTGCCACATTCAATTTTTCCTTCTGTGCTCCTGTCTCTCCCCATCATATCCATATTATCACTTCAATCTACATTCCTATAGTTTTTTAGATATCTTTCCCACTTTTGTTGTACCTTTGACTGTGTCATTTCTTATCCTGCCCTTCTATGTAACTCCACACATCCATCTCAGTATTCCCACTTCTGCCACATTCAATTTTTCCTTCTGTGCTCCCTTTACTGCCCATTTCTCAGCTCCATACTTCATTGCTGGTCTAACCACTTTCTTAAAAACCTTACCTTTAACCTTTGCCTTGATTATTTAATCACATAATGCTCCTGATACCTTCTTCTGATTGTCCCATGTCATTGGTGATGATGTGGTGAGGACATACAAGTACCTTAGGGTGCATCTAAATGACAGGCTTGAGCGGAGTACCAACATTGACGCTGTGTACAAGAAGGGTCAGAGTATCCTCTGTTTCCTGAGACGTTTGAGGTAATTTGGTGTATGCAGGCCACTCACCAGTCTGTAGAGGGCGGAGTAAAGTTTCCATCAGGGGAAACAGCATTATTACAGGTAATCCCAATAGACTAAATAAACTGAATAAAATGGCTAGTTCAAGGTCTGTGCATCGGAGCTGGGGGGTCCTCTACAGCGCATCTTCAACCTGAGCCTGGAACAGGGGAGAGTCCCGAGGCTTTGGAAAACATCTTGTATCACCCCAGTCCCAAAGGTATCACGTCCCAGTGAGCTGAATGACTTTCGGCCTGTTGCTCTGACATCACATGTGATGAAGACCATGGGGAGGCTGCTGCTTCACCACCTTAGGCCACAGGTTCAACACGCCCTTGACCCTCTGCAGTTTGCATATCAGGAGAAGGTGGGAGAGGAGGATGCCATCATCTATATGCTACACCGATCCCTCTCTCACTTGGACAGAGGCAGTGGTGCTGTAAGAATTATGTTTCTAGACTTCTCTAGCACCTTCAACACAATCCAACCTCTGCTCCTTAGGGACAAGCTGACAGAGATGGGATTAGATTCATACCTAGTGGCATGGATCGTGGACTATCTTAAAGACAGACCTCAGTATGTGCGTCTTGGGAGCTGCACGTCTGACATTGTGGTCAGCAACACAGGAGCGCCACAAGGGACTGTACTTTCTCCGGTCCTGTTCAGCCTATATACATCGGACTTCCAATACAACTCGGAGTCCTGCCATGTGCAAAAGTTCGCTGATGACACTGCTATCGTGGGCTGCATCAGGAATGATGAGGAGGATGAGTATAGGGACCTAATCAATGACTTTGTTAAATGATGCGACTCAAACCACCTACAACTGAACACCAGCAAAACCAAGGAACTGGTAGTGGATTTTAGGAGGCCTAGACCCCTCATAGACCCCGTGATCATCAAAGGTGACTGTGTGCAGATGGTGCAGACCTATAAATATCTTGGAGTGCAGTGGGATGATAAATTAGACTGGACTGCCAATACTGATGCGCTGTGCAAGAAAGGACAGAGCCGACTATACTTCCTTAGAAGGCTGGCGTCCTTCAACATCTGCAATAAGATGCTGCAGATGTTCTATCAGACAGTTGTGGCAAGCGCCCTCTTCTACACGGTGGTGTGCTGGGGAGGCAGCATTAAGAGGAAAGACGCCTCATGCCTGGACAAACTGGTGAGGAAGGCAGGCTCTATTGTTGGCATGGAGCTGGACAGTTTAACATCTGTGGCAGAGCGAAGGGCGCTCAGCAGGCTCCTATCAATTATGGAGAATCCACTGCATCCACTAAATAGTATCATCTCCAGACAGAAGAGCAGCTTCAACGACAGACTGCTGTCACTGTCCTGCTCCACAGACAGATTGATGAGATCATTCCTCCCCCAAACTATGCGACTCTTCAATTCCACCCGGGGGGGTAAATGTTAACATTTAACATTATAACATTATACAAAGTTATTGTCTGTTTTTTCACCTGCATTATTATCTTTCTTTAATTTAATATTATTTATTGTATCAGTATGCTGCTGCTGGAGAATGTGAATTTCCCATTGGGATTAATAAAGTATCTATCTATCTATCTATCTATCTTGCGAGCCAGGCTGGACTCACTGGAGGAAGTGGTAGAACAGAGCTCACGCTGCCTACTATCCTGGTGAATGACTCTCATCTCATGTATGAGGTTTTGGCTAAACAGAGGAGCGCATATGGTAACAGACTGAGACAATTGCATTGCTCAAAGGAGATGTTAAGATGTTTTTACCCTCAGCCACCAGGTTCTATAATGAGTTACTCCATGGCCGAGACAATATTGTTTCCTTTGTGCTAAATACTATTAAACTGGTCCAAAGACATGCAGGTTAGATGAATTGGCATTTCTAAATTGGCCTTAGTGTGTGCTTGGTGTGTGGGGGTGCGTGTGGACTGGCATCCTGTCCTCGTCTCACTGCTCATGACAAAACGGGTTAGAAAATGACTGACTGGTCTAGAAAACATCTTAACTGACAATGGTACTATGTGAAATATGCTGTGCCAATGACTAACATCCTGTACTGTGAAACTTTAATACAGTACAATTCATAACACAAATATCTACTTTGTTACTATACTTATACATAATTCTTGTTTTATGTTTATTTATACCTTATTAACATAACATTAGTAAAACCAAGGAAGTGATTACAGTACTGCCTTTTGCCATACCAAAGAGCCTCTACGCCCAGTCATTATTCAGGGAGTTGATGTGGAGGTGGTACACTGCTACAGGTACTTTCATTTAGCTATTTTTTAATTCAATATGGTTTCATTTTTTTTTTTTTTGTTAATTAATGTGTTAAGTAATTGAGTCGTTTGCTATAGCATGAACTCAGTTTTCACTCCATTTCTTTAACACTACACCAGTGGGAAAAGCTACATTTAATTGTATTGTAAGGTATAATAAAAAAACAACAACTATTAAATACATTTAAATACTCCCCAGGCACACCCAACCTTTTAATTAACAATATAAACATGAACAACTAATAATTTTGTAATCCGTGCACACAGTTTTATTTAAATTATTGTAACCTTTTTCAAGAAAACCTATGAATGTTTGCCGAAGTCATCGTCCATTCAAACTTGAAAAGCTTATTTTACGAAGTTACGCAATTCCCCACTCTACTCCATTGAAAAGCAGTCGTTTGACTTAAGTAAATACCGCAGTTTATACCGATCAAGATGTTTATTATTTATATAACGATTATTATGTCTAGCGATACCTGTATAATGCAGCGCGTTCAATAGTCCGCTTGACAGTGGGACCCTGGGCAGAAATGCGCGTCTCCGTCAAGGCAGGCGTGCCGCAGAGCACACTGGGTAACGGGAACCATGGCCGCTGCCAGTCACAAGCTGGTGTCCTTCATAAACATAAAAAATGTTAAGCTGTTTCTGAGACCTCTTCGGATTTCGTCAGTTTCTTTTAATCAGTATGGGACTCAGGTTTCTAATACGGAAGAAAAAATTACACACACTGGACAGGTAAATATTTTGAACAAAATGAAAGTTTATTTTATTTGGAATAACAACGACATGGTGTGTATTATAAGGTTCTGGTCCCTCTGACTCCGAATTGGATTCAGACGGTTTGAGACTGAGATTAGAGGAGTATCTATTAAAAGCAAACCCGTGCACAACCAAATAAACAACATCAGCCGTTGAGAATGTCAGGTTTTCCCAAATCACTTTGTTACTTGTCTCTTAAATATGTTCACACTATTAGTACATAAACTGCCCTTACGTTTTAGTCCTTTTGATTTTCCCCAGTATTTACGACACACTATTATTTGTAACACTCATTCCAACCTTTTAAATAACAAGCAAATGGCTAAATGTTTAAAAGACTGTGTATTTAGCAACTGTAGTTGTGAATGTTTGTCCCTCTTAAAACGTGTATTTGTTGGTAGCAATAGAGTAGATTTTTTTTAACAACTTACGTTGTGAATATATAGAAATATAACAGTTTTTGTTAATGATTCAGTTTAGTCACTTCTAAGATTCTTGTGTTTATTAGGGTCTGAGTTGGGTAAATCCCATACTTTATATTGGTATTGTTATTTTTTTCAAGCTAAAATTAGCATTTTTGTTATCAGTTGCATGCTAATCAGACTACAACTTGCATCTTTTCATCTTATTCTGAGTTGGCTCATGGGGAAGCTGGAGCCTATCCCAGCATGCAGAAGGCAGGAACAATCTCTAAACAGGGTGCCAGTCCGTCACAGCGTGAGCACACGTACACTAGGGGCTAATTTAGCATTGCTGCATTCCTTTGGACTGTGGGAGGAAACCAGTAAAGACACGAGGAGAACATGCACAGTCCATGCAGGAAAGACCCAGGACCTGAACTCCAGCCTCTAGGAGAAATTATAATAAAATTCCAGAGACTTTTAATTATTATGTACTTCACAGACAGTTTTACCCAAGGAGACTTCTGAGAATAGGATACATTATAATTTATACCTATGATTGCTGGGATGGGCTCCAGCTGTCCCTTGTCCATGATGTGGATAGGTGGGGTATGAAAATGGATGGATGGATGTGTTTTGTGAATAACAATTATATATACCTACACTGAAAACATACATACCACACACACTCTTGCATTAGGTTGAGGTCTCCCAGAAATGATTGAAATTGATACCTTTTTTTTATTAAGATGCAATTCAATTGGTTTAAAAATACAGCCAAGAGATTACTAACATCTTTAATGTATATTACTGCTTGAATTGAATGATTTTTACTTATTTGTTTTTATTAAATGTATTATTTACATATGACTATAAAGCCCCATTTTTAGCCATTCATTCAGTGTCCCTTAGCTTATCCTTAATTAGTCATGTCTAAATCGATCCAACCATTATCCAACCCGCTATATCCAAACAGAGGGTCACGGGTGTCTGCTGGAGCCAATCCCAGCCAACACAGGGTGCAAGGCAGGAACAAATCCCAGGCAGGGTGCCAGCCCACTGCAGGGCACACACACTCACACGCCAAGCACACACTAGGGACAATTTAGGATCGCCAATGCACCTAACCTACATGTCTTTGGACTGAGGGAGGAAACCGGAGCACCCGGAGGAAATCCCACTCAGACACGAGGAGAACCCAGGAAGCGAACCCAGGTCTCCTTACTGCGAGGCATCATGTCTAAATGCTAATTGGTTATCGGAGAAACCTCTGAGGCCTCATCTAGAATACTGTATGCAGTTTTGGCCTCCAGGACATAGCAGCGCTAGAAAAGGCCCAGAGAAGAGAGACTAGGCTCATTCCAGGGCTACAGGGGATGAATTATGAAGAAAGATTAAAAGAGTTGAGCCGTTTTAGTTTAAGCAAAAGAAGATTAAGAGGAGACATAATTGAAGTGTTTAAAATTATGAATGGAATTAGTGTAGTGGATTGAGACTGTGACTTTAAAATGAGCTCATCAACAACAAGGGGACACAATTGGATGCTTGTGAAGGGTAGGAAGGTTTTCTTTACACAGAGAACCATAGACACTTGGAATAAGCTACGAAGTAGGGTGGTAGTCAGTAGGACTTTAGGGACTTTCAAAACTAGATTTGATGTTTTTTTTAGAAGAATTAAAGCATAGGACTAGCGAGCTGTGTTTGGTTGAATGGCCTGTTCTCATCCAGATTGTTCTAATGTTCTAATTGCTTTAAGAAGTAAACTTACTAAACAGCAGGTTGATTTCCTTTTACTGTAGTGGACAACAAGGCATTCATTTTCTTCAAAGATTTATATTTGTTTAAATTGAAAGGTATACTGCTGTTAAAGCACCCTTTCTAGCTATGTGTGAACGATGATTTGTTAGCAGTAGAGAGTTTAAAGATGTGCACAGAATCTAAAGTTAAAGCTAGCTTACAATTGAAAGTAATATGTGAAGCACAGCACACACAACTTTTTTTATTCTCCCTGGTTCATATCCTTAGCTGCTGTTCAGCATCAGCAGCAATGTGTTTTTTAAGTTAGGATGCTTTTAGCTAAACCATGGTGTAGATATGACACTTGGCTTTAAAATTGTTTTACAACCCCAATTCCAATGAAGTTGGGACGTTGTGTACAACGTAAATAAAAACAGAATACAATGATTTGCAAATCCTTTTCAACCTATATTCAATTGAATACACTACGAAGACAGGATATCGAATGTTCAAACTGATAAAATTTATTGTTGTTTTGCAAATCTTCACTCATTCTGAAGTTGATGCCTGCAACACGTTCCAAAAAAGCTGGGACAGGGGCAGCAAAAGACTGGGAAAGTTGAGGAATGTTCAAAAAACATCTGTTTTGAACATTCCACAGGTGAACAGGTCAATTGGAAACAGGTGTTTATCATGATTGGGTATAAAAGGAGCATCCCCAAAAGGCTCAGTCGTTCACAAGCAAGGATGGGGCGAGGTTCACCACTTTGTGAACAACTGCGTGGGCAAATAGTCCAGCAGTTTAAGAACAACGTTTCTCAATGTACAATTGCAAGGAATCTAGGGATTTCATCATCTACTGTCCATAATATCATCAAAAGATTCAGAGAATCTCGAGAAATCTCTGCAGGTAAGCGGCAAGGCCAAATACCAACAGTGGATGCCCGTGACCTTCGATCCCTCAGGCAGCACTGCATTAAAAACCGACATCATTCTGTAAAGGATATTACCACATGGGCTCAGGAATATTTCAGAAAACCATTGTCAGTTAACACAGTTCGTCGCTACATCTACAAGTGCAAGTTAGAACTCTACCATGCAAAGCGAACGCCATATATCAACAACACCCAGAAACGCCGCCGGCTTCTCTGGGCCCGAGCTCATCTGAGATGGACTGACGCAAAATGGAAAAGTGTGCTGTGATCTGACGAGTCCACATTTCAAATTGTTTTTGGAAATCATGGTCGTCGTGTCCTCCTGGCCAAACAGGAAAAGGACCATCCGGATTGTTATCAGTGCAAAGTTCAAAAGCCAGCATCTGTGATGGTATGGGGGTGTTTTAGTGCCCATGGCATGGGTAACTTGCACATCTGTGAAGGCACCATTAATGCTGAAAGGTACGAACAGGTTTTGGAGCAACATATGCTGCCATCCAAGCGACGTCTTTTTCAGGGACGTCCCTGCTTATTTCAGCAGGACAATGCGAAGCCACATTCTGCATGTGTTACAACAGCGTGGCTTCGTAGTAAAAGAGTGTGGGTACTAGACTGGCCTGCCTGCAGTCCAGACCTGTCTCCCATTGAAAATGTGTGGCGCATTATGAAGCGCAAATTACAATAACGGAGACCCCGGACTGTTGAGCAACTGAAGTTGTACATCAAGCAAGAATGGGAAAGAATTCCACCTACACAGCTTCAACAATTAGTGCCCTCAGTTCCCAAATGCTTATTGAGTGTTGTTAAAAGGAAAGGTGATATAACACAGTGGTAAACATGCCCCTGTCCCAGCTTTTTTGGAACGTGTTGCAGGCATCAAATTCAAAATGAGTGAAGATTTGCAAAACAACAATAAAGTTTATCAGTTCGATATCTTGTCTTTGTAGTGTATTCAATTGAATATAGGTTGAAATGGATTTGCACAATATCCCAACTTCATTGGAATTGGGGTTGTAAATAACTGCATATATAAAATACCCCAGGAAAAACTGATCAAGTTATCTCTTTATTCAAATAAAAAAGACGAAAAACAGAAAACAGTGATATTACTGCAATGAATATCTGGCCTATGAGACAACATTGTGCAGTGTTTAAAAAAAAAAAAATAAAAGTGGGATTTTTAACATCATAATTTCATTTATAACCAAATTGTAAAGGTATCCAAATGAAGTATATACCCAAGCTATAACATGTCTTAGTACTCTCTATGCTTAAAAACATTAGATGTTCTGATGGAACGTTTATGAAATACTAGTTGTGTTACCAGGCCTCACTCAGTTAATCAGGTGAATCCGAAGTACTAAGTGCTTTTCTGTGTACAATATTTGTAGTTTTTTTTGGCTAAGGGCTAATATTATTGACAGGTCAAGTGTTTTTAAAGTTAAGACTTTGGACTTCAAACCCTCAGGTTGGTGGGTTCAAATCCCACTACTGACACTATGTGGCCGTAAACAAGCCATTTTTACCTGCCTGTGCTGTGCTGCAGTTAGAAAAACAAAATAAATGTAACCAAATGTATCTCAAATGTTGTACATTGCCTTAAATAAAAGCAGTGGTCAAATAATAAGTAATATCAATATTATTAGGCCACAGGAGCTGCTTACTCTTAGACACTATACACAATTGCCCATGAGAAAAACATTTGTTGGTGGTCATTGCAAAACACAATTTTACAGGAAAGGGCTTTCTTTTGAATTGAAATGAGCAATCTGTAGGAATAATGTGACATTTGAGTAGATGTTTTTATCATTATTAGATGCTTATAAATTTAATTTGTTTGTACTGTTTACTCATGTACAGTATTGTGTATATTGTGTTTATTGTCGCGTTTGGGCTCTTGAGTGGCACTGAAAGACAGCCAGGAGAGAACTGGGCAAAGAGACTTTTATTATTCTGGTATGTTAAGAAACAGTATTGGAGCTTTATTGTTCATTGGAGCATTATTCAAACACCCTGCAAACTTGACAACTTCTTAAGTTGTTTTGCTCCAAAGGCACAAACTGAACTGAAAGACGTCCTCCTCTGAAGTGTTCTGTTGAAGGGAGGTGGGAGCATAGCCATAGGCGATCTGGACAGAACAGCACAAAATAATACCTAAGTGTGCTGGTCTTGTAACACTGTGATTTATGAGTTACACACTCTTCTCTGCAGCTAGTCCTGCATGAGTAGGATTTTAGGTGGTTTGAAAGTGTATTTCTTTTCTATCTACCTGGTTCTGCCTTAATGTTTTAAATGTAAAGATTGAAGTTTGGTCAGTTTTCAGACTCACAAACTGGGTGCTGGGGGTTGACAGAGCAAAACAGATGACCAAGAGGAGAGAGTGAGCTGGTATGAACCTAATAGTGCCGCAAAAAACAACGCTTCCTTAATATTAAGCTTTGCTTCTTCCTTGAACTTCGCTGAACTTTGTCTTTCCATTATACAGAGTGACCATGTTTGTTTTTTTTTTCTGTCCAGAGCAATGCCCTGTCTTCAGTCATCTGTCTACTGTGTTGGTTAGTGGTGCTATCCAAGCAAGGTTAAGGCATTTTTGAGATTTTGAGGTATTTAGTTTTCCTGTGTGTGGGGGGGTGGGTGTACCCCTAAATATTGTTGTATTGAAATGTCCTTAGATGTACCGCCCTGTCAAATTTCAACTTCTGTCTAAACAGGAAATAGTGTTTTTATTGAGTTACTGGTTGAGACGGTCAACTTTATATTATAGATATACATAAACAAAATGAAGTTTTTTTTAAACAGTTTTTAGTCAGAATCTTTATTTCTGTGCAGCATATAAGGGAAGAAAAAGGAGGTCTAGCCTTCTTTTCCTAGCATTAAATAAGTCATTTACTTGAGGAAGGCAGGTAGTCCAAATAAAGCAGACTCTTGGAATGTGGGACTGCTTTTGATTATATTCAACCTCTTGCTAAGTTTGGATTTCTTTAGGATCTGGATCAGTTAAGCTGGTCATTTAAAGATGATATCAATGTTTATTTTTTTAATTAATGTGCTCATATTTGTATACAGGATTCCTCTAACACAAATTAGAAAGCAGGTACTTTCAGTAATACTTAGGTAGTGCATTGGATAATTCTGCTGTCTCACTGATCCATTGTACCTGGTTTGGATCCTATGCCTGATAGTTTTATGTGTGTGTGTGTGGGGGGTCCGAATTTTCTCTCTTTCTCTGCACATATTTTCAGGTACATACAGTGTGATGGCAAAGTGGTGGCACTGAGGCTAGGGATCTGCCAATTTGAATCCCGTAAACGCCAGAAGTGATTCTGCTCCATTGGGCCTTCAATCACGGCCCTTAACCTGCAATTGCTTCATCCTGGGCATGACGTTAATCTGCCTCCAGCCCCACAAGCAGGTCCTCCAAATTACAGGGAAAACTTGGGGTTTGGTGGCAGGATTGGCACTCCAGCCACTGTAAGAAAACCTCACACCTTTTCAGTGTGGTGCTGAGGTGTCACCCTCTGCATTGGGGTACCAATTGTTTCTTGTGTGGTGGGCACGTCAACGCGCTATCAGCGCATGCTCCCAACCCCCTCCGTCTCACACGTACAGTGCAAGGCAGGAACCAGCCCTGTATAAAGCACCTGTCCATCACAGTGTGCATTCACACACACCCTCAAGAGCCATTGGACCAGTATAGATAGTTAGTACTTTATTTCTCCCAAGAAGAAATTTAACTTTTAAAGACACTCAGGAAACACAGAAATCTAACAAACTACCCTCCTCAAACAAAACAAAATATTCAACTAACACACACATTTTTGGTGTGTGGGAAGAAAACCCAGCTATGCAGAAAAAGTGCAAGCTCAGCACTGCCCATGTTTGAATTTAAATCCAGGATGGTAGATCTTTGAGGTTAATCACTGCACCACCCTGCAGCCTGAAAATGAACATGCAGTAATGAGTAATCAGTTACTTTAGTTACTACATCTTTTATCCTAATATATAAATGTGAATTTCCCCCTGGGATTAATAAAGTATCTATCTATCTATCTATCTATCTATCTATCTATCTATCTATCTATCTATCTATCTATCTATCTATCTATCTATCTATCTATCTATCTATCTATCTATCTATCTATCTATCTCTAAATGTGCATAGTATTGTAATTTATTATAATGTGTTGAGAAAAAGAACACAATTTTACAGATCCGAGTGTCACTTTGGGTATAATTGGTAAGAAATGGTGGAAAATGAGCTTTTGTACTTTCTTTTCCCCACCTTGGACATCTTAAACTATATATATTAATAAAGTAAAGAACATTAAGGGGTAGTTAAAATACAACAGTTTAAATGCATACATGTGTTCAGTTTAATTACGTTTACAAAAGATTTGTGGTTTTTGAAATATTGATTTAGCTATTCACAATTTTTTTTTTTTTTAAGAGTTGGCCTAAAGTTTCCATAAAACATTTGAACTCAAAATAAAAATTCTTTTATTTCAGGCTTTTGATGGGAACGATTACAGAAGAGCTAGATTTATTGGCAAACAAAAGGAAGTAAGTACAGAGTTTATTGTTAATTTTTTACGTTTTGATTATTTACAGGCTACTGAATATATATGTAGGTTTTATTCTTTTATGAATTATCAGTCATTCATTTTCTATGTTGATTTCAGCCTATTATTGCTAAGAAATTGTTGCTTGAACTTCAACACATAACTGTATTAAATAACCAGGAAATAAGTTTTATTTGTGTGTTTATGTGGGTGTTTGTTCCAAAGATGTATTTGTTTAATCTTTGGGTGCCAGGCTTAGATATCTGAGCACAAAATTCATATAAAATTCCAATCCCTATTTATTTAGTATAAACAGATTGTGCAAATGTGGTTTTATGCATCGGGACCCAATAAACCATTGCATATTCCTCACCAAGCCATAAAATTAGGTATATATTATAATTATTAACTAACAACACATTATAAATTTTATTTTGTAATTGTTCATTCAGCAATAAATAGGATAAAATGCAGAAGCTACACTCATTCACACTGAGCCAGTTTAAAGTTGCCCATTAATGCAGTATAAACACCTTTGGGTTATGGGGTGAAATCAGAGTACCCAAAGATAAGCCATTCATGCAGAAAGTTGGACATAAAAGTTGGAAATGTAGGACTTTAAAACTGTGAGGTGTTGTGTGTTATCTTCAAGTACTCCAGGATACATTAAGTTACCAATCAACAACAAAAAAACGGCTGCTTTGCTTGATCTTCACCATCATTGTTCACTTCACTGAACATGCATTGAAACGCCGCTGAACACATTGCATATACATTGTGGCAGATGGCCAGGGATCTTGCCCCACTGGGACGCCTGGAACCTGGAGGGACCGGGAGAAGGGCGATACCTCCCCCTGGACGTAAGAGGGCAGCCCCCCCCCCCCCAAATTCCATCAAGACCACGGAGCTGGGAAGCTCAGCCTTGTGGGGGTTTGTGGTCGCCACCAGGGGGCGCCTGGATGGTTCCTGAGCCAAAGACAACAGCACTTCCGCCACACCAGGAAGTGCTGCCGGAAGACCATCACGGAACACATCCGGGGCAGGATAAAAGGGGCCGCCTCACTCCATTCGAGGAGTCAGGAGGGAGAAGACAACTTGCGAGAGAGGAGTGGTGGCGGCTGAACAGAAGCACAAAGAACGACGGTATTGTGTGTGCAGTGTTTCAAATAAATAGTGCGTGTTTTTGGGACATCTGGAGTCCGTGTCTGTCTGTTGCCGGGTTGATCTTTCACAACATATAATACTTCTATATTGTTACAGGCAAGGGCCCTAACCACCACATACCTGCCCACATTTTTCTGCTTTGTTTTCTTGTCTCTTCTCATTTTCTGGAAAGACTGTTAGTCACAAAGTTTAGTTTTACAAGTCTAAATTATGTAACAGAGCTTAAATAGTAAAGGGCTATACAACAAAAAAAGGGAAAGAAAGTTTTTGTCTTTTTTGTTTGCTACACATTAAAGGTACTAGTATACTCAAGGAGAGTATTCTGTGAGCAGATCAGCTCAATAACAGCTAAGATCAGGAAAATGTATATATATTAAATAAGACAGTAAAAATAATAAAGCAAGCTATTAAACACCACAGCCAAAGCCAGATTTGGATGTACTCTTTATTGCACTGCATTGGTGAAGAATGAAGGAAATACTGGTCAATGAGCAAGGTAGAGGCACCCAAGTGGGGGCCCTTTGATAGGCGATCCCTTGTAGTTTTCAGTCGGCCACATGCCTTGGTGTGGTGCGCACCGTTCTTTCGCTGTCAAAATGTTATTTAAAAAACAACAAATCCATTATTACTACGCAACGCGCCTTCTGAACACACTTTATCATTCCTCCTAATAGTGATGTCCCAAATCGGAAAACAATTCTTTAGACAGACGGGTACAACATTGAACAGAAAATCTCCAGGCTGTCCTCAGACTGTGCTAACACCTGAAAACATCCAAGCTGTAAGGGCATCAATTTTTCAGTCTCCTAGACATTCAGCATACAAACCTGCATTTGCCTTAGGCATTTCCAACACGTATTTGAGGAGGATTTTGCATGAGGACCTTAATTTCCATCCATAGAAAATGATGGCAGTGCAGGACCTCACTGGGAGAGATCGGGAGAACCACAGAGAGTTGTGCGCAAGCATTCTGCAAACTGTTTATCGAGATGCCATCGTCATGTGCAGCGACAAGGCATGTTTCCGTTTGAGTGGTTGCGTAAATAAGCCAAACTTTTACTAACCCACATGAACTTCATCAGAGACCCCTGCACAGTGAGCATGTTACCGTTTGGTGTGCCGTTGCAGAAATTGGCAGTGTAGGCCCTTACTTTTTTGAGGAGGGAGGAGCAGTGGTCACCATAACTTCAGAACGTTACATTGAAATGCTAGAGAAGTTTTTGCAGCCCCAACTGAAAGAAATAAATGTGGTGGATGCCTGGTTTCAACAGGATAGGGCAACCGCTCATACGGTGCGGAGCTCCATGCAAGTTTTGCGGGAGATGTTACCAGGTAAGCTGATCTCCCTGCGCGACGATGTCGGGTGGCCTTCACGTTTGCCTGATCACGCTCCGTGCAAATTCTTCTCCAGTTGAAGGTATACAAACACCGACCTCAAAACCTTGAAGCCCTCAAGGATGCTGTTCGCCACAAAATCGCCGCTATTCTCCTTGAAGTAGCCGACCGAATCATGCAAGTATTCAGAAATTGTCTCGAAGAGTGTATTACTAGTGATGGCCACCACCTTGTAGACATCATTTTTAAAACACAGTGAAAAACTATTTTGTATCCCCTTGTGTCATAATGAAATTAATTTTATCTTGTAGCATTTTTGTAGAGTAAACGCTTCAAATTTGGTACTTCTTTTTGGCTCACCTTGTACATTAAACTAATTAGTGCATAGAACTACTGTATTTCCCCATGGGATTAATAAAGTTTATCTAATGTAATCTAAAAGTGGTACTGTGGCTAATATAGGAAGTGCACATCCTACAGGTGAACATATATGCTGCATAAGAGACTTTCTACAACAAAGAAGTGTAACAGAATTGAATAATGCAAGAGTTTCAAGTGGAAACAATCTGGCAATTTTTGAAATCACTGAATTTAAATAATACCAGACTCTTATGTCTGATGAGTATAACACAGAGTACTTACTAAAACCTAAGCATGTATTCATAAATGAAGCAAGTCACTGTACTGCAAGGAGCAGCAGGGTCAGTAACATCAAATATGAAACCACCTTTTTCATTTTTGTAGTTTTGTGGGTTCTGTTCAACACTGGTTAATGGTTTCTGTCTTGTACCTTATGTTACCAAAATAGGTCCTACAACACTGTACTGGTACCTGTAGATGCTAAAAGCAGATGATGTAAGAAAGCTACTGCATTGCCATTAATTCATTTTCTCATTGCCTTTATTTAGGGTGGTACACTCCCATACTTTTTGACAGGATAAATAATTTTGAAAAAGTAGTGGTTAGGCCTATTTTAATTCTTTTAGGCTGATTCATCTCCCTTGCCTGTTTATGTTGTGATACAAAACTGATGCAATAGGGTCTTAAAATTAATATTAAACAAATATGCTGACCTAGTGTTTATATGGTAAACCTATATTCCTTAATGCTTGGCTTACAATTTGAACACCATTTGACATTAGTTTCAGGTTTGCAGAGTTAAAGGCCGCAATTTTTGTTTATATGTCATGGTTATTTTTTTTTTTTTTTTTTTTTGGGCAATAATTTCCCACTACTGCAGTGTGGCTTTTGCCTCTATTTGAGTTATGTTTGTGAAAGTCAGTCCGTCATTATCCAACCCACTATATCCTAACACAGGGTCACGGGGGTCTGCTGGAGCCAATGCCAGCCAACATAGGGTGCAAGGCAGGAACAAATTCCCGGGCAGGGCGCCAGCCCACCACAGGACACACACACACCAAGCACACACTAGGGACAATTAAGGATCACCAATGCACCTAACCTGCATGTCTTTGGACTGTGGGAGGAAACCTGCACAGACACGGGGAAAACATGCAAACTCCACGCAGGGAGGACCCAGGAAACAAACCCAGGTCTCCGTACTGCGAGGCAGCAGTGCTACCACTGCACCACCATGCCTCCCTTGTTTGTGAAAGTGTAACAATTTTAATATTTACAGTGTATATTTTTAAGTAGCTTAATTTTCTAAAACAAAACTTTTACAGGAATTTTCCATCCAAACTCTTTTTTTTTTTTTTTAAACAAATTACTTACCCCAAGTAGTTTGTTGTGATGGATGAGAAAAAAATAATCTCATGTTTTCATTCAGAACGAGAGAAAAAAGTTTGATATTAGGCTTCTGTGGTGACCAGTGTTGTTCAACAGCAAACAATGTGAAAAACTAAATATCCATGGACAAAAGGGTGGTATATTCCTTTAAAGTTATACACTTGTTCTATTAAATAAACAGATTATAAACCTGTTAGTATTCCAGAGTTTTAAAAAATGTAAGTATGTTAATTTGTTATGCCAATATATCCTTACTTACCTTTCTATAGTATCTTTGATTTTAACCCTTGTAGTCACTCTTTGTGCCTGGCAGTAGTGCTGGGAGGTACACCGGTTCATAGAGAAAACCGTTTTTTATTTTTGTTATGATATGGATTTTTCTTATACCGGTTTAAATAGCCTAAACAACGTTCGGAACGTGGCACAGCGGGGAAATGTTTAAGGGGGGACCTTTTTCACTGCTACACCGCTAAACACGCATGCAATGGAGTACATGTGTTAGTGGAGGTATTGAGCAGTGAAAATGGACAGAGAACATTCTGAAACTGAAGTTTTATCAGACGATAAAGTTGAACATGATGACACGAAGAACTTTTGCAGAAAAAAGGAGCCGTGTCTGTTGTGTGGAGATTTTGGTTTTAAAAGGTCGGATGTGGACCAAACAACTATTTACTGCAAATGCTGTGGAGCTAAAGTTGTCGCCGGAGGCGGCAACACAAGCAATTTGCTGCACCACCTTAGCTGCAAGCATGTTTTGGAGTTCCATGAATGTATGGAACTAAGATTGGCACCCTCCACGTCCTTGGGTAAAACTGAAAAAGCTAGAGGACACTCAAGTCAGATGTTACTTGTGGACGCATTTGCTAGAGGTACTGCCTATGACAAAAAAAGCAAGCGGTGCATCGAGATAACCAACATCATTACAATCCATATAGTTAACGTGTCAGTGGACAGAGATTGATAACATTAGCAGAAAGTGTAGTTGGTTTACAAAAAATATTTACTATTTATTCCTTTTCTAAGACATGTTCAGTGCAATACAACTTTTGACAAGAACCTCTGAATATTTTACTAAGTCTCAATGCCTCTTTGGATGGTTAAAAATATGTTGTCAAAATTTTAGTTTAAGTTGTTTGCAAAATTTGTTCAATAAAAAGGTTCTATATTTTGACTGCAACTGTCATGCAGTGTGATTCCTTCTCTTCATTAGTGCCACCCCCTTGAAAACTATCACTTTATGGGGCCATGCAAACCTGTATTAATACTTTTGTGCACATTAAATTTTTTTTTTGTACAATGTACAATTCTTATGACAGTGGAATGGGTTATTCTTAGCCAGTCTACTGCAGTAATTGCAGTGGACAATGTGGTTAACATCCACTCATGCATGGGGAAAAAAATACCGTTGAATACGTGAAATGGGTATAATTTTGAAAAATACCGCGATCCAGAATTTTGGTCATACCGCCCAGCCCTACCTGGCAGTATTTATTTCATTTGAGTAGACAGCTGAGTTTTTGTTTAATCAAGCTTTTTGTGTTGTTTTTTTAATTTTGCATAACCCATTAGCATGATTCACTGACAAGAATGCATATTCTACAGTGACCATTGCATATATGTGTGTGTGTGTGCGTGTGTGTGAATTGTGAAGCCCAGGGCTGTTCCCCACAGCACAGTACATAAAGCATAAATCCACAATACAGTCCCTTCAGTCCTTCCACTTCCGCTCTTCCACACGAGCTTCATCCACTTCCTCCCGACTCGGGCCATTTAGTGGTGGTGATGACTGTTTTTTGTTTTTTTTTTTTTGTAGGGCACCTGGACTCCTTCCACCACACCTGGAAGTGCTGCCAAATAAGGCCCTGTAAATACTCATATATGTGTGTATACATATATATATATGTGTGTGTGTGTGTGTGTATACAGTGGTGTGAAAAACTATTTTCCCCCTTCCTGATCTCTTATTCTTTTGCATGTTTGTCACACAAAATGTTTCTGATCATCAAACACATTTAACCATTAGTCAAATATAACACAAGTAAACACAAAATGCAGTTTTTAAATGATGGTTTTTATTATTTAGGGAGAAAAAAAATCCAAACCTACATGGCCCTGTGTGAAAAAGTAATTGCCCCCTTGTTAAAAAATAACCTAACTGTGGTGTATCACACCTGAGTTCAATTTCCGTAGCCACCCCCAGGCCTGATTACTGCCACACCTGTTTCAATCAAGAAATCACTTAAATAGGAGCTGCCTGACACAGAGAAGTAGACCAAAAGCACCTCAAAAGCTAGACATCATGCCAAGATCCAAAGAAATTCAGGAACAAATGAGAACAGAAGTAATTGAGATCTATCAGTCTGGTAAAGGTTATAAAGCCATTTCTAAAGCTTTGGGACTCCAGCGAACCACAGTGAGAGCCATTATCCACAAATGGCAAAAACATGGAACAGTGGTGAACCTTCCCAGGAGTGGCCGGCCCACCAAAATTACCCCAAGAGCGCAGAGACGACTCATCCGAGAGGTCACAAAAGACCCCAGGACAACGTCTAAAGAACTGCAGGCCTCACTTGCCTCAATTAAGGTCAGTGTTCACGACTCCACCATAAGAAAGAGACTGGGCAAAAACGGCCTGCATGGCAGATTTCCAAGACGCAAACCACTGTTAAGCAAAAAGAACATTAGGGCTCGTCTCAATTTTGCTAAGAAACATCTCAATGATTGCCAAGACTTTTGGGAAAATACCTTGTGGACTGATGAGACAAAAGTTGAACTTTTTGGAAGGGACATGTCCCGTTACATCTGGCGTAAAAGGAACACAGCATTTCAGAAAAAGAACATCATACCAACAGTAAAATGTGGTGGTGGTAGTGTGATGGTCTGGGGTTGTTTTGCTGCTTCAGGACCTGGAAGGCTTGCTGTGATAGATGGAACCATGAATTCTACTGTCTACCAAAAAATCCTGAAGGAGAATGTCCGGCCATCTGTTCGTCAACTCAAGCTGAAGCGATCTTGGGTGCTGCAACAGGACAATGACCCAAAACACACCAGCAAATCCACCTCTGAATGGCTGAAGATAAACAAAATGAAGACTTTGGAGTGGCCTAGTCAAAGTCCTGACCTGAATCCAATTGAGATGCTATGGCATGACCTTAAAAAGGCGGTTCATGCTAGAAAACCCTCAAATAAAGCTGAATTACAACAATTTTGCAAAGATGAGTGGGCCAAAATTCCTCCAGAGCACTGTAAAAGACTCATTGCAAGTTATCGCAAACGCTTGATTGCAGTTATTGCTGCTAAGGGTGGCCCAAACAGTTATTAGGTTCAGGGGGCAATTACTTTTTCACACAGGGCCATGTAGGTTTGGATTTTTTTTTTCTCCCTAAATAATAAAAACCACCATTTACAAACTGCATTTTGTGTTTACTTGTGTTATATTTGACTAATGGTTAAATGTGTTTGATGATCAGAAACATTTTGTGTGACAAACATGCAAAAGCATAAGAAATCAGGAAGGGGGTAAATAGTTTTTCACACCACTGTGTATATATGTATATATATATATATATACAGTGGAACCTCTAGATACGAGTTTAATTCGTTCCAGCACTGAGCTTGTATAGCGAATTTCTCGTATCTAGAACAAACGTCCCCATTGAAAATAATGGAAATCCAGTTAATCCGTTCCGCATCCCAAATATATTAACATAAAAATCAATTTTCCTAACAAATAACACTGATAAATTATATATACTGTAGTCTACCTTTAATAAATAACACTGGTAAATAATATAACTTATTATTAAAAGAATCAAAACAGGTGTCCAAAGTGCAGTAGAGCATTCAATAAATCTTTAAATAAATAATCCTTAAAACAGTTGTGAAGTGGAGGTTTAAAGTACATAAGAATAACAATCCTTTAACACGAGGTTAAAACGTCAACAGGAAGCAGTCTTCAAAAAAACAGATGACAATCCCCGGTGCTTCTTCTCTGTTAGCGTCTCACCTGCTTCTCCCATGCGGGCTCTGCAACAGGCGAGACACTTAATGCAGCTGTCCTTCTCTACACCGTCCTGCTTCAGCTGTTTGGCTCGCCTGTTCAGCTACACGCGAGCCTGTACTCGCTCGCTCTCTCGCACCGACTTCCTACTGCTGCGGATTCCTGCCTCCTCCTGCAACCTCCGTTCTCTCTCCTCTCCTCTCTTTTCTTTTACTTCTTCTCCCCCTTAACCGGCTCGCGCTTCTCTATATATGCGGGGAAGACATGGCAGCTGCTAGGGTTACCACTTTTAATACAAAAAAATAAGGGACGCATACGTATTGATTCAAAACGGGACGCGCAATTTCATTCTCAAATACGGGACGATTCCGTATTTTAAAGGACGGGTGGCAACCCTGCCCAGCCCATCAGCCACAGGACAAATCATGGATGTGGGCAGTTTCCCAACTGTGCACTTAGGTGAGAAACGCAGACACCGCAGATCGCCCTGTGGCTCGCTACAGCTACCACGCCCCCTCGTTAAACCGCGAAGCTATACCCACAGCCTGGCTCGTGGCTCGTTACATGAGCCAATGCTCGTATTTAGATCTGAATTTTTCGCTCATACTTTCCTCGTATTTTGAATTTCTCGTATACAGAGGTGATCGTATCTCGAGGTTCCACTGTATGTATATATATATATATATATATATATATATATATATATATATATATATATATATATATAAAACACACACACATATGTATATGTATATATATATATATATATATATATATATATATATATATATATATATAACGTAAGATGAAACGGGCATGAGTGGAATAGTAATAAGTATAAGCACCACAAACCTGATATAGGTGTATTGAATCAGAATGCGTAATTAGGTCTCGAGCTGTAGTCGAAATCACCTTTCAGTCCTCTACAGCTTTAATCGAAGTCACCTTTCTCTTTGAATTTTTGCGGCCATAAATCCGTCGCCTGCCGCGATGTTGGGGTTGGATGTTGGTCGAAGTCGCCTTTCTCTTTGAATTTTTGCAGCCATAAATCCGCTGCCTGCCGCGATGTCGGTCTCGTAAGGTTTTTCAGGCAGCTGTGCAGAAGGCGACTGCGCATTCGGCTTCGGACAGACGTGAGTGAGTGAGGAGGTTGGCGAATTATGTATTAAGATATATATATTTTTTTTTTGTTGTTTTTTTTTATATATATGCTGCTGCTGGAGTATGTGAATTTACCCTTGGGATTAATAAAGTATCTATATATCTATCTATATATATATATATATATATATATATATATATATATATATATATATCTACAGTGGTGTGAAAAACTATTTGCCCCCTTCCTGATTTCTTATTCTTTTGCATGTTTGTCACACAAAATGTTTCTGATCATCAAACACATTTAACCATTAGTCAAATATAACACAAGTAAACACAAAATGCAGTTTTTAAATGATGGTTTTTATTATTTAGGGAGAAAAAAAATCCAAACCTACATGGCCCTGTGTGAAAAAGTAATTGCCCCCTTGTTAAAAAATAACCTAACTGTGGTGTATCACACCTGAGTTCAATTTCCGTAGCCACCCCCAGGCCTGATTACTGCCACACCTGTTTCAATCAAGAAATCACTTAAATAGGAGCTGCCTGACACAGAGAAGTAGACCAAAAGCACCTCAAAAGCTAGACATCATGCCAAGATCCAAAGAAATTCAGGAACAAATGAGAACAGAAGTAATTGAGATCTATCAGTCTGGTAAAGGTTATAAAGCCATTTCTAAAGCTTTGGGACTCCAGCGAACCACAGTGAGAGCCATTATCCACAAATGGCAAAAACATGGAACAGTGGTGAACCTTCCCAGGAGTGGCCGGCCGACCAAAATTACCCCAAGAGCGCAGAGACGACTCATCCGAGAGGTCACAAAAGACCCCAGGACAACGTCTAAAGAACTGCAGGCCTCACTTGCCTCAATTAAGGTCAGTGTTCACGACTCCACCATAAGAAAGAGACTGGGCAAAAACGGCCTGCATGGCAGATTTCCAAGATGCAAACCACTGTTAAGCAAAAAGAACATTAGGGCTCATCTCAATTTTGCTAAGAAACATCTCAATGATTGCCAAGACTTTTGGGAAAATACCTTGTGGACTGATGAGACAAAAGTTGAACTTTTTGGAAGGCAAATGTCCCGTTACATCTGGCGTAAAAGGAACACAGCATTTCAGAAAAAGAACATCATACCAACAGTAAAATATGGTGGTGGTAGTGTGATGGTCTGGGGTTGTTTTGCTGCTTCAGGACCTGGAAGGCTTGCTGTGATAGATGGAACCATGAATTCTACTGTCTACCAAAAAATCCCGAAGGAGAATGTCCGGCCATCTGTTCGTCAACTCAAGCTGAAGCGATCTTGGGTGCTGCAACAGGACAATGACCCAAAACACACCAGCAAATCCACCTCTGAATGGCTGAAGAAAAATAAAATGAAGACTTTGGAGTGGCCTAGTCAAAGTCCTGACCTGAATCCAATTGAGATGCTATGGCATGACCTTAAAAAGGCGGTTCATGCTAGAAAACCCTCAAATAAAGCTGAATTACAACAATTTTGCAAAGATGAGTGGGCCACAATTCCTCCAGAGTGCTGTAAAAGACTCATTGAAAGTTATCGCAAACGCTTGATTGCAGTTATTGCTGCTAAGGGTGGCCCAACCAGTTATTAGGTTCAGGGGGCAATTACTTTTTCACACAGGGCCATGTAGGTTTGGATTTTTTTTTCTCCCTAAATAATAAAAACCACCATTTACAAACTGCATTTTTTGTTTACTTGTGTTATATTTGACTAATGGTTAAATGTGTTTGATGATCAGAAACATTTTGTGTGACAAACATGCAAAAGAATAAGAAATCAGGAAGAGGGCAAATAGTTTTTCACACCACTGTATATATATATATATATATATATATATATATATATATATCTATATATATATATAATGTGTGTATATGTATATAAAAATAAACACAAATTTTGAAACTTGAACATCTTTTACACTATGTATCCATCTATACATTTTCTAAACATTAGTCAACATTTTTGCTCACATTTATCCAAAGGGGCTTGAAGAATTTCAGGTGCAACATTTTTTTTTTTTTGTCGTCCCCGTAAAAACCCCCAATATATTATTTCAGTTTGAGCTCTGGCAGTTACCCTATGAATCAAGCAAGTACACTGACATTGGTGCCTTTTCATTTCTGGTGCAGCAAGTTAATCTTTAGACCACACTTGAGTAAATAAAGTGTTTTGTTAATTTGATTTTGTGATTGTTGAAATGTTTCTTTATTTTCTATATATGGTTCCAATCTATTTTCTTATCTAATTCAGAGTTACAAGGGGCTGGAGCATATCCTGGCAGTATTTCAAAAACCAACCTTATGTTAGAGTTTGTGTTAGAGTAAGTGAATTTCAAAAGAAAATTTATATCAAAATGCCAAGCAGAAATTAATAAGTTAAATAGTTATCCAAATCAGAATAGAATTATTACATTTTATAATGTGCAAAAAATATATTTGTTACATGCACATTAACCACAAGCATTTTTTTAACCGTACACTCAGAACTGTTTGTGTTAAATTTAAATCTTTTCAATTATGCCACTATACATATGCTGTCATCTTAGTTATTTTTTATTTTTTTTCTTGGTGTATGTTCCAATTTGGTGACGTGTCACAGCAGACAGTTGTGCTGTATATGCATTTATATTAATTCTTAGTGTAAGGGAGGGGGTGGGTCACAGTCACGCATTTGAAACTGACAGCGGTTTTTAGGGTACTTGTCAGATGAGAACGGCAGAGCGGAACATGCCTATCTAAGCACTAGAAGCTGGGCTTTCAGATTCCTTGATTGGTGCCTTGATGTCTCTTAGCATAACTTGTGAGGTTACTGGCAGTGTCATTCATTCAGACATTGCATTACTGTAAATGGTAGCACAGCCGTTGTGTGGACAGTTTCCTTGTCAGTCAGTAGCTGATGGGAGCAGTGCATCATTTCATTGCTTATCTCATTTGAAGAAAGGGTGTCACGGCCACTTTTCTTTTGGAGAATATGATCTGTTTTGATATATACATCCCCCCCCCCACCCCATCCAACACCACCACAACACTTCACTTCTAGTAATATGTTAAATGTTTGCTGCCAAGTTATCTAAATGGGCCTCCAATTTCCTCCCATTTTTCTTTCAAAATGCATTCTAGTGTGACAGTCAGTTGTCACTGATTTCATGAAGAGTGCATATTATCTATTCTGGTTGGACGTTTTTCTGACTTTGAAGAAAGCCAGATGTTAAAGCCTACCCATTACCTCATGAGTTCCCAAGACCAATTTGCAAGCATCGCTGACCCAAAGATGTTAATTTACAAAGTTTATTTCCAAAGACTTGCCTTCACTGCACAGTATCTGTTTCATATTAGAATACAGGCTTAAGTGTAAGTCCATTTATCTTCATAAAATAATTGTCTATGTATAAATAATCCTGCGCCTAAACTTTTATCATTTTG
This sequence comes from Erpetoichthys calabaricus, assembly GCF_900747795.2. Classification (NCBI taxonomy): domain Eukaryota; kingdom Metazoa; phylum Chordata; class Cladistia; order Polypteriformes; family Polypteridae; genus Erpetoichthys; species Erpetoichthys calabaricus. Next base: position 19,034,330 of record NC_041406.2, on the reverse strand, counting down.
TTGGCATTTCATTAATTGAGGGAAAAAAAAAAAACTAAACACACATATCATTGACTTTTAAATTGTCTTTAGAAACTTTTTGTATAGAGTGTTATTTTATGTCATAACAAAATTTTTTTAAATGTCCAAGTCATTAGTGTATCATTCCAAAATTAAATATTAACTGTTGAAGTACAGGCATAGTGGACTTCAAACTCTGAGGTTGTGGGTTTAAGTCCCACTACTTTACACTGTTTGACCATGAGTGCGTCACTTCAGCTGCTTATGGCCCAACTAGAAAAGACAATGGAATTAATTTAATTGTACTTCAGATGCTGTAAACTTCCTTGGCTAAAGGAGTCAAGCAAATACATTAATAATAATAATAATACTTTAAACCAGTGTGTACTTGTGTACTTTTGAAAGTATGTGCTTATAAAGGTGCTTTTAAATGCACTTGCACATAAATTCTTCCTGCATGCTTATAATTGAGAAATTGTTGCCAGCTTTTGGGTTACCAAAATGGTTTGAGTATTGGCAAAAATGTTTACTTTAGAGCTCTTAGTTTTATTAAATGTCACAAAATTCCAATACAAGCTGGGATTGGCTCCAGCAGACCCCTGTGGTTAGGATATAGCGGGTTGGATAATGGATGGTTGGTGGAGAACAAAATATGCATCCATTTATGTTTTGTTCATCTGCTTCTTCTAATACAGGGTCACAGGGAGCTGGAGCCTATCATCATAGCACTGGACTGTCACTTCATCACAGGGCATACACGCACAAACTCAGGTAGAGTGGTGGCTCTGAGGCTAGGGATCTGCACTGGCAATCAGAAGGTTGCCAGTTCGAATCCTGTAAATGCCAATAGGGACTCTGCTCTGTTGGGCCCTTGAGCGAGGCCCTTAACCTGCAATTGCTGAGCGCTTTGAGTAGTTAGAAAAGCACTATATAAATGCAAAGTATTATTACAGTCGACCCTTGATATACGACCGGCTTGACATGCGAACAACTTGATTTACGACCAAAATTTTTATTTTGATTTACGACCAACATCTTGCGTTACGACCTGAATGCGGTCACGTGTATCCGCTTGCGCGATTGTAAACAAACAGAAACATTCCTATTAATGCGGCACTCATTCAATAAAATGTCAGGTTTGTAAACTCTCTTGGGACCTCCCCCAACTAGAAGACATGCCAAAGTCCAAACTCCGTATGGAAGACTGTTTATCTGTATCTGTTAACAGCCGGCTTAAAGCTGTGCTGAGTCTCTCAGCCAAAGCAAACAGAAAAGATATCGATGGGTGATATGCATGTGATATCCCTGCCCGGCAATGGACAAGCAAGCTTCCACAGTCGCGGCAATCGCGCTTCAGGACGCACTTCAGCATGTCGTTCCCATTGAGGGGGGGGGGGGGGGGTCTCAGAAGAGTTCAGAAACAGTTCCTTGTATCATCGCAAGGAAATGCTGAGAAAAATTCTCGTCAGAATAACTTGTAGGCAGGAGGAGATTAAAATTAATGCAAAAGAAGCTATTGAAATGATTGCAAATGCCTGAGCGCAAGTTAAAGAAAGCCTTTAAAAAGCCTTCAGTTTCATTATCATCCTCCTCCCTTCCTGCAGCCCAAAGATGTCAACTTAAATGGTGAGTACAGTATGAAATTGTTGTTTCTGGTAGGCTAGGCACTTTTTATTACTTTTTGGTTAGTACATTAGAAAAATTATTGGTGTTTTGGTAAATTATGCACATTATACAACCCTTTTTTTATTATGAAAAGGTTAAGTAAGTGTTGCAGTGGGAGGTTCGGAACGCATTATGGGTATTTCCATTATTTCTTATGGGAAAAATAGTCTTGACTTACAACCAACTTGAGTTACAACCAGCCCTCGCGAACGAATTGAGTTCGTAAGTCAAGGGTCCACTGTATTAGTAACTCTTTCAGGACTGATGTCGACTCTTGCCAAAAGGAGGAGTTGTTGATGGTAGTCAACTGTAAACTGTGACAAAACCAACCATTATATTTTAGTTGGACTCTTGTTACTAGAAGAAAGTTAGATTCATTGGTTTGACCGAGATCTCCTGTGTTCGCGTGAGTAGCAAGGCGCAAACAACAGCAAAAATGGCACTGACATTTGACGAGAGATCAAAGCGAATGCGTAAAGCAAAATACTCCGTGGACAACGTTTTGCCTATTATCTCTGAACTGAACTATGATTTGTCGGACTCAGATTTTGATATAAGTGATTGAAAACGAGTGTGAGGTTCCAGCTTCAGCTGATTGGTCCCCAGCTAGTCGTTGTACTGACAATGTTCGCCAGGGAGGACTGCCACTTAACAATGATATGAGGTAGAAACCAGATTGCAAGCCTGCCACACATTCTTGGCAAGATGGCAGCCACAGCATGCAGCAACAGACGTTTTATGTTGATTTCTATGTGAAACCATTGCTTTTCAGAAACTATGTTTTTTGAAATAAATATTCAGCCCTCAAAGAGTTAATATGCATGTCTACAGTATATGGAATTAGTAGGAAACTGGAATAGCAATTAAAAACATATGTAGTTACATTCCTGTATTGGATATGTGAAATTGCAGCTATACCATTAACGTGCAGTTTTTTTTTGCGATAGATTATGTATTAAACTTTTGTAGCTAAGGCAGTGGTACTCCAGTTTTCCTGCCACATCACAAAGACATGCAGGTTAGGCTAATCGGCGACTCAAAATTATCCCAAGGTGAATGAGTTGATGTGTGCATGATTGTGACCTTAAACAGACTACCAGTCCATCCAAACTGGTGACAGTATTAACTAGGTTCTTTAAGTTTTTTAACGTGGGTTTTTGTTTGGCATGGTTTATTGACCTTCTTTTTAATTTTGCGGAACTGAACCATTGCCAGTGCTTGTACTTGTTGTTGGACTGTTCATTTTTACAAATACAAAGTGATAAGGGAGAAAGTAATTCAACCAGTTTGATGTTCTTTTACTGGTAAATTAATTATCACCAAAACTTACTTTCCTTCTGAAGAGCGATCAGATTTTTATTTTTTCATTTGTTCTAATATCATGTGAAAGTGAGAACCTGGGGCTTTCCAAACTGAGAAGCTACAAAGTCTAATGTATTAAAGTGTTTTAAACATTTCGACAAAATGAACACCACAGAAAGCTCACAGACATGTGAATGTCCTTTAACTGAGTTTACTGGGCACATGGGATTAAGTCTTTGTAAAAGTGTACTAATCTGTGTGTCCTCTACTTTCAAAATTCAAACAATTGCTTTTATACTTAGTAGTTTCAAAAGTAAGACTTCTTTGTAGGATGTTCTGTTACGGTGATTTTCAGTGCATGTACCATTTCTCCTTTGACATTATTGGAGGGGAAAATAACTGTTTTAATGTAAAGACTACCTCAAAACAGTATTCTCTGCAGTTAATTCTTTTTAAATTTATTTTTTAATATATACTTAATTCACTGGGTACCTGTAAAACATAGTGAAAGAGGATTTACTGTTGTTTATTTTGATATTCATATTCTATTTTATTTTTTATGCTTATTTCTTATATTTGCTCCTCATGTTACTTGTGCCTTTGTCTGTTTGTACAGTTGTAATGTAAGTGATTTCCTTTGGGAATAATAAAGTATTCTGATTCTGAAAATAATCATACGCCTCCCGCAAAATGTCATTAAATATATGATAAAATGTACATTTTAATTCTTATAAAATATTTGTTGTTTCAGGTAAATGAAAATTTTGCCATAGATTTAGTGGCAGAAGAGCCAGTGAAAGAAGTGGATAGCAGAGTGATCTCTTGTGATGGTGGTGGGGGAGCGCTTGGTCACCCCAGAGTCTACATTAATTTGGTAATTTTATACATATGTGTGCATGTGTATATGTTTGTACAATATTATTATTGTTATTATTTGTTTTGTGTGAAGAAACATCTTGAATGAAAGTACAAAATCAGCAGCAAAGATTGCATTATATACAGTGTAGAATGCAGTGGATTCAGAAAGTTTTTAGACCCCTTCACTTTTTGCACTCCATCCATCCATCCATTGTCTCCCGCTTATCCGAGGTCGGGTCGCAGGGGCAGCAGCTTGAGCAGAGATGCCCAGACTTCCCTCTCCCCGGCCACTTCTTCTAGCTCTTCCGGGAGAATCCCAAGGCGTTCCCAGGCCAGTCGAGAGACATAGTCCCTCCAACGTGTCCTGGGTCTTCCCCGGGGCCTCCTCCCGGTTAGACGTGCCCGGAACACCTCACCAGGGAGGCGTCCAGGAGGCATCCTGATCAGATGCCCGAGCCACCTCATCTGACTCCTCTCAATGCGGAGGAGCAGTGGTTCTACTCTGAGCCCCTCCCGGATGACTGAGCTTCTCACCCTATCTTTAAGGGAAAGCCCAGACACCCTGCGGAGGAAACTCATTTCAGCCGCTTGTATTCGCGATCTCGTTCTTTCGGTCACTGCCCATAGTTCATGACCATAGGTGAGGGTAGGAACATAGATCGACTGGTAAATTGAGAGCTTCGCCTTGCGGCTCAGCTCCTTTTTCACCACGACTGACCAATGCAGCACCCGCATTACGGCGGATGCCGCACCGATCCGCCTGTCGATCTCACGCTCCATTCTTCCCTCACTCGTGAACAAGACCCCGAGATACTTGAACTCCTCCACTTGAGGCAGGATCTCGCTCCCAACCCTGAGAGGACACTCCACCCTTTTCCGGCTGAGGACCATGGTCTCGGATTTGGAGGTGCTGATTCTCATCCCAGCCGCTTCACACTCGGCTGCGAACCGATCCAGAGAGAGCTGAAGATCACGGCCTGATGAAGCAAACAGGACAACATCATCTGCAAAAAGCAGTGACCCAATCCTGAGCCCACCAAACCGGACCCCCTCAACGCCCTGGCTGCGCCTAGAAATTCTGTCCATAAAAGTTATGAACAGAATCGGTGACAAAGGGCAGCCCTGGCGGAGTCCAACTCTCACTGGAAACGGGTTCGACTTACTGCCGGCAATGCGGACTTTTTGCACTCTTTATATTAATTTTAAATGGATATGGGTGACATTTTTGCCCACCAATCTACATTCAGTAACCCATAAGGATAAGGTAAAAACAAGTTTTCAGAAAGGTTTACAAGTTTATTAAAAATTGAAAACTGAATTATCTCATTCAAGCCCTTTGCTGTGGCACTACCAGTTGTGGTCATGTGCATCCAAACAGTTGGATCTCGAGTTGTGTCGAAAACTTGATTTGAGTCTCGGAGTCTGCCAAATCAAATTAATTGGATATTGTTTAGAAAGGCACACATGAATCTTTGTATAGATTTTCGCACAATTCACACTGCATGTCAGGACAGTAACCAATTCATGTAGACCTCCACGATCAGATTATGGTGAGGCATAGATAACAACAAGAGTATAAAACCATTGCTAAAGCGTTGAGTGTTCTCAGGATCAATGATTGGCGTCAATAATTGTAAAATGGAGAAAGTTTGGAGCTACCAGGACTCTTCCTACATCTGGCCTTACTGAATAATTCTTCAACTGCCTTGGTGAGTTAGGTGACCAAGAATCCAGTTGTCACTCTAACAGGGCTTCTCATCTGTCGAGATGGGAGAGCCTGTTGGAAAAGCCGCCATTTCAGCTGAACTCCATTAATCAGGTGTTTATGGTAGAGTGGCTAGACAAAAGCCTCTCTTAAGTAAAAGGCATATCACAGTTTACAGGACTCAGAAAGCATGAGGAAAAAGATTCTGTGGTCTGATGAGACAAAAATTAAACTGTCTGAGTGAAACTCCAAGCACCATGTCTGACAAAGACTGGACACTGCTCATCACCTTCCTAATACCATCCCTACGGTAACGTGTTGTGCTGGCAGCATCATGCCATTGGGGTGCTTCTTAGTGGCAGGGACGAGGAGACTGATCAGAATTGAGGGAAGAATAACTTCTTCTTCTTCTTCCCTGTCAGTGTTCTTCCAGACGGACTTTAAGTGGAAAAGGACAAGCAAACGGTGATTGCATTCACTACACTTTTGACACGCAGACTCATTCTGTTAAATTGGAAGAATCCTAACTCTCCTCTGATAAGTCAGTGGGAAACCGATGTTTTATATTATTTGTAATTGGAAAAAATTAAATTCTCAGTTAGAGGATCTGTACAAATTTTTTTCAAAACCTGGCAGGATCTGATCAATATTATTTTAGAATAAGATAAATAACCATTACCGCATTTAACTCCCTTCTCTATCTTTTATTTACATATATATTTATTTCTCCCTTTCCTTTGCTTAATGTTGTCTTATTAAAAAGCCCTAAGCAATTCTCCTTTAGCTAAGCTCTCCTTCTCAGGGGTGTGGTTTGATTTGTTTTTTATTTGTTTGGTTATAAATTGATCTATTTGTATGGAATGATTACAATAAAAATTAATAAAATATATTAAAAAAAAAAAAAAAGAGAGAATTGAGGAAAGAATAAGTGCATCCAAACACTTGGGAGGGAGGATCTTGAAGGAAACCTGCTCCAGGGTGCATGCAACCTCAAACTGAGGCAATGGTTCATCTTACAGCATGACAATCACCTGAAGTATATAGCCAAGGCAATGCTGGTGTGGCTCGAGTGGGCCAGACGAAACCCAGACCCAGATTAATGAAGATGGCAGTTTAGAGATACTTCTCATCCAGCCTAACAGAGCTTAAGATACGATTTACCAGGAAGAATGAGATAAACTGCCCAAATCCATGTTTGTAAAGATTTATCCAAGAAGACTTAAAGCTGTAATTGCTGCCAAAGAGGTGTCTACAAAATACTGAGTAAAGGATCTGAATACTTCTATAAATGAGAAATTTCAGTTTTTGATTTTTAATACATTTGCAAACCTTTCTGAAAACATGTTTTCACTTTGTTATGCATTATTGAATGTATATTGATGAACAAAAATAGGAAATGTATCCATTTAAAGTGAAATCCACAACACAATAAAATGAAGGGGTCTAAACACTTTCTGAAACCACTGTTTGTTACTGCTATGAAGATGTCGTCTACCAAACTCAATTAGACTATTATAAAACACAGGAATAACATATTCTGTAAATGGACATATTTGTGTGTGTAGGGATGAACAATTGGTGTAGCAATAAAACAAATTTTGGTGTAAGAGTCACAGTGTATGGCCCTGTTGTAAAATGCTTAAATGTTGGATTTATTGTTGAATAATAAAGTGTAAGCAATACGTAAACTAAGAACTAATTGTAAAGTACATATGAAGAAAGCCTGCAGAAATTCAATAGATTAATTCCCCTAATAACAAAGACTTTATGTAGCAGAGCATTAACATTTAAAGAATTACTTGGACTTCTTTTGAGCTATAGCCACTGCATTACAGTCTCTTTCAGATGGCTGAAACCCACCCTGACACCCACTGGCACAATGCCGGAGCCAGCCAGCCAGCCCTGCATAGTGTGTGCCATCCCATGACTGGGCCCACTCACACTACTATGGCGCCACTAGGCACGTCTTGACTCTTAAGTGTTTAGACAGTTGATGGATGTTTTAATCCATGTTAGAGGTGACTTGATGGCTTTGAGTTATAATATCAATACATAATATGTGTATTGTTATTAGTAAGATTTCTGAGATTTGAAACCGTTTTTAACAAAGGATCTATTTTAGTGAATAAAATAATCCAGATTTGATTTTGCAGAAAGAAGGAAACTCATTCGTTGCTTTCATAATAGGTTTGAATTACTTCAACTTAATGTTTATTTTTTTATTTTTAGGATAAAGAGACTAAAATTGGAACATGTGGCTATTGCGGACTTCGATTCAAACAGAAACATCACCATTAAACTAAAAGTATTTCTTGATATCTCCTGATACCTAAGCTAAAATAAATTATCTTCTTTAAAACATGTTTTATTTATTTATTAGAAATTGTTTTTTGGTGTTACATTATGACTAATAATGGCAGTAAAAATTGCTCATTCCCTTATTTGCACTGGAGCATTGGTTCACGTATTAGGGCCATTACATGTATTAACTTAGCAGATGCTATTATCCTAAATGATTTACAAAAGTGGTCAACATAATTGAGTAAACATCGATCTGGGGAACAGTTTGGGAACAAGTGTGATGGGACAGGGGTTCAAAATTGACCATCATAGGTGAAGAGCTCTAACTTCAAGAACACAAAACATAAACATGAAACACGTCATGGTGGTGGCGGTATCATGTTGTATGGATGCTTCTCTGCAGCTGGCTCTGAAAGGCTTGTCAGGGTAAAATGAATACAGGAAACTATGGGGAAAACCTGAAGCAGTCTAAAATACAGAAACCTGTGTCTTGGGAAAAGACTTTTTTTCACAGCAAAACAGCAACCACAAATAGAAATCCAAAGCTACACAGGAATACCTACAAAACAGCAATGTGAATGTCCTGGAGTGGACAAGTCAGAGTCAAAATGTCAATCCAACTAAAAATTTGTACACATTTAGACTCGAGGGTGTCATGACTGCCAAAGATGCATGTATACTGAGATGTATTACCGCATAAGATACTGTGTACAATATACTGAACTGTAAAATGTGATCTTCTCTGAAACCTTTTTGGCTGCTAAGGAGGCAAAAATATGAACAAAAGATGTTTTATTACAAAAAACAAACACCAGAATGGATTCATCTCCTTAGCGTTACATTTTTTTTCTGCAAATAACATTGTAAAAAGAGTTGAATTTTTTGGCTTGAAAAATTACATTTTTATTAAATCTTACCTTTTTACTGTAAAACATGCAAAACACTAAAGGTATAAAGTCAGAAGTGTAGAAAGTATAGTAATGATACAAATAATTATAATGAAAGTAATAATAACATGAACAGCACACTGCACATGTGCAAGTGCCAGGAGCGTCACTGTCAGATTCACAAAAATCACTTTGGGTTTCACTTTCTATTTCAATTTCACTGCCTGATGACTGATTCACTTCATCATCATCACTGTTGATGAGAGACATTTGTTACGAAATGCAATTATTAGGCTAGGAAAAGACGCATCTATGCTGTTGCCTGGGTAATGCTCAGGAGTGATTCCTGCGCAAGACCCGCTTATACCATTACCCAAGTAATGCTCCACACTAACGCCATTGCCACTTTTACAGCCTGAGTAATCCTCGGGTCCTACGCAAGACACGTCTATACTGTTGCCCAAGTGACATGCAGGACTAACGCTTTTAGCATTGTTTTTACAGCCCGAGTGAGGTTCGGGTCTAATGCTGAGGAGGTTAACGGAAGGATCAGGAAAAATAAAACGAGAGAGAATCTCTCGGCTTAACTAAGAGACAAGGTCAATCCCCTCAATACCCGGGTGACTGGTCGACTTATACAAACCTTTTTCCTGTTGCTACAGACTCCTTCCTTTCACCATCCAGACCCTTCAACAGACACACCAGCTTGACGTCTTCCCATGAATCTAAGTTGGACTGGCCAGTGAGGTAAAGGAAGTTTTATACTTGCGGATGGGGTCACTTCTTAGGCAATTATTGAAATACTTCATGGAAGCCTACATGAGGAGATTCTAAAACTTCCTCTAGCTGCCCCAGGTGCTCCTTCCTTCTAAAACCCCAGTCATTATTTATAGGGGCAGGTGACCGTTTTTCCACACTGATGTATGTTTTTCTGGTCCTGTCCATGTTTCTATGTTTTTGACTCCACAATCTAGGTTTTTTTTATCTCAATCAGTATTTTTTTTAACACAGTTTTTAAACTAATTTTCTTTTGTAACACAATTTCTTGTGTACATAAGTTAATGGTTTTATACGTGTTAACGAAAAAATTATCAACTCCATGCGTAAATAAATTATATTTAGCATGTTCTGACATCACATCATGACTCACGTGACTTGTTGTGTACTATCGATGCCTGCGTTACTGCATAGTGTGCACCGTCAATGTGTCGCCCAGACACCATTTTGTCAAAGTTCATCGTAGTAGAAATTGTTTGATAATGAATGTTAGCAATATAAGGTGTTATTGATTTTTGTTGCGTTATTTGATTATAGTATGGCAGAATACTGTATGTGGCAGAAGTGCACTTTTATTGTATTTAGTTAGATGTTTTATATGTTTACCTTATTTCACGTGTCTATGTCTGTGTTTTTTCAGTTACATGATCTAAGTTTTTGCTGAAAGTCAGGGTGGCAACATTGCAGGTGACCTTATGTTAGCTTAGCACCCCCAATATATACATCAGTGGCCCATGTCCAAAGTAGGGGCTTCCTTGTTGTCTTCTAGTAGATTGGAGGACTTCTTTATATTTCTACTTGTCTTCTACTGTCATTCAGTTCTGGGGAATATCCATACTCCTCAGAGAATATAACTTCTTTCAGGACTGTTGTTCGCAGTATCATTAAAGCCTTGACTGGGGCATGATGGTACATTTCTCCATTAATCAAGTCTATATTTCTTATATTTTATATTGTCCTTGACCTATACTACCTGTGTTGGTTGAAATGCAATATAAATAAAGAGTGGATTCAGAAGGTTTTCAGTTTTTCATATTTTTTATGTTGCAGCCTTTTTCTAAAATCAGAATAATTTTTTATATAATACCCACAAATAAAAAAAAAACTACATGATCCCATTGATAGAAATAGTCAGACCATTCTATCCAATGTCATTGAAATGTTTCTATACCTCATTTGGAGTCCAACTTTGGCCATTTTAATTGACTGAACATGATTAAGAAAGGCACGCACCTCCTTTATAGAAGATCCTCAATTGAGCAAAAACCAAGACAGGTTTGTGTTGAGGCACAGATCTGGGAAAGACTACGAAAAAAGTTCTGCAGCATTGAAGATTTCCAAGAGCACAGTGGCTTCCATGATTCTTAAGCAGAAGAGGTTGTGAACAGCCTTGTTTCTTCCTAGACCTCGCCACTTGGCCAGATTGAACGATAATGGTGGAGAACAGACATGGAAAGAGAGATGACCAAGAACCTGATGGTCTGTATGGAGATGGGAGAAATTTCCAGTATGACAACCACCACTGCAACACTACACCAATTTGGGCTTTTTGACCAAGTGGCCAGGCAGAAGACTCTCCTTAACCTCTTTAGCATTATTTTATTCCAAAGAAACATATAAAAAGCACTGTATTTTTTGGCATGAAAAAATGACATTTTTATTAAATCTCAAAAAGTATAATAATACAAATAATAATATGAAATGAACAATAATAACAGTAATAATACTACTATTAATGATGCCAAAACAGTATATAATCTCAAAATGAGACCTTTGTGTGGTAAATCTTAAAGCACAGTGAGAGACACAATTCAACGTCACAGTCCAGACAGTAATCGTGTGTTTCTTTTTGGATTTTCTTTTCAGATTTATCAGTTTTTGAACAGCATACTGCACAGGTACAAGTTGGAATCTGTTTTTTTTTCTATTTTAAGTATATAATCAATAAAATATCTACCAATAAGATGCTTTGGATTGATCCACGATGAGCTGGGTCGACCGCATCTCTTTAGCAATATTGTGGATGGTGGATGTGCGGAAATGATTTGTTCTACAAGCTGGCGTGTAAAGTTTGCATGAGATATAGTTATGCCAGCTTTTTGTTTGTATAACACAAATGCATTCCAAATGCACTGTTCCACCAGATTCCCAAATATCTTTCTCTCGTATTTCTTTTGTTGTCTCCACATAATGGGATAGAAAGTCAAATCTTGACCCACATGATTTACACCACCCTTCGTGCTATTATAATCGATCACAGCACAAGGTTTGTTGCCTTTTGCCTGTACAGTGACTGTAGCTGCATTATGGACAGTGCTAAGAAGACAAACGTCCTTTTCTTCCATTTTAGAGCAAGCACTTTACCCTTTTGCCAAGCTACTAGCGCACCTCGCTGTAATTTAGCTCTGTCAAAGTCTTCAGGCATGCCGTGATGGTTACATATGGTTCTATATGCGTCAGTCTTTCTTTGCAGCAAGATAGATCTGGGAAGTATAAAAATTGTTAAAACAGTACCCTTGATCCAGCCAAGGATCTATCAAAGTTGGCACTGATGACTTAGCAACGCCATACTGATTGTATTTCGGATCAAACATTGTCCCTTTCCCTGCGTACAGAACTGAATTCCAGATGTGTCCCGTTTTAGATTCACAAAGCTCGTAAAGTCTTTATGCCAAATCTTGCCCTTTTTGACGTGATGTACTGTATCCATGCCCTTAGAAGCCATGAGACTTTCATTGATGCCGACATTGCAGTCTGGAATGTAAACGCTCCGAAATGTTACTACAATCACCTGGTATATTCTTCATTTTGGGTGCTGGATGGCTATTCTTATCAAAGTCTTCATTGTTAGTAAAGTGCAGATATTTTATAATTAGTGAAAACTTACGCTTAGACAATAATTTCTACGAATTATGGCAGCACTGACAGCACTTTTACAGCCCGAATGATTTTCAGTTCTAAAGCTTATGCAAGACACTCGAGACTAACACTTTCAGCACGGTTTTCAGAGCCCGAGTAACACTCGGGTCTAACGCTAAAGAACTTAATAAAAGAGACATGGAAATCCATGTGGAGTTTGCAAAAAGATGACTAAAGGATTCTCAGACTGTGAGAACGAAGATTATTTGGTCTGATGAAACTGAGATCAGCAACATGTCTGGAGGAAACCAGGCACTTCAGATCACCCACCCAATACCATTCCACAGGTGAAACATGGTGATGGCAGCAGGAGGGCTCACCAGTAATGGGAGCTGCGGTCGCTGAAATAGTTAAGAAACTCCTCTGTGGCTGGGCCCCAGGGGTGGATGATGATGAAGGCTATGGATATTGTTGAGCTGTCTTGCCTGAAATGCCTCTTCAACGTTGCATGGAGTTCAGGGACAGTGTCTATGAATGGGCAAACTGGGGTGCTGGTTCCCATATTTAAGAAAGGGGATCAGAGAAAGTGTTTCAACTTTAGGGGGATCACACTCCTCAACAGTCCTGGGAAGGCTTATGCCAGGGTTCTGGAAAGGAGGGTCCATCTGTTGGTCAAAATCTTAAGAGGCAGTAAGGAACAATATAGAATTTGCACTAGTCATGGAACACTGAACCACTGGGCCATCTTTTTGACACTCACAAACATTGTGGAGGGTTCATGGGAGTATGCCCAACCAGTCGACTCATCTTGTGGACTTGGAAAAAGAATTTGACTGCATCCCCTTGGGGTGTTCAGTAGGTGGAAGCATTGGAAGCATGGGATACCATGGCTTCTGTTTTGGACTAATCAGTCCTTATGCAACCAGAGTGAGAGCTTAATTCGCATTGTCAGCAGTAAGTCAGGCTCATTCCTGTTGGGTGTGGGACACCACCAGAGCTTCCCTCTGTCATCAATTCTGTTCATAATTTATATGGACAGAATTTCTAGACACAGTCTAAGAGTGGAGGGGTTGCAGTTTGGTGACCTCAGGATCGCATTTCTGCTTTTTCCAGATGATGTGGTCCTACTGGTTTAACCGGGCTGTGACCTATGGTGGTCTGCAGCCAAATGTGAAACCGTCAGGGTGAGGATAACCTGAGGTTCTGATTCTCATTCGGAAAAGGGTGACGTGCCCCTGCTAGGTTGGGGATGTGGTGCTATCTCAAGTGTACGAGAGTATGTATCTCGGAGGTCTTTTTCATGAGTAAGGGAGCAGAAGGATCAACAAGTGGATCAAAGTAGCGTCCACAGTGATGCAGACATTGTCAGTCGTGGTGAAGAGAGAGATGAGCCAAAAGGCAAAGCTCTTGATTCACTGGTTGATCTCCATTCCTGCTCCCACTTACAATCACAAACTTTGGGTAGTGTCTAAATCAGGGGTCCCCAACTCTGGTCCGGGAAGGCCACAGTGGCTGCAGGTTTTCATCCTAACCCCTTTTTTAAATGAGTGACCTGTTTTTGCTACTAATTAGCTTCTTTTGAATTCATTTTATTTGACTTGCTCTTGAAGACTCAGACCCCTCAAATGTTTCATTTCCCTTAATTAGCAGTCAAACAATAATGAGATACAAAATGAGCCAAAACATGAAGAGCAAACTGTGACCATCATACAAATCTGAAAATAAAGAAAGGTGAAGGTGTCAGGAATGCTGATCTGCTCAGGTCCACAAAACATTTGACCAGAGCTCTTAGAAAAGAGAAAATCAACAATTTTAGAAATGTCTGCTATTGCACCACGAGAGCAGCAACAAGCCATGGAATTAAAGAACGGGTTTAATTAACGACAAAAATCAGCACCTCATTAAGCAGCTGTTTGGAGTGAAATTGGTTGGAGTTTGAGGCCCAGACTTTGCTGGTCTTCTGTTGGCTCACTCACTTCACATTTCATTTCTGTTTGGGTGCCATTTAATATAAGAAATGAAGCAAATCAGAGGAACGATGAAGAAATTCATGGGAACAAATCTTAAACAAAACAAGTCAATTAAAATTAATTCAAAAGAAGTTAATTATCAGCAAAAACAGGTCATTAGTTAAGAAAAGGGTTCGAATGATAACCTGCAGCTACTGAGCCCCTCCATTGCAGGAGATGGGGACCCCTGGTCAGAAAGATCTAGATCACAGATACAAGCAGCAGAAATGAACTTCCTTTGAAGGGTGTCTGAGCTCAGCCTTAGAGATAGGATGAGGAGCACAGCCATTCTGAAGGAGCTTAAAGTTGAGCTGAAGTTCCTCCGCATCTGAAGAAGCCAGTTGAGGGTAAGGTTTGGGCATCTGATTAGAATGCCTTATGGATGACTCCTTGTGGAGGTCTTTCAGGTATGTCCAACCAGGAGAAGACCGTGTGGCAGACCCAGGACCTGCTGGAAAGAGTGTATCTCTCTGCTGGCCTGGGAACGCCTTGATGTACCCCCTGAGGAGTTGGAGGAGGTGATGGGGAAAAGGGATGTCTGGGTGTCATTGTTACTGCACCTGCATCCCATACCCAGATGAGCGGCTAAAAATAGATGGATGGCTAAAGTTTTTTGCTTGTTATCTTACAATTTCTTATTGGATGGATTATATCTCCCAGATAGCCTGGGAATGCCATGGTATTCCCTCAGTAGAGCTGGAGGAGGTGGTGGGGAAAAGGGACATCTGGACATCTTTGCTTAGACTGCTACTCCTGCGTTCCCAGACCAGGTAAGTGTCAGAAAATGAACAGATGGATAATATCCTGTCATATTGAGTGTTGCTTTATGTGAGAAAAAAAATAATTGAAATGATTTTAGCATAAGGCCACAGCACAGCAAAATATGAAAGAAAAGTCTGAATACTTTCTGAATCCATATCCACCTTAATAAAAGGAAAATTGTCTCTTGTGTCTGTCTGCGTCTCTGTCTGGCTACTATGTCTCTGTCATTCCAAAAGATAATAATAATAATAACAATAATAATTCATTACATTTATATAAATGGCACATCGCAAACATTTTTAGTAATAAAATACATTGCATTTTCCATTCCAACAGATGGCGCAACACAAAACATTAACACTGCTTTTATGAATTCCCAACAGTATATAACAGAGGCATATTCATTGCAAGGTGCCCTGCAAATGTTAATGCTGAGGTCTACGTTGATTATTTAGATTTCAACCTGTCTAAGATGGGCATTATACAGGTCAAATTCCGTTACAACAAATTGCTCAGGACTAAAAAACAATTTGTTATGAATGGAATTTTGTTTTAATAGAATTTGCACATAGCACAGTTTTTCAGCACATACGTTTGACAAAGTGATCTGCGGAATGTGAAACTTGATGACAGCATCTTATATCTTTTTGCCAGCACCAATGGCGGTGAGAAGTTCCAGCTTTTTCTGTAAAGTAAATTGCTGTCGTCAGTGCCGGAAAGAAACCTGTCTGGAGCCCTAGGGGTTTTTTCCCCCCTCATTCCCCATAGTGCAGCAGTCAGTATTATTTCTGGAGCGATCACCACTTGAGTTACATAAGTGCCACCCTTCGGTGTCCTGGAGCGAATGCCTCTTGGGTGTGACCCATAGTTTAAGAAGCAAAGCTTTAGAGACCATAAAATGTTCCAAAGATAGGATTCCAATGGTACTGTATATCATGTGTTTACCATTAGATGTTTATTTATTCCCATAAAGAAAATAAAGTATAAAGTTAAGCAGAGTTAGTCAGGTGCCAACAAAAGATGTTAAAAATGAGAAGTATGATTTCAAATAATACACAGATGTGGAGTATTTTTTCAGAATGGCTAGTACTGTATACCACTAAAGTGGTTCAGACATCTGATACGGATACTTATGGAGGTTTTACAGGCACGACCAGCTGGGAGGAGACCCAGGGCTCCCTGTAGGATTGTATCTCCCAGATGGCCTGGGAACACCTTGGGATCCCACAATATGAGTTGGCAAGTTTGGCTTGGGAAAAACAGCATTTGAACCTCAGTGCGGCCCAGTCTTGGATAAACATAAATGAATGAATGAATAGTAATGTATATTTTTATAAAATGACAATAGTGTGATGACTTCATTATTAAAAACCATTCATTTTATAACCGTAACTGATCTGTTTGGATTCTTCTCAATGTAGGATCAAAATGAGGCAGAAATGTCTATGTTTCTGCATATACTTAATAGAAGGTTCAGAATGGTATTTCGTAGGGTAAGTGTGCACACCTAGTAAATCATAAATTATTCCTTTTGACTCAGGTTAAAGAGCTCCACGGATTATTCATTACAAAACCTAAGTGCTCCCTACAGGGATCCACCCAGCTCTTGTTTAACTCTTCTCCACTCTGTAATTGCTTTTATTCTCGATAACCTAACCTCACTATGTCAGCGGATCGCAGCTGTTTATAAATCTCAGTTGATTTCACTTTTGAGTATATGTGGGCCAATTAAATGACAGATGATTAAATTCTTTCCAGACACTTGTCAATTAAATATCACTGAAATTAAATATCCCGAGGCTAGGCAAGGGTTAATAATGTGGGCTTCTGATCCGATACATGAAATTTATGTTACATTTGATAACATACTGGTACACGGTACACGGTACAATATTCATGTGCCAGATTCCAAGTGTTTGTATGGAATAGAATTCACATTAGAATATTCATGGACCGGAGACAGCCTTCCCTTCCCTTCCCTTCCCATCCCCCTCGTGCGTTTTCTCCTCATCATCTTCAAGATGCAAACACATACAGTCTGAATGCCAAGAGCAGATAGGCTCCTTCTTGTCAGACTGAAGAGAACTTGATTTGTGAGAGGTTAATATCTTGGTACTACAGGATTCATTTATTAGGATGTGGTTAGATTCAAATTCATTTCTTGAGCAATTGTTTAAATTTTAAAATGATAATGTCCAAACCAATTAAATTCCAGACGATCATTCAGCAAATGCACACGGCCCTATAAAAAATGCATAAGGGTTCTTAGGAACTTTATAGGGCAACATTTATCTCGTCTTCATATTAATGAGCAGATTGGGCAGGAGGAATCTGAACTAAATTCTGCCAACAATCATCAACCTACTGTTTGAGTACTCACTTATATGTGTATATTTATCACATACTGTATGTACGATATATAGCGTATGCACATGAATACAGTGCCTATAAAAAGTATTCACCCTCTTGGACGTTTCTACATTTTATTGTTATATGATATTGAATCACAGCGGATGTAATTTGGCTTGTTTGACAACAGAAAAAGACCCTTTAATGTCAAAGTGAAAATAGATTTCTGCATAGTGATCTAAATTACTTACACATACTGTATAAAACACAAAAATAACTGATTGCACGAGTCTTTACCTCTTCAAGTCAGAATTTAGCAGATCCACTTCAGGCAGACATGACAGCTTTGAGTCTGTGTGCACAGGATTCTCTTTCTCTGTCAGCTTTGCAGATCTCCATGCTGCCGTTTTTCCCCATTCTGCTTTGCAGAACTGCTCAGGATCTGTCTGATGTCGTGAGAGTGATCGTCAGGGAACAGCCACAAATTCTCTATTGGATTAAGATCTGGACTCTGACTCGGCTACTCCAGGACATTCACTTTGTTATTCTGAAGCCATTTCTGTGGAGCTTTGGCTTTATGCTTGGGGTCATTGTCTTGCTGGAAAACAAATCATCTCCCAAGGCACAGGTTTCTTGCAGACAACACCTGGTTTTCCTCCTGGGAATGGGCCGGCTTTATATGCCGGGGACTGGAATGGCGGAGTTTTTCTTGGGCAGTGGGTGTGGTCAATCATCCCTCTTGTGCACCTTTTCTTGGCTGTAGAGGAGGAAGCAAAAGATAATGTTAGCGTGGATGTCCACTCTCATTCTGGGGTGGTATTGCTTACTTCATTAGAGCCAGGAAGGTGGTCTCCAATATATATATATTGTCTCACACGTGAACTTTGGGGACAGTTTAAAGGCTCTGGTGGTGGTAATTCATCATCAATCCACAAGATGGCAGACTGGATGATTGACAACTTGACCACCTCTGACATCACTTCTGGTGTCCATCCACCTGAGCCCATCTCTTCCTGCCTGGCCTGTACTGACAGGAAGTGTCGCTATCTTAGCCAGTCTAATAGGAGACTCATGTCCTGAGGGACATTCTCTTTACTGAAAAGCCTAAAATATTTTGCTTTAATAATATACAGGGTCAAAGTGTCTAACCAAGTACGTATCACCTGGTAGGTGACCATCCAAATAATCAGACTGCGATTCAAACCGTTGAAGGTAATACTCCAATCTTCATCCTGTCAAGTAAGCAAACTATCCACCCACCGTGGTTCAACATCAGAGGCTTTGCCTCAGGCGCTGACATCTGAGGTTTGATCTCCATAAGAGGAAGCAAAGGTGCATTCACCTGATGTGCCCCAATTAGGGCGAAACACGTGTCGTGTACTCTTTGTATTATTTGGCATGTAGTGCATATATATATATAATATATGCAGTATAAAGATATATATATTTTGTGATGGACGGCCGGCGTTTCAGTCCGGCTGGAACGTCCCTCAACAGAAGAAATCAGCTTTTTCAGGGCACTACATCCCCCGGGACACTAGATGGCAGCTCCCCTGGATGGAAATGGTTCCTCGGATTCCCGCAGGGCAGTATGGAACATGGAGTCCGTCTCTTCAGCCCTGTTGGGTGCCATGGGTGCCGCCAGGGGGAGCTCACCAAGAACCCGGGGAATATTACCGTGACGCTAACCTGGAAGTACTTCGGTGTCACGAGGACGGAAACCTGCAGTACTTCCGGGATACTTGAAGAAGGAGAAGGAGTACTTCCAGGTCATGGATTTTAAAAAGATTGTGGGAAACCCAGCAATTTGAGCCGGAGTTGGGTGGCAGAGGAATGGAGCTGCTGGGAGTGGAGGATTGGTATTTTGTAATTGATTATTGTTTATTATTATTATTGAGAATTGTGGAGTGTGCTGTGCTTTGTGCACTTTATTGGAAGAAAATATTAAAGAATCTTCTTGGTGCTTTTAAACGAGTGTCCTGGACGTCTGTCTGGTGGGTTCAATGGGGCAACAGCGCCTCTAGTGTCCACAATATATATATATATATATATATGTATATGTATATATATATATATATATATATATATATATATATATATATATATATATATATATATACATATATATATATATATATATATATATATATATATATATATGGTTGAAATAGTTTACTGTCAAATAATGCAAAGAGTACGCAACACGTGTTTCGCCCTAATTCAGATTGTGACACAGACTACGAATGCTGTGAATATATATATATATATATATATATATATATATATATATATATATATATATACACAGGGTGAGTCAAAATTATGTTAAAACTAATGGTACTGCTATGTATATGCTTATATACAATTTTTGTGAACAATTTACGTGCCACATATGGTACATGTGTTAAACATGATGGCGAACAGGTTGAGACATCCTTGTAAATCATCCTGCACATATGAAGTATGTTTTATGAATAAATTGTTTCCGCCAATCAAATGTTGACATAATTTTGACTCACCCTGTATATATATATATATATATATATATATATATATATATATATATATAAATATATAGCAGTGTTAATGTTGGAAATGTGTCATAAGTTGGAATGAAAAATGCAATGCATTTTCACTACATGCATTACAAAAGACATTCTAATAGATGGTACACTGCAAATGTTAACATTCAAAACTCTGAGGCCTGTGTTGATTATTCAGGTTTCAACCCATTTTAGATAGGTAGAACAGTGTTGTGATGTGAAATTTTGCATACATGTTGATAAATATTTTGTATGTCTTTATTTGTAACTTAGGCAAAGCAATGTAATATTAGTATTAGTGTTACATTAGTGAGAAGCATTCATGTCCCCCCGAGACTAAGTCAGGAAAGTGAATTTTACGACAGAGTTGGGGGAAGTGCCTCAGACAAGTCTGGTGTTTCTCTGAAGTCTCTCAACCTCCATAGGAAAGCCAGGCTGCAAAACTGCCAAGCTTTACCTTAACATGTGGTTTGGAGGGCAGGTGTGAAGGTGTTCTGTCCCCCCATTGGTCTGAAGTATCGCTGTTTGGAATTGGCTTGTATCAAAAGCTTTTAAGTACTATGACGCCCTATTGGCTGTATACATTTTGCTTTATCCAGCTCTCTCTCTCTCTCTTACCTAACTGATGAAAGACCATCTCACACCATGAACTGAAAAGGACAACACAATGAAGAGCACAGCTCGGCAGCCATATTGAGACAGGCGTGCGGCCTGTTCTGAAGAAAGCTGACCACAAATGATGCCTTAACTAGAGACATTTTAAGTAACTAACAAGTCTGTGTGCCACCTGATACCACACATCAACATTTATCAGGTTGTATGGTTGCCAGTATTCAAATGTACTTTGCTTATGGTTTTTATTTATGAATATTATCAATAATACATTGTTTTACTGAACCTAATTGCCTGAGGTTATACATGTAGAAGGGAAGGTGGGGAGAAGTTATATACTATAATACCTTATAAACAGTGGTAAGTCTGTGAGATTTGAGGCATTCTGACAAAGGTTACATATTAATAATACAAAAGGAGAAAGTAGAGTAATTGAGAACTCTACCAAGACAAAACAGACAACTACATGTCTACAAGGGCATAGCCAGTTAGGGCAGACAAGTATGAGTGAAAACTTTCTGGGAGAACTTCAGAGGCACTCCTCCAATGTCAAGTCCATCAGCCTGGGTGTGCAGCAGTGTGAGGTGGTACTCTGTTTGAATCAGACAAGGAATGACAGAGGAAGGGGACTCAACCATGAAGAAACCAACATTCCTTTTAAGGGCCAACTACCACCAGAGTAGAGTTGTTGTTATACTAAAGCGCTGTATCGTCCACGTGTTCGAGATCTTTCACTGATGCTCCACCGATGTCTAGTCCGCCACTATTTTCTCAGGACATGGTCCAACTCCAAGTTGAACAAACATGGTGACAGAATACCCCCTTCTTTTCCTCCTGTCCTGACTCCAAAGCACCGAGACCTCTCTTTTTCAATTTTCACACACACTTCTGTGTTCTCGTACAGTTTGATAAACCATTTTTACGATTGTTAAGATGATATATGGCATAACAACAGCAAATAGAGTTTAGATAATGTAACAGAAAGAGATGGCAATAATAAATAGAGTGCCAAGACAGCCACCCCATATATTTGGGGGCATTAAGATGCAATAAAAACACATAAATATTGCAGAGTCCTCTCTACGGATACAAGTTCAAGACAGAACTTCCAATTTTTGGCCCCCCTGACAGGAAGAGGCGGGTCCAGGTGGACAGACACCAGAAGTGATGTCAGAGGAGTTATAGCCGTCAATCAACCAGTCTGCTGGGAGAAGAAGAAGAGAGAGGCATTAGGACACAGCGCCAACCCCTGGAGCGGCACTGGAATTGCAGTCACTAGGTCCTTTTAGCTGTCCCCTCCGAGCATGACAATAAGCATTGTGGTCTACGTATATACTTCATTTTTAAAAAGCTGTAGCTATATCCTGGCATGGCATGTTTGCATTTCCGATTACACGCTAATGCTAATATACTTTAGATATTCGTTTTGGCCCGCACTCAAGGTAGATGTTGTGCTACAAGTAGAATAATGGCAATGTTATTAGGCACATAGTTTGATTATTCCTGTGGCTCTTCGTTATCAACTCTGTTAATAGCACTCCTTTTCACCTCTTTTTAGTGGGGTGTGACACACGGCTTACTTCGAAAGCAAATTTTGCAGTTCATATTTTTACAAACGTAGCTTCCAATTCTTTCAAGCTTACATCGACTCCTACACCGTCGTCGTAACTGAACAGAGAGCACACACAGCACCTGCGAACATATCGTTCAGTTTTAACACTTGTCCATTGACGTCTTCGAATACCAATGCATAATCTGATTTTGCAAAAACGTCTTTTCTGGCAACATGTTATGTTGATTTTTCACACATGCAACATGCTGTCCCCACACACATGATTCACACACTCGTTTATTGTTTAATGGGTGTCTTATTAGGAGATTTTTTGACTGTGGACAGTTTATCGTCCTCAGAAGTTAACCAGGCTAATGAGCACACCATTACTCTTTAAGGTTAAAGTCTCCGCCCACTACTCTGAGCTCCACCTTCACGAGGCATTGGATTGGTCTAGAAATGTGACACACGATGAGTTGTCTAATTGTTCCCTCCCACTTTTAAGCAAAATTCACTCATGGTTGTCTTCAAGTCTGTCTTTGTAAGGCTATACAATGGCTGTTAACCTCCTCGGTGTTGTAACCCCAAGTGTGACTCGGGATTGGAATTCTTTGTAATTACGGTTAACTCTCAGTCAGACTCATGGAAAAGTTTAACAATCCGCCTTACTTTTATAAGCCTGAAGAAGTGCTCTGCCATCTAGTGGGTAAAATCACATCACAAATTCATGAACATTTCTATGTGTCTTGCCACTCAAAGATAACTCATTAATATTCATGAGGGGGTGGAACCTTCAACCAAAACACAATGGCACATAAACGAGAGGCTATAAAGTCAGTTGTAGAGTAAGCTACAAGTGAACCATTAACTGAATCAAATGATAGTGATGACAATGTGAAGTGGTCATCAGATGGTCATCAGATCAGACCACCATGCGACTGAACCGCCGTGATATGCTTGGCGACCTTAGGCATGTAATGTTGCCACAGGGCCCAGTATTTTCATGGCAAAAATAGGCTAAATGATTGTAGTCAAGTAGAACAAAAAGAAAAACGTTAGCCCCCTAATTGTTGTTCATAGTGGAGCAACTGTCAATGTTCATGTCAGGCAAATGTGGAAGTCACTAAGCCTTGCGCTGCAGTAGCCCACAATAATGCAAAGGGTGCGTAAATCTATCCCCTCATGTGCAAGCAACAAAACATAAAAAATGTGGGCAAAGAAACAGGCTTCTGCTTGTCACAGTTGGGCTGTGCGTTGGTGACCATTTCCAAATCTTATCACATGAAGGACATATCATAAATCTGCACCAGGACAGTTGTGAACACTAGACATTTCTTTCCTGCTGTATGCTGACATTTTGGTATTTATAGAGCCCATAGAAGTTGGCTGCAGAGGATTTGCAGGACGCTCACTCTGCAGAGTCCTCACACAGCTGGGCATAACAGGAACGACCAAAAAGAGGGCCATTAAATCTGCAAGTGAAGCCGCAGAAAAAGCCTCAAGGTGGCTTTGGGTAAAGAGGGCTGATCCGTGGATTGCTACTGGGATGCAAGTTAGTGATTGATCAACCCCGGCTGGGTCGCCTGAGCGAGGGTGTATGATGTTGTGAGACCCGAAACACCCGATGACCTCAGGATACTGCATCCAGGTGATGTTTCTTATATAGTGTTCATTACTTTTATAATTAGAAATGTACTGGACACCTAGGGTGGGCAGGTGCTTGGGGTAATTCTTTGAATTTTGAAGGGAAAAAATTCTAGAAAATAAGGAGATCAAAGGACACAGACAGAAATGAAATCTAATGAACAGTCTGGGGTCTAAGGATGAAGAAGATCAAACCATACCAAATATTAAAGCCAGACTGCAAACTAAAGTCATAGTCGAAGAAAATAAAGTGAAGTTCTTAAAACAGATTTATTTCTCGATGCAAGGAGTAGAACAGGCAAAGGTGGATGAGTTTAAATACTTGGGATCAACAGTACAGAGTAATGGGGATTGAGGAAGAGAAGTGAAGAAGAGAGTGCAGGCAGGGTGGAATGGGTGGAGAAGAGTGTCAGGAGTGATTTGTGACAGACGGCTATCAGCAAGAGTGAAAGGGAAGGTCTACAGGACGGTAGTGAGACCAGCTATGTTATATGGGCTGGAGACGGTGACACTGACCAGAAAGCAGGAGGCAGAGCTGGAGGTGGCAGAGTTAAAGATGTTAAGATTTGCATTGGGTGTGATGAGGATGGACAGGATTAGAAATGAGGACATTAGAGGGTCAGTTCAAGTTGGACAGTTGGGAGACAAAGTCAGAGAGGTGAGATTGTGTTGGTTTGGACATAGCAGAGGAGAGATGATGGGTATATTGGGAGAAGGATGCTAAGGATAGAGCTGCCAGGGAAGAGGAAAAGAGGAAGGCCTAAGAGAAGGTTTATGGATGTGGTGAGAGAGGACATGCAGGTGATGGGTGTGACAGAGCAAGATACAGAGGACAGAAAAATATGGAGGAAGATGATCCACTGTGGCAACCCCTAATGGGAGCAGCTGAAAGAAGAAGAAGAAGAAGAAGAAGAAGAAGAAGAAGAAGAAGAAGAAGAAGAAGAAGAAGAAGAAGAAGAAGAAGAAGAAGAAGAAGAAGAAGAAGAAGAAGAAGAAGACATGTTTCTGTTACATGCAATAATAATTTTTTTCTCAGGGTAAACATAATACTGAGGAAGTTAAAGGGGGCTACCCTATGGTACCCTAACTGTTTATAAATGTTTGGCTTTGCTATTTACAACCATAGCATCCCCTTGATTTATTTTCAGCAATTTTTACTATAGAGTAAAATGAATCATTAAACTAAAGAGCTTGAGATAAAAGACACATCAAAGGCTCAGACCATCAAATACTGATGTTCAAGTACCTAATTACATTTATTTTAGATTAAACTAAAGCAAAATAATAGAAATTAATCTAAGGGACAGGAAAAATGAAATTAGAAGTACAAATGTTTAAGTGCCATAAAAGACGGAGGGGATATTCAATTTTATTAGTGCAACTGCTGAAGGGAATAAACACCAAGTTGTGATCATTTTAATAAAGCTTTCACAAAAGCCTGTGGACTTTGAGCCTATCTAAAAGTATGACCATTTCAAACAGTCAAAGGTCTTGTCAATGTCAAATGAAACAAGAGAAACCGGGGAATCGAGAACATTTGATGGAACTGAGCAAACAAAGCCAGCTTGGTTTGGATGAAATAATTTATATATCAGTGTGTTTAAGCAGTAGAGTGATCGCTGCCATCTTTAGCCTGGGGCACTGTTCTGAATTCCTCATAGATGACTGTAGTACTGAGAGCAATGGGTTGCCAGAATGAAAACAGCAGTTCAAGCGGTATTCCATCGAGACCCTCAGTTTTGCCTTTCGTCAGCGAGGTAAGTGCTTCAGAGAGCTCCTGAGCAGTAATCAGATTTACAAGGGCAGCTGCTTTCTCCTTAGTTAAAGCAGGGCAGGTTAAGCTTAGACAGAAACGATGCCCCCCTGAAAATAAAGTGTGAGAGAAGGTAGAGAATTCACACAGCGTGTTTCCTTTGTATATTTTAATCTCCATAACTGATGCAGAAGTTTACTTTTTGTTAAGCTGGAGGTGGCTTAGGACATAATAACGTGTGCCTTAACATCAGCAAAACCAAGGAACTGCTTATTGACTTCTGCCGCACCAAAGAGCCTCCATGTCCGGTCACTATTCAGGGAGTGGATGTCGAGGTGTTGCACTCCTGAAAGTACTTGGGGGTCCACATCAGTGATAGGTTGGACTGATCTCAGAACACAGAGGACTCTTTTTTCTTATAAGAAACTTCATTCCTTCAATGTAGGAAGTGACACCCTTCAAATCTTCTACAACTCTGTGATGATCATCTATCTATCTATCTATCTATCTATCTATCTATCTATCTATCTATCTATCTATCTATCTATCTATCTATCTATCTATCTATCTATCTATCTATCTATCTATCTATCTATCTATCTATCTATCTATCCTCTCTGTGACACACCAACCAACAGATCATTCAGCAGAAGTGTGTGAAGAAACGTGATGGGGGGCTCCTTTATACCAACGGCAATACATCTGCATAATGCCTCCCTCAGTCTGGGACCGCCAAGTTCTTTTTAGTCATTCTGGTATGTGTACAGACCATAGTGTATCTATCTATCTATCTATCTATCTATCTATCTATCTATCTATCTATCTATCTATCTATCTATCTATCTATCTATCTATCTATCTATCTATCTATCTATCTATCTATCTTATATAGTGCCTTTCACATCTATCTATCTATCTATCTATCTATCTATCTATCTATCTATCTATCTATCTATCTATCTATCTATCTATCTATCTATCTAGTGCCTTTCATATCTCTCTCTCTCTATTTATTATATAGTGCATCTATCTATCTATCTATCTATCTATCTATCTATCTATCTATCTATCTATCTATCTATCTATCTATCTATCTATCTATCATATAGTGCCTTTCACATGGCACTATCTATCTATCTATCTATCTATCTATCTATCTATCTATCTATCTATCTATCTATCTATCTATCTATCTATCTATCTATCTATCTATCTATCATAATAGTGCCTTTCACATGGCACTATCTATCTATCTATCTATCTATCTATCTATCTATCTATCTATCTATCTATCTATCTATCTATCTATCTATCTATCTATCTATCTATCTATCTATCTATCTATCTATCTATCTATCATATAGTGCCTTTCACATGGTACTATCTATCTATCTATCTATCTATCTATCTATCTATCTATCTATCTATCTATCTATCTATCTATCTATCTATCTATCTATCTAGTGCCTTTCACATGGCACTATCTATCTATCTATCTATCTATCTATCTATCTATCTATCTATCTATCTATCTATCTATCTATCTATCTATCTATCTAATTTATTTTAAAAAATATAAAAAATATAAAATATTATGAAAGGCACTATATTATATTAAAGATAGTGTGAGAGAGAGAAAGTCGCTATATAATAGATAGATAGATAGATAGATAGATAGATAGATAGATAGATAGATAGATAGATAGATGGCACTTTATTTGTCTATAGATGGAAATTTGGCTTTTTGAAGAGGCTCAGTAATAAATAAATCCATCCATCCATCCATCCATCCATCCATCCATTTTCCAACCCGCTGAATCCGAACACAGTGTCACGGGGGTCTGCTGGAGCCAATTCCAGCCAACACAGGGCACAAGGCAGGGAACCAATCCCGGGCAGGGTGCCAACCCACCGCAGGACACACACAAACACACCCACACACCCACACACCAAGCACACACTAGGGCCAATTTAGAATCACCAATCCACCTAACCAGCATGTCTTTGGACTGTGGGAGGAAACCGGAGCGCCCGGAGGAAACCCACGCAGACACGGGGAGAACATGCAAACTCCACGCAGGGAGGACCCGGGAAGTGAACCCAGGTCCCCAGGTCTCCCAACTGCGAGGCAGCAGCGCTACCCACTGCGCCACCATGCCGCCCAGTAATAAATAAATAAAAAAATAAAATAAAATTATATTACATTATATTATTCATCCATCCATCCATTTTCCATCCTGCTGAATCCGAACACAGGGTCACGGGGGTCTGCTGGAGCCAATCCCAGCCAACACAGGGCACAAGGCAGGAAACAATCCCGGGCAGGGTGCCAACCCACCGCAGGACACACACAAACACACCCACACACCAAGCACACACTAGGGCCAATTTAGAATCACCAATCCACCTAACCAGCATGTCTTTGGACTGTGGGAGGAAACCAGAGCGCCCGGAGGAAACCCACGCAGACACGGGGAGAACATGCAAACTCCACACAGGGAGGACCTGGGAAGCGAACCCAGGTCCCCAGGTCTCCCAACTGCGAGGCAGCAGCGCTACCCACTGTGCCACCGTGCCGCCCTATATTATATTATATTATATTATATTATATTATATTATATTATATTATATTATATTATATTATATTATATTATATTATGACGTCACGCTTCCTTTCCCCTCGACCCGCAGCCTCTGTCTTGGACTAACTTGAATATATCTCTCCTGCAAGCGAACTATGATTCTTAGCACAATGAGAGAAGTTGCAAAATCATCCATAATGTTCAAGCAAATTATAGAAAAAAAAACCCGCTCTAAATCCGTCAAGTAGTTCTCTCGTTCACTAGCTAAGCTAAGCTAAGGTCCCGCCCCCCCTCCCCTCAGCCCACTGCCTGTCTCTTGGAATCATACAAATTAATCGGTACCTCAAGCGAACTCTGATACTTAGTGTGATGGCAGAAGTTGCAAAATCAACAGGAATGTTCAAGCAAATTATAGAAAAAAAATGATCTAAATCCGTTAAGTAGTTCTCTCATGAAAAGTGGACAGACAAACAGACAGACAGATGTTGGATTTTATATTATATTATATTATATTATATTATATTATATTATATTATATTATATTATATTATATTATATTATATTATGACATTCAACAAACCCCCTCTCAAATACACACCAGAAAAGCTAAAAGACTCAGCCAAAGATAAAAAGCAACAGTTCCAGTCACCATGAGACATCATACAGGCATATTGCCATAGGTCTAAAGGAGCTAAGTGTCCCCATCTTGACACACTTCTGCTCAATGATTCATTGTCTGAAAGTCCTCAGTGTTAGTGTGTCAGAGAGAGGATGTGCAGCATTGTTCATAATGGCCTGCAGTTTTGTTTTCATTGTTTCCTTCACTACGACCTCCAGGGGGTCCAGAGTGTGTCCCATAAATGAGCCTGCCTTCCTTCCACAAACTTCTTCCATGAAAAAAATGTGCACAGTTCACAACTACGACATCAGTTTCAAATAATGAACCAATCCTGACAAGCATGTGTTTGGAGATGTGGGAGGAACACTGGAGTAACTTAAGGAAAACCATCCAGGAGAGGGGTAAGAGGGTGTGGGATTCATACCCAGGACACTGGATCTCAGATGCCTCATTTCATAACTACTCCTTCAGTCTATCACTCATATAGAAAAGCAGAGCATCTCGAAGATAAAACAAAAAAACCTGCAAAGATTAAGGGAACCCACCATGGCCTGCTGAGGATTTGAGCCAGAACTGTGAACGCTAACCACTGTGCCACCATGCTGTTCATATTCACAATTAAGGCTTCCATTTACTAATGAGGTGTTGGTGGGCATTGCAGATGTTTTGCCGGTGTACCCGGTCATTGCTGCTCTTTTTTTTTTTTGGGGTGGTGTTACACATTAGGCAGTCATACAAAGAATTATCTTTGCCAAAATAAGGGACGCCGCATACTGTTGGAGCTGCTTTGAGAAGATTTATAAACCTTAGTCTGCACATAACATCCGGGGTTATCACATTGCTGCATGCGAGCTGAGTAAAGTTTAAGCCGATTCAGTGACTAGTGTTTAGATGTGGCTTAATCTGACCCAGATAGGTCACTAATTCGACAGAAGAATAAGGGGGGCCAAACAGGAAGATTTAGACGATACTGCCATGTTTACATTAGCTAGTCTGTGTAACTGTTGAAAGGGACATAAACAGCTTAGGCCGAGCTTCTGGTAACGGGTGGCAGGAGCTCGGTGCTTTCAGCGGACACAAGAGGCGAGGCTTCTTCCAGTTCTTTTAAGAAAGTACAAAAGACAAGTATTTTGTTATTGGATGGTGAGGGTGTGTGTGTGTGTGTGTGTGTGTGCTGTATTTCATCTCTGAATATAAAAGAAAGGCAAGCAATGCGGTGCATGCTTCAAATAATTAAATCACATAAAATAAGAATTTTTTGGATCGTGCCTAATCTTTCCAGAGGAAAAAAAAAAAAAACTAAGTATCTTGCAATGTGCAGCATGCATTTGAAATCCCCAACTCCTCTGCAGTTTCAGGGCTTTGCCGATAATCCGGGGGAAATGGACACTCAGCAGTCTGCAGCCAGCAACGGCACAAAGGCGACAGACAGAGAGAGAAAGATAGGGGACAGCAAGGACCGTCTAAACCCTTCCGCATTATAGCTCCCCAAACCGCAGCCAGGACCGCCGTCCTGAATTAACAAGCCCTTCCTTGTTTTCCATTGAATGACAATCAGAGCTTAAAATCTGCACAAACCGCAGCCAGTCTGAATCGAGCCAGTTGTACTGTATCATCTGGTATCAGGTGGCATCTACATTTGCTAATCTGCAAGGCTGGGAAGCATTGGCAGTCAACAATAAACAAGTCCAAAAACAATAGCAACAAAATCACTGGGACCGTATTTACAGCACGCTACAAAGGAGTCGTGTCACAACAATTCAATCTTGTAGCACTGTGTTAACAGGGAATAAATATTACTGCATGTAATTTTGTGTTTTTTTTTAATTATAACTTAATAAATTAACCAAATGTTCAGTAGTGGAAAGTGTATTGGACATTAAGGGACAGTGGGCCCTATACATTGTCACACACGTGTGCATGGGAGGCAGCTAAGGGGCTTGAGTAAAGGCAGTTCCGAGTCAGACCGGGATGTGGCAGAGTGCGCTGACTCTTTTTCTCACCTTTCCTGCAGACCATTCATGGAAGATTCCACCTGGCCCTCTTGACGTCACTTCCGGGACAGAGCCTATGGAAGGAGACCTTGCCTGTGATGTCACGTCCGGGCTCGAACCTATGGCTGAAGACCTTCATGAGCCCGACCCCTTTGACCTCACTTCCTGTCTTCCCCTTTAAAAGCCTCCACCTTTTCCCTATTCCCTCAGTTCTGTTTTGGACTCGGTTTTGTGCACAGCAGTGCTATCATTTAAACCACAATTTACACCAAATATACGGGTGGCTGCCCCAAACCTTGCTATGACTCTTTGTAGCTTTTGTGACATCATATAATTAGGCCCAGACCCTGTAAGAAGGAACACAAACACAAAGAAAGCGGTGGGAGCAATCTGAAAAAATAAACACAAGAAAATTATTTTAATGTCACTATGACATGAGATGGTCTTCATCTGTTCCACGATGGCTATGGAGCCAGTTTTCACTTGGGTGGACAGGAAGAGGCGGGTTCAGCTGGTGAGGAACAGGAAGTGACGCCAATGGGGACACAATCGTCAATCACTGCTTCTGCAGAGAGAGGAAGAGAAAAAGCATTAGGCAACAGCGCCAACCCCTGGTTAGGAGTGTAATTTCAGTGCATCCGGAAAGTATTCACAGCGCATCACTTTTTCCACATTTTGTTATGTTACAGCCTTATTCCTAAATGGATTAAATTCATTTTTTTCCTCAGAATTCTACACACAACACCCCATAATGACAACGTGAAAAAAGTTTACTTGAGATTTTTGCAAATTTATTAAAAATAAAAAAATTGAGAAAGCACATGTATATAAGTATTCACAGTCTTTGCCATGAAGCTCAAAATTGAGCTCAGGTGCATCCTGTTTCCTCTGATCATCCTTGAGATGTTTCTGCAGTTTAATTGGAGTCCACCTGTGGTAAATTCAGTTGACTGGACATGATTTGGAAAGGCACACACCTGTCTATATAAGGTCCCACAGTTGACAGTTCATGTCAGAGCACAAACCAAGCATGAAGTCAAAGGAACTGTCTGTAGACCTCCGAGACAGGATTGTCTCAATGCACAAATCTGGGGAAGGTTACAGAAAAATTTCTGCTGCTTTGAAGGTCCCAATGAGCACAGTGGCCTCCATCATCTGTAAGTGGAAGAAGTTCGAAACCACCAGGACTCTTCCTAGAGCTGGCCAGCCATCTAAAGGGAGGTGACCAAGAACCCGATGGTCACTCAGTCAGAGCTCCAGAGGTCCTCTGTGGAGAGAGGAGAACCTTCCAGAAGGACAACCATCTCTGCAGCAATCCACCAATTAGGCCTGTATGGTACAGTGGCCAGATGGAAGCCACTCCTTAGTAAAAGGCACATGGCAGCCCGCCTGGAGTTTGCCAAAAGGCACCTGAAGGACTCTCAGACCATGAGAAAGAAAATTCTCTGGTCTGATGAGACAAAGGTTGAACTCTTCGGCGTGAATGCCAGGCGTCACGTTTGGAGGAAACCTGGCACCATCCCTACAGTGAAGCATGGTGGTGGCAGCATCATGCTGTGGGGATGTTTTTCAGCGGCAGGGACTGGGAGACTAGTCAGGATAAAGGGAAAGATGACTACAGCAATGTACAGAGACATCCTGGATGAAAACCTGCTCCAGAGCACTCTTGACCTCAGACTGGGGCGACGGTTCATCTTTCAGCAGGACAACGACCCTAAGCACACAGCCAAGATATCATAGGAGTGGCTTCAGGACAACTCTGTGAATGTCCTTGAGTGGCCCAGCCAGAGCCCAGACTTGAATCCGATTGAACATCTCTGGAGAGATCTTAAAATGGCTGTGCACTGACGCTTTCCATCCAACCTGATGGAGCTTGAGAGGTGCTGCAAAGAGGAATGGGCGAAACTGGCCAAGGATAGGTGTGCCAAGCTTGTGGCATCATATTCAAAAAGACTTGAGGCTGGAATTGCTGCCAAAGGTGCATCGACAAAGTATTGAGCAAAGGCTGTGAATACTTATGTATATGTGACTTCTCAGTTTTTTTATTTTTAATAAATTTGCAAAAACCTCAAGTAAACTTTTTTCACGTTGTCATTATGGGGTGTTGTGTGTAGAATTCTGAGGGAAAAAATGCATTTAATCCATTTTGGAATAAGGCTGTAACATAACAAAATGTGGAAAAAGTGATGCGCTGTGAATACTTTCCAGATGCACTGTAGATTTATATGAGGCTTTAAGATGTCTCAGAAGACACGTGCATGACAACCTAAACTCAGATTGTCCATCTGGAGTATCTCTAATAATAATAATCTCTAACTGCACGCCATTATAATAATAATAATAATAATAATAATAATAATAATAATAATAATAATAATAATAATAATAATAATAATACATTTTATCTAGATTGTGCCTTGTCCATGGTCAAAGCTGCTCTTATTGTCTGTGTTTTATATTAGTAAGTTTTGTGTTTTGTTATCATTTCTTGATTGTTTTTCATTCTTTAACAATATCAATGTTCGATGTCTTCGACCACCATCCATACCACAACACACCTCCTACAGCTGGTGGGACCACTGGAGGACAGACCCATATTTTTGCCTTGGGCTGTGCCTGACCACCAGGCCTGACCACCAGGCCCACAGCAACAAAACTACCAGACCTGTCGCCAAGGCAGAGCCCTGGTTTTCCTATTAAGGTTAATGATTCCTTGATTTGACTTTCTATAGAGGTCTATATGAACCAATATGGCCAGCTGTTACAGGTTATTCAGTCCCTGAACAACTGGAGTGAAAGTATGGCTTGCATTGGCGTCAGTAAGTTACACTGTTTTCCGGTAGGTATGGGTCTCTACCAGGGCTATCCTTTGTCACCGATTCCTTTCAGAATTTTTTTGGACAGCCAAGAAGTGGAGGGTGTCCAGTTCGGTGGCCTCAGGATCGCATTTCTGCTTTTTGCGGATGGTGTAGTCCTGCTGGCTTCATCACGCTGTGACCTTAGACACACATTGGGGCAGCCGAATGTGTAGTGGGTGGGATGAGGATCAGCACATCCAAGTTCGACGTCATAGTTCTCAGCTGGAAAAGGGAAGAGTGCTCTCTTCGTGTTGGGGAGTGAGGTGCTGCCTCAAAGGAAGGAGTTTAAATATCTCAGAATCTTGTTCACAAGTGAGGGAAGAAGGGAACAGGAGATAGAAAGGAGGATTGGAGCAATGTCCATCATCACGCAGACATTGTACTGACCAGTTGTGGTGAAGAGGTAGCTGAGCTGAAAGGAAAATCTCTCAATTTATCGGTCGATCTACGTTCCTTTTGTCGGCTGTGGATAGTAACCAAAAGAACTAGATCACGGACACAAGCATCAGAAATGAGTTTCCTTCCCAGGATGCTTGATCTCAAACTTAGAGTCAAGGTGAGAAGTGTAGACATTCGAGAAGAGCTCAAACTACAATCACAGCTAAACCGCAGTAAACAAAGCCAGTTTAGGCGGTTGGGGCATCTGATTAGGAAGTGACCTGGATACCCTCCTGAGGAGGTTGTTTTCGGGAATGTCCAACCAGGAGAAGACCTCATGGCAGACCCAGGACATGCTGGAGGGATTAAACCTCTCTGCTGGCCTGGGAACATCTTGGTATACCCCCTGAGAATTTGGAGGAGGTGACAGGGAAAAGGGATGTCTGGGCATCATTGTTGCTGCACCCACAACCCAGACTCAGATGAGTGGCTAAAATAGATGGATGGATAAAGTTTTTCCCTTGTTATATTATAATTTGTTATGTTTTCGAGTTATGTTATTATAGTGTATGTCAGTTCTGTAAATTATACTCCTCATTCTATTTATATTATACATGTGTGGGGGGCACTGCCAGTGGTATTTAAGAGCCAACAGTCCAGAAATGGCCGCTTTGGCATTGCAGTTCAACTTTTGTCTGTTGACTGTTTTTGGATTCCTGGTTATTGTTATATTACAGCTTACATTTAAGTTGAACAGGAAGAAGAAGATTGAGTTTCTGCTTCTTTATTTCTGTTAACTTAGAATCGTTATTTTTCATGTTTCTGTATTAATTCTGTTAGTTCCGTATATTCCATTAATTATGTACTGTTTCAATAAACATTCTATCCTTGATGAGTTTCGGTCAAATTATAGAACAAATCATAATACAGAAACTGCACTGGTTTACGTAGTAAATGACATGAGGTTTTCGTGCGGACACAGGCCATATACAGTATCTGTTCTCGTTTCCTAGACCTGAGCACAGCATTTGACACTACAAACCACAGTATTCTTATACATTGCCTTAGACAATGGGTGAACCTCTCTGGTAGTATCTTAAATTGGTTGTTTAACAGGTAAAAAATTCTTTGTTAGTTTATTAGTGATAATTGTAGTTCGGGGATCTACAATATTGTATATGACAGTGGCATAAATTGGACTGGACTGCCAATACTGATTCTCTGTGCAAGAAATGACAGAGCCGCCTGTACTTCCTTAGAAGACTGGCATCCTTCAACATCTGCAGTAAGATGCTACAGATGTTCTATCAGATGGTTGTGGCGAATGCCCTCTTCTACGCAGTGGTGTGCTGGGGAGGCAGCATTAAGAAGAAGGATGCCTCACGCCTGGACAAACTGGTGAGGAAGGCAGGCTCTATTGTTGGCATAGAGCTGGACGGTTTGACATCCGTAGCAGAGCAACGGGCACTCAACAGGCTCCTATCAATTATGGAGAATCCACTGCATCCATTAAACAGTGTCATCTCCAGACAGAGGAGCAGTTTCAGCGACAGACTGCTGTCACTGTCCTGCTCCACTGACAGACTGAGAAGGTCATTCCTCCCCCAAACTATGCGACTCTTCAATTCCACCAGAGGGGGTAAACGTTGAACATTATTCAAGTTATTGTCTGTTTTTTACCTGCATTTTTTATTACTCTTTAATTTAATTTTTTTGCTGCTGGAGTATGTGAATTTCACCCTGGGATTAATAAAGTATCTATCTATCTATCTATCTATCTATCTATCTATCTATCTATCTATCTATCTATCTATCTATCTATCTATCTATCTATCTATCTATCTATCTATCTATCTATCTATCTATCTATCTATCTATCTATCTATCTATCTATCTATCTATCTATCTATATATTATATAGTGCCTCTCACATCTATCTATCTATCTATCTATCTATCTATCTATCTATCTATCTATCTATCTATCTATCTATCTATCTATCTATCTATCTATCTATCTATCTATCTATCTATCTATCTATCTATCTATCTATCTATCTATCTATCTATCATTCATGTCTCTGGTGACTCTTCCTATGAAGTCAGTAGACGGATTGGGAGAGCAAGAGGGGTCATGAGGTCACTGTAAAGGGTTGTGTGGCGCTCCCGATATCTATGCAAAAGGACGAAGGTCCAAGTCTTTAGAGTCCTGGTGCTTTCTGTGTTGCTATATGGGTGCGAGACATGGATGCTATCCAGTGATCTGAGACAAAGACTGGACTTGTTTGGTTCTGTGTCTCTCCGGAAAATCCTTGGGTACCATTGGTTTGACTTTGTGTTGCTCATGGAGTTCCAAATGAGGCACATTACCTGCATTGTGAGGGAGCGTCAGTTACGGCACTATGGTCATGTGGTGCGTTTCCCTGAGGGCGATCCAGCTTGTAAGATTGTTTGAGATCCGAGTGGCTGGACCAGGACAAGGGGTCGCCCACGTAATACCTGGCTGAGGCAGATAGAGGGTCATTTCCGAAGGGTGGGACTGGACCACGTGTCTGCCCTGGGGGGTTGCCAACCGGGATCCCAAGCGTGTAGAGGTTGTGGCAACGCAGTGTACCAGTGCATGCTCCCCAACTTGACTTGACTTGACTTGTACCGCAAGGATCTATTCTAGGCCTCCTGTTATTTTCATTCTACGTGTTTCCATTAGGCCAGATTATATTGAAACACAAGGTGACCTACCACAGCTTGCAGATGATATGCAGCTTTACTTATACAGTATATAGCACCTGTTCTGTTAAAGTACATTGAAGAATGTAAAGAATTGTCCAACAACGGTACATTCAATATATAATTTTCTTAAACACCAGTGCTAAACAAAATGTTCAATAAATAAGTTAAAAACAGTTAAAAGCCATTCTCTTTCCATTGTGCCATCATCTCTATAGGAATTACAGACATGAAGCAATGCTTAGTCCTCAGCCACTCTCCTCAACCATCCAAGAGCAATGTTGATGCTGTGGCATCACGAGGCGGAGACCACAGCCACTTCCCTTCTCTTAGGCTCTTTCCCACCATTGTCTCGGTGTCTTGACTTCCCTTTTATCAATCTCTGCCATCTCTTGCTGGTATCTGCAGGGACCCTCTCAGGTCCAAGGAGAAGCACCACGTTGTATCCTACTCTTTTGAAATCTGAAGCAGACTTGACCACCCTTGCTCCTTAAACAACGCAATCCCAGTTTCAGCCCTGCTTCATTCTAATCAACAACTTTCATGGATCCTTGCACAATACCGACTCCGATCGATCTGTCCACTTATCATTATTTTCCATTTCATCTCTCCCCATTCACTCACCTTAGCCCTCTTTAAGAAGTGGCTCATAACTGTGCACCAACTGCCATGCCACACCGTAAACAATCAATACAAGTGGTTGCATACTTTCACGTGCGCCTCGTGGTAAGTGCTAAAACCCATAAAACCTGTACTTGAAGTGAAATTAAATTACTGGTGGTGACTCTGTTTATGGCAAATCCCACATGAAACTTCAAGTGCTAAATATATAATAATGTTCTATCAAAGAGTGTAATGTTGCCAGTTATGTATAAACTGGAAGAGGTACCGGTACTGCATACCAGTGAGTACCAGCCCACTTCAAGCACTGCATAAAACTGAGGACTTTGCGGGGTTTCCCATTTGTGAATCCTACCAGAAATGAAACCCAGAAAACAACCTCAGGCTTGCCCTGTCACAGGCTGCCTCAACTGACTGGAAATGTTGGAGGACGCTTGCTGCCCAATGTGTATTCTTTCAAAAGAAGACCTAAACCTAAAGTTATGATGGTCCAGGTTGGCTGCAGCTTCCATTCTCCTTGAACCCGGGATCGCTGATATTCATGAACTGAGATGAGCTCGGGCAATGAGGACAAATAACAAGGTAAGGTCAGGTGTAGCAAGAGCTTAGGGCTTATATTTGCAATAGTCAAAGTGCTTCAAATCAAGCAAAAGTATAGTAAAGTTTTTCAATCCTCTTTAATAAAATCCCTGTGTGCGTCCAGGTGTCCGTGTGTGTGTGTGTCTTCTGGTGAAGTGCGTATGCGCGGGGCACGGTGCGATACGCGATATTACTGTCAGAGAAAGTTACAGGCGTTTTACGGAAATACACACCAGTATTACTGCGAGAGGAAATTAAAGGTACACAATATAGTGACACATATTACAGCCACATACAAGCCAGTATTACTGTCAGAGGAGATTAAAGGCATATTACTGACGCGCACGCCTGTATTACCGCCAGAGAAAATTAAAGGTATATTACGGACATACAAGCCAGCGGACGTACAAGACAGTATTACTGTCACAGAAAATTAAAGATACACAATATACGCTGGCAGCCCACGAAGAACGGTCAGCTCAGCAAGTAAACATCAACAAAAGAAAGGCTGAAAGAAAGAAAAATACGACCAACAAAAAGAATGAGGTCAAAGTCCCTTGCCATTTAATATAGACTGTTCCTACTAATGTTTATGCACTACTGTTCTAGCGCCTGTTATTGTAACGGGCTTAATGACTAGTTAGTTAATAAATAATTCCAGAAAGTAAAAATAAAGTGGCATCCACCATAGAAATCCACAGTAGGATCAGACAGGCCAACGCAGCATTCTCCTCCCTTCAATGATGCCTGTTAAAGAGAGCAAGAATGGCCATCAAAACTAAAATCCATCTCTTTCATACGTTTATTCTGCCAAATCTCCTTTATGGATCAGAAACAAGCACCTTACTCCAAAGCGACCTCAACAAACTGCACCAGATCCTGCATGTCTCACCCTGTGATAACATTCACAATTAAATTATTCAGTCAAGACGTGTGCAGCAGCCAACAGTACAAGAACAAATCCAGCTGCCGAGGCTTCAGTCATGTGTGCAGAATGGGCCGACTGTCTACTGCACTGACTCCTTTGTAGGCAACTCCCCATCCTGTGGAGAATCCAATGAACTGCTCCCAAGAAAACATGGACCAGACAAGTGCTAGAGCAGGGGTGTCCAACTCCGGTTCTGGTGGGCTGCAGTGGCCTTTTTCTAATCAGTGACTGGTTTTCACTGCTAATTAACTCCTTTTCCCTTCATTTTAATAGCCCTGTTTTTAAGGATTCAGTCCTCTGAATGGATTTGTTTCTTCATTAAATGGCAGCCAAACAGAAATGAGACGTGAAACGAGCCGACAGATGGCCAGCTAAACTGGAACATTAAACTCCATCCAGTTTCACGCTAACCAGTTTCATAATGGGAAGCCATTTCTTGCTGTTAATTAAAGACATTATTGAATATCATGTCTTGTTGTTGCTCTTATTCTGTCACATCAGACTGCTGGGTTTCTATTTTTTCTAAGACCACCGTCAAGTTGTTTTGGCGACCTGAACAGACCAACATGATCATGACCTTGCACCTTTCTTTATTTTTAGGTGAGCTGGTCATATGGTGGCTTGTTTTGTGTCTCATTATTGTTTGGCTGCTCATTAAGGAAAAAGAAACAACTAAGGGGTCAGAGTTACGTCAATTAAAACGAAGGCAAAACAGGATAATCAGCAGCAAAAACGTCTCACTATTGAAGAAGATGGTTAGAATGAAAACCTGCAGCCACTGCGGCCCACCAGGACCGGAGTTGGACACCCCTGTGCTAGAGGATCTAAACTGCTAGCGGCTCAATCTCGACCAGGCCAGGACTGTCGCCATAGATTGCATAGCACGGAAAGGCGCCACGAGCAAAGTCTGAAATCCTGCAACACCCACAGCAGCGAACCCCTTAAAGAGAGAGAAGTGGTACTTATCCAACCTGAGCTGCTCAACCAATTCATATTCATCCATCCATCCATCCATTTTCCAACCCGCTGAATCTGAACAGAGGGTCATGGGGGTCTGCTGGAGCCAATCCCAGCCAACATAGGGCACAAGGCAGGAACCAATCCCGGGCAGGGTGCCAACCCACCGCAGGACACACACAAACACACCAAGCACACACTAGGGCCAATTTAGAATCGCCAATCCACCTAACCTGCATGTCTTTTGGACTGTGGGAGGAAACCGGAGCGCCCGGAGGAAACTGACACAGACACGGGGAGAACATGCAAACTCCACGCAGGGAGGACCCGGGAAGCGAACCCGGGTCTCCTAACTGTGAGGCAGCAGCGCTACCACTGTGCCACCGTGCCGCCCATTCATATTCATGATATTAAAAAAATGCCAAAAATATATACTGAGGAGTAGATAGGCAAATTGACTCAGACTAGGATTAGGCATTTTTAATGTAATGCTATATGTTATAAGAGTATACAGTTTTTATATTGTTATGAACTGGCTACAGCGTATCTCAAGTATAATGATAAAAAGCATTATATTGTCAGGATTTGTTAATCATTCAGATTGCTTCAGCTTTGCTCTGAGTTTAAGATTATTTGTGTTGTCACACAAGCTCACATGGAGACCACCTTCCTGGCTCTATTCAGGTAGACAATTCCACCTCGGGACAAGAGTGGACGCTGATGCTAACAATATCTTGTCCTTCTTCCACTGCAGCCAGGAAAAGACACTCAAAGAAGATGCCCTGATGCCCAGAGAAGGCTCCGCCCCTTCCAGCACCAGGCCTATAAATTCTGCCTGCTGCCTGAAGGTGGGGTCAGATGTCAAATTGACACCTGAGACGGACAGAGATCCTGACCTTTTGCTGGCTCTCGATGGACGGAGCTGCTTTCGTTGTGAGCTGTTTGCCGGCTGTCTTTTTCTTTTGTTCTATTAAGCAAGTTTGCCAGGCTGGTACCACAATCTTATTCGACTGTTAACCCTGGTCTGCTTTGTGGCCCACATTACTGTGTTTATGTATGTATGTGTTGTATGGATAAATAATTTAGTCTCAATGCATTGAAAATTTGCACAAGTGCTCTGAGCCTGAATTCGAAGGCTGCTGTACACAAATAAAATGAAATTGAAATGCAAAAGTAAATTGAATCAAATAGAATCTGATTATTTTTTCACTTGGAGGAAGCAAATTGCTTGTTAATTATAACATAAAGAGGTTCAGGTGTAATGAAATTCCAACTTATACTGTGGTCTTCCTGAGACCAGTGACAGTAATTAATTATAATTTAAAGAATATTACAAATATTGAAATTGGCAAACAGTCCAGTCACAACTCTAAACTATAATAAGTGAGTCTGATAACAGATGG
This sequence comes from Erpetoichthys calabaricus, assembly GCF_900747795.2. Taxonomy (NCBI): domain Eukaryota; kingdom Metazoa; phylum Chordata; class Cladistia; order Polypteriformes; family Polypteridae; genus Erpetoichthys; species Erpetoichthys calabaricus. Next base: position 18,993,107 of record NC_041406.2, on the reverse strand, counting down.
ATGGATCAGCAAATTACAATTAATCATTTGCTTCTGTTACACAGTGCCTATCAAAAGTTTTCACCCCTCAGAAGTTTTCACATTTTATTGTTATACATCTTTGAATTGGGCGGCATGGTGGCGCAATGGGTAGCGCTGCTGACTCGCAGTAAGGAGACCTGGGTTTGCTTCCCGGGTCCTCCCTGCTTGGAGTTTGCATGTTCTCCCCGTGTCTGCGTGGGTTTCCTCCCACAGTCCAAAGACATGCAGGTTAGGTGCATTGGCGATCCTAAATTGTGCTTGGTGTGTGTGTGTGCACCCAGCCCAGGGTTTGTTTCCTGCCTTGCGCCCTGTGTTGGCTGGGATTGGTTCCAGCAGACCCCCGTGACCCTGTAGTTAGGATATAGCGGGTTGGATGATGGATGGATGGACTTAAACAGCAGTGACTGTGTGTGTATCCTCATTTGCCCGGCTCAGGCTCAGTTTCCTTATCAACAGATCAGGGTTCAAGTTGTCAGGGGCCCAGACTGTCACAGATATTAACAAAATAAGTAATAACAGTTTCATTCATCCACACATTTTATAATATGTCTTAAACCATCAGCATCAGTAACAAAGCAGAAAGCAAGTTTGCACAGGACACGAGTCCATCACAGGGTACACCACACAAGACCAGCTAATGGAGTCGCAGATTAATGTGAGCATCAGAGTGTGGGAGGAAACAAGGAGTCCATAGCAGTAGACCCCCATGGACATGGGGGAGAATATGAAGACCCCACAGGTATTGACTGGACCGGACATCAACAAAGAGGTAAGAGGTGCCACCATGCTGCATAATAATGCTGTTATTATTTCATTTATTTTCTATAAGAAGATTAATTTATTAACTTTTTATTTTTATGAGATATTCATTTGACTTGCAGTATACAAAGTATGTCCTGTAACCCCAAACTCTGGACTATAATGAATATGCTTAGAAAATATGGACAATAAACCCCAACTCTCTCTCTCTCTATATAGATAGATAGATAGATAGATAGATAGATAGATAGATAGATAGATAGATAGATAGATAGATAGATAGATAGATAGATAGATAGATAGATAGATAGATAGATAGATAGATAGATACTTTATTAATCCCAAGGGGAAATTCACATACTCCAGCATCAGCATACTGATACAAAAACAATATTAAATTAAAGAGTAATAAAAATGTAGGTAAAAACAGACAATAACTTTGTATAATGTTAACGTTTACCCCCCCCGGGTGGAATTGAAGAGTCGCATAGTGTGGGGGAGGAACGATCTCCTCAGTCTGTCAGTGGAGCAGGACGGTGACAGCAGTCTGTCGCTGAAGCTGCTCTTCTGTCTGGAGATGATCCTGTTCAGTGGATGCAGTGGATTCTCCATAATTGATAGGAGCCTGCTCAGCGCCCGTCGCTCTGCCACAGATGTTAAACTGTTAAGCTCCATGCCAACAATAGAGCCTGCCTTCCTCACCAGTTTGTACAGGCGTGAGGCGTCCTTCTTCTTAATGCTGCCTCCCCAGCACACCACCGCTTAGAAGAGGGCGCTCACCACAACCATCTGGTAGAACATCTGCAGCATCTTATTGCAGATGTTGAAGGACGCCATCCTTCTAAGGAAGTGTAACCGGTTCTGTCCTTTCTTACACAGAGCTTCAGTATTGGCAGTCCAGTCTAATTTATCATCCAGCTGCACTCCCAGGTATTTATAGGTCTGCACCATCTGCACACAGTCACCTCTGATGATCACGGGGTCCATGAGTGATCTGAGCCTCCTAAAATCCACCACCAGCTCCTTGGTTTTGCTGGTGTTCAGGTGTAGGTGGTTTGAGTCGCACCATTTAGCAAAGTTCTTAATGAGGTTCCTATACTCCTTCTCCTGCCCACTCTTGATGCAGCCCACGATAGCAGTGTCGTCAGCGAACTTTTGCACGTGGCAGGACTCCGAGTTGTATTGGAAGTCCGATGTATATAGGCTGAACAGGACCGGAGAAAGTACAGTCCCCTGTGGCGCTCCTGTGCTGCTGACCACAATGTCAGACCTGCAGTTCCCAAGACACACATACTGAGGTCTGTCTGTAAGATAGTCCACGATCCATGCCACCAGGTATGAATCTACTCCCATCTCTGTAATGAGCTTGGTTATAATGATTTCTCAGTTATAATGAAAACAAATTGTTTTTGAAAGATATACCAGCTATTCGCATTTAAATTTGCCCTGTTATAACGAGCGAATTCTCGGTTATTATGAACAACACTTGACCACATCCTAGACTTTTGTGAGCCACTGGTGGAATAAATTTCAATATGCAATAAATTTCTTATCTGATGTCTGGAACAATATGACAACTGTTACCATACAGAATTGCTTCAGGAAATCAACATCTGATATTTTTGAAGAAGAGGATGAATTGCCGTTATCTACATGGGTTCGCCAAAGCAATATTGAAATTAACAATGTAAATTATTAACACTATCAACACATGGATGGCGAATTGTTTACTAGAGGAATTCCTACTGAAAATGAAATCATAAACGCATTGCTTCAAAAAGAAGATGACGATGAAGATGGCAAGGAGGAAGACGCCGCTGGCATATTGGATTTACCAGAATGCAGTTTGATGCAGAAAATGCTTGCATTAGATTGATGGCATTTTTTTAAGGGACTGACGTGATAAAGCAAGCGTTGGATGCATATCTATCTATCTATCTATCTATCTATCTATCTATCTATCTATCTATCTATCTATCTATCTATCTATCTATCTATCTATCTATCTATCTATCTATCTATCTATCTATCTATTAAGCGTTTCAAGAGGCAAACTGTGTGACTGCAGATTACAAAGTTTAAAACAAAAAAGTATTTTGGACTTTCTTAGAAAATAGTATATTCATTATGGGCTAATGTATATTTTTTGCAGTAAATCACTATTACTTTAATAGACCAAGTTAGTTTTTGTGAAATTCGCAATTTCCTGGTTATAGGGAATTCCGTTTATAACAAGCAAATAGTGTCTGTCCCATTAAACTCACTATAACCGAGTTTGACTGTATATAGTGAGCCACCAGTTCGCGTACAGTCGCCCTAACTCGAACACGCACAGGCAGGACACAGGTTCAACATAACACCCAGTTTATTTACAGTTTTAAAGTGCACAATCACCAGCACCAACACAGCAATACACAATCCCTTCTTGCCACCATTCCTTCTCCCTTCACTCCTCCTCAGGCCTTGTCCTCTTCCTCCCGACTCCGACCCCTGAATGGTGGGGACTGGCCCCTTTTTTGTAGTTCACCTAGAAGGACTCCAGGAAGTGTGCCCAAATAAGGCCCTGGAAAGGTCCATGTGCCCCCTAGTGGCGGCCACAGGTTCCAACAGGGTTGAGCTGCCATATTCATGACCAATGGCCCTGCTGGAAACCAAGGAGGTTGCCCTTTGTTGGCTGGGGGGAGAAACTGTCCTAAAAATGCTCTCTCCCTCGGGGTGTCTGTGGCCGAGCAAGAGTTCCTGCCACCTGCCACATATATATATATATATATATATATATATATATATATATATATATATATATATATATATATATATATATGTGTGTGTGTGTATGTGTATATACAGTATATGTGTGTTAATACAGTACTGTATATTCATATCCATACAACACAGTATGATATATACTGTATGTTAAGGTTATATTTTAATATCCTGATGTTCATAATTTCACATTTGCTTACAGTTCCCACAGTTTAGTTCACACACACACACACACACACACGCACACTTACAGCACCACACTTAGATGAAGCTCTGTTAAAACTCAAATTGCTATTCACAATTTTGACAGAAAGAGGTCACTGTTGATCAACACAAGCCTCCAAATCAGAGTTATTTCACTTTTTATGGTCTCTTTTAGTGTCTATGAGGAAAACAAGTAACTTTTCCTTCAGCTGGATGTCCTTTTGTGCATTTCAATGGCTGCACCAGAAAAATAAAAATATAAGTGACCTGCTACATTAAAAATGTCTGTCCATGTATTGTTGTTTTCCTTTGGGTTTTAAATAATTGTAATATTCATTCTTATATGGATTCTTTCTTTTATTTTCTCTAATGTGATAATATTGTATTCTCTAATGTGATAATATTGTGTAATACTTTCCTCATTACATTGTACTAATTTATCTATGACTCTTAAATGATTCATTGTCTTATGGTTGTTAGGCTACACAAGCTGATATTAATTCCAGCTATGAAAAATTTCTAGCTATGTTTATGTCTGTCTATTACAAATGAAAAATAAGAAATGTCAAAGACTTCATACTGCTGAGTTTAACCATTCAAATTATGCCAATATGAAATGTATTTCTCTCATGAATGTCTTAAGAAGCATCTTGGTATTTGTTTTTTGTAAACTCTAGACCCTACACTGTTTAAATTTATAATAATTTAATGTGTATTAGTTAATAATGCACAAAAACACCTCAGCTACTGTAAAATAAGACACTTATATACCAATAATTCAGCATACACGTATTATGTAGGACACAATGTTGCATACACTGTTTTCCCCTCACTTTAAATATAACAGAGGACACACATCTCACTAGCAGATAATAAACAGCTCAGTAAATACCCAAACATTTCAAGGGTTATAATTTGCCTCAAGTCTTATTAAAAATGTGCCACCAATTAAATGGCACAAGGTAATTGAGCACAAAGCAGTGGTTACTTTACTTTACTTTAAAATCTCCTTAGTTGGACATCAAACCTGTTCACTTTTTTTTTCTCAATTTTCATTATTCTGTCTTGAATTAATGGTTCTGTTACTTGACAAATACAATTCCTTTAGCCAAAGCAGTGATTTCTTTTAAGAAATGGAGCAGAGTAGCTAATTACCTGTTTCAGTGAATGACAGTCTTTATAACACTGTCTTTGCATATCCACACAATTATATGGAGATGGCAGTCTGCCATAAAGCCATCTTATTGTGGACTTGTTTAGACAAAATAACAAGTCTGAGGATTATGAAACCCTGTAATTAGTTGATAAAGAGTGGGTGGAAACTCACACTGTTAGCATTCAAAATCCTTGAGGTAAATTGGTATGTTGTTGAAGAATTAATACCACACATGTTGAGGTCTGAGGAACTGTGTTATGTGAAAATCAAAACAGTTGCAAAGCCAGACTGGATGCCTTTCAGTTTAAAACAAAAGAACCTTTATTTGACCGCCTTACCTCACTAACAAGCCACGAATTAGTACAACTACAATGAGAAAAAGAGCAACGTTACTGCCACTCCGTCTATTTATCTGTTATATGGTCCCCTTTCTATCTATCTATCTATCTATCTATCTATCTATCTATCTATCTATCTATCTATCTATCTATCTATCTATCTATCTATCTATCTATCTATCTATCTATCTATCTATCTATCTATCTATCTATCTATCTATCTATTAAGCGTTTCAAGAGGCAAACTGTGTGACTGCAGATGTTTTGAATGTTGGCTGTTAATTTGACTGCAGTTGTGTTATAATTGTTAATAAAGGTCATTTTAAAATTAAAAATTATCTATCTATCTATCTATCTATCTATCTATCTATCTATCTATCTATCTATCTATCTATCTATCTATCTATCTATCTATCTATCTATCTATCTATCTATCTATATTTAGTGTCTTCAGCCTCTGTCTATCATATACAGTGCTATTATATATAGTGTACTTTTAATATCTATCTTTGAGTCTACTATATAGTGTACTTCATTTGCATCTGTCTGTGTATAATATAGTTCCTTCCATCTCTATCTATCTATCTATCTATCTATCTATCTATCTATCTATCTATCTATCTATCTATCTATCTATCTATCTATCTATCTATCTAGTATATAGTGCCTTTCACATCTATCTATCTATCTATCTATCTATCTATCTATCTATCTATCTATCTATCTATCTATCTATCTATCTATCTATCTATCTATCTATCTATCTATCTATCTATCTATCTAGTATATAGTGCCTTTCACATCTATCTATCTATCTATCTATCTATCTATCTATCTATCTATCTATCTATCTATCTATCTATCTAGTATATAGTGCCTTTCACATCTATCTATCTATCTATCTATCTATCTATCTATCTATCTATCTATCTATCTATCTATCTATCTATCTATCTATCTATCTATCTAGTATATAGTGCCTTTCACATCTATCTATCTATCTATCTATCTATCTATCTATCTATCTATCTATCTATCTATCTATCTATCTATCTATCTATCTATCTATCTATCTATCTAGTATATAGTGCCTTTCACATCTATCTATCTATCTATCTATCTATCTATCTATCTATCTATCTATCTATCTATCTATCTATCTATCTATCTATCTATCTATCTATCTATCTATCTATCTATCTATCTATCTATCTATCTGATGTTAAGAAATGCCTAACTTAAAGGTGCCAGAAGACAATATCCAAAACATCTGTAATGGTAATGGATGCTCAGTGTAAACTCTGAAATGAAGAGTCCCCCACAATTTAGGGTGATTTGCAGTTTAATGGGGTACAGAACACTGCACAAGTTAGAGAAGTTATCTCAAGTGAGAGAAAACGACAGACGGCAGAGTGCGCACAGGTTCAGCAGTTTGTAGAAGCACAAAGAATCTTAGTCCAAGGAGAATGAGTTTAAAAAATGATAAAACACAAGAATGACAGATAAAAACAAAGGAGAGGACATTTTAAAATCAATTAACAGCTTGTAGGCTAAATTCAGATCAGTTTATTGTTGTTTAGCGCTCTTCATCGAGACTAGGCTCAAAGTGCTGTAACAAGTTTAGAAGTAAAAAGCAAAATACAAACTTTAGAAGTGGCATTTTGCACATAGTGTATATAAAACTACAGATTAGTTAAAATACAATGTAAAATTAACAGATTAATATAAAAAGATCCTAACAATATATGTCTATTAGTATTATCACTAAGATATGACTAGTTGACATTAGTGGTGAGGAAAGCAAAAACTCCAGTCAGAAGCATCTCTGGAGAAGTTGAACCTTCTTGGGGTCCGCAGTTGCTTAGAGCACAAAGTCACAGACCACGTTAGACGTAGTCACAGGTCCAGAGGCCCAGGCCAACTTGAGTTCTGCAGCATTACAGAGGATTATACTGGGCAGTCTGATGAGAAAATTTGATCCCTTAATCACTGCATTCATCCCTGGATTCCAAAGCTCAGAGTATCTCTGGTGTCAACCCCAAGGGCAAAAGAAAATCTTAAAGTTCAAGCAATGGCAACAACTGCCCCACAATGATTATGCCTTATAGTGTAAATTTTATCAATGTTCAAATGCAAAATGTGGATTGATTTTTGAGGACTGTAGTCCTAAGGTGTTGTACCATGTTAGCCATTATGGATGTGGTGAGAAGTTAAGCAAAATGACACCTTTTATTGGCTAACTAGAAAGATTACAATATGGAAGCTTTCGATGCAACTCAGGCCCCTACTTCAGGCAAGATGTAATCAGGACTGTACAAAATGTGGACTGTACAAAATGTACATGGCAATGCAAATTCAATATTCAAATATTCTGCATAAAATACAGGGAGAATCTTTGGGATGTCCTGGATTGCAACATCTGTGATTCTCGGACTGGTAATGGCCAGTGACCTCGTCAGACCCTTCTTCAGGAATGGAATAACATCTGACAAGTGCAGCTTTAGAGACTCACCAAGCAATGGTGACTGAAGGAAGACATCAGTGATATAAAACAAGCTGACTGTTGCTCATGTTCACAGCCGGTATTACCTTCCTGTTGCTTTGTTGTTGTACATTATTTTCCATCCATCCATCCATTTTCCAACCCACTGAATCCGAACACAGGGTCACGGGGGTCTGCTGGAGCCAATCCCAGCCAACACAGGGCACAAGGCAGGAACCAATCCCGGGCATGGTGCCAACCCACCGCAGGACACACACAAACACACCCACACACCAAGCACACACTAGGGCCAATTTAGAATCGCCAATCCACCTAACCTGCATGTCTTTGGACTGTGGGAGGAAACCGGAGCGCCCGGAGGAAACCCACACAGACACGGGGAGAACATGCAAACTCCACACAGGGAGGACCCGGGAAGCAAACCCAGGTCCTCAGGTCTCCCAACTGCGAGGCAGCAGCACTACCCACTGCGCCACCGTGCTGCCTGTACGTTATGTTTTTCTTTATTATTATTTTCATTTGTTTATTATTATTTCAAAAATTATGGTGGAAATTGCAGTCCCTTGAAACAAAAAGACTGAGGTTCAAGTCCCAGGTGTGGACTTGTCCCAGGTGTGGTCCGATGTCTGTGTGGCCCTAGTTCGTGTGTGTTTGTCCTGTGATGGATTGATGTCCTGTCCTGGGATTGTTCCTGCCTCGTGCCCAGTACTTGCTGAAACAAGTTCCAGTCTTTCTGCAACCCTGTTCTGGAAAAGCATGTTAGGAAAATGGTTAATTGGTTCGTTGGGTGCACCTGCACTTTGTAACCATCCCAGGTAGGGCAAAAAGTACCCTAATAATATATTGTGACCATAGGATACGTGAGGCAGATGAAGATTTGGAGTCTCATCGTAGTTTCCTATTTAATTTCACATTTGTTTGTAATTCAAAATAAAGTTTAGGCCAGTGTTCCCCAATCTTTGGGGTGTCTTGACCCAGTTTTTCACATGCCAGTGTGTTTCCCTCAGTGAATTTAGTGCGATTGTCTGAGGTGGAGGAGTGGAGTGGTCCCCCTCGATAAATCAAGTGTGATTGTCAAAGCTTGGTTAGGAGGTGTCACGTGCAATGGAAAAACCTGGTAACTGACATTTTTTTCAAAATTGAGTTTTTTTGGCTACTAGGTCTTTCCTGATGTTATAAGGTAGTAGTGATGGCCGAATATATCTTCATTCTGGTCATAGCCTGATAGAAGAAACTCCAATGTACACAGTATTTTACACACTGCAAGACAAAAACCTAGCAACTCCACTGACCAATAACGTAAAACTGCCTACCAATGAAAACATTGGATTACGATCAGGTTATTGAAATGCTGCAACTGCATGATTTAAATGGCAAGTGGTGTTGAGTCATGGAAAAAAAAACAATATTGTGTACATGAAGAACAGGAAAAATGAAATCTAGAGATTATTAATTACAGGGGCAACATCGTTTTCTCAATTTGTTTTTCCATAGTTGGTGAGAGGTGTTCCTCCTTGATCACTAGAGTGTTAAATAAATCAAGCAGGATTGTCAGAGTGGGCACTGGGAAGGTTGTCCAGGATTGGCAGCTATTAATTTATCATGGTCGTTGGGTTTTTCATCTGCGGTTGGCTCCGGCCCACCAGCCATGCCACCACAGGCTGGGAAATGCTGGTTTAGGCAATAACACTTGGCCGTTTGGCAGAATATAGCATTGTAGCAGCTACACTGCTGGATGCCATGGGTGCTGCTCAGAGTAAGCATTCCTATTCTGGACCGAGGTGTGTCTGAACCTCAGTGGGTCGACATGCCTCCGGTACTGCTCCTTGGGTTCCAGCATGATAGGAAACACCCCTCTTTAGATAGAAGGAATTCATATTTTTCTCAAACTCACTAAATCCAGATCCAAAGTGCAAGAGGTCTGGAGCCATTTCTGTGCAGTTTAAGATGGGGTACCAGTCCATTGTAGAGCCTACTGACACTCACAGAGTGCCAATTTGGATTTCAGAGATATGGTTTGAAAACCAGAGTATAGCAGGGTTCATAGCAAAGTGGGATTTTGAAATAAATTAAAACTGTGGCTTGGGCTCCATGGGTGTGCATGCTCGTACATTAATTAAAAAAAAAAAAAGTCTTTCACTCATATAGAAATTATCTCAATGATTTTCGAAGTTTGTCTCAGAAGGTAAACATTATGATGGCAGTGTAATAGACCATAACACAGAAGATGTAAAACTAGTGTGCGTTGGCAAATACCTGGCAAAGAAACGCCAGATACAAGGTCATTGTTCTTAACACAGTTTAAAAACTTCCCATCATAGCCTCTGACCTGCCACGAGACATGTACTGTCTAAAAATGTTTGTTGCTGACTCAAATGACATCATGTAATCCGTTTACTACTTTGTTTTGTAGTCATTGACTCCGCTCAGGATGTCTGGAGTTAAAACAAAGATGACCTCAATGTCTGCTAAGGTTATATGCAAAATAGGACGAGGCTCTTGTTCAACTGTAGGAGGTCTTTCCACGTTTGAAGATGTTGCATTTACAGTCGAAGACAGATAAAACTACTTTAGATGCAATTCATTGTATTTGTCTTGACAGTAATTTAGATTTTGCAAGCTTAGAAAATGAAGGGAGTGATTTCCTAATAATTCATAATTTAGCTGGTTAAAGGATTCTCTCTGGCACTGAGACAAGGACAACTCAGGGTGGGGAAGAACATCTTATTTTAATTTTGTTGCATGCCGGAGGGGACACAACTGTTATCGTTATTATCTGCATTCATTTGAAATGAGAATGATGCCCATCAAGGTTATTTGTGAACACAGATGGCTAAGGAGTTCAGTCTTCCAGCCACCTATCTTGGGGTAATGGGGAGAGGAGGTCCATTGTTGCTTTTTGTCTGCCTCATTAAAGAAGCAGTTTGGTCACAAGGTAGAAGAACGTTCGATAAACCATGCGGTGCGATAGGTGATGGTTGTTGGCTAGGCTCTCCCAGCTAGCAGTGCTGATCCCTTATATTGCAAATGAAATCTTGAGGGTGTCTTTGAGAAACTTCCTCTGGTCACCAAAGGTCCTTTGGCTACTGATTAGCCTAGGAATAGAGAACTTTCCTGGGGAGATAGGATTCAGGTATCTTGCTGAAGTGTTGTGTACAGGGGACTTTCTTTTATAGGGTCATCTTTTTAATGCTGGTCCTCTCAGCCTTGATGAGGACACTGGAGTAGGTGTGCCACTCTGTCCCTTTGATATAAAGGATCTAGCAATGCTGATAGAATGCTTTCATGTTACAATGGTAGATAGATAGCAGTGCAAATGTTTAGTAGTAAAAATGGACTTGTAGACCATTAATTTGTTTTCCTTATTCAGATCATGGTTCTTGAAGGTCTAATGGTGCAGCATACTAAAGGAAGTTCTAGCACATCCAATGTAGTACTGCAGTAGCTAGATTTTAGGACATCTGAGGTATGCAGAGTGATCAATAGCCTCAACTTGTTAGGCATTGTGGGCCTAAAACTCAAACCAAAGGCCTAATTCTTAATAACTCAATAGGCCAATGGCCTATGTACGTCAAAAAAGCCTAAAATAGGAAATTCCCAAAAAGAAGAAGTAAATTCCTCAAAACAATGGTCCAAAAAATGAAAGCCTAGGAAGTATTTTGTTATTTATTTATTTTTAAGCGAAGAATATTTAAAAATTCTAAATTTCCAAAAGTCCAAAACGAAACAAAATATCCAGGAAAAAAGTAATAAAAAAAGCAATCCAGACACAGAAAATACAAAGTCCACAAAACCAAAAAAAATTTAGGTACAGAAAACAAAAAAGCTATAAGTTAAAAATACAAAATTACAAATAAATTAAAGCCCTAAGGGCCAAACAAGATTTGACTCGAAAGCCGATGCCCCAGATGTGTTAAATATGGCTTTTAGATACCACTTGGAAACTCGAAATACGGAATTATGAGGGAAGGTCCTGGGGCAAAACTATGACAAATACAAAAGATAGCATAAACAAAGAAGAAGCAAGGCAAAAGGGGAAAAAAAATCCAAAAAAGGTGAAAACTGAGAAACACTGAAAACCAAAAATTGAATTTTACCATAACTGTTTTTTCAGTGGGTGGCACGGTGGTGCAGTGCTAGCACTGCTGCCTCGCAATTAGGAGACCCAGGTTCGCTTCCCGGGTCCTCCCTGCGTGGAGTTTGTATGTTGTCCCCGTGTCTGCTTGGGTTTCCTCCCACAGTCCGCAGACATGTTGGTTAGGTGGATTGGTGATTCTAAATTGGCCCTAGTGTGTGCTTGGTGTGTGTGTGTGTGTGTGTGTGTGCGCGCCCTGTGGTGGGTTGGCACCCTGTCCAGGATTGGTTCCTGCCTTGCGCCCTGTGTTGGCTGGGATTGGCTCCAGCAGACCCCCGTGACACTGTGTTTGGATTCAGCGGGTTGGATAATGGATGGATGGATGTTTTTCCAGTAATGGTTACTACTGGCAGATCTTGTAGTCCTTTATGATGGACATCAGATAACGAATAAATACATTCTTAAGTGTAAACATAGTGTTTTTATTGAAAAACGTGATGAATCTCTGTTTTGTTACCTAAATTAATTGTTTATTTCAGTTTTGAAACAAATGTGAAGAATTTTTTAAGTGTGCACCGGCCTCTGTCAAGTGAAGGCCTCTCTGTAGCATTGCCAACACTGAACTTTAAGAGCCTGACAAGGGTGCTGATTTACATTTCTAATTTTTATGAGTTACAACAAACACTTAAAAAAGCTGATATGACATGGGGATACAATATTCCCAACCTGAACATCATTGGTATCATGGTATCAGCAATCACCGTTACACTCTTCATCATCACTAATGCTCCATACAGGAGAGCTGTAATGCCTGTGTGGGTGTTCTGACTTATTAATTTCCTAAGAAAATCTCTTCCCTCTTTCTCAAATCCACCTAATCTAAAGGATATTCTCTCCTTCTCTCCTGGTGGGCTGCTACCAGTAAAACATTGAGCCTTCCTCAGCCTTTTCCAACACTCTCATTTCTCCCGATCCAGCCTGTGACTACCATTACTGCACTAAGTGGTTCCTTTATCTCCTGCCTCTTTCTCTATCTCTCTCGGCCTCTTATTCTCTACCCAGACATTGGTTTCTCTACAGCCATTACAATAAAACTACAGAAACAACAGTGTCTCACACACGTGCGATTAGGAGACAACTAAAGGGCTTGAAATAAAAGTAATTCCACGCCTGACCAGGGGGAGGAGAAGTGCACTGATTCTCTCTCTCTCAATTCCTTGCAGACCATTCTCAGGAAGTCTCGCCCGGTTCTAGGGAAACCAATGAAATCACTGTCGGTTCCGGCCCTGATGACATCACTTCCTCTACTTACATTTAAAGGCTGCCATTTTAAGGCAGCACGTGAGTTCTGTTTTGAACATGTCTGTTCTTTTTGAGCGATTTTGCATCCCGGAAATTTATGGGTGGCTGCCCCAAACCTTTCCAATGACTCTTTGTCATTCTTGTGACAAGTGAAAAATAATAATATCAGAAATTTCCTGGATGGTATTTAAGTCTTTGAGAAGGGAACAGTAGCAGATCAAGATCAATTGTGGTTTGATTGTTGTTGTAGTTCCATTGTTAGATGAACGTTTAAACAGCTGTCCATATGATGCTGCCTTCAATGAACCTCTGGCTTTCAGACTGCATTAATCCAATTCTCAAAGTAATTTCCAGACAAGTCCCACAATAATTAGTAGATTGTGCTGGTAATTCCACTTAATAAATGCAGTACATTTCTTCTTTTACGTAAATAAAAGGATAGCAAGCAAACCATTCTAGTCGACCTGGATGGTCCTCGATCCCTTAACTCTCTTAACTAACTATATCTTTAGGAGTGACATGGCTAAGATGCAAAGTGCTGGATGAACAGTTTAAGGGAATGCTGGACATCAAGCCACATTTCTCTGTAGAAGGTTTGGATGACCAAGAAGTTGATCTCAGGAGGCTGGATCAAATGCTGAAAGTACTCCAGGATTGCTTCATAGAAAGGACTTTCTTGTCTTCTGGCAGAAAAGCTTGGTGTCCAGGTGGAGAACAGAGGCAGAGGCTCGGTTGACAAGGAGCGTACATCATTGTTACAGGTGAGAAGTAGAGGAGGAATGGAGGAAGATGTAAGTTGCAGGGTTAGTCAGCCCTTATGTGGCTTAGGAACTATTCAAATGGGATAATCTTTCAGGACATTTGTCGGTACAGTTCTCACACAATGTTGGTAATAAGATATGTCTGGAAGAACAACAGAGATAGGCATGCCATCCACAGTTACGCAATATCATTATTTCAAAATAAGCTGCATTCATTGTAGCTATGTAAGGAAGGGCCACAAGGGGAGCAGGGTTGAAACTCGGTGAGTCATCTCAGTTTGGGGTGACCTGCATTACCAAACCCATTTTGAGGACATGGTGCCTAACCTTTTGGTCTGGGAGGCCTTATTAGAACATTTGTGTGAGAAATGTACTTCTGTCTAGGGGTCTTTTAGAGGCTGGACAAAATATTGAGAATGTATCTAATAGCTGCAACAAAAGTATAGGGACTTCATTAAGTACATCAAACTAAGTGGCATGGACCCTTAGCATGGTCCTTAATTTGAGAAGATGAATGCCATTTTGAAGAAGTAAGTTATAATTCAGCTTTGAATCCAAAATCATGAAATTAAAATGTTAGCAGCTAGGTAACTACCTAGTTAACGGTAGCTAAACGCTCGGCAGCCACACCTTACAAACAAGGTGATGTCAGTGTTAGTTTCTAGCTCACTGACTATGAACTTACCTTAAAGTAATTCAATGTGCATGTATGTTGTTTTAGTTGTTAAACATTATCTACAGTAGATCTAGAAGGTTCTTTACCTAATAAAGCTGCAAAGCATGAGTCTTCTGATAAGAATTCTGCATTTGGAGCTGTTTAGTCGACAAACTCATCCACTTGAATATCATGGTTTGAGTTGAGTTTGAAGTGTTTCGTTGTGGACAATTTCTCTGACAGTTGCCATTTATTTCCAAAAAAATCTGTAAAATCCCGAAGAGATATGTTATTTTCACAGGACATGACGAAATTTTACTGACATATTGATTCACATGGGACTAGTTTAACCTGGGGTTATTTTTTTACTGACTTTTTCTAGAAGTTAAAAAGCTCTGTAATCTTTACCGAGAAGTGAATGTACTCAGTAAAAAGTTACTGACATATACAATGCAAAACAATACAATTTATTTTTGTATAGCCCAAAATCACACAAGAAGTGCCGCAATGGGCTTTAACAGGCCCTGCCTCTTGACAGCTCCCCAGCCTTGACTCTCTAAGAAGACAAGGAAAAGCACCCAAAAAAACTCTTGTAGGGAAAAAATGGAAGAAACATTGGGAAAGAGAGACCCCTTTCCAGGTAGGTTGGGCGTGTAGTGGGTGTCAAAAAGAAGGGGGTCAATACAATACAATACACAGAACAGAAGTAATCCTCAATACAGTATAAAGATACAAATTTTAGAAGTACGGAGCAGAATTTAACAGTAGATGATATCACATAATAAGACTTGGATTTGTTTAGAGTCCTGGAGACCTCATCCATCAAGCTGCCTCCCCCATTTGCCCAATCAAACAGAACTAATATTGCAAAGGTCCTCCACTAATAATTATTCTACTCCACCCCTTGGTGTAAAACTAATCACATCCAAGCAGGGCTTTAGTGTTTTTATTTCTTATCCTTTGTGTGACCTTGTCACTTGATAAAGGTCGACATCACTTTCATGATGGCTGACTACAAGCTTCATCATGTTGCAGAATCCCTAGATAGGCATGTCCAACAGCTCCTTGTCAGATGAAAGCATCTCAGAGATCAGAAAGTTCACCTCTTACAGACTCCATCGGTGTCCAGGATCAATTTGTGCTGCTCGTACCCCCAGCTACTGCTCCAGACAATGACAACTACGATGGAAACTGAGAACATCAACAATGAAAGCAGACACCCAAGCCCATTCACTTCCAGTTTCTCAAGCAATCATCACCACTCACAACTGCTTCAACCTTCTCCAACTCTCCAGCCGTGCCTGCAGAGAGTGGTGATGTGGTTGTTATGGGAGAATTGATCATGCAACACTTGAATTTTGGGTTACCTGACCATAAAATGTTTGTGTATTGTTTCTCTGGCTCACGAGTTAAAGATGGAAGGAGCAACCCAAACAGTCCTTAAGGAGCACAAGGACAGAACTACTGGGACACTTGTAATCCACGCTGGTGTCAATGACAGTCAGAACTCCTGAAGACGGACTTCACATCCACAAATTAGAGGACCCCGGCTGCAAGATTCATTCTATCAGGGTAACGTCCCACCCTGCATAGATCAGATGAAACCTACAGTCGACTTCTGACCCTAAACACAAGGATGAGAACCTTCTGCAAAAGGTGAAACGTTGGCTTCGTTGACAACTGGGACCTCTTCTGTGAGAGGCCACTTTTTTACAGACATGATGGTCTGAATCCAAACAGATTCGGCTCTCAGATCCTCTCCGACAATATGTCAGAGTTAATCTGAGGTTTTTTTGTTTGTTTCTGAAAAACCTTTTTTCCTGTCAATAAACGTCTTTGTTATTGCATTTGGTGGAGATAGATAGATAGATAGATAGATAGATAGATAGATAGATAGATAGATAGATAGATAGATAGATAGATAGATAGATAGATAGATAGATAGATAGATAGATAGATAGAAGAGTTGCATAGTGTGGGGGAGGAACGATCTCCTCAGTCTGTCAGTGGAGCAGGACGGTGACAGCAGTCTGTTGCTGAAGCTGCTCCTCTGCCTGGAGATGATCCTGTTCAGTGGATGCAGTGGATTCTCCATAATTGACAGGAGTCTGCTGAGCGCCCGTCGCTCTGCCACAAATGTCAGACTGTCCAGCTCCATGCCTACAATAGAGCCTGCCTTCCTCACCAGTTTGTCCAGGCGTGAGGCGTCTCTCTTCTTTATGCTGCTTCCCAGGTACACCACTGCGTAGAAGATGGCGCTCGCCACAACTGTCTGATAGAACATCTGCAGCATCTTATTGCAGATGTTGAAGGACGCCAGCCTTCTAAGGAAGTATAGTCTATATATATACAGACTGATGAACTGATTAGTCTTCTTTCATTTGTCAAATTTCTTATGTTCTTTTTTCATATTTATAGGAGATAAGGACAGCTCAAGAGTGTCCATCGTGGTCACAACCGTTACAGCAAAACTTCAACTCCATGATACAACTTACTTTGTCGTTTGGGACAAAGACACCCTTTGACTTGATTTCCCCATCTGGTTCACAGTTTAAAATTACAAATCAAATAAATCAGACGTGATTAAAGTGCACATTGCAGACTATATTTAAGATATTAGCATACATTTTGGCCACTGTACGTAGAAATGAAAACACAATATTTCTACAGGGTCCCCCCATTTCAGGGCACCATAATGTTTGGGACAAAGAAACGACGGGTCTATTAAAATATTCATATTTAGGACTTTGTCGCATATCCCTTGCATGCAATGACTGCTTGAAGTCTGAGATTCACAGACATCACCAGGTGCTGAGAATCTTCTCTGGTGACGCTCTGCTAAGCCTCTAATGCACCTTCTCCCCTTAAGATTTCTCTTCAGCATATGGAAGGCCTGCTCAATTGGATTTAAACCAGATGACTGGCTTGACTATTCAAGAATTAACCATTTTTAGCTTTGAAAAGCTTCTTTAAAAAACTTCTGTGATGTAGCACCATGTAATGAGTTAGGAGATATTTACTGGAACTTGAGCAGATCAGATGTTTCTGTACACCTCAGAATTCATTGTGCCATCAGCAGTTCCATCATCAATGAAGAGAAGTGTGCCAGGACCTGTGGCAGCCATACATGCCCAAGCCAAAACTCTCCCAGCACCATGTTTAACAGATGTGGTGGTCTGCTTTGGATCTTGGGCAGTTCCTTTTCATCTCCATACTTTGCTCTTCACCATCACTGTAACGCAGGTTCATCTTTGTCTTATCTGTCTACAAGACCATTTCCCAGAATTCTGCAGGCTCTTTTCTCTCAAACTGTAATCTGGCCGTCCTGTTTTGTTTGGCTAACCAGTGGCCAGCATCTTACAGTGTGGCCTTTGTATTTCTGGCCATGAAGTCTTCTGCAAATAATCATGTCTGACACATTCATATCTGACTCCTGAGGACTGTTTCTGATCTGTTGGATGTGTATTTGGAGCTTTCTCTTTACCATAGTGAGGATTTTTCTGTCGTCGGCAGTGGAGGTCTTCCTTGGCCTACCAATCACTTAGTGCTTACTGAGCACAGCAGTGCATTCTTTCTTCTTGATGATTTTCCAGACAGTTGATTTAGATCATCCTAAGGTTTTTCCTGATGTCTTGCATGCTTTTATTTTTGCTTTTCAACCTCATAATGTCATCTTTGACTTTCATTGGCACAGCTCTTGTCCTCATGTTAAACAATGACAACTACAGACTCCAAAGGGTAGTAGCAGGTTGGGGTATCTTATGAAGCCATGAAACCCACCTGAGGAATCACACACACCTGTGATGCCAATTGTTCCAAACATTATGGTGCCCTGAAAAGGGAGGAGCATGTATGAAAAGTGCTGTCATTTCTGAAATGTCTGCAAATCCCCTTAAATGAAAGTCTGCAATGTGCACTTTAATCACGTCTCAATTGTTTGATTTATAATTTGAAACAGTGGACCAGAGGCGTAAATCAAGGAAAAATGTGTCTTTGTCCTAGATATCATGGAAGACACCATAACTTATTCAAAAGTGTTGGTACTACTGTATGGTTCAAATCCCAGCCCAGGCACTTCCTGAAGTTTAACTTTATGTCTCTCTATTATATAAAGAAATCCTGGAATGCTTTTTCAGAGAGATAATTTCAAGTCCCATAAGACGAGACTTTGTGCCAAGAGATTTAACCACTTATAATCAGTCCGAACCAAGTGGAACTGAAAACCTAACAGGTCCAAGTGGGGGCGGAAATAAAAGACAAAGAGTAGAAGACAAAGTAGAATGTTATGAAGAGGTTCAGAAACGTTGGCACTATACACATGCAGAGCAGGTTAGAGATTATGAATGTACCAAAATTCGAAAGTCTCAAAAAACTGATAGTAAAGATCACATTAGCGCAAACAAACGGAAATTATTACTCGGTGAAATAATGGAACAGCGAAAAGAGATTGAATATATGGACATAAGTGATATGGCAGAAGTATGTAAATTTTGTTTGGCTTTAAAGTTTAAGTCGGAGACTTGTAGATTGGCTAATTCGTGTTGCCATCAGGAAAAAGTAGTGTTTTTTCCCAATGAATAGGCATATCCATGAGAAATAAAAGATTTATTATTTGGTGAAAGTGAAATCCACAAACACTACAGGCAAAATATCCGAATCTACAATAATTTGTTCGCTTTTGCATCATTCAACGCTCAAAACGTAGATTTACACGATTCAGGACCATACGCTATGAGAATCTGTGGTCCCGTAATAATTAAAGCTACTACAAGTTTAATTTTAAAGAAACCACAGTTTGGTCAGGTTTATATTTATGATCTGGAGAAGTGATGCAACGTAGAATCGAAAGAGTTAAACGATCGGACATACTAGAAATTCTACAGCCAATAATGGGTGCAAACCCATACTTCCAATAGTATCGCACTTTACACGAAATTTATCTGAAAAACACGGACAAAGATGTTCTCTTGGATTTCTATATGAATCTGAAAGATCACGCTCGCATATATAATAAACCAACATGTGACGAATTATCAGCGATAATAGTTTCAAAAGATGGAGATATCAAAGACATAGTTGATATTCGTGTTTATCCAAAATCACAGCACGATTCATCACAAGTGGCAGATCCGGGAAATGACCAGCACGTAGTGCCCACACGGGGGTCGGCGAACAAAGCGAGCAGGGGGCATAGCCCTCTAGTATCAAATAAAGATAATTTATTTATCAAATTCTCTCTGTGTTGGAGTTGATATTTCTTCATGCCCTCTGACTTCCCCCCTCACATCCCATCTCTGGCAGTTCTAAGCTGACCAAATGGAGGTCTATGCCCTGAGGTAGACTTGTGACCAGTCCATAGTTGTTACCCGCCATGCTGCCAATGCCACCTGCTTCTTACTTTCCTAAATGGAAAATTAGGTTAGAAAATTCACTCTTTCTCTTATTCAATTAAACATACTTATTATGATCATCTGTATAATATAAAACTGCTGAGAAAAAATGGAAATGACAATGCGTTCAAAATCAAATGCTTAATGGAAAAAATGTACACATGCAGGTAATATCTTAAAAGATAAACTAAGCTGTTTGGAACTTTACTATATTACACATGCTCATTCACTTGAGAGTGAATTGTTCTTGATGTTTGATACTGCATGGATTATTTAGTTAGAGATGTAACATATTGTATTTAAATTAAACAAAACTAAAGCTCTTATCCTGAATAAAAAAAAAGCTTTTGTTTAAAAGCACCGCTCTGAATTGTTTGATAGAATACCAAGTCAGCTTGTCTTCCAAATGGAAAATCTGCATGTACTAAAGTTTATTGAATTGCTAGATGTAAGCATATATGGTTCAATGATTACACTGGCACGCTAGACAAGCCTTCAAACATTTTGACATTATAATGCTTTATTTTTAAGGAAAGTAATATAAGAAGAGGGTGTTTTTGAAAGCTGTATAAATGGGGGTGCGGGTGGGAGGCATTGCTATTTGAGTCTTGTCACACGAAGAAGCGATACCAACAGATAAACACAAGCGTGAGTTAGCTCTTGAATGTTGGTTTAGTAACAAAATATTTTCTCAGATCACCTAAAAGGCAGTGCAAACAAAAAGCCATTAAATAGTTTTTGTTATATTCAAAAGTGTATAACCTGCATATTTGCTTTCCGTAAATGGAGGAAAGTGGAAAAAAAAAACACAACAACACAATATGAAGGTGCCGTGTCCAGGGGCCAAAGTGTAAACTGGTTAAAAAAGTCAGAGTACACTAGCATTGACGGAAATGGATAGCTCTATCCCATTGCTTTGTTCTCTGTCATCCATATATTTGGAATAAATGTATGTTCTGTTAAATTCATTCTTTCATTTTATTCTGTTACACCCACTTTAGAAATATTAATTATGTTTAATGAACAATTATCATTTGAATACAACTGACTTGTCTTATGAAGAAGACATTACTAGTCCCGAACTGGATTAGTTTTCAATTCCTTGTTGTCAGTTGTAATAAATCAAAGACACAATGAGCAAGGTTTGGGGTTCTTAGCCCCGTATACTGCAACAAAAAATTCAGGTCCAATAATATTTCAAAAATCATAAGACAAAGAAGGATGGGTGGACGGACAATTTAAAGTGGCGGACCGGAAATTAGAAATGTGGAATGCTGGGAAGGCGTGGTGGTGTATGGGTGTTGGACGTCATCAATGGGGGACCAGAAGAAAGAAAGGAACACAGAAGTGCTGTTCTTTGGGCTGTCCGAGGAGGTTTATGACGACGGCGCTTCATCTTTTCTATGGGGAAAGAGAGAGAGAGCGGTTAGTACGCTGCCTTTGTCCTCCGGCACAACTTGTCGCGGTGCGAGTTGGGTTCTTAAACTGCTCCCCATGCGCTCGTGCGTGACACAGTTTACAACAACAGCAACAATCTATTTCTTGTAAGGTCCAAAATAACACAAGGAAGTCTCCTAAGTTTCAATGGGCTTTAACAGGCCCTCATTGTTGACAGGCTCCAAACCTTGACCCCCAAAGACAGGAGTGTCCAACTCCGGTCCTGGTGGGCTGCACTGGCTGCAGGTTTTCATTCTAACTCTTTTCCTAATCAGTGACCAGTTTTCACTGCTAATTAACTCCTTTTCCCTTCGTTTTAATAGCCCTGATTTTAAGGATTCAGTCCTCTGAATTGATTTGTTTCTTCATTAAATGGCAGCCAAACAGAAATGAGACGTGAAACAAGCCAACAGATGACCAGCTACATTGGGCCTTAAAACTCCAGCCAATTTCACTCCAACCAGCTTCTTAATGAGAAGTCATTTTTTGCTATTAATTAAAGCCATTACTGAATATCAGGACTTGTTGTTGTTTTCGTTTTGCCACAGCAGACTGCTGATTTTCTGTATTTTCTAAGACCCCTGTCAAGATGTTTTGGTGACCTGAGCAGACCAACATGACCAAGACCTTCACCTTTCTTTATTTTCAGGTTAGCCGGTCATATGGTGGCTTGTCTTGTGTCTCATATTGTTTGGCTGCTCATTAAGGAAAAAGAAACAACTAAGGGGTCAGAGTCACGTCAATTAAAACGAAGGCAAAACAGGATAATCGGCAGCAAAAACAGCTCACTAATTAAGAAGATGGTTAAAATGAAAACTTGCAGCCACTGCGGCCCACCAGGACCAGAGTTGGATATGCATACACTAAGACGACAGGAAAAAAAAAACCCTTGTAGGGAAATAATGGAAGAAATCTTTGAAACGCAATTCAGAGAAAGACTCCCTTCCTATGTAGGTTAAGCAATACAATGGTTGTCAAAAAATGGGGTAAATACAACAGACAAAACAGAACACAAGTCATCCTCTTCACAGAACTAGACGGCCCATTTATCATGACCACCTTAGATACAATACAATAGAACAAAGTACAAGGCAAAATGCAGGGATAAATTATACTACTAACGAAATACAAAACTATCACACACAAGGGTACAGATTTATTTAAATACATAAAAAATAAAGTAGATAACATAAATGACAAACAACAATATCTTTCCATCAGCTAATTGTAAAACCACAGCCAGATTGTAGAAAAGGAGTCAGAGACAAGCTAGGCACAGTCAGAGGCCTGGAGACTCTTCCAACTAGCTGCCTCCCACATACTGACCATTCTATAGCCGAGTCTATGCTGGGCTAGCCAATCAGATGAAAGAACCCTTCTACCCACTGCTCTTTTCCATAGGCAAGCAAACAATTTGGCAGTAGAGCAGTGGCACCAAGTGCCACATGAGGATACCTAGAAGAGAAACAAAGTAGGTGAGTGTTTAGTAATCCATCCATCCATTATCCAACCCTCTATATCCTAACTACAGGGTCACGGGGGTCTGCTGGATCCAATCCCAGCCAACACAAACACCGGGCAGGGCGCCGGCCTACTCCAGGGCACACACACCTACACACCAAGCACACACTAGAGACAATTTAGGATTGCCAATGCACCTAAACTGCATGTCTTTGGACTGTGGGAGAAAACCCGCACATACACAGGGAAAACATGCAAACTCCAAGCAGGGAGGACCCAGGAAGCAAACCCAGGTCTCCTTACTGCGAGGCAACAGCACTACCACTGCACCACCGTGCCGCCCGTGTTTAGTAATAGTTTATGAATATCATATTATTTATATTTTAGTACTAATGACTAACAACTTAGATGCAGTAAGCATTATGCGACTAATAAGCAGCTCTAGTCAAGGTATTCTAAACTGAATTAGGGAGTCTTCAAAAGCTAAGACTGAAGAGACACCTCTTATAGTAGCTGGCAAACCATTCCACAGCTTCATGGCCCTATAACTAAAGGTTCGACCACCCACTGGTATTTTATTAATCTGTCGAATCTTAATCAGGATGGCATCTTCAGATCTTAGTCTACAATTAAGAACATAAGAAACTGGACAAATGAGAGGAGATCATTTAGTTCATCCAAGCCAGTTTGTTTAGCTCATAGCTAAGCTGCCCTAATATCTAATCCAGATTCTTCTTAAAGGTTGGCAAGGTTTCTGCTTCAACTCCATGTCTCAGTAATTTGTTCCAGAGTCCCACAAGAAGTGCTTTGTGACTTCAGTTTTAACTGCACTTCCCATTAATTTTAACTGATGTCCTCAAGTATGTGATTCACCCTTAAGCTGAAAGAATGTTGCTGGAATACTAGAGTAATCATCATCATCATCATACTCCTCCTTCTTTTTCCTTTTCTTCTTTCCCACTTCTACAGATGGCCTGCTAGTAGTTTGGGACTGACCAGGACTGAGGGGGTAATTGAAGAGTCGCATAGTTTGGGGGAGGAAAGATCTCCTCCGTCTGTCAGTGGAGCAGGACATTGACAGCAGTCTGTCGCTGAAGCTGCTCCTCTGTCTGGAGATGATCCTGTTCAGTGGATGCAGTGGATTCTCCATAATTGACAGGAGCCTGCTGAGCGCCCTTCGCTCCACCACAGATGTTAAACTGTCCAGCTCCATGCCAACAATAGAGCCTGCCTTCCTCACCAGTTTGTCCAGGCGTGTGCCTCCCCAGCACACCACCGTGTAGAAGAGGGCGCTCGCCACAACTGTCTGATAGAACATCTGCAGCATCTTATTGCAGATGTTGAAGGACACCAGCCTTCTAAGGAAGTATAGTCGGCTCAATAATAATAATAAGACAGACAAAAGAGAGGCAAATGTTCAAAAAAAAAATGGTAATTTTATTATTCCACAAAAGAGAAAAAAAACAATTGGCGATGTACTGTAAATGGTTGCATAAAAAAAATATAATCCCGTGACAAAACAAATTTAATTATGAAAATACAAAGAAGAAAAAAAAAATAGAATATGTAAAACACAGAGGCTCTTATCCTAATATACAGTATATGCAGTCACTTTTATCTTCTCTATATATATAAAATTCTAAGCCTAAAAGTGCAACGATTTTGTGCAACAATTTCATGTGACTTTCTATCTCACATTTTTTGTCACACTTTAAATCAAGCTTATTTTAAAACCTACATATATACTGTATGTTTGATATAATTCTTTTCAGAATTTATCAAACTTTAATGTGATGTTGTTAGATTTTCAGATTCTTATTCTGTTTTTAAATTATAAACTAAAAATTATCAAGAACTCAAGTCCCATGAGATGAGACTTTGTGCCAAGAGATTTAACCATGCCCGGGGCCGGAAATAAAAGACAAAGAGTAGGACAGCTGCTGTACAGGCTTTTAGATAGATAGATAGATAGATAGATAGATAGATAGATAGATAGATAGATAGATAGATAGATAGATAGATAGATAGATAGATAGATAGATAGAGTGGTGTGAAAAACTATTTGCCCCCTTCATGTAGGTTTGGATTTTTTTTTCTCCCTAAATAATAAAAACCACCATTTACAAACTGCATTTTGTGTTTACTTGTGTTATATTTGACTAATGGTTAAATGTGTTTGATGATCAGAAACATTTTGTGTGACAAACATGCAAAAGAATAAGAAATCAGGAAGGGGGCAAATAGTTTTTCACACCACTGTAGATAGATAGATAGATAGATAGATAGATAGATAGATAGATAGATAGATAGATAGATAGATAGATAGATAGATAGATCTTTATTGTCATTGTCACTTTTACAAAGAAACAACGAAATTGAAGGTGCAATCGACTCAGTGTGAGGAATAAGAGTTAAAAAGACAAAAAGAGAGAAAATAATAACAAACCGAATAGTAATAAATATACAAATTGCACTTGTTGACTTAAGGTCTATATTGCACATTGGAAGAATAATATGGAGCAGTTTTAAATGTTTGAAGAACATTGCAAGATGCAGATCATGCGGCACGGCAGCAGCAGCAAGCCAGCAGTTGAAGAGGAGGTAAAAAAAAACTATTTGTTTCTCATTGTGTCACCGTTTAAGAGGGAGTTTAAGAAGAGCGACCGCATCTCCATGAGGTGCATTCAGCCCCCCTCTTCACAATGTGAGCGGCAGAGACACGAAGTGGCTAGCGTGTAGCGCAGGCAAAGGGGGTTTGCGAGCAAAGCGAGCAGCGGGGAGCATCCTTAAAATAAAATAAAACAAAACTGGATTCTGTTTCAGGCCCTGTCATAAATGCAACTCCTCAAAAAAAAAAAAAAATCAGGAGCTGTTTTTAGTTCTCAGGAGCCTAATCCACTACTTAGGATTAACCAACAGCTCAGCCACCAGGCACCATTTAGCCTGGTGTCCTCACACAACCTAACACTTCTTCTTAAATTTCTCCAAACGTTCCTTCCCCCTCTTGCGGCCACAAGTGTACTTATAAAGGCTTCTCGATTCCTATGGTCAGCCCGCCTAAACATTGGGAGATACCATTTCGGGCTTGCCAGGGAAATCATACACTTTGAGCAAAAACAAAATACACATGATAAAACACTAAATAACAAAACAACAAAAACATTTATACCTAAACTCGAGGTTACTAAAATACAAATGAGAACATTACGGTACACCTACACTACTAATTTAAAATGGACTCCTCTATAGCTGTCTTTCGACCTTCCCTGGCACCTGTGACTGTGTTTAGCTTCAGAGCCACCTTAAAAACAACTGGGTGGTAAGTGTGGAACATTACGTGCGAGGTTTGTATCCAAAACAACTGGCGGAACATTTGATTCCTTCTCAGTGCTCACCTGAAAGAAAGATGTAGGGCTTTACAATGGCCTACTATTATACAGTACAGTACTATTATTGACAAATATCAACAAATAAAATAAACCTAGTGTAGGTCTGCTAATCTTCTTTTTTCTATAGTGTCACGAAATTCCAGCCAAGTCAGTCAAAGTGTTTTTGAAATTTTGGGGTATTTAGTTTTGCTATTGTATTTGGGATGGGAGGGGTTACCCTTAAATGCTGAACTAGCAAAATGGCCTTTATCATAGGATGCCTACTATCCTAGATACACCATCATGCTAAATTCTAGATTTTTAATTCAATGGAAAAGAGTGTTTTGATGATGAGTGAGTCAGCCAGCTTTGCATTTTGTATATATTGTCACACACGTGCGCTTAGGGGGCAGCCAAAGGGCTCAAACGAGCGTGAAAGAATAAAAGGTAGAGGATTGGAACAGATTATCAATGCCTTTTCTCTTTTTTCACCAGAAAAACAGAAGATCAATAATGGAGAAACACCTCAACTCCATGACAGCACACCACTGCTAGCTCCCCGTAACAACTCCACTTCCGGGTCCCTCTGCCCAAGACGTTACTCACAGTCCCATATTAAAAACTTCTTTTCCGGCTCCCAGTGATGACGTCACCTCCGCTCCACGATGAAGACGTCATCTCCGTCCTTAACAGCCCACATCACTTCCAGCCAGGTCATTTCCATTTATTGTATTTCCTGTTTATTGTACATAAAAGAACCCAAAGAACTATAACAATTGTCAAATGTTTGTTTATTGCATTCTCACTGACCAAGTATCAGCTATTTACGATAGCTCAACGGCTCTAGCATTACTCCTCCAACTCTAAATCTTTGTTTCTGTGTTTCTGATGCCTTCACAATATATATACAGTGGGGCAAAAAAGTATTTAGTCAGCCACCAATTGTGCAAGTTCTCCCTCTTAAAAAGATGAGAGAGGCCTGTAATTTTCATCATAGGTATACCTCAACTATGAGAGACAAAACGAGAAAAAAATCCAGAAAATCACATTGTCTGATTTTAAAGAATTTATTTGCAAATTATGGTGGAAAAAAAGTATTTGGTCACCTACAAACAAGCAAGATTTCTGGCTCTCATAGACCTGTAACTTCTTCTGTAAGAGGCTCCTCTGTCCTCCACTCGTTACCTGGCACCTGTTTGAACTCGTTATCAATATAAAAGACACCTGTCCACAACCTCAAACAGTCACACTCCAAACTCCACTATGGCCAAGACCAAAGAGCTGTCAAAGGACACCAGAAACAAAATTGTAGACCTGCACCAGGCTGGGAAGACTGAATCTGCAATAGGTAAGCAGCTTGGTGTGAAGAAATCAACTGTGGGAGCAATTATTAGAAAATGGAAGACATACAAGACCACTGATAATCTCCCTCGATCTGGGGCTCCACGCAAGATCTCACCCTGTGGGGTCAAAATGATCACAAGAACGGTGAGCAAAACTCCCAGAACCACACGGGGGGACCTAGTGAATGACCTGCAGAGAGCTGGGACCAAAGTAACAAAGGCTACCATCAGTAACACACTACGCCGCCAGGGACTCAAATCCTGCAGTGCCAGACGTGTCCCCCTGCTTAAGCCAGTACATGTGCAGGCCCGTCTGAAGTTTTCTAGAGAGCATTTGGATGATCCAGAAGAGGATTGGGAGAATGTCATATGGTCAGATGAAAAAAACTCTACTCGTCGTGTTTGGAGGAGAAAGAATGCTGAGTTGCATCCAAAGAACACCATACCTACTGTAAAGCATGGGGGTGGAAACATCATGCTTTGAGGATGTTTTTCTGCAAAGGGACCAGGACGACTGATCCGTGTAAAAGAAAAAAATGAATGGGGCCATGTATCGTCAGATTTTGAGTGAAAACCTCCTTCCATCAGCAAGGGCATTGAAGATGAAACGTGGCTGGGTCTTTCAGCATGACAATGATCCCAAATACACCACCCGGGTAATGAAGGAGTGGCTTCGTAAGAAGCATTTCAAGGTCCTAGAGTGGCCTAGCCAGTCTCCAGATCTCAACCCCATAGAAAATCTTTGGAGGGAGTTGAAATTCCATGTTGCCCCGCGACAGCCCCAAAACATCACTGCTCCAGAGGAGATCTGCATGGAGGAATGGGCCAAAATACCAGCAACAGTGTGTGAAAACCTTGTGAAGACTTACAGAAAACGTTTGACCTCTGTCATTGCCAACAACGGGTATATAACAAAGTATTGAGATGAACTTTTGTTATTGACCAAATACTTTTTTTCCACCATAATTTACAAATAAATTCTTCAAAAATCAGACAATGTGATTTTCTGGATTTTTTTTTCTCAATTTGTCTCTCATAGTTGAGGTATACCTATGATGAAAATTACAGGCCTCTCTCATCTTTTTAAGTGGGAGAACTTGCACAATTGGTGGCTGACTAAATACTTTTTTGCCCCACTGTATATATTGTCACACACGTGCTATTAGGAGGCAGTCAAGAAGCTCAAAGGTGAGTGAAATATCGTGAGAGGAAGGATTGTCATATGGTACTTACCTGAACCTCTTCTCTCAACAGGAGAACTGAAGAAAAATAATCGTGGCTATTTCCGGGCTTCAAAATGGCCGCCATGACGTCACTTCCGGCGACTCCATATGGCATCACTTCTGGCTTTCACCTTGGACATCACTTCCGGTTCCTCTACCATGATGTCGTTTCCTGCCAACCATTTCATTAGACATTTATATATAAGATATATGTGTGTGTGTGTGTATATCATGTCATGCATGTGCATCTGTGGATCAACCTCAGGGCTTCCATAATGTATGTGATACCTATTCCCTACGCAGCACCAAGAAGACGCTCAGTGAGGGTACCTGACTCCTCCCCTTCTGGTCTCCTGCCTATAAATCACGGGTTAGATGGAAGGAGGCATCACTCAATGAGCAGAGCACGGCACAGGAGAGAACTCCTGCATGACTGACCTACCTGAAAGAAGTAGAACATGAAGCCCACCTTTGGCTACCTTTTGCTTTTTATTGATTTTCACTTCCTCCGCGCCATTGTATGTTTGTACTTTTTTTGCATTCTTTGCTTGAAGAACAACAGGGATCACCGAGATGGTGCAGCAACATTCACTGAACAAGACTTGTGATTCTTCACTCAAACTTAATTTATATACCAAAAACAGAATTAACAAAAGATCGAAACTTGCAAGAGCAATAGTTCCGGTTGAACAATAGCACACAGAGAAAGTGACCAGTTCTGGATTTGAGGCCAGAATGCTGAACCAGTGAGGGAGAAGCATCCACTACTGGGCAACCATTGACACCTCAAAAATAACAACAATAATATTAATATTAAAAATAATAATAATGTCTCTTGGTTTCTCAGAATCAAAAGAATTTTCTCAAGATGGTAGTTTATAGCAAGTGCAGGATATGCCAGCAACAAGAACAGCACACCAGTAATATTGTTACTGGATACACAATGCCAGCACCAAAAGAAAACACGCATCTTCTCAATTGCATAGCTAGCTACTGATCAATGCTCCATGAGCTTGACCTCCCAGTGCCTGATCATTGATCACCAGTCTGAAAGGGTTGTTGAGATGGAGAACACCATTGTTATGTACAATATGGCTGTTGTCACACATGTGCGACTAGGAAAACATTATATGGACCAAGCAAAGAACAGGGGGTGGCGTGGTGCACTAAATCTTTTCCTGTTATCTCTGCAGACCAGCTGCGGGAAAACCTGTCTGATTTAGAACAGAAGACATCACTTCTGGTTCCGGCACCCAGAAAAATATCACTTCCGGTTCCGGTGCCTAGAAGATTATCACTTCCGGCACCTACTCTGACTAATGAAGAACATCACTTCCGGTTCCCTTACACCACTTCCTGTCCTATCCCTTAAAACTGCCATCTTGACAAACCATCGTCAGTTCTGTTTTGGACTCGGTATAGAGAACATCTCTGTATTTAAAAAGACTCTTTTGCAGCCAGGAATAATATACGAGTGGCTGCCCCAAACCTTTTAAAGTGTGTTGAGTCTATTCATTTTACACTGTAAACATGGATCGTAACACTGGCCAACTGACTGGACATCACTGTCCATGACAGAAACAAGATGCAATGTTTTCTCATTGATGTTGCCATTCCAGATGACACAATTATCTCCATCAAAGAACTAGAAAATCTCAGCAAATACAAAGATTGAGATTTTGTGCATGCAGAACACAAAGGCTCAAGTGATTCTGGAACTGTTCATCTAGGTCTCCAAAAATATCTTGATGATAAGTGCCACCGAAATGCAGAAGATCACCCTCCTCAGAATGGTACCAAATGCTTCATAAGGTCCTGACCATCAGACAATAAGACCTGAAGAAGCTGATATGTTCCTGGAAGAAAAACCACCGACATAAACTGAGAAAAGAAAAAAAAAGAACAAAGATAATAATAATATTATGGAAGATCAAGCAATATGAACATTTTGCACGGATCCTGATCTCCATTTATCTGACTTGGTGATTCATATAAAGCCCTTATCACCTATAGAATTTGCATGTGCTTTCCTTTTTTTCCCTTGATTGATACTCTGGTTCTGAAATAAATGAAGGTTAAGTCTCGCAGTATTTATGCAATAGTAAATCCTCCTTCACTTCTGAATGCTGTTGCAGGTCAGTGGAACAGAGTTTCAGTTACAGCTTCTGTGTACAAAATGCAAATCAGACTTTTGAATGAAAGTAACAACATTCTGTTTGAAGGCAACATGCAACTACACACCGGCACAATTAGCTTTGCATAATAAATATACTAAGTGACCTTGTTGAGATGAATCTGCTTGCTCACTCAAAACATCACAAGCATCATGTCTATCAACAAGTGACTCGTGCAGTACCCATCCTAGCTGGAGAAGCCAGCAGGTCTTCTTCACTTCTCCTGATCACAGGCGAGAGGTACAAATTGGAACAACGCGGTGTTGCCTGCTTTTTATTTAGTTTTTGACAAGGTCATTTAGAATCACAGGCTTGATAACGGTAATGAGGAGGCGGTACATACAGTCTTTCTTTATTAGACACCTTTCTGAGATATCATTTAACACAATAGATGCTGCCCATTAGAAGAGGTTTCAAATTTACATTTAAAACTGTGAAAAGAGAAAATGAGAAATACTCTTACACTGGACAATGTGGGGGATGAAATTTTAGGTAGCTATGCTTGCAACATATTTTTATATGACTTATTTTGGTATTAACTAATTGATGGCCGGCTGTTATAGAATTTCTATGGAATTATACACCAATCATCAAGTCAGAGTTAATTTGAGATAGATAGATAGATAGATAGATAGATAGATAGATAGATAGATAGATAGATAGATAGATAGATAGATAGATAGATAGATAGATAGATAGATAGATACTTTATTAATCCCAAGGGGAAATTCACATACTCCAGCAGCAGCATACTGATACAATAAACAATATTAAATTAAAGATTGATAATAATGCAAGTAAAAACAGACAATAACTTTTTATAATGTTAACGTTTTCCCCCCTGGGTGGAATTGAAGAGTCGCATAGTTTGGGGGAGGTACGATCTTCTCAGTCTGTCAGTGGAGCAGGACGGTGACAGCAGTCTGTCGCTGAAGCTGCTCCTCTGTCTGGAGATGACACTGTTTAGTGGATGCAGTGGATTCTCCATGATTGACAGGAGTCTGCTCAGCGCCCGTCACTCTGCTACAGATGTCAAACTGTCCAGCTCCATGCCAACAATAGAGCCTGCCTTCCTCACCAGTTTGTCCAGGCATGAGGCGTCCCTCTTCTTAATGCTGCCTCCCCAGCACACCACCGCATAGAAGAGGGCGCTCACCACAACCGTCTGATAGAACATCTGCAGCATCTTACTGCAGATGTTGAAGGACGCCAGCCTTCTAAGGAAGTATAACCGGCTCTGTCCTTTCTTACACAGAGCATCAGTATTGGCAGTCCAGTCTAATTTATCATCCAGCTGCACTCCCAGGTATTTATAGGTCTGCACCATCTGCACACAGTCACCTCTGATGATCACGGGGTCCATGAGGGGTCTGGGCCTCCTAAAATCCATCACCAGCTACTTGGTTTTGCTGGTGTTCAGGTGTAGGTGGTTTGAGTTGCACCATTTAACAAAGTCCTTGATTAGGTTCCTATACTCCTCCTCCTGCCCACTCCTGATGCAGCCCAC
Organism: Erpetoichthys calabaricus; assembly: GCF_900747795.2. Lineage (NCBI taxonomy): Eukaryota > Metazoa > Chordata > Cladistia > Polypteriformes > Polypteridae > Erpetoichthys > Erpetoichthys calabaricus. Next base: position 18,960,667 of record NC_041406.2, on the reverse strand, counting down.
GATAGTAGTGTCGTCAGCGAACTTTTGCACGTGGTAGGACTCCGAGTTGTATTGGAAGTCTGATGTATATAGGTTGAACAGGACCAGAGAAAGTACAGTCCCCTGCGGTGCTCCTGTGTTGCTGACCACAATGTCAGATGTGCAGTTCCCAAGACGCACATACTGAGGTCTGTCTGTAAGATAGTCCACGATCCATGCCACCAGGTACGAATCTACTCCCATCTCTGTCAGCTTGTCCCTAAGGAGCAGAGGTTGGATGGTGTTGAAGGTGCTAGAGAAGTCTAGAAACATAATTCTTACTGCACCACTGCCTCTGTCCAAGTGGGAGAGGGATTGGTGTAGCATGTAGATGATGGCATCCTCCGCTCCCACCTTCTCCTGATATGCAAACTGCAGAGGGTCGAGGGCGTGTTGAACCTGTGGCCTCAGGTGGTGAAGCAGCAGCCTGAATTATAATTTGAATTATATAATGTAGAATTATTATAAAAAAACGTAAATATTTTATTGAGATAATAATATAAATACATAAAGAAATTGTGCATGATCAGGCCAAGACAGGTTTTGCCCCCATTTGGATTGGATTCACGGCGCTTGAAAATCTTATGGGGTGTTACGTTAGATAATTAAGTTAGATCTAAGTTCTTTAAGACTTAAATGATAGACAAGTCCTAAAGAAATACTCCACTCAAGAATAATGTTTTTTTTAATATGTTGCTTAACCTATGCAGTTTGTAGTGGTGGCCAAGAAAGATTTTGATGTCATTTTAATGTTTTTTTTTTATTTTTATGTTATTTTTAGGTTTATGTGAAGATCGAGCAATTACAAACTTTCTGATACAAATGATAGTACCTATGGAACAGGATAGCATGGTGGTGCACTGAGTAGTGATGCTGACCCATGGGTCCAGTGTCCTGAGTCTGAAACCTATGACCGAATGCTGTCCATGTGGAGTTCCTTCAGTGGATATTCCTCTGGATACGCATCGATGAAAAAAAATCTCACACCACTCGTGTTGCACAATCCACATGTCAAGTCAACAAGTTGTATGCTCCTAATGTGTAAAACACATTAATTTCTTGCTAAAACATTGTTAAATAAATAACTCTGGAAAATGAAAGTAATCCACAAACAGCAAGTCCATTCACATGGAAAGTTGCTTTTGAATTGAAGACAGGACTCCTGACCAATGAATGAGCGGGTGAGGGAATCTTCACTTCAAAACCACAATCCCATGTGAAGGAATTTCCGGTTTATAGTGTACTTTCATTTTACAAAGGTATTTATTTAACCATATATTTGCAAAAAACACATGCATTTGTCATGATGTTAGCATATGACTGGATGTCTTGCCTTGTGGATTATGTGACACTAGTAACGTGAGATGTTTTCATGCATGTTCTTGACATTGTTTGCAGCTTTTAATTACCAGTGATTCTTATTTAATCAGAAATGTTGTTATGTCCACTCTCAATGAAAACATGAACTTTTCTCGTCCACTACTACAAGCTGCATAGAATAGTTAGTCAGTCAGTCATTGCCCAACCCACTATATCCTAACACAGGGTCATGGGGGTCTGCTAGAGCCAATCCCAGTCAGCACATGGTGCAAGGCAGGAACAAATCCCGGTCAGGGTGCCAGCCCACCGCAGGCTCCATAGAGTAAGTAACATATAAAAAAAATAATCATTTTGGGTGGAGTATTACTTGAGTAGGCAGAAAAGCATCAAAACCAGTAAATCAAACTAAATATCTCCCCAGCCCAAACTCAAAGTCTAAAGAGGAAATGCTAAAGTTTTATAGCAATTTATATGTAAATTTATGCTGACGCTGATGGGCCGAGATTCCGAGTTTTTTCGTAGGCTTTGGTAATTCTAGTGTTAAGTGATGGCTTATATATTGCCGTGTTCGTGACACCATCATCGTGCACATTCCAAAGCCTTGCTCCTAGCAACAGACAGTCACATCTTGATGACAACTTCACAAAAGGGTGGCACTCACCCAAAAACAAAATGACAAGGAAAGAAAAATTAAAATCAACAGATAAATAAGCACCCAAGAAGGAAAATAATAAAGAGGCTCCATCATCAAAAAACCCCCAAAACCACTCAGCAATCAAGTGCCATAACTAAACTTTATGGATTTGTCTCCCTATTTGGTTTTCCATTCCAGAGACATGTGTGCTAATCCCTGATTCTAAACTAGCTTCATGGCTGTGTGACTGACTGGTCCCTGTGATGGACTAGTGCCCTGTTCAAGGACCATTTCATAGCTTGTTGTCTGGTGTTGCTAAGATAGGCTCTGGCCCACCATGCGCCTGAATCGAATTACGTGGGCTTGGTAATGTTGTTATATTAATTATGGTGAAATTAATATCTTAGTGCAGGATTAACTCTAAATTCAAAACAGCATAATTATGTAACTATTCTGCTCTGATTTCAATACTTAGTCTTTAATTTGACTATACTCACATTATCACCTAATTATGCTCTAATTAGCAGTCATTTTTTTAACCTAATCAAGAAATTTGCCTACAGAGGAAAACATACTTACATCGTTATTAATCCTTAGTTTGTTATTATCTTAATTAAAAGCTGATATAAATTACATGATAAAAAAAACTTAATTACAGAGTAATTAACACATCAGCTTTGACTGAGTTAATTAGATACCTTAAATGAGCTTCATTAATTACCTTGTAATTAAAACTTCACAGTTTAATATCCCAAATCACAGCATAATGTAATTTACTTATAACATGCATTCATTACACTGTAATTAACACATGTGCTTGATTGAATTAAACCTGATTTTGATTAACTTAATTATTTAAGATATCTTCATTTTACATAACATAACTTAAAAGCAGACATACTTATGTCAACAGCATTATTTTCAACAATTTAGTTTTGCGTTAATTGCCTACCTTTTGTAATTGCACTGCTTTAGTTAGGAGTTATGGTGAGCTAAATTAGATTAGGTATGAAAAGCTTAATTACATTGTTATTAATATCACAGTGTGTTATTACAAACTTAGTCATCCAACCCGCTATATCCTAACACAGGGTTACAAGAACAAACTTAATTAAACTATAATTAAGAAGTCATTGTTTGATTGAGTTAATTGCACACCCTGCATGATATTGACAACAAACTTATTTTCAATAATTTTGTACATAAATATCTTAAAGTTAGATAGACTAAATTACATAATCTAAACTAACATAATAACATTACACTGCAATTAACACCCGTGTTCAACTGAGTCCATCGCTGTAACTTTGGGCTCATTAATACTTCACACTCAGAATGCGTACGCTACCACATCATGGCTGCCACGTGTTCCCAGTGTTCATTTGACGCATCCTCTGAGCAGATCCTCAGAAATTAACGTGACGCGTGCGCGAGTTGCAGTACCAGCAAAAAGTCAGGGGGCGCAGTGTGATAAAAGTCAGAACATGACGTCAGAGTTTCTGTTTACTATCGACATGTGACAGAAAGCCGCTTTGCGTATCCTACGAGATCAGTGTGCACGCTTCGATGTTTGATGAACGGTTTGATGTGGTGAAGCAAAATGCCGACATACAGATGTATTCATGGTGCTTTTATATTCAAGCGTTGCATATTCCCGATTGTAATGACACAATACATTTTAAAAGTCTCACATACCGTCTTCTGTGACGTCTTTTTTTCTAGGGCTTCCTCCGGTACTGACAGCAGTGGCAAACAGCAATAGATCGCCACACTGAGCACATTAAATGCCTGATATTCCAACTCTTTGCACATTTAGAATCCTCAGATGTATACTTGATATCATTTTCATGATGAAATGCATTAAAGTATGTATGTTATATTTTACAGATAAATCGGTAATTTTCGTTTAAATAATGAATTCTGTTAATAATTACACACAAGGGGGTGACACAGTGGCAGAGCGTTAGCGCTGCTGTCTTGCAGGGAGTGACGTCGCTGATATTCCCTGCCTGTCTGTCACATTGTTTCCACAGTGTGCTCTGGTTTCCTTCCAAAAATATGCAGATTTGGTTACACTAAAATGACGCCAGCATGTATGTGTGTGTGCTTGTGTTCACCTTGCGATGAGCTGATGCCTCGTCCAAGGATTGTTTCAGCCTCGTGCCCAATAATAGCTGAAATGGACAAATCCCTGAACTGATGGATTTAATCATTAAACATCCTTTTCAGAGATATTGCGGTAAGGTGTTGTGAAAACATAAAAAGATGTAATTGAACAAAATGTATGTGTGTATAGAAAATAGGACAGAGTGATGAAACTTGTTTGTGTTTTGCGTACGTGACAAGAAGCATGTATACTTTCTGGAAGTTTTCTTTTGATGATGTGTGTGACAAGAAAATATACCTTTAGGGTAATGACTTTACAAAATTGGAAAAGTACAATGAGTCAGGATGCTATTTTTTGCTTACGTGGTCAACGATCAGGAGATTAGAAAGGTATAAAAGAACAAGGACATCTGCGCTCGAGGCAGATGAAGCGCGGTGTCCTAGGACTGTGTTTCTCTGACATTTTACCCTTGCCTGGTATGTATTAATAAAAGGTTTTGACTAATTTTAATTTTCTTCTCTGTCTTCAGTCACAAAAAGTGTCCACAGTTTTTGGCGCCCAACGTGGGGCAAGAGACGGCCGGTCGACTCCTCCAGCGAGACCATTTCAGTGATCCGTCTTACCAGCGGACTGCCGTCAATTTGAGTTCCGGCAGCAGAGCATGCAGCTCCGGCAAAAGTTAGGACTGCCCTGTCCTGAAACAGTTCTTGCGTGAGGAGCCCCTGGTCTCCTCTTTGCTACATCCACAGTGACTGAACGGATTTCCAGACAGAGCTTGCACACTTCCAGACTGGGGTAAGCACCGGGGGATTTCCGAATATTTTTTTTTATTTTCTAAATAACGGGAGGGCGAGTTTCCTGTTGACCGTCTAGTCATACTCATATCTCAACGGGTTGCTTAAGGTGATGGAGACTTGACCCAAGCAGTTTGACGCATACGAAAGGTCTGACGAAAGGATACTGGCCTCACCCATATCCTAGACTCGGCTGGACGTATTGATGTAGTATTCTGCTGAACCGAATCGGACACGAAGTCACCTGAGCTGGAATCCGGGGATGTGAGCGGACAGGCTAACGGGACGAGTAACGGGGTGGTATGGAAATATAAACCGAAAAGAGCACAGATTACAGGATTGCTGTTAGGAACAGAATGACACGTAGCGCTATGGAAGATATGTAGCTATGGAAGATACGTAGCGCTATGGAAAAATAAATAAATCTACATACGGAATAAGCAACAAAACCGTGTTCTCCTGGGAACTGGATCAGTACCGATAGTTAGGTGTCTCCCCTTGAAACTAAGAAGGGAACAGTTTAGGTTAGTGAGTGGCACACTTAATGCCTCGCTGATTCATACGTACAAGGGATTAGGCGAATCAGTATATAGTTGGAAAATTAAATACAGAACCCGGGAGGGCAAGGGAACATAATGGGAACTTATAACAGTAAGCCTGTTAATCGCCGCACAGGGGGATCAAAATCATTAATGCTGGAAGAATTATTTTCGGAGGATCAACAGACGCCCCGTAAAAATGGGTCTCCTAGAAAATTTATAGAAAAGAAGACAGGTTTAGATTTCAAGAAGGCATGTAAGAAATGGAATAGACAGAGTGGTGGGCGTTGGCCGATAGAGGGGACAGGAGATGTAAGTGAAATACAGGAAGTCAGGAAGATCCTGTGTAGGAATAAGCAGGGTTGTTATAATAGTGGACCGTATCGAATGGATATGTTCGATAGATGGGAATTAGTAATAAAAGACAGAAATTTAGAAGCAGTACAGAAACAGAATGATTTGTTGCGGGCAAATGAGGGAAAGGCTAAAAAGGAGAAAGAGGAATTGCTAATTACATTACAGAAAGTTCAGATAGGCACTGAACCACAGGCAGATGGGAGGAAAAGGAAGAATAGTCCAAATAAAGACCCCCTTTATCCTATTATTTTTTCCCCTCCTCAGTACCAACCTCAGGCACCTCCATTATCCCCTCCTCTATCCCCCATTCCGACTGCCCCCCCTGCACTACAACTAGCAGAAGTTTCTCCCGATGATTCCCCAGGCACAGATCACTTTGACTCACCCCACCCTTCCCCCTAACTGGTCTGGTACCTGTGCTCCAATCCAATTAGTTATGCCTTTTAGACTTCTATCCTTACCTCCCTCTCACTCCCCATATTATTCCACACCTCCTTTTTATTTCCGACATACCCGCTCCCTTTTCCATACGCCTACTAATATCTCCTTACATGGCCCTGGAGTATACATAGATGCTATTGGAGTCCCTAGGGGTGTCCCAGACAGATTTAAAGCTAGGGATCAAGTCGCAGCCGGTTTTGAATCTATCATACCCCAAATTACTATTAATAAGAATGTAGACTGGATTAATTACCTTTATTATAACCAACAACGTTTCCTTAACTTCACCAAAGATGCTATTGAAGGCATACATGAACAGCTTGATCGTACTTCTCTGATGACTTGGCAAAATCGTCTAGCCCTGGACATGTTACTTGCAGAAAAGGGAGGTGTCTGTGCTATGTTTGGTGATGCTTGTTGTACATATATTCCAAATAATACCGCGCCAGATGGATCAATAACTCGTGCATTGGCAGGCCTTACTGCTCTCTCTAAAGAACTTTCCACTAATTCTGGCATTACAAATCCTTGGGATCAGTGGTTTGCATCCTCCTTCGGATCCTGGGGACAATGGATAAGATCTGTTTTCATTTCTTTGGTTGTGACATTTTGTCTCCTCCTCCTGGTTGGTTGTTGTATTATTCCTTTGGTTCGCTATATAATATCTAAGTACTTTACCGCCTCTATGGAAAGGGCATATATGCTACATGAGGAGCGCATGTCTCGTATAGCTTCTTCCATTTTCTCTCCCCTTTCCCCTTCATCAACCATTTCAAGATAGAATTATATAGGCCCACATCATTTTTGTTCAAAAAGGGAGGAGTGTGAAAACATAAAAAGATGTAATTGAACAAAATGTATGTGTGTATAGAAAATAGGACAGAGTGATGAAACTTGTTTGTGTTTTGCGTACGTGACAAGAAGCATGTATACTTTCTGGAAGTTTTCTTTTGATGATGTGTGTGACAAGAAAATATACCTTTAGGGTAATGACTTTACAAAATTGGAAAAGTACAATGAGTCAGGATGCTATTTTTTGCTTACGTGGTCAACGATCAGGAGATTAGAAAGGTATAAAAGAACAAGGACATCTGCGCTCGAGGCAGATGAAGCGCGGTGTCCTAGGACTGTGTTTCTCTGACATTTTACCCTTGCCTGGTATGTATTAATAAAAGGTTTTGACTAATTTTAATTTTCTTCTCTGTCTTCAGTCACAAAAAGTGTCCACAGTGTCATCGGAATTTAATGGATGTTCCATGCAATTCACAACACAGCGAAGCCGAACCTGTTCTCACCATGATGATATCTCGCACTGCCACCTGGTGGATTCTTCCAGATTTACGTAAAGTATGCGCGCAAGTATAAACAGTACAACGCTTGTGTAGCAGAAGCATCCGCTGCAGCATGCGTCGCATCGCGTGAAGTATAAATCCGACTTTACACCTCACTCTATGATTTATGTGATTATGAACTTACGTAATATAATGAAATTGATACTGTATTTTTAGAAGTTGATTAACTTTACATATTTTTACAACTTTGCATTGTGTTTAATACTTTAGTGTTTTAAAAATAATTACTGTAATTATATGCTTAATATGTCAGTTTCAGTGACTGATTAACTGAATAAAACCATACGTATCTTACATAAATACATAACTTTACTAGTTGTAACCAGTGCTGTATAACGTGCACAACTGCCACGCCTAAGTAAAAGTACAGTTACCTTTATGGAAAGTGACTCAAGTAAAAGTAAAATGTGCTGATCAGAAAAGTTTTAAAGTAACTGATGCTAAGTGTACTGAAGCACTGTGAAGAAGTCGATAACCTTCCAAAAGTATCAGTGGCTACAAAGGAGGTACTTAGCGACTTGGAAATTGTAGAGGGAAAAGTGTTGCTTAGATTAAATAGGCTACAACCTAACAAATCACCAGGATCAGATAATACTGTATTTATACTCTATTGCTTATGGAGGTTAGTGGAGACATACAGTATATAAACCATTGATGGAAATTTTTAGAAAGTTATTACACACAGCAGAAATTTTTAAAAACTAGCAAATATTATCACATTATGTAAAAAGGATCATTGGACATCCAAGTAACTATAGGCTACTCAGCTTAACATGCATCACAGGAAAATGTGCTCATGGTTTTATTATGGCAAATCCTGCTCCAGAGAATCGCATGGTCTTAGCTAGAATCTCTGTATGTCTGGCAGATATTGCAACCTGGATGAAGGAACGCCATCTGCAGCTCAACCAGGAAAAGATGAACTTTCTTGTTATCCCAGCTCACCCTTCTATTCAGCACCTTATCTCTCTTATTGCTAAACAAGCCTGTACACAATCTTGAGGTGGTGATCGATGACCAGATGTGCTTCAAGGACCATGTTGCTAGCATCTCCTGGTCTTGCAGATTCAGTCTATAGCAGGGGTTGCCAAATCCGGTCCTGGAGGACCACAGTGGCTGCAGGATTTCATTCTAACCCTTTTTTTTAATGAGTGCCCTGTTTGTGCTGCTAATTAACTTCTTGCAAATTCATTTTAATTGAATTGCTTTTTTAAGATTTGTTCCCCTTAATTTCTTCATCGTTCCTCTGAATTACTTAATTTCTTTCCTTAAATAGCACACAAACAGAAATGAAACGTAAAGTGAGTGAGCCAACAGAAGACCAATTAAGACAGGGCCTCAAACTCCAACCAATTTCACTCCAACCAGTTGCTTAATGAGGTGCCGATGCTTGTCATTAATTAAACTCGTTCTTTAATTCCATGGCTTGTTGCTGCTCTTGTGGTGCAATTGGAGACATTTCTAAAATTGTTGATTTTTTCTATTCTAAGAACTCTGTTAAAATGTTTTGTGGACCTGAGCAGATCAGCATTCCCTGAGACCTAAATCTTTCTTTATTTTCATAGATATTGTATGATGGACACCAGTTGTTTTGGCTCATTTTGTATGTCATTATTGTTTGGCTGGTAATTAAGGAAAAAGAAACAATTAAGGGGTCTGAGTCTTCAAGAGCAAGTCAATTAAATTTAGTTTAAAAGAAGTAAATTAGCAGCAAAAACAGGTAACTCATTAAGAAAAGGGTTAGAATGAAAGCCTGCAGCCGCAGTGGTCCTCCAGGACCATAGTTGGTGACCCCTGGTCTATACCACATGTATTTAACTAAGTATACAGCACAACGTCTGGGGTACATTTTGGTCTTGTCACATCTGGACTGCTGCAACTCTCTGTTGGCACTGACAGGAGTACCTGCATGTGTCACCGAGCCACTGCAGATGATACAAAATGCAGAGGTATGTCTGGTGTTCAATAAGCTGAGGTGGGCACATGTCACCCAATTATTTAAGATCAATATATTGGCACACATTAAGTTCAAATCCTTGATACTTGTCTACCGTAGTCAATGGGTCAGCACCTATGAATATTGAGACACTTGTGAGGTTGTATGCTCCTTCTCGACCATTAAGGTCTGCAGAATACTGTCTGGTCATACCACACCTACAGGGCGTCAAATCTGAGTCCTCACTCATTTCATATGTAGCTCCTAACTGAAGGAATGAGCTGCCCACCTCCATTTGAACTTCTGACTCCCTCAATATGTTTGAAGACTCTCTTGTTTGGTCAATTACTTGCTAACTGTTGGATTTTGTAAACTATGAATTGTAACTCTCTTGTATTTTGTTCTGACCTCTTCACTTCAATGTTGTACCCTCTTCTTGCAACACTTGTTCTCAAACACTAATGTTTACTTGATTATGTTGACTTGTTACGTAAGTCACTTTGGATAAAAACATCTGCTAAGCAAATGCAAAATGTAACTGTATCTCATTCCCCACCAACAAATACAAATTAACTTTATTTTAATATTTGCATACATTTACAAGACAATGTCATATACTAGCAAAGCAAAGAACATTTTTTTTATTTAGTAGTAACGCTTTATTCAAGAATATTGTTTACTTTGTTGCTCTTGCCATTCCGATTCTGCTAAAATTAAGTAAAGCAACTCATCTGTATTCGTTCTGACAACCCCGTATTGTTGAAATTTCTGTTTTTGATGTCTGAACTGCACTCCCCTCACTGGCAGGGGCAGACGTAAATTCTCTGCATGCATTCAGTGACTTTTCTGGAGTTTGACAGCCATTGCATCATGCAGATGTTAGCTGCAGTTTAGTCAAAGTTCGAGACGGGCTTTGCGCTGAAGAGTCCTTCCAAGTTGAACTGAGAGGCAGCTAGTTTATTAAAGAATGTGGTTTATTAATGAATTAGTGCGTGCTGCTTGTCCCACTTGGTGAAACTGCTACTTTGTCTGTTACATGCTATGTTTTTGAAGGGTAAAACTACTAATAAAGTTTGCATAATATCAGTTTACATTAAGTTCTGTATATGCATACTTTCCATTAAAGACTGACGGCTAAAGGGTGGTGGCTTGTAAAGGAGTCATGTCAACATACTGGCTAAGATTTTGTCTATTGTTTTGCCACGATTTGTTATTTTTATATAAAAAACCCATAAAGAAGACTGGTGTATATTTTCAGCATACAAGCCGCAAAGGCAGAACGTCAAGTCCGATGCAGTGAAGTATTTACTGTAGCTTTGGGATGCCCACACAGACGAGGAAAAATGACTTTCCATTGGTTACGTCAAATGATTCATAAGCTTATATGACTTCTTGTTCATAATACAGTTGCTTCTGCTATTATTATTATTAAGTAAGGTTATCAAAGAGCATAATACATTTGAAATCAAAGGGAAGAAAAATGGAATTAAAAGCATTCACACCGAGTAAATCATTTCCCTGTGTAGTACCACTCTACCATTCATTAGCATATTTATTTTACACTGGGCATGGGAACAAATCGGTGTTCTCCGACTATGAGAGATTTTTCAAGCAATGAGGCAAAATATGAAACAAGCACACTTTCCAGGTCCATCTTTAATTATCTGCCTTCAAACCTTTGACAGTGAAGTGTAAATTACTGCATTCTCTGCATAATTAAACAAAAAAGTCCACTGAAAGGGCAATTACATATTTTGAAAGGCATATTCATTGTAGTTGACAAATGCAGTTGAAATGATGCTCTGAGCTGAATTTCTGCACATAATCAACCACGCCAAATATTGAATCGTGCCTTGCGCTCTTCATTGTGTCTGCCAACAAGTGTATACAGGATGTGTGAATAACTGTAAAAGAAGTTAATTCCTGAAACACTGAGAACATTTATAACAATTGAAAGCAAAGCGATGATTAATATACAGCACGAGTCTACATAAAATATAAAGGGAGATGTGGCAAGATTTAGATTTACTTATCAAATCTCCAGGGCCGGCATTTTGTATTGAACGAATCTGGGTGGTAGTTTAACAGCCTCACAAATCCAGCATCTGTGAAAGATGAATGTTCTCTTCGTTCCCTTGTACTAATCCTTGTCTAAGAAGTTAAGCAGAAGTAAGCTTTAAAAACATGCTTTGCTGAGTAAACAGAAAAGTATTTGTCCAAAGGACTCAAGGTCTAAGCATTCCACACATGAGTCTGCCTTATCACGTTTTCCCTTAGTTTACATCTGAACACCATAACAAAGGGGCCAAGAAATCAAGTTGCACAAGGGGCGTTGAAGGGGCTCAAGGATTGTGTAAAATAAAAGTGTCGACTGTTGCATTTCATAATGATATTAAATCACGCATTTTAGGGGTATATAAACTTTGCCCCACCCAACAGACGGGGTTCAGAAGAGCCCTGATGCTGTCATGTAATATTGATTGCCTCCTTTTCTGAAACTCTACTCACTGTGACACTGAAGAATAAAAGCTGCTATATAACCACACCTGCTGTCTTGTCTGGTGTCTTCATCCACACATCTTGGGTTCAAATTCTTGGCCCCATTCTTGCCCATGTGTTGTTTCCAAGTTCCCACTGTGTCTTTGTGTGGTCTGCCTCTGGGTACTCCAGATTTTTCTCTTACTTCTTTAAAAATATGCAGGTTAGGTTAACTGTCCCTGCTTGAGTGGGCCCAGGGACGGCCCGTCGGGAGAGTGTGGTGAAAAAAGTCAGTCTGATTAGTGCTGAGAATAGGAAGACGCCACAAAGGTTTTCTGACCACAACAGTTGTCTACAGAAAAGCTTAACATAGGAAAGCTGGGACCCTGAGAGCCGTTAGCAAGTTAAAAAATGCACACATGGTGTGACACTCGGGGGCATTTGGGGTCTTAATTAACTAATTTGAAATTTGGAACATTTTAATTTTTTAATTACTCCATCAAGGATTCGTTTGCCACGTTTTTGTTTTTTTTGTAACATTTTGTGTGTGTGTGTGTGTGTGTGTGTGTACTTGAATAACTTTATAATTACTAATTCCTAAGTTTTTGCCTCTGTTCTAGTAACTACTAACTTTAGGGTGGCTCTGAAGCTAGAGATCTGTACTGGCAATTTGGAGGTTGTTGTTTCAAATCCCGTAAACGGCAAAAGTGATTCTACTTCATTGGGCCCTAGAGCAAGGCCCTTAACCTGAAATTGCTCTGTTCTCGGTATGACGTTAATCTGTATCCAGCCCTGCATGTAGGCCCTCCAACCTGCAGGGAAAACTTGGGGTTTGGTGGCAGGATTGGCACTCCAGCCTCTGTTAAAAACCTCACACTGGTTCCATTCCGTCTGAACTAGTGAGGTGCAGAGGTGTCACCCATTGCATGGCTGCACTCAGGTCTTAATCTGGGGTCCTGAGTTGGCTTGTCATGTGGTGGGTGCGGCAATGCATTGTTTCAGCACATACTTCTAACCTCTCTTTCTCTGCTAATTTCTATTAGCGTTTCGATTGTGACAAATGATGGGGCAGATCTCTGGTTTCAAGTTTGGCTTCGGTTGTCCCCATTTCTCTGCTAGGCTTTCTTGGTACAAGCTGTAAAAATAAAGACTAATTTGACAACAGGTTTAAGTTAAATTGTTCATGAGGGGTGCCTGTTTATATCATGTTATAAACAATTTAGATACAAAGCTCGTGGCTTCACTTCAGAGCATCTTTTAACCACTTGTTTGTACAGTAAATTGACGTTGAGGATTAGACACCATTCCTTTAGTAGATTACTTCCATTACATCTCGCCTGAAGAATTGGCCTGAGTTGCCTTCGAAAGCTTGCATATTGTAATCTTTTTAGTTAGCCAATAAAAGGTGTCATTTTGCTTGACTTCTCACTTGATTCCTAGATGTGATGTATCAGTACGTGCTCCTAACCTCTCTCTCTCTACTAACTGTCACTTTTCGATTCGTGTTTTGATTGTGACGAATGATGGGGCAGATCTCTGGTTTCAACTTTGGCTTCAGTTGTCCCTATTTCTCTGTTAGCCTTTATTGGTACAAGCCATAACCATAAAGACAGGTTGTAGCGGGGCCACATAGGTATTGTTGTTTATTGTGTTGCACCCAGTCGCGTCTCGTCTCAGCACCCCGTTTAAACTAATGTGTGTCAGTTTAAATGTCGTCCCCATAATAAGAAACGGGGAAGGGTGTTGCAGGGAGGCAGCGACCCCCTGGACACGTCAGGACTGGGATTTTAACAGTTACATCCGGCTCATCATTATTTAAACCATCAGGAGGGAAAGAAAAGAGGAGAGTGAGAGAGACAGAGATTTCAAGTACCGACAACCGATCAACATTATTCTGCTATTATTTACATCGTGCCTGGTTCCAGTTTGATTCTCATTCCGCCGAATTCATGACAACTCCATCATCGCCAGAAACCTCGGGGTTGGACATTATAATCCACCATTCGCTGAGGAAGCACGGTGAGATCGTTCTGTTTTATTTGGGGAGATACAAACACATCCATTTTGATCAGTCATCCGTATTCTGGATAGTGATTTACCCAGACTCAATTTCATGTTCATTGTTATTCAGTACTCATACATTGCTATTATTTGTGTTTTGTGTTTGTTATACATTTAGATAGATAGATAGATAGATAGATAGATAGATAGATAGATAGATAGATAGATAGATAGATAGATAGATAGATAGATAGATAGATAGATAGATACTTTATTAATCCCAAGGGGAAATTCACATACTCCAGCAGTAGCATACTGATAAAGAAAATATTAAATTAAAGAGTGATAACAATGCAGGTATACAGACAGACATTAACTTTGTATAATGTTAACGTTTACCCCCCCGGTGGAATTGAAGAGTCGCTCAGTGTGAGGGAGGAACGATCTCCTCAGTCTGTCAGTGGAGCAGGACGGTGACAGCAGTCTGTCGCTGAAGCTGCTCCTCTGTCTGGAGATGATCCTGTTTAGTGGATACAGTGGATTCTCCATGATTGACAGGAGTCTGCTCAGCGCCCGTCACTCTGCCACGGATGTCAAACTGTCCAGCTCCATGCCTACAATAGAGCCTGCCTTCCTCACCAGTTTGTCCAGGCGTGAGGTGTCCCTCTTCTTTATGCTGCTTCCCCAGCACACCACCGCGTAGAAGAGGGCGCTCGCCACAACTGTCTGATAGAACATCTGCAGCATTTTATTGCAGATGTTGAAGGACGCCAGCCTTCTAAGGAAGTTTACAGGGGCAAGGGAGGTTTTGTTATTGTATAGGTGTTATTTTCACTTAGATGCTTTGGTGGAGGGATATATATATAGAGAGAGATATGTAGATATATTTTACGTTGCAGATTATTATTCTTGTATCTGTCATTGTATTGTATTTAATATATTCCCACACTTATTTTACATATTTGCTTTTGTTTGTTAGTCTTTAACCGTCGATTGGGGAGGAGGGAAAATTATTATTTGTTAGAGGTACAGCTTGGTATTGATAGGCTTTCTCAGTAATTCATCCAGGCCACAGGTCCTGGTAGTGTGGCTGTCGGCTGGGTAAGGGGTCGGCTGTTACAAGTGTTAAGTTAAATTGTTCACAAGGGGTGCCTATTTATATATATTATAAAGAATTTAGATACAAAGCTCATGGCTTCACTTCAGAGTATCTTTTAACCACTTGTTTGTTTGGAAAAAGTTCTGTTTTTACAGTAATTTAACTTGGAGGTTTAGACACCCTTCCTTTAGTAGATTCCTTTCAAAATATTTTCTTTACCTGTAAATCGTATAATATACTTTGAGAAGTATTGTAAAAATCTTCTTCAGATATCGCCAGGACATTGAGGCGATATTACATATGATTAATTGAAACATTTCATCTATTTTTTTCTTAAGTGTTTCTATATCAAATGGCATTTTTTTTTTCTTTTAAAGTAAGAAACTTGTTTCTGATGTCAGTTTTTTTTTTTAATAAAGCTTACTTTTAGTTTTGTAAAGTAAAAGCACCGTTTCGTTTGGTGTCCCCCATCATTAGGACAGGCAACCTATGTTGCTAGGGGCGTGTCCTTAGAGGTCGTGACCTGCCAGTCACAATGCAACAAGTTGAAAGGCTGCCCGTTATCCAAGTTCACGGATAAACCTTACTTCTGTGCATTTACTTTTTCTATAAATCCCTTTGTGTGTTTAGTTTTCAACCTTAATTTGGGGGTTTTTGTGTGTATTCACCTGTGTCA
The DNA here is from genome assembly GCF_900747795.2 of Erpetoichthys calabaricus. Taxonomy (NCBI): domain Eukaryota; kingdom Metazoa; phylum Chordata; class Cladistia; order Polypteriformes; family Polypteridae; genus Erpetoichthys; species Erpetoichthys calabaricus. The sequence goes on along the minus strand of NC_041406.2, from coordinate 18,944,915 downwards.
GCCATCTCCCAGTTTCTGACCTTTCATTCCATTCTGTACACGTCTTGTCTCCAGATCAGTCTCATTAAATATTCTCTGTTTCACCCTTACAGAATATTACTTGAATGGATATTCTCATTTTAGAATACTAAAACCAAATCACAGCAATTTATTATTATTTAATTTAAGAAGCCCTGTATCATATTTCACCATTTTTACAGGATTAAACAATAAAAGTGAAATATTTAATATTCACATAAATGTAAAAAAAGAAGTATGCACAGAAAAAGTTTTCTTTTGTAATAACATTTGAGGCATATAGTGATTACAGTTAGAACAGAACCGCAGAATACGTTTAAGTATTTATACGTATAAGTGTAAGTATAAGTATCGCTCTGTTAAATTCATCAGCATTTGAAGTCAAGAGTTATGTAGTTAGTTATCCTGAAAACATCCACAATTACAACCTCAAATCAGAAAAAGTTGGGAAGGTATGGAAAATGCAAAAAAGTGAAGACACGATATACAATGAATCAATGCACAACAACAAAGTATATTCAATAACAACAATTTATTTCTTGTAAGGCTCCAAATCACCCAAGAAATGCCTCAATGGACTTTAACAGGCCCTGTGTTTTTGACAGCCCCCCAGCCTTGACTCTCTAAGAAGACGAGGAAAAACTCCCAAAAAAAGTCAAGTTGAGGAGCATGCACTGGTACAGTGCGTTGCCGCACCCACTACATGACGAAACAGCTCGGGATCCCGGTTGGCAACCCCCCAGGCAGACACGCGGTCCAGTCCCACCCTCCGGAAATGACCCTCTATCTGCCACAACCAGGTGTTATGTGGGCGACCCCTTGGCCTGGTCCAGCCACTCGGGTCCCCAACAATGAGGATCTTACGAGCTGGATCACCCTCGGGGAAACGTGCCACATGGCCGTAGTGCCATAACTGACGCTCCCTCACAATGCAGGTAATGAGCCTCATTCGGGACTCCATGAGCAACACAAAGTCAAATCAGTGGTACCCAAGGATTCTCCAAAGAGACACAGTAGCAAAGGAGTCCAGTCTTTGTCTCAGGTCACTGGATAGCATCCATGTCTCGCAACCATATAGCAAGATAGGATATTATGTTATACTCACAGGATATACTGTAATATTATAGTTACTGTCTAAGAAGCCAAGAAAAAAAAACTCCCAAAAAAAAACTTGTGGGGAAAAAAATGGAAGACATCTTGGGAACGGACCCTATTCTAGGTGGGTTGGTTGTGCATTGGGCGTCAAAAAATTGAGTAACTGGAACACACAAATCAGAACACAAGTCAGCCTCTTCAAAGAATTAAATGGCCATGTAAATCTTGTGAGACTTGCCCGGACACCATCAGACAGACGCCACATCTTTATAAAACTCATGTTTATTTTTTAGTTCTCCAACACACAACACAGTCCCGCACAACACACTGTGTTTCGTGCCACAATTACCTTTACACCGGGCCTTTCTCTCACTGTCTGTGGGCCGCCTTTTCCTCTCTCCACGGGAGCTTCGTCCTGCTCCCACTCCCGACTCCAGCTCCCTGATTGAAGGGATGCGGCCCCTTTTATTCTTACCCGGATGAGCTCCAGGTGCTCTGCCTGACGACACTTCCTGGTGTGACGGAAGTGTCAGGAGAGCACCCGGAAGCACTCTGGGTGTCCCTGGAAGGATCATCCTCCATGAGTGTGGCGGAAGTAAATGTGTTCCGGGCTCCAAGAGACTCGGGGTGCCCCCTGGTGATGGGCACGTGCCCCAACGAGCTTGAGCCTCCCTGCTCCCCTTCTGTAGCCCACTTCTGACCAAGGGCAGTTGCCCCCTCATGGCCTGGAGGACTAATGCGCCACCTCTTGGTCCTTCCAGGCATCCTGGCTGGGTCTGTCCCCCAGCCTCCTGCGACAATCTATAATGGCCACGTCAGAAACAGAAACTACTTTGTTCTTGCACGACCCTCCTTACTAAGTGCAGGCACTGCCAAATGCAACCACAGTTAATACCACTCACTAAATACAGAACTATCACACATAAGGATACAGATTTATTAAAATACATCAAAAAACAAAGTATACATTAATGAACATAAATGTAAAACGACATCTTACCATCAGCTAATTGTTGAACCACGGTCAGATTGTAGAATAGGAGTCAGGCAAGCCAGACACAGTCAGAGTCCTGAAGACCTCAGCCAACAAGCCACCAATCCCCTATTGGCCAGTCTACAGCTGAGTCAGCGCTGGGCCGGCCAATCAGATGAAAGGATCCTTCTACCCAGTGATCCTTTATGAGAGATGACTTTTCCATAATGAGAATATTTCCAATTTTGGTCAGCTAGTGTAACCCACAAATGAAAATACAGCAATTTTTTTTTTAACGTGCATTGGCAGGTGTACCAATCAAGTGGTGATATCATCCATCCATCCATTTTCCAACCCGCTGAATCCGAACACAGGGTCACGGGGGTCTGCTGGAGCCAATCCTAGCCAACACAGGGCACAAGGCAGGAACCAATCCCGGGCAGGGTGCCAACCCACCGCAGGACACACACAAACACACCCACACACCAAGCACACACTAGGGCCAATTTAGAGTCGCCAATCCACCTAACCTGCATGTCTTTGGACTGTGGGAGGAAACCGGAGCGCCCGGAGGAAACCCACGCAGACACAGGGAGAACATGCAAACTCCACGCAGGGAGGACCCGGGAATCGAACCCAGGTCCCCAGGTCTCCCAACTGCGAGGCAGCAGCGCTACCCACTGCGCCACCGTGCCGCCCGTGGTGATATCATGCATCCATAAATTATTCATGCATACCCAAAGCAGATCAGGCAGCACCGTACAGTGTGAGGTGGCATACGTTTACAGCACACATTCTCAAATCGGGTTGGTAGGTTGCGCAGGTCAAGTAGTGACATCACCATACATCTTGGCGACTTCAGCTCTGTGATGTTGTGCTGGCCTCCCAAAGCATCATGGGATGTTGGCAAAAGAAGTTAATCTAAGCTGGAAGCATGGCAAATTTTTGTGAATTTTATTGATCAACAAAACCAGTAAATGATTAAATGGCTCTCCATTACAAATTTTTGCCTTGCCTATAATGGACTGTAAGCTCGTTATGCTAAACAAAAACGTGGATCCACCTTTGTAATAACTGCCTTTATAAGGAATGTGATAATATAAAGCAATGCCACAAATGATACGTGGTAATTAAATAAAGTACAGAATCATTCTAAAATAAATTACATTAACATGCCCTCCACACTTTGCCTTATTGGGTGTCTCTTACTGTACCCTCCAGCTGGCCTGACAATTTCATACTGCATTACCGTATATATATCCCTTCAGTTGCATTATCTGAAATAAAGTAGAAAATATTATTGGGTGAATCAAACTGACTGAACTGACCTTTTTATTCACATTTGTGCCACAGAGCCCCAGCAGTTTAACAGAGATATACTATATAATGCATAAAATCAATGGGAATATTAAAATCTTTATTTTTTTTTTTATTTAATAGATGAGCTTTTTATAATTCATATTCAATGACTTCACCTGATTTTGAAAGGCAGTTACCCTGACAAAACAATCTTATTAAACTTGGTAAAACATTGTTACCAGCTTATTTTAAAGCCAAATGATGAAACCCTAAACATTTAATTATGTAGAAAATGTTTCAGATCCATCAGATTACCTTTCATCGTACCACGTTATGAGCCCACTCTATAACCAATTACCTGTATTTTTGTAAGTTATTGCAAATGTGACCTTTAGTTAGAAGTTGATTGCATGTTTCTGGGGGTGGGCAGAAACTATCTGTGTCTGTCGGTGTCTGGTCATCCTCTTTCCATGAGATGGCTGGCATGAATGTTAATATACTCTGATGGCTACAGAGCAAATAAGTATTTCTGACATAATAAAGAAGCACTTTGGGGAGGATAAATGAATCGCCGCTTTAATGAGAAGTCAGTCAGACAGAGCTTGTCTTCTATCTGGCAGCGAGAAGTAGGCTTCAATTTCTGAACATGCAGTGCCCAGCAAGGACTATTAGGAAGGAAAACAACAGGAAAACATTTTTGATCGTATTTGAGAGAACTGAACACATTCAGACAATGTAACGTCCCAAACTAAAAATAAGGTCACATATAATGACAGGAATATATTGCCGTTGAGCCGCAATTTAGCAGAATTCTCAAGCGAGTGAGATAGCTTCACAAGTTTGTGAGTAACATTTTGGGACTTGAAAAATCTCAGGATGACAATATTTTGAAAATATGAGGTGACTGGAAAATACAGCAGACTGTTTTTGACCCATTACTGCAGTAGTGTTATTAGTGCTTATCTAAAAATAGAATAAAGCAAATCTATTTCTGCATTTAATCCAACTTAAGGGTTGTGGAGAGCCAGAACCTGTACTGGTAACTTTAAATGCAAAGGAGGAAACAACCATGCATGGAAATAAACAGAATGTGCTCCACTGTTGCAGGGGGTGTCTTCTCTCAGATCTTTTCGCATCTGTGTTAGTCTCGTGGGACCAGACATGATTCTTGAACGAGAACACACATCAGGGGACAACTTGGAATAAAGTTTGTAGTGAATAGCAGTGAAATTCGCTGCTGAAAAGGCTCTGCCAACATGATCTTCTCCTAAAAACCTGACCCCAATTTCCTCCAGTCTGTGCAAATTAAAAGTTTGGGATTGCAGTGTCCCATTACAAATGTTTGTGATGCACCATCTGTTGAAATAACAAATGCAATGCATATGTCTCTGTTATATGCCATTTGGTGCGAGATTCATAAGGGCAGTGTTAATGTTTGTGATGCGCCATCTGTTGGAATGACAGAATATGGCAACCGGACGGATACACAGATACATACACACTTGTCCTTTTATTAAGGTGGATATTGTAGTCGTGCAAGGTATAAACAGCTGGACTGGAGAAATGTTGGGGTGACAACTGGGTCATCCCCATATTAATAACAAACTGAGATATTAAACAAAAATGGCTCAATAACAAATCGTAAACTGGGCACAGCAGGGAATCATTAGCAGGTCAGGTCTGGGTTGGTTTGGTGGTACTCCTCTCACGAATTGGGGTCCAGAATGAGACACACTTTCATTGAGCGTCCATCCATCCATCCATCCATTGTCCAACCCGCTGAATCCGAACACAGGGTCACGGGGGTCTGCTGGAGCCAATCCCAGCCAACACAGGGCACAAGGCAGGAAACAATCCTGGGCAGGGTGCCAACCCACCACAGGACACACACAAACACACCCACACACCAAGCACACAGTAGGGCCAATTTAGGATCACCAATGCACCTAACCTGCATGTCTTTGGACTGTGGGAGGAAACCGGAGCGCCCGGAGGAAACCCACGCAGACATGGGGAGAACATGCAAACTCCACACAGGGAGGACCCGGGAAGCGAACCCGGGTCTCCCAACTGCGAGGCAGCAGCGCTACCACTGCGCCACCATGCCACCCTTCATTGAGCATCTCCCTTTTATTTTCCTCCAACCAGAATGGGCGGAGTCAATTGCTCTGACTGGGCATCTTCTTCTGGCTGTGAGAAAAGAAAGAGACGATCGCCGTTAGCAAGAGTGCCCCCTGTCATCCTGGGGTGGGACTGCTTACCCAAGATGAGTCAGGAGACACACATTTGTGACAATATGTATAAAGTTGTGTATTTATTATTTATTGTCTTTTTTATATTCTACTTTCTAATGTACAGTCTTGGAGTTTAGCAACTAAGCATTTCATTGCATTTTGTACTATGTGTAGAATTGTATGTGACAAATCAAATTTGATTTGATTTGATATTCTTTTGAAAGCTAGTTAATATGCAAACTTTTTTTTTTACAATTCATAGTGTATCATAAATTGCCCAGCATTTACAAATATTCTATTTATATTCTGTTACATTGTTTAATATATTGATTTTTCAAAACCAGCTTTTTTAATCAGATTGTTAACTAAACTAAAAATCTTGTTTATTGTTATGTGATATTCTCTGTAGAATGAACTTCATTTACCTTTCTTCCAAGGGCACATTATTGCTGCCCAGGCATAAAACAACACAAATGTTATGTTGCATTTTTTCTTAACCTCTCTAGCTCCTTTAATGACATGAGGGACTAGTTCTTAATCAGAAATCCGTCAAGTTGAATTCCAGTGTTAATGCAAATTTCCGCCTTGATGGTAACCGATATGAATAAAACTAACTAGAAGCTGACTGTGACTAAATGGCTTGGAGGACCTAAGGCACCCTGTGCCCATCTTCAGTAAACAACGCTATATAAGAATGAACTAAATTTCTTCCTATGCAGTACCTCAATAAATATGCAGGAGAACATATGTGTGCCTTTTAACACTATGGCCAAGTGCAGGAACGACATATGACAAAATCAATATTTGAGGCGGCAACCGGGTCGTCCTGTTTAATAACAGTCCAAAGCAAAGAAAAATAAATGCCATCTTGGCTAGTTTGCCCAGGCTTATAGGCCAAACTGAAAAATATCTTGTAATAATTTGTAGCAGTCATGAGGACACTACGATTCACACCACCACAGGGATGGCGATTTATTTATTGTTTTGGTGGAAACTTCCAGGAAATACACCCAGCCCTGGTCCGACTTGTTCCACACATATACTGAGACACAGAACAATGGGATTGATCAACATGAATATATTAAACAATACTAGGAGAACAAATCTAACCAAACAATAAACAAAACAAGCCTTCCTCAGATTCCAGACTGCGATCACAAATACAACCCGAAAATAACACAAGCACGATAAACACAAAATCCAATATACTGTCCAAGTGAAGCGGCCACTGATGATGTGGAGCGAAGGAGAAATGATAATCCAGTTAACAGCTCACTGTAAGTAATGTATAAACAGTCCTACAGGTATTCTTGATGCAGTGAGGGTTGAGGAGATTGGGAAAGCTCCATCCAATGAAGAGAGATAACCATATCCAACCCAGCACTCAAAAGACAGGCAAGCCCAAGGCAACAACAACAACAACATTTATTTATATAGCACATTTTCATACAAACAATGTAGCTCAAAGTGCTTTACATAATGAAGAAAGAGAGAGAAAAAAAGACAAAGAATTAAAATAAGACAACACTAATTAACATGGAATAAGAGTAAGGTCTGATGGCCAGGAAGGACAGAAAAAACAAAAAAAACTCCAGACGGCTGGAGAAAAAAAAATAAAATCTGCAGGGGTTCAAGACCATGAGACCACCCAGCCCCCTCTGGGCAAGACAGTCCATACTTCCATACAGATGCGGTAATCCAGGACAAAACAATAATCAGGTGTGACAGGCGAACTTGGGTATAAACTCTAGACTTCTGACCCCACCATCTCTGGCCTGTTGGATCCCATTTAAAGGGCCCGCTGGCCCCTGCGCCCTTTGAAGACGTTCAATTGAGTCACTACTGGGACTGCTGGGAGTTGTAGTTCTTATTTTCCGTAGCGCCACAATTTAACACAAAGGATAAAAGCTTTTGTGGTCAGAAAATGCATTTGGAACTCCATCTCACAGGTTGTCCATCAGCCAAGTGACTCTCTTCTGGGAGCCACGGGATCTTGTAGCTGGCAGACCTAAATGGGCGGAGTCAAGTGCCATCACTGGCCGGCTTTGCATTGCTGCAGGAGAAAGGGAAGAGAATACCATTAGTGACAGTGCCCAATCCCTTCTCGGTGGGTTGTTACGTACCTTGACAGGGCTCAGGAGGAGGTCCTCAGATGCGTGACAATACAAATATAATCAACAGGTACCTGTCACACTGTAAGAGACATCTTATTGGTATTTGAACTTAAGCTGAGGCCGAGTAGACATTCATTACTTGAACTTGTTTTACTCCTCTTAAAGCTGTTGCATCAGATGCCCATATTATATTATTGTCTATTTTTTGGCTGTAACAGTGACAATTGTGTTTGGCTCCTACTTCAAGAATAAACCATATATGCATGCCATATGGCAAAATATTTGCGGACACCATCACACCTACTGTATACTGTATGAGGTAAATTCCAAAACCATGTGCATTAATATGGTGTTGCCCAGACCCCCAATTTTGTGGCTAAAACAGCTTGCACTCTTCTGGGAAGGCTTTTCCTAAAATTTTGGAGACTGTCTGTGGAAATTTGTGCCCATTTGACCAAAAGAGTATTTGTGACATCAGTTACTGAGATTGGGGGGAGTGGTGGCTTTGTGGCTAGGGATCTGCACTGGTAACCGGAAGGTTGACAGTTCAAATCCTGTAAATGCCAAACGCGACTCTACTTCATTGGGCCCTTGAGCAAGGTCCTTAACCTGCAATTGTTCCATCCTGGGTATGACGTTATTCTGCATCCAGCCCTGCATGTAGGCCCTCCAACCCACAGGGAAAAACCTGGGTGTTGGTGGCAGAATTGGAACTCCAGCCACCATAAAAAACCTCACACTGTTCCACTCCATTCCATCTGAACCAGTGTAGTGCTGAGGTGTCACCCACTGCATAGCTGAACTCAGGTCCTAATCTGGGATCCTGAGTTGGTTTGTCATGTGGTCGGTGCAGCAATGCATTGTATCAGAGCATGCTCCTAACTCCTTACTGAGATTGGATGAGAAGACTTCGCTCACAATCAGCATCCCAGTTATCCCAAAGGTGTTCAATGGGGTTGAGGTCAGGGATATGTGCAAGCCACTCAAGTTTCTCCATGTCTTTATGGGCCTGTGCTCTGTAGCATAGTCAAGTTGGAATAGAAGAGGGTCTTCCCCAAACTGTTGCCACAAGGTTGGAAGGACATAATTATCTAAAATGTCTTTGTTTGCTGTGGCATTTACAGTACCCTTCACTGGAGCCAAAGGACCTAGCCCAAACCCTGAAATACAGCCCAAGACCATTATGACGTCTTCACCAAACTTTACAGTAGGCACTATAGAGTCCATAAGGTAGCATTCTCCTGGCATCCACCAGATACAGATTCGTCCATCAGACTGTCAGATAGTGAAGTATGATTTATCACTCCAGTGAACACGTTTCCACTTCTCCAGAATCCAGTGGTTGAGTTCTTTTCACCACTCCAGCCGACTACTTGACATTGAACATAGTAACCTTAAGATGGTGTGTAGCTACTTGGATATGGAAACCGATTTCATGAAGCTGATGTCATGCAGTTATTGCACTGAAGTTGCTTCCAGAGGCAGTTTGGAATTCTGTTGTGTGTGATTCCACTGAAGATGGGCAATTTTTACATGCTATGTACTTCAGCGCTCAATGGCCCCACTTGTGAGGTTGCGTGGTCTGAGCTGTTGTTGCTCTTCAACACTTCCACTTCACAGTGATAGCACATAGAGATCTAGTAGAGCAGAAATTTGACATACTGACTTGTAGCAAAGGTGGCATCCTGTGACAATGCCACATTTAAAGTCACTGAGCTCTTCATAACGTATAACGGGGCATAACATGAACTACCACAGCTATGCTGATGACACACAATCTGTATTTATCAATAGCACCCGATGACCCCAATTCTCTTGATTCACTGACACAATGTCTCACTTGTTTTTCTGAATAGATGAGTAGTAATTTTCTCAAACTAAATAAAGAGAAAACAGAAATTTTAATGACTGGCAATAATGGATATAATGAGGTTATTATAAATAAACTTGATGCATTAGGATTAAAAGTCAAGATGGAGGTAAAGCATTTAGGAGTAACTGTTGACTATGACCTGAATTTTAATCACATATTAATCAGATTAATAGAACAGCATTTTTTCATTTAAGAAATATAGCAAAAGTTAGAACTTTTATAACATTGGAAGATGCTGAGAAATTAGCTCACTCTAATCCTGGGTATAACCTTAATCTGCATCCAGCCCTGCATGTAGGCCCTCCAACCCGCAGGGAAAAACCTGGGGGTTGGTGGCAGAATTGGAACTCCAGCCACCATAAAAAACCTCACACTGTTCCATTCCATTCCATCTGCATTTTTTTACACTCACCACACATTCGTTGTTAGGTGGTGATGTGGTGAGAGAGATAGCCATTTAGAGACAGGGGATGATTAAGGGGCCAAAATGACTAGTCAGGAGTCTCCAATTACGGTCCGACAGTGTCAGCGGGTTTTCATTCTAACCATATTTTTAAACAGTGATCAGTTTTTGCTGTCAATTAACTTCTTTTGCCTTAATTTTTTTTTGGCTTGCTATTAAAGACTCAAACCCCTTAATATTTTTTTTTCCTTCATTAGAGGCCAAACAATAATGAAATATAAAATGAACCAATACATTACCAGCTAAGCTGTGTACATCATGAAATATCCGAAAAGAAACAAATGAGAAGGTCTCAGTAATGCTGACCTGCTCAGGTCCACAAAACATTTTGATGGTGTTCTTAGAGTAAAGCAAATTAAACAGTTTTGTTAATGTCTGCTGTAGCCAAATGAGGGCTCCAACAAGCCTTGGAATTAAACAAATTCAACAAATATAATTAAGAAATTAGTTGGAGTGAAATTGTTTGGAGGTCCCAAATTAGTTGGTCATTTGTTATCTCACTTCACATCTCATTGCTGTTTGGATGCCTTTTAAGGGAAAAAAAAGAACAAATGAAGAAGGCTGAAATTTAAAAGTCATGTAAATTAAAATCAATTAAGTTAATTAGCAGCAGAAACTGGTCACTAATTAAGGAAATGTTAGAATGAAAACCTGCAGCCACAGTTGCGCTCCAGGACCGCAGTTGGAGGCAGTTGGACTAGGCCATGGAAGGCAGTTTAGCCTGGGCATCGGGATACACCCTGCTCTTTAAGAAGGACACCCAGAGATCTTTAATGACCACAGAGAGTCAGGACCTTGGGTTTACGTCTCATCTGAAGGACCATTTTTGCAGCACAGCGTCCCCATCACTGCACTGGGACACTGGGATCCACATTCACACCACAAGTAAGCACCCCCTGCTGGCCTCATCCACATATCTTCCAGCAGCACCCCAAGTGTTTCCTAGATTGTCTCCCATCCAAGCACTGGCCGGGCCTGAACATATTTAGCTTCAGGTGGGTGACCCATTCTGATGTGCAGATGGTATGCCTGCTGGTAAAATTAGTAGCATGAAGAGACACTAGACGGATCTGGAGAGAAAAAGTTCTAATCTAAGAATTTTTTGTTCTTTGCTTGTTTTAAATATAAAATATAATGGTTTCCTTCAAACTGTAAACTATTGATTTACATATTCATGACCAAATACTTTAGTTCAAATCCATTTAATCAACATTGCCTTCATAGGAAGCACATTGTTTTCATATTGATGAACTAATTCTATTGCAGATTATCTGTATATTCAGGGAGTCCAGGTCAGTCCATTTCATAATGTTATACATCTTGGTTGGTCTTGTGTTTATCCTTCTCACAATTCAAAAAAAAAGAAAGGCATTAAAAAGCTACATGAAAAGCGCATTACCTGTGACCATGAATTGACTACAAAAACCGTTAAAATGTAGGGTCAACGAAAGCGAACATTGATAAAATGGAAAGTGTGCCCTTTTTTTAAAATACAAAATCATCATATTTATTTAATTGTAAAAGGTCATAAGAGATCAAAATTGCGACAAATTTTGTGCTTTTCATTTTGTAATCGATCAATAGTGTGTTTTCTGAAACGAATTGTAAGGGAACACTTATTACTGACCTTTTTCCTCCCCTTCCCACTGAGTATTAAACTAAAACATAATAACAAGTACATTTCACTTGTACCTTCCAGAGCTTGTAACATGAATATAAATTAAAGAAAACAAGTCAAACATGAGACCTAAGGACATTTAATTACGAACAAGAACATTTATTGTTTATTAATCATGAGGGAGATCAAATGTGTTCTCTTGTAATAAATCTAAAGGCAAGAGCTGCATTTATGCTACTCTTGTAAAGTCAGCCTTGCTCTTTTGGAACAAAACCTTAATCTAAAGTACTGAGCCGTATGGGAAGATAATTAGCATATTTTAACACCTTCGGCTCAAAACATCAACGCTTATAGCCACGTATGTACGAATAACTTTTTTTCATACTTTGACGTTTTGTAGGGTTAGCCCAACTTAATTTTGCTGACCTGGTTCATTGTGTTGGGTGGAATGCAACAATAAACGCTTTTGTCTTTTGACTAGAAGTTTAGACTGGCATTGTTCAACTTCAGTTAGAGTAGTCTGTGTCAAGAAGGTGTCTGGGCAAACACAATCGAGAAGGAGAGTGATGAACAAGGGTGTTACGCTGCCACTCTTCCAAGTCTCTTGTCACATTAACACTCTTTCTTCTTCCAGTTTTACCTTTTTTTACCTTTACCCATAGTCAAGTAGGCCAGCAGCATTTCCACTTCTCCATAGACAAGGACACATAATAGAGTCTCCACTTCTCCATGGCGAAGAAGATACAGCACCGTCTACACTTCTCCATAGCCAAGTAGTTGCAGCGGCACCTCCACTTCCATATAGCCAAGAAGGCAAAGCAGGGTCTCCACTTACCCAGAGCCAAGAAGGTGCAGCATCGTCTCCACTTCAAATAACCAAGAAGGGTAGTAGTGTCTCTACTTTCATATAGCAAAGAAGGCACAGCAGAATCTCCACTTTCCCATAGCCAAGAAAGTACAGCAGGATCTTCACTTCTCCATAGCCAAAAAGGAACAACAGCATCTCTACTTCCATAGCCAAGAAGGCACAGCAGTGTCTCTACTTCCCCATGGCAAAGAAGACACAGCAGCACTTCCCAAGTAGGCACAGCAGCGTCTCTACTTACCCATGGTGAGAAAGACACAGCAGCGTCTCCAATTCCCCATAGCCAAGAAGGGCAGTAGTGTGTCTACTTTCATATAGCCAGGAAGACGTAGCAGCATCTCCACATCCCCATAGCCAAGAAAGTACAGCAGGGTCTTTACTTCTCCATAGCCAAGAAGGTACAATAGCATCTCTATTTTCATACAGCCAAGAAGGTGTAGCAGCATCTCTACTTATCCATGGTGAATAAGACACAGCAGTGTCTCCACTTCTATGTAGCCAAGAAGGCACAGTGGCGTCTTCATTTCTCTATAGTTAAGAAGGCACAGCAACATCTCCACTTCAATATAGCTAAGTATGTGTAGCAGTGTCTGCACTTCCTAAGAGCCAAGAAGGTGCAGCAGCGTCTCCACTTCCATATAACCAAGAAGGGCAGTGGTATCTCCACTCTCATAAAGTCAAGAAGACGCAGCAGAATCTTCACGTCCCCATATCCAAGAAGGCTTAGTAGGGTCTTCACATCTCCATTGCCAAGAAGACATGGGCAGCATCTCCATTTCCATATAACCAAGAAGGCACAGCAGTGTCTTCACTTCTGCATAGCCAAGAAGGTGCAGCGGACTTGGGAGGCCGATGAAGGCCAGCCTGCCTCCTCCCATTCTCACCACATTCTGTAGGAGCACCATTGAGAGTGTTCTGGCCAGCTGCATCACTGTATGGTTTGGGAACTGCAGTGTCTCCGATTGTAAGGTCCTACAATAGACAGTGCACACTATAGAAAAGATCATTGGGTCCTCTCTGTCCTCCTTTAAAGACATTGTTATAAAGCAATAGACAGTGAACCCTCGTTTATCACGGTTAATCCGTTCCAGACTCAACCGTGATAAATAAATTTTCGCGAAGTAGGATTCTTTATTTATAAATCGAAAATTTTCACAGTTAGAGTATAGAAAACCTGTTTACGACCTTCTAAATACATTTTTTAACATTATTAGAGCCCTCTAGACATGAAATAACACCCTTATGTCACCATTACACTCGTATTACCCAATATATTAGACAAAATAAGAGATAATAAGACATATTAGACGTTACAAATATCATATTATTATTATTGTACTGTACATTTAATTACACACACACACAGTTCTTACACACAACCACTAACCTATGAAGGCACGACTTCAGTAGGAGAGTCTTCAGGTGGTGCAGTATCTTCAGCAGGTGTGTCGTTGTCTTCTTCCGCTGAAGGAGTACTAGGAGCAGGCAGTGGGTGTCTGGGTGTGCGGCTGAAGAACATCTTGATAGGCAGTTGCTGGCACTGTCTTTTCATATGCGTGAGGAGGCTTTTGTAGGGTATTGCCATCTTTGATCATATCCAAGAGTTTCACCTTCTCCTGGATGGTAAGCATCTTCCTCCGGCGCTTAGTTTTATTGTCAGAAGGCTTAGAAAAAGCAGCACGTTTAGGAGCCATCGTGGGGCTTAGATAAAAGTTCTCAGAAAGCGCATGCGTAGTGACATAAGCATGTATGAGAAAAAATCGCGATAGAGTGAAGCCGCGAAAGTCGAAGCGTGATATAGCGAGGGATCACTGTATCCTCAAAGCCTACAGCATTGTGGGGGACCATTCCCAATATGTGATCTGGGAGCGGAGGGGAAGAGCAAATACAGTTGTGCTTTCTCCATATTTGAAGAAGTAGCTTGTCCAAAGGTAGTTCAAGGAATAAGTAAGCATAATTGAATTCAGGGACTGTGTGTAGTTATGTCTGGGGTTTGGAGCTCTGAGATGCCCCCTTGTGGCCACAGTTTTGTGACACTTTTATTTGGGCACTATTGTAGCACACAACTAAGTCATCATTTGAAATACATTGCTTTCACTCAAGTCATTTAGTGTAGTAAGCCATGATGAAGAAATTCCTATTTCATCCGCACTGCTGAGGTTTTCTTTTTTAAATAATTCCTCTGTGGGTTTTGGGTAAAGTTCACAATCTGAGATGAGTTAAGTGCTAAATGGCTGTACTCAGTGATAAGCACTATTTAAAAAAGTAAATTAAATTGAATTAAGTTATAGTCATGCATGGAAATAAATGTCTAACATTGGTGTTGCTTGTATTCTCTAACGTCTCTTATGGGAAAGAATAAAATGCCTCCATGTAGCTCCATTAATATTAGAAAAAAATCTCTTATAAAACAGCTTTATGCAAAGTTAGATTAAAAGGTGAAATAATACAAGCATTCAGAATGATGCAGAGAATACTAGCTGTTATCCTAAAATCACTTAAATCACCAGAAAACCGAGAACAGATTGAATACGAGAAAATTTCATACAAACGTTGGAAAGTTCTTCACCATTCGTTCATTATCTTAATCCAGCTAACCAGGGCAGGGTTGAGGGGCAACTGTCAAGCAGGAAGTCACCTGTATGACACAACATTTTGATCGCCTAAGCAAGTCACAGAAGGAATTAAAAATAAAAATAAAATGTTAGGTTATAAAATAAAAACTTGAACTTAAATCCAAGGGATGTTATGCTCAAGCTATATAATGCACTAGTGAGACCCCAACTGGAGAAATGTATGCAGTTCTGGTCACACTGACAAAAGAAAGACATAGCAGTACTTGAAGCAGTGCAGATGAGAGCAACCAGGTGCATCCCAGGACTTGTGGACATGTCTTACTGTGACAGACTCAGAGAATTAAACCTGAGGAGACTGAGTGGCGACTTAATTGAGTTCTTCAGAATTCTCCAGTACCGTAGATCCTGCAGAATTCTTTCAACTAAATGGTAAATCCTGTACTCAAGGCACCAGTGGAAATTAAGAGGAAGTGCATTTAGGACTGAAGCCAGGAAGCTCTTCTTTACGTAAAGAGGTGTGGGACTCAGGAACATTCGATTGAGACATGGAGTTGAAACAGAAACCTTGACAACTTTTAAGAAGAAGCTGGATGAGATTGTGACCGCTGCCACTGGGCGATGCACTGGCCTTTCAGAAAACCCCCTCTTAAACAGTTTTTCAATGGAAAAGAAACACACTCTTTCAGTACCTCTTTGTGGGATCAGCTGCCGGCTTGTCACTTGAGGCTACAAACATTTAAAAGAGCTGTGGCCATCCTGAGGTTTCTCATTCTCCTGTCTCTTTTCCCCCAGACTTCCTCCTCATCAGCCGTTGTCGCCGGCCCACTGGATCCCCTTGATGAAGAAGACTTTGTGTTCTTTTGAGCAGGAGTCGGGGATGGTGTTTCACGTTTGACATCTGTTCCCTGTGAGGCCGATTTACCTCTGTAAGAGTCTTGTGTTTGTAACTGGCAGAACAGCAATAAAGTTTCTACTCCTCCGGTGCAACTTTGTGACCCAAGCTTGACAAATATTAGGACAGCTTAGCTAAGAGCTAATCAAACGGCCTTGATGGACTGAAAGGTCTCCTCTCATTTGTCAAATTTCTTATGTGGCTTACATAACCATTGGGAACAACACTTGGATGGGGCACCATTCCATCACAGGGTGAACACAGAGACGCACACACAGGCCAGTTTAGCATTACCAGTTCAGCTAACCAGCATATATTTAGATTGTGAGAGGAACTCGGTGCACCCAGAGGAAACCCATATGGACACATTCAAACTCCATGTAGGGAAGCAAATCTCGGTCTCTTTATTGTGAGGCTGCAGTGCTAGCACAGCACCATCGTGCTCCCCTGTTTTTCTACACACTCAGAATCACAGATATGTAAAAAAGGTTACTGAGTAGTAGAATTAGTAGTTTGGAGACCTTCACGGCTTGCCTTGATGATATTTTGCACAAGTTAAGCAACTAGAGAATAATGAGTTACGTGCACCGAATGCATCGTGCATGTCAGGTTTATGACAGGTCATTTCATGTTTTCTCATTTCTGTATACTTTTCCAGTTGATTAACGATTGTTATTTTACATTATTATTATAGTACATCACAGCTATTTTGAGCATTTGTTTTTCTCGTCGGCGCCGCCACAAGGAACTATAAACAATAAGGAACCTTGCAAACTGGAGATACCTTTGTATGTCTGCTGTCTCATGTTTTATGTACTATGACAGAGTAAAAACATATTAAAAAAAGAGCAGAGATTGCGGCTGAACTCACTGTACCTGCAAAGCACTCATATAGCAAAATGGCTCTGTCAGGAAACGTGTTATTGACTGTCAGAAAAATAATACTTAGGAAATGTGAAAGTGTGCTGGAAGGTCATTAGAGTAACGTGAAGGTTGTTTGGAACGGACTGAATATAATTACTAGACTCAAGCAATCCAGGGCTCAGGTGCTAGAAGGAGATGTGGACAAAGCAATTTTTAATAGATTTTCCATCCCGTTTCCACCTTCATCCAATGACCTGTCACTTCACACACTCCTTACTACATAAACAACTCCTACCACGTCAACTGGAATGGCTAATGACAAGTCCAACTCTGATTAACGTTGTGGACTGTCCATAACTGAAGGCCAGGTAAGCAGAGAACTGAGGGAGCTACACACAAGAAAAGCTGTGGGACCAGATGGAGTCAGTCCTAGGGGTATTAAGGCCTTTGCTTTCCAACTTTGTGGTGTCCTCTGTCGCCTGTTCAATCTGTCCTTAAGTCTTCAGAAAGTGCTGTTGCTGTGGAAAACATCCGGCATTATTCCTTTTCCAAAGAAGGTAGGTGCCTCTTCACCTAATGGCTACAGACCAGTGGCACTTATGTTTCATATCATGACGACCTTTGAGAGACTCGTCGTGGACTATGAGTCCTCATGTGGTAGACCACCTGACCCACTGCATGTTGCCTCTCGGACAAAGATTGGAGTGGAGAATGCAATTATCTATCTGATTCATAAGGCTTATTCTCACCTGGCAACATGGTCAGGATTATGTTTGTTGATTTCTCCAGCACCTTCAATGCCATCCAGTCATCCTTGTTAAGGGGTAAACTCAGAGATATGCAGGTGG
This sequence comes from Erpetoichthys calabaricus, assembly GCF_900747795.2. NCBI lineage: Eukaryota > Metazoa > Chordata > Cladistia > Polypteriformes > Polypteridae > Erpetoichthys > Erpetoichthys calabaricus. The sequence goes on along the minus strand of NC_041406.2, from coordinate 18,927,183 downwards.
ATGAGCCTGTGGTGTCCTGAATGATAGACTGTCTGTTAGGCAGACCACCGTTTTTGAGACTCAAGGATTGTGTTTCTGATATGGATGTGTACAACACTAGAGCACCACAAGGAACAGTCCTATCTGTTTTTCTCTTCACTCTGTGCACCCCAGACTATAAATATAAGTGATAGGTCATGTCACTTGCAGAAATCCTTAGATGATTCTTCACTTATGGGGTGAATTGATAAGGTGGATAAGTATGGGAGTCAGATGGAAAAGCTGGCTTCTTGGAACAAAGAGAATTGTCTGCATCTTAACATCAGCAAAACCAAGGAATTGATTATTGACTTTTGCTGCACCAATGAGCCTTTATGTCTGTTCACTATTCAGGGAGTGGATGTAGAAGTGTTCCACTCCTACAAGTACTTGGGGGTCCACAACAATGACAGGCTGGACTGGTCTTATAACACAGAGGAACTATAGAAAAAAGGACAGAGCAGGCTCTTCTTACTTAGTAGACTGGGTTACTTTAATGTGGGTAATGACATCCTTCACATCTTCTACAGCTCTGTGATGGCCAGTGCAATTTTCTACTCTGTAGTGTCCTGGGCTGGTAACATCACCTGAAGAGAAACCTACTGAATCAACAAGCCAATTTAAAGGGCAGGTTTAGTTATTGGACACACTTTGGACCCCCCTGGAGGTGGCAGCAAAGGAGAGCATGAAGATAAAACTGAGTACCATTACGAACAATGCTGCACATCTCTCTGACACACCAACACTGAGGACTTTCAGACAATGAATCATTCAGCAGAAGTGTGTCAAGAAACACTACAGGGGGGCTCCTTTATGCCAACAGCAATACGCCTGTATAGTGCCTCACTGGGACTGAGACAACCAAGTCAGAAGTTTCTCATTTTTTTCCTTTATAGTTATTCTGGTGCGTGTGCAGACCAAAGTGTGTGTGTATATTTATTTCTTTTTTAATTTACTCAACTATCTGCTATTTATTTATTTATTTTAAAGAGCATCTGGAAAAAGCCAAATTTCCAGCTGGGGACAAATAAATACTAAAGTTCTATCTATCTATCTATCCATCCATCTATCCATTTATTGTGAGATACACCCAGACACCACCAGACAGAGACCACGTCTTTATAAAAAGCACACGTTTATTTTCTCACAGTTCTCACACAGCACCCAGTGCTCCCAGCACCAGTCACCCCTAATACGGGCCTCTCTCTCACTGTCCGTGGGCTGCCTTTCCTCTCTCCAGGGGAGCTTCGTCCTGCTCCCACTCCGACTCTAGCTCCCTGAGGCGGCCCCTTTTATTTCCACCCGGATGTGCTCCAGGTGCCTGATGACGTCCTTCTGGCAGCACTTCCTGGTGTGGCGGAAGTGCTGCTCTTGCACCCGGAAGCACTCCGGGCGTCCCTGGAAGAATCTTCCTCCATCTTCCCGAGTGTGGCGGAAGGAATGGTTCCCGGGCTCTCTGAGGCTCGGGGCGCCCCCTGGTGGTGGCCACAGGCCCCAATGGGCTTGAGCCTCCTTGCTCCTTTCCCATGGTCCCCTCAAGATCCAGGGCAGTTGCCCCCTCATGGCCTGGGGGACATATATGACACCTCCCGGTCCTTCCAGGCATCCCGGCTGGGTCTGTCCCCCAGCCTCCTGTGACACTATCTATCTATCTATCTATCTATCTATTTTATTTGAGATGTGTATGTGTGTGCGCACCCTGCGGTGGGTGGTGCCCTGCCTGGGGTTTGTCTCCTGCCTTATGGCCTGTGTTGGCTGGGATTTGCTCCAGCAGACCCCCGTGACCCTGTAGTTCAGATATAGCGGGTTGGATAATGGATGGATGGATGGATGCAGCGTGGTTTATGGAAGTGTAATCTGAAATCTTCAGATTATCAACTTCAGTTGTCCACTTTGACATCCCCTCTCACTAGAAGTTATGTACCACCGGATTTGTTCAAAACATATTGCATACCCTTTATCCTACCTGTATGAAACATTAATCCACTGCAGAAATGTTATGTATAAAATAAAGAAAGATATGTCACCTCATTGTTGTTAACAAGTTTTTCTCCCAGATCCCAGAGAAGCGCATGTTAAGTTAATGAGTATGAGTGAAGTGTGTCTGTGTGTGTGCCCAGCTGTGGCCCGGTGCCCATTCTAGTGTTGGTTCCTGCCTTTTCCGAATGGAATGAATGGGTGGATTTTAACACACTGAAATGCAAAAAGAGTCCATTCTTTAAAAGATTTATTTTTTTATTGACTTCTCATATCTGCATCTGCTTGAACCTTGTCATCTAAAAATATACAAAATTAAGATAATGACATTTGCTTGTTTCCCTTTTGTAGCTTCATTGTTTTAAGTATATTAATTTAATCAGAAATCTGTGGGAGTTGTCAGAGAGGAAAAGTATTTAGCAATATGCCAAGTGGTTGACCTCTACCAAGACCTTAGAAGAAGTGTTGGCACTTTCAAGAGGTACAGAGGTTACAACAGACAATGAACTGGATGGCAGTGGCAGGAGAACATCACAAGCAGGGGCGAGTGAGGAAGGATCAGATAAACCAGAAATTTCTGATGAAGAGTGTTAGGCTGGTAAGAATACTGATGTCTGTCGATGTAAGTGTTTATATATAAATGAACTGATCCTGTTATGTTGTTCTTTAAAATTACTATTTTGTATTCTAGAAGCTAATACCAAAATTATAACAACTTTTGAACATGTATAGAATATAAAATATTTCTGACAGAAACTAAATAAATTTGAATATAAAATACTAAATTAATATATAATAAAAATGTAAATATTTAAAAATAAAATAAGTATTTCTGACAACATTAAATACATTTGTCATAAACTTAGAGTTCTAAAGCATGTAAGTCCTGAAAAGCACTACCAATAATACCCACTAGGGGGGTACAACCGTCAAAACCCGGCTAGTAATTGGGCAAGTACAGGGTATTTAAAAAGTATTTATTGTCCAATATCATTCTGTAACAAGAATAGAGTTCTTTTGAGCACAAAGGCAGAATGGAGTTGTCTAAACAATAAAGCAATCAAAAAGAAAAACACTCCTAAAATAAAATCCATAGAATATTGAAAAAAAAAAACTGGGCAGAAGTTTGAAAAATCCAGAATCAATAAGTTACAAAGCACAAAGAAACACAAGACCTCACCCTAACCCTAACCAATAACAAACAACACCTCAATAAAATAACAGATATTCTTTTTTTAATACCAGCATTAAGAAATAATGACAACTTAACCGCCAGGAACTAGGAGACACCTTCTGGATTTATAGGGTGGAGGGCAGGTCCTGATGGTGATTGGCAGGTGGACCCTCTTCTTCTGGGACCACTCACAAAACACCCACACATAAAAGTAATGTTAACATAAAACTATGACCCAAAAGTGAACAAAAAAATATATAAAACAAGAATATGAACCTCTGCCAGGGGAGGAACCAATACAACAAAATTAAATAATTTGCAAATAAATGTATTGTGAAATGTAACAATAAACAAATAAATAAAAACACAATATGTGTGCATAAATAATTAAATGTGTCATCTTGTATCTTATTTCTTTATGTATTTATTTAATTATGTGTTCATTTGTTTATTTCAGTTATACCACACACAACATGAAACAAACAATAAAATGAAAACTGTCATTTTTATCCATTAAAGTTGAGGGGTGGGCTCTAGTGAATACTGTGTTTTGATTGGGTGCATCTTTGTTAGAGCTCTGGCCATCAAGTGTTACATTTCTAAGAAGTCACCACACTTCACATGCAGACTACTGAGAGGATGAGGAATTCGTGGCTTCTTAAATTAAAGTTACTCTTTCATGCTGTATTTCTGGTCAATTTTTTCTTGTGCTCGTGCCCACCACTTTTAGCGTGCTATTTGCTTGCCTTTAAAACAATTGTGCTGACTTGAAAATGAAAGCCAAAAAATTCTAAATGAGGAAGGACCGGCCGATGAGAAGGGTTCAAAAATAACATAGCAAAGGTCATAACCAGAGATCCAAACCTGTAAGACCCGGATGACCCCAGAAGGAGGGATCTCATATGGACCCAGGCTTGCCCAAGAACAACATTTGGTTTGCTGTCACAGGATGTTCTGCAGCATTTGTCCAAATATGATCAGACAGTATAGCGCCCTGTACACTTCAGAAATCATCCTGCAACTTTTGTCAGCAGTCATATCATCAATAATTTATAATAATTTATAATCAACTAGCCAACCCGCGGCGTAGCATACGCCGCATAATTATGTATTGATGGGTAAGCACTTCCTGAACGACACAGTTGTCCAAATGGGGTGGGTTTGTGGATACCACTGTGAGTGAATGAAAAGATGGACCTCTGGAGAGAGCAACATACAATTGTCCGTGACTGAAAGCGGGATCATCTGTGACGATGGAGGCCACGCTGGCGAAAGTTACTTCGTCAGTAGGGATAAGTTTCAGCACTTGTTCATTAAGGTGTAGCGAGTCTTCGTTGTTGACGCTTAATATAGCTTGAGTACTGAGTTGTTCCGGAGTCACAGTTGAGAAACACTTTTTTAATGTCTTTTAAGCACAGGGAAAAAAATGAACATGTGAAACATCCGTAATGTAATAAGCCACCAAGAAAAGTAACATTGCAATAATGCACGCTATGACCCGATCACTGTAAACAGAAGTGAAAACAAAATCGAGCCTGGTGCATTCTTTAACTGCCTTGTAGTGCAATGGTAGTGTTGCTGCTTTGCAGTAAGGAGAATGTGGAAAATTTTGGGTTCGCTTCCGGTTCCTCCCTGTGTGGATAGTGCTTTGAATACTGAAAACACCGGTATATCAATGTAATGAAGTATTATTATTCTTATGTGTACAGCGCTCTCTCTCTCTCGAGCATGCCGGTATGTGTGTGTGTGTCGCTCGCTCGCTCGCTCTCGCTCGCTTGCTGCACGTGTTCCTGCAGGCATAAGCCGCATAATTATTTATTGACGGCTGAACACTTCCGGAAAGACACGGCTGTCTAAAAGGGGTGGGTTTGAGGATACAACAGTAAGTGAATGAAAAGATGGAACTCTGGAGAGAGCAACATACAACTGTCCGTGACTGAAAACTGGTTTTGGCAGATACATGCACATCTTATTGAAAGTTTGGCCCTGTGCCTTATTAATTGTCATCGCGTAAAAGTAAAAGACAAATTATCCGTGTCAAACAAACTGTTTTACATGCTGCATACCAACCCGCGGCGTAGTATACGCCGCATAATCACGCCGCTTTTTTAATGTTTTTTAAGCAGAGGGAAAAAAATAAACACTTGCAAAATCCGTAACGCTGCTTTCAGTAAGTACAATGCACACGCGTTTAATTTGTCGGCCACTTTTTGCCAGCCGTCTTTTCTGGTTTGGGCTGCTTTTGCAGTGTTACCGCTTGTGCATATTAAATCTTGAAATCCTTCGAGTAACTAATTAACTAACTAACTAACTAACACCCACCCACCCACACACACAGCTTGTGTGAAAAAAATGCGCCCGTTCTTTCATCATTTTGTTGCAGCCTATCAAAGACTTGCTGATCATGTTTTCTAGACTCAATATACATTGGCTTTTCACTCAGCGCAGGGGCACGCATTCATCTCGGATTATTACATCCAGGTAGACTAATCTGCTACATGGCTGCATTTGAAAAACCGACTTATCCTGGATGAGTTTCACTGGCATTAATGATTAGGAATCCGGTTGGAACAAAACCATGCAGCCACAGGGGTTTACCAGGACCGAGTTTGGGAAACACTGCTGAACACAGACGAAACCAACTCAGGTGAGGAGTTTGGCGGGCAAAGTAGTTGCAGCTATTGATTATTCAGTGTTGTTTGCCTGGGTGTCTGATCTGCTTGACGGGATCAGAAATAAAAGGAAAACAATGTGAAGGCAATGTCACAGGTGTTCCTGTAGTATAGCGGGTCTACAGCTCCCCTTCAAAAGGCCATTTTTAAATAAATAATCACCGCGCTCACAGCGTAGTGAGGGGTGTGGAAGTGTGACTCCAGGTGGAGTCGAGCTGCGGGCGTTTCTCCCCTGTGCAGTGTGCGAGCGAGTGAGGAGAGAGAGAAAGCCGGTACGTTAGAGTGAGCGAGAGCAGGCTCGAAGGCAGTGTGTTCCTGTGGTATAGCGGGTCCATAGCTCCCCTTTAAAAGGCCATTTTTAATCAGGCAACTGACAGTAGTGGAGTCAGGCACAGAGAAGGTCAGCTGCTGAGAGAGCGTCTCGACTGTTGCAGGGCCTGCATCAGTGAAGCAGGTGAGACGCTAATAAAAAAGACGCACAGGGCTTATTGGTTTTTAAAGACTGCTTGCTTCATTGTGTTTTTACTTCAGTTTTAAAGGATTGTTTTAAGGATCCCATGGGATAACCCTCGCAAACTGTTTTACACGCTGCATACAGCGATTCACATCCGCGAGAAACATGCCTCTATGAACAGTCAACGTGGCTCAAGGGTGCATGTGGACTCTAGCACAAACAAACATAAATGACGCCGTGTTTTCCGATCTATCTATCTATCTATCTATCTATCTATCTATCTATCTATCTATCTATCTATCTATCTATCTATCTATCTATCTATCTATCTATCTATCTATCTATCTAAACACCAGTGACACACTTCCATTGGCATTCACGCATGCCCATGCCATAACATTGCTTCCGCCATGATTCACAAATGATGTGGTATATACTGCAGATCATGAGCCATTCCCTCGCTTCTCCAAACTCCTCTCTATCCATCATTCTGTTATTCAGTGATCTTAATATCATCCATCCATCCATCCATTTTCCAACCCGCTGAATCCAAACAGGGTCACGGGGGTCCGCTGGAGCCAATCCCAGCCAACACAGGGCACAAGGCAGGGAACCAATCCCAGGCAGGGTGCCAACCCACCGCAGGACACACACAAACACACCCATACACCAAACACACACTCGGGCCAATTTAGAATCGCCAATCTTAATATCATTTGTCCAACAAAAACTGTTCCAAAACTGGACTTTTTTTTTTACATTTTCTAACAATGTCTATTCTGCCCTTTCTATACATGAGGATTATTAATGGTTTGCACCTTGTGGTAAACCCTCTATATTTACTTTTGTGGAGCCTTATCTTGATTGTAGACTTTGGCAATGATAGGCCTACCTCCTGGAGAGTGATCTTCTTTTGCAGAAATGTTGTGAATTGGTTTTTCTTCACCCACAAAGAAAATTCTGCAATCATCCAACACAGTTGGATGCTAGGAAGCTAGGTTAAGAAGTGAGGTGATGATTAGTGAGCAGCAGTATGGGTTCATGCCAAGAAAGAGCACCGCCGATGCAATGTTTGCTCTGAGGATGCTGATTGAGAAGTTTAGAGAAGGCCAGAAGGAGTTGTATTGCGTCTTTGTGGACCTGAAGAAAGCACATGACAGGGTGCCTCGAGAGGAGCTGTGGTATTGTATGAGGAAGTCGGGAGTGGCAGAGAAGTATGTTAGAGTTGTACAGGATATGTACGAGGGAAGTGTGACAGTGGTGAGGTCTGCAGTAGGAATGGTGGAGGTGGGATTACATCAGGGATTGGCTCTGAGCCCTTTCTTATTTGCAATAGTGATGGACAGGTTGACAGACGAGAGTAAAGATGAGTCCCCATGGACTATGATGTTTGCTGATGACATTGTGATCTGTAGTGAGAGTTGGGAGCAGGTTGAGGAAACCCTGGAGAATTGGGAATATGCTCTAGAGAGAAGAGAAATGAAGGTCAGTAGGAACAAGACAGAATACATGTAAATGAGAGGGAGGTCAGTGGAATGGTGAGGATGCAGGGCATAGGGTTGGCGAAGGTGGATGAGTTTAAATACTTTGGATCAACAGTACAGAGTAATGGGGATTGTGGAAGAGAGGTGAACAAGAGAGTGCAGGCAGGGTGGAGTGGGTGGAGAAGAGTGTCAGGAGTAATTTGTGACAGATGGGTATCAACAAGAGTGAAAGGGAAGGTCTACAGGATGGTAGTGAGACCAGCTATGTTATATGGGCTGAAGACAGTGTTGGAGGTAGCAGAGTTAAAGATGCTAAGATTTGCATTGGGTGTGACAAGGATGGACAGGATTACAAATGAGGATGTTAGAGGGTCAGCTCAGGTGGGACGGATGGGAGACCAAGTCAGAGAGGCGAGATTGTGTTGGTATGGACATGTGCAGAGGAGAGATGCTGAATATATTGGGAAAAGGATGCTAAGAATAGAACTGCCAGGCAAGAGGAAAAGAGGAAGGCCTAAAAGAAGGTTTATGGATGTGGTGAGAGAAGACATGCAGGCGATGGGTGTGACAGAACAAGATGTAGAGGACAGGAAGATATGGAAGAAGATGATCTGCTGTGGCGACCCCTAACGGGAGCAGCCGAAAGAAGAAGAAGAAGATCCAGCACAGTTGTCTTCCATGGTTGTCCAGGCCTTGTGGTGTTGCTGAGCTCTCCAGTGTGTTCCTTCTCTTTAAGAATCTACCAGATGGTTGATTTGACCACTCCTGGTGTTTCTGCTATCTCTCAGATGAGTTTGTTTTGTTTTTCTGCCTAATGATGGCCTGTTTTTACTTGCATAGACAGCTCTTTGGACCTCATATTGACAGCGACAGCTTCCAAATGCAACTTCCACACTTGGAATCAACTCCAGTCCTTCTACCTGTTTAATACTTAATGAAATAATGAGGGACCTGCTCATACCTGGTTATGGAACAGCTTGTCAGTCAATTATCCAAATACTTTTGAGCCCCTGAAAAAAGGGGAGCCGTGTATAAAAATGGCTGTGATTCCTAAATGGCTCATGTGATATTTTTGTTAAACTCTTTGAATTAATACTGAAACCCCACACTTCAATCACGTACAGTGATTATTTCTTCATTTCAAATCCATAGTAGTGGCGTATAGAGCCAAAATGATGAAAACTGTATGACTGCCCAAATACTTATGAACCTAACTGTATGCACACTCCACATAGACAGTGACAAGGCCAGAATTCAAACCCAAGACTTACCAATTAACCACTGGACCACCATGCCACCTGACGGATAAAGTGTTTATAACATTTGTATGCTAAATACTGTAACAGTAGGCATTAGAAGGTAAGAAGAAGCAGCACTTTACCTTTTATTTGTCTTCACCTTCTTTAGTATATGTCAACATGAACTGCACACAAACCCTTATTTTAACTTATTTGTCATCATAAGCCAGGCCAAGTGTCTAAACATAGTAAATTTTAAAGTAGCATGCTATAACATAACAGACCAGGCCCTAAGCATAAAAAAAGGAAAGTGAAAAGCAAATATATAGCTTTCTGTTATAGCATTTCGAAATGAGAATACTGCCCCTAAGGAAATTCTATAATTATGTTGTGACTGAAAAAAAGAACAGTATCAGTACAGAACTGTTAGAAATCTCTCTTGGAATAAAACACAACTATTCTATGGATTGGAATCAATTGGCCAGTGGGCGCTAGACAAGACCTTTAAAAAGAGAGTTTGAAATTAGCGTGTTATTAAGTAACAGTACCATACACAAACATTAAGATAATTACAGGAAAGCAAGGCACTGAAATCAAGAATAAGGGGGACACTTAGGAAAAAAAATAAAAAGTAAGGCAATGTGATTAGCCGCAAAACAGCTCTGTTTTTATGTTTCATGGTGTGGTAGAAGAGTGGTGTACCTGCTCAATTCTGTGTTTGTAATGGACATGGAAGTGAAATGCCCCTTTATAGCTCTCTGGATTGTTCCCACATGAGCAATAGACTTCATTAACGCCATTCATTTGGAACGTCCCTTATCTTCTAGTGGGGCAGAAACAATGTCTTCACTAGGGGGAGTGCAGATGACACCAGATGACACCAGCAGAGGGTGTGACAAAAATTCAATTTTCGTGCAGTGTTTGGGGCAGTAACTACCAAAGGGGTCTCAACCCCCGCTCGATGAAATGATCGACTTTATTTGGGGGGAAGTCACCAAGAGGGAAAGTCTTCTCGCTCGATGAAACGTCACTAATGGTGGGAATTACAGCACTGCATTAAAGAGATTGGTGTTCCGCTTGCTGCATTTTTTCAAGCAGGGTTTGTGAAATTATGGGTCGTGACCCAAAGTGGGTCATTGTTTCCTGTCATTGGGTCACGAGACATTGTTGTATTTAATAGTAATGGATCGCTGATGGATCGTAAAATAGACATTGTTCCTATGATTGTCCTCCATTACTCCAACCACCACCAATGATCATCCACGATATTCCAAGAGGAGTTCTGACAATCGTCCAGGCATTCATCAAGGAATTTGTCTTGAAAACGCTAAACAGAGCAAGATTGGGTTGTGACAACAAAGACGTTTTAAAAACCATTTTTTAAACTATGATCAACTATCTGTAAAGGAGCTCTATTCAAAACCTGGGGAGTCTTAATCCGGCCTTGGTTCTCACATTGGGTGACACCAACCCTAATGATGCCATTGGGTAGAAGTATTCAATAGTTGTGAGCACCTGACACCAACCCCATCCAAACAAAATGATTGCCAGACTGATCTTAAACTGATAAATCCAGTGACATGTTTTTAGGTATACTGATTCACATGAGATAATAAAAGGAATAATTAATTAATTAATTGATAAAAGCCAACGTCAGAACCGAAAGTAAATCTGATCTTTTATCAGTACCAGAAAAATTAATCAAGATTAAGAATCAGAGACAGGAGCAAAAATCAGCATGGAACAGTCCATTCCACGTAAATTACACTTAAGTGATACGGCAGGAAATCACTCAGCGGAAGATTTAACAATACAATGTAACAAAATAGGACGGCATTCAGACTTTGACAGATTTTTACCAGATGAAGGTTAAAGTTCATAAGTAATGTAAGGTGTTACATTTAGCAAGTGAAAATGTTTGATTTGAATTTACAATGTGAGGTCTGAAACTTGAAAGTACTGTACACCTGATAAGAAGGATCCAAGAGTCACAGTGGACTCGTCACTATCTACATGCAGTCAATGCACAGAAGCAATCAAGCAAGCTAATTGGATGTTAGTTACTGTATATATCACGATGTGCAAAGTACAAGTCAAGGGTGGGTTATACTTAAATTACGTAACACACTAGTGAAGCTTCACCTGGAGTTCTTAGTTCAGGTTTGGTCTCCATATTACCAAAAAGACATAGCAGCACGAGAGAAAGTTCTGAGAAAAGTGACTAGGCTTATTCTGGGACTGAGAGAAAACAACTTTGAGGAGAGATTGAACAACAAGAAGTTATTTATTGTATAGCCCAAAATCACACAAGGAAAGTCTCAATAGGTTTTAGCAGGCCCTGTTTTTTAGCAGCCTTCCAGCCTTGACTCCCTAAGAAGACAATAAAAAACTCAAAAAAAAAAAAAATGGAAGAAATCTTGGGAAAGGTAATTCAGAGACAGACCCCATACCAGGTCAGTTAAGTGTGTCAAAAAATGGGGAACATAAAATACACAAAACAGAAGTAAACGTCATCTCCTTCACAGAGCTGGATGGCCAGTCTATCGTGACCACCTTGGACATATAACACAATACAACAAACTACTTTGTTCTTGCACAGCATCCCTCACCAAGTGCAGATGCAGAGCACCACGACGAGTCTTGGGGCAAAACACAAGAATAGATTATACTATTCACTAAATACAGAACTATCACATATAAGGATACAGATTTGTTAAAATACATTAAAAACAAAGTAGAAACTAATTTGCTGTACATCAGCTAATTGTAAAACCACTGCCACATTGTAGGAAAGGAGTCAGAGACAAGCCAGACACAGTCAGAGTCCTGAAGAATTTGGCCAATAAGCTGTTTCCCCACTACTGAGTGAGTGCTGGGCTGGCCAATCAGATGAAAGGACCCTTCTATCCAATTATTTCAGTGCTTCTTTATCTGAGATGATTTTTTCCATAGGCAAGCAAGCAACTTGGCAGTAGAGAGGTGGAACCAAATGAAGGAGGTGTATCTTTCCAGTTTAAGGAAACAGAGACGAAGAAGGGACATGACTGAAGTGTGTAAAAGTGTGAAAGGAGTTAATACAGTGGATCTCAGCTACTGCTTTAAAATAAATTCTTCAACAAGAAAATGAGGATGTGATTGAAAACTTGTTAAGTACACTCAAATATTAGAAAGTTTTTCTTCACACAAAGAATCACGGGCACATGGAATACTTGACGAAGTAGCGTGATAGAGAGTAGAACATTAAGGGTCTTCAGATCTCGACTTGATGTTTTTCTGGAAATCTAGGTGAATAGGGTGGACACACTTGTTGGGATGAACGACATGTTCTTGTCATAGTTTTTTCTAATATTTTAATGTTCTAATGAGACAAAAATAGTGAGCATCTGACTTTTACATACTGGCATACAGGTTTCATTACTTTTTACTGATTGGTTCATACCCCTGAAGAACCAATCAGCAGGTCCTTAGTAGAAAGCAGTGTATCAATTAAACTGTTTGTTCACATGTTATAATGTCATTTTTAAATGTTTTCCTTGTAAGCTCCAATGCTTGGACCATCACCTGGAGAAGGAATGCTATGAGTGTGAGAAGGCTGAAATAATATCTATCTATCTATCTATCTATCTATCTATCTATCTATCTATCTATCTATCTATCTATCTATCTATCTATCTATCTATCTATCTATCTATCTATCTATCTATCTATCTATCTATCTATCTATCTATCTATCTAATAGGCATTAACATGAAAATGAAAGAGAAATATGAGAATAGCTTCACATTTACTGGTGTCAAAGAGAACAAGTTAATTGCATCCAAACCTCTAAATAATTGCAAATTTTAATGAATCAAGGAATTTTGTTGCATGGACAACATTAAAATACAGCCAGCTATGCTATATAGGTGAATGTACTAGCCATCATACCCTGTTGTAGGCACTCATGAAATTCAGGGTTCAATAATATTACTGTACACTGTGTGTTTAATAAGCTTGGAACTCATATACATAATCTGCTTATGAAATATTCTTTCACATATGATACACATTCTATATTATGATTATGATTGTTATTATTATGTTACATTGTTTGCCTTTTCTTCTAATTATATAATGTAAAAAGCTAAATTTCCCCCTGGGCACAAATAAAGTTCTATCTATCTATCTATCTATCTATCTATCTATCTATCTATCTATCTATCTATCTATCTATCTATCTATCTATCTATCTATCTATCTATCTATCTATTCTTGCTTTCTGTTTTCATTAACATGAAATATCAGTCTGCCAGAAAAGCATTTCTTGGGCTCTGCCAGGAGAAATGCCGAGAATGTTCTTTGTTTCCAGAGATTTCTAGCAAAAGTTATAAAAAGCATTAGCAGGAAGTGCACCTCAGCTGAGCTGACAGCAGAGACAGAGAGAGAGAGCAAGAGTGTCCTAACTGCTTCAGCTGCCTTCATTCCACTGCATTCCAAATGCACAGGTTCTCCCATCATAGCGTAGGACATCTGAAGCTCTGCAAGAGTGACCATTGGGATCTTGGGCAACTTTCTGATCAATGTCTTTCTTGCACATTTACTCAGTTTTGTCAGACAGCCAACTCTAGGGTGAGTCTTGATGGTTCCAAACTGGTTCCACTTCACAGTTATTGCAGAGTCACAAATATATACATATATATATATATATATATATATATATATATATATATATATATATATATATATATATATATATATATATATACACAATAACAATATTCATTCCCCCAGTTCCCCTTCCAGAGATGATAAACAGATCCATAGTTGTCCACTGTTCTGCCCCGCAACTGCCGGCAGGCCAAACGAGGAGTCCTGAAAATTGCGGACTACTAGCACAATCACCTCTTCGTCATAAAAGACATACAGTCAGTCTTGCGCCATGATACAATATAATAAGTCCTTTGAAATAGCTCACCCGAGTCCGTAGGGTGCGGGGCAGAACAGTGGACAACTGTGGATCTATTTATCATCTCTGGAAGGAGAACTGGGGGAATGAATATTGTTATTGTGTGTATATATATGTATATATTTGTGGCTCTGCAATATAAGGGTTATTTAGGGTGTTGGGGGGGGGTGCATGTGTAAGGAATTGTATTTTTTTTTTTTGTTTATTTTATGTAATGTGATGATAGATATTGACTATAGTTTTTGAGGGCTATAAATGCATTGGTATTAAGGGACTGTTTTGTGTAGAATAAAGGGTATATGGGAAATTTATTGGGGTGTGATATTGGCCTATCCTTTTATCATCTGCCGTCACCTAGGACAGATTAGTGGTAGCAATCGTCTCATGTTAGCGCTTGAGACAAATATTGTTACAATAGATTATAATTAAGCAAACACTTATGTCAGTTTTACATTAACTGACTACATAAGAGGTTATAACAGTGACATAAATAAATGGTTAACTTGCTTGGTATCCATATTACTATATACATCCTTTTTCAAAAGTATTCCCTCATCAACAGTTACATTTCAAATGAAACATCCAACCCAAGCCTTTAGCAGTGCATCCATATTTGAAAAAATCAGCAGGACAAGCAGGCTGTTGCAATTCACAGATATCCCCAATCTATTTTGCAACACTGCATGCTTTGAAAACTTTCTGTACAATATACATTTATGGAGCCTTAACCAATGATTTTCTTCTACACACACATCCTCTCTCTGTATATATAGGGGCAGGTGTCCACTGTGGCTTGCTGTTATGGTTTAACATTTTAAATGTTAGTTATAATCCCACTTTCTGGTGAACATAAAGGGATGTGGGCTACGCTTATATATCCTGTACCCTGAGCTCCACTTCTTAGCAAAGTCGATCTTGCAGAACTGGGACCTCGCACATTAGCTTCACGGTCCCCTGAATTTTTCATGTCAATCCACTATTTTTGAGGAAAGTGAAACTGAAGTGCCAGGGAGCAGAAAGGCTGTGGCGGTGTGCCTTCCAATAGATGCTCTGATTCAGGGCTGATGAGCAGTAACAATGACAGCGATGCGTTTACACTGTCTAAGTGTGCGGTCTGTGCATTGGGGCATTGAGACAATTCCTCAGAATCATTTCCCAAGCAATGCAGGAACTGTTTTTTTCTTTTATTTTAAAAAAGGACATGTCAACAGCATTGTCTTTGAAATTTTGAACCGGTGGAAGTTGTACTTTGTGTGAAATTACTTATGAAATGCAGTGTTCTTGCTATTGAATTTTAAGGTGTACAATTAAGCTGACAATGTGCTGAAATTAAAGTACTTTTTTGTGCCATAATAACAGCCTATATGTATTCTAAATGCAAGTGAGTCATTTTCTAACCAGCTTGGTTCTGAACAGGGTTGTGAGGGGGGTGCTAGAGCCTATCCCAGCCAGCATAGGACACAAGGCAGGAACAAACCCTGGACAAGGTGCTAGTCCATCGCAGGGAGTGTACACACAAACACACACAAAACACACATTAGGGCCAATTTAGTATTGGCAACCCACCTAACCCACACACCTTTGGACTGTGGGAGGAAATCAGATAACACCTGGAGGAAACCCATGAAGTCACAGGAAGAACATGCAAATGTCACGCAGGGAAGACCCGGGATGGAAACCTTTGTCTCTTTACTCCAAACGCAAGCTTTTCCTTCAAAACATCCTATGCGTATATAGCATAAACATTTGCTTATTAAAAATGGCTCATACACTTTCAAAGAGACAATTAACATATATTCCTTAAACAAAAGCCATCTACTGTTAATAAACAGGAAGGTCTTGTCCAAATATAGTGTAATTCAATCATATGATCTTCTGATAACCACCTAAAAAAAAATAAAACAAAAAGAGTTTGCCGATAAAGGCAACCCAAACATTTCCAGGCCAATTCATGATCTGGTTATATTAGAAACTAGCAAAATACCCGCACTTTGCAGTGGAGAAGTGGTGTGTTAAAGAGGTTATGTAAACATATATATACATAAACATATATACATATATATACATATCTACATATACACATATCTACATATACATATATATATATATATACATATATATATATTCACACATACATAGACACACACATACATATATATATATATATATGCTCACATACATACATACATACATATATATATATATATATATATATATATATATATATATATATATATATATATATACACACATACATATATACACATACAGACACATATATATATATATACATATACATATTTACATATATATACACATATATATACATATCTATATACATACACATATATCTATCTATATATATATATATAGCAAAATACCCGCGCTTCGCAGCGGAGAAGTAGTGTGTTAAAGAGGTTATGAAAAAGAAAAGGAAACATTTTAAAAATAACGTAACATGATTGTCAATGTAATTGTGTTGTCATTGTTATGAGTGTTGCTGTCATATATATATATATATATATATATATATATATATATATATATATATATATATATATATATATATATATATATATATATATAGTCCTGCGGTGGGTTGGCACCCTGCCCAGGATTGATTCCTGCCTTGTGCCCTGTGTTGGCTGGGATTGGCTCCAGCAGACCCCCGTGACCCTGTGTTTGGATTCGGCGGGTTGGAAAATGGATGGATGGATGGATATATATATATATATATATATATATATATATATATATATATATATATATATATATATATATATATATATACACACACACACACACATAAACATATATATACATATATACATATATATACATATCTACATATACACATATCTACATATATACACATATATATATATATATATACATATACACATCCACATATATATATACATATATATATATACACATATCAATATATATATATACACATACATATACACACATACTGTACATACATACATACATACATACATACACACATATATATACACAGACACATATATATACATATATATTTACATATCTACATATATATATACATATCTACATATATATATATATACAGTATATATAGCTGATTACCCAGTGGATTCACTCACTGAGTGCAAGAGAAAAAAATAAAATGTAGTATGTATAAAATTTGTTAATTGCCAAAATTTATTTTTCCACAAATAAAGAGCACTTACAATAACATAGAAATCAATATAAACAACATTAACATCATTATCATATGAGAATATGAAGTAATATATAAGAAGCACATTGCATATAAATATAAATTATTAAACAGTAAAATGTTCTTCTATAATTTGCTACCGTGGCTATTCGTTTGTCTGTCCAGGATTTTAAATCACCTGTAGCTCGCAAACCGTTTCACCTATTGACTTGAAATTTGGTACACATATACTACGTCACGTCTACTATTCGCTTTTGGGGTGATGGTTTTATTACTCTTTTTATCTTTATTTTATTTTATTGTAGAATCAACTCACAGCTGCGCGCACCAGTGCGGCCGTGGCGGATGCATACGGGTGCCGTTTTCATTCCCTACCACCTTCGCTAATCATTCTTGAGGCAGATTGAAGACTTACGTGCCAGCTTAACTGAAAAATTAAAGAAAACATACTAAGTTATCGCAACACAAAAACTAACTTAAACAGTTTTATTGGGAAAAGATGCCAACGAAAGAAGAGAAGCAGCGGGACACTAGGGTGAAGAGCTGCTCATTAAGCAGCAAGCGCATCAACCTCTGAGCAAACGAATGGTAAACGTACAGAGAAAGACGATAAATAACATGAATGCTCATGTCAAGTGTAGTCACTCCACGTTATCGTGCAATGTGCTGTTACTGGTATTTTGATAAAAGAATTTGAACAACATATAAGAAGCGTATAAATTATTAAACAGTAAAACATTAACATTTAAGAAGTAAAGATACATTGAGTACTACTGCAGTGCTTTTGGGTATAGTACATTTTTTGTTTGCCCATTACATGCATAAATGTATACATTTTTTGGTGTACCTACCCAAGAACACGCGACATGACCCGGCAGTTAAAAGTTTCTCGCTCCAGCAATTTTAACTCTGTTACAAAGTGATCCAAACTGTTGTTTATACCTTGTGTCTTCTCATTAAACTTGTATCTCGCGAATATGGTATTGCAATCGGCAGCGGGAGTGTTTCTATAAACTCAGTTTAAACTTACGGTTTACAGCGTGCTTTGAAGATGCATAGTACGCGACACGTGTTTCGCCGTAATTGTGGGCTCATCAGGCGTACACACTTACTGCACTCCCTTACGGGAATCGTACCTCGGACGTCAGCGCTAGAGGCGAAGACCCTAACGTTGTGCCATGGCGTGTGGTTCGTTCATTTGACAGCATGTAGATCGGGGTAATTACATTGCAGGCATTCGTAGTCTGATTCACAATCTGATTGTATGGGTGGTTACCTACCAGGTAACGCTTGTGGTTGGTCAGCAAGTCGGCTAACTTCTGTCACGGTGCCCTCTTTCAGTTGCGAGAAGCAGATCATAGAATGGTTGAAATAGTTTAATATATATAGCTAAATCCCCTTCGCAGGGGCAAATATGGTATTGCAAACGGCAGCGGGAGCGTTTCTATAAACTTAATTTAAAGTTACGGTTTATACCGTGCTTTGTTTCATATTCTTTTCCTACCTTATCAATTGTGTAATGTGTTTTTTGAACAGGTTTGATTCATCGAAGTGATCACTCCTGCTGCGTTCAGTCACTTCATGTGAGCCGCTCTCTTGTGTGATGTTACGATGTCCACGGGTTTATTTAATGTTAGCTAAGACCCGGCAGTTAAAAGTTTCTCGCTACAGCAATTTTAACTCTGTTACAAAGTGATCCAAACTCTCGTTTATACCTCGTGTCTTCTCATTAAACTTGTATCTCGCGAATATGGCATTGCAAATGGCAGCGGGTCAGTTCACGTGCTTATGTGGGAGGCGTGATGACGCGATATATTTTGATATATATCAAAATACCCGCGCTTCGCAGCAGCGAAGTACTGCTTTAAAATTTTTATTAAGAAGAAAAGTAAACCTTTTTAAACTGAGGGAAAATGAATCAATAATTATTTGTTAAGGATCTCTTTGTATACCACGTTGTCAGTTCGCCCCTCCGGTTGTAATATGACCAAGCTGTGTGCTGAGCTTACTCTTGAGCATGAAATCTAACGTGGTTTGTGCCCTTCAGAATGAAAACAGTTTGCATTTACCTTTTTAATAAAAGGCGAGCTTTTAAGCCTGAGAAATCACCCCGTAAATGCACACGTTTAATTGCACATGTGTTAATATGTATGCTTACACAGTATTAAAAGACACTCAACAATTAACGTCATTTACCTTCGTTCCCACGTTTGACTCGTGCTGTAAATCTCTTCTTTGTTTTCAGTTCATGTGATTACGTAGGAGGCGTGATGATGCGATACGTGACTCCGCCTCCTCCATTAGAGTATATGGGCAAAAAACAGGTTCTAGTTATGACCATTACGCGTAGAATTTTGAAATGAAACCTGCCTAGCTGTAAGGAATGAGCCTGCCAAATTTCAGCCTTCTACCTACACGGGAAGTTGGAGAATTAGTGATGAGTGAGTGAGTGAGTGAGTGAGTGAGTCAGTCAGTCAGTCAGTCAGTGAGGGCTTCTCTTTTATTAGTATAGATTCATGACTAGAAATCTACACTAAATCAGAAAATTAGGTCAGAAATCACAATGATGACCTACACTCCACAATTTTCAAAGACATTTTGCTGGAACCATCTCCTCAACCTGAATATAAAAATCTGAGGGTGGTCCCAGATAGATCATGGTGGCCCCACCCACAAAAACAACAAGGAATATATTCAAACATCTATCATCTCTCTATTATAATAAAAAAAAAACCTGGGACGAAACTTTTTCAAAGAGATACTTTCACGTCCTGCGAGACGAGACTTTGTGCTAAGAGATCTAACCACACCCGGGGCTGGAAATAAAAGACAAAGAGTAGATGACAAAGTAGAACACCATAAAGAATTCAAAAAAGTTGGCTCGATACACATGCAAAGCAGGTTAGAGATAATGAAAGTACTAAAATTCGAAAATCTCAAAAAAAAAAAACGATAGTAAAGATTGCATTAGCGCAAACAAACAGAAATTATTTCTCTGTAACGGAACAGTGAAAAGAGATCGAATATATTGTTCGGAGACTTGTAGATCATCTAATTCATGTTGCCATCAGGGAAAAGTAGTGTTTCTTCCCAATGAACAGGTGTATCCACGAGAATTAAAAGATTTGTTGTTTGGTGAAAATGAAATCGACATACGCGAGCGGCAGAGACACAAAGTGACTGGGGCGTAGCGCAGGCCCAGGGGGTTGATGAACGAAGTGAGCAGGGGGCAAAGCCCCCTAGTAAATGATAAATAAATCTAATGAAAGAAATGAAAATATTTAAAATAATAATTCAAAACAACAAAAATAAAATTTTATCAATGGAAAATAAGTCTAAGCCAGGTAAAAGACCCATTATAACATAATATCAGCGACTTGTTTCACCTCTATTTGATCTCATTGTTTAATTTGCTGGTCTTTTTCCCTTTTCT
Source organism: Erpetoichthys calabaricus (assembly GCF_900747795.2). Lineage (NCBI taxonomy): Eukaryota > Metazoa > Chordata > Cladistia > Polypteriformes > Polypteridae > Erpetoichthys > Erpetoichthys calabaricus. The sequence continues at coordinate 18,906,583 of NC_041406.2, read as the reverse complement.
TATTAAGTATTTAGAAAGCTGCAGCTGTGTACATTTAGATGAAATGTAGAAATATTTGTAATTTTGCCATAGCTTTAATGGTCCAATTGCCTGTTGACAGTTTCCTATGAACTAATTTTTTTCCGTAGACTTTCTTCTCTTAATTGTATCCTGAAAATGACAATTAATGAAACATAGGAGTATACAACATTAAATACTGAAAGGCTGCCACTATTTCACTGTCACATTTACTGCACATGCTCATTAGTAAATAGTAGTTTAAATTTCCAGAACAGATGGATACACAGAATTAAAATAATAATTATTATTTGATTAATAAGCGGTGTTGTGAATGGGAATCACAAACATAGTGAATGGGTGAGTTTACTGACTCAGAGAGAGAGAGAGACAGTGTATTCTTCTGTAAAGGACCAGGAGGTACACATAAAAGCATTTTAAAAAGCTACATTATACTATAAAAACATAATGTTGAGGAACGCTATGCTTCTGCTATATAATGCGGTAGTGAGATCACATCTGGAGTGTTGTGTGCTGTTCTGGTCACCACACTACAACAAAGACATAGCAGCACTTGAAGCTCAACAGAGGAGAGCAACCAGGTGCATCCCAGGACTTAAGGACATGTCCTACTGTCACAAACTCAGAGAATTAAACCTGTTTAGTCTCCAGCAGAGGAGACCGCGTGGGGTCCTAATCCAGATCTTCAAAATCCTCAAAGGCATCGATAAAGTAGATCCAACAACATTCTTTCGGTGTAAAGGTGAATAATGTTCTAGAGGACATCAGTGGAAATTAAGGAGAAGTGCATTTAGGTCTGAAACCAGGAAGCTCTTCTTTACACAAAGGGTTGTGGGAATCTGAAATAAACTACTGGCTCATAGAGTTAAAGCAGAAACCCAGGCAACCTTAAAGAAGTATGTGAGCAAGATACAGGGACAGTATGCTATTCACTAAACAAGTGAGGTCGATGGACTGAATGGTCTCCTTTAGTTTGTCAGATTTCTGATGTTCTTATGTAAAATCAAAATACTGTCTGAGGTCAAAACCAAGAATCAAACTGAGCCAATATGAGATCAAAATCAAAGATCAGGGACAAGAGCAAAGATTCATGAACCAGGAAATCAAAAATAAAGGTTTGAAAAGCCACAAAGAAAAGGTTTGTTATCCTCAAACTTGGATGTAAAATGGCCATGTGACCTTTTAACACCTCAAGAATTTACCTGTAGATGGTATGTCCCTAGAAGTCTAACCATGAATCTTTATAAATTGAGAATGTATTTTGTATTTAATCTGGAAAGGGGGCATAAATAACACAAAAAGACTATTCAAAAGGTAACAATGTGTAATTCAATACAAAAATCCAAGAACAGAAGCAAAACCAGAAAATCCAAACAAAACTCAACTTACACTAGAACTCCAACAACACTTACTGATCTACTGAAAGGTCAGCTGACCCAGCCTACCATATGTAATCAGCAGTGACATCATGGTGGCCCCGCCTCTTCGGGTTCCACTCACAAAACACAAGGAGTGAACAAATACTCATAGACCCAGTGCATAAATACTAAATAACAAACCAAACCTAATAGAAATTACATAAAGACATGAAAAAATAATAATTTAAAAATAACAAAAGCAACAATAAACAGAAACATACATATACAGTAAATCCTGGCTGTAGCACACAAAAGGACGTCAAATTACCTTCATATGACATGCAGATGTACTTGCTACATATTAAATTTTAACAAATCCTATTTTGTAATTTTAAGATTCCCACCAAAACATACAAACTGGAAAATTTCGGCTTGGATAATTATGATTGGAGTCTAATTAAAAGAAAAAGTTGGCTTGGGATTGAAAACCTGCAACCACAATAGATTCCCATGATTGAACTGGAGATCCACTGATGAAGAATATGCCATTCAGTCATGCATGACCCAGATGTTCATGTGAGCGTCACACAATGACATCATTTTACCCAGACATGTTCATGTCATTGCAGTCCCCAGATGCTTCCTAAGGGTTAAAACTTCTGGAATCTTTTTACAAGAAGGGGAAAGGACAGACTGTCACAGCAGATTTACAAGATTATGGCTGCTGCTGCATATTGTCTATGCTACTGTGAAACAAAATGGCTCATTAATTAAAAAGTCAAATTAAGAAGGGGGAGGATAAAACCTTTCCACTGGTCTATCAATAAATAAATAAATAAATAAACAAAATGAAATGTATTACACCTGTCAAAAATTGTAGGTATTCTTTATGGATCTGAGGATGCTGAATCCATATCTGGCAAAAGAATTGCTCTATTACATTCAGTTTCTGAAAAACTATTAAAATTAAAAACACTATTTTAGAAAAAAAAATGTAAAAGTGATTATTATGACTTAAAACTATATATATATATATTACACATTGTGGGAGATGGCCGGCTGTTCATCAAGGCCAATACCCCCAGGCCGCTAGATGGAGCCCTCCCTGTAGCATGGAAGGGCCCCGAAGACCAGCAGGGAATTATGGACAATGGAGTTTTCATTCCCAACCCTGCTGGACACCGTGGGGCCCACCAGAGGACGCTGCAGGGAGGCTCAAGGACTTATACGTGCCCTATAACCCGGAAGCACGTCATGATTATATGACCAGAAGGAACGACGTGTTTCCGGGTTGAAGAGAAGGACTTTTTATCTGACCCGGAAGTGATAAGAAATCACATGGACTGTAGGATGGGAAACACTTCCGGGTCAGGGAATATGAAAGGACTGTGGGAAAGCCCAGACGCTGAGCTGAGCTGGGATTTAGGGTGGCGAAGTGTCTGGGAGAGGAGGATTGGTATTGATTAGTGATTATAGTGTACTTGTATGTGTAGTGTGAAGTGGAGGGTGCTTTATGCACATTATTATTATAAAATAAATAATAATTATAGTTTTACCAGGTGTTTGGAGTGGTATCTGTTAGTGCCCCCTACTGCTACAACATATATTTATTTTATATATTAGTCATATATTTTCTGATTGTGTTTCATGGTGAAATGAGCAACAGGTATCTGCTAACATAGACTCACTCCACTTTCCACTATAATGTCCCTCTATTTGAGTGAAGTCCTGCTAGAACCTCACCCTTCGTTCATCTAAGACCACTCTCATGTCCTCAGGGAAAAAAATCCAAATGAGAGTGTAGGAAATGGATTTTTAAAGACACTAGCTGTGCTACCTGTCTAAGAGGGATTGAAATCTAAGTAATCAACATAGACCTCAGCGTTAACATTTGCAGTACACCATGCAACTCATACGTCTCTGTTTTACACCATTTGGTAGGGAATTTGTAGAAACAGTGTTAATGTTTGTGATGTGTCATCTGTTGAAATGACAAATGCAATGCATTTTTTACTGCAAATGGTTATAATGCACTATCTGTTGAAATGATAGGACATGGCAACAGGATGGATGCACAGACACTTGGCCTTTTATTAAGGTGAACTAGCTGTGCTACCTGTCTAAGATGGGATGAATGTATGCATTCACCATAGACTAATGTTTGCAGTACACCATGCATTACATACGTTTCTGTTTAATGCCATTTGGTATGGGATTCGTAAAAGCAGTGTTAATGTTTGTGATGAGCCATCTGTTGGAATAACAAATACAATGCATTTTATTACTAAAATGCTTGTGATGTGCTATCTTTTGGAATGATAGGTTAAACAGCAACTGGATGGACACATAGACAAACACACAAACTCATCTTTTTATTACCCAATGTTATGTAGAAAGAGAGAAGCCTTCAACTAGTCCTTCATACTTTTCCAACTTTGAATTTCCATACTTCTGCAAAAGCCAATTAAACAATTTTCTCTCTTCCAATAAAAAGGAGGAGGAGTCTGAGTGTCTGGGCTTACGAGTGTCCTGGATAAAAACCAAGATCCAGGCCTTTAATGACCTTTTGGGCACAGCCATCAGCAGTGTGTCGACCTTGTTGAGAGGTTTACTTACCTTGGCAGTGACATTCATGTCTCTGGTGACTCTTCCTATGAAATCAGTAGATGGACTGGGAGAGCATGGGGGGTCATGAGGTCACTGGAAAGGGGTGTGTGGCGCTCCCGATATCTACAAAAGGACAAAGGTCCAAGTCTTCAGAGTCCTGGTGCTTCTTGTTTTGCTATATGATTGTGAGACATGGACGCTATCCAGTGACGTGAGACGAAGACTGGACTCCTTTGCTACTGTGTCTCTCCGGAAAATCCTTGGGTATCATTGGTTTGACTTTGTGTTGCCCATGGAGTCCCGAATGACGCACATTACCTGCATTGTGAGGGAGCGTCAGTTACGGCACTACGGCCATGTGGCTCGTTTCCCCGTGGGTGATCCAGCTCGTAAGATCCTCATTGTTGGGGACCAAAGTGGCTGGACCAGGCCAAGGGGTCGCCCACATAACACCTGGCTGCGGCAGATAGAGGGTCATTTCCGGAGGGTGGGACTGGACCGTGTGTCTGCCTGGGGTGTTGCAAACCGGGATCCCGAGTTGTTTCATTGTGTAGTGGGTGCGGCAACGCGCTGTACCAGTGCATGTTTCCCAACTTGATTTGACTTGACTTTCTAACCTTCTAAACATACATTTCTGGCTAATCTGAAGGTATAATAAGAATGAAAAAAAACTTTGACTTATGTAACAAATGCTTAATTTCAGGTTGTTTCCACCTCAATGAACCTGATCATGAAACATACTTATGTGTTAAAATAAACACAACTTATTTTTTAAAAATCTATTTTTTGAAAGCACCATATTTTAATAAATCTGAAATCGTAATGAACAGTTTTTGGTGGAGAAATTCCCATTTCAGAAATGGATTCATTACACCTAAATCTATGAAGTACACTTATTTTTTTTGCGCAGGTAGATTTTTGTGCAGACCATTGTAATTTCACAGCTATTAATGTAATTCTTAGAATTACATACTGAAGCTTTGACTGTAAAATTAGCTACTGATTCAGGAGCAACAGGGATGTTGTGCTGTCTGATATCCAAAGAATATTAAATAAGTTAGTTGGCATCATTAATCAAGTAATTAAAATTCAAGCAGTTGATTTGTGTCATATTTTAGCCAGGGTGTGTTCTCTGACTTCTATTAATTTTCTTTTTCTGTGTCTTGTTTATTTTGAAGTATTATTTTGCATATGTTTATGGTAATTATGTATTTCTGTTAATGTCTTGTTTATTTATTATTCACTCTTTGTGTGTAATCGAGTTGTTTTCTTATGTGCCTTGCAGTTTGTGGGTGGAACCCAAAGAGGTGAGGCAATCCTGATGTCACTGCTCAAGAACCGCCCCCAGCCTTTATAACCTGCAGCTGAGTGCAGATCCTTCAGTGCTCCCTTGACAATTATTGAGTGCTTAAAATTGTGACAATTGGATATTCTGGTTCTTAAATATTTATGCTACTGTTCTTTGGATTCTGTATTGGGACTTGATTTTCTAGCATTGCATTTTTTAGGAAAGTCCTTATTACCTTTTTGTTCTATTTATGTTATCTCAAAATAAATTTTTGCATTTATAAAAATTACTTTGTGCCTTTGTGCCATCAGTTTTGACAGTTCTTTTCCCTAAAAGAGCATTTTTATGCATTTTATTGATTTTTTGGGACATTCAAGTGATTCTATAGAACTTTGACAGTTATTTCAGAATTTGGTGCCTGAGTAGGCTGAAGTGTGCTGTGTTGCTGGAAAGTCAAACTTCTTGGAGTGAGGCTTATTCTAGGCAGCCTTGGAAGGGCTGACCTGACTTGTGGAGTCTTTAGGAGGCCTCATACCCTTTGTGCTATTGAAGACTACTGGATTCATAACAATTGGAGTCCTTCAGATAATCGATTAAAAGAGTGGGTGACAAGTTCAGTTACAGTAGTTGTTGAGTTGAAATCTTTTTTATTTATTATTGTATGAAAATGCTGTGATTAGATAGATAGATAAATAGAGAGAAATTTATTTGTCTCCAGAAGGAAATTTGAGTTTTTACATATGTTCTTTAAAAAACATATATATTGTCACACACGTGCGCTTAGGTGGCAGTCAACAAGCCCTGAGGTGAGTGAAACATCGCGAGATGACGTATTGTTTTGTGGTACTAACGCCTCACTCTCTTTTTCATCAGACCAAACGAAGAAAAATATTTCCTTGTACTCACCGCTCCAACTTCCGGATTCACAAAATGGCTGCCTAACATCACTTCCACATCTGATGACATCACATCTGGTCTCCCATTGATGATGTCACTTCCATCACAACCATGATGACATCATTTCCACTCTCCCATTGATGACGTCACTGCCGTCCATCCGTTCTGATGTCATCTCCTGCCACATCACTTTCATCAGCCATATTTTCTATATAAACGCCATGTCACTGTTTCTGTTTATCAATTGCCTTGCTTTTTGATCACTTTTTACACATGTTTTTGTTGCTAGTCCGGTGGACATTATATGGGGACATTCCCCAACTCTTTTTTGTATTGTGAAGAGTCTTTATTCATGACTATATATATATATATATATATATACATATATATATATATATATATATATATATATATGCAATTAATCCTCTAATGCTGCAGAATTCAAGTTGGCCTGGGCCTCCAGACCTGTGACTACGTCTAACTTGGTCTGTGACTTTGTGCTCTAAGCAACTGCAGACCCCAGAAGGTTTATTTTCTCCAGGGATGCTTCTGACTAGAGTTTTTGCTTTCCTTTCCACTGATGTCAACTAGTCATATTTTAGTGATAATACTGATGGACATATTTAGTTAGGATCCTTTTATATTAATCTGTTTATTTTACATTGAATTTTAACTAATCTGTAGTTTTATGTATGTGCAATATGTCATTTCTAATGTTTGTAATTTGTTTTTTTACTTGTTATAGCACGCTCAGCCTGGACTCGATGAAGAACGTTAAACAAAAATAAATTGATCTGAATTTAGCCTACAAGCTATTATTTGATTTTAAAATGCCGTCTCCTGTAACTTTTGTGTTTTATCATTTTTTAAACTCATTCTCCTTGGACTAAGATTCTTTGTGCTTCTACAAACTGCTAAACCTGTGCGCACTCTGCCGTCTGTCGTTTTCTCTCACTTGAGAACTTCTCTAAGTGTTCTGTACCCCATTAAACTGCAGTCACCATAAATTGTGGGGGGCTGTTCATTTCAGAGTTTACATTGAGCATCCATTACCATTACAGGACCTTTCGGATATTGTCTCCTGCTACCTTTATGTTAGACATTTCTTAACATCAGATAGATAGATAGAACTTTATTTGACCCAAGGGGGAAATTTTAACTTTTTGCAGAAGCTCTTTAAATAGATAAACAGATCGTGTGTGTGTGTGTGTTTGTATGTATATGTATTTCTCTATCTTCTTAACGCACACCAGATTGACTAAAAACCAAAACAATTAAAGAGAAAGAAAGCTTTTGACTTGGCAGTCTCGGTCCTAGTGAGACACTCTACTGGTATATTGCTTTTGGTTTTAAGGAGCCCCCATTTCGTTTCTTGACACACTTCTACTGAATAATTTGCTGTGTGAAAGTTCTCACTGTTAATGTGCAGTGTTGTTCATAATGGCACTCAGTTCATTCTTCATTTTCTTCTTTGCTACTAAAACCTCCAGGGGGTCCAGAGTGTGTACCATACCTGAGCCTGCCCATTTAATTATCTTGTAGATTCGGTGGGCCTCTCTTGATTTTAACTAAACAATTGAGTTCTTGATAAAATAAAGCACACCATAACTAAGTAAATGTGGAAATATAAAATGTTTTAATTTGTTGTAATACATCCTTACTCTTTTATTGCATTTTTTTTCTTTTTATAGAAAAGAAATCTTAGTTGTTGCCACCTGGCAAGGCGTATAATTTTACATTAGAACTGTAGCGTTGTGTTCCTTTACTTGTAGAAAAATGGTAGACTTGAATTACGTTCCCACTGCTACATTTCTTTTTTTAATGGTGCTTTTTAAATTAAAACTATCTCCGCCCACACTAGTGTTTTAACATCATTTACGAAATGAAAACTCTTTCCATACTAAATTGACCAATTCTGTCCAATATAGACAGACATATATTAAGAAATTACCTACTTTTTCAGCCAGAATGACACCAAACTACAAAAGAAGACTCCTTGCAACCACTGGTTTTCCAAAAAAGCTTCTAAAAATAGTCACAACTTGAAATGTATTTACAAGTGTATTTGGATACCTCTTTTATTCAAAACAACTTGCAAATCCTATGTACGTGGCACCTCTATTTTCATATCCAGCTGTTGCTACTAAGGTGGGTTATGTCACTTACTGAGGGTCACATCCTCAGTCAGTTCTGCAGGCTGAACCAACACACTTACGACTTACGTTCAATATCTTTAGCGCCCAGGTCATAGTGCCTGCTAAGATATGCATCAAGTGTCCACTTAATTAGGGTCACCTGCCTATGACCTTGCCTGAAAAGCCAGTGACAGTATGTTGGTGTGTGTGTGTGTATCATTCATGTTTGCAACTCAACAGAGAACTAGGAAGACAAAAGATCAAAATGACTTGGGACATGTCATAGTTGTGAATACTAGACACACTGGTGTGACAGTTCCGCTGGGGTTTTCAGCAATGATAGTGTCATGAGTGTTTCAAAAGAAGACAGCACACAGTTAATATGTTAACTTATTTATCTGGTGTTGACAGATAAAATGCATAAAGAGGCATTTTATGAGCGCATATGCTGCATTCAAGAAGAATTCAGACTCCTTCACTTTCTGCATACCTCATTGTGTTCTATATTTAATTTGAAAATTGCTAAAGTTGCCATTTTTTCCCACTCAATAACCCATAATGACAAAGTGAAAACATGTTTGTAGAAAGGTTTGCAAATTTATAAAAGATTCAAAACTGAAATCACCCATTGTATGAGTATTCAGATCCTTTGCTGTGGCGCTCCAAGTCATGCTCAGGTGCATCCTGTTTGCTTTAATTCTCCTGGAGATGTTTCTAGAATTTGATTGGATTTCACCTCTTTCACTGTAAATTGAATGAACATTATGTAGAAAGGCCCACTCGTACCTGTGTATAAGCTGGTCCCACAATTCACAGTGTATTTCAGGACAAAAACCAAGCCATGAAGATGAAGGAGCTCTCTGTAGACCTCTGTGATCAAATTGTGATGAAGCATAGATCAAGGCAAGAGGATAAAACCAGTTCTAAAGCTTTGAGTGTTTCTAGTAGCACAATGGCCGCACTACTAGGAATCTTCCTAGAGTTGTCCATCCTGAGAGACTGATAAATGGGACAAGAAGGGCCTTGGTCAAGGAGGTGACCAGGAACCCAATGATTACTCTAACAAAGCTTTGTAAGGCCTCTATTTAGATGAGTGAACCTGTTGTAAGGACATCGATCTCAGTTGCATTCCATCAATCAGGCATTTTATGTTAGGGTGGCTACATGGAAGCCACTCTTGAGTCCAAGGAATATAACTGCCAGCTTGGACTCTGAGAGCATCTGGAAAAAGATTCTCACATCTCATGAGGCAAAAATTGCATTCTTTGGGCAGAACTCCAAGGACTATGTCTGGCAGACACTAGGAACTGCTCATCACCTGCCTAATCCCATCCCCTGTGGTGGTGACAGAATCATGCTTTGAAAATGCTTCTCATCAGCAGGGCAGGGAGATTTGCCAGAATTGAGGAACAGAAAAATGCAGCTAAATACAGAGAGGTCCTTAAAGAAAACCTGCATCAGACTGCACATAACCTCAGACTGGGATGATGGTTCAATTTAAGCTTAACAATTTGGAAGCATGGAGGTGTTTAGGAGAGATGGCAGTGGAGTTTTTAACCAGATTGTTTAATGGAATCTTGGAAAGTGAGAGGATGCCTAAGGAGTAAAGAAGAAGTGTACTGGTGCCGATATTTAAGAATAAGGGGGATGTGCAGGACTGTAGTAACTACAGGGGGATAAAATTGATGAGCCACATCATGAAGTTATGGGAAAGAGTAGTGGAAGCTCAGTTAAGAAGTGAGGTGATGATTAGTGAGCAGCAGTATGGTTTCATGCCAAGAAAGAGCACCACAGATACAATGTTTGCTCTGAGGGTGTTGATGGAGAAGTTTAGAGAAGGCCAGAAGGAGTTGCATTTTGTCTTTTGTGGACCTGGAGAAAGCATATGACAGGGTGCCTTGACAGGAGTTGTGATATTGTATGAGGAAGTCGGGAGTGGCAGAGAAGTATGTTGGAGCAGTACAGGATATGTACGAGGGAAGTGTGACCATGGTGAGGTCTGCAGTTGGACTGACGGAGGTGGGATTATATCAGGGATCGGATCTGAGCCCTGTCTTATTTGCAATGGTGATGGACAGGTTGACAGATAAGATTAGAGAGGAGTCCCCATGGACTATGATGTTTGCAAATGACATTGTGATCTGTAGCGAGAGTAGGGAGCAGGTTGAGGAAACCCTGGAGAATTGGAGATATGCTCTAGAGAGAAGAGGAATGAAGACCAGTAGGAACAAGACAAGATGTGTGTAAATGAGAAGGAGGTCAGTGGAATGGTGAGGATTCAAGGAGTAGAGTTGGCGAAGGTGGATGAGTTTAAATACTTGGGATCAACAGTACAGAGTAATGGGGATTGTGGAAGTGAGGTGAAAAAGAGAGTGCAGGCAGGGTGGAATGGGTGGAGAAGAGTATCAGGAGTGAATTGTGAGGATATCAGCAAGAGTGAAAGGGAAGGTCTACAGGATGGTAGTGAGACCAGTTATGTTATATGGGCTGGAGATGGTGGCACTGACCAGAAAGCAGGAGACAGAGCTGGAGGTGGTAGAGTTAAAGATGTTAAGATTTGCATTGGGTGTGGTGAGGATGCATAGGATTAGGAATGAGGACATTAGAAGGTCAGCTCGAGTTGGATGGTTGGGAGACAAAGTCAGGGAGGCGAGATTGCGTTGGTTTGGACATGTACAAAGGAGAGATGCTGGGAGAAGAATGCTAAGGATAGAGCTGCCAGGGAAGAGGAAAAGAGAAGGCCTAAGAGAAGGTTAATGGATGTGGTGAGAGAGGACATGCAGGTGATGAGTGTAACATAACAATATGATGAGGACAGAAAGATATGGAAGAAGATGATCCGCTGTGGTGACCCCTAATGGGAGAAGCTGAAAGAGAAGAAGAAGAAGAATGACCTGATGCACAATTCAAGTGACCTCTGGACACTTCTGAGGGTCATAGACATTTGACATAGGTCAAAGCCCAGACTTAAACCCATAGAACATGTATGGGGAGACCTGAAAATGTCAGTTTACAGATGCTTCCCATTCCAATCTAGTCAGGAAGAATGGGAGAAAAAGACCAAATCAGCATGTGCAAATCGTGTAGAGACTTAAATAAAAACTTATTGCTGACAAGGAAGCTTCTACGAAGAACTGAGATAAGGATCTGAATATTTAAATGAATGATAAAATTCAATTTTTGATTTTTAATATGCTTCTAAACCTTTCTGAAAACCTTTCAGTTTGTCATAATGGGTAATTGAGTGTAGATTGATGGGCAAAAATGGGAAATTTAATAATTTAAAATTAAATCTACAACACAATAAAATGTGCAGGAAGTGAAGGGGTCTGAATATTATCCTTTGTATAACAGTTAAGAACTATTACTGTATAATTAAGAATTTTCTTCCAAATTAAGTATTTCTCCAGGAAGACCATTCTCAGTCAGAAGGCCGAGACGGTTACCTCTCACATCTGCTTAATGAGGTTGGTGTTACTTAGTTTTTATTCTCTTTTCAGGAAGTAAGAGAAATGTCATGTCTCTGTAACAGGAACTGTAACTGGAAATTCATTAATATTTTTATGCTTTTTTAAAAATTTTACCATAAAGCCTCGTTGGAAGTATACACATCAAATCTAACACAATCCGTGTCTTGTGCATTGGTTTACTGACACTGCACTCAGGTTTCCCAGCCAATGTTTTTATTCCGGCTAGTTTATTTACAGTATTCAATGCCACATTTTCTCATTAAATATTTACTATTTTCTATCAGTGGGTGGTCATATTCACTTTCACTTAGTTATATTTGCTGGCTTTTGTGTTAATTCTTTTGTTAGGCATTATTTTTATATCTGAAAAGTATTAAACAGCCCTCACTTTTACACAAAATTCACAACTTGAAAACCAGTTTCAATTATCTGTTCAGAATTTAAAAATTTTAGATAGCTGATGCGATCTAACAAGATGCAGAGGACACAAAGATATGGAAGAAGATGATTCGCTGTGGCAACCCCTAACGGGAGCAGCCGAAAGAAGAAGAAGATAGTTGATGCAATCTAAATATTAAATACTAGCTACGGTACTTGTAATAAATGTAAAAATATTTGATTTTTCATATCTCTTGCTTTACATGTACCATCAGTGTTTGTTGTACGCCTTTCTTTGGTATCCTCTTGTGTCTCAGCCCCTCTTGGCCAGCTCTTCCTCTCTCAGTCGTGTTACAAGACTCTGTCATTTCGAGGCGCATTGCTCGCGTCCTGTCTGGTTTTTGACTACCACCAACAGGAGATGTGCCAATATTACTTGGTGGGAAAACATCATTCATATATTGGCAATACTTCCATGTTTGAAGGCAGCTCTCAACATTTCTCCTAAGCCTTTCCTCACTTTCTTCATGTGTATGTGTCAACCTCTCTTGTCTGGTGCCTACTGTCTCGATCACATTTGACTGAGCAACCACAGCACAACAGAGCAATCAGACAAACAATTAGATTGCTCAGAGAGACCACACACACACACACACATAGATATTAGCGTTTCATTACATACAGTAGTAGAAAGATTTTTCAACATTGAATACCATAGATCTGTGGTGGGTTGGCACCCTGCCCGGGATTGGTTCCTGCCTTGTGCCCTGTGTTGGCTGGGATTGGCTCCAGCGGACCCCCGTGACCCTGTGTTCGGATTCAGCAGGTTGGAAAATGGATGGATGGATGGATGGATGAATAGCATAGATTTTTTGTTTGATTTCTATTCTATTCTTTGTTTTGTATTTTTAGGCAGCTTAACAACTATGGAACACCTGCTTTTTAGGTTTATTTTATTCCATCATGTTTGAGTAAATCTTACAAAATTGGGAAGTAGAGGCCTTCTGAAATTTATAATGAGAAGTATAAAGTTAATGCTATAATTACATGAGTAATGCTTGAATGCATACATTTTTACTAAACCACTTGTGCTAAATGCCAGAGTATTCGACCTTGAGTTTCCTTTAAACCTTGATCAAAGTATCCACAATAAGGAGGATACATAAACCCTTGTTCATATTTGTTAAAATTCACTACACACTGGGAAATTTCCTAAACACTGGAAAATAACAAATATTATCCTGTTATCTATAAAAGGTGATCAGACAAATCCAGGTAACCATAGTTCAGTAAGCTTAACATGTATCATGGACAAATTAGGGAATGGAATAATTAAGGAGAAGACATATGTACAACATAGTCGTGCATCCGTGTCCAAAGATCTACTGACAGGCTCGTACGATGTATGTGACAACCCACTGGGGTGAGAGGGGGCAATGGCACTAAAATTCTCTTCCACTTCTCTCTCTGCAGCACCGAGAAACCACCCTGTGACGGCACTGAGCACCACCCTTTCCAGTCTGTGTAATATAAGAAGCCCAGCTGACCCAAAGGAGGAATCATTTGCAAGCTGAGCAGACCACCACACACTTCAACTTCGGTGCTTATTATCTTTCGCTCCAAGTCAAGGGTTGGCACCGTCTCCTAATGCCTCTTGTTTCTCTTCAACCTCAGAGCCATATCACGAAGAACAGTGACATCACTTCTGGTTCCACATTCCTTAAACCCCCCAAACCCCCACTTCCTTCAGGGTTGAATTAAATAGGACATCGTCACCAGCAGCTCAGTGTCTAAAAAGACCTTGTATGAAGAAGACGATAAATTGCAGCACTTGCTTATTCTTGTCTTTGTGACTTTTTTTTAGCTACATTATTTCCATCAATTATATGGGGTGACCCTCTGACACACATGTCATGATTTATAAATATAAATATAAATAAATACAAATAAATTGTGTAGGGTTCCTCCCAGGTATGTAGGCCCACCATAGGTCGAGATGGGGTGCTGCCATTATGTTGTCATCTTTTTCCCCCATAGTACCAAGAAACCATCCAGTGAGGGCAACTGACTCTGCCCCTGGGCCATAAAAGCTCCACCAGTCGGAAGGAGGCGTCTCTTCAAGATGGAACTCCACGACTACCTAATAGAACTACATTGCCCAGATCCCAAGCAGGCAATCTTTTGTTATAGTTTTGACGCCACTGTGCGCTTCTTTATTTTTTCTTATTATTTGGAAATAAATGACGATGTCCAGATTGGTGCCACAACCTTTCTCTTTCTCATGACCTGCCATTCTCTATGACAACCTATACAGTATATTGCAGACACAATTAGTGAACATGATTGAGGTTTTTAAAACTATGTAGGGAATTAGTTAAGCATATTCAGACTGTGATTTCTTCATCAAGAACATGGGAACACAGTTAAAGGTAAATTTCGCACCAACATTAGGAAGTTTCTCTTCACACAGAGGGCCATAGACACATGGAATAATTGACCAACAAGTGTGGAAGAGAGTAAAACTTTAGGGACTTTCAAAACCCGACTTGATGTTATTTTAGAAGACTTAAGTGGATAGGACTGGTGAGATTTGTTGGTCCGAATGGTGCATTCTCATCTACTCTGTGCTAATGTTCTAGTGTTATGTGTCGTCATTGCCCAGCTCATCCTCGGACATGACTATTGATGACTCTTGGTTTGAGTGGGACATGGCAGTTGCAGCTAACCCGGACCATCACAAATGTGTAGTATTCAGGAAAGAGGCATTCAGTAAAGGTTTGCACAGTAATGGTTATTTCTGACTTGATTTTTTGGGTCACTAAGGACCCAAGGTATGTAATAGTGTTTCCTGAAAGTCCCATGTATATAAGAGCTAATGTGAGTAGTGACATCCTTTAAATTTTCTACAACCCCATGATGGCCAGTGTTATTTTATACACTATGGTGTGCTGGCCCAGTAACATCACTTTAACTCTTTCAGGGATGATGTCGACTTTTGTCAATAGGAGGAGCTGACGATAATTGGTAATCAGCTGTAAACTGTGACAAAACCAACCAATTAGTTATGCTCTCATTGGTAGAAGGAAAGTTCTCTTCATTGGTTTTGACCGAGATTTCCTGCGCTTCCATGAGCAGCAAGGCGCAGAGAATGGCAAAAATGGCACTGCCATCTGGCAAGAGATTAAAGCGAAAGCGTAAAGCAAAATACTCCGTGGAGGACGTGTTGCCTGTTCTCTCTAAATTGGACTAAGACTTGTTGGACACTGATTTTGATACAAGCAATCAGCTTCAGCTGATTGGTCCCCAGCTAATCGTGGTGCTGAACAGGTTCATGTAGCTGACATGCCTATGGCACTGTTCGCCTGGGAGGACTGCCACTTAACAATGATAAGAGGTAGAAACCAGATTGCAATGCACTGTGACCGTGACCACTGCTGTTGCCTCGTGCAGCCACGTGAATGCAGCCTGGCAGCTTGCCTGCCGAACATTCTTGGCAAACTGGCAGCCACAGCATGCAACAACAGATATTTTATGTTGATTTCTGTGTGAAGCCATTGCGTTTCAGAAAACTATGTTTTTTGGAAAAAATATTCAGCCCTCAAAGAGTTAAGAGAGGCCCAACGAATCAACAAGCTGTTTAAGAAGGTAGGCTTGGTTATGGGACTCACAACCTCTAGAGGTAGTAGAGA
Organism: Erpetoichthys calabaricus; assembly: GCF_900747795.2. Taxonomy (NCBI): domain Eukaryota; kingdom Metazoa; phylum Chordata; class Cladistia; order Polypteriformes; family Polypteridae; genus Erpetoichthys; species Erpetoichthys calabaricus. The sequence goes on along the minus strand of NC_041406.2, from coordinate 18,890,743 downwards.
TGAAGAGAATGAAGACAAAACTGAGTGCCATTATGATCAATGCTGCTCATCCTCTCAATGACACACCAACAATAAAGACTTTCAAGCAATGAATCATTCAGCAGAAGTGTGTCAGGAAACGTGGCTGGAGCTCCTTTATAACAAGACCAATATGTTTGTATAGTGCCTCACTGTGACTGGAACTACTCTGAAATTGTTAGCCAAATCAGACGTTCTCTTTCTTTTTAGCAATTCTTGTTTATTGTAATATTTACAGTATATATGTTTATATATATATATATATATATATATATATATATATATAATATTATATATATATATATATATATATATATATATTTAAGCTTCTCTAAAAAATCCAAATTTCCTCCTCAAACCAAATAAAGTTCTATCGAATATAATATAATATAATATAATATATATATAATATAATATAATATAATATAATATAATATAATATAATATAATATAATATAATATAATATAACACTTCGGTCTGTGTATTTAGTCCCTCTGAGCAATCTGATTAGTCAGTTTGGCTATGGTGATGCGACAAAAAAGGAAGTGCAAGTATGAGATGCAGAAAGAAGAGTAAAAGCGTAGAAGAGAAGAGAGCGTAAGAGAATCACCTTCAAAGATGGTGTCACATGCATGCATATGGGCTTTGGTGATGGCTTTTTTCTGCCACTCGAGGGAATGGCCCTATGTGATAACATTCTCTCATTTCCTTTCTCTGCAGACTGGAAAATTAAAACCCACCTGGACCCGCCTCTACCTTATAACCAAAAGAACCGCCATCTTGGGCAGTCATAGTAGAACTCACATCTGAGAAGACTAATTTTTGCATATGGTTTGCCTAAGGGTGCCCCAAAACTCTGACTGTCTCTGTTCTCCTTAATACAATGGCATATATAAAAATGGAATGGAGGTAAAGGAAGGCGTCTAAAAAATAATGAGTCTGAGAAGAAGGCTTTAAGGGAACACAATCATCAAAGGGAGTGTGGTGAAGAGATGATCAGACACACAATTACCAAGGAAAGGCACTGAAGGTACATGTAGGGCCAGAGATAGAAACAATTTTTTAATTATTCTATTAACTGTCTTTGTTATGTATCATGGATAATATAATATAATATAATATAATATAATATAATATAATATAATATAATATAATATAATATAATATAATATAATATAATATAATATAATATAATATGTAGATTTATTTGAACTTAATTATACCAGTACTGATCAATGCTACCTATGTATGACAGCATTAATGACAATCAGCATGGCTGATGGAAAATCTAAAAGGTCATTTAAAATATGTCATACCACTTCAACATCTTTTCTTTAAAGGCGCACATCATCAGGAGACAGAATTTCTTTACAAATAATATGTAATAAATTTTAATAATTCTGTTCAGTCATCCCTGTAGTAAAAAACTAAGGCCGTCGAGCTCCACAACAAAACACATAGTTGCAGCATTGCACACAACATGGAGTTCCTAAGTAACAAAACAATCAAACAATGAAATCTGACTCACTGACCCTGCACCATGCAATCCCAGAGTCTTGAATGCTTCCCGCCCTTGCGGGTTACCACAGTTGTGCATTGTCTTATCAGACATTGCTATTTATTTTCATTTTATATATGTGAACTACAGAAATCTTCTGCTAATGCAGTTCCTGGGATTATCTGAAGAACACTGTGATTTCCATTCACCTTTGTGAGGTACCGTAGGTGAACAGTTACAGCTAATTAAAGTCCCTTTGTGCTGAATGAACACCAACATTTATAACAAGTGACATGGAAGTCTGGAGATGGCAGCAAATGAAGAGAAGCACAGAGGACCTGACAGGAGTGCTACTCTGACTACAGGCTGGCAGCTGGTGACTAACCAACAGCTCTTACAGCGGCCCTCGAAGTTGTCGACGACAGAACTCCAATGACATTGGTAAATACTTTCAAAGGAGTGTGTTGTGTTGCTTTTGCTTTTTGCCATATACAACAAGCTGGCGTATATCGCTGGGCATTGCAGGATGCTGAAGTAGACATGTACCGAGTTAGGTGTAATTCTGCTAGACACAATCTAGACCGACTGACAAAGAAAGCTGACATACAGGTCTATTGTGTGCTCTCAACATCTCCTGTAGAATGATGTGTCTCTTTATAAGGCACAAAGGCTAGGAAAATGGAAGGAAGGAAGGAATATGGACTGTAAAGGTAGCATAATAACAGGATTTGATGTATTTCTTATTTGTCAATATCTGATTATTGTTCTTGGCTGCTTACTTCATTTTCTTCTTGCTTTATTTCAGTTGCTCACACATATAATTATTCTATTTTTAATTATGTACTCTTTATTTTCTGTATGTAATAAAATCTTGCAGTATACCTTGTCACACACATGAACATAGAGGGCAGCTTATGGACTCTGGTAATTGTAATCCTCCGCCAGTCCAGGGGTTGTTGCTGTTGTTCTAATACCTATTCTCGATGATTGACAGCTATAACACCTCTGACGTCACTTCCAGTTTCCATCCACCTGGACCCGCCTCTTCCTCCTGAAAGGAATTAAAAAACCTGGAAAATCTTGAAACAGTTCTCTTTGGAACTCGTGCCTGAAAAGGTGTTTTTGCAATTATTGCTTGTTTTCGTTTGCATTGCTGCATTCCAATTATATGGGGCCACCAGGGTGGTGCCCCAACTCTTTATCGTGGTCTGTCTATCCTCTTACAACTTGCACTTAAATGGTAGCAGGTGTAATACATGTTACATTGGCATTGCATTTTTGTCAAGAATTGTGACATCCTTTTGGCTGGAACAATATGAAAAGTAAATAATTAAATGTCCTTGTCTTTGTATGTGAGGAAACAGGGACATCCTCAGAGAGCATTACAAAATATTCATTACGAGATTTGGGGAAAATCAATGAGGTGCTGAAAAAGAATTATGAAATCTAAAAACTAAATTACAATAAGAATGTGGTGCTTCTCGGAATTTACAGGACTTGAAAATCAAGACAAGCGTGATATTAATGCCTTATAATATTTACAAGTTAAAGTAATACTCATCTGAAATAAGAAACATGAGTTGAGCAGTAAGGTGCAAACAAGAAAAATGTGATATCAAAAATAATGTATTTATCTATTTATTCTGAAGGATCTGAGAAAGCTGAATAGACAATCTTGATGTATACTGTCCGATCTGTAGCCAAATTAAAAAAACCAAAGAAACAAAAAGGTCAGTCAGTCTGAAATCTGCAATCATTATTTTCTGCCATACAGTTGTATCCCCCCTGTAAATCCTAACTACCACGTATTGCCTACCAGATCAATAAATAATTGTAATGCAGCCCACCTACATTCCCACTGTTCGTCTTATACAGAAAAAAGTAAGAATATCCATATTGTGTGGCGTGAAATACCTCAGCATACCCTCTTTGACACGAAATGTGAGTAAAATGCTGGAGTGCTTCTAGTGTGTATATATATATATATATATATATATATATATATATATATATATATATATATATATATATATATATATATAGAGAGAGAGAGAGAGAGAGAAAGATACATATAGTATAGATAGATAGATAGATAGATAGATAGATAGATAGATAGATAGATAGATAGATAGATAGATAGATAGATAGATAGATAGATAGATAGATAGATAGATAGATAGATAGATAGATAGATAGATTTTTGTATATGTTACCGCCAATGTATGAAAAGCAGGCATTGTATAGAATCCATCCATCCATTTTCCAACCCACTGAATCCAAACACAGGGTCACGGGGGTCTATTGGAGCCAATCCCAACCAACACAGGGCACAAGGCAGGAACCAATCCTGGGCAGGGTGCCAACCCACCGCAGCATTGTATAGAATACCTAGGCAATATATAGAATGCCGAAAATTTGTTGTCAAAGTATGAATATTTCTCACATTTTCTAGGCATTCTATGCAATGTCAAAAGACAAACCGGCAAAGTATAAAATATTCCCACTAATGATGTTTCTCAATAAGAAAGTCCTAATACTTTATTTTGTATTTCCTTCCTTTTCATATATGTCTTTTCAATAAAAGCCTTTTCATGATTCTCTTTTAATACTTTGCCTAAATAGCATTTGTCATTCTACAGTATATAATGCCTAGGTATTACATACAATGCCTGGGAAATAATTCAGCTATTTCATACTTTGCCCAAAAACACCAGGAATTCTACAGTATATATTGCCTAGGCATTCTATACAATGCCTGCTGTTCATACATTGCCGGTAACGTATATACTCATTGTTTTAATCATATATTAAATGTTTCATACCCACAAAGACAGACTCACACTGGTTTGAAAGAACAGATAAAAATACGAGCTGTTCAGGATTCACAGACAGTGAGAAGATGATACTTACACTGTGACTTTATGGTCTGAAAATGTTTATGCAGTTGTCTACCTTCAGCAAACTTTTACAGTAACACAATATATAATAAATATTGTTATGCTAATATTTTAATGTCTTTAAAACCTGTCAGCAAATTGTGTGTGTGTGTGTGTGTGTGTGTGTGAAGGGAGGCATTGATGCTGTTTACATTATCTACTAATATGATAAAAATAACTTTTTCTGCAGACACTTCACTCCAGTCCTAATCATTCCCTGCAAAAGCATAAACACTTCAGCACTCCTCTTGTCACCCCACACATGTAATATAAAGCACACTTTGTTCTGTAAAATATTTCTGTAGGAGTAATTCAAGCAAATAATTTTGTGGTTTACTTAATTTATGCCTGCAAATAATGTAACTACTAAAGTTTGGAATTCCCTGTAACTTAAGACTTAATATGTCTAAGATTTTATTGTGATGCCCTGCATGCAGTGGTTGACCCTAGCTGCCCACCATGGATAAGCAGAAAGAAAAAGGACAAATGGATGGATTAACACAATGCATTTTACCTAGAAGAGGTCTTCATCAAAAAGAGACAGATTTGTTTTCAAGTTCAAAGAATTAAATACTGTATCTGTATGGTTTACAGTGTCGATTTTCCTTCTGCTGTCACATTACGTTGGTCAGATACTACAACTTGAAAAATTTCCAAAGGTTGTCTGCTGTAAACAATCTGAAGAAGACAAACACAAATGTTTTCAAAACACTTATAATATGGTTCAGTGTGTTTTATTTAGCTAATTTACCCACGGATATTATTTTTGTATCTAAAGTTAATGTATAAGTAAAAATAATTATCTTTTTTTTATGTCCTGTGAAATATCAGAGCAGGGAATCTAAACTTGTTTTTCTTTTTTCATAGCCTTGTTTATGGAAAATGGAAGCATAACATAAATGGATTAAAAAAAAACACAGGCCAGTATTTGTGGAATGAAATTTTCTTCTGAGGTGCCTTCAATTACTTATTTTAACTATAGTTAATTATATACCAACAGTGTTCAAACAGTAATACTGTACTTATCTATCTATCTATCTATCTATCTATCTATCTATCTATCTATCTATCTATCTATCTATCTATCTATCTATCTATCTATCTGTCATGTTTGAAAGACAATGGATATGCTTTGTAACTTCTCTAATACCTTTTCATGTAAGTATTAATGCAGACCAATCCTTGAAAGTCTCATAATATATGTATGTTAAAAAAAGGACGCTAGAGCCAAAAACACATTTCCTAAGTTAGGCAAAATGGCACAAAACATAAACACCATAGTTATTGCCAAATATTTCATTTTTATAATTTGAATAATTTTTTGGAAGACACTGAAACTATTTTAGAATCCTACACCTGGGATCCCACAATTATAATTTTAATCAATGGGTCACATGTGAGATTGGCTCTGAAACCTATTTAAAATGGTGACTTTTATAAATGTCAAATCAGGGTATATGTATGCAGTTCTATCACAAATCCATATTCTGACATAAAAGTAGAGGATATGTAATGATAGTTTGATGTTGTGCAGCTGAATTTAGTGTTTTTAATGGTACGAGTAAATCATATCAATTTAATGAACTGATGGACCCGGTCAATCAATAAAAGTAAGCAGTAAAGGTTAAAGAATCTCCAGGGCAAGGGGCATAATAAGTTTACACAATCTAAGAAACAGAGGTTTTAAACTGTATCATCCAGTATGATGGGAATGAATTAAACATATGAAATGGACAAACATAGCAATGGTACAATTTGTCAGATATTTATAATGTACTATTAATATTTAAAATACAATATAATAGTTATAAAACCTGACGTACATTTTTTCTTCAAATTTTCAGCTACATTTCTAAATAACGCAAATACTCTTCAATTTTGGTCAATTTTAACTGATAAAATCTAAAAACCTTATACATAAAATTATTAGATGAATAAATAATTATGCAGTTGTTAAATTTATTATAACTTTAGCAAAACACTTAGCATGTTGAATTATATATATATATATATATATATATATATATATATATAGAGAGAGAGAGAGAGAGAGAGAGAGAGAGAGAGATAGAAATATACATATGTACTATATGCTCTTTACATAGTGTGTTCTATATTTTTAAACAAGCTTACAGTATACTGTACACACACACATATATATATACTGCACTCTAATAATTCTTTCTAAACATGCCAGTTCTGTAATGGCACTTTACTGGGTTGTGTGGTTCTTCATAGAACAAAGAACTGTTTCATTTCATGAAGGGCTCTACGCATATGAAGTTAGTTCTTTGGGTTTTGTAAAGATTCCTAATATGTGAACAAAACAGAAATCTTTAATGTATAGCAGGGTGCCTAGCAGGATACAAACAGAACAAGAAAAACTCAACTTCATTTGTGTGATTGTATACTGTCGAGAGTCTTTTAAAAATCAGGAAGCTACTGGTATTTCACAAATCTGTTATTATGTATTTATGGGATCTATCCAGACAAAAGGTTCCAAAGGAGCCAAAAATGGTTTCCCTGTGGCACCTTTATTTGTAAGAGTGGTAACACTTGATTGTTCTGTAGGAGGTCCCACAAATTGTTGGAAAGATGTCTAGCTGTATATATGTGTGCTTCACATACTGTTCACATACTGTGTGACTAGCAATGACTTTTTAAACTACCTAATATAGATAGATAGATAGATAGATAGATAGATAGATAGATAGATAGATAGATAGATAGATAGATAGATAGATAGATAGATAGATAGATAGATACTTTATTAATCCCAATGGGAAATTCACAATATATATATATATATATATATATATATATATATATATATATATATATATATATATATATGTAATGTGCAGTATATACAACAGTATATCAGTATAGAGAAGTATAACATATTTAAATGTACTGTATGAGATGAATAGATAGGTATACCCAATATATGTACATATATATTTATGGAGGTGAAGGTCTGTGATCAAATTTGCATATCTGTAGCTACAAATATATATATATGTAAAAGCATATATTTATATATCCACAATTATAGCTGCATACAGAAGTAGAGACACAGAGAGAGAATATGTTTTAAAATGTGTCCAATATATGTATAATGTGCAGTATAATATGCACTATATATAAGCATATATCTATAAAAGTAGATATTTTAATACTTTAGCAGCATACAGAAGAACAGACACAGAGAGAGTATGACTTCATAAAACTATACGTATAATGCATATTAAACTATTAAACTAACCATTTATATATATATATATATATAAAATATATATATATATGTATGTATATATATATATATACACACATATATATGTTATATATGTATATATATATATATATATATATATATATATATATATATATATATATATATACATATATATGTATGTATATACTGTACAGATATATATTAAATGGAGCTTGATTTACATTGCGCATGTACAAAAGAAAAGTAATTATTCATTTCCCCGTTGTACAATAATAGAACTGTAACGTTTCCATTTTAAGATTTTTGTTTTCCGACCTGAACATGATGGTGTTTTAACTGATTTATAAATATTTTGGGACCTGCTACTTTTTAATTCACAAGTAGGTGAAAAGGATTTCATTGCATTATTTATTTAAGAGAGTTTTCTTTCTCTCTTTCTCTCTCTCTCTCTCTCTTTTTATTGCCCACTGACAATAGACACGAGTAGTCACTTTCCGTTTGTCGTTATGACCCGCTAACGGAGGTTAATCCAGTCCCCAGTCTTGTATTTTATGGTTTAAAATATTAATGACCCATTTAACGATCTTAATATGTAAGTACGATAAGATGGTAGGGTAACTAGTAATACTTAAGAGCGCATAAGTATTTTTCAAAAGCCTTTTATTGTAATTAATAGAAAGACAGTAACGTAAATGATTACATTTTGAAGAGTATCATTTGAAATCTTAATTGGCCGCCTTTAACTTCAGTTTCCTCCTGTCCCTCTGCCTCTGTCTCTGCCTGTCTGTCCCCCTCGCTCGCTGCCCCTCATACTCTAACGTTAAGAAGGTGTTGTGTCAAAGTCTATTACCTCTGCTGGACGTATCTTTCCCTTAAGTTAAAAAAATAGAACCATCAGCAGAGGTTTGCCAGGTCGATAAAGCTTTTAGATTTGGAGATGTTTTCAGGGAGCCCATTTCCTGCGGCTAAGAGTTGTTAATGGAGCTTAAGGAATTATCTTATGACTCTCGGTTTGAGAGCAGTTTATTTCCCCGGTCCTGTTCCCTTGTCGAGACTGAATATGCTGCTGTCAAACTCGCTTAATGAAAAGTAACGCGTCGCTGATTACAGTTTTATTTGGGCCCTATGTAAAAAGCGCTGTTAATTTAGCATCCCCTCCTCTGTGTGTTTGAATTTGCCATGGCTGAATGATTTAGACTCTTCCAGCTTGAAGCCGATCTCTCACTCTATCTCTTTCTGTCTTTGCTCCATCCTCCCACCCTCTTTTTTCTTTCTTTCTAATTTCTCCATTGAACCACTTTACAGTTTCCACTTTTTGTTTGTGTTCCTAACGCCCTGTTCGCCTCCATTCACATTTCTCTCTGTTCTTGTAACAGCTTCTGACTTCCTTAATTCGTTGGTGTGCTCTTCGATGACTCTGATGGGGAACACTTATAATATTTAAATGTTCCATCCGATCACAGAGTAGCTTCGATACGCCAAGTAGCCTTTCGGGATGTAACCGCAAGAATTTCGCCAAACATTTATGGGACGGTTTGAGTTTGAGACTTGGCACCTTTCAGACAAAATAACGGAAAAAAACATTCTGCTTCTAATTACTATAATAAACAATTTCCACCATTAATTCGTTTAATTCTATCGAACTAAAAATAAAGCTGAAACACAGCAAACGTTCTTCTGGCACTTCCCTTATTTATTAAAAAAAGACTATGTGAAATGAAAGAAGCCAGGCCATACATTATTTTCTCTTTCACTGTGCAAATAATTACAAATAAAAGAGTATTGTGTGTCAAGATAAGGGATCCCAGTTTGCAGAGTTGTCCTATTTAACAAGGTGCCGTTTTGCCAAAGGGCTTGATTTGTTCCGCAAGGGTTCAAATTAAGCCTTCGCATGCACTGAATGGAATTCTCTGACACTTAAATAATGTAACACTTTTGTTTTTGGTCCAGTTAGTAGTTTATGACTTGATACTTAAAAAAATAACAATTAATATGGTTGCTTACTTTAATGGGATCAGAAAAAAAATCGGCAATGCCAGCATGTTAACGTTGCCGGTGTTCTTCTCATTGTTCCGAAATAATTTGCTTTGTCTAAGAGGTTTCACTTAAAAGATCTCTATTGCCTGGCGTCTGCATTAAAATTCATCATTGCCCAGCCTGGAGCTGTAACACCTCTCCCAGGGGAATAGACTTTTCGCTATTGCTGTCAAGTACCCTTGACTCCTTATTTTTGCCCTTTTTATCTATTACAACTAATTCGAGTTCCTTTGCCCTTTTCAGTTTAAGACATGGCTCCCTGTAAAGCCTTTCCCTGACGTGGATATCACATGGTGCAGAGCCTTTGGAAATTGAGGGGTTAGTGTCAGAATGAAAATTTCACTTCAAATTATCTTGGCTGTTGCACATTTTAGCGACCGGGGCTCTCGTCTTAGCCTTTTGACAGCTGGATCACTACAGAGGTTCAGAGATTTCGATAATATCATCTTGAAGAGAGAAAGTCAATACAATGACAAGACTTATAACTGTATACATCCCAATTACAGCTGATTGCAGATAGTTTTTTTTTTTTTGTCTGTTTATTTTTAAATTTTAACAATAAACATTTTTTTCTTCGCCGTCTGCTGCCTACGCTTCTTTAAACGCGCGTTCATTATCGCTCAGATTGTTTAGCAAATTAACGAGGAATACATTCAAGACAAAGTTGCTAGATTTATATATATATATATATATATATATATATATATATATATATATATATATATATATATATATATATATATATATAAATAAAAATCTGTAAATGTCTTGCCTTTATTAAATGCTGGGATTTCTGTATCCGTGTGCTGCCCTTAATTATTAACGCCGACTTCACCAAAATCACACTCGTATAACGGATCCGATGACTACAATTCACAAAGAACTTGTTACTTTCCCTGTTTGTGTTTATATGTATGTGTGTAATTTCGGATAACTTTTTTTTTTTTACGATTATCGTTGTGTATCACACTTATTAATAAATTTGCCTGAGCAGATCTTCAGAGCGATGCCACAGGGGAACCGTTTTTGGTTCCCCAAAGACCCATCCAGATGAAGGTTCCAGAAAGAACCGTTTATTTATTTAGATCTTTTATTTATTTCGATTTGCAACAGTGTAGTAAGTAGCAATGAATTGATAGTAAAGGATCTGTGAAATACCAATGGATTTTAAAAGGACTCTTGCTGCATACAATAGAACAGGCCAAGTTTTCTTGATCTGTTAAGGTCCTGCTAGGTAGCCTATCATACATTAAAGATTTCATATTTTTCTACATAATAGAACGTTTATCAAAGCAACTCTGTTTGCACTCCTAGAAATGCTGGTTCTTTAATAGCGTTTTATGGTTCATTACTGGGTTGTATGTTTCCATGCAGAATTGAAGATATGAATTCCAAAATCTGCTAATTACATCTATTAGTAAAATTTAGTGAACACATGATTGTGACTTTTCATGCAGTTGGTTATGCGCAGAAAATATGTTTGAGCTTCAAAACCTGCTAATTGCAACAGTGTAGCGCTATAGTTTTAGGGATTTAGTTTCAAAATCTGCTTACGGACCCAGATTTTCCTATTTATCTCCAAAATGTATCTTTTGTACTTAGCTGATTTTGGAACTGAGATCTTCAGTTATTGCTGGACCAAGCACCATTTCATTCTGGTAAGAGTTCTAACTAATTGAAGTCTGTTCTTTGAGGTTTGAAAAAACTTCCTAATATACAGAAAGAAGCTGAAATCTTTTATGTTTAGTAGGCCATTTAGCAAGACACTAACAGATTAAGAAAACCTGAAGGGTTTCCTCTGGGCGCTCCGGTTTCCTCCCACAGTCCAAAGACATGCAGGTTAGGTGGATTGGCGATTCTAAATTGGCCCTAGTGTGTGCTTGGTGTGTGGATGTGTTTGTGTGTGTCCTGCGGTGGGTTGACACCCTGCCCGGGATTGGTTCCTGCCTTGTGCCCTGTGTTGGCTGGGATTGGCTCCGGCAGACCCCTGTGACCCTGTGTTCGGATTCAGCGGGTTGGAAAATGGATGGATGGATGGATGAACTTAGCCTGTGCAGCAAGAATTAAAATTAGGAACCATTGCTATTTCACAAATTTGTGACCATCTATTCATAGTTATGAGATCTATGTAGTTTGTTTTGGATCTAAATCAATAATCTTCGTGTGCATGGATGGATCTTTTGTGGAACCCAAAATGGTTCCCCTGTGGCATCGCTCTAAAGAACCACACTAAGTGTATGCAAAGATCCATCCACACAAAGAAATGGCACTCTTAAAAATAATGATTCTTTTATCGCACCATATAGTTCTTTATTATGCTGTAGGATGCGTCATAGCTCCATTGCTTGACCAATCACCATTTCATTCTGGAATGGGTTCTTTGCATATGAAGTTGGTTCATTGTGCTTTGAAAACATCCCTAAACTGAAGAATAAAAAGAGAGTTAATGTATGACGGGCTGCAGGATCCTAACAGATTAAGAAAACCTGGACTTAGCCTGTGTTACTGGACATATACAGCAAGGGTCCTTCTAAAATCTTGACCTGTTAGTATTTCACAAATCTGTTACCATCCACTTGTGTACTTTACGGACCCTGTTACAGATATAAATTAATAAAAGTCCTTTCCGGGAACCTTCATGTGAATGTGTCTTTTGTTGAACTAAACAAGGTTTCCCTCATGGCATCGCTCTGAAGAACCACTTTGGCACTTTTAAGAGTGGGTGCTTTCTCAAACAATAATTTTATAAGGAGCCACACAACCGAGTAGGGAACCATCAAGTGGTATTAAAGAACCTCTGTTTTGAAGAGTGTAACAGATTTGTGAAATACCAATAAGTTGTGATTTTAAAAGGACTCTCGTAGCATACATTAGCACATGCAGTCCATGTCCTGGTTGTTTTAGTCTGTTATTGTCCAAGTAGCTTGCCCATACATTAAAGATGTCAGTTTTTTTTCTACATATTAGGAAGTTTTTCTACCAGCTTCATATCCAAAGAACCCTCACAAAGAAATGGTACATTGTAAAACATCAGTTCAATGAAGAATCAGTAAGTAAAGCACTTTACCTGCAAAACAATGCATGACAACATCATCACAGACAATGAAATATTCTTCTTCTTTTCATACATACAAGAAACAATGCAGATTAATAAAAAAAATGTTAGTTAGTCTTGTCGAACAATGTGGAATAAACTCAGAGAAACAATAAAGCAACTCCTAGTGTGACGATTATTTAGAAACTAGCCGTCCCCCTCAGTTCCGCCCATGTAGTAGTGAAACAGGAGAAACTTTAAAAATCAATAAATAAAAGGGTATTGCTAGCTAAGCAGAGAGGAAGGTTCACTCCAAAACACAGAAGTAGACCGACTCCCCACTACCGACGTCACGCTTCCCACTCCCCTTGGCCTGCAGCCTCTGTCTTGGATTAGCACGAATATATCGCTCCTTCATAGTGAACTATGATACTTAGCACGATGAGAGAAGTAGCAAAATCAAACGAAATGCTCAAGAAAATTCTAGAAAAAAACCCGATCTAAATCCGTTAAGTAGCTCTCTCGTTCGCTAGCTAAGCGCATATAAGGTTCCTCCCCGAGGCTGGCGCCTGAGTGAGGAGGGCTCCACCTAAGCTGCGTCTCTATCGGATTTGTGCAAATAAATCAGTACCACAAGTGAACTATGACACTTAGTGCGATGAGAGAGGTCGCAAAATCAACCGGAATGTTCAAGCAAAATCTAAATCTGTTAAGTAGTTCTCTCGTAAAAAGTGGTCAGACATACAGACAGATGTTGGATTATATATATAGAGAGATCTATACAGAGTATGAAGAACATCCTCAAATATATAACAATAAAAATCTTTCCAACAACCATTTTTATATAAAAAGTCCCAGATGTACCTTTTTTCAACACTCTCCCTCTCCAATAGATTGACATTTGTAGAACCTCCTGCAAATGACGTTAGTCTTACACTCGTAACAATGACGGTGGTAAAAGCACCACCATCTGCATGAAGGTTCCAGAAAGAACCTTTATTAAGACCTGTAACAGGTTCCGTAAATTGATAACCGATCTGTGAAATATCAGCGCGTTCCTAATTATAAAAGGACTCTCGATGTTGCAAGTGAGGCTTCTTTCCAACAATTTGTAAAACCTCCTGCAGAGGAAGTTATTATTACATTCTCCAAAATAAATGTTGCTAAAGTGGCTCTTCAGAGCAAGGCCACAGAGGAGCCATTTTTGTTTCCCAAAATGGCCATCCATGTGAAGGTTCCGGAAAGAACATTCAAGATAGATAATAACGTTCCATGCAACAGGAAGGATTTATACCAGTGGGTTCATAATTTTTAAAGGACTCTTGATGTTGCAAGCTAGACATTTTTCCAACACCGTGTAGAACCTCCTGCAATGGAAGATGGTCTTAAACCGCTCTTAGAAAATAAAGGTGCCAAAGAAGTTCTGTGTAGCAATGTCACTAGGGAACCATTTTTGTTTCACAAAACAACGATCCACATGAATGTTCCAAAGAGAACCTTTAAGATTTGTAACAGGTTCCATATAATGGGATGATGACAGATTTATGAAATACCAAATGGGGTCACGTTTACCAAAAGAACTCGATGGGAAGCTTTCCAAAAATTTGTAAAAGTTTCTACAAAGGAAGTCAGTCTTACACTCTGAAAAATAAATGTGCTGAAGTGTTTCTTCGGAGCAATGCCATAGAGAGACAATTTTTGTTTTCCAGAATAACCTTCCGCTTGATGGTTCCACTCAGAACCTTTATTCAGATCCATAACTGTTTCTATAAATAGATAAAAGATTTGTGAAATAACAGTCAGTTCGTGATTATAAAAGGGCCCTTGATGTTACCAGTTAGGCGTCTTTCCAACAATTTGTAAAACCCCCTGCGACAGAATTTAGTCCTACACTACTACACTAAAAATTAAAAGGATCCAAAGAGGTTTCTGCGGAGCAATGTCACAAGCGAACCAATTTTGGTTGACAAACAAACAAAGTCATTCACATGAGAAAGAATCTTTAAGATATACAGAACAGATTCGATAAATAGATGATAACAGATTCATGAAATACCAGTGGGTTTAGGATTATAAAATAATTATTGATATTGCAAGCTAGGCATCTTTCCAACAACCTTTTTTTATATAAAAATTACAGACATAACTTTTGAAACACTCTCCCTCTCTCTAATAGAAGTGAATCTGCAGAACATCCTGCAAAGTTAGTCTTTCGCTCTGAAAAATAAATGGGCCAATGTGGATTTTTCTGAAAAATGCCATAGGGGAACCATTTTTGGTTCTCCAAACAACAATCCGCATGAAGGTCCCTTGAAGAACCTAAATTAAGATCTGTAACAAGGTTCCATAACTAGCATTGAATGGAAGACGTGTGTTTAGAAAAGGGTTTTTGCTGCCTACAATAACACAGGCGGAGTTGAAGGTTTTCTTGTTAGCAGCTCCAGCTCCAGACTAAAATGGTAAGAGGGGCCTCTTAAATACTAGGGGTATGGTATGATAAAATCCTAAAAATCCAACAAGTAACAGTATACTCGACAGAATGATGGGGGCAGCTTGACATGATATTTACTGGGAGTGGGTCTTAGCCTGGCTAAATGACCCCTGGAACTGGGCCTGTCTGTTAGTATCCTGCTAGTTACACTTTTAAAAACATGGATGGTTCTAGAATACCATGTCTCGAGGCTGTGTGGTTGCTCCTACATCCCTTGCTTGACAAAAACAATTTAATTTTGGGAAAGGTTCTTTGCTTTTAAGATTAGTTCTTTGGACTTTGAAAGGGTCCCTAATATGCGGACAAAATGTAAACCTTTAATGTGTAGCAGGCAGGGATACTAACAGATTAAGGAAACCTGACCTTAGCCGATAATAAAGATCAGGAACCCATTGGTATTTCCCAAATCTGCCATCATCTAATCATGTTTGTTTATGGATCCTGTTTAACGATCTAAATACCTAGAAGATCATTTTGAAACCTTCATTTGGATGGTTCTTTTAAGAACCAAAGATGGATCCCCTAGGGCATCACTCAGAAGAACCAAATTGGCACCTTTAGGCTTTAAGAGTGTAGCCCACTATACATTAAAGACGTCTGTTTTTTCCCACATATTCGGAATCTTTTCAAAGCCCCCCCCCCCCAAAAAAAATGTTGCATTCAAGAACCCTTTCCAGAAGGAAATGGCTCTTTGTCAAGCAAGGTACAACTTGACCCAGTTAATTGCTACAAATGAACCAGTACTCGTGAAATGAATGAATTTCATTCATGAATTTCCCGTGGGATTAATAAAGTATCTATCTATCTATCTATCTATCTATCTATCTATCTATCTATCTATCTATCTATCTATCTATCTATCTATCTATCTATCTATCTATCTATCTATCTATCTATCTATCTATCTATCTTTCAAAAATAAAGGCGCCAAAGTGGTCCCGTGGGGCAGCCCCATAGGGGAACCATTTTTGGTAAGAACTATCAATATGAAAGTTCCAGGAAGAACCTTTATTTAGATCTGTAACAGGCGTCATTGATAGCATGAACAGGTATCAACGGACTTAAGAAATCCCAATAGGTTGATGATTTTTTAAAGGACTTTTGTTGCATACAATACCACAGAGGTGGTTCAGATTTTCTTGATCTGTTATTATCCTGCTAGTACCCATTAAGGATTTCCATTTTGCCCACATGTTAGGAACCTTTTCAAGAGCCCCGAAAAAACAATTTCACATTCAAGAACCCTTTCCAGAATGAAACAGTTCTTTGTCAAGCAAGGTTACTACTCAAACCAGTAAGGTTCCATTAATAATTCATTATTTTTTATAGAGTGGCACCTTAATAGTGAAGGTGCCAAAGTGGTTCTGTGGAACAATGCCATGGGGCCCTCTTGAAAATAATGGCACTATATGACTCTTTACTGGATTGTGTGGTTCCTCATACAGCCATTGCTTGACAAAAGAACCATTTCACTCTGAGGAAGGGATCTTGGTCTAAGAAGCTGATTCTTTGTGCTTTGAAACACTTCCTAATATGTTGAAAATGAAAACAAAATCTTTAATGCATGGTAGGCTTCAGGACACTAACAGATTAAGAAAGCTTTACATGCAGCATGTAAAACTGTGACTCATTAGTGTTTCACAAATATCATCATCTATTCACAGTTATTTACTGTGTGGACCCTGTTATGGATCTAATGAATAAAAAGGTTCTTTCTAGAACATTTATGTGGATGGGTCTTTTGGGAACCAAAAAAGCCTCCCCTGTGGCATTGCTCTGAAGAACCACTCTGGTACGCATATTTTTAAGAGTGAGGAATGATTTTTACTTCCCAAAAAGAAAAATCCATTCACATCATGGTTCCAGAAAGAACCTTTAATTTCTTTAAATCCATAAGCAGCTCACATGAATGTTCTAAAAAGATCCTTTATTTATTTAGTTCTGTAAGAAATGCCATTGATATCCATGAATAGGTGATAACAGACTTGTGAAATCCCAATAGGCTTCTGATTTTGAAAGCATTGTTGTTCCATACAGTAACACACAGCCCATTTTAGGTTTTCTTGATGTGTTATTATCTTACTGGTATCCTACTATAAACTAATTGGTTTCCATTTTGACCACATATTAGGAACCTTTTCAAAGCACAGAGATTCAACTTCAGATGCAAAAGAATCCCTCCCAGAATGTAATGAATCTTTATCAAGCAATGACTCTATAACAAGGAACCGCACAATGGCTCTGTAAACAGCCATTACAGAATCGTCATTTTTTAAGAGTAATACGTTTTAATTCCCTCTTCGAATTTAAAGTTCACCATATAAATTGATAAATGAGACTGAGAGCGAGTAGTCCAAAAACATTAAGACATGGCTAACGGGTATAAAAGTCCTGTTGAAAGTCTATAGAAAAAAAAATCAAGTCAGTCGCATTAAAGAAAAACAATAATAATGTAAGCAGACAACACCCGATGCGTACATCCGAAACAGATCATTTATTAAAGTGAACATACGTTTAACAAATCCTCCCGATCGCAAGGAAAAAGTGTGCAGTTATGTGAAATGTTAAGCAGTGATGTTCGTGACTCTGGCTGACAATTGCGATTATTAAAATAGGAAAATCAGAAGTCTTTTTTAGTTTTTCAGCATGCCTTTAAAGGAAACAAAGTTCACTAATACGGTGTTTTTGTCTCTTTTTTTTTTTTGTAAACGTTTTCAAATGTAAACTTTCATGTATACCTCTACATTTTAACGTGCTTCCTTTAAAATGAAACATAAACACCAGTCCCAATCGGGGAGTTTTCCACTATAGTGAACTGCTGTCCATACAACCAATTGAAGAAAGAAAAAAACAAAACAAAAACAGAAGTCCCTTGGCTGATCAAATATAAATGCGATTCCAGCATTCACGAAGCACAAGTATCAGACTGAAATCGAGCGTTTCCACGTTTCTCAAGAGTACATCCCAGAGTAGCGTTTTGCTGCTGCCAACCAAGTCTTATGTTCGTTAGGAGCAAAACATTTTGCTGCTCGTTTTAGGGAAAAGCAGAGTGTCTTTACTGGCCTCTTGATGTTGCAAGCTAGGCACGTGTCCTTTAATGACATTTGTCGTATTGGCAAGGGACCGTCCCAGGACCCCCGCCTCCAGCGCCGCGCCTTTGGTTGTGGCCCACGAAACTGTGGTATTGGTCAATGCTTGGTTCAAAGTGCTGTGCCTAAACAAGGGGTCGTGGAAAACGCCGTCCACCCAGTTTCTCAGAGTGGTCACCGGTGAATCCTGCTGTCTGTCCATTACACTGACGGGAGATGACACGGTGGGCGTGGTCGGGATCACCTGTTGGCATTTCAACATGCATGACGGGTATTCTGTTTGGTTCAAAGAAGTGGCGGTCTGCGCCAAAGACCAGATCCTCGGTTTGCTCTCCAGCATATGCTGGCTCTGTTCGAAACACATTTTTGTCTGCCTAGCAGATATTAGATTGTGCTCGCAATCTTCAGACGCCGATTTAAGACAGTTTTTGCCGATGTCCTCGTCCCCTTCCAAGGAGGCCGTAATGGGCATCTTCAAGACAGCGTCTTTGCAGCGGTCGCTTGTCCGCAAGTGACTGCTGTCCATGTGGAACTGACGCTTGAGGTCACATTCGGGACTCTCGGACTCGATGGCTTCAAACTCATCCAGGTCGCTTAGCTGCAGCTCTTTTTCTTCCCTGCTTCTGACATCTGGATAACAAAAAGGCGATAAAAAGTTAAGCGATTTATTTCAGGCATACTACTCCTTAATAGAACAGAATATTAAATCTAAATGAATATGACGTTCTTATTACCCGTCTATCCGTACATTTTTTTAAATCCGTTTTATAATGAGAAGGGTTCCGGGGAAGGTGGAGCCTCTACCATGCAGCAAGAGTAGGACGCAAGACTGGAATGACTCGTCCAGTCCATACCTGGGTGAACTCTCTCTCTCTCTGTCTCTCTCTCACTCTCTCTCTCTGTGTCTCTCTCTTATACACACTCACACACACACAAACAAACTGGGGACAATTGAGCATAGTCAATCCACCTCTAAATAATATTCTCTTTATGGAAATTTTATTGCGTTACAATATGGAACCTGCGATAGTGGCCACTTTCGGCAATAACAGCTCAATAGATATCAAAATAAGTGATGAATTCTTGACATCCTCTAAAAAAAGAAAACATTTTTAAACATAAATTTATATATAAGGCAGTTTTAAAAGTCATGCTTTCCCCGGAATAACACCAGTCTATTGTAGTGATAGCACGCACAAACACACACGCACACGCACATACGTGCCCGCGCGGGTCAATCCAGCATCGCTGACCCACCTAACCTCCATTTCTTTTTTGAAGGAAACCAGAGCACGCGGGGTAAACATGCAAACTCCGCGCAGGGATGACCCGGGTCTCTTAAATATGAGACAGCAGCGCTAACACTGCGCCACCGTG
The DNA here is from genome assembly GCF_900747795.2 of Erpetoichthys calabaricus. Taxonomy (NCBI): domain Eukaryota; kingdom Metazoa; phylum Chordata; class Cladistia; order Polypteriformes; family Polypteridae; genus Erpetoichthys; species Erpetoichthys calabaricus. The sequence continues at coordinate 18,871,027 of NC_041406.2, read as the reverse complement.
TCCTTATTACATTGTCTTCATATAATGATGTGTTATTGTAAAGAGGAAGAGGAGAGGCTTTATTATCGTTTACAGGAAAAGGTATATAGCGCCTTTTTACAGAGAATAGCATCGCAAAAAGAAGATAAAATGCTTCATTATCATTTGAAGAAAAACGTTTGTTTTATAGCGCCTTTTTATAGACATCAGCAGCCTCAAAGAGTTTTACGAGTACAAGCAGCTGAATGTCAGGCAGATCAAATGTCTCGCTAAGGCAGGAGCTGAAGGAACAACACGTTGGAATAAAGCCTCAGGCCACATGGCACAGTGTACTCTGATCAGATAACAACGATCAAACCAGCATCATCGTAAATATAGAAATAATAAATAAAAAATAAATATAAAGATCGAGATCACCTGAATTCGGGGCACCAACATTAGAGTTGTGCCTGTGGTAGTCGGGCCTCTAGGTACTAACAAAATAGGAGCCGCCAGGACACCATAACAGCTGATGAGAACGGCTGAAATGTTTTTTAAAGTGGTGGGTTAAACCTTTGGGCCTTGGTCATGACACGGACACCGCAACAGTCGCCGGAAAATTGCCGAGATAGCAAATTATTATTATTATTATTATTATTATTATTATTATTATTATTATTATTATTATTATTAGTATTAGTATTAGTAGTATTATTATATACATCCATTTTCCTAACCAGATTATTCACACTCTTAAAAATAAAAGAGTCAAAGTAGGTCCTCAGAGCGATGCCATGGGGGAGCCCAAAAGAACTATCTGTATAATGCAGAAAGAACCGTTATATACATCTGTGTCAGATTTCATAAATAACCGTGAACAGATTGTACCAGGTCTACGAAATACCGGTGGCGTCATAATTTTATAATTTTTTAAATTTAAAGGTTTCTCTCCTGCTTACAATAACACAGTCACGGCTCATACAGGTTATGATATCCTGCTAGGTGCCCTATTATACATTAAAGAGCCCAAGAAATCAACTTCATATAGCATGGAGTCCTTCCCAAAATGAAATGTTTCTTTATCACGCAATGCATTCACAAATAGCCACCCAATTCAGTAAAGAGCCATTACAGAACATTTATTTCTAGACTGCAGGGCAGAGTCACGGGGAGCTGGAGCCTCTCCCAGCAGTCACCAGGTGCAAGGCGTCACTATGTTAATAAAATCCTAAACATACTGTATCAAAGGCAGGGACAACACCTGGATAAGGACTCCAGCCCATCGAAGAATTAATAATAATAATAATAATAATAATAATAATAATAATAATAATAATAATAATAATAATAATAGATAGATAGATAGATAGATAGATAGATAGATAGGAAAGGCACTATATGAGATAGATAGATAGATAGATAGATAGATAGATAGATAGATAGATAGATAGATAGATAGATAGATCTGTTGAGATCTGGATTTACCAGTAAACCCGTCAAATATAAACGAGAGGAAGAAAATTAAAATAACAATAATAATAATAATAATAATAATAATAATAATAAGCTGCCCGGAGACCCTGAACAGGACAAAGCGATGAATTGATGGATGGATAATAATAATAATAATAATAATAATAATAATAATAATAATAATAATAATAATAATAATAACAACATTCACCAAAGTTATACAAAACAACCAAAGCTTGTTGGAAACGTATTGGAGTTTAGCATCTGCATTTCATTTCACTAGATATTGCACAGTTAAATGTATCATTTATATGTGACAAATAAAAGTTGATTTGATTTGTTTTCAGGATTGCATTCCATTCCCCATTATCATTCAAATGCTCTCTTAGGTTTAATGTCTGTTACGCAATAGATATAAACTTTAGGAGCTGATTTTTTTATAGCACTGCGCACTAATGAAGAATTATGCCACCATTTGCTGAACCCTCCTTCCTTGTGGATTCACAAAGAAGCCGAGGTTTATGACGACAACTACTATAGCCTATACAGGACGTAAAGTAAATAACGAGCCATATTAACGCACACTTCCACAGTGTGCTAGTTTACAGTAACCGTTTAATCTAATCGTGGGTCTCTGGACTGTGGGAAGGACCCTAAACGAAAAGGGGAGAACATGCGAACACTACAAAGAAAATATCCTGGCTCAAGAACGGACGTCGAGTCCGAGCGCTGTGTGGTACCAGTGCGGCCCCATCGCTTCGTCCTAAGGAGTAGGAACTTAAGTGATTATTAATCTTTATAAATCCTACACGGTTATTTAAGTATTTCACTATAGGCAGGAGGTGTTGCGTCGTAGTTAAGAGCTGTGACTTCGAACACTGATGCTGTGGGGTTCAAATTCCGCCAGAGTCACTGTGTGACCCTGAGCAAATTACTTAACCTGCCTCTACTTCAGTTAGAAAAACAAAAGAATAATAACCAATTGTACCTCAAATGTTATTAAAAAGCCCACTCTTCGTTATATTCCATCACCACCAAAACTTCCGCGTAAACTCAGAATATAAAAAGTTGTGACAAGGGTTAAAATGCGGTAGTTTCATATTATTGCAATGCTTTTGGGACCCTTGGGCACTAAGTGTTAAATTTATATTATGGTAATAACAGGCAATCCTTATTATCTACAGTAAGACTAACTAATGAACACTGACGTCAGTTATTTGGGTTGTGTGTGACATTCCTGAAAAGTGAGAAAAAAGTATAAGAGCGAAGGTTAATTCTAACCGTCATCCTCCTTCTCATTCTTTATATGGCCTTCTTGCGACTCGTCCTCTTCTTCTGCATCATCGTACTTCTTTCCCTCGGAACATTTGTTTCGTGGTGGCCAAGTCATCTTGTTTTCTTTTTTTAGTCTCCGCCTTGCATTGGCAAACCAGGTAGATACTTGGGTGAGGGTCATCTTGGTAATGATGGCGAGCATGATTTTCTCTCCTTTGGTGGGGTATGGATTCTTCCTGTGTTCCTGGAGCCAGGCTTTGAGAGTGCTCGTTGTTTCTCGAGTGGCATTTTTCCTCCTTGTCCCACCATCCATGGTTCCATACCTGACAAAAACAAAGCCACACATTAACCACGGGGTCGTAAAAATACAAACGAAATGTTTAGCAACCGTTTATGTAATTTTGAACCCGATCTAATTCAGTGCCTCGGTCAATTTGAGGAAGAGGGTGGAGCGACGGGTGCCTGCAGCCAGTGCCGGCAGCATCGAACGCAAGGCAGGAACCCACCCCGGGAACTTCAATAAAAATGAAAACACTACAGCGATATAAAGTATAAAATGCTACTAACAAAACATGGAGTCATTTTAACTTACAGCTTCCACCATACAGAACTAACGTAAAGCAGTGACACCATATCCGTATCTCCAAGTTTGCGATCCCTGAGGATAAAATAACCCGCGCTACAAATGCTTGATTGTGCAAAAAAGGACCCTCTGGTTAAATTGTATCATAAAGAAATATTAGTGTAGCTATGTTCGCTCTAAAGTCATAATTACAGCTTCGCATAGCTTAAGGCTCACAATGCTATCGTTATGGTCATTCTTTTTATTATTTAAATGTTTACAGAGAGTATTAAAGGGAAAGTGTGCTTATTAATAATTAATACAACCCTGAAAGCGTGCTGTGCGTCGTACTGAGTCTGATCTTAGGAAGAAAATGTCCAGGATCTGTGAGTAAATTCATAAACGAACCTGCGTTAATGTACTCGTTTGTATTTACTCAAGGAGCTACTTTTCATATATTATATATTAATTTAAAACACGCAGATTAATTTTGCCTCGTTGTTTATTTAATATTCCCCATTACCCAGGTTCCAATTACAGGAAAATGTGGCTTAGCTGTTAATGCTTTCTACCTCAAGACCTATTGCTGCGAGTTCAAATCCCGCTAATGGTGTTGTGTGACCATGAGCAAGTCACTTCACCTACTCGTGCAATATATATATATATATATATATATATATATATATATATATATATATATATATATATATATATATATATATATATATAAAACCAAAGGTTGGAAGTCGTCTTTGATAATATAATAGTAAAGTTAACTGATGAGTTGTCACAGGCAGTGGATTCCGTGGTTCCTCATAGAAACTTTAACTGATAAAGCAACATTTCATTCTAGGAAGGGTCCTTTGAATTAGATGTTGGTAGGCTTTCAAAAGGTTCCGAATATGTAGAAAAAATAAGAAATGTTAATGTGGAGTACCTATAGCAAGATACTATCAGAGCAAGAAACGCTGAACGCAGTCTGTGTTATTGTATGCCTCTCATTGATCTAAATATATGAGGGTTCTTTCTGGAACCTTCATGTGGATGGTTCTTTAAAGAACCAAAAATGGTCACCCTTTGGCATCGCTTTGATGAACTGCTCTGGCACATTTATTTTTAAGAGTGTATAATGTCTTCTAAAAACCTAAATTTCCACTTTGGGGCAAATAAACTGCTATCTATCTATCTATCTATCTATCTATCTATCTATCTATCTATCTATCTATCTATCTATCTATCTATCTATCTATCTATCATATAGTGCCGTTCACATATCTAGCTATCTGCTTTAGTTCATTATACAATTTGTAACAGCATTGTCAACCTAACTTATGAAAAAGTCAGTTAACAGAACTTAATTATAAAAAATTCAGGCTGTATTATTAGCAAAACATAATATATATATATATATATATATATATATATATATATATATATATATATATATATATATATATATATATATATATAAGCAATACACATTATATTATCAATGCACGCCGTACTGTTTGTGCACATTTATCCTGTAACAGTGGAATACGTGGATTAGCTTTAATTTAATTTATTGATCGATTTTACCTGTCATACTGATACTGTCCCAAAGTAGCATCATAAGGATAGTAGGCAGCTGCTTGGGTGATCCCCGCATGCGCAGATCCTGTCCCATCTTTCGTGTCAAATGCCCCCTAAATCAGAAACAGGTGATGATACCTTGTTAGCCGTTACTCTCAACTGATGACCTTTAGCGGCATTCAAGTAAAAATATGCAGTCAATAGATCATACCTACCAAAAAAAAAAATATTATAATTCTTGTTTGCAATCGGACAGGCAGCTTTTAAACCTGCTGCATGGTTCTGATACGCATCATCTGCATGAATAATTCAATGGCATATGCCGCTTCCGATGGGTGGTTTATCAAACAAATATCAGAAAAAGTGCAGAAAAAATACCACAGCAAGTTGCACCAGAAGCACAGTCCGTGAGCCTGGTATTAAAAAAAGCGATCAAAGTAGTCTGCAAGCTGTGCTTTATTGTGGGATAGGAGTAACACAGCAATAAATGAGTATTTTCGTGATCTTTTCACGATCTAATACTTTATGGTACGATAAAAAAAAAATCAAAGAGCAGACGACACGTGCAATCGAACATTTCGCAATATAAATCGAGTTTGATCGCGTGTCACCTGCAATCCAAGCCATAATTAATAGGTCGACTTGCCCGTACAATGCAGAGGTACATTTGCCAATTAGTTCAAAATGAAAAGCCGCTGTTCTGCTTGAAAAGATAAATCACAACCATCAAACTGCAGTGTATTTGATTGAAACAAGCACTTTGTGAGGGACAAAGAGGTGCAATTATGTAAGCCTTAATTGGTTCTGATATAATAATCAATGGCGAGGAAAAAAAAAAAAAAAAGATGAGAGAATCGCTTACCAAGGAGTAGAAAGCCGAGGCGTCAGCGCCATAAGCCACATAGTTCCCGTAGCCTTGGCTGCTGGTGTAAGGGCTTCCATAGACACCAAGAGCCGCCGCCGAGTTGAGCTCGTGTCTGGCCGTGGCCAGCAGCCTGCTCTCGTAAACGGGGCAGTACACCGGCGTCTGAGCACTGGCTGCGGAGCCGGACTCGGACAGGCTTCGGCCACTGGATTCGCAGCAGGTTGTCAAGGAGTTGGTGGTCATCAGGAACTGGAGGGGACAGCGACAGCATGCAGGGATAAGAGACCGGGATAAGGCGACTGTGTTCTCTTGTCTGCAGTCTTTCTGAATTACGTGCTGCATCACTCCAGAGTGAACATGTGCATAAGACATTGTACATTTCTTAAAAGCTTTACAAGTTGGACTGTACTGACAGATATAATACTCACGAAAAATATTTACACACAAATTATAGCATATTGTAAACCTATATATATATAAATATATATATATATATATATATATATATATATATATATATATATATATATATACACACACACACACACACACACACAACATGTAAAATTATTACTCTATACAGTTTTTACTGTGGTGAGCATAACGTGCAGCAGAAATTAGGATTATCCATAAATAGTTAACTCGTCACCCTTTTTCAATACCCACCAGCACCGTCTTTATCTGCCAGATCTAACAGAGTGCATTCCTTTCATATACAGAGAACGTCCCTTCGTTATCCTTATCTGAAGTACTTTTAAAGCCGACCGTTAGTAAATATGTAGCTGTAGGCGCTTCCATAAACTTTTGTAATCGATAACCTAATACATTCAGTCTAGTTCCCCCTTTCGATAATCAATAAATCAAACCTTACCTGGGGTGCGGATGAGTATGGGTATCCGAATTGTGGGTATGACATGGTAGAGAGGTCCCAGTAGTCAGAAATAAAGAGAGACGCCTGGTCTCAACGCTATTGCAGTCTTGCTGTGTTTCACTGTACCAATTGATTGGTAAGCACAGGCTCCTAGATGCTTATAGGACGAAGCAGAATACCATATTTAATTTGTTAAAATGCTTCTCCAAAGGGTTTTCTGGAATACATCAGGTAGCTTTGATGCATCTCAAATTCTTTTTGCAAGAGATGAGCACACTAACATGCAAGAAAACATACGACCATCCAGAAAAAAATCACTTTGGCGATGGAAATACATATTTTGCTTTTTAAAAAGTAGTATAAAACACGTCAGCTCAGATGCACGTTGTTTTAAACACCAGTGACTCTGACGTCAGATGAATCCCCCTCAAAATGACCAGACTGTAACTTTAATATGCATTTCTTGGGAGCAAAGCCTACCAATTTACTAGAATTGTGGCTATTCAAATATTCTGCAATATATTATCATTTGCACAAAAGCAAACTTTCAAAAAAAAAAAAAAAAAAAGATATTGCTCGGAAAAAAATAAACTGTAAAGTCAATGTACCTGGCATAATTAAACTAATCAATGCTCCTCTCCAAGTCACTGAGGGATGGAGAGAACTTTTAATTAGAAATTAATTAATGAGCTCCTGCCTCACTCCACCCTTTTCGAAATAATTAGTTTCAAGTACAAATGAGGCAAACCAAGTAAAACATACACGCAAGTAAATCTTCTGTCAGGATCTGACAAAGCATTTGTCACATCAAAAAATAAAAAAATTAAAAATTAAATTAAATTAAAATTAAAAATAAGATAAAAAATACAGGACCACATGTTTTGAACGATATTCCATTTCCTACCTGACTGTTTCACTATATGTGCTCTTTAAAATGTGGAGAAACACTATCTATCTATCTATCTATCTATCTATCTATCTATCTATCTATCTATCTATCTATCTATCTATCTATCTATCTATCTATCTATCTATCTATCTAATACAATGCCTTGCATATCTATCTATCTATCTATCTATCTATCTATCTATCTATCTATCTATCTATCTATCTATCTATCTAGCCAGCCATTAATTTTTACCTGTCTATACCATGCTAATATTACATTTAGGAGAGAAATGATTTCTGAATATTTTTCTTTGCGCATCCAATGGATGTCTTTTCATTCTACAGTAAGTCACAGTTTTAAATTGTAGAATACCTAAAATACACAATATATTACTTTCATTTAAATAATACCTTGCACCCCCCCCCCCCCCTCCATATTTTCCTGTATAATGAACGCAATCAATTAAAATAATAAATACTTAAACAATGTATTAACAAACAGCCCAGTTCATCTCGCCTGATGACAACCGGCTGACGGTTAGACCCGACTGTCTGCCACGCCTATTAGATGAAAACGAGTCTCTTTATGATTGAAACAGTAAGTTAAACATTCCTATTCATCAATGATGGTGCATGTGCATGCCTTGTTTTAGTGATATATTCTCACCTTTTCATAAACATTTTTGTTTGCCTTGATGGTTTAAAATTGCGTAGATTACATGGCTTATTTTTTTAATGACTTTAGTTCCTGGAAGTAAGATATTGATAGCTTGAAGTGAATATCGAATATTGCTGCTTTCTGACAGCTTTTCTTTTCCGCTTCAGCAGCCCTGCCGGCTAATGAAGTGCCTTTTTTTTGTATTACACATTTGAAGCGCGCCTTTGAAGCGTTAAAGCAACTTTAATTCAGGAGCTAAATGTTATGTTTTGTACATAGGTGGTAGTGCAGGCTGGATGTGCGGTGCTGGTGTGCAGACTTGCTCAGCGATCCCCGGGTTCAGACATGTGAATAGCCCCAGGGTCACACTCAAATTAATGATGATGTTCTCCTCTTCTCCCCAGCTGGAAGACTGCCTGCAACAAACGAATCTGCCCACAATGACAGCTCGATTGAGGGTGATTGATGACTATCTGGAGACCACAGCCAACATAATATAATATGTGCTGCATAATTGCTTTCATTTACAGATGAAAGTACTTGTACCCAAATTAAGTTAGGCTACATAAAACAAGTTGCTGGCATTTAGGGGCAGCTTTCAAAATAATGAATTCTTCGTAAATTTAAATTATCAAGACGGTTCCTCTCTTTCTCCTCAGCTTGAAGTAATAACCTATATGAATCATGAAGTCAACATATTTTAGGAAGTGCGTCGTTTATTTTCTGTTATTGATTTCTTTATTTTTAAACAGGGCGTAACCTTTACGGTTTATGTGTACACCTCATCCTTCTGCACGCACCTTTCATAGAATATTTCTGCTAATTGGCCGACTTGCATATTCACATATTGACGAGATCCCTTTTTGTCATCCTTGAATGTATAAAAAATGAATCATTTAAAATCATTCCTTTATTCACTATTTGATACAGACGACTTTTAAAATCACGGTGTTAAAAGAATTATCAGATACTAATACAGAGACTTAAAACATCACTTTAACTAAACAGCTCGGGCAAACAACTGATCCTTTCTACCCAAAGACCATTTTCAGGCCCATAGATGTTCAGCCTAGCAATTTGCCGCAGACGATGTCTCTTGTGTTTTCTGATGTAACAGTAGATAAGTGCCAGAGAGTGACACACAGAACACTTGAGAATACTCTTCTTGTTAAGACCACTGCACTTTAATAGGCTATAGCATGAATACAGTATTTATAAACCCTTTTAGAAGGCCTTAAATATCCTTTTATATCAATTATGGACAGTAGTGTTACTGCCTTCAATTTATCTCAAGAATAAAATCGTCCTTTTAATAGTTTTTTCCGCTCCATGCCTAACTGCATACAATATAATATACGATAGTTCACCATAATTAATTTGACATTTTACTCATTCTAATAATCTTGTTTGTACATAAATTCAATAAAAGCCTGGTGGACCTTTAATATACGAAAACTGCCATAATCTCCTCGTGCCACCTCGGTTAATAACAACCAAGCAATCAGAGAGCTGCTCTGCTCACAGGACTTTCGCTTACTTCCATCTAGTAATGTGCATTTATTTCAGCATTTTTATTACCTGTCCTCTCTCTATTGGAGACACAGCCAGATCGACACAGACGGATGAGAGAAATCGAAAGGCTTAGAAGCGCAATAGACGCTGAAAAACCACACAGTAAAAGGAGCGAGTATCCGATCGCAAAGCTGCACCTTTTTACATATTCTAACGCGACTAAATGCAAGCCAAGGGGCAGCGTCATTAAACTGAAATGCTATTCAGTTATGTTTTTTGAACACGCCAACAAAGGCATATTTTGTACTTTCAGATGCATGCCATTAATTGTGTCGCTTGTGTAAGAATAAACGAAAGCAGTTATTTGTACAGAGCTATTGATATTCAACTTGTACTTCTTCCCAGCAAAAGTATATGTAACATGAAATTATATATACATAATGGGTGAGTGTGTGTGTGTGTGCGTGTGCGTGCGTGCGTGCGTGAGTGTGTGCGTGTCTCACAGACAAATACACACACATATATGCTTTGAAAATGTTGACAGATAAGCTTAGTAACTTACCATGTCCAGTCTCCCATTCATGGCATATTTGAGCAAATACGTATTTACAACAAACGATGGACATTTGAAGGGCTCCTAAACGAGTTTTTTTTCTTTTCTTTTCTTTAATATGTTCAAAGACTGTACAGAGAGTAATTAATTTTCTCAAGGTATTATAAAAACTCATAGACACATTTCCTGCTGGATTAACTTTAACCATTAAAATAAAGGGAAACAAAGCTGTGTTTTACAAAAGAGACACCGCAAAATTCCGTAATTAAACATAGATAGATAGATAGATAGATAGATAGATAGATAGATAGATAGATAGATAGATAGATAGATAGATAGATAGATAGATAGATAGATAGATATGAAAGGCAATATATCTAGATAGATAGATATGAAAGGCACTATATAAAAAATAGATAGATAGATAGATAGATAGATAGATAGATAGATAGATAGATAGATAGATAGATAGATAGATAGATAGATAGATAGATAGATAGATAGATAGATAGATGAAGGAAACTGAAATCCAACATAGATTCTCAGTCAGTTGCTCTTTAAAGATGCCTTAGCTAAAGTGTACTGATTACCGTTTGCTGAGATGCAATGAATTTGCACATTCAATATAGAAAAATGGTTGTTAGATAGATAGATAGATAGATAGATAGATAGATAGATAGATAGATAGATAGATAGATAGATAGATAGATAGATAGATAGATAGATAGATAGATAGATAGAAATGACTATCTATCTATCTATCTATCTATCTATCTATCTATCTATCTATCTATCTATCTATCTATCTATCTATCTATCTGTTATGTAGTGCCTTTCATATCTATCTATCTATCTATCTATCTATCTATCTATCTATCTATCTATCTATCTATCTATCTATCTATCTATCTATCTATCTATCTATCTATCTATCTATCTATCTATCTATCTATTTCTTTTTCTGTCTGCCTGGTATGCTTCAAGGACTGTGCTTTGGTTATGTTTTTCTTATACTTCTTTTTCATGTAAATCAGTCTGTAAAAGTCACGTAATATACTTATACTTTACACAAACGAAGCTGGAGCCATAAGCTCATATATTTAAATACAATATACCTGCCAAATATTTTATGCATATATTAAATGTGCATATTCTTTGCTTCCCAGTAAACGTTCATCAGTATCCTGTAGTAAAGTATATTTAAAGAACAATTTTTTTTTAATATAGTGCTTTTTATCTATCTATCTATCTATCTATCTATCTATCTATCTATCTATCTATCTATCTATCTATCTATCTATCTATCTATCTATCTATCTATCTATCTATCTATCTATCATAATGTACCTGCTAAACATTTTTTTTACATATTAATCGTGCAGATTCATTGCGTCATAGCAAACGATCATCGATATCCTGAAGCCAGTCTGTATCTATAAACAGCAAGTGCCTGAGATTATTTGTTGGCTTTGAGGCCAATAACAACCACCATTCAAGGTCCCAATTTGACAAGTATATTTTCCTCACTTTGCATGCTCAAAATGCCGCTTACCGCTGTGTACTGTACTCCCAACTTTAGAGGTGTTAATTCCTAAGCCATTGAGATACAAACAGGTTTAGTGTATGCCAGTGTCAGGTTTCTCCTACTCCTGACCTTTCACAAATGCAGTACTTAAACTCAGATTTTTTTTTTAAACATACAAAACAAACAAATAAACAAAATCCTTATTTATTGAGCTCCTTGGAAAAGTGCAAATTATTTAATGGTATGGAAAATGCGAACAGTTTCCTTGTGACAATAAAACCGAGAAAATAGAAAGGAGAAGAGTTCTCCTTTTGCTGACCTTTCACGAATTAACCAGGTACAGTTTATTTATTGATTGATTTATTTTAAACACACAAACGAAAAATTAAACCCTCGTTCATGGAGCTCCATAGAAGCGTGCAAATTATTTGATGGTCTGACAAACGGTATGCTTATGACAATAAAAGAGAGAGAGAGAGAAAAAGAAACTATAATAAAACAATCTACCTTATTCTTTCTCCAGCTTAATTCCTTGAAGAACAGTCTTTTCGTGACTGGGGGGATCCACCTTCATTTCTTGACTAGATACGTTCATTTTAGAGTGAGCTTCAGAAAATTAATGCAAGCGTTTCACTCTACCTGACTCTCTTGGAAAAAAAAGTAAGTCCCTGGGCTCCACACTCACTTCACTAACCTCCCATAAAACTGTGACGTTAAGCATATAGTTATTGCGATCCTTCATCTTCCTACTACTGTACGGTATATATTTCTATTTTTGTATATATAGAGAAATATCATACTGCATATTTTGCAATGCTTAAACGGTTAAAAAAAAGCCCTTCCTTGTGTGTCGGCACAAAATATGGAGCAGCCTTAGCTGGGTATTGATTATACGGTACATGTTGTCCTCTGTTTAACCTAATGATTTTTTAAAGATCAGTCACACTAAAAAAGACGAGTTGATTAAGGATAAATAACTACCTTCCACGCTGAAGTGTCTTCCCCTTAAAGGCGTTTAATATAAAATTAACACCGTCATTTTGTGACACAGGGGTTACGGCTTTGAACTTCAAGCCCTGAGGCTGTGGGTTCCAATCCGAATTCTGACGCTGTGTGACCTCGAGCAAGTCACTTCACTTGCCGGTATGTTCCAATCGGAGAGTTAAAAAAGAAATGCAGCTACTTGTATCCCAAATGATGGAAGTCGCCTTGGATAAAGGAGTCGGCTAAGTTACCAATAATGATTTGTAGTTTGCAGTTCCACTGTGCATACATATAGCGTCCTTCTTAATACAGCGATGATGCGTGAACTCCAGCAACAAATAGGGCATGGATTTAATTTGTTGATTTGAACTTTCTGCCACACATCTGAATGATTACAATGGTAATAAGTTTTTTTTTTTTTTAATAATTTCCTCAGTTGAGGTATCACTCCAAACATGTAATTAGCTTGTTAAAACACGAACCCAATTAATGACATTATGTAATTGCTGAGAAATTTAGGTTATCTGATAACTTTTAAACGGGATGATCATGACACAGTCATATTGTACATTTAAAAATTCACATATAAGCTCACCCGTTTAATGATTCTCAATCCACACACTATGATCTGAATGAATATCAGTTTCGCAATGTCGGAGAAAAACTTAAATAATAATTCAGGAACAACATAATTGAATCTCATATATAGGCCAGATCAGTCGATTAAATATTTGGGGATGTATTTCCTTTAATAAAATATTTCCAGGAGCATATATAAGGGGCTGCTTTACATATATTTAAAAGATGTTATTCGGGTATTTCTTTATTGCAATATTGTTTTGATTAATTGGTTAACATTTTATGCAATACACTGAAAAGGCTTAGAACCTTGAATATAACAAGTAATAAATTAAGTGATCTTTAGAAAGATTCCAAGTATCTATAAGACTGCTCATGCATATGAAAGAACCATATACAATATTCAGGCAGGTAGAATTTTCTTTTTGTTTTATTATTCCGGTTCTCATGCTGTGTTGTTTAACTTCAAACTTTTCCCCTTTTTTTTCGTTTGTTTTTTCTCTGAATGCAGTCTGCATCCTAATCATGTTGCTTTTCTTTTTCCTGTCAGTCACCTGTCAGCTTCATAAGTCTATTTTCATTGACGTCGAAATTTGTACGCGTTCATCACATAATTCCATGAGAGGAGCGCCGAATGACTTTAGGGATTAAAGGAAAACAAATGGAAAACAAGACTTCGCCGTCTTCACAAGCAGTCAAATACATCAAGATCTATTCCGGACACACACTTTGGATTTCATAATTGTGGGAAATTCTTTATTAGGCCTAAACAATTAAATTAGTGTATTTCAAATCATTTCAGGTAGGAACTGCACTCCGTGCCGTTAGTGAAAATGAAAGCGTCAATTCCTTGTTTACTCTTAATTATACTTACCAAAAGCATTGCAGCTCCGATTATTTTCAATGTTTCATCTGAAAACCTGTTGGGATGCTTTCCAAGTCTTAATTATTCCTCACATAGGTTGAGAACCCCTCAGACTTTGACAGACTTGGTTGAAATGCCGTGTCAGGTGCCGGCGTACATGCAACAGACAGCACGAGTTGCTGTAATTCTTTGCTAATGTTAAGCTATTTAAAACCATGTCAATGAGTGCTGAATGACAGCCGCACTGATTTATTGAGTCTTCCCAGTGGTATTCAACACTTGTGAACTCAGACTTGTTTGTCCTCAGTTAACTCGTGCGGAGCCGCAGTTTAACCTTCTCTTGTGTTGAATAAAGATTGCAACAAAAACACGCAGTCAAAAACGTAACCTTTGACAAATGGGCTCTTATTTAACCCACGGAGAGCTAAACAACTATGAGAGAAGGAAGTGTTGGGCAAAGAATTCCTTCATTAATGACAGTGAAACAGAACATTAGACGTACTGTATACATAATTTAATATCTCCTTTAACGGTTAGCAAATAAACTAAATCCGCATTCAGGACACTGTAAGTAGCTGTTTCTGTTTTCATTGATTATGTGCCATTCTTATAAAATAGTAAAACACACAGAAAAAAAGGCATGTTTTACCCATCTTAAATATTAAGTGAAGGCTAAGTTAAGCAATTTCTTCAAATCAATTTAAATGTTAACCATTACACACTCAATTTGGAGTGCTGACAGTTCTCCGATAGTGCAGATTTGGAAAGTTCTGTGCCGCGGTTAAATAATTTAACGAAGCCAGTTAATCCCGGATTTGATAAAACAGATGAAGGCAAAAGAAAGAGGCTTGGAAAAGGAAATGTAAACTTTTTAAGGCAGCGGACTTTAATCGCACACAGCTTCTATCAATTTTTTATTAACCTGTTATTGCAGTTCAGGATCGTAGGGAGTCCATTCCTATCTCGCAGTATGTCTTTTAATTATGATGCTCACATATGACAACTGAATCAGTTCTTCATTTAATATTGTGCCTGCTTTGACAACATTATTATTATTATTATTATTATTATTATTATTATTAATGAGCGAACACATAAAGGTTCGCTACCTCGTGAGTTTGGCAAAATCACTGAAATGTTCTGGAACCTCGCTGAATTCTGCAAAATACACTGAAGACAATACAAGGAGGAATTTTATCATAATCACTGTTTTGAGTTGAATTTAATGTTTTTTTTAAGTGTCACAGAAGGCTAGGGAAGTGTCTTTGAACTATGCTGGACCGATTATTGCAGCCAAAATATGATCTGAGCTCTGATGCAGCCGTGCAAATAGCAAAAAATGCAGAAGGAACCATAACTTAACAGAACACAACAAATGGTTGCAAACTAGCAATAAGTACAGCAAATACTGTATAGTAAAACAGTAAGGTCTGTGTTTTCAGTCCCTCAGAGTAATCTGATTGGTCAGTCTGGCTTTGGTGCGATTGGTCAGTTTGGCTTTGGTTACGCAACAAAAGAGGGAGTGCGAGTGCGAGATGCACAAGGAAGAGTAAAGGCGTATGCTGAGAGAGTCGCCTTCAAAGATGGAAAGTATAAACCAGACAGGAGGTGTGAAAGAAAGAAATAAATAATCAAAGGGTCTGAGAGCAGGCTTTATGAGAACGTGTTCAAGAAAGGGAGCACCGGTGACGAGAGGTTCAGACACACGACAGAGAAAAGGCGCTGAAAATACACATAAGGCAAGAGACAGCGGATATTGATAAATGATTCTATTACCTGTTTTTGACAAGCACCTTTGTGAGTATATATATATTTCCAGGGACCTCTGGAAATGCACTAATTCACAGGGTTTAGCTAACAGAAAGTCGAGTGCAGGAGTCACGGTCAGATGACTGGAGATATGAGACTGTTGAATTCCAGTATTTAATATTTATTTAATGTAAAAAAACAACAGAAACAATAAACAAACAAACATGCTATAGATAAACCAATATGGTAGAAAGAAAAGTCTGTTGTGAACAGGCAACCAGTTCCAGTTGAGGATGTGACTTCATTAAACTTTCTTACACACACAGACACACACACATATATAAGTTTAATGAAGTCATTAAAGTAAAGCATCTGGGAGCACAGCCGGCACTTCCGCCACACAGGGGAGTGTCCGTGGAGTAGTGTCGGGAAGCACCTGGAGCCCATCCGGGTGTGTATAAAAGGGGCCGCCTCCTTGCAAACGATGACTGGAGTCGGGTGGAAGTGGACAAGAGTTGTGTTGGAGAGGAGTGGAGGCGGCCTGAAGGAAGCAGGCACTGTAAAGAGAGGCCTGGACTTTGGGGGATTGGTGCTGGAGGCACAGGGTTTGTGCAGTGACTTTTGTAAATAATGTAAATAATAAACGTGTGTTGGGTGATGTCCGTCTGTCTGCATCTGGTCTGCTTCTCACTATATATATATATATATATATATATATATATATATATATATACAGTGGGTACGGAAAGTATTCAGACCCCCTTAAATTTTTCACTCTTTGTCATATTGCAGCCATTTGCTAAAATCATTTAAATTAATTTTTTCCCTCATTAATGTACACACAGCACCCCATATTGACAGACAAAAAAAAATAATTTTTGAAATTGTTGCAGATTTATTAAAAAAGAAAAACTGAAATATCACATGGTCCTAAGTATTCAGACCCTTTGCTCAGTATTTAGTAGAAGCACCCTTTTGAGCTAATACAGCCATGAGTCTTCTTGGGAAAGATGCAACAAGTTTTTCACACCTGGATTTGGGGATCCTCTGCCATTCCTCCTTGCAGATCCTCTCCAGTTCTGTCAGGTTGGATGGTAAACATTGGTGGACAGCCATTTTTAGGTCTCTCCAGAGATGCTCAATTGGGTTTAAGTCAGGGCTCTGGCTGGGCCATTCAAGAACAGTCACAGAGTTGTTGTGAAGCCACTCCTTCGTTATTTTAGCTGTGTGCTTAGGGTCATTGTCTTGTTGGAAGGTAAACATTCGACAGCATTCGTAGTCTGTGTTACAATCTGATTGTATGGGTGGTTACCTCGTGGTTGGCCAGCAAGTCGGCTAATATCCGCCACGGTGCCCTCAGTTGTGAGAAGCAGATCATAGAATGGTTGAAATAGTTTACTGTCAAATAATGCAAAGAGTACGCGACACTTGTTTCACCCTAATTCTGGGCTCATCAGGCGTACACACTCTACTGCACTCCCTCTCGGGAATCGAACCTCGGACGTCAGTGGCGAAGCCCCTAACGTTGCTCCACGGCGTGTGGTTCGTTTATTTGACAGCATGTAGATCGGGGTAATTACATTCATGGCATTCGTAGTATATATATATATATATATATATATATATATATATATATATATATATATATATATATATATATATATATATATATATATATATATATATATATATATCCATCCATCCATCCATTTTCCAACCCGCTGAATCTTATATATATATATATATACTCTTTATATATTATAAAATCCTAAACCTAAAAGTGCATAAATTTTGTGCAACGATTTTATGTGATGTCTTTATGTCACGTTTTTCGTCATACTTTAAATCAAGCTTATTTTAAAACCTACATATATATATGTTTGGTATTATTCTTTTCAGAATTTATCGAACTTTAATGTGATGTTGTTAGATTTTCAGATTCTTATTCCGTTTTTAAATTATAAACTAAAAAAATATCAAGAACTCACATCCCGAGAGACGAGACATTGTGCCAAGAGATTTAACCATGCCCGGGGCCGGAAATAAAAGACAAAGAGTAGGACAGCTGCTGTACAGGCTTTTAAATGTTCGAAGCGCCGTGCAAGATGCAGATCATGCGGCACGGCAGCAGCAGCAAGCCAGCAGTTGATTGAGCAAAGAGAAGGTAAAAAAAACTGTAATTGTTTCCCATTGTATCACTGTTTAAGATGGGGTTTCGGAGGAGCAACTGCATCTCCTTGGGGTGCGTTCAGCCCCCCCCCTTCACAACATGAGCGGCAGACTGGCTGTAACTGGGGGTTGGCGCCAAAGGTGCCAGGGGAGATATACATCCATTATCCAACCCGCTATATCCTAACTACAGGGTCACAGGGGCCTGCTGGAGCCAATCCCAGGCAACACAGGGCACGAGGCTATATATATATTATATATAAATATCTATTATATAAAAAAATTTTGGGTCGAGACATGATCATCTCAGAGAGACACTTTGAAGTCCCGTGGGACTTCTTGCACATCACACCCTACTTACAAACAATTTCTCGGAGACACTTTAACGTCCCATGACACAAGGAAGTGAGACAAAAGGACAGCTGCTGTACAGGCTTTGTAATGATCGACGCTCAACACGACATGTAGATCACACAGCTCGGTAGCAGCTAGAAGCAAGCCAGTAGCTGATCCATCCTTAGCGTGTGTTCAGCACCCCCAAACCCCCCCCCCCCCACAACACGAGCTGGCAGAAATGCAAAGTGGCTAGCATGAAGCGTGCCCCTGTGGGGTGGGGGTTATGGGGTGGGTGAGCAAAAAGTGTAGGTGGCACAGGCCCCTAGTACATATATATATATATATATATATATATATATATATATATATATATATATATATAATATGGTTGAAATAGTTTACTGTCAAATAATGCAAAGAGTACGCGACACGTGTTTTGCCCTAATTCTGGGCTCATCAGGTGTACACACTCACTGCACCCCCTCTCGGGGAATTGAACCTCGGACGTCAACCCATACAATCAGATTGTGACACAGACTACGAATGCAATGAATGTAATTACCCCGATCTACATGCTGTCAAATAAACGAACCACACGCCGTGGCGCAGCGTTAGGGGCTTCGCCTCTAGCGCTGACGTCCGAGGTTCAATTCCCCAAGAGGGGGTGCAGTGAGTGTGTACGCCTGATGAGCCCAGAATTAGGGCGAAACACGTGTCGCGTACTCTTTGCATTATTTGACAGTAAACTATTTCAACCATTCTATGATCTGCTTCTCACAACTGAGGGCATCGTGGCGGATGTTAGCCGACTTGCTGGCCAACCACAAGCGTTACCTGGTAGGTAACCACCCATACAATCAGACTGTGTCACAGACTATGAATGCAATGAATATATATATATATATATATATATATATATATATATATATATATATATATATATTGCAATCACATTGGTCGTGCCACTAAGCAGTAGTTTGGGACCATCAGAACCTTGTAAATAGTAATACATTTTTTGTTATAATAATAATAATAATAATAATAATAATAATTTCACAGGATCTTATTCTAACTTTAGGATGGGGAGAGGAGGGCACCTTTAAGGGTTATTTTGACTGGTAAGAGCTGCACGTGTCTAATTATGCACACAAATTAGCAAAAAGTTGAGCTGACACAGGGATTAGTGATATACATCCCATGTCAGTAATCATAATATTTTCGTTATTGTCAGCTACTGTACCCCTCAAATGAATTTTTTTTAAATGTATGCAAATGTAAATCTGGCTGGACAGAGTCAAGACATCAAGCATGTGCGAAGCAGATTGGGCAGCAGCATTATAGTGAGCATGCATGGAAGCCCTGCACCTGGCTGTCACAGCTCTATGATGTCACGCTGGCCTTGCAAAGTATCATGGGGTGCTTGGAGAAAATGTTCATCTAAGTCAAATTTCCAGGAAAGTATTTATCAAACAAAGTCACCTGCGAACACAGCATATTTGCTGCGAAAAATGCTTTGGCCAATTTCACTGATCAACAGTAATTATTATAATTATTAATAATAATAATAATACTTATTGCTGTTATTATAATTATCAGTAATAATAGTAATAACATAATTTCTATGGTGTCACAATAACTTGGTACAATACATCCAATGGACCCTAGTCAAGAACAACAATTTCCAAGTGCCTTGGCAATGATGGAGATGGAGCTAGGAGGACCATAAACCTCTGGAAAAGGCTTCATCCAGGATACTCTGGGAGCTCCCTGTGCAAACTGATGTCACAATTAATGCCAACCAACCAAACATCACCTATATGAACTAATAAAATTTATCTAAAAGAGTGCTATAGCATAAGTCCAAAACAAGAGCATAAATAGAGGACTACTAAAAGACTCTGGGAAAACAGACACTGAAGTAATTCCTATCATCTAAGGTGCTACAAGGATTACCGCTAAATCCATCAAGTGAAATGCTGAAAAGTACTATTCCAAAATCAATACCTCTATTCTTCTTAAACAAGTGCCATGGATGAATAGGTTTAATCTTCTTAATAGACTGACTAGCGTGTACTAATAATAATATAGAATTTCCAGGAGGGTATCAGACTTTGTCTGTGTGACACATTTAACTGAGAGTAGACGCCCAGAGGTTTATTTTCTCTTGGTGTATCGTTGATTTGAGCTTTTGTTTTCCTATGTCTGGTTGCCTAATCTCAATTATGAGTTAATGGACTTTGAGACGTGCACTCACACTAGGCCCGTTTGTTCTGTACCGTGCCCAAGCGCGATTGTCCCCCCTCCATACTCCTCCGCTGACCTGCACTCACACTGTGCTTTAATGTTCTGGGCCCAGGCACGCTTTCATCATGACCATGCGACTTCGTGTAAAGCCAAAACAAGATCTGAACATGGAGTGACAGCATATATGTCCCAATGATTTAACTTTTTTTGTGGTTGTTTTAGAGTCGTGTAAGGCATGATAGCACTCTACCCTCTTACAGATTTTTTGAGTGTGCAGTGCAGCGTTTTGCTGTTAATCGTGCTGTATGTATGAAAAGATTTTTACAGAGACATATGATGTTAAGGGAGGAATTTGCAGCTTTTCTTGCCAACTACAAGTCACGTTCATGTGTAAGGTGAGAATAAAAACCTGTTTTTAACTCAAATGGTATTGAATGAAATGAGAATTGCTTGTCACATCATTGATGTCATGTCTGTTTTCCGTGCTCGGGCATGTTTGGCGATCACTCTGTTCCCGAATGCTACTGAACCTGCTTGGGCCCACCTCTTTCAAGTGTGCCAGGGCACAGTATGGTTGCCCTGGCAAAAAAGCGATCACACTAGTCAAACGAACTAGACTTTGCGGACAAACGTGTTCGGGCACAGAACAAATTGCCGCTGTGAGTACACCCTTATATTATCAGGATTTAGCTATGTTAATATAATCAGATTTGTTCTCTTTTACTGGGTATTTAATCTAATTTGTTTGTTCACATATGGAGATAAAGTGTGAATGAACCATGTCTGTCATTGCATTGTATCTGTAAGCTTGTGCAAGCATCATCTATACTCTGTGAAGAGTGTGGTGCAGACTTTTTTTCTGAAATATCAGTAAGTTCTCCTTCTCTGATTATGAAGCCCATCTTCTTTCGGCTGCTCCAGTTAGGGGTCGCCACAGCGGATCATCTTATTCCATATCTTTCTGTCCGCATCATATTGTTATGTTACACCCATCACCTACATGTCCTCTTTCACCACATTCATAAACCTCCTCTTAGGCCTTCCTCTTGTCCTCTTGCCTGGCAGCTCTATCCTTAGCATCCTTCTCCCAATATACCCAGCATCTCTCCTCTGCACATGTCCAAACCAACACAATCTCGCCTCTCTAGCTTTGTCTCCCAACCATCCAATCTGAGCCGACCCTCTAATGTACTCTTTTCTAATCCTGCCCATCCTCGTCACACCCAGTGCAAATCTTAGCATCTTTAACTCTGCCACCTCCAGGTCTGTCTCCTGCTTTTTGGTCCATATAACATACATTTTCTTTTGTCTTGTAAATTTTGGCTTCCCACATCATGGCTCATCTGTAACACCTACTCATACATTATCAAAGACATTACATTATGTATAGTCAGTGGATTCAGAAAGCATTAAGGACTTGTTTACTTCTTATGTTGCACCATTACACTAAAACCATTTACATTCATTTTGTCCGTCATCAACAATACTAAATACCCCAGAATGACAAAGCAAAAACAGGATTTTAGAATTTTTTGTATAGTTATTAAAATATATATTAAAAACTGAAATATCACATTGACACAAGTATTCCGACTCTTTCGTCAGTGCTTAATTGAAGCCCCTTTGAAAGAGATTTCAGAGTCTTCTTGGGTTGGCAACAACAAACATCACACACCTGGATTTTGGGATTCTCTGCCATTCTTTTCTGCAGATCCCCTCAGACTCTTCCAGGTTGGATGGAGACCATCATTCCACAGCTGTTTACAGGTCTTCGTAGAGAGGTTCAACTGCATTCAAGTTCAAGCCTGGGCTCTGGCTGGGACACTCAAGGACATTTCTAAAGTTGTCACTGAGCCACTCTTGTGCTGTTTTTGCTTTGTGCTTAGGGTCACTCTCCTGTTGGAAGGTGAACCTTTAGTCAAGTATGAGGTCCAGAGATCTGTTCACTGTTGGGATGGTATTGTACACTTGACGAGTGGGGCCTGAGGCAAAACAGTTCAATCTTGATCTTATCAGACCATCCAATGTTGTTTCTCACAGTCTGAGAGTCCCTTAGATGTCTTTTTGCTAAATCCAAGAAGGCTTTTATGTATTACCGCGACAGTGGATAAAAATATAGACCAGTATTACCTGTGTACATGGTGAAACCCATAAATATAAAACCACCCGATGTTTTATCAGCTATGGAGGATCGCTAAAAAAAATCCCTGTGGCAGTCCTACTGAGTTCACCTTTTGCGGTGATTCTGGGGCGGGACTGGTCAAACATTAAAAGTGGTGTACTAATTACTACTCCTGGAAAAAACTTAGGCCTAGCTATAGACAGGGATGACTCAACTTCAGCTGTCTCCACGCCATGTAATCAGCCAGCGGAGAGAGATATGGAAGTCCAAGAGGTAGACGGGGAGATTCCTGGACCATCACAGGCAGACACGTCATCACCCGGGAGGAATCCCCACCCTTTGAGGTCAAACCAGACTCTCTCTCTGAAATGCACTTTCAGTTCAGAGAAACGCCGGCTTCTTTCATAAGGGAGCAGTGGAATGATGACTCCCTGAAACATGCAAAAAATGCAGCAGTACTTGTCAATGGCCAACGCACTCATCAGCCCATGCCACAGGGTCCTCACTTTGTGATAGAAAACGACCTATTATATTGAATAGCTGAGCATGAGTGGGAGGTGAGAAAGCTGTTGTTAATCCTGAATTTACCGGTACAAGTCTGTGAATTAGCACACGCCCACCTCCTAGGAGGCCATTTGGGCACTGAAAAAACACTGGAGCAGATTAGGCTTCGATTTTTTTGGCCAAGAATTAATGAGGAGGTTCACCTTTTTTTGCGTCTCTTGTTCAGACTGTCAATTATGGCAAATTCCTAGAAGGGGCCGAGATCCTCTCGTTCCCCTTCCCCGATTGATGTTCTCTTTGAGAGAATTGAGGTCGACATTGTAGGACCCTTAGAGCCCTCAGCCCGAGGACATAAATATATATTAGTCTTCGTTGATTATGCTGGCTGTTTCACTGTGCTCAGCATGTTGAAAGCAATCACACGGGAACTTGTACGGGTCTTTGCGCATGTCGGCATCCCTAAAGAGGTCCTTACGGATCAAGGGACACCATTCACCTTGGAAGGGAAGTTTCCAAGTTACTTAAAATAAAGCACTTAAAGACCGAGGTGTATCATCCTCAAGCCGACAGTCTAGTGGAGAGATTTAATCAGACTCTCAAGCAAATGCTTCGCAAGGTGGTCAGTGAGGATGGGAGGAACTGGGATCAGCTCCTCCCCCTCATACTCTTTGCCTATCGGGAGGTCCCACAAGCCTCTACGGGGTTTTCGCCTTTTGAATTATTATATGGATGACAACCTCGGGGGATTATTGGATATTTTAAAAGAAGGATGGGAAGGAGCGGCCCTTCCCTCTACCAATATATTGGAGTATATTGTGCAGTTACGCAATCGATTTGGAAAAATTCGACCTGTTCTAAAAAGTCACTTGGAAAAAGCGCAAGCAGCACAGACCCGTGATTATCATCGTGGTATGACCCTCCGATAAATCCACCCAGGAGATCATGTCATGGTCTTGGACCCACCTCCCATTCTAAATTACTTGCCCATTGGCAAGGACCTTGAAATTAAGGAGAGGAAAGGACTCGTCGATTATTTTGTGAAACAACCCAATCATCCACTGAGCGAGCAGATCTATCATGTGAACTTGCTGAAGCCATGGAAGGAGAGTGATCCTGATCCCACCTCTGCTCAGCCCAGCTCATTCTTTGCTCACACAATCAACTTTAATTTTGGTACAGAGTTAAGCTCCAAACAGAGACAAGAGCTTGAAACAGCTATCCTGTCCATACCGGAGGTGATGAGTGAAAAACCCGGAAGGACCTATCTGATTGCGCATGACATAGTGACAGCGCCCGGGGTTATCATTAGAGGGCAGCCCTATCGTATAAAATAGAAGTGGAGCTTGAAATCAAGTGTATGCTGGAACTAGGAGTAATAGAGGAAAGTTATAGTCCCTGGTCCAGTCCCATCGTCTTGGTTAATAAGCTTGATGGGAGCTGAAGGCTTTGCAATGACTTCCGTTGGCTTAATCAAGTATCCCAATTAAATGCTTATCCGATGCCACGAGTGGACGATCTCCTCAAAAGGCTTGGCCAAGCTAAGTTTTTGACCACACTAGACATGACTAAGGGGTAGGTACTGGCAAATTCCTTTAACGAACTCCGCGAAGGTTAAGACTGCGTTTAGTACCCCTAGCAGACACTGGCAGTATCGTGTTCTTCCATTCGGGTTACACGGGGCACCTGCAACTTTTCAGCGTCTGGTGGATAGAGTGCACCACTCCCATAATGTGTACAGTGCTGCATATCTGGATGACATCGTCATCTATTGCAGCACATGGAAGTACCACGTACAGCAGGTTACTGCGGTGTTATGGATGCTAGGAAAAGTTGGGCTTTAAATTAATCCAAAGAAATGTTTCTTCCAATTGAAAGAAGCTAAATATTTGGGCTATCTGGTGGGTCGGAGTACTGTAAAACCATAGTGTTCAAAGATAGAAGCCGTAATACGATGGCCCCGTCCGCAAACCAATCGGCAGGGCCAAGCCTTTCTCGGACTAGCCAGGTGCTACCGCCAGTTTGTACTCCGGGTTTCAGAGACAGCGGTGCCCTTGACTGACTTAACAAAGAAGAGGGCTCCTAACAATGTGGGATAGAATAATACGACGGAGGTTGCATTTAGTGACTTAAAACAGGCCTTTACGTCTACACCAATTTTGAAAGCTCCTGATTTCTCTCTTCCTTTCATTCTCCAGACCGACGCTTCTGACACAGGTCTCGGTGCCGTGTTGAGCCAAAAGGTCGATGGTGTAGAACACCCCGTCATGTACCTCAGCCAGAAACTGTTGGATCTGGAGACCAGGCATGCGGCAATAGAACGGGAGGCACTTGCGATTAAATGGGCGATTACCCAGTTGAGGTAAAACCTCTTGGGTCGGGAATTCACTCTGGTGACGAATCATGCACCCTTACAGTGGATGGCCCTACACAAAGAGTCGAATCCTCGGGTCACTAGGTGGTTTCTTGACCTTCAACTGTATAAGCATTCACTTGTTCATCATTCCAACGCCAATGCCCTCGTTCTCATGACCTCTCTGTGCAGGTCTGGACTAAGGAGGGGGGCCTTGTCACACACGTGCGAGTAGGAGACAGCTAAAGGGCCTGAGTAAATGTAATACTACACCAGACCGGGGGTGGCAGAGTGTGCTGACTGTCTCTCTCAGTTTCTTGCAGACCATTCCCGGGAAATCTCACCAGGTCCCAGCACCTCTGATGACGTCACTTCCGTCCCCGGCACCTCTGAGGATGTCACTTCCGGTTCCAGCATAGATAACATCATTTCCTTCTTCAGCCTTTAAAACCGCTATTTTACCTCCAAGTATTCAGTTCTGTTTTGGACTCAGTCTTGTGAACATCTCTGTTCAATAATTTCAAACTTTTACAGCCGGAATATAATATATGGGTGGCTGCCCCAAACCTTTATAATGTCCGGAGATTCATTCCTCTTATATATATATATATATATATATATATATATATATATATATATATATATATATATATATATATATATATATATATATATACAGTGATCGCGCCCCCGCTATACCACAGAATTTTCTGTGGAACATTGTACACTACGGTAGACAACAGTTTTGCGTTACAGCACCCAGGTTATTTCTTACAAGGCCCGTTATTGGCTAAAAGGGGAGACAACCAATCAGAGCGGAATTTTCATTCTCTTTGGCTCTGATTGGCTGCTGCTAATGTGGTGTAATCTCGCAAGAATAGCGAGCATGGGTCCCTGACGCATCTCAGTTCTCTGCGTTTCTCGTACCTTGCTTGTGGTCCGATTGTTGTGAGCAAACTTTTTTTCATTTTGTTTTAAGCCCTACGATGGCTCCCAGGCATCCTGCATCTTCTAAGCCTTCTGGTAGTAGTGAGCCTAAGTGCCAGAGGAAGACCTTGACCATTCAGGAGAAGGTAAAATTCCTGGATATGCTTCGGGAAGGAAAGCGTTACGCGGACGTTGTTCGCCATTACAAGTTTACATGTGTTTAAAGCGTGTGGGAGGGGTATTTTAAGGCTTAAACTATAAAAAAATGTTTATTTATATGGTCTTTCTGTATCATGGATTTTCAGCTATCGCTGATGGATCTGGAACGTAACTTCAGAGATAGACGGGGGATCACTGTATATATATATATATATAAATATATATAAACACACACACACACACGTGCCAAATACCACAGTAATCTGAAACAGAGAAAGGAAGACTCTGAAATGCGGGTCTAAGAGGCACAGCTTCAAAGAAAAAGCCATATCTGAACCTGGCAATATAAAAGAAAAGATTAAAATGGGCAAAACAACACAGACATTGAACAGCAGATGACTGGAAAGCCGTATTACAGTCAACATCCCGGAGTTGTCTTTTCTCTTTTGCAGAAGACATTGGCACTTTGTGTATATTTAATGAAGAAGCCAGCTGAGGACCTGTAATATGTTTGTTTCTAAATCTACACACTTTGATGGTCTTATCTTCTTAAACAGTTGGGCCTCCTTCTTCTTTTCTATTGTGACACGTGCATGTCTGTGGATCACCCTCAGGGCTCCTCTAAGATATGTGATACCACCCTGGATCGAGAGGGGGTGCTGTCACTAATCATGTCCTCTCCTCTCCCTCCACCAGCAATGAGAAAACACCCAGTGAGGGTACCTGACCTTGGCCCTTCTGGGTTTCCCAGCTATAAATCACATGGTCAGCAGAAGAAGACGTCACTGCATGAACAGAGCATGACAATTGACAGAGCTCCTGTGAAAGTGAACAATCAACTGACAATATGAAGCCTGACTGGGGCTATTTTGTTTTGATTTATTTTTTTGCCTCCATATCGTTGGCTGCTTGTGTTTTTGTTTCAATTTAAAAGAAGTAAATTGGGGGAGCCCAACACTTCTTTGCTTAGCACTTGTACTCACTCGTCCACACTATCTTTTTAGATCCAGTTTGCCCTCATCTCCCAAGGCAGTAATAGATATCATTGTATGAAATCTTCAGTTGCTGCTTAATAATAATAATGATGATAATAATAATAATAATACATTTTATTTATATAGCACCTTTCCCATGCTCAGTTGAAAAAAAAAAGAAAGTGAACAGAATATCAGGCTTCAGGGGTGCTAATGCAATTACAAAGGTTTCTCTAATAACCAGTTAGCATTTATAAGTGACTGATTATGGAACAGTAAGGGAGTTGTCCAGTGACTATTATGTCACTGAAGGAATGGCTGCTGAAAATGGGGCATTGCAGTCACATATGAATAATAAATCTGAAAATCACTCATTTCAAACAGTAGTAACCATTAGCAACACTAGTAATTTCTTGGCTATATTTTAAAATCAGTTTTCAAATGTGTGAAAATTTTTGGGTACATCTAAACATTTGACTGGTAGTGAGTATATACTACTGTACATATAGTGACTGATCATGAGGCGCTTTCATTCTCGCCACAGTGAAAACACACTTTCAAACAGCTATCAGATACGACAGAAACACACTTTCAAACAGCTTAAAGGTTTACCCATGCAGGATCAGCTGCAGACAATAGCGCAAAACTGTTATATCACATGGAGTGCTGAGGCTTTAAAGGCAACTCACTTATGCAGTTGTTTTTTTCTCTGTCCTGTGCAGACCGCCTGCGGCTCCATCCCTGCCTCCCTTCAGCTGAACACTTCCAAGGAAGACGCCTTCAAGTTCTTCAAGTCTGAAAAGGAGTTGTCAAGTTTGCTGTGCGTTTGAATAAAGCACCAGTGCTGAATAAATCTCCCATCTCCCATCTCCTTCAAGTACCAGAACAAAAGTCTCTTTCAACCGGCTTTCTTGCAAGTTAGAAGGTGAAGGTATACTGTATATATATATTCCTTATATATATATATCCATCCATCCATTATCCAACCCACTATATCCTAACTACAGGGTCACGGGGGTCTGCTGGAGCCAATCCCAGCCAACACAGGGCGCAAGGCAGGAAACAAACCCCGGGCAAGGTGCCAGCCCACCGCTGGGCACGCACACACATCCACACCCACACACCAAGCACAATTTAAGATCGCCAATTCACCTAACCTGCATGTGTTTGGACTGTGGGAGGAAACCCACGCAGATACGGGGAGAACATGCAAAGTCCACGCAGGGAGGACCCCGGAAGCGAACCCGGGTCTCCTAACTGCGAGGCAGCAGCGCTACCCACTGCGCCACCGTGCCGCCTTTTATATATATAAAATTCTTTTCGCATTTGAAATGGAAATGACATATGACCACGCGATATGGAAATTACGTATGACCACAGAACAGATTATAATACAGGAACCAATCACTTCGTTTGTGGACACCATTTTAATATCGTCTTTACGAATTGTTATTAATTGTGTGAGGGTTATTTTACTGATATTAAAAAGAAGTAAACACAAACACACCGATCTATCCCATAGAACTGCGCCCCGCATCGCCCTCTCCCAGCACTCCTCTCTGGACGACAGCGCTGAGCAGACTTGATAAAAATACATTTTTGGGCACTAACCCAGCCATTCCCGTCTACTTTAATCAAAAAGATAACATTCCATTACATCAAAAAAGAATAAAACAATACCCATCAAATAGTGCGGGCTGACTAATTTTGAACATTCCTTCTAGATAACAGAGGAGCTCCTTCTGTCTGGTCACTTGGTTCGTGAAGTGATACCTCCTTGGCCTAGGCACCAGAAGGGGCGGAGTCAGTTATCCTCACTAGGCAGTTCCTCAAAACTGTGGAGGAATAGGAAAATGACAGTTAGCAGCAGCACCCCCTCTTTGTCTGGGGTGGAACTTGAAAGGTGATCCTCTAACATGCATGTGTGGCATTACAGTGGAACCTCGGTTTGCGAGCATAATTTGTTCCGGAAACGTGCTCGTAGTCCAAAGCACTCGTATATCAAAGTGAATTTCCCCATAAGAAATAATGGAAACTCAGATGATTTGTTCCACAACCCAAAACTATTCATATAAAAATGATTAATACAAAATATAAAGTAAAAATACATAAAACAAATTAACTTGCACTTTACCTTTGAAAAGAATCATGGCTGGTGTGAGTGAGTTTCTAAACTCTTGTGGGATTGCAACCGACGGGACGACACGTGGAAGAGCGTCCCAAAGCAATCGCAGTCTCCCAGCGCTGTAGCAGTTCTCCGTAAAAGCGAATCCGAAAAGATCGCGGACATGCTATAAGCACCTGCCGTCGATGGGTGATACAAGGAACATTATAAATGTGCAGGGCCCTGCCTGACTGCTGTGTCTGTGTGTATAAATAACCGCGCTGTTGCTGTTTCAAGCTGAATAAAGCTTGTGTTGCTAAGGTACTGAGACTCAGCTTCGTGTTTTAGTGTGCAAGACGGGGACTCACACGTCACAGCACACAAGCGCACGCGCGCGAGCACACATACACACACGAGCGCGCGCGTGCACACACACACACACGAGCGCGTACACAATCACAATGCTAATGCTATAGTAAACACTATACGCTCGTACGGATGTTGACTATATGAGTGAGGCACGCCGACTCAGACAGAGAATAGGAGACGATTGCCCACAATCCCGCAGTGAGAGAGAAAGAAGAACCATCAGCTCAGTTGATCACATGACGCTCAGCAGACAAAGAGTATACATACTGCTCGTACTGTAAGACCTCGCTCGTTTATCAAGTAAAACACTCGTAAACCAAGTTACTCGCAAACCGAGGTTCCACTGTATATATAAAATGAAGAATTCAAAATTAACATTGAGTATATTGACTATCTGTGAAGAATTTGTCTGATCCTGACCCTGCAGGACGTGAGGGCATCATGCTATATTGCACAATGCCAATAGGCACTAATCACAGAGGTTAATATGCCATACAAATTTCAATAAATCTAAATCAATCTGAAATGCTGTGTCACTTCCAAAAAGTGAATCCCTAGTGCCATTAAGTTTATATAGTGCCATTAAGTTTAAATAAAGTCCCAAAACTTGAATTAATGCAGAAACACTAATATGAATAACCAGTCAACCTCACACAAAATGTTTTTTCCTGCAGTGTGTTGGCATGTGAACTTGTTACATGTGTTCTGTAGCAGTGAGTAGATGATTTTTTTTCCCAAAAGGTCCAAGATAATAGATTCCCAGTAAGTTGCTGAAAGATACAAACTGCATTACTTTCCACCAATTAATCATGAAGTATAAGAAGTTTGCATCTATAAGTGGAAAATGTTTTTGAGGTATCTACATTCATCAAGTTGGCTCTCATATGTCACCTACAGTAGCGTAAGTGAATTTCAGAAAATACCTCTGTGAGTACCAAGTATATGGCACAGAGGTCACATACATTTAAAGGTCATATCTACTTTGAATTTCATTGGAAATGGAATTAGAACAGTTATGGAAATAGTTGTATTTTTATAATGTGAATACATTACAATGAATCGTTTAAACAGGTGCTTGGACTGGGAACTATATGGCTCCAAATAGGTAGAAGTAGAAGATTGGGAAAAATTTATGATTTCCAAAAGAATAGAAATAATGTCTGTTTAAACTATTACACAATTTCAAGGAAAGATAGCTTGAAACAAAAGGACAGCTGCTGTACAGGCTTTTAAATGATCGATGCGCAGCGTGAGAAGCAGAACATGCAGCTCGGCGGCAGCAGCAGTAGCAAAACAGCAGCTGATCCGACCGCATCTCCTTAACATGCGTTCAACCCCCCCCCCCCCTTCATATTGCAAGCGGCAGAGAAGCTAAGTGGCTGGCGTGTAGCGAGGCTGCACAGGGGGGTGGGGGAGGGGATGGGCGAGTGAATAATAATAATTCATTACATTTATATAGCGCTTTTCTCAGTACTCAAAGCGCTATCCACACAGGGAGGAACCAGGAAGCGAACCCACAATCTTCCACAGTCTCCTTACTGCAAAGCAGCAGCACTACCACTGAGCCACCTGTGAGGTGCGAGCACTGGGCAAAGCCCGCTAGTATAATATAATATGATCTACTAGATACTGACTTAGGTAGGCAGAGACTGGTTATAATATCCATTATTTTGTGTTTTATATTTGTAATTAATTTAGCCCACTTTGCACAGATCTGTTTTCACTTTCACATTAAAGAGTCTTTTTCAGTTGATCAGTGTCAAACAAGGCAAACTAAATCCACTGTAATTCAAAGTTGTATAGCAAAAAGCATGAAATATACCAAGGGGCTGAATTGCCTTTTATAGATGGTGTTAAAAAACTTAAAGAACCAGAGAAAACACACTTATACATCCAAAACTAATGAGTATAATCAAAGGAGAAATATTAAAGAAGCTTTGAGATTTAGAGGAGATATGATACAAATAACAGGTTACACTTGGAATGCAGGCTACATACTCTACACTGCATCTGCTAGTCACTAAGTGCTGTGTAATAAGATCTTAATAAAGGTATACATATTTGGTCTTAAGAAGACCAAATGCCATTTTTGAACACTGCACTTTATGACAAAGACACCATCCCCATTGTGAAGCAAGGTAGTGGCAGCATCACACTATGGCAATGCTTCTCTGCTGCTTCTGAGGGAGGAGAATAAAATGAATGCAGCAAAACACAGGAAATCCTGGAGGAAAATCGGATGCAGTGTGCAAGAAACTTACATACTGGGAGAAGATTTGCTTTCCTGCAAATCAAAAACCCCAAGCATAAAGGCAAAGCTACCCATGGATGGCTTTGAAAACAACAATTTGATTGTCCTGCAGTGGCCAAGTTAGAGCCCAGGTCTTAATCCAACTGAGAATTTGTGGCTGGGCTTGAAAAACGCTGTTCACTCACAATCACCATGCAACATGACAGTTATGCAAAGAAGAAGGGGGAAATATTAAAGTGTCCGGATGTGCAAAACTGATAGGGAGACAGAGAGACCTGTGCACACGGACTCAAAGATGGCCGCCTTCTACTACATGCTGACCTGGAGGAGATGAATGTTTTAGATTTGTAATTAATTGAGACCACTTTGCAGAGATCTGTTTTCACGTTGACATTAAAGAGTCTTTTTCAGTTGACCGCTTGTAAAATAGTCAAATTATATCAACTGTGATTCAGTGTTGCCTAACAATAAAATGTAAAATCTTTCAAGCGGGTAAATACTTTTTATACACACTCCAGTTCTATTCACAAGAAAGGAATATCTATAAAGCTCATTTCACACTGTTCAGTGTTCACGGTTCGCACTTGTTCAAAGGTCTGCGTTATTTTTAAACTACAATTGAACTTAATTTAAAATACTTTTTAATATAAAAAGTCAGATTTGTTCAAATCATATATATTGGAATGATGCTGCTGGGTTTAACATAAAATAAATATCCTTCTTTTGTGTACTTTTTTGTGCCATGCAAATTTGTGACTTGTATATTAATGACAATCAGTTATTCATGATTTGTAAAAGTGCAAGGATTCCTCAAAAGAAACTGTGAAACAGAAAAAAATCAATGCCAGTAGCAGACCTGTCAGCGTGGGAATGTAATACAAGTGCCTTGTAAATAGTAACCAGTTGTGTTACACGACTTCAGCTGGAAGTCCATGGGCCTCAGTTATAGTGCTGTCGGACAATCAAATGTATCAGAAGTACTATATAACTAATTGAACACTTTTCTGTATAGAATATTTTTCCCCTAGGGGTTAATATTGTTAATAAATAATAATAATAATAATAATAATAATTAATAAAGTATCTATCTATCTATCTATCTATCTATCTATCTATCTATCTATCTATCTATCTATCTATCTATCTATCTATCTATCTACAGTGCATCCAGAAAGTATTCACAGCGCATCACTTTTTCCACATTTTGTTATGTTACAGCCTTATTCCAAAATGGATTAAATTTATTTTTTTCCTCAGAATTCTACACAGAACACCCCATAATAAACGTGAAAAAGTTTACTTGAGATTTTTGCAAATTTATTAAAAATAAAAAAACTAAGAAATCCCATGTACATAAGTATTCACAGCCTTTGCTCAATACTTTGTCGATGCACCTTTGGCAGCAATTACAGCCTCAAGTCTTTTTGAATATGATGCCACAAGCTTGACACACCTATCCTTGGCCAATTTTGCCCATTACTCTTTGCAGCACCTCTCAAGCTCCATCAGGTTGGATGGGAAGCGTCGGTGCACAGCCATTTTAAGATCTCTCCAGAGATGTTCAATCGGATTCAAGTCTGGGCCACTCAAGGACATTCACAGAGTTGTCCTGAAGCCAATCCTTTGATATCTTGGCTGTATGCTTAGGGTCGTTGTTCTGCTGAAAGATGAACCGTCGCCCCAGTCTGAGGTCAAGAGCGCTCTGGAGCAGGTTTTCATCCAGGATGTCTCTGTACATGGCTGCAGTCATCTTTCCCTTTATCCTGACTAATCTCCCAGTTCCTGCCGCTGAAAAACATCCCCACAGCATGATGCTGCCACCACCATACTTAACTGTAGGGATGTTGCCAGGTTTCCCCCAAATGTGACGCCTGGCATTCACACAAAAGAGTTCAATCTTTGTCTCATCAGACCAGAGAATTTTCTTTCTCATGGTCTGAGAGTCCTTCCGGTGCCTTTTGACAAACTCCAGGCGGGCTGCCATGTGCCTTTTAATAAGGAGTGGCTTCCGTATGGCCACTCTACCATACAGGCCTGATTGGTGGATTGCTGCAGAGATGGTTGTCCTTCTGGAAGGTTCTCCTCTCTCCACAGAGGACCTCTGGAGCTCTGACAGAGTGACCATCGGGTTCTTGGTCACCTCCCTGACTAAGGCCCTTCTCAACCCGATCGCTCAATTTAGATGGCTGGCCAGCTTTAGGAAGAGTCCTGGTGGTTTCGAACTTCCTCCACTTACGGATGATGGAGGCCACTGTGCTCATTGGGACCTTCAAAGCAGCAGAAATTTGAATCCTGTCTCGGAGGTTTACAGACAATTCCTTTGACTTCATGCTTGGTTTGTGCTCTGACATGAACTGTCAACTGTGGGACCTTCTATAGACAGGTGTGTGCCTTTCCAAATCATGTCCAGTCAACTGAATTTACCACAGGTGCACTCCAATTAAACTGCAGAAACATCTCAAGGATGATCAGGGGAAACAGGATGCACCTGAGCTTAATTTTGAGCTTCATGGCAAAGGCTGTGAATATTTATGTACATGTGCTTTCTCAATTTTTTATTTTTAATAAATTTGCAAAAACCTCAAGTAAACTTTTTTCACATTGTCATTATGGGGTGTTGTGTGTAGAATTCTGAGGAAAAAAATTAATTTAATCCATTTTGGAATAAGGCCATAACATAACAAAATGTGGAAAAAGTGATGCGCTGTGAATACTTTCCAAATGCACTCTATCTATCTATCTATCTATCTATCTATCTATCTATCTATCTATCTATCTATCTATCTATCTATCTATCTATCTATCTATCTATCTATCTATTTTTATATAGTGCCTTTCATATCTATCTATCTAGATATATTGCCTTTCATATCTATCTATCTATCTATCTATCTATCTATCTATCTATCTATCTATCTATCTATCTATCTATCTATCTATCTATCTATCTATCTATCTATCTATCTATCTATCTATCTATCTATCTAATTCACTGGAGGTCCATACTATGGACTCTGCTCTGTACATTTGGCCATAAATAAAACATTCTTACCACAAATCAATTCCTGCTTTTTTTAGTCACTTTGGCTTCTGCTGATGGTCATTGGAAAACACAATTTCACAGGAAACCGTCTTCTTTTGAAATGAAACAGGTAGGAATAATGGGAATTTTAACTATAAATATAATTTCAGCCTATAGCACATGCTGCAAAAATGGTAGCTTCAGTCAGACTTGAAATTAACGCTTTCTTCTGTAATTTTGTACCATTGCAAAGCTTTGGAGGGTTTAGATGAAATGCAATGCACCCTGAATTGTGGTTTCTTTTAACTTATTACATACAGCATTGATGTTTACGGGTTGCACGTTCACGTGGCGCATGCAATGAACTGAACATTATAATAGTGCTGCACGATTATACAAAAAGTAATAATCAACGAATATTGACTTTTATTTTGTAATTGTGATTAATTTCAGTCAATAGTACAATGAAAAATGCACCTTGTCTTGTCAACCGCATATCCTTTATTCTCTTTACACACAGTACAGTACAAGCATCATTGTGCGGGGAAACTAATTAATAAGGAATTGCGAAATTCTGGAATAGTTGAAAAATGAAACATTTATTGTTCAAAAATGTTTGTGTTTTATTTGTTATAACAAAGGTACAACACAATGTAATAAGACTCGATCAAGAGCATAAAGGTTTGGGGAATTCCACCCTGTATACTTGAAAATATGCAAAAAAATAAATGACGTCTTTACAGACTGGAGAACAAAACCGAACTGAAACATAAAGGAAAGATGACAGATGTATATTGGGAAGGCAGAAAAAGGAGGGCTCTTGCAGGGACTGAAACAGGAAATGATGTAATCAGAAGGCGCGATCTTGAGAGCCGGAAGTGATGTCATTAGGAGCCAGGTTCTGATGAGGGTCTGCAGAGGGAAAAAAGGAGACAGTGCCAACTGGAGAAAAACTTACCTGTGAGCCTGTAAACCGTCTCCCATGCGCACATGTGTGACATGACTTGTAAAATTTGTGTCACTGTTTACAATAAATGACTGATACGCAAATATTTATATAATAAAATATAAGTTTAACACAAACATACCTCTTTTTCTCCTTCTGAAAAACCAGCCATCAGCACCATTCAAGAATGAAAATATGAGAAAATATTAAACATCAAAATGTTGAATTGGGATTCTGCTGTATTAAGAAAATGAGTATATGTACAGTATATGTAAAAATTAAAGTACATGACAACATCTTAAATGGCAGTAATGTAAGATTAAGAGGTTAATGTAAACACAACCCGATAGTTCTGATGTACTGGTATATAAATGCATTAAATGTACAAATATTAACATATAGCAAGCTCGAGAAGTATTTTGATAGTAACACACTGTTATATGCTACAACACAGTGGCAAGCCTACATTTTTTGGGGTCTTGAAGCTTGAACTGTTATGGTGGCCCCTTCACAACCAGCAACGAGGTCTCAGTAACCACTGTTATCTTCTTCAATGAAGTTATTCCATAACAGATCATCACAAATTTAATAATCTTTTAATTTTTATTATAACTATTATTTTGCATTGAATTACACATTATTTTTAATTTTATTATTTTTTAAAAGCCTTGTTATACAGTAGACACCCAAAATATTAAAGCAATGTGGACTAAAGTTGCTTCTGGGGCCCCTCTGTGATTAGGATCCCTGAAGTGAAAGCTTCATTAGTTTCATAGGAGATCCTATAGTCCTTCTGCAGTGGCGTCCCCCTTCTTGAGATAAGTGCTGTAATGAATGGCACACTCTTTAACATATGAAGCAGAGCAAGCATCTGCTTTTGAGAATATATTATATTATATTACATTATATCATATCATATCATATTATATATCTTTATGCTTGGACATGTTATCATAGTTTTACTCAAGTACAAATCTGCCATGGTTGCATAAAGCACTACTTGTTTCAGATCTATTTTTGACTTTTGTTTGACATTTGGAATAAAGTGAATATAGTGTGACTTCACAAGTATAACTGCAGAGGGGATGACTTCTCTTACTCCGAGTACCGATCATGTTTAGGTGCGTTTGTACATAATGTGCCAAGCATGTATTGCTATAGCCATGTCTGTCTGTCCATATGAAATAACTCGACCCCCTTGGACCAATTTTGTTGAAATGTGCCACACTTATCAATCTTCATCGAAATTTATCAAGTTGGTGCATTTTCACTGAGATATCTTGATTA
Organism: Erpetoichthys calabaricus; assembly: GCF_900747795.2. Lineage (NCBI taxonomy): Eukaryota > Metazoa > Chordata > Cladistia > Polypteriformes > Polypteridae > Erpetoichthys > Erpetoichthys calabaricus. Next base: position 18,833,373 of record NC_041406.2, on the reverse strand, counting down.
GATTACACCATTCACAGTTTTAAAATTTCAAAATCTGCCATTGAAAAGCATCGGCGAATTGGTGAACTGGTCTGTCTTAAAACAGACAGACAGTTAGAATTAGTTCACTGTTTCAGTTTTACCTTGACAGCAGTTACACCAACTTGTGTATTTTGCATATCTTCCTCTTTTTTAACTTCTGAAAGTCACTACTGATGGCAAGTATATCCCCATTGTAAGTCAATGAAGCTCCAGCAGATTGCGTGAGCGAGGAGGAAGTCGCTGCCACTGGGTGTTTGCACACGCATGCGGGATGTAGTGCTCTTATCAGCATGTCCAGCTCAGTGTGTGTAGAGACTGCTGCATGCATCTTCCTCCTCCTGATGATTTACGTTTTAACAGGTAAAGTAAACGATTTTACAAACTATAAAAGTACAGAATGCAAACAAGGAATAAAAAGGGCTATCTAGATAATAATGAAGTACCTTACACCGTACACCTTTCTTCACAGAGCAAACATTTAGTCAGCACTATTTACCTTACACTAGCCTCATACTTCCATTATCTACACATTATAATGATTGACTTTTTCCCTGTCACTGTAACTTACTAGGGTGGCCAGACATCCAGGTAGCAGGGACAGTCCCAAATTCAAGCTATGCAACCCGCTAAATACTTGAAGAATATCAAAATGTTTTATCAGGCTGCCTATAGTGTTTTTTAGGTTGAAGTAGAGACATACTCAGAATAACATTTCTAATACGGTTTATTTTCTAACCCTGTTCAATTAACTCTCCATAGAGCGTTCAAATACCGCACCCTTTCCTCAAGACGGCATGTCCCAAAAGATGCAGACCATAATAATCAATACCTGAACATAAAATAACTGACAAAAGCTTTACTGAGCAATCATATACAACACTGCCCATTAGATATAACATTGCTCCTCCGAAACGAGCACCCTTAAGTGGTGCAGTTACAGTTTTTGTGCCCCAGGGTGGTCTTTGAGTTTGCCGCCCACCCCCCACCACTTACAAAATAAAACATAATACATATCATACAAAAAATTAAAACTTTGAACATTTTAACTACATTTTAAATTATTAATTAATTACAATTACAATTTAATTACAATCCAAAATCTACCACCTACAGCTATTCAAACAATACATTTACAATAATACTTTTCTTGAAGTTACGTTGGCAAAATCGTTGATGATTTTATCAAAGTTGATTTTGTTTGTCAGTCCCTGCTCTTTGTAAAGTAATGCAAGGTTTCTTAAACACAAAATACTCATTGAAGATCTTAAATCATTCAAGTTTCAAGTTTGGAGAAATCTCTCTCACAGCCAGCAATACTAATAGCAGCTGTGAGGAAAAGTCGCAGAAGTATTACGATATTTGGAACTGAACGATGAACCACAGACCCACCTTGACGTACCCATAAGATCCATGGTGTGTGACATTGTTAATTTTGCTTGGCCAAAGACCAATATCTTTTAAGTTGACAGCCAGGAGTTTTTATTCATCATACATGTCCTCACTTGAAGATGAAGAACTACATGAGCTTGAAGATGGCTTTAAAATTGAACATTTCTTCACGTGCGGTAACAGTAGTTTCTTCACGATTAAGGTATTTCAATAATGCCACATTCATTCTTTATTAATACTTCTTCCCTCACCTTTTTGTTTTTTCTAAAAGCATCTCCCACTCTCTTTTGTTCTCTTCATCTTGAGATTGAGAGAATAATTAAATATTAATAATGAAATTGAAGGGTTCATCCCTTTCATTCGGAGTAAGTTGACGAAGTGGTCAAGATTCTCATTTGTAAAATATCATTTTGCAACATATGTTTTTTGTAAGAGTTTTTAAAAATTCTATAATTTTGACATAGATAACCCACATTAGCTTGCCAAAGCCCTATCAAAAGTCTAAAAGGTCTAGTACTAAAGTTTATTAAAAAGTGCCGCCAAAGGTGGACCACCCTCTCTGCCAACCAAGACTACGCCAGTGACACCCTCACAATATAATTAGAACAGTGCATACTAAACTCCAAAGGAGAACCCCCTTATACCCCAGCTCCCATTTCAATGTAATATACTATATGCTTAATAGCACAGTCAAAACTCTGGCAACATCTCAACAAGGACCAAGAAGCAGATAAAAACAGACAGCACTGCCATTTATTTGTGTCCACATCAACCACTGTGTGGAATGATACGTGTTCATATGTGAAAGTGTCTTTTGTTTTTTTTTGTAGTTGTTGTTTTTGCCTGTGCCTTGATCTCTCTCTGATGATGATGATGATGATGATGATGATGATGAGATAAAGCAGACATTTTACAAATGAGGATGGGCTTTATGTGTTGGCATACATGCTCCACAAGTACTTTGAAAATCTGGTCACGCTATAATTATTCATACCCTTAGAGTGCCACATTCTCCTGGTATCCAAAATGGTCAGTCGCTGCGTGCCACATTCTCCTGGTATCCAAAATGGTCAGTCGCTGCAGTAATATTTGTCACTCCTGTTATTCCCTAACAGTTGTTATAGCTGAAAAGCTTTGCAGGTCTCATTTCATGAAATTTACTATGACCAGACATGCTCAAGCACAGGGGGAATGAATTCTAAAGGTTTTTACTCGTATTTATTATTTATTTTTATTTAGGTTAATCACTGTATATGAATATGATGTTTGTGTGTGTGTATGTTGTTTAAAAAACTTTCCTCTGTATTCAAATAAATCATTGTTGGAGATCAGGTGAAAATGCAAAACGATTCTTTATTTGCACATAGATATGCACAAATGTCTCAGTCCATGGAGTGAGCAATCAATGATACAATTCATTTCCTTTTATATGTTTCTCTTACCATCTAATATAATACATCATGTCATCTAACTCTTAATATGCAGAATTCTATCAGCTTGCCCAATCAACTACAGCCACCAGTAACTTCATATACATGTCAATTCTTCCATTATTCTAAACATCGCTTCGTTAATAGGGGTGTCCTTAGGGTTTTCCCATTGATCTTATCATTGCTTCATCATAGTGGTGTTTGGCTTTCTCACTAGTTTGTTCTCCCTTTTTAAGGGGGTGTTTATTACTCATTTACTTCATTTTAACCTTAGCAACTATCTTAGTGGCTCCTCTAGATCAGGCAAAAGCCTCATGTGCCCAAGCTTTAAGCTGTGTTTAGTTTACCTTTTAGTTACCTTCAGTCCTTTTCCTTATCCTTTTAATAATCCATTGTTACAACTTCATTTAACTGTAAACTTATATTAAATTGTAAAAATGATCATGTATTGATTAAAAATATTTGATTAAAATTCTATAGTATGTATTGTATGTGTTTATGTATGCGTGAGTGAGAGTGATCTTTGTGATGCACTCGACTCCTCTTAAGACCTGTTTCCTACCTTTTGCCCAATCCTTGTGAGATAGTCTTTGACCCGGTTTGAGAAGGTTCTAGAACCCACTTGCTGTGCTCAGTCCATTGAGGGCTGCAGCGCCTACACAGCCCTTGAACGTTCCTGAATGTTACAACATGCATACATTTTGTAACTTGTTGAAAACCTTTGTTGCACACATTTTTAACAAAACGCAATGACTACTGCTATCTAATTTTACTTTTGATCATCTGCTGTATACAGACATGCATTAGTGTAGGCAGTTAATGGTCACAGACCTAATGTTACTGGAACTTGCTGGTTGCTTATCTTTCATGCATTCTTCATACTGGACTATGTGGTTGAATTTTAAATTACTGTATAAATGTTTCCCTGCAGTGGTTTAACAGTTTGCACAGTACATTTTTGAAGAATAAAATATTCCTAAATTATGGTCAATTCTCTTCATTTTGGTACAGAAACTTCTAAAAAGTATCAGATGATCCATGCTCAACGTTTGCTCCTTAATTGCAGCTACAAGCAGAAATGAAATATATCCACACGTTTTTAAAGACACCATTTAGCACATTAGTTAGCCCAATGATATGAGTGTCTGCATACATGCAAAGTAGTGCTTGAAGTGGATACACATACAGAACCATTGTGTTACACCGATGAACTCAAGTGAAGAGTGGGGAGCACAGAGCACCAGAATCAACTGTCATGACATCATTTCTGTGGTTTCTCTATTAGACATTCAAGTACTGATATCTAAGACCAATTCTTTCCATTTGAGTTTGTGGAATAGTGATTGTTGAGAGGTTAGGGGGGTAAATGGGGTCCTGGTAGTTGGTTTTTAGCACAATTAACCTGAGGGTGGAGGTTGACAGAGCAGAATGGAAAACCAAGATGAGAGCTGGTATGCATCTACGCATAAGATTGCTGGTAGTCAATAGCTAAAAAACAGCATTTGATAACCATTGAGAGCTGCTCCTTCTTTGAGCTTTGCCAAACTTTTTCTTCTATTTTACAACATGATGATGCCTCTTTTTTTTTTTGCCCAGGACCCTGCCCCGTCTTCAATTGTCTGTCCACCCTATTGGTTAAGGGTGTTATTTGCGTGTCTCATCAATCACTTGTGCTGCATCCTTCATTTGCATAAAGCCCACTTTGAGCCCAGCATGTACAGTAAGTTAGTATAATATTAATAAATATTGACAACTAAAACATTTATTGACAAATAAAAAAAGGGGGAATAGCAGTTAGAAGTTAGCTGGTGTACAAGCAGTGCATCTTGGGTGCACACACGCCTCTCCCGGCATTTGACTAACTTGTATCAACCATCTGATGCTGGATGAGTAAAAGAGGAAAGTATACAAAATGTGCTTCAGGGTTGGCAGGACCACCTGTACTGGATCACCTCTTCTCTAGCATCTGACGCAGACTCTGCCTGTGTGTAGTCTGCACATTTGCCTGTATGTGCTTGAGGAGTGTGTTGTCAACCAAAAACTTGATCAATACATGACGACGTGGGTCTGCTCCATGCTCCACCTTTCCTTTTGGGAGCCTCTACAACCCAACACCATTGTTAATGTAACTGGATGAGCTGGACAATGAGGACACCAAACAAAACAAGGGGAAGGTGCAAAGTGCAAGTAGTGCTTTTATTAAAATAAACAAATCAAAACCAGTGTCTGTAGTGCAGTGTTCCAACAAAGTGTTTCAATAAATAATCCATAAATAACGTAAATATCTGTGACGATGCGGGTTCTGCTCCATGCTCCCATCCGCTGTTAGGGAGCCCTTGAACCATACAACATCGATAATGTTACTGAGATGAGCTAGACAGTGAGGCAACAATAGCAAGGGGATGATGAAATTGTGCAAAGGTGCTTTTATTTAAAATCCAGCAAAACAAATGAGTGTTCAAATAAAGTGCAGTGTCCACAGTTCAATAAATAATCCGTAAAAGAAATGTGGAGGTTAAAAAAACAATGCAAAAAACAATCCTTTAAAATGCAATGCAGGAAGCAGTCTCTTAAAAAAACCAATGACAAGCCCGGTGCTTCTTTTAAACTAGCGTCTCACCTGCTTCTTCCGTTAGGGCCCTGCAGCAGGTGAGACGCTCTCTCTGCAGCTGACCTTCTCAGTGTCTGCTTCTGCTTTCAGTCGCCTTACCAATCCTTGGCTTCGGTCGGCCCCTCCTGACAGTGGCTTGGGACTCCCCAACAACCAAGGCTCACGGCCTTGGGACACCACGTCCCAAGTCCCAACTCCCACTGCCTTCCGCGGCCTCACGCGGAGAGTCTCCCACCTTCCGGTCACTTCCACCCTTCCAAAGTAAACTCTACGGTAGCGACACCCAGGCTGTCTGCTCAGCTGCCACAAGCCTGCTGTCACTCGATTGTTCTCCCGCACCGACTTTCTCTCTCTCCCCACTTCCTGCAACCTCTGTTTCCTTCTCTTTTCATTTTCTTGTTCTTCTTAACCGTCTTGGGCTTCTCTATATAATGGACGTGGCAGCTGTGGCAATCAACAGCTCTCTGGAACAATTACGCTGTGGACCGTCCCGCACCTGTGCACTTAGGTGAGAAACGCCCGCAGCACAAATCCACCCAGGAACCGCTTCAGCCACACTACCACACCCCCTCGCTACGCCGCGAGCACGGTGATTATTCATTTAAAAACTGGCCTTTGCTGAGAGAGCTGTGGACCCGCTATACCACAATATCTCAAACGTTTAAAACAAGGGTAAAAAAATCCTGTAGCAGACGATAGGGCAAATCAGTCAAACACAGCTCCTTCCCAGTCTCTCCAGCTCACCCAAAGCTTGCTCAGCTGGAGATACTTCAACCGCCGTGTTCCTCACACAACCGATCTCCATCTTGGCTGCCTCCGCCGGCGTCTGCCAGACTGCTCTGGGTCGGTTGTCCTCCCGTCTTCTTTCTCGCACACGCAGTCATCCCTCAGATCCCTAGGACGGACTCCTCCACAATCGTACCCACTCTTCCACAATGTCAGTGGGCATGATCTGTCCCTCGAGCACCAATCCTTTGCTCCACATGGGACCCCTGACCGCACTCTCATCAACTAGGTGGCTCATCCTCTCACTTTCACTGCCCCCAATGCTTCACTCTCACTCTCCAAGCCTTTCTTTTCTTTCTCTGTGCCTTCCCTTACATATATGGCTCTGTGACCATAGGGTCTCAATCGAGCACCGCAGGAAGCTGATTAAGCAATTGAGAATGATCTCACTCTCACGTGCAGCTGCCCGATCACACCCACGGAGACTGACATGGCGAAATGGATTATTTAAAATCTAGCCATTCTTTTGAAGCCACGGACCTGCTATACCACACAATAACAGTGTATGTGGGTGTGTATGAACACACTCTGCAATTTACTGTACTGAAAATAGATGGCTGGATGGATAGATGATATCATAATAAGGAATTTTCTTAGGGTGGCACGGTGGCGCAGTGGGTAGTGCTGCTGCCTCGCAGTGGGGAGACCTGGGGACTTGGGTTTGCTTCCCGGGACGTCCCTGTGTGGAGTTTGCATGTTCTCCCCATGTCTGTGTGGGTTTCCTCCGGGCGCTCCGGTTTCCTCCCACAGTCCAAAGACATGCAGGTTAGGTGGATTGGTGATTCTAAATTGGCCCTGGTGTGTGGGTGTGTGTGTCCTGCGGTGGGTTGGCACCCTGCCCAGGATTGGTTCGTGCCCTGCGTTGGCTGGGATTTGGTCCAGCAGACCCCCGTGACCCTGTGTTCAGATTCAGCGGGTTGGAAGATGGATGGATGGAATTTTCTTACTTATTTACTACTTCATATTGCATTTACAAACTCATAATTATCAAAATGATATAATGTTTTATATGAATGGTGTTGCTGGGTGCAGGAATGACAGACAGGTCGCCGAACAAAATCTGGGGCAATAACTGGGTTGTCCACTTTAATAAACAGACAGTTCAAAACAAAAGAGAACGCTCTTGAGGTGTTATAACTCTTGCCCTCAGGCTTCAAACAACAATTTTAAAGTTCACCTCTGGCCATAGATTAGGGCCTGTTTGCTCGGGAGCTCCATCCGGCGGGTCACTCTTGCCAAAACGACACTTACTTCCAGGCAGCTGGGGTCATTATGGTCTGGGAACCGGAAGTGGCAGAGTTACGTGCCCTCACTGGGCAGTTTCTCTGTGCTACAGGGAGAGAAGGAGATGACAATGTTAGCAATAGGTCCCCCTCTCGTCCCAGTGCGTTATTACGTACCTTGACAGAGCCTGTAAGGAGATCCTCCAATGTGCCAACATGACAACAGTCTCATTTAATAAACATTTGGCTGGTTTTCTTTGGAGACACTGAAAAATGTGCCCTGTGTGGTGAACTAGTAGTGTGTAGAGGGCAGGTAGTTTGTGTTTGTGTTTTTCCCTTTGGGGCTCATGTACTTTCTCTTGTGCTGCTATGTCTTATTTTTGTGATGCAGAGAGGAAAACTGCACACAGCATTGTAGATGAGGCTCAATTTCTCTTGACTTTTCCCTACACATCAAGTATACGTAACTTATTATCACAAAATAAAACTTGTACTGTCATAGCGAAGTTGGAGTGAAAATGGTTGCTATATAATGCCAAACTGAAGGCTAACAGTTCAGTTGGGTTACGGCATAGGCAAGCCCACCTGGAGTTAATTTACCTCAAGTAGCAGTTGAAGCTTTTTTTAAGTTTATTTTTTTTAAACTCACAATTCTCTGTTACAAAAAAGTTGGTAAGAAGGGATCAGTACATGAACCATTAAGTCAAAAGATTCATAACCAGAAAGTCAAAAGAGACTCAATTAAGCCAAAATGCTAACTAGAAATCAAAGTAAAAGAGGAAAGCTATAGTTGCCAATATCAAAAATCAACAAAGTCACACACACTAAACTCTTTAGGAACATTTCAATCTCAAGTGAAGCAGATTCCGTCATGCTGGTACATAAAGCGTCCTGCCGATGACATCACGCATCTGTCTTGACAACAAGACTACAAAAACGGTGGCATCCATAAACAAAACAAAATGGCATCTTGGTAAAATGAAAACGTTATAATAATAAAATGTTTCATTTCAGATGTATATTATGATCAAAACACATACCCAGAAATGATCCATGGACTTCAATACAAAAAAAAAAATGTTATTTTTAGTTAACTTTTTAACAGTATCTTAATTGCAAAAAAATTATCTAAACTCTAGGGGTCTCATGTATAAAAAGCAAAAGTTGGGCTTTATTAAATTGGTTTAACGTTGCAAAGAATTTCCAGGCAGCAGGACAGTGACGTGAACAGAAAATCTTGTTTAATTGCACGTTTCAGTTATATTGGGATGCTCTTGAACTAATAATATCAAAGTTAACTGACACATTCTCTCAATACAACTGCCATCACTGTTGATAATGCATACATTTAATGTTCATTGCATTAGTATGTACTCTATCTATATTGTCTATGAACAAAGGTATGCTGTGTGTTGTACACACCACTTACCCAGACCAGCCACTACACTACTAAGACTATTCCTTGGATAACCTGAGGCTTCTTCATCTAATAACAAGCCATAATCCTTACAAGTTGAACTTTTTTCCCACATTATGAAATAACCAGCAAACAGTAGACAGAAATGTAAAATTAAATACGGATATATTGTAAATGGAAAAGACAAGCAAATATTCAATAACGTAGATATGTGCGCGCAAAACACCACTATCCCAATGATACCAGTGACTAATTACTATATAAAACACGAATATACAGATATTTACAAAAAAAACCTTTCTTGCCCCTAAACAATAAATAGAAACACAACACAAATACAAACACAGATTAGTTAAACACAGCAATTGAAATGTGGTGATAAATGAGTCCAACGTTAATAATACCATCCAACCTCTGCTCCTTAGGGACAAGCTGACAGAGATGGGAGTAGATTCATACCTGGTGGCATGGATCGTGGACTATCTTCCAGACAGACCTCAGTATGTGCGTCTCGGGAACTGCAGGTCTGACATTGTGGTCAACAACACAGGAGCGCCGCAGGGGACTGTACTTTCTCCGGTCCTGTTCAGCCTATATACAACGGACTTCCAATACAACTCGCAGTCCTGCCACGTGCAAAAGTTTGCTGACGACACTGCTATCGTGGGCTGCATCAGGAGTGAGCAGGAGGAGGAGTATAGGAACCTAACCAATGACTTTGTTAAATGGTGCAACTCAAACCACCTACAACTGAACACCAGCAAAACCAAGGAGCTGGTGGTGGATTTTAGGAGGACCAGGCCCCTCATGGACCCCATGATCATCAGAGGTGACTGTGTGCAGACCTACAAATACCTGGGAGTGCAGCTGGACTGCCAACACTGATGCTCTGTGCAAGAGAGGACAGAGCTGACTATACTTCCTTAGAAGGCTGGCGTCCTTCAACATCTGCAATAAGATGCTGCAGATGTTCTATCAGACGGTTGTGGGGAAGCGCTGTAGTGTTATTGTGTTCCTTCCTGAAAACGACACTAGCTGTCGTGATGATGAATCGGATGTTGAAAAAACAAGCAGTGGAATGATGCAATAAACAGCAGTGATGAGTTGGTAATTGAACAGGTAAATTATCTCCTTTCTCCTCTCGATTTGTCTCCTCTCTCTCTCTCCTCTCTTCTCCCTTTCGCTCCTCTTTTTTAAATATGGAATGTCCCTGATGTATCTGGTGTGTTTAACGGGCAATTTCCATCTTGGGCTGCAGTCTCTCTCCATCATCCTTCCACTTTTCACTTACGGGGACAACATTTACTGATGCACATATAACAGACAGTAAACGGGACGATGAAAACAGAACGCAATTCAACACAGGCAAAAAACAAATTGCTTATTATTATGTAGCCCCACTACAGCAAAACTTGTGTGACAGTAGATAGCGCTATACCAGCACTTAACCCAACACTGACGGATACAGGAGGCACACTTTCAAAAACACACCTGATTTTATTTTCTTCTCCCTTGTGGGAAATGTTTTCAACACAGTCCAAATAGCACAAGCACAAGCACAATCACAACCCAATCCTTTCCTTTCCTTTTTCTCCTCCACTCCTCCTCAGCAAGCTTTGTCTGCCTCCTCCAGACTCTGGCTTCCAGAGTAGTAGCTGCTGGCTCCTTTTATAAGGTACCCAGAAGTGCTCCAGGTGCTCATTGACCTAATTCTGGCAGCACTTTTGGGTGTGGTGGAAGAGCTGCTGTCCAGGGCTCAGCAGCAGCTGCAGCACCCCCTGGGCTGAATCCAACTCCATCTCCCATGAAGCCCTGCGGGAGTCCAAGGCACTGCTGAAACCCAGGGGGCGTTGCCATCTAGTGTTCTGGGGGAGGTATTGTCCTGATCAGGCTTGCTCCCCAGGTCCTCTCAGAGAAAAGGCAAGGACCCTGGCCGTTTATGACACTGGCAATGACATTGTTACCAGGAAGGCTGGTATTGCTCTGTCCACTCGACTGTTGCCACCTCCTCCCACTCTTGTTTTTGTCCTTTATTTGTAACTCCTGTCAAGAGACCAACAAAAGGAACGTTTTCTGAGGTTCCCCACTTCTGTGAGTATTATCTTAAGTTCACGTTTAGTGAAGTTTCATTTCCTATGTATTCCCGTATAGTCTGTAGTAAAGATGTCACTGAGCAACATGGCCAAACAAATATGGTAATTAGATTATGAATATTCAAAACAGCGTTTTTAATCCAGATATGGTTAATGGTGGCAAGTGACAGGGATCAGCTATGCAACCACACATAGGTTTAAGTTGATTGGAGATTAAGAAAGGGAATTTAGCATAACATGTAGTGCACATACAGTTTCATAAATCAGATTTTTATTCAGTGTACACCATTTTTGCCTTTCAAGTGTAAGCAAGATTTTAGCATGGAATCTAAGCAAGATTTTTTGCAGGTGGCCCCTGTTGTTGCACTTAAGATCATATGAAAAATTCACAAGAGAACCTTCTAAGCTCATTTTGGTTAGGTAACGGTTAGGTTATCCATTACAGCTCTCTCAATGTAAAATGCAGCCTTTAAGAACAACACATATTGTATGAAATCTGCACCCTACTGAATTTCCCCTTGGGATTAATAAAGTATCTATCTATCTATCTATCTATCTATCTACAGTGGTGTGAAAAACTATTTGCCCCCTTCCTGATTTTTTATTCTTTTGCATGTTTGTCACACAAAATGTTTCTGATCATCAAACACATTTAACCATTAGTCAAATATAACACAAGTAAACACAAAATGCAGTTTGTAAATGGTGGTTTTTATTATTTAGGGAGAAAAAAAAATCCAAACCTACATGGCCCTGTGTGAAAAAGTAATTGCCCCCTGAACCTAATAACTGGTTGGGCCACCCTTAGCAGCAATAACTGCAATCAAGCGTTTGAGATAACTTGCAATGAGTCTTTTACAGCGCTCTGGAGGAATTTTGGCCCACTCATCTTTGCAAAATTGTTGTAATTCAGCTTTATTTGAGGGTTTTCTAGCATGAACCGCCTTTTTAAGGTCATGCCATAGCATCTCAATTGGATTCAGGTCAGGACTTTGACTAGGCCACTCCAAAGTCTTCATTTTGTTTTTCTTCAGCCATTCAGAGGTGGATTTGCTGGTGTGTTTTGGGTCATTGTCCTGTTGCAGCACCCAAGATCGCTTCAGCTTGAGTTGACGAACAGATGGCCGGACATTCTCCTTCAGGATTTTTTGGTAGACAGTAGAATTCATGGTTCCATCTATCACAGCAAGCCTTCCAGGTCCTGAAGCAGCAAAACAACCCCAGACCATCACACTACCACCACCATATTTTACTGTTGGTATGATGTTCTTTTTCTGAAATGCTGTGTTCCTTTTACGCCAGATGTAACGGGACATTTGCCTTCCAAAGAGTTCAACTTTTGACTCATCAGTCCACAAGGTATTTTCCCAAAAGTCTTGGCAATCATTGAGATGTTTCTTAGCAAAATTGAGACGAGCCCTAATGTTCTTTTTGCTTAACAGTGGTTTGCGTCTTGGAAATCTGCCATGCAGGCCGTTTTTGCCCAGTCTCTTTCTTATGGTGGAGTCGTGAACACTGACCTTAATTGAGGCAAGTGAGGCCTGTAGTTCTTTAGACGTTGTCTTGGGGTCTTTTGTGACCTCTCGGATGAGTCGTCTCTGCGCTCTTGGGGTAATTTTGGTCGGCCGGCCACTCCTGGGAAGGTTCACCACTGTTCCATGTTTTTGCCATTTGTGGATAATGGCTCTCACTGTGGTTCGCTGGAGTCCCAAAGCTTTAGAAATGGCTTTATAACCTTTACCAGACTGATAGATCTCAATTACTTCTGTTCTCATTTGTTCCTGAATTTCTTTGGATCTTGGCATGATGTCTAGCTTTTGAGGTGCTTTTGGTCTACTTCTCTGTGTCAGGCAGCTCCTATTTAAGTGATTTCTTGATTGAAACAGGTGTGGCAGTAATCAGGCCTGGGGGTGGCTACGGAAATTGAACTCAGGTGTGATACACCACAGTTAGGTTATTTTTTAACAAGGGGGCAATTACTTTTTCACACAGGATTTTTTTTTTTGGATTTTTTTTCTCCCTAAATAATAAACACCATCATTTAAAAACTGCATTTTGTGTTTACTTGTGTTATATTTGACTAATGGTTAAATGTGTTTGATGATCAGAAACATTTTGTGTGACAAACATGCAAAAGAATAAGAAATCAGGAAGGGGGCAAATAGTTTTTCACACCACTGTATCTATCTATCTATCTATCTATCTATCTATCTATCTATCTATCTATCTATCTATCTATCTATCTATCTATCTATCTATCTATCTATCTATCTATCTATCTATCTATCTATCTACTTTAACCAGGTCGGACAATACAGGTGCCCAGATTGCTAGCTTGTTCTAGGACTGAGAAACCCACCGCGGGCAACACATTCACTGTTTATAACAGAAAAACTTCAAATTCATCTACTATTTTGAAAACAACACCACAGTATTGTGGTGACAAAGACAAGTTAAACTTTTTTTGGTGTGTGAAATACAAACAATGTTGCCTTTTTATTTTACTAGATTATTGGATTATTTCTTCTAAATGTAAACTTTGTCTATAAATCTAGTTTATTAATGTTGTTTTGGACTAATTGTGTTTTTTCTTTTTAACTAATTGCCTGAGGAAATTTATTGCAACATAAAGAAGATAATAGCAGATGAGGTAAAATGAATAATTGCTTTTATGTGAGAATGCTGACACAATGTTAATGAATTCCAAACATTTGTGTGTCTATATACAAGAATAATAAAAATGGAATGAAAAACAAAGGAAAATTGGACAAACTTAAAAAAAAAAAGTTACTGCGCAGTGGGGAGGAGGGTGCCCTCACAAAATTTGGCAAAAACACTTTCAATTCTGAAACAATTTACATTTTATTATTAAAGAGTTATCAACAAATGTTGCTTTGAGCTACTCTGGGTCATCATCATTTCATCTTCAACCCATGTTGTCATTCTGGAATTTGATGGGATGTTACTACGCGTAAAATATAGGATTAGTTTCAGCCTTATGTTTTGCCATGCTAGCTCCCTCAGCTGGATATAATGAAAAAAAAATACAAGAGTAATTGATTAAATGCATATCTTGTCACCCATGTGCGTCGGAAGACTCCGTTGCAGGCTTAGTTAAGTTATGCAATAACCCTCCGAGACGTGAGGAGGAGCTAATGCTAACTTTATTTTCTTCGTCTTCTTCCCTCTCAGTGCCGAGAAGCCACCCAGTGAGGGCATCTAACCCCGGCCCTTCTGGTCTGACCACCATAAAAGCCAGGTGTTGGAAACAAAAGCATTGTTAAGACTAAAAAGTCCACTATAGCTTACAAAGAGACCAGGATTGGGGATAAGCACTAAACTGCGCTTTGTTTTTCTTTTTTTTTGTTTGTTTCAATTCGTCTAACAATGAATAAAAGGGGTCACCCAGTTGGCATTTCAAGACTGTTATTGTGTCGCTTGACCACAAGATGAAATATACAAGAAAGAAAGAAAGAAAGAAAGAAAGAAAGAAAGAAAGAAAGAAAGAAAGAAAGAAAGAAAGAAAGAAAGAAAGAAAGAAAGAAAGAAAGAAAGAAAGAAAGAAAGAAAGAAAGAAAGAAAGAAAGAAAGAAAAATGTCACGCATCCAACTTTGATGAACGTACAGATGAAAATGTTTCCACTTCTTATAACATATAATCTGATCAATGGCAGAACCAAAACTTGTGCATATATATATTGTCACACACGTGCGCATGGGAGGCAGCTAAAGGGCTTGAGTGACGGCAGTTCTGAGAGATGCCGGGAGGTGACAGAGTGCACTGACTCTTTTTCTTTCTTGCCTGCAGACCATTCCCGGGAGATTCCATCTGACTCTCGTGACATAATTTCCGGGACCGAGCCAATGGAAGGAGTCCTTACTGGCTCCGGCTCCTCTGACGTCATGTCCGGGTCCGAACCAATGGAGAACGAACACATCCCTGATCCTTATGACCTCACTTCCTGTCTCCCCCTTTAAAACCCTGCCCTTTGTCCTTATTCCTCAGTCTTGTTTTGGACTCGATTGTTTGCACACCAGTGCTATTTATTTCCAGAAAACGACTTTTGCAGCCAGGATACCAGAATATACGGGTGGCTGCCCCAACCCTTTATCTGTGTATGTCTCGTGTTTATGACAATATGTATATATTTTGTGGCGGATGGCCAGGACTATTACCCGGCTGGGACGCCAGATTGGTTAAAGGACCAAGGAAGAGACCTTGTTTGGTACATTATCTCCCCCGGGATGCTAGAGGGCTGCCTCCCTGGGTTGCTACAGCACAATGGATTCCCACAGGGTCTGCCGGGACTTGTAGTTTAGAGCAGCCCTCTTGGGTTCCGTGGGAGTCACCGGGGGTGCTGTAGGTGCATCTGGATCCTCAGAGGAACCTTTTCCGGCACACCTGGAAGTGCAGCCGTAAGAAGGTCAAGAAACACCTGGAGCACTTCCGAATGTGCTATCAAAGGGGAGCTAGAGTCAGGTGGTGGAGGACAAAGCTGCAAGGAGAAGTGGAGGCAGAAGAGAAAAAAAGAGGAGAGAGAAAGGATGGGGGCTGAGTAACTGGTGATCGGCGCACTGTGTGCTAAAGAAAAAGAAAATAAAAGTGAGCTTTTGGGACTTGTGTGTTGCTGAGCCTGTCTGTGTCTGGGTTATATATATTGTGGACCACTAGGGCACATACAGCCATCCTAATCCGACACAAGTTTGCCACAGAACACATGATTTATTTACAATCGGGGAGCCTTTCTTTCTCCCCACACCACAATATAATAAGGCACAGTCCTTTAGACTTTCCACTCCCTCTCAGGCAAGCTTTATCCTCCTCCTCCTCCTCCTCGCGACTTTGGCTTCCTAAATGGAGTGAGGTGGCTCCTTTATTTCAGGTGCTGGGAGTGTTCCAGGTGGCTCATCAGTATTACCTGGAATCACTTCCAGGTGTGGTGGAAGTCCAATGTAGGGCTCTGCAGCTCCTCCTGGCGGCCCCCACGGAACCTAACAGGGCTGCCAAACTCCAAGTCCCAGCGTACCCTGCGGCAATCCGTGGTGCCACGGCCACCCATGAAGATTGCCCTCCAGTGTCCCAGGGGAGGTATGGCTCGCAGATGCTTTCCCCCCCAAGATCCTTCCATCCAACTGGCGTCCCAGCCAGGTAATGGCCGTGTCCACCTGTAACAATATACATATATATAATCTATATATATATACTGTATATACACAGTGGAATCAAAATGTATTCAGACCCCTTCACTTTCTGTTGCAGATTTTGAATGGATATATTTGCAACTTCTGTGGTGGATTTGTTCCTGCCTTGTGCCCTGTGCTAGCTGGGATTGGCTCCAGCAGACCCCCGTGACCGTTAGGATATAGTGGGTTGGAATATTTGCAACTTTTCCCCACAGTCTACATTGAATAACCCATAATGACGATATTTTAGGTTTCTAAATCTCTAATTCAAGTAAGTATTCTGACAAAAAATGTTTTGAAGCTCCTTGGGCAATAATTACAGCTTTAGGTCTTTGTTTGTAAGTCTCTACATGCTGTGCACTTTGCCCCATTCTTTCTGACAGATCCATTCAAGCTCTGAAAACTGATATCTTCCAGTCTCACCACAGGTAGACGTTTTAAGTCACTCAAGGACAGTCGGGGACTTGTCTTCAGGAGCCTGTGGCAATGGATCTGATTGAAGCAGGTGAGTTCAATAATTAAGAGGTGTGACCCAATACTTTTGTCCATATTGTGTATTTTTTGACTAAAACAGTAATCCCAAGATTAAAGCCAAAGGTACACAGGAATGGCTTTAAAATAACAATGTAGATTTCCTGAAGTGGTTGAGTCAGAGTCCAGATCTCAATCTAGCTATATCTCAATCCAGTATATATAGTGGACAGACGTTAAGTGTTTGGAGTTCTGCCTAAAGAGAACTGCCAGAAAGAAGAACTTGATTTGACTTTCAAATCACCCCTTGGTTTTCTCATCTCCTTTCCTTTGACATATCAACATATATTTCTGCTCCATCTCTAATCACCCTCTTCCATCTAAACCTGTCAGGCTGATGCCTATCACCTACTCCAACACCTTATTAACAATCCTCTGCTTGAGTTGTTTTAGTATGAATTTTGAAGTAACTTCAGAAATGAAACGGCCCTTATACAGATTATTAATCAGTACCGGTTAATGTCACAATCGCATCATCAATCACAAAATTCACTTTTGTCACCTGTTTAATTTATTTAGTTTAGAAATTAATTTTCATCTCTGTGATATGATAGTCCGTATAGTACATTGATTAGAGATTTTCACAGTTATAGATAATTAAACGTGTTTCTTAAAATTTTAGTCGATCTGATGTTTTCCTTGTTAATGAGAAAAGACCCACATCACTACTTTCAAAAAATATGTGATTTTACTCAGCTGCGATATTCCAGTGGAGGACTTCAGGGTCACTGCAATTCACTTAATTAGTTATAGAGTTGATTTATGCCTTTAACTTTAATTTCTGTTTATGCTGTGAAAATATTATAGTCTAGTCAGTCAAATAAATTAGCATTCCCTTAATTTTCCCAGAACTTTCACTTAATCACCATAGCTTTGTACATTTTAAAAATACACACATCTGTAAGTCTTTACTTATGTTTAGGCTTATTCTTTCTTCTTCTATTGTGTATATGTGTGGTCGCCCTGTCCGGGGTTTGTTCCTGCCTTGTGCCCTTGGCTACCCAGGATAGACTCCAGCACCTCCTTTGACCCTGGTCTGGATTAAGCAGGTTAGAAAATGAAATGACATTCTTCTCATTTATTTTTCTATATACAATTGTGCTCATATGTTTACATACCCTGGCAGAATTTGTAAGATGTGTACAATACTTCAAAGAAAAGGTGACTGATCAGGCAAAACACATTTCATTTACTTTTAATGGAATCCAAATTAAACTATGAGGCATCATAGAACAGCACAACCGTTAAGCAAAACATACAAGTAGTAATAAGGAAAATAATGAGATGGTCCCTGTTCAAAACTTTGCATACCCATCCATCCATCCATCCATTTTCCAATCCGCTGAATCCGAACACAGGGTCACAGGGGTCTGCTGGAGCCAATCCCAGCCAACACAGGAACCAATCCCGGGCAGGGTGCCAACCCACCGCAGGACACACACAAACACACCCGGGCCAATTTAGAATCGCCAATCCACCTAACCTGCATGTCTTTGGACTGTGGGAGGAAACCGGAGCGCCCGGAGCAAACCCACGCAGACACAGGGAGAACATGCAAACTCCACGCAGGGAGGACCCGGGAAGCGAACCCAGGTCCCCAGATCTCCCAACTGCAAGGCAGCAGCGCTACCCACTGCGCCACCGTGCCGCCCCACTTTGCATACCCTTAGTTCTTAATCTATATATATATAATTCACTAAGTCCATGGCAAGCAAGACGCACGCAAGACAGCCACGCCCGCCAACTCACAGAGCCCCGCCCACCAACAATTCACTAAATAGCCGACCATGGCGCGAGAGCGCAAGCATTTGCCAAGAATGTGTTCATTAATCAAGAACAAAAGTCGGAGGTTCGAAGAAGGTCACATACCGTCGTAGTTCCGACCATACACGATGCCGACTGACGATCCAGCGGCATTATTCCCATGACCCGCCGGGCAGCCAACCGGGTAACCAAAGTCTTTGGGTTCCAGGGGGAGTATGGTTGCAAAGCTGAAACTGAAACGAATTGACGGAAGGGCACCACCAGGTGTGGAGCCTGTGGCTTAATTTGACTCAACACGGGAAACCTCACCCGGCCCGAACGTGGCTCACAAGTGCACATGAACTGTAGCGTATGGTTGCAAAGCTGAAACTTAAAGGAATTGACGGAAGGGCACAACCAGGTGTGGAGCCTTTGGCTTAATTGGACTCAACACGGGAAACCTCATCCGGCCCGAACGTGGCTCACAGGTGCATGCGACTGAGGAGGTGTGTGGAAAATGAACAGTCAACGTGTCTCACAAGTGCATGTGGACTGTACACAGACGAAAGCAATTCAGGTGAGGGGTTGGGGGCGGACACATGAGCAGGCAGTGCGTACTGAACGATGACTAAGAGATGACTTAAGAAATCGGCAGACTAGAATGGCGGGGACGTAATGGGCGTCAGACGATTGAACTTGCATATCTAGAGGATGTAAATGTCCTAACACGGGTTCCGTAGGTGAACCTGCGGAAGGATCGTTACCGGTTGTGCCGACCCATAATTGGACGGTTAGGACCCGAAACCTCTCGGGCCCGCTTCCCCACCCTCTCTCCAGAGTTCCATCTTTTCATTCACTTACAGTCGTATCCTCAAACCCAACACATTTGGACAACTGTGTCTTTCAGGAAGTGTTCACCCATCAATACATAATTATGTGGTGTATGCTACGCCG
Source organism: Erpetoichthys calabaricus (assembly GCF_900747795.2). Classification (NCBI taxonomy): domain Eukaryota; kingdom Metazoa; phylum Chordata; class Cladistia; order Polypteriformes; family Polypteridae; genus Erpetoichthys; species Erpetoichthys calabaricus. The sequence goes on along the minus strand of NC_041406.2, from coordinate 18,813,991 downwards.
CAGGTTGGCTAGTACTGTTTATTTCCTCCTTTACTACAACAACAACAACATTTATTTCTATAGCACATTTCCATACAAATAATGTAGCTCAAAGTGCTTTACACAATGAAGAAAGAGAAAAAAGACAAAATAAGAATTAAAATAACAGAACACTAATTAACATAGAATAAAAGTAAAGTCTGATGGCCAGGGAGGACAGAAAAAACAAAAAAAACTCCAGACGGCTAGAGAAAAAATAAAATCTGCAGGGGTTCTGAGGCCACGAGACCACCCAGCCCCCTCTAGGCATTCTATCTAAAATAAATTATCAATCCTCAATTATCAATCAACATCAATTATGGTGCAGTCTTTTGTATACTTGTGGTCCTTCATTGTTTCAGGTAGTACAGCCGCCCATTCTTCTTGGTGAAAAGCCTTCAGGTCCCATAAATTCTTGGATTGTTTTGCGTACGTCTGAGATCTCCCCAAAGTGGCTCAATGATACTGAGCTTAGGAGACCGTGACGGCCACTCCAGCACCTTCACTTTTTTTCTGCTGTAGCAACTGAAGGGTCAGCTGGGCCTTGTGTTTTGGATCACTGTCATGTTGGAAGATCCAAGTGTGTCCCATGCACAACTTCTGGACAGATGAATGCAAGTTGTCCTCCAATATTTTTTGGCATTCATCTTGCCATCAATTTTCACTTAGTTACCTGTGCCACTGTAGCTCACACAATCCCCAAAACATCAGAGATCCACCTCCATACTTCACGGTAGGGATGGTGTACTTTTCGTCATGGGCCTTGCTGCATCCTCTCCAAGCTTAGTGTTTATGGTTGTGACCATAAAGTTCCAGACTTTGTTCCAGAGGTTTTGAGGCTTGTTGAGATACTATTTGGGAAATTATAAGTGGGCTGTTATGTGGCGTTGGCACAGTAAAGGCTTTTTTTCTTGCAATTCGACAATGCAACCCATTTTTGTTCAACTACTTCCTTATTGTGCATCTTGAAACAGCAGCACCACTTGTTTGCAGAGAACCCTCACTATATTTCAGCTGAAGTGGCTTGTGGGTTTTTCTTGACAACTTGACAAATGATCCTTGCAGTTGTGGCTGAAATCTCGGTTGGTCTACCTGACCGTGACTTGGTAACAACAGAACCCCTAACTTTCCACTTTTTTATCAGAGTTTGAACATTACTGATAGGCATTTTCAGATCTCTGAATATCTTTTTATATCCTTTTCCTGAATTTTACAATTCAACAACCTTTCTCCCAGGTCCTTTGACAGTTCTTTTGCTTTCCCCATGACTTGGTATCCAGCAAAGTCAGTGCAGCTCTGCATGAAATTAAATGGACTATTGAAACACAGACACTGATTACAATCCAAGAGCTTACAGGTGTGGACACTCTCCTTTAATTACCCATAATTCAAACCTGTGTATGTCAACTTGTGTGCCCCAAACATTCAAGGGGATGTAAACTTTAAATCAGGCCAAATTTGGGCGATTTCAGTTATCATTATGATTTAAAAAGGGCACACACAATGATGTGATAATAAATTGCTTAACCTGAGCACACACCACAATTTAAAGGAAAGCTTCCTGCATGATTACTATTATTTTCCAAACAATGGCCAATATTTCAAAAGTTTTGCCAATGTATGTAAACTTGTGAGAACAACTGTATATATATATATATATATATATATATATATATATATATATATATATATATATATATATATATATATATATATATATATATACAGTAATCCCTCACTTATCGCAGGTTCCAAGGCTGACCGCGATAACTGAATTTCCGCGAAGTAGGGACACCATATTTATTTAATTATTTAACGTGTATTTGGACGTTTTTAAACCCTCCCTGTATTGTTTACAACCCACCCTTTACTCTATTAATAACAGGGACAACTGCTAAGCAATATGAAATCGGTAGATAAGTTTACACTTACTGTATAGTGAAGTACACGTAGCAGCTTGTAGGCGGTCATGACGTCGTCGACCTTGTTGCAAAGATTCCTAAAGCAGATTCCATCCAGACTACTGCCATATCACGTCCACTTGCAACTCGTTTTGCGCCCTGGTTAAAGGACACTGTAGCCGTAGATCTTATATGCTTTTCCTCCTTTTTAAATAAAAAGAATTGTGGACTCATTGATGCTGTGATGGTGTCTGCAGCGGTGTAGCTGTTCCCTTTCTTTAACATATCCAAAACTTTTACCTTTTCTGCAATCATTTGCATCTTCTGTTGGCGCTTGGACACGGCCCCTGAAGCAGTAGCACGTTAATGCTGAATGAGTGAGATGAGACTTCCTGGTTAATGCAACACTCCATTGCTGAGCCCATCAGCAGCACACAGGAACTTAACTGCGTGCTCTGATTGGGTAGCTTCTCAGCTATCCACCAATAGCATCTCTTGTATGAAATCAATTGGGCAAACCAACTGAGGAAGCAAGTACCAGAAGTAAAAAGACCCATTGTCCGCAGAAACCCGCGAAGCAGCGAAAAATCCGCGTTATATATTTAGATATGCTTACATATAAAATCCGCGAAGTCGTGAATCCGCGAAAAGTGAACCGCGAAGCAGCGAGGGTTTACTATATATATATATATATATATGCCTTTAAAAGTTATTAACCCCCTTGGACATTTTCATAGATTATTGTTATACAACATCAGTGATGTGCAGTGAGGTTCATGGCTGGTGAGGCACTGACTCCTTCACAGTCAGATTTACAAATTTATGAAACCAGAATAGTAGCTTTTTCACTATTCAATTGGCAGCCAGCATGCATATTGACTACTGGTTATGTTTCATATCTCATCAGCATTCTTTACACACATCAGTAAGGTTCATATTTGGCGAAGAAAGAACGTTACATTTATAGCGGCGAGAAAAAACGGAGAGAGTGCACTTGCTCTGGACCCTCCATGTGTTCTAAGTTTGCTGTTGCAATTCCATCAACAAAAATTGAAAGATGGTGCAAGAAAAAGAACAGTGAAGGAGGCCACTAAGATACCTATAAGAACTCTGAAGGGCTTGCAAGCCACCCTGGCTGACACTCAAGAGGCTGTGCAGAAAACAACTGTCGTCCGGACGATTCATCAGTTGTAGCTTTATGACAGAGTAGCCCTAACCCTAAGCCTACCCTAACCCTAATGTGCACAGGACATCTCGACCAGAAGCATGGAAGACTCTGAAGTCAACTGACAGAAGGTTCTATGGCCCGATGAGACCAATACTGATTTCCGTAAGCCAAATACCACACATTATTAACAATCCACTCTACCCCCCTGGAAGCATGGTGGTGGCCACATCAAATTGTGGGGATGCTTCTCTGCAGCAGGCCCTGGAAGGTTTGCGAGTGTAAAATGAGTGCAGCAAACAACCCCAAGCGTAAAAGTCAAATCTACACATGAATGTCTTCAACACAACAAGGTGAAGGTCCTGGAGTGGTTGTGTCAGAGTCCAGATCTCAATCTACTCAAGAATTTGTGACTGGACTCGAAAAAAGTGGTACACTCATGACCTCCACAACACTTGATAGAGCTTGAGCAGTTTTGTAAGGGAAAAGGATGGCAGTGTGCAGATGTGCAAAGCTGATAGAACAAGAAAGACCTGTGCACTGAGTCTCAAGGCTGTCATGTCTGGCACAGATACAACTACTAAATACTGACCTGAAGGGAGGTGAATGTGTCAGACATTGGTTATTTTACGTTTTATACTTGTAACTAACTTAGATCACTTTGCACAGATCTGTTTTCACTTTCACATTAAGGAATTTTTTTTGCTGATCAGACTCAAAAAAACAAAATGAAATCCACTGTGGTTCAATGTAGTATAACATTAAAATATGAAACCTTCCGAAGGGGTAAATACTAACATTGTCCCATTCTTTTCTAGTGTGCAGCAGACACATTGCCAGATGTGGCAGCCCTCCAGTCCCTCATGTTCAGGTACGTGGCAGACTCCTTTACACATCTAGTGACCTTTTCTTCTCTTGAGTTCTCTGGTTATGTCTTCAAAAGAAAGAAGAGAATTCCTCGAGGCATCTGAAGTTCTACATCCTTTCATGACTCGGACATTGCAGGAAGGCAGAGCAAATTATAATAGTGATCCTGAAAACAGATGGACAGTCTTGTAAGTTAGAGCATAACTTTGCACTAAATAGGTGCACAATATTAATGCATCATAGGTACAACTGGCGTGATTTCTATGTTTGAAAAATCAAGACTTGCCTGTAAAATGAAGAACAACATGTTATGCTTCAAAGAATCATTTTAAAAAGAGTAAAATTAAACAAAATAAAAAATTTAGGTTAAAGAGGAGCATAAAGGATGTAGTTGTAAGCTGCATGCATACACACACATACACATACATATATACATATATATATATATATATATATATAAATATATACATACACACACAGACACATACATATATACATATATATATATATACATATATATATATATATATATATATATATATATATATATATATATATATATATATATAAATATATACATACACACACAGACACATACATATATACATATATATATATATACATATATATATATATATATATATATATATAAATATATACATACACACACAGACACATACAGTATATACATATATATATAAATATATACATACACACACATAAATATATACTAGCCGTCCCCCGTGGCTCCACCCATATAGTAGTGAAACAGGACAACCTTTAAAAATAAATAAAAAAAATTTTTAAATGTTGTTCTGGCCAAGAGGAAGGTAGGCACGCTCCAATGTCAAATGTTGGCACTGTATCTGATCGTGTTAAGCTCTGATGGAAGAGCGTCCCCCGCATGGGGAGAAAATCCGTGATATCTCTGCCAATCAGCAGCAACCTTCTAAAACACACGTAGCTGTGATATCTCTCAAAAACGTCAAACGTTACTTATTAACAATCTCTAGATGATAATGTCTGCTGAACAAACAGGTGTCACTAGCTAAGCGGCGGCAAGGTACGCTCCAACACGTGGTGAAAGGTAGACCGACTTGAATGGCCTCCCGTTGGCCCACAGTGTCTCTCTCGGATTTGCGCAAATAAATCAGTACCACAAGCGAACTATGATACTTAGCATGATGAGCGAAGTCGCAAAATCAACTGGAATGTTCAAGCAAATTATAGAAAGAACCCGATCTAAATCCGTTAAGTAGTTCTAAGGTAAAAATTGGACAGACGTACAGATAAAGGTTGGATTTTATATATATACAGTATATATATATATATATATATATATATATATATATACATATATATACATATATATACATGTAGACTATGACACAGTGGCAGCGCCTTCAGGGCTTTACCAGTGCAAGAACATCATAGCCAAAGGGTAGGGTGACACAGTTGTTGACTCTTTCTCCGCTTACATTCATAGATTATAATCTGCTTCTCACAGCTGAGAGGATGTGGTAGATATTGGCCGATTAGCTGACCAACCACAAGCGTTACCTGGTAAATAACCACCCAAATAATCAGATTGCAATCAGTCCTATTGTAGCGGGGCTACATAGTAATAGTGTTGTTCAATGTTTGTACTGAGTTTGTTTTGCTTCCATCGTCCCGTTTGCTGTTTGTGTGCGTCAGTAAATGTCATCCCCGTAAATTACTAGGGGGACGGATGATGGATAGAGACCGCAGCCCCAAATTAGAAAACACCTGTTAACAATCAATTACATCCGGCAGTACTATTTAAGCAATCAGGAGGAAACGAGGAGGGGGAGAGAGGAGAAAGACGGAGACCATTTTTCACCACCACGAATCAACTTACCTGCTGTTTTTCCACATCGCGCTTTTGCACCAGTTTGTTTTCATTCCGCCTTAACTGACTTCAATTCCCTCATCACCAGAGACCCTGGGGTCGGATTACATCATCCACCACACGCCAAGGATTCACGGTGAGGTTGCTCCATTTAAGCCGGGAAAAACAAACGCATCTCTTATCAGTTGACCAGTCATCCGCATTCAGGACAGTTGTACACTCGGACTCAAGTTCAATATCATTGCCATTTGCCGTGTTTCATTCATTGTTGTTATTCATTGTTGTTTGTTAGGTTACAGGGGCAAAGGAGGGTTTGTTGTGTATATATATTGTGTTGTCACAGTATTGCTCTGGTGGAGGGATATATATATATATTCTACATGGTGTATGTGCAATAGTGCTTTGTTGTGTTCTGTTTTAATATATTCACTTATTTTTACACATCTGCTTTACTTTTGTGCTTATGTTTACACCGTCGATTGGGGGGAAATGTTTATTTGTTAGAGGTACGGCTTGATATTTAGATTCATTCTCAGTAATTCATCCAGGCCACAGGTCTTGGAGGTGTAGCTGTCGGCTGAGATACACATACACACATATATATATATATATATATATATATATATATATATATATATATATATATATATATATATATATTAGTGGTACTCTGTGTGCACTTTAGTGAGTGTGTGTGTGTGTGTCTTCATTGGTGTTGTATCATTGCTATTATTTTGAGGAGACATGCAGGTAAGAGTTTCATTGGACTAAGTACACGGTGTACCTTGTGCACATGACGATAAGCTTGAACATGAACTTCAACACATCATCTAAACATATGGCTTTGATTATGAAGAGCTACAAGTGTCAGTTGACAAACACCATGTGACTTTTTTTGACCATAATTTGATCTTTTTCAAAACTGGTAATTTCTGACTGTTACAAAACAGTGCCTGAGGATTGTACTGTCTAGTTAGAGATTCTCTGTATCTTTCAGCAAGTCACTTGACCCTTTGTGCTTTCATTTCTCTCAGCTAGCGTGTTAAGCTGGTCTAGCAGTTCAGAATAAACAGAACAACCAGATCTTTTCTTGAACTCTGAATAAAAAAAGAAATGTTTTCATTTAAAAATTGAACTCTAAAATACTATTTGATTTCCCTCCACAAAAGGTACTTATTCAGTGTGACCTATTAAAAAAGTAGATTAGTCATGCAACATATGGAGTGCAGGCTCAGAAATAAGCATGAAGCAAAGCTGATCAATATTCAAAAAAGGCAGTGAAAAGCAAGTGGAAAAAAAAAAGCATAATGAATATTGTATTTTGTCAGCAAAGAGATTACACAGTTTCAATTGACTGAAGGAAATTGGGTTATATAACACAAGTGTGTCTTTAGGTCTGTATATACAACCGCAAATCAGAAAAAGTTGAGATGGTATGGAAAATACAAATTAAAAAAGCAGTGATTCTTAAATTTGCTTTGACTTTTTTTATTGCTGTCAGTATAAATCCAAGATATTTCATGCTTTGTCCAGTCAACTTCATTTCTTTTGTTAATATACATCCATTCTTGCATTTCAGGCCTAAAACACATTCCAAAAAAAAGTTGGGACAGAAAAGCATTCGCCACTTTGTAATGTCGTCATTCCTTTTCACAACACTTACATGTTTTGATACCAAGCGGTGAAGCTTTTCAGATGTTGTTTTGTCACATTCTTCCTGCAAACACGTCTTATGATGTGCAACAGTACGGGGTCGTCATTGTTATCACATTTTTTGTGATTTTTTTCTCTACTGGGGACAGGTGAGGACTGCAGGCAGGCCAGTCAATTACCTGTACCCTCTTATTCCACAGCCATGCCTTTGTAACATGTGCAAATATGGTTTGGCATTGTCTTGTTGAAAAATGTATGGACGTCCCATGAAAAGTTGTCTTATTGAAAGCAGCATATGTTGCTCTAAAATCTCGCTTAATGATGGCTTATTTCATTCATAACAGCATTGACATACTGTATATTAAAGGGGCAGGGGCATGCCTCTGTGTCTGATGTCATTTTCACCATGCTAACGGGATGCTTTCCATATGCAGCATGCTACGAAAATCTAGTTGTGTTCCAGCAGCACAGAGGGACGTGCCCCTCTGTCATTTTTCCAAGCTAACGCATCACATATACACCTGACCTGGTGTAACCTATCCTGAGCTAAACTAATCTCAAATAACCCAACCTAACATTAGCATAATACAAAAATCACATAAACTAATAATAATTATTGAAATACAGTAATAATAATACATTAATAACATTATTAATGCTGTAATATGACAGCATTTTAACACTAGTTGATTTTCCTTTATTGTATGTATATATAAAATATACATATTGTGGCAGACGGCTGGTGACCCCACCCAGCCGGGATGCCTGGATGGTCCACAAGAGGGACAATGCCTTCCCTGGGCCATGAGATGAAGTGTTGTTGGACAGAGCACCTGGAGCCCTTCTGGGTAATTATAAAAGGGGTCGCCTCCCTCCAGTAGATGAGCCGGAGTTGGGAGGAAGGAGACGGAGCTTGTGAGGAGGGGAGTAGAGGCGACAGAGAAAGAGAGGGAGAGAGAAAGAAATGAGACAGTTGGTGGAGAAGGCACTGAGGCATATGGTGCTGTATAAAAATAAACATGTGTGTTTTGGACATTCTGGTGTCTGTCTGTGTCCGGGGGCTGGCTTTCCACTATATATATATATATATATATATATATATATATATACAGTACTGTGCAAAAGTTTTAGGCAGGTATGAAAAAATGCTGTAAACAAAGAATGCTTTCAAAAATGGAAGTGTTAATCATTTATTTTCATCAATCAACAAAATGCAGTGAATGAACAAAAGAGAAATCTAAATCAAATCAATATTTGGTGTGACCACCCTTTGCCTTCAAAACAGCATCAATTTTTCTAGGTACACTTGCACACAGTTTTTGAAGGAACTCGGCTGGTAGGTTGTTCCAAACATCTTGGAGAACTAACCACAGATCTTCTGTGGATGTAGGCTTCCTCACATCCTTCTGTCTCTTCATGTAATCCCAGACACACTCGATGATGTTGAGATCAGGGCTCTGTGGGGGGCCATACCATCACTTCCAGGACTTCTTGTTCTTCTTTACGCTGAAGATAGTTCTTAATGACTTTGGCTGTATGTTTGGGGTCTGACCGGGAATTACCTTCTTTTGAGCCCTTTAGCTGCCTCCCATGTGCATGTGTGTGACAACCTGTATTTATCAAGCATCTCAAAGTTGAAAAACAATCCTAACTGGCTCAAAAATCTCAGGGTGATACAAATTTGGTCCTACTCTTAGCAGTACGAGTAATAATATTTTGTCAGTTTTCTTAATTAGGGAGACTACTCCTAATTTCATGAGGATTTAGGAGAGCTTGAGAACTGTCCTAACTCGCTAGGATCTGCCAGAAGATGACGTTCAGGCAGAGATCAGCGGTCACATCCCAGGAAAGGCAGAATGTTTTGGAAACGTGAACTCACAGAAAGATATTGATTTGATATGGACAGATCAATATCGAAAGATATCGATATTGGGCTCTACTCTCATTTGGTGTGTGTCTCGGTCTTTCCATCTTGGTGCTCATTACTGTATTATTCTTGATAATATTAGTAACAAGTCTTGTATATTATGTGACTGCTCCCGCTACTTGTAGAAGCCATGTACTCTGTCTACCGAAATGAAAGTATTGGTAATGTTACATGTTTTTTTTTGGCACAGGAAAAATGCAGTTTTGATGATTTGTGTATGTCACATTGAAGTATTTCTTGAATTTTTGCCACAAAGTTTGAATGCCCTTACAACGCATTAGTTAATATGCACATATATATTTCCTCACCACTCTGTGTGATTTAATGGTAAAGCAAGCTGCATTAATGCAAAACAGCACACACATAAAGAACATTGCCTCAAGTGTGGATACAATACAATACAAATCAGTTTATTTTTATATAGCCCACAACTACACAAGAAGTGCCACAATGGGCTTTAACAGGCCCTGCCATTTGACAGCTCTCCCAGCCTTGACTCTCTAAGAAGACAAGAAAAAACCTTTGTAGTGAAAAAAAATGGAAGAAACCTTGGGAAAGGCAATTCAGACAGAGACCCCTTTCCAAGTAGGTTGGGCGTGCAGTGGGTGTCAAAAAAAAGGGAGTAAAAACAACACAATACACAGAACAGAATACAAGTAATCCTCAATGCAATATAATAGTGCAATAGAAATCTTACAAGTACAGAGCAGAATTCAAAAGTAGATGATATCACATGATATGATTTGGATTTGTTCAGAGTCCTTCAGACCTGGATGAGCACACATTTGTGAAACACAAGCGATATCACAGTATCAGCACACAGGTGGTCATGAGTTCAAAGTGTATTGTAGTGGCTGGCATGTTACCCTGAAGATAGGTGGAGCTGGATGGGTAAATGACATCATACTCTGAGCTCTGGATTCACAAACACCAAGAACATTCACATTACATGTTACAAGCCCGGGAAGATTCAAGAAAGCAGCCAGAGTCTCCTGGGACAATATAGGCAAATATGAACAATTAATAGAAATTACAGAAATTATGGACAAATAGAACCTTGCAGAAGATACAAGGGAGGGATCGTGGAGATAGACAGACACATCATATGACTCTGGGAGATGACCAGGAACACCGGAAGAGTAAAAGAAATGTCAAAAATGGCACAGGAATAGCCATGGCTTGCATCAGTTACTGTTACTATGTCACAAGAGCAGGAAAGTGACATGCTTGTGGACCACTCATTGTTAAATAAATATGACTAATATCGGGCTTTTCTCTCATTTGGTGTTTGTGTCTTGGTCTTTCCATCTTGTTGCCTTAAATGGCCAAGGTCGGGCTTACTTGTCTGAACTTATCATGACTTACAAACCAGAGTGCACATTATGATCTCAAGATGCCAGTCTGCTTGTGATTCCAAGGATTAATAAAATAACAGTGGGAGGTCAAGCTTTTTGCAGTAAGGAGACTGTGGAAGATTGTGGGTTCGCTTCCTGGTTCCTCCCTGTGTGGATAACTCTTTGAGTACTGAGAAAAGCGCTATATAAATGTAATTAATTAATTAATTAGTTACAGCCCCCCTAAACTGTGGAGTAGTCTGCCTGCTACTATAAGAGATACCCCTTCGGTCTCAGATTTCAAATCCTGGCTGAAGACTCACTATTTCAGTTTAGTACACCCTGACTAGAGCTGCTGATTAACTGTACAGACTGCATCTATGTTGTTAGTCATTAGCACTAAAACATAAGCAATATGATAGTTATCATTTGTCACTAAACCTCACCTATTCTGTTTCTCTTCTCAGTACTCAAATGTGGCACTTGGTGGCACAACCCACCTGCCAAGTTGTTTTGTCTGCCTAAGGTAAAGTCATCCTTGATGGAGGATCGCAGGAATCATCGGGTAGAGGGGTCCTTTCATCGGATTGGCTATCTCAGCTGTTGAATGGCCAATTGGGGGAGGCAGCTTGATGGCTGATCTCTCCAGGACTCTAAACAAATCCAAATCATATCATGTGATATCATCTACTGTTAAATTCTGCTCCATACATTGTAATATTTTTATTTTTAGAGTGTATTGAAGATTTGTTCTGTTCTGTGTATTGTATTGTATTGACCCCTTCTTTTTGACACCCACTGCACGCCCAAATCTACCTGGAAACTGCCTTTCCTAAGGTTTCTTCCATTTTTTTCCCTACAAGGGTTTTTTTGGGAGTTTTTCCTTGTCTTCTTAGAGAGTCAAGGCTGGGGGGCTGTCAAGAGGCAGGGCCTGTTAAAGCCCATTGTGGCACTTCTTGTGTGATTTTGGGCTATACAAAAATAAATTGTATTGTATTGTATTGTATTGTTGCTCATTACTGTATTATTCTTAATGTTGCTGTTGGAAAGTTACAACAATTACATGCAGCTTACCGCAGTTCTATGTTATTATGTTTTCTTTCTTGTTCTTCTTTTTTCTTCTTCTACTACTTTGATTATTATTGTTATTATTTTAGTATTATGATTGTTATTATTATTAAAGCCTTAGTGGTAATATCAGAAATCTATAGAGCATTGTCATGATTGTTAAGGAAACTACAAAATAGCTTCATGAGTGCCATTTTGCAGCTTAGGGTGCCATAAAATCATAAAGTTTGTCATTCTCAAATGTGACCTCCTATTCCTCACTGGTAGGTGTAAGTTGTTTCATAACTCCTAATTATGTCTTACTCTAGGACAAATTCTTATCCTAGTCAGTCTTTCAGTGCAATTCCAGGGAGTAATTCCAAGATGCTTGAAAGATACAGGCACAAGAGATGAAAACGTGAGACAAGGAAATGCAATAATGCCACAGAAAACAGAAGTGAATGATCAATGAAAGAAAGCACGAGGACAAAACATGAGCCAGTAGTCAAGACAAAAAGAAGTTCAGGAAACCAAAATGAAACCTACTTGTTCAAAGAAGTAACTTCTGCTAAAGAGTTTATCTAACTGAGGGATAATGCCTAATTGGAACTGCCACCATATTTAGGCCACATCACGCGACGTATTTGCCATGTCGTGTAAGCAAATCATGGTATAAATGAAAATGAAAGTGATTTTTATCAAAATAAATCAAAACATTTAGAAAAAAATCTTGAAAACAATTTCTAAACAATAAAGATGAAATAACCTAACATAAAAGATGTGTCATTGTTATAGGAGGAATACTGAAGCACCTGGAAAATAAACTAAACAGACACGGGAGAGCATGCAAACTCCTCTCAGTCAGTGACAAGGCCGGGCTTTGAGCCCGCAATGCTGGAGCTGTGATATTTTTCTATTATGTTTTGAATTGGTAAAAACAGTTTTAAAAAATTTAATTTGTGCAGTAGAAACAAAATAAATAAGAACAGAACAGACAGTGGTCTAATTTAAAATACGTATGGTATTTCTGTATTCAGCGATCTTCCCTGGGAAGTAAAATTCAGAGAACTTTCTTGGTGGAAAAGTCATGTTCAACTCAAACCTGCCAAAGATATTCTGGATTTACTTGTCTATTTTCTAAGCTAAAACGGAGAGAAAAGGCACAAAAAGCAACTGCATGTTAAACAGATATTAAAATTGTATAGTTTTAATACTTTTCAGGTAAAAATATTCAAATGCAACCTTGTTTCTTTTCTGTGATTGAAGGAACTTGTGATTGGATTTCCACACATTGCTTCCATCTGCTGCGTGTTGGCTATGCACTTTGATATTAACATGGCTCTTTCATTAGAAAGTATACCATTTACTGGTTTATGGATAAAATAAAATGCAGATTGAGACAATACAAATGCATTGCAACAGGGTAAAAAAAGCTATTTTCTATTGTGTTCAGTAGGTGCATTATGAATAAATAATTATAAGTGCTCCGGTTATATCAACCAGTTAATCAGAGCTTACCGCAGCCATGCTATAATATGCATTTTTTCATTTAATATTAAAGTGGGGGAAAAAGCCTCACCATAAGACCTTGCAGTCTGAGAAGGACTACAGAGTAGCCACATTATAAGTGCGTCCTTATGCAGTTTTAAAATGAGACTGATGAGCACTGCTATAGCGTATTCAATAGAGTGATAACAAACAGACTGGGGGCAGCAGGAGCTAAGGCGGTTCATAATGCCACCCACCAAAGAGTCTCTAAACAGTGTAAACATTATGAAAAGTGGCATAGTGGTACTGGGGATCATTATGTTGCCTCACAGTCCCAGTGGTCTGGGTGGTCTGGGTTACAATCCTAACCTTGTCTCCATATGTGTGTTCACAGGGGCTTTGTCTCTCATCCTACTAGTGACTCTGTGGAGGGATCTGCCCTGTGAGCGCATGGTTCTCGAATTGTTTTGTGCAATTCCTGGTACTTACTGGGTTGAGCTCTGACCAGGAGCGGATCGTCTATGAAACAAATGAAGCTTAAGCCTCAGGGCCCCTAATCCTGGAGGACCCCCAAAAGTGACTTTAGTCCAAATTGCTTAAATATTTTGTGTATGTACCGTAGGAAGAGGGGGTTTTATAATAATAATAATAATATGGTGTAATTTAATACAAAACAATAGTTCAAATAAAAATTAAAAGGTCATTAAAGTGTTGTGGAGGTTATCCATCAACAGAAAAACAGTGAAATTAAGGATATTTTATTCTAAACATATTTAATATAAAATAATTATAAATAATTTAAAACATCTTTAATGTTGTAGCCTGTAGGGGGCACCATTGAGCACCAAACCTCCAGTCCCAATTACACCACAACAGTCCCAGTTCCACTGAAATGCTTTTATTTTAAACAATATCTTCAATATGGGCCTCTTTTGTTCACAGTATTGCACAACTCTTTCTCTTCGTTTTCTTCCTTTTCTTTTTCTCCACCTCCACTCTCTACTCGATTGGAGGGCTCTTTTCTAACTCCATACCCGGGAGTACTTCTGGTGCTTAATCTTTTGCTCCCAAGAAGCACTTCTGGGTCAGGTAGGACCACCACAGTACTTGTAAAGATCAGTAGCTAAGAGCTCCCCCCAACAGAACCTGACAGGGAAGGCCTACAGGACCATAACTCTCATTCTGTCCTGTGGGTGTCCATACTGGGGCTTGCCGGGATGGGATGCTGCCATCCAGTATACTGAGGTGGGGAGCACGTGCTGTTCATAGAAGGCAGTAAAAGAAAAGAAATCTGCCATATGGAATAAGGAAACTTCAAAAGCCGAATCAGCAAAAATATGGGAAGCGATATTGAGTAAATATCGGCCCAGCAATCTGAAAGACCTAGCATGGTAAGTCATCCTTCATACAAATAATGTGTTTAAAAGAAAATCCAAAATGCCCATATTCTCAATGCAACAAAACTGAAACTGAGAAATATGCTTTGTTTGAGTGGAAGAAAGCGCAAGTACAGTGGACCCTTGACTCAATTTGTTCATGAGGGCTGGTTGTAACTCAAGTTGGTTGTAAGTCAAGACTATTTTTCCCATAAAAAATAATAGAAATACCCATAATGCGTTCCGAACCACCCACAGCAACACTCACTTAACCTTTTCATAATAAAAAAGGGTTGTATAATGTGCATAATTTACCAAAACACCAATATTTTTTCTAATGTACTAGCCAAAAAGTTATAAAAAGTGCCTAGCCTACCAGAAACAACAATTTCATACTGTACTCACCATTTAATTTGACATCTTTGGGCTGCAGGAAGGGAGGAGGAGAATGAAATGGAAGGTGGTTATTGTTTGGAAGAAGCCTCTTTTAACAAACCTTTTCTTTGTAAAATTGTCGAGATGGTAGATTTCGACATGCTGTACATATTAGCGAGATCAGTCACACGAACACCACTCCCATATTTCCGCACAATTTCCTTCTTCGTTTCGATTGTGATTGCTTTCTTTACCTTCGTTACCTTCTCTTCCTTCCTTAGCAATTATCGAAAAAAATTATATAAACCACTGCACTGACCAAAATTACGTCCACAAACACATGTATCTGGGCTCCGACTGACACTTACAAACGCTCTCGGCTGTTTGTTTACAATCGCGCAAGCGGATACACGTGACAGCATTTGGGTCGTAATGCAAGATGTTGGTCGTAAATCAAAACAAAAATTTTGGTCGTAAATCAAGTTGTTCACATGTCAGGCCGGTCATATATCAAGGGTCGACTGTAGTGTGGAAAATGGCAAAGGCAAAACAAATTGTAGGAGGTGCAGTAAATAAAGAAATGGTCAAGTTTGGCAGGTCAAAGCAAGAAAAGGAAGCAATGGGTATGAATAAATGACATAAAAGAATCAATTTGGGTAAGGAGACAGTTATATACAAAGAAAAAGAAACTTCTCCCCATATTGAGTGTTTTACAGATGGTCATGGACAAGACAGAACCTTTTGAAGAAGGACCACCCTTTGGACAAGGTATGTTTCTGAATCCTTTTAAATTGTGAATTTGTTAATTGACGGAGCCACAAAACTGGCATTTCCATATGGAAACCATGATAAAGTCAAGGAATTCATGGGATAACCAGCATAGAAAAAACAAATGTGTTTTAATTGAATAAAGATATTAGCACAAAAAAAGCAAAATAAAACAGGCGGTCGACCACTGTGCTGACCTTCCAGGTTCCCAAGTCCATCCCGGATGCTGCGCAGTGGTTATAAGGTTGTGGCCACTATAACATCCTTCGACCTCTGCATCCTGGCATGGAAAGGAGATATCGCACCCTCCCTGGCCTACTGTTATCAAGACCTCCTAGCCAGGTAAGGGAGCAGTGTTCATAACGGCTGGGATGCCGGTTCGTCCATCACAACATTTATGACAGAAATTAGAATTATTATTAAAATTATTTATCTTAGACTAGCAGTAATTGAAATAATTGAAAGCATATTTCACTACTTGTGGTCAATCCAGTACAGCAATTTTAAGTGGTTAAATTAAAAAAAAAATTTGTAGTGGTCTGTTGTGGAACAATCCCTTTGAAGAAGGTAACAGTGGTTACCCTCACCTCATTGCTGGTTGGCAAAGAGGCCCCCATAACAGTTCAAGCTTCTGGGCCCCAAGCATTTAGGTTTTCCACTGGCATAGTTCTAAAACAAGTAACAGTATGAGACATGATCTTTAGGACTATTATGAGTGACCGTGAAGGGTTTCTGGAATATTCACCTAGTGGGAGAAGCATGTACTAAATGGGGCCCGCCTTCCGGAAGATAATTGTGTTTTTTTGAGGTGTGTCTCCCCTCCTATTATTGGATTGAAGTCCTTATCCAGGCGACTTACCACCTTTGAGATATGATTGATTGCATTTCTATTGCTAATTGGTGCACAGGCAGGCAAAGTCACTTGCTCATGGACACATAGTGGTGTCAGGAGTGGGATTTAAACCCACAGCCTCAGGGTCTGAACCCCAAAGACCTAACTACTATGCCCCACTGCCTACCTTTTGATCCAGAATGAGTACAATCAGCAGTATAAATAGCATTATTCAGAAGCAAGCACTACATTTTAGGAATTAGAATTAAGTGTTTTATTTCTATCGTCCATACTTCTCACCAGATATTACTGAGCACACAATGCACATACTTTAAAACCTCTCTATTATAAACAATGCGTGGAGATGAGATCTTTGAGAGACAGAGAAAGAGAGACACTTTCACATCCTGCGAGACAGGCAAGTCATGTCATACTTACAACCTTTGGAAGCAAGTCCCGTGATACACATGCACAGCTGGTTAAAGATAATGGAAGTAGGAAAATTCGAAAGTCTCGAGAAAATGAGAGTAAAGCACACATTAGCGCTAACAAATGGAAAATATTACACGGTGAAATGACGGAACACCGAAAAGAGATTGAATAGTGTTTGAGGATGCCTAGGGGAGAAGAGAGACAAGGCAGTGATTTTAAAACGTTCAAAGTGCCGCACGAAATGCAGATCACGCCGCACAGGAGCAGCGATAAGCCAGCAGCTGATCAAGCAAAGAGGAGATAAAAAAAACAACTGTTATTTTATTTGATTCCCATTGTATCTCCGTTTAAGAGGGGTTTCGGAGGAGCGACCGCGTCTCCTTGGGGTGCATTCAGCATAGCACTGGTGTGGGGGGGGGGGGGAGGGGTAGGTGAGTGAAAAAAGCAGTGGGCAAAGCCCCCTAGTTGGAAAAAAAGAAATGTCAGGACACTACTAGGAAGATCTGAGCCCACTGAATGAATTTGCTGAGATCTCTGCTGAAGCTGAGGAGGAGACACTTATGAGAATCCTGCGGTATTTTGTCTCAGGAGAAAAATCTGAGAAGCACGAGACAAAAGACAATGTCACCATTTTATATCTTTCTGATCTCACTGTTATCGAGGAGATCCAAAAAAAGATTTTAAGGAGATCTCTTTTCAGATTTTTCATTCGTATAGGACCTCACACAGTTCAAATATCTGCACATAACATAAATGACGGACAGACGTGTGCTAAAGAGTGCAAGAAAACATACCAACCTATTAGCATTCCTGTACAAAAACACGCAGAAAATGGCACACGCAGTAACGTATGTAAATCTAGCTGAGAAGACTGATGGAAAGTTTGATACCAAAAAATAATATAAATCAAATAAATAACTCTGAACACTTTGCAAACTGTGCCATACCTTTACAGTACATAAAACTGGAAATAGATTTTTCCTTTTCTTGAAAATCCAAATGTGAATCACTTGTGTAAAGCAGGTGGAACATTGGAAAGAAGCATTAGCAGGGCTTCTGAACGTGAGGCTCATATTTAACCTTAATCTCTGCTGCTCAATTTCTAAGTTTCATTTCTTGAATTAAATCAAGCAAAACCTTACGTCTTCAAATAAAATAGAAACAGAATAACTTTTCATGCTTTATGTGGAATTCTACTTAAAATTGCATGTACCGCCAGTAGGCATGGCTATAATTTTCTGTTGACTTTCAATGCTATTAATCCATTTGTAATTACATTTGTCTCAGCTTTTGTTATTTTTAAGATGGCAGGAGTAGCTCAGATCTTTATGTCCAGGCAAATAAAAAAATAAAGCAGCAGCTGCTGAAGACATTGCAAAATGTTTTCGATTTTCAGGAAGTATCTTGTAAAAATGCAATTCTGTGACATGCACTGAATGCCACACCTATGCAACTGAGGCAATACATTTTTTAGTTTTAATTAAGAAATCCATTTGGTTTTCATTTAAATATTGTTGCAAGGTTTTATTAAAGGTAACAAACAATCTGGCATTAATTTTTCATTTAATTAAATATAATTAATTATTAAAATTAAATATAACAAGGATAATGTTCTTTGACTTTCCTAGTGCCTTTAACACCATTCTGCCTCATTGACCGGCTAAAAAGCTCAAGGCTTTGAACCTTAACTCCCCACAATCTCTTGGATCATGGACTACCAGTCAACAGTTTGTGAGGCCGAGGGACTGTGAGTCAGAAATGGTGGAGTGTAAAGTGGAGCACCTCAGGAAACTGTCCTGCCCCCCACTTCCTGTTAACCCCTCTACACAACAGACTTCCAGTACAATACCTGCGATTGCCACCTACAGAGATTCTCAGATGACTCGTCCATCATAGGCTGCATTAATAATGGAGATGAGTTGGAGTTACAGGAAGTTTGTGGAGGACTTTGTCTTGTGGTGCAAGAATAACAACCTGCAACTCAATATCATCAAGACAATGATGGTGGATTTCCAACATTCCAAGACGCCTCTGAGACCAGCCACCATTCACAGGGAGGACATGGAAGTGGTGCAGAGCTACAAGTACCTGGGGGTCCACATAAGCAACAAACTGGACTGGTCTGACAACACACTGGCACTGGACAAGAAGGGTCAGAGCAGACTGGACTTCCTGAGGAAACTCAGGTCTTTTGATGTGTACAGTAAGCTGCTGGTCCATTCTAGCCAGTGTGGTGTTCTACACTATAGTCACTTGGGGAAGCAACCTGAGCTCAAAAGAAACACAATGCCTGAAACAAACTTATCAGGAAAGCCTGCGCCATCCAACCCTGGACACCCAAGCAGTTGTGCAAAAGAGGATGATGGCAAAATTGGATGCCATCATGAAAAATTCCCTCCTCTCTTGGAGCGCTTTTAGCCACTGGCTCATTTCACCATTGTGTGCTAAGTAGCACCTCTGGGGGTATTTGTGCCCAGTGCTATCATGCATTGAATACTTCCACCCAATGTACTTGTTAAGCTTATTTTTATTAATTGATCACTAACGGCGCACTGCACGATAACATACAGTGAATACACTTGACTTGAGCATTCCTAGTTTTTATCCTCTTTCTTTCTCTGTACTTTTATCATTCGTTTGCTCAGAGGTTGATGCACTTGCTGCTTCCTGAGCAGCTCTTCTTTTCTTCACCCTAGCGGCCCACTTCTTCTCTTCTTTCATTGGCATCTTTTCGAGTTAAAACTGATTAAGTCAGTGTTTGTCTTGCAATTACTTAATATGTTTTCCTTAATTTTTCACTTCAGCTGGCACTTAAGTCTTCAATCTGCCTCAAGAATGATTTAAGATATGAAGAGGTAGGGGAAGTGATGGCGAAGGTGGTAGGGATGAGAACGGCACCCGCACGCATGTGCCACACGGCTACCCTACTGGCTGCTGCTGAGAGTTGATTCTACAATAAAATAAAATAAAAATAAAAAGCAGAATAACCTTGGAGGTCAATCATCACCCCGAAAGTGGATAGCAGACGTCACGTAGTATATGCGTACCAAATTTCAGGTCAATAGTTCAAGCGGTTTGCGAGCTGCAGGTGATTTAAAATTCTGGACAGACAAACGGACAGCCACGGTAGCGCATTATATAATAAGATTGATTGATGGATTGATTTGCTGTATTATTTGTCCTGTGAGTCTTTATCCTTGTTTTGTTTTATGTTTCTGCTGCTATATGCTTCTGAATTTCCCTATAAGATTAATAAACTTTATTTTCTATAATATAATAATTAAGGCATTCTGCGTTAAACTAATTCTTTTCTCATGGAATGGATAATATTTACAACATTTAGCAGACGCTCTTATCCAGAGCGACTTACAACAGTGCTTAGTAGTCTAAGACTGTTCTTCAGTCTTTAGGCTAGGATTAAATCTACTGTCATTAAACAAGTTACTGCTGACCAAGTTGTACACAAACCATGCTAGAAGAAAATAGTAAGTTTAGTACAATTTTTATTTTTATTTTTTTTTAAGAGAAAGGGTAGAAAAAAGTACGGGGACTTTACTCCCCCAAGTGCTGTTTAAAGAAGTGTGTCTTCAGACGACGTTTGAAGACAGTGAGGGTCTCCGCTGTTCGTACAGCAAGAGGAAGTTCGTTCCACCACTGAGGAGCCAACACTGCAAAGAGTCTTGATGCATGTCGTCCTCTTCTTTTAAGTAAGGGTGGTTCGAGACGAGCAGTGCTTGATGTTCTGAGAGAGCGAGAAGTGACACGCTGCTTAACCAGTGCTGATATGTAAGGTGGTGCAGTTCCAGTTTTGGCCTTAAAGGCAAGTGTTAGGGTTTTGAACCTGATGCGGGCAGCCACAGGGAGCCAGTGCAGGTTCCGCAGCAGAGGTGTAGTGTGAGAGAATTTGGGAATATTAAAAACAAGTCTTGCAGCTGCATTCTGGATCAATTGAAGTGGTCGTGCTGCCTTTAGTGAAAGTCCAGACATCAGAGAGTTGCAGTAGTCCAGCTTAGAGATGACCAAGGTCTGGACGAGAAGCTGAGTAGCCTCTGTAGTGAGAAAGGGGCGGATTCTCCTGATGTTGTAAAGAAGATATCTGCAGGACCTGGAGAGGTTGCTGATGTGTGGAGAAAAAGACAAGTCTTCATCTAGAGTGACACCAAGACTTCTTGCTGTTTTTGAGGGGGCGATAACTGAGTTGTCAAAAGAGATTGCAAGGTCAAGATTGGGAGATGAGTTGCCTTTGATGTACAAGAGTTCAGTCTTGCTGGGATTCAACTTGAGGTGGTGGGAAGTCATCCAAGAGGAGATATCAGCAAGGCAGTTTGAGATGCGGGTTGAGACCTGCTGGTCATCTGGTGGAAAGGAGAGAATGAGTTGAGTGTCATCCGCATAGCAGTGATAAGAGAATCCATGTCCAGCTATTACCTTCCCAAGAGAACCTGTGTATAAGGAGAAGAGAAGGGGTCCTAGGACAGAGCCCTAACACATAACATAGTTATAATGACAGTTGTCACACATACACATTAGAGGGACACCTCCAGGGCTCTAACAAGGTATGCAATACCCTGTTAAGGTGAAAGGGGGCACTGACACTAACATTGATGTCTTTTTTCTCCGCCACAGCAGCGAGAAGACGCCCCTTGAGGGCAACTAACCCTCCCTCTTCCGGCCTGAGAGCTATCAGAACCCAACACCCCCGACTGTTTCTCATTTAGACCTGAAACAACCTTCAGGACAGAGCTCCAACATTTTGACAGGCTCATACAGTAAGAGCTACTTTAGATAATGCAAAAATGGCTATTTATGTTCTATTTCACAACCATTTATTATTATTCTCTCATGATAAGTTTGTTAATGATGGTGTCTTGTTTTTACTTTATTTTAACATTTTCAAAGAGCGTCTCTCGCGCTCTGACAGTTAGCTTAGCGCTATGATGAGAGAGTGACTGAATAGTCTACACAAAATGTGTTATTTATTTTTTATTCATGAAACAGAATAAAACGATCACGATTTCAACTGTGGCAGTTCATACACAATGCAGAAGAATAGTGAGGTGAGACCGGTGTTTGTGTAGTGACGCTACTGTTATTAAGAAGGAATTTGAAAAGGAGTCAAAGAAGAGAAAGGGTGGAGCGGAAAGGGAACGGGAAAGAAAGAAAAAAATCTCGAAAACAGGCCCGAAAGATGCACAAAAATAACAGATTTGTACAGCAAATTGTCAGGTAAGAAATGTTCATGGTGATGATGATTGCAAAATATAAGCATTACTAGTTTGAATGACCTGACGTTCAAAATAAAATGAAAGAACTGGAAGCCTATAATTTTCTTTCCACTAGTAATATTGAATTGTTAAGTCATCTTTACCAGTTTTGGTAGTGAGTGGTGTGCAACAATCGATTTCGTTAACATCAATTAATTATCTCTGTTGTCAATTGTTTTCATTTTAATGGTATGCACGTGAACAAAGTTAAACTTAACACTGATGCTGTGTGGAGAATGCAAACTGGATAAAAGCAGAGTCTGCTTAAAGTTTTCATGTAATGCATATTTAGGCCAGGTTTATACTTCACGTGACGCAACACATGCTACAGCGGACGCTCCTGCTATGCTAGCGTTTTACTGTTTATACTTGTGCGTGTACTTTACGCAAATCTGGAGGAATCCAGCAGGTGGCAGTGTGAGATATTATCACGGTGAGAACAGGTTCAGCTTCTCTGTGTTGTGAATTGCCTGGAACACCCAGTAAATTCCGATGACACCTTACCTCAATATCTCTGAAAAGGATGTTTAATGATTAAATCCATCAATCCAGGGATGTGTCCATTCCAGCAAGCATTGGGCACAAGGTAGAAACAATCCCTGGACGGGGCCTCAACTCATCGCAAGGTGAATACAAGCACACACATACACTGGAGTCAATTTAGCATCACCAAATCCCCAAATCTGCATATCTTTGGAATGAAACCGGAGCACCGTGTGGTAACCCAGAGGGGAATACCAGTGACGTGAGTCCCTGAGAGACAGTAGTGCTACCGCTCTGCCACCGTGTCACCACCATGTGTGTAATTATTAATAGTACAGTAATCCCTCGCTATATCGCGCTTCGCCTTTCGCAGCTTCACTCTATCGCGGATTTTATATGTAAGCATATTTAAATATACATCGTGGATTTTTTGCTGGTTCGCAGATTTCTGCGGACAATGGGTCTTTTAATTTCTGGTACATGCTTCCTCAGTTGGTTTGCCCAGTTGATTTCATACAAGGGACGCTATTGGCAGATGGCTGAGAAGATACCCAACTTACTTTTCTCTTTCTCTCTCTTGCGCTGACTTTCTCTGATCCTGACGTAGGGGGACTGAGCAGGGGGGCTGTTCGCACACCTAGACGATACGGACGCTCGTCTAAAAATCCTGAAAGATTATCTTCACTACCTTCTGTGCAGCTGCTTCGTGAAGTGACATGCTGCAGGGTGCTTCGCTCTGTTAAAAGCTCGAAGGGCACGTATTGATTTTTGATTGTTTGTTTTTCTCTCTCTATCTCTCTCTCTGCTCCTGACGGAGGGGGTGTGAGCTGCTGCCTTCATTGTAACTGCTTTGTGCCGCTGTGCTTCGCATACTTAAAAGCCAAACAGCCCTATCGATTTGTTTGCTTTCCTCTGTCTTTATGACAGTCTCTGCTCCTGACACGCACTCCTTTGAAGAGGAAGATATGTTTGCATTCTTTTAATTGTGAGACGGAACTGTCATGTCTGTCTTGTCATGGAGCACAGTTTAAACTTTTGAAAAACAGACAAATGTTTGTTTGCAGTGTTTGAATAACGTTCCTGTCTCTCTACATCCTTCTGTGTTTCTGCGCAAATCTGTGACCCAAGCATGACAATATAAAAATAACCATATAAACATATGGTTTCTACTTCGCGGATTTTCACCTTTCACGGGGGGGGTCTGGAACGCAACCCCCGCGATGGAGGAGGGATTACTGTATTCATTATTTAAACGAAATTAACGATTTATCCATAAAATGTAACATATATACTTTAATGCATTTCATCCTGAACGTGATATCAAGTATAAATCTAAATATTCTAAATTTGCAGAGAGTTGGAATATCATACATTTAATGTGTTCTGTGTGCTGATCTATTGCTGCTTGCCGTAGCAATTAAAAACTGGGATAACGTTTACGATGGTCTGCTTTAATGATAAAGTAAACTACGGGGTTAAAGTGGACATTTCGAGATTAAAGCCAAAATTTCCACTTTTATCACAAAATACACCCTTTCACCATGTCCTTAATTTTTTCTCAGTGGCTCAAATACAGCGCTGTACATTATGTTGCTCTTGTGAAGATGGTATGTGAGACTTTTAAAATGTTTCGTGTCATTATGATCGGGGATATGCAACACTTGAATATAAAAGCACCACAAATGCATCTGTATGTCGGCATTTTGCTTCACCACATCGAACCATTCTCAA
The DNA here is from genome assembly GCF_900747795.2 of Erpetoichthys calabaricus. NCBI lineage: Eukaryota > Metazoa > Chordata > Cladistia > Polypteriformes > Polypteridae > Erpetoichthys > Erpetoichthys calabaricus. Next base: position 18,789,460 of record NC_041406.2, on the reverse strand, counting down.
ACATCGAAGAGCGCACATTGATCCCGTAGGATCCGCATAGAAGCTTTCTGTCACATGTGGATAGTAAACAGAGACTCTGACGTCACGTTCCGACTTTTATCACACTGCGCCCCTCCAACATTTTGCTGGTACTGCAACTTGCACATGCGTCGCCTTAATTTCTGAGGACATGCTCAGAGGACGCGTCAAATGAACACTGGGAACGTGTGGCAGCCATGATGCGGGTGCGTACGCGTTCTGAGCGTGAAGTATAAACGAGCCCTTAAGAGTGAAATGTATGTGTAAAAGCTGAATCTACCATCTCATCATTCACAAAAAATTCCAAGGCAAAATGGTGTTTGTTGATTTTTTGAGTCTGTGCTGGGACAAGAAAGGTGATGTATATTCTGTGGCCTGGGTTAGACTTGGGATTTCCGGCCTGAATAAGCTTCCCAGTCCGGCCCTGAGTGTGGGTATGTGAATGAGAGCATATTGTAATGGACCAGCACTCCCAGGCCTTCAACTCCTGTTCTGCCGTCCTTTCGGCCTTTTAAGGACAAGCCTGCATTTTTTCTCATTTACTCAGATTCCTGAAAAATAAAAGCATAAGTTAATATTACACAATGCCCCCAAATGTTCTTGCCTCATTTGGACCTCATCAGGGTTAGGGGTAGGGTTAAGGTTAGAGCACCGACATTTTGACAGGCTCATACAGTAAGAGCTACTTTAGATAATGCAAAAATGGCTATTTATGTTCTGTTTCACACCCACGAGTTTGTAGTTTGTTTATTATTTGCCACTGAAATTGAAAGGGGCTACCCGTTTGGCATCCCAACATTTAATATGGACATCCTGTGTTTATTCCCCCTGTCCGCACAGTAAATAGAGGAACAGAGAAGTATATGAAATGCTGCTAATGACAAACTTATGAACTGCAGTGATATTTTTAAAAGCCCAGCTAAGTAACTTCTGGAGAATGTAAGACATGTGAACTAATACAAAATAATGAAAGGAAGACAGAAAGAAGACAATGGCTCTGAATTCTTATTGGGCATTGGTAAAATAATCAGTTTAAAACACAGAATACAGAAGTTGACAATGGAAAATTTCAGAGAATATTAAAAGGTATTTTTCATCTTCCAGATATAAAAATAAACACACTTTTTTATACATAAGAAGCATTTTTATGAAAAGGCAAGTTTCATTATTGTGAGATGTTTTAGAAAATGATACTGTTGCTTTTCTACATGCTCACAAATCTCAGAAAGGGAAATATAGCCTTAAACAATGAAAGTCAGACCTACAATCCCACACAGGTGTCATCCAAAAGTGTAGACTTCACCATTGCAAAGCAGCCTGGTCCTAAACTCAAGATGCAGGCTTCAGTCATCGCCTAGATCAGTGCTCCGCAACCGGTGTGCCGCGGCACACTGGTGTGCCTTGAGCCGATACAGGTGTGACGCGGTCAAATAAGACAATTTTCTAACTAAATAATATTTCAACGGTCCTCCTTAGAAACACAATAACGAGAATACGTGCAATGAAATATTCGCGTAAATAGCCTTTTAAAGGTTTCATAATTTTATGTGTCATTTCTCTGAAATAATAAATCCCATCGCCTGGCGCCTGTCGCCTACGACGTAGGCCCTACATAGTCGCCAGACAACTCCGTAGTATGCTTTGATAGGCAGATCGCTCCGTGTCCTCACCTAGATTCAATTCAAGCCGACATATTAGTCATGCTAGGTCGCATTCACTCGTCTTGCAACAGTAGTTATCATTCATTACTATTAGTTGTGTTGCTGAATTGTGTATGGTTAACGTTCTTCGTGTGATTCATATTTAGTTTTATACCCCTTTAAATATGGATAAATTTTTACGTGGAAAAGATTCGTCTTCACGTACAGATGATGAAGAACCCAGCACAAGTGTTGCAAAAAAAAAACAAAGAGGATTGTGAAAAGGAAGTACAACGAAGACTACATTCGATACGGATTCTCGTGGTGTGGCGACGAAACGGCTCCAAAGCCACAATGCATCATCTGCGGCGATCAGCTATCAAACGAGGCAATGGCACCCAGTAAACTAAATCGCCATCTAAATTCAAACCATCCCAGTTACGCCAAAAAAGACAAACAACTTTTGTGTTAATTAAAAATGATAAGCGGTCATGCCTAAAAGATCTTGACCAAGAACTTCGGGTTGCGCTGTCAAATATTGAGCCAAATATAAAACTTTTGTGTTCATTGAAACAAGCGCAGGTATCACATTAATCAGTCATTATGCTATAATAATTATTAAGATTGCATAAAAGTTAATATAGTATAGTTTTTATGTATGTATACTTATAATAAATGTATACTTATAATAAAAAATGAAAATTTATTGTAAAATTTGTGTATTAAATTCATATCTATATATCAGTGGCGTAGCTGGAGATCATGTTGCCCGGGGCGGTGAAAAATTTGACGCCCCAAAGCTGAAAGAAATTTTTTTTTTTGCGCCTCCTTAAGGAACAAAAAAAAAGAAAGTACCGTAGTTTGGACGCCCCTAAATAGCTGACGCTCGGAGCGGACCCCCCCCCCCCCAAGCTATAACGACGTCACTGCTAAATATTTTAGCTTTTGACGTGCCGCGGAATTCTAGGAAGAACTTTGGTGTGTCGTAGGTGAGAAAAGGTTGCGGAGCACTGGCCTAGATTACCAGCAAAATGGGCTATTAGCAATACAAAAGCAGATATACCAATCAGTTTTTTAAAGTACATCACCATATCAATGTCTAATTGTCTATGCCACTTACCCTTACAAATGGTTAGGTAGTGAGAAGTCAAGCAAAATGACACCTTTTTATTGGCTAACTAAAAAGATGACAATATGCAAGCTTTCGAGGCAACTCAGGCCCCTTCTTCTTCTCACTACATTCATAATGGCTAACATGGTACAATACCCTAGTACTACAAATGGTTAGGTAGTAAATTTTGTATTAATTATGCTTTAAATAACATTTTTAACATTACCAACCTGACAAGAAATGAAGACATTTTTAATGCATTTACAGAGATGCCAATGTAAACTACTGTATATACTCGCGTATAAGTCGGGTCTTGAAACCCGAAAAATCGATCATAAAATCAGACCCCCACTTATACGCCCGTTCAAAAATATGATACTCAATTTTTTTTTTTTACGTCTTCTTGCCTGCTCCAGTCTCACACCAGTTTCTCAGACGCATTGAATTTTGTTGCAGCAGCACAGTTACCAATTTCTTTTGCCACTTCAACGACTTTTAATTTAAAACCAGCTTCATATTTTTTTCTGATCGAACGCTCCATCGTAGATAAGGGATGCTTTTACGAAAAAGGTGCATGTGGGTGTAAGATACAAAAACACAAAACAGAGCAAACGTTGCTTTGGAATAGTTCGGGTATTACCGTGTGGTCACGTAGGTACAATACATAGAAAAAAAAGGCAGTGCGCTCCGTGGTTATTCTCTCAGGTGGGTGTTAGCATATCATAATCTCTTCGACCAATAGAGTGAGTTTTCTGCATTTGACTTATACAACCAACATACTGGAAATTATACGGTAAAATCAAGTTCCGAGTTATCCACGAGAGAACTTAAATTTGAGGATATACGGTAACTTTCTAAGTGTCATAATTGTATTGCAAAGTGGCACAGTGGTTCAAATCCTGGTGCACGTCTAGGTGGCATTTGCAAGGTCTCCCCGTGTCTACATGGGGTGAATGCTAGTTTTCCTTCTTGTCCCAAAAGCTATTTATCCTCGTTTGATCAGCACCTTTCAGTAAGCGTGGGTATGTGCATTGTGGTGGACCAGCCCTCCTAGGCCTTCATCTCCTGTTCTGCCTTCCTTTTGGCCTTTTAATGACAAGCCTGCATTTTTTTCTCATTCACACTCATTTGTGAAATTCATGAACAATAAAAACATAAGTTAATATCTCCATTGCTATACCCTCAGTTGACTCCATCTGGCCTGTAAGGAGTCAAATGCTGTACTAGGCAATAAGCTGAAACTAGCTTTGTATGTGACACACTCACACTCACACAGAGGAGCAATTTAAGGTTGCCTATCAAGTTACCATCATGGCATCTGGATTGTGGAAGGAAAATGGAGCCCTCTGTTGTCTTCTCAGAGTAAAACCAATGTGCTTAATGTAAATGAAGAGAGAAACAAGAGTTCAAGAGTTGGAGCACCTTCTCAGTGACTCCATTAAACTGGGAACAAAAGGAATTGAAAGAACATAAATAAAAGGCTACATTCATGGTTCTAAGGTTGCCTTGTATCAGAGAGAGCACAGGAGCTCCTTCTCTGTCTGCTGCTGGATCAAAAATGAGCACCATCTTCTGTGAGTGGTCAGAATTTATAGGAGTTCTCCCAAAAGGGCGGAGCTACCAGAGTTGGGGTGTCAGTGAGGTTATGTGTATTCTCGACTTTGTTCCTTAGAATTGCAGATGGAAAAGAAAAGAAAGAGAGCAGCCGCGTTCTTCTTGTCCTGGTGTCTTGCAGAAGCATGAAGGTGACCCCTAAGTGCACACGGAAAAGACATGCAACGAAGGATCTCGAGGTGTGAACTGAACTTAGTCACAGTGTAGTGAATCCTTTCCCCAATACATACCATTACACATGGAAGCTAGGTGAGTCTCATATTAGCATTGTGGTGAAACATTTCTGTTTTCTTCTACAGAATGGAGGAACATTGAGAGGAAGAATCCTGTCCCCACCAGTTCCAGTAACAATGGATAAGAAGAAAAAGAACAGGGGGACATGGTTGGAAATTTGTTACCAGCCAGGTTCACACAAATGAAAGTTTTTCTTTATGTAAAGACCCATAGACACGTGGAATAAAAGTCCAAAGAGAATGAAGGAGAGGAGGACTCTAAAGACATTCAAATCTCCTCTTGATGTTGTTTTGGACAATCAAAGTGAATAGAATGGACAAGCTTGTTGGGCTGAATGTTCTCGTCACAATTGTTCTAATGTTCTAATGATCGTCACCAGGACATTGCCATTTAGATAGGTAAAATAAATTAAAAAATGAATTAATATATACACACACTTTGGTCTGAACAAAGGAGAAAATTTAAAAGAAAGAAAACTTCTGACAGCTTTCACTGTCACAACAAGGCACTGTGTAGATATATTGCTGTTGGTATGAAGGTACAAAGGCTTAAGTTTAATATGTCACTGTGATCTCATAGAACCTGATTTTTACTCACTTTACAAACCATGTGGTAACAGCAGACACATAGCCAGATTAAGCACTCAAGCTGACACAGAGACCTGCCATGCAAGCAATATGACAAAAACATGGAGTAGTACAAATGGAAGGTGTGGGATGCTGTAACCATGTGCTGTTTTCTATTTATGTTAAGTCAGCACAAAATTGCGTCCTGGTTTGGAGAGCATTGTATGGACTTGCATGTTCGTCTGAGGTAACCTGGAGGGATCTGGAGAAACGGTATAAGACAGGGATTCCCAAACCTGGGGCCTCATGCATAACAGCATGCGTAGAATTCACACTAAAACATGGAGTATGGACAAAAGCAAAAATGTGCATACGCACAAAAAAATCCAGATGCATAAATCAGTGCGAATGGCAACTTCCACGTTCTTCCGCTCCATAAATCCCGGTTAGCATGAAAAGTAACGCACGTGCACACGCCTGCTGCCCCACCCCAACTCCTCCCAGAATTATGCCTCTTTGAATATGCAAATCAATATAAATAGCCCTTAAGCTCAGCGTTCTGTGAAAAGACAATGGGAAAAGCATAGAGTAAAATAGAAGAATTTCAGCGAATACCAAGTGGAGGCAAGGAAAAACTTACTATTTGTTGGTTTAAACAGTGATATAAACAACAAAAGGATGTTGATCGAGTGACATAGAGTGTCGGAGAAAACCGAAAGCTCAAGTTCACAAAGTCGCACAGTTCCCAAAATAAAAAAGAAGTTGTCACATATCAAAGTCGTAGTGAAAAAGTGAGTCATAGACCACCTTCTGAGTGTCTTATGAAAGCTTATTAGGGTACAGAGAAAAGAAAAAAAATAGGGACACAGTGAGAAAAAAGCTCGAAATGTCAACTTTAATCTCGAAATTTCCACTTTAATCACGTAGTTTATTTTGTTATTAAAGTAGAACATCATAAACATCATCTTCAAATCATTTAATTTAGTAGTTTCTCAAATACCAGCATAACTAAAGTAGCACGTTAAACACTTTGTTTTGTATTTGATCTTCTATGTGCTCTATGTGTGTGAATCACTATGTGCTTCTTAAACGGGCTTTCTCTTCCTCTGACAGGACACAGAATCCATTACATTCGTGATATTACAGCTCTCTGAATAATTAAAATATTGCGATATATACTTGATATCATTTTCATGATGACAGGAATTAAAGCATGTTATTAAACATGGGAACACGGTGGCGCAGTGATAGTGACGAGCAGGCGCCTCATCCATAGATTGTTCCTGCCTCCCACAAAATGCTTGATGCGCGACCTTCGATGAAATAATTTATTGCAGCAGTACTGTCTCTTTCAAACGTACTAACCTCCAATTCCTGTCCTTCCTTTTCTTTCTCCAAGTAACCAATCGCCACACAATCAGCTCAGTAATAGATGTTAAGCCATCTGTAAGCTTAGAACGTTGATTCTTCAAAACTTTTAAGGCACATTGAAATATCTTCGTAGTACATGTTTAATTATTCTATCCATCTATCCTTCCAATGTCGCACCAGACCGAGCAAGAATACAGCGTGAGGCAGAAATAATCCCTGAACTAGCTAGTGCTGCGACGCTGTGTGTGCACATGTTTAATTATTAACAATATAGATTATTTAAATGATGTTAACATTTTATCTGTATAATGTATAATGATATCGTCATCATATGTAAATACGTGCTTTATAAAGTGGCTCAGGTTGTACAATATTATAACTGTATCACAAGTTTACAGCGAGGTAATTGTACTTATAATTACAAACAGTTTTACAAGTAGCACTTGATGGACTGAGTGCGTTTATAGTTCTTGAGATGAAACTGTTTATGAACCACGATGTCAGTACAGGAATGCCTCTGAAGCATTTGTGGTATGAGAGCAGTTCAATAGACAGTATGGCTGAGGCAGCGTGTGCGTGATGCTGTATACCGATAATATTCTTTCCAATCAGCTGCTGTAGAGCTATGATTCCACACTCAGATACAGTGATATAAATACTCTTGAGTGGTGCATTGAGAGGAACAATGCTAAAGCAGCTATGGTATTTGGAATAGTTTGGCCATTCCATGGACCATTATATTGTTACAGGCTAATTACAATCAGATGCCTTAAACTAATAAACAATATACGGTTAATTTCAGTTTATTTGATAAAGCCGCATCAGGGATGTGGATCTAAAAAAGAAAGGGAAACCACACTTGACCAAAAGCATTGCTTTGATGCTGGGTGCCGCCAGTTTGCAAAACTGAGCTAAGAACTTGCGTACACCAAGCATTTAGCTGGTGCGAAAATGTGCATAGCTTCATGCTAAGTTTAGGTTTTATACATCACGATCTGAGGGTCGAAATGGGAGTACGCAACATTTTTGTGCGTACGCACCATTTATACATGAAGCCCCTGGTCCTAGGGTCCTCCTGTGGCTAAAGGTTTTTGTTCCAACCGGCTTCTGTTTTTAATTGGACTCCTGGGCTAATTAAGTCAACTGTTATTTCCCAGAATCTGTGTTTTGGGAACAATATAGAAATTAGAAAACTAATTTTGGTAAAAAAAAAAATTAAATTGTATTAAGCAGTTATATTGGAAAAATTTAATTTTCTTTCTTTTTAACAATATTTTCATCTTGATTTTCATTCTAAGGTGTTCTAATTGTTTAATTAATCCATTATTTACTAATTAGTGGGGCTGACACAAAAGTAGTTGCAGCCTTTCACGATTCAGTGTCTTTTGCATGGGTGTCTGCTCTGCTAGTTTTTAATTGTCATTATTAAGACACAATGAAGTGAGCAAACAGCACAGAGAAAGGGTGACATATAATGAAAGAGAGTTAAGCATTTAAATCTAGAGCAAAAATAGAAATAATTTCTACATGTCTTATAAATGTAAAAATCATGCTGCTGTGCTTTTCTGAATGTAGAATAAGAGAAGAGGGGAAAAAACAGCTAATTAAATGTGATCAGTGTTAGCAGTTGTTGTCACTAATTATGAATCTGGTTGGAACAAAAATCTGCAACCACAGTGGGTTCCCAGGACCGAGTTTGGGAACCCCTGGTTATGAGGCCTTGGAAAATTGGCCAGCAAACCTCAAAGCCAACAGACGGACGGACGGACGGATGGATGATGTCACCAACTATTCCTGAGAATGTCTTCTGTACTTGCATTGATGATACCAACAGACTCCAGTCCTTGGGCCCCCACTCCAGGGTGGGGTTTCGTCATTGGCTTCATTCGTGTTTATACTATCTGCAGTGTAAGCCAGCATTAAAGTCAAGCTAAGTGTATTCCACCTAAGTGACTATTAATTAACATTACCGTCATATCATTTGGAAGGGATAGCGCCATTCAATTTATATTTATATAGATTTAGGTTAGGACCACTCTGCAATCATTAATGAACCCATACCCAGAGAGCGCCCACCCCCTGCTGGATACAAGCATACCACAGTGTAGAAAATCCCACTGGTCATCACAGAGTTGTAGGAGATGTGAAGGATGTTACTTCCCACATTAAAGGAGCACAGTCTCCCATTTATGAGTCATGCTAGCGGGCACCACAATCCTTAAACTTCATTATTTGCTTTGGCTTAAACCTCTGTTCAATAAACAGGGTCTTCTAGCTGGAGCTGCAACTCCTTTTACACATCTTGTCTTTTCTTTTACGATGTATTTTCATTTTTGTTCATAAAAGTAATCATTCTTTCTTAGTTTTAGGCAGTCTGTTTAATTTTTTTTTTCTGTGCACAGTGTGTGGGCACACTTAAAGACCGAAAGAGGGAATGTCATAAGTGGGTTGCATTTATGCGTCTTTCCCTTGTGCATGCTACAGGCCACATTAAAACTGCATGCATGTATTTAATGCTAAATATCATCAGACGATACCTTTAAAGCACCAGTGTATTGTTTAGAAAAAAATATGCGCTATTAAACACGGCTAACTATCTTTACTTCCAGTGATTTGATCTTTGCAAGAAGATGAATATGTGGAATGCGTAGACTACTGTCTCCCTTTTCCCTTACAATCACCTTTGCATAATCTTTTGTCTGACTCAGATTACTTTCTTAGTATTGGCATATATTGTATATGTTAACCTTAGCTTAGCTGCGTTAGTCATTCCAATAAAATAAAGCTGTTTAACCCTGTAAACTTAAGCCCCTTTGTGTTGGACCACCCAGCCGAACCAAACAATAAAACTGCATAAAATCATTCATATCCTCGTTGCTATAATTAAAGTGCAATGTTTTGCCATTAAAGTGTTGGATCACAGTACTCAATACTACGTTGCCATGTTTTCCTTGCTTCCCTCAAAGATGGCTGATTTGCTGTATCACAGGGGTCCTCTACAGCGCATCTTCAACCTGAGCCTGGAACAGGGGAGAGTCCCGAGGCTTTGGAAAACATCTTGTATCACCCCAGTCCCAAAGGTATCACGTCCTAGTGAGCTGAATGACTTTCGGCCTGTTGCTCTGACATCACATGTGACGAAGACCATGGAGAGGCTGCTGCTTCACCACCTGAGGCCACAGGTTCAACACGCCCTTGACCCTCTGCAGTTTGCATATCAGGAGAAGGTGGGAGCGGAAGATGCCATCATCTATATGCTACACCGATCTCTCTCTCACTTGGACAGAGGCAGTGGTGCTGTAAGAATTATGTTTCTAGACTTCTCTAGCGCCTTCAACACAATCCAACCTCTGCTCCTTAGGGACAAGCTGACAGAGATGGGATTAGATTCATACCTAGTGGCATGGATCGTGGACTATCTTAAAGACATACCTCAGTATGTGCGTCTTGGGAACTGCACGTCTGACATTGTGGTCAGCAACACAGGAGCGCCACAAGGGACTGTACTTTCTCCGGTCCTGTTCAGCCTATATACATCGGACTTCCAATACAACTCGGAGTCCTGCCATGTGCAAAAGTTCGCTGATGACACTGCTATCGTGGGCTGTATCAGGAATGGGCTGGAGGAGGAGTATAGGGACCTAATCAATGACTTTGTTAAATGGTCCGACTCAAACCACCTACACCTGAACACCAGCAAAACCAAGGAGCTGGTGGTGGATTTTAGGAGGCCCAGACCCCTCATAGACCCAGTGATCATCAAAGGTGACTGTGTGCAGATGGTGCAGACCTATAAATATCTGGGAGTGCAGCTGGATGATAAATTAGACTGGACTGCCAATACTGATGCGCTGTGCAAGAAAGGACAAAGCCGGTTATACTTCCTTAGAAGGCTGGCTTCCTTCAACATCTGCAATAAGATGCTGCAGATGTTCTATCAAACAGTTGTGGCGAGCGCCCTCTTCTACGCAGTGGTGTGCTGGGGAGGCAGCATTAAGAGGAAAGACGCCTCACGCCTGGACAAACTGGTGAGGAAGGCAGGCTCTATTGTTGGCATGGAGCTGGACAGTTTAACATCTGTGGCAGAGCGAAGGGCGCTCAGCAGGCTCCTATCAATTATGGAGAATCCACTGCATCCATTAAATAATGTCATCTCCAGACAGAAGAGCAGCTTCAGCGACAGACTGCTGTCACTGTCCTGCTCCACAGACAGATTGAGGAGATCGTTCCTCCCCCAAACTATGCGACTCTTTAATTCCACCAGGGGGGTAAACGTTAATATTTAACATTATACATAGTTATTGTCTGTTTTTTTCACCTGTATTATTATCATTCTTTAATTTAATATTATTTATTGTATCAGTATGCTGCTGCTGAAGAATGTGAATTTCCCATTGGGATTAATAAAGTATCTATCTATCTATCTATCTATCTATCTATCTATCTATCTATCTATCTATCTATCTATCTATCTATCTATCTATCTATCTATCTATCTATCTATCTATCTATCTATCTATCTAACAGTTGCCCCCATCCTCTGCCCCGACATTTTCTTGAAAGTCCTGATTCAATTGTGTACATTTTTGATGGGCAGACTATTATGTTTCGAATTCCACTTTCTATTGTGGACCACCAGAGAGCGTACAGCCAGCTGCCCTAAACTGATACAGACAGACAGGCACAAGTTCCAGTCCAGCACCATAAACACGTTTTATTTACAGCTTGGGAGTTCTTTTCTCTGCTCCCTACAGCGCAGTACATAAAGCACCATGACTCAGTCCTTCCTTCAGGTGCCAATTCCCAGTCCTTCCGCCTCCATTCCTCCCTCGCAAGCTTCGTCCTTCTTCCTTCTGACTCTGGCTCCTCGCATGGAGTAAAGCAGCTCCTTTTATTCTATTCATGGGGGAGTTCCACGTGACTCATTAGAATTACCTGGAATCACTCCCACGTGTGGTGAGAGCCTAATGAAGGGCTCTGCAGCTCCCCCTGGCAGCCCCCAAGGAACGCAACAGGGCTGTGCCAAACTCCAACTCCCAGCATACCCTGCAGCATTCCATAGTGCCTCAGTTGCCCAGGAGAGCTGCCCTCTAGTGTCCCGGGGAAGGTATTGCCTTGCCGATGCTCTGTCCTCCAGTCCTTCCATACATTTGGCATCCGTGGCTGCCCATCGCACGGATATTTCATCATTTTTTCTTGTATAAAGCATTTTTAAATCTTGCAACTATTGTTGTAATTTGGATACACAGTATAATTTCTTTATCAACTACTGTAACCTGTAGGAGACACCACTGAGCTCCCAAGCCCTTAAACACACTACTACTAAGACAAGCCCCGGGTTCAATTAATGATACCCTATTATTATTGTTAATGGAGCCACCTAAACACAATTCTCTTCTCTCTCCCTCTTTCTTCTTCTTCTTCCACTTCTCCAGGTGAGCTTCATCCTCCACCTCTTGACTCTGACGCCCTGAGGTGAGGTGTTGGACCCCCTATATGCCAGACCCTGGGAGTACCTCTGGCATGACAGCACTGCATGTTGAAAGCACTTCAGGGTCAGGCAGAAGTTCCTTAAAGTGGGTTGGGGTGTCTGTCGCTGCAGCTCCCTCCGGTGGCACCCTTGGAACTCAGCAGGTATGTCTCATGAGACTGCAATTGCCAGCATGCACTGTGGATATCTATGCAGGCACTGTAGCCCAGGGAGACTGACACATATTGTGCCAGGGATGCAAATAGTCCACGTGGGTGGTCTTCCCCTGTTCTTTCACTATACTGGCCTCCTGGCCAGGTAACAGACCTCAAACCATCCCGGCCAGAAAGCCAGACCAGGCTTGGTGTCCATGATTCTAGAAATATTCGGTGAGAGTAAGATCTGCCCTTTGTAATAAGTGTATATGTTTAATATGTCACTGTACTCTGTAAAAATATTTTATAAATCTACTTTTCTTTCTACTCACATGCACAGTGGATGCAGATTTAGCAGAGGGGCTCATCATTTAGAACTGCTAGGCAAGCATTAGAAGACAAGACAGGAACAACTGCAAAATGGGCAACGTGCAGTATTTTTGTGTGTCAAAGTCAGCATGAAATTGTATTCTCTTTGCCTTGTTTGGAATGGCATGATTCACCTAAGTGGGGGCCTGCACATGAAGAAAGAGTATAAAACCTTGGAACATTGCCCGGCACACCTTTGAAGCTGACAGACAGATGGGAGATAACGTCATCCAATCCTGAAAATTCTTCCAACGCAGCGACGAAAATGGCAGACTCTACACTTTGGGCCCACTCCCAAAGGTATTGCCATGGCTTCCTTCGTCTGTTATGCCGCGTAATCCATCATTAAAGAAAGGTAAGTTATTTCTCTTATGTGATTTCTTACTGCTGTATCACTAAGGGAGGGGTATCGCCTTTTTATATTATATCTATTTTGACAGATAGGGGCGCTCTTGCTCCCTTGAACCCTCAGATCAAACGCCAGACACCAGATAAAAGTCCAAAATGACTTTATTATTAATAATAAATGTGCACAAAGCACCCTCCACTCCATTATACTCCAATAAATCAATACTCTATAAACAATAATCAATAATCAATCCTCCACTCTCCCAGACACGTTGCCACCCTTCCACCCAGCTCAGCTCAACGTCTGGGATCTCCCACAATCCTTTTATAGTCCTTGACCTGGAAGTGTTTTGCTCTCTCTGTCCATGTGATTAGGAACACTTCCGGGTCAGATAAAAACTCTTCTTCTTCATCCCGGAAGTCACTGTGACTAAGACGCACTTCCGGGTTATAGGGCACATAATCGTCCCCGGGCCTCCCTGCAGTGACTCCTGGCGGCCCCCATGGTATCCAGCAGGGCTGTGCATTAAAAGTCCACTGTCCATAATTCCCTGCTGGCATGCTGCAAGGAGGGCTCCATCTGGCGGCCTGGGGGTGTTGGCCGGGATGAATGGCCGGCCATATCTCACACTATATAGTGTCGGGTTATGTAACACCCTGCAATTATGAAAGGACTCATTCCAACAAAGGAGCTAGCGCCCCCTGCTTGATACACTCTTCAGAATGATACATGGGCTAGAGGTCTTCAATAACGGATATGTCTGTTATGGATACTAATTTGAAAACAGCAAAAGCAGAGAAGAAGAATCCTATTTTTGTACTGCTTCACATATCAATTGTAGATATTTTATAACATTTTTTTTTCTGGGTGGTCCTGACACATTCACTAACACTGTGTGGGTAAGTGCAGGAATGACAGGACAGGTAATGATGAAAAGCTGGGGCACCAACCGGATTGACCCATTTAATAGTCTACTGTCATTGCCTCCTGTTGAAAAGACAAGAAAAGGCCATTCAGGCACAAGCAACAAAGGATCAAGCTGTTTGGCTTTTAAGGAAAGGATCATTCCATGGAGCTCCATCCAGCAGTTCGCTCTGAGAGTAGAATGTTCCCCCTTCCAGGAAGCCACCTCTCTTATAGCGCATGAACCAGAAGGGGCGGGACTAATTGTCCTCACTGGGTGGTCTCTTGGTGCAAGGGAGAGAGAAGGAGAAGAGAATGTCAGTGACAACATCCCCTCTCACTCCGGTGGGTTATCATCTACATCAGATGAGCCCGTGAGGAGATCCTCCGACGTGCGCGAGTGACAACTTTTATAATATTTGGAAACTTATTCCAACACATATAGAAATAACAATAACATTCAAAGTAAACAGTTGCTGACATTTTTGCTGCAACAAATGTCAGTCAGTCATTTTCTAACCTGCTATATCCTAATACAGGGTCACGGGGGTCTGCTGGAGCCAATCCCAGCCAGTACAGGGGGCAAGGAACAAACCCCCGGGTAGGGTGCCAGCCCACCTCCGGGCACACACACACACACACACACATACCCACAAACAATTTAGGATTGCCAATGCACCTAACCTGCATGTCTTTGGACTGTGGAAGGAAACCAGAGCACCCGGAGGAAACTCACGCAGACACGGGGAGAACATGCAAACTCCATACAGGTAGGACCTGGGAAGCGATTGGGCAAAAGGCTTAAAATAAGCATGGACAGACTTGAGTCCATCACAGGGACCACTTTCACTCACACATGCACATAAACACACACACACACACACTCCACAATTTGCAATTGTGAATTAATATAACCTAAAAAAAACCTTTAGTAATGAATTCCTTCTGTACTTGAGCATATCCGGCAGCTGTAATTTTCATGAAATGGGACTTGCAAAGCTATTCCGTTATGACAAATATTAGAGAATAACTGAAGTGAAAGGCAAACCTTTTTACAGCAACTGACCATTATCGATATCAGGTTGTTCTGGCACCCTGATGGTAAAGTGACCAAATCAGTGAACTTATGTATCATGTATGCCTCACACCAAGCACAAAGTCCATCCTCATTTGTTTAATAATTGTTAATGATAATTGTTACTTTGTTTAATAATTGTTAATAATAGTTGTTATTTATCTCAACATCAGCAACAAGGGATCAAACTTTGACATTGTGAAAAAGAACATGGAGGATTCCACACAGAGCTTGACGTGGAGACAAACAGCAGCACTGTCTGTTTTTGTCTTCTTCTCGGTTGTCCTTACAATGCGGTTCATATTTAACATAAGTTCTTAATCAAGTTTTCACTGTTGGAGATTTGACTGCACTATTATACATATATTTCATCGATCTGAGATCTGGTGGGCTCCATCTTGAAGTTTTGCATGCAATTTATTTGGAAATTTTAGTTAATAAATAAAAATCTTTTACAATCTATTACAGGTATATATACTATTCAAAAAATTAAAGGCACACTTTTTAATCAGAGTATATCATCAAGTCAGTGAAACTTCTGGGCTGTTGATCTGGTCAGTTAAGTAGCAGAGCGGCTTGTTAATCAGTTTCAGCTGCTTTGGTGCACTAGAGGGGCAATGATGAGATGACCCCCAAAACAGGAATGAATGGTTTAACAGGTGGAGGCCACTGACAGTTTTCCCTCCTCATCTGTTTTGCTATTCGTTTTGCATTTGGCTACGGTCAGTGTCACTACTGATAGCATGAGGCGATACCTGGACTTTACAAAGGTGGCACAGGTGGTACAACTTCCCTAGGATGGCACATCAATACGTGCCATTGCCAGAAGGTTTGCTGTGTCTCCCAGCACAGTCTCATGGGTCATGGAGGAGATTCCAGGAGACAGACAGTTACTCTAGGAGAGCTGGGCAGGGCCGTAGAAGGTCCTTAACCCATCAGCAGAACTGGTATCTACTCCTTTGGGCAAGGAGGAACAGGATGAGCAGTGCTAGAGCCTACAAAATGACCTCCAGCAGGCAGGCCACTGGTGTGAATGTCTCTGACCAAACAATCAGAAACAGACTTCATGAGGGTGTCCTGAGGGCCCGATGTCCTCTATTGGGCCCTGTACTCACTGCCCGCCCAATTGGCATTTGCCATAGAATACCAGAATTGGCAGGTCCACCACTGGGTCCTGTGCTTTTCACAGATGAGAGCAGGTTCACCATAAGCACATGTGGCAGATGTGAAAGGGTCTGGAGAAGCCGGTGGAAAACATTATGTTGCCTGTAACATTGTTCAGCATGACCGGTTTGGTGGTGGGTCAGTGATGGTCAGGGTAGGCATATCAATGGAGGGACGCACAAACCTCTACAGGCTAGACAACAGCACCTTGACTGCGATTAGGTATTGGGATGAAATCCTTGGACCCATTGTCAGACCCTATACTGCAGTGGCTCATTGGTTTCTCCTGGTGCATGACAATGCCCAGCATCATGTGACGAGAGTATGCAGGCAGTTCCTGGAGGATGAAGGAATTGATACCATTGACTGGCCCCCATACTCGCCTGACCTAAATCCAATAGACCATGTCTAGCACATTATGTTTTGGTCCATTTGACACCATCAGGTTGCACCTCAGACGGTCCAGGAGCTCAGTGATGCCCTGGTCCAGATCTGGGAGGAGATCCCCTAGGACATTATCTGTCATCTCAGTAGGATGTTGTCAGGCATACATACAAGCACGTAAGGGGGGGAGGTCATCCAAACTTCTGATTATGATTTTGAGTTGCTGCGGCAAAATGGACTAGCCTGCGTGCCGCATCATTTTTTCACTTTGATATTGTTAGCTGTGGTAATTGAATTTAAAATTTAGGTTAGCCAGAACTGAAAAAAATAAAATTTCAGAATATTGCAAATGGGCCTTCGTCTGGGAATAACAAATAGGTGACAATCTATAGATGTTCTGCAGCAAGTTGAAGCAAACAATTTTCACAAGTGTCCCAACTTCTTCTGATTACTTACAAACCCTCTTTCTGTCTTGAAGCAGAGTTGGAACACACTGTGTTACTACACCCTCTGAAGTACTATTTGGAAAGTATGACACTGTAGAAAGTTGTAAATTTCAGTGATAATGGCAAGAAAATAGCAAATGAAATGCGACAGAGCGTTCTTACCCTTAAAAGTGTAGTCCTTTCGTTTCAAGAAATTGCAAAAAAAAATCAAAGTGTCAGTGAGTCCAGAGGTGTCCTACACAATCCAAAGGAAATTAGAAACTGGAAGAAACTGTGATAGGAAGAGATCTGGCTGAGCCAAAGTCACAACCCAACCAAAAGACAAGTTTCTGAGGGTCACCAGCTTGTGTGACAGGCGCCACAGCTTAACAGTGCTGTCAGTTTCTACTGTGAAGAGGACACTTTTTGCTGCATGCCTGTCAGGGTGAGTGGTAGTAAGAAAGCCAATCCTTAAACGACAAAATTAGGCTTTGAAATACCAGCTGTGGACTACTGCAGAGTTATAGAAAGTCTTATGGATTGATGATTCAAAATTTGAAATCTTCAGTTCATCACGCAGGGTATTTGTACACCGTCAAGTAGGTGAAAGGATGGTTCCTCAGTATGTGACATCAACCGTCAAACATGGTGAAGGAAGTGTGACATTCTTTTGCTGGAGGCAGAGTTGGTGACTGGTGCAGAGTGACTGGCATTTGAATCAAAAGGGTTACCACAGTTTGACTGTTATATCAGCAAAAGGTAGTTACTTTGATGAATTAAAAATTTGAATAAAATTTTATACACTTAATATCCCTTGACTTATTATTTTTTTTATTTGCCATTGTTTATTTGTTCTATGCCTTGATTTTATGAAACATTAAGACATTAAATTGTGTGCATTTCCATTTAAAAGTGAAAAAATGAGGTGTTCTAAAACTTTTAACCATATATATATCTTAATACATAATTCGCCTGTCTCATCACTCACTCACTCACGTCCGTCCGAAGCCGAATGCGCAGTCGCCTTCTGCGCAGCTGCCCGAAAAACCTTACGAGACCGACATCCAATCCCAACATCGTGGCAGGCGGCGGATTTATGGCCGCAAAAATTCAAAGACAAAGGCGACTTCGATTAAAGCTCTAGAGGCCTGAAAGGCGATTTCAACTACAGCTCGAGGCCTAATTACGCATTCTGATTCAATTACGCATTCATTCAATACACCTATATCAGGTTTGTGGTGCTTATACTTATTTCTATTCCATATTGTACTGGAGCATTCATCATTCAATATTATACTATAGGCCTGGAAAATTCATCAACTAACAGTACAAGCCTGTATAGTAATGAGTAAAGCGGACTACAATCATTACAAAACAACTTCTTCGTTACTTATCATTTGTTCTTCATACACTGCTGACACAAACTTGTGCCTGTTTCATCTTACGTTGTCAAAACGGGCTCTTTGTCTAGTATATATATATATATATATATATATATATATATATATATATATATATATATATATATATATATGTATATATATATTTGAAGCTATAATAGAATTAATTATTATTAAACATAAGAAAAAGGATTGAATGTAACTCAAGGGTTAACTAAATATAACTTAAATCTTAAGCACATGAGGTCTTTGCCTCGCTTTAGAGAAGCTACTAACGTTAAAATGAGGTAAATGAGTGACAAACCCCCCTGCAGAAATTGGGGATAAACTGATGGGAAAGCTCACATATCCCTGAAGTGGTTCTAAGATTAATAGGAGAATCCACTAAACACCCCTCTTATTGAACAGTGTTCAGAATAATGGGAGAATCGACATGAGGCAGAAGTTACTAGTGCCATTAGTTGATTGGAAGAGATGATAATGTTCTGCATATTAAAAGTCAAATGATGTTATGTATCAGATGAGGCAGTGTAATTAGAAAAAAAGTATAAATGCAGATGAATTGTTTAATTAATGACTTAATTAATGAATTAATTTAATTAACAACATGGACTGAGACATTTGTACAAAACTAATGCAAATAAAGAAATGTTCTGCCTTCTCATCTGAACTCTGTAACTGTCTTTTCTGAAACTAGAGAAAGTTTTTTCCATGCCAACAGCGAGGGTGTTTGTGACACAATGTGTTATTACATGGTCTGCCTGTTAAAATCCAGACATTTTGATTTTTTTCAGGTATTTATTATGACGCACCTGAACATCTGGCCACCACAGTAAATTACAGTGACAGTGAATTAGTGAATCATTATAATCTGCAGGTAATGGAGCAGGGATCTTGGTTTTGGTGTAAGGTAAATAGAACTGACTATGTAATTTCTCCAGAGTGTCTAATAAATAACATTTACTTGGTCACAACCAGTAGGAGTTACAATTTTTGGGGGATGAAAAACAGTTAAAAGTAACTTATTTTATAATTTAAAATTACAAGCCTGATAGTATTTAATCATTAAAGACAAAAATAGCACTGTGGTTCTTTTAATAAAGAAAATTGTTTTTCTTCTTTTTCGGGTCTATTTAAAATGATTGTTTTTTGCATATTTCTATTAAAGTTAATGTACCCTGACCAGATAACACATCCACAAAATTAAACTTTATCTATAGTGACTTACTTTTATATTTAAAAATATACACATTCCTTAAATATTTATTTTTTTCATTAAATGTGCATCATTGCATATCATACTGTATTGATTACTTAAATTCGGCTCTTCCTTTATTATTTCCTTAAGTGAAAAATGGGTTTAGTTTAGAAGGACAATCCTATTACAGAGGGTTGTCTCATAAAGTAATTACATAGTCATACAGGTCATTTGATTTTAATTAACAGTTTATTTGTGTGATATAAAGTGCATAAAATGTGTATTATGGCTAAGATAACCATTAGTACTTTTGCTAAGGCTATGAAGTGTGCCTTTGATGCAATTAACGCCTTGCTTATAGGTTGAATAGTGGACAAAGTTGGGAGCAAAACTGGCACAGACACAGGTTTTGTTAAGTTATATAGCGGTTTGACATGTACAGTACAAGTCCAAGTAGGTACTGCTCAAGGTTTACAATGCACGGGTGAGGCCTCATCTGGTGTCCTGTACAGTTGTGGTCTCCAGGATACAAAAAGGACATAGCAACACTACAAAAAGTCCAGAGAAGAGCAACGAGGCAGATTCCAGGGCTATGAGTTATGAGGAAAGATTAAAAGAGCTGAGCGTTTTCAGTTTAAGCAAAAGGAGATCAAGAGAAGACATAATTGAAACATTTTAAATTATAAATGGAATTAGTCCAGTGGATCAACGACTGCAACTTTAAAATGAGTTCATCAAGAACACGGGACACAGTTTGAAACTTGCTAAGGGTAAATTTCTCATGAACATTAGGAAGTTTTTCTTCATACAGAGAACCACAGACATATGGAACAGGCTACCAAGTAGTGTGGTAGACAGTAGGACTTTATGTTATTTTGGAAGAATTAATTGGATACGACTGGCAAACTTTGTTGGGCTGAATGGCCTCTTCTTGTCTAGATTGTTCTAATGTTCTAATATTCCAATGGCATCACAGGCTTGCGCCATGACTAGCAGACATGGAAAAAAATGTAATCAATATATATAAAAGCCAACGTCTGTCTGTCTGTCTGTCTGTCTGTCTGTCTGTATATCTGTCCGCTTTTCTCAAGAGAACTACTTAATGGATTTACATCAAGTTTTTTTCTATAATTTGCTTTAACATTATTGTTGATTTTGCAATTTCTCTCATTGCCCTAAGTATTACAGTTTGGTTGCGGCACCGATATATTTGCGTGAATCTGAGAGATAGGCAGTGGGCCGAGGGGAGGGGGAGGCGGGACCTCAGGTGTAGGGATCCGGACAAGGCCCTCCTCACTCATGCGCAAACCTCCGTTCGAGTCGCTGTACCTCTTGCCACATATTGGAGTGCACCTTGCCTCCACTTAGTTAGTGATACCTGTTGGTTCAGCAGACATTATCAGCTACAGATTGTTAAGGAGTAATGTTTGACATTTTTGAGAGAGAGATCAAGAGGGTAGCTGCTGATTGCCAGAGATATCATGGCCACTTGTTCTTCTCCCCACATGGGGGATGCTCTCCTGTCAGAGCTGAACACGATCAGATACAGTGCCAGCATTTGACATTGGATTGTACCTACCTTCTGCTTGGCCAGAGATATTTTGCCAACTTTTTACGTTTCTGGCAAAGAGTTCACAGATACATTCTCGTTCCTGATAGCAAAACCAAAAATATTGTGTATCAAGAGGCCTTCGGATATGAAAGCTATCAATATAAATTCTCAATACAAATTATTACATTTAAAAACATGGGATGTACTGGCCCTGATTGTCATGGTCCCATTACTAAAGAAGCAAGATGGTAGCTAAAAAAATAAGTTTTTCATTGCTATTTCTATTCAGTCACAGAGCTAATCTCTAGAGATTCTAAACCGATAATAATCCCAGAAAGTGTATAAAAACTATTTTATGTTTATACAAAGTATAGTATGACACTGGAACACACTACAGTTTCATTGACCTTGTAAAAATACACATGGGTTTAAAAAATGAATAAAAGCTTTTCACTATTTGTGCTGGACAGCTTCTCAGAATGGCTATGGTGTATTCAGAGCACCATAAAAAGCAAAATCGACAATCTCTCCTGTAATCAGCTATGAGAAGAATTATTCTCTTTGATCATTTAAACCTCTAAAGTGCCGTGAACTAAACAGCGACACATTATAATTATCCTAATCTTGGCATTGTTTTCTATTAGCACTGTAGGCAGCATGAAAACTACTAATGCTGCCCAGTGGTGCTTCTCACAAGGCTTTTAGATCACTTCAGCGTTATTATCATCTGCACTGTATGGCATTAAGCCCCTCAGGACAGAAACGCTTTCTTTTAATGATCTGAGATTTGTCATCCAAGCCAAGTTCATAATAACAAGAAAAAGGCAGTAAACTTCATGAGTCAAATGATAAAAATGATAAAAAGCAGGCATTAAGCACATCTGTGTGGGCACATCAGCTGTTCTTGAAGAACAGCCAAAAAGTTAAAGTTGATAAAAAGATGATTTTGCATGGCTTTTATCTTTATGAAAAATGAACTACAGTTGATTATATAAATGTAACTTTTGAATATCAAAATATTCACAGACTCGTAAACCTGTCAACATTGTTAATTGTTATAGACTGCAAAAATGCCCTCACATTAAACTAAGATTTATATCAACAGAATGTATTTCTATTGAGAATAAATAGATTATATAATTGAGAATTACTGTC
Source organism: Erpetoichthys calabaricus (assembly GCF_900747795.2). Lineage (NCBI taxonomy): Eukaryota > Metazoa > Chordata > Cladistia > Polypteriformes > Polypteridae > Erpetoichthys > Erpetoichthys calabaricus. The sequence goes on along the minus strand of NC_041406.2, from coordinate 18,767,307 downwards.
CTGCCTCACCTCCTGCCATTCCTGTTCTAGACTCCGGAACACATAGTCCTTCAACAACAATCTCCTAGATCTTCTTCAGTTCAGAATCTGAAAGGGTCAATCTATTGAGACTGTGCTGCTTTCAGTCACAAATGCTCATAGATCTGCTTGATCTGTTTCTCTCTCTTATGTCTTTATCCTTCTTGACCCTTCATCAGCTTTTAATGCTTGCTTATATGTTCCCACAATAAACTTAAGAATCTACAGTTCTGTTTTAAACTGGTTTAATTCCTACCTCTCTAAGCGATCTTTTTGTGTCTCCTGGTCTAACTCCTTGTATTTGCTACAAAAGCTCTCCACAGGTGTGCCTCAAGGATGAGTGTCGAATTCTCTACATTTTTCTCTTCACATATTTTTTCCTTAGGCAGGTTTATTTCTTCTAATGGCTTCTCCTACCACCTTTATGCTGATGATGCACAGATCTTCCACTCATTTTCCTCTGATAACCAAAAGGTTTCAGCCCAGATCATCCAGCTTTATCTCTGCCATGTCATCATGGATGAATGATCAACACCTTAACACAGTGAGTGCTGGACCATTTATTAGCAGGATATTACCATATAGGTCTGTGCATACAGTGCATCCGGAAAGTATTCACAGAGCATCACTTTTTCCACATTTTGTTACGTTAAAGCCTTATTCCAAAATGGATTAGATTCATTTTATTCCTCACAATTCTACACACAACACTCCATAATGACAACGTGAAAAAAGTTTACTTGAGGTTTTTGCAAATTTATTAAAAATAAAAAAACTGAGAAATCACATGTACATAAGTATTCACAGCCTTTGCTCAAAACTTTGTCGATGCACCTTTGGCAGCAATTACAGCTTCAAGTCTTTTTGAATATTATACCACAAGCTTGGCACACCTATCCTTGGCCAGTTTCGCCCATTCCTCTTTGCAGCACCACTCAAGCTCCATCAGGTTGGATGGGAAGCGTCGGTGCACAGCCATTTTAAGATCTCTCCAGAGATGTTCAATCGGATTCAAGTCTGGGCTCTGGCTGGGCCACTCAAGGACATTCACAGAGTTGTCCTGAAGCCACTCCTTTCATATCTTGGCTGTGTGCTTAGGGTCGTTGTCCTGCTGAAAGATGAACCGTCGCCCCAGTCTGAGGTCAAGTGCGCTGTGGAGCAGGTTTTCATCCAGGATGTCTCTGTACATTGCTGCAGTCATCTTTCCCTTTATCCTGACTAGTCTCCCGGTCCCTGCTGCTGAAAAGCATCCCCACAGCATGATGCTGCCACCACCATGCTTCACTGTAGGGATGGTATTGGCCTGGTGATGAGCGGTGCCTGGTTTCCTCCAAACGTGATGCCTGGCATTCACACCAAAGAGTTCAGTCTTTGTCTCATCAGACCAGAGAATTTTCTTTATCATGGTATGAGAGTCCTTCAGGTGCCTTTTGGCAAACTCCAGGCGGGCTGCCATGTGCCTTTTACTAAGGAGTGGCTTCCATCTGGCCAATCTACCATACAGGTCTGATTGGTGAATTGCTGCAGAGATGTCCTTCTGGAAGGTTCTTCTCTCTCCACAGAGGACCTCTGGAGCTCTGACACAGTGACCATCGGGTTCTTGGTCACCTCCCTGACTAAGGCCCTTCTCCCCCGATCGCTCACTTTAGATGGCCGGCCAGCTCTAGGAAGAGCCCTGGTGGTTTCGAACTTCTTCCACTTACGGATGATGGAGGCCACTGTGCTCATTGGGACCTTCAAAGCAGCAGAAATTTTTCTGGAATCTTCCCCATATTTGTGCCTCGAGACAATCCTGTCTCGGAGGTCTACAGACAATTCCTTTGACTTCATGCTTGGTTTGTGCTCTGACATGAACTGTCAACTGTGGGACCTTATATAGACAGGTGTGTGTCTTTCCAAATCATGTCCAGTCAACTGAATTTACCACAGGTGGACTCCAATTAAGCTGCAGAAACATCTCAAGGATGATCAGGGGAAACAGGATGCACCTGAGCTCAATTTTGAGCTTCACAGCAAAGGCTGTGAGTACTTATGTACGTGTGCTTTCTCAGTTTTTTTATTTTTAATAAATTTGCAAAAACCTCAAGTAAACTTTTTTCACGTTGTCATTATGGGGCATTGTGTGTAGAATTCTGAGGAAAACAATGAATTTAATCCATTTTGGAATAAGGCTGTAACATAACAAAATGTGGAAAAAGTGATGCGCCGTGAATACTTTCCAGATGCACTGTATATGATAAACTAGGTGTCCCCTGCGGCTGTGCCCACATAGTAGTGAAACAGGACAAACTTTAAAAATGAATAGACATTGGCACTGTATCTGATTGTGTTCAGGTCTGACGGGAAAGCGTTCCCCGCATGGGGAGAAAAGCACATGGCCGTGATATCTCTGGCAAAGAGCAGCAACCCTCTAAAACACATGTAGCACTGATCTCTCTCTCAAAAATGTCAAATGTTACTCCTTAACAATCTGTACATCATAATGTCTGTTGAACAAACAGGTATCGCTAACTAAGCAGAGACAAGGTAGCTCCAACACGTGGCAAGAGGTAGAGCGACTCAAATGGAGGCTGGCATGTAAATGAGGAAGGCCCCGCCCCCTCCACTCAGCCCTCAGCGTCTCTCTCGGATTCGCGCAAATAAATCAGTACCGCAAGCATAGCGGAATGAGAGAAGTCGCAAAATCAACCAGAATGTTCAAGCAAATTATAGAAAAAAAAAACGATCTAAATCCATTAAGTAGTTCTCTCGTGAAAAGCGAACAGACATACAGAAAAACAGTCAGACAGACATTGGATTTTATATATGTACAGATATATATAATGAACTCAATCAAAACTCATAAAACATGTAATGAAACTGTTAATTACCTTATTTTCACCAGCAACACGACTAAAAGTCTCCATTTGAATGAGAGTACTTGAAGCATGAAGCCCTATTGACCCCTCTTTTATTTGCCTTATATCTGCACCCCCTGCGGACCTTATGTCAAAAACATGGTATCGCTTGGCATTGCTATGCTGATGATATCCAGCTATACCTCAAAGTCAGACCTGATATCATTTTATTGGTAAAAAAGCTGATGGAGGGCCTTGATGATATTAAATACTGGAATGCATAAAACTTCTTACAGTTAAATGAAATGGTCCTACTTCATCCACTGCTGAAATCGGTACACAATTAGGCTGTTTGTCAGCAACGATTCATAATGTTGTCAGGAACGTGGGTAGGATCTTGGAGTCATCACTAAGTTTTGATAAACAAATCTCTGCTGTAGTAAAGTCCAGTTATTACCAACTGAGGCAAATATCAAAACTAAAAATCATTTCTCTCACTGAAGGACTTGGAAACAATCATTCATGCATCTCACTTGGCGAGACTAATGTCATTATTTGTATGTGGGATCGCCCAAATCTGCTCTGTTGCGCCTTTAGTTGGTTCAAAATACAACAGCTAGATTTGTAACGAGCACTAGATAAAAGGATCACATCTCCCCTGTACTAGCCTCTCTGCACTGGTTACCGGTGAGATTTCGTATTGATTTTAAAATTTAGCTGCTTGTTTTTAAAGCCTTGCATGGCCTTGCTCCAAAATACATCTGCAATCACCTTCATTCTCATTGAGCACAGAGGACATGGAGGCCATCTGGACAACTACTCCTTGTAGTTGTGAGATCTCGCCTGAAGTCTAGGGGAGACAGAGCTTTTTCAGCTGTTGCTCCTAGGCTTTGGAACAATCTGCCTCTCCACATCAGGCCTTCTTCCTCTATTGAGGTTTTTAAAACTTGACTTAAGACGACCCACTTTTTCTCTTCTAATTTTCACTGTGTGTAAGGGTTCTGGGGAATATTTTAACTGATATTTTTATTAATCTGTTTTTATACAATTGGTTGTATTGTGTTTATTTTACTATCCCTTTGTACAGCACTTTGGCTTACCATCTGTTGTTTTAAATGTGCTTTTACACATAAATTTGACTTGACGTGACACACAGAGTAAAGGCTTTGAAGAACATGTGCCACAAATATAAGGAGTTTCATTGCACTGTGCATACTTGTTGCACACAACACATTTGGTAGTTGGTGACTGTTTGTGCTCAGTGGGTGGCAGGATGACCATGTAGTGCTGTCCTGATAGTCGTGACATGTCAGATGCCTTATAATGCAGAAATAGCAAATATCCTCATCATTACCACAGCCTACAGGTTCCACATCATCTGGTTGATTGCCACTCTCTTGATCACTGTCATTATCATCAAAATTTTCATCTTGCAACAAATCTAGTTGTTTCAAAACATCAGCAGCTTTATAACGCTTTCATGATAACGGAACTACAGTCTGTCTTTTTACAGCGCTATTTTCCACAAGTTGTTGCAGCCAAAAAAAATTCTATGGCTATCCGCTACATGGTAGAACTCTATTAGGTACCTGAGTCATGGCAGAAAATCTTGCCAGCATGCTGGCTGCGTCTATAGTGGCTGAACACTGAGATACGAGTTCTAGCATATGTTGTGTTTTGACAGGCTCAATGAGATACAATTTAACTTGTATGTCACGTTCAAAGTGTCAGATTTAACCTTTCAAAGTCAGATATCTTTTATTTGCTTAATCAGATTTGTCTTGAAGATTTGCCCTAGAAGATGTCACCCTCTCATTGTCACTCACAGCCAGGTACCTTGGCATGACTCTGAACTGCTCACTTTTATTTATCAAATATATTTGTTCAGTGGCCCAATCCAGTTGTTTCTTTCCTCATCATGATCAGACAATTCACCTCTTTCTCACTACTTTAACCACACAAATCCTTGTTCAGGCACTGGCTCTCTCTCAGTTGGACTATTACAACTCTCTCCTAGTGGGACTTCTTTCAACTGATATCTCCTCCTCCACCACAATGCAGCTGCTTGACTGGCATTCTCTCTTTCTGGTTTCACTTCTACTACTCCTCTGCTCGGTCTCTCCACTGGCTTCCTGTAGTTGTAAAATTAGAGCGATTAGAGATTTTTATTGTCACATGCTCTGCAAGGAGGAGCAGGTTAGGACCACACGCTGATACAGCGCATTGCGACACCCACCACACGACAAACCAACTCAGGATCCAGATTAGGACCCGAGTGCAGTCATGCAACGGGTGACACATCAGCACCACACTAGTTCAGATGAAGTGGAACAGTGTAAGGTTTTTTATGGTGGCTAGAGTGCCAATTCTTCCACCAACCCCCAGGTTTTTCCCTGCAGGTTGGAGGGCCTACATGCAGGGCTGGACGACAGATTAACGTCATACCCAGGACGGAGCAGTTGCTGGTTAAAGGCCTTGCTCAAGGGTGCAACAGAGCAAAGTCCCTTTTGGTATTTACAAGATTCAAACCGTCAACTTTCCGATTGCCAATGCAGATCTAGCCCCAGAGCCACCACTCCACCCAGAGCATAGTGAAATACTTGTGCCATAGTTGCTTGATGTATAAAAAAATACAGTAAATAATTAAGCATAACAAAAGATAAATAAACAAATAAACAGCACACGTAAATATATAAATGAATAAATAATTAAATAATGTAAATAAGACAAAAGAATTTAATGTGGGTGGCACCGTGGCGCAGTGGGTAGCGCTGCTGCCTCGCAGTTGGGAGACCTGGGGACCTGGGTTTGCTTCCCGGGTCCTCCCTGCGTGGAGTTTGCATGTTCTCCCCGTGTCTGCGTGGATTTCCTCCGGGAGCTCCGGTTTCCTCCCACAGTCCAAAGACATGCAGGTTAGGTGGATTGGCGATTCTAAATTGGCCCTAGTGTGTGCTTGGTGTGTGGGTGGGCGTGTTTGTGTGTCTCCTGCGGTGGGTTGGCACCCTGCCCGGGATTGGTTCCTGCCTTGTGCCCTGTGTTGGCTGGGATTGGCTCCAGCAGACCCCCGTGACCCTGTGTTCGGATTCAGCGGGTTGGAAAATGGATGGATGGGTGAATTTTAATGTGCAGTACAATTATACATACACCAGCAGGTGGGTACATTTCATAGTGCAGGGCAGATAGGCCCAAGTTAGGACCAGGTTAGTTTGAGTGCAGTGACCTCAGGGCCTGGGAGAAGAAGTTGTTCCTGAAGAAGGTTGAATGAGTTGTAAGACTCCAGTAGTGCCTCTCAAAAATCACAAATGATAACGGGGTATGAGCTGGATGACTGTCATCAGAGATGATCTATTCAGCTCTCCTCAGACATCCGGTTGAGTTGATGGTAGGAAACTATGGAAAGTCAGCCCAGATGATTTTTAGAAGGTGTGCAGACAGTCCTTTGGATGATGTTGGATTCAGCTCTTCTTAGACATCGGGATGAGTAGATGGTATGAAGCTGTGGAAAGTTAGCCCCAATGTCCTTTGGAGAAGTTTGTGATGCTGGAAAGTCAGGTTACCTAACCACAATGTGATGAATCCGGCGAGGATACTTTTAATAGTTCAGCAGTAAAAGTTCACTAGTGTTTTGGTTTCCACACCAAAGCTCTTTAGCCTCCTCAGAAAAAAAAGCCTTTACTGGGCATTTATGAGTATACAGGTGGTATTACCTTGTAATGACTGACCCACTTGTCCGGAACGGCAGCTACACCACCAACACCTGTGGCCTGGCAACCTGAGGGATCGTTAGACCAGACAAGCTGTACTTCTTCCAAATCACATCCTCAATTGACGATTAAACAGACAAAAGCAAACAGTATGCAAAATAAGAAGGTGAATATATATTAATAAAAAGAAATGAAACAAACCCCAAACAATATATCTCACTCCCTGTCCAGCCCCAACATAGCACACAACCACGTAATAATAAAAGGTGTATCAATGAATATACAACACAAATTCCCCTTTGTCCATACACTGAACATGAAACAAATATGACACACAGAGAACACGAAACACACATAAAAGTCTGAAAGATTAAACTGAAGATGATTAATGAGAGTAAACCTCGTCTGGCTGGAAAGTGTCCTACGGTAATTATCATACGGATGTAATGGTTGTTTGCTCCTTCCCCAAATGACAAAAAACAGTCTCACCGTATTGTCCTCTGCATATTGGTATAATCAAGATCCCCGGGGTTTGTGTAGCGATGGTGATGTAGTTAAATGTCTGCCGTCGAAAGAAGCAAGTGAGAAAAGGGTGCAAATTCCAAATCATCGGTATTGTCGTTCATTCTTTGGTCTTCGGTGAAGTGTCTGCATTGTAACTGTCTCTCTTGCTTTCTTTCATCCTCTTGTTTATAAAGAAATGACCTGGATGAAATCAGAGAAAACTACCTTGAGGGGTCACGGTTCCACAGTGTTCGTTTCCAGGGGTAAAACATTTAAACAGACACAACAGACTATATAAACTGGACAACGCTATAAAAGATGCGACTCAGTGCAAAACACCTTTAAGATGCCCCCATTCATGTAGCACCGCTACAACTTGACCACAAAAGGCAGATGGTGATCTGGACACCCAGTAGCCTGCAGCTGCTATGTGTCTGGACAGGGGAGCTGTTTATGTGGACTGGAGCATGACTGCCTTTAATAATAACAATCATACATTTCATTTAATAGGTGCCTTTCTTAACACTCAAGGTCACCTTACAATGAAATTAAACAACATTAATAAAATAAAAACAAAGTGAACGATAAAATCAAAAAGCAATAAGGTACAGAGGTAGTAGCAAACATACAAAGATAACAGGCAGTAACAGAGTTAAATTCATAGTTGGTGTGCCAGTTTGAAAAGGTAAGTTTTGAGGGAAGTTTTAAAAGGTGTTATTGAGTCTAGTTGACGGATATGTGAGGGAAGAGAATTTCAGAGTTGAGGAGCACTAGGAGAGAACGCTCGAGCTCCCATAGAACAGAGTGTGATGTGTGGAACAGAAAGTAGAGCTGCAGATGAGAATCTGAGGGAGTGAGAGGAAGTGTAAGTCTGATGGAGATCAGTAAGATAGGGAGGAGAGAGACTGTGGAGAACTTTATATGTTAAGAGCAGTGTTTTGTATTGTATTCAGTAGTTAACAGGGAGCCAGTGAAGTTGGGAGAGAATAGGTGTAATATGTTCAGTGGATTTAGAACAGGTAATTATCCTAGCAGCAGAATTTTGAATAAGTTGTAAGCGATGGATAAGTTTTTGTGAGATGCCAGATAGAATAGCATTACAGTAATCTATACGTGAGGTGACAAGGGCATTAACCAGTATATCAGTACTGTATTGTGTAAGAACAGGACGAAGTCTGGAAATGTTTCAGATGGAAGAAGGCAGTCTGAGAAACATTACTTATATGGGAAGAAAAGGAGAGAGTACTGTCTAGAATGACGCCCAGGCTTTTAACCTGGGAAGATATGTTTGTGTTAATATTGTTAATTAAAATAGAAGAATGGTTAACCTTAGCAAGTGTGGATTTAGAACCAAGGAGGAGCACCTAAGTTTTATTGCTATTTAATTGAAGAAAATTGTGAGTCATCCATGACTTAATGTCTTGGAGACATGCCATAAGAGTATCTGGAGGGAAAACAGAAGTGGATTATTGGATAGATAAAGCTGTGTGTCATCAGTGTAACAATGAAATTTAATACCATCATGCTGAAAGATATTACTTATTGAGAAGATTTAAATGAGAAAAAGCAGCGGCCCCAGATCAGAACCCTGCAGAACTCCCAGAGTAATGACTGCACTCTCAGATTTAAAGCCCTTTACTTGAACAAATTGCCTCCTATCAATGAGGTAGGAAGAAAACCATTCGAGGACAAAGCCACAGACGCCAAAACTAGCCAGCCGTTTCAAAAGAATCTGATGAGATAAAGTGTCAAATGCAGAGCTGAGGTCAAGAAGTACAAGAATTGATAAAAGTCCCATGTCAGCTGCCCGGAGAAGATCATTTTTGATTTTGACCAGGGCAGTTTCTGTGCTGTGTTTAGGACGAAACCCAGATTGAAACTGTTCAAAAAGGTTCATTTTTGAAAGATGGGACCGAAAGTTGGGAGGCAACTATCTTTTTTGAGAACTTTAGATATGAATGGAACATTTGAAATAGGCCGATAATTGTTAAGGATATTAGGGTCTAAACCAGGTTTTTTTCAGAATTGGAGTAATTGTGGCCATTTTTAGTGAGAGGGGGACCGTGCCTGTAGTAAGGGAAGAGTTAACTATAGTAGTTATCATGGTGGAAATATGTGACAGACAGGACTTAACAATGCTTGTAGGTATTGGATCTAATTGGCAAGTGGAATAATTAGATTTAGATTAGAATAAGATAACTGAAATCTGAGAATAGGTGGTTGGTAAGGGAATATGGGTGATAGTGAAAAGTATGTCATTTTCTGCAGAAATAAAGGAAGCAAGTTGCTGGTGGATTTTTTTCAATTTTTGAATTGAAGAAATCCAAAAAAGTACAGCAGTATTTAACAGAGAGGTTATGGTAAGTGACATTTTCACTTTCTGAAGTTAAACTAGACCGCCTGTGTTTTGATGACATTCAGGGAGAGGTTGTTGTTATGGCTCCATATAGTCAGGTCTTTTACCTTCCTCGTGTAAGCATCCTCATTGTCACTGATTAGGCCAGCGGTTCTCAAACTGTGGGGCGTGCCCCCCAGTAAGAAAAAAGGGGGTGTGAATGTTGCCATATGTGGCATAGGGAAATTTTAAACTTGTAGCAGTGTATCAGCAGCAAAAAATATAGGAATACATTTTATTAGGGTTTCAAAAAAACGTTAGGGGGGCGCAATTAAAACTCTTATGAAAACTCGGGTCGCAAATACTTAAAGGTTGAGAAACACTGTATTAGGCCAATCATAATGGTGATGTCTGTGAACTTGAGGATGATGTTGCCCTCAATCATTGGTGCATGGTCAAAAGTGACAAGACTGTAACGCAGTGGGCTGAGCCAGCAACTTGGTGGAATGCCAATGCTGGTCAACAGCATGGAGTAGTTATTTTGCCATTTCTTACTTACTGGAGTCTATTTGTAGGGAAGTCAAACACCCAGCTACATATGGAGCTGCTCAGACCAAGGTCCTTGAGCTTTAGCACCAGGCTAGAAGGCACAATGGTGTTGAAGGCAGAGCTATAGTCAGTGAACAGCATCCTAACATACAGTAGGTGTTTTTCCTTTGACAGATGTCCCAGAAAAGTGCAAGATGAGGGGACGGCATCATCCACAGATCTGTCATGCTTGCATGCAAATTAAAGTGGATCCAGTGTAGCAGGGATGTCGTGGCTAAAGCGCATATGACCAGTTTCTGCAGAGTCTTCATCACGACATAGATTAACATGATGGGCGACAGTCATTCAGGCAGGAAACAACAGATTTTTTAGGTTCTGGCACAATTGTATTTTTCTTAAAACATTGTACACCATACATAAAGACAAGAACACATTGAAGATGTTAGTGTACACCTGTGACAGCTGGGTGGTGCTTGCCTTCAGAACATAGGATGGAATGCCAAGCCTGTGGTCAGGTTTTGCCCAAGTCAGTCTCTATCACCTGCTGGATGGCTTTGCTTGCTGGTAATGCTGGAAAAATTACAGCACCCACCAAATCTTAGCTGTGAGGCTTAAAACAAAGGAAAAGTCCGGGATAAAGGTAGGGGTGTCTTTGAGCACAGCTGGCAATGTTTTGTAGTACACGATTGCCTGCATTCATTTCCACATTTAACTCAGATTGCTGCCGCCAAAAGCATTTTCCAGCCTTCTTCTGTACAGAGTCTTTGCTGCTTTCATCGCCTTCCATAGCTTGTTCCTGGAGCTCTTGTAGTGCTTCTGTGTCTTTTGAATTAAAAGCAGCAGTCCAGTCCCTCAGGCACATGTGAATGGCTCTGTTCATCTAGAGCTTCTAACTAGGGTAGTATCATGCAGTACAGAAAGGCACATAAAAGTCCATTCAGAGCCGACTTAGCACGCTTATGTACCTGTTGTAACCAGGCAGTAGAAAGCACCAATGTGTGGTCAGACTCGCCAAAGTATGGGTGCAGGATAGACTTTTAGGTGTCTTTAATTGTGGTTTAGCTGTGATCAAGTGTCCAATTGTACCTGGAGGAGCGGGTCACATACTGATAGAAGTTAGGGAGGATTTTCTTGAGGTAGCAGTGGTTAAAATCTTCTGCAATGATGGAGATTACTTCTGGGTGCTGTCTCTCCTGCTTACAAATGGTGACGTAGAGCTCATCCAGTGTAGTCACAGCCAGAGCTTCCGGTGGAACGCAAACATCCATGAGTATCACTGAGGAAAACAGTCAGGTATTTCAAAACAGGCGAACAGGAAAGGGAAATCACTAAGGTTCTCGATATGTCCTCAAAATGTTCCTCAATATCTAAATTGTGTGTTGTCTCCATATTTCCTTTGAAGAAGTCTCCATTCTGCCAGTCTGCTGACTGTCCCTAATCTTGCCAGACATGCCAAGACAAGACAATTGTCTCCAATCTTGCTCCACAGCTATGGAATAAACTCTCTTTGTCTATTTAAACTGCACCAAAATCCCTTATGTTCAGGGTTCTTGTGAAAATACACCTTTTCATTAATTCTTTTTGAACTGCTTAATGTCTCTTCAACAGGATGAGACAAGGAGTTTAGCATACTGATGTGTTTCTTGGTGTAGTTGCTGGTATAATTATATAGTAGTAGCAGTACTAAATGTATTATTACTATTATTACTCCATCCTACTCAGATTTATCTTGTTCACCTTGCACCATATAATTATTCTTCTATGTTTTATAACTTGCTTTGTAAACTGCCTTGAATGAAGGCATATGCTACATACCAATAATAATAATGATAGACCACATTTTCATACAAAAAGTATAGCTGAAATTGCTTTATAACAGTAAAAGAAAAATAACAGTTACAGAAGTAAAAATACAAAAAGAAAACTAGGGATAGATTACATTACAACTTCATTTTTGCAGTTTGTGATGGCTATAATACGGAAAGTAAGCATTTGATGTAGCACAATCGGAATGAAAGTTGTAGGAGTCAAACCTCTCGAAGTTCCAAGTTCAAATAACAGCTCAGCTCTATCGGTGCATTGTACAGTCATTAATATCTACATGCACATTTAAAAATCAAAATGTCTCCACAATGCTGGAAAAAATACTGCTCAATTTCGAGGAAACAAAAACACTATTTCCGCAATATATAAAATCTTATTAGAGTCCCTACCTTTCAAAGATCCAAGAGGACATTGGGAAGAAGATCTCTTAATCAATATATCAGAAAAGGAGTGGAAGGTAGCAAAGCAGAGAATTCACTCGAGTTCTATATGCGCAAAGCATAGAATTATTCAACTAAAAATTATATATCGAGCCCATCTGTCTCGCTTAAAACTGTCCAAAATGTTTCCAGGGCAGGATTCAACCTGCGAGCGCTGCAACCAAGCTCCTGCCTCACTGGGTCACATGTTTTGCGCCTGCACCAAACTAACATCATTTTGGACAAAAATTTTTAAGTGCCTTTAAGACAGCCTTGGGGTCACTTCTAACCCATTAACAGCTGTGTTCGGTGTTCTTCCAGATGGACTTGAATTGGAGAAGGACAAGCAAACGGTGATTGCATTCACTACACTTTTGGCATGCAGACTTATTTTGTTAAATTGGAAGAATCCTAATTCTCCTCTTATAAGTCAGTGGGAAACCGATGTTTTATATTATTTGAAATTGGAAAAAATCAAATTTTCAGTTAGAGGATCTGTACAAAATTTTTTCAAAACATGGCAGGATTTAATCAATATTATTTTAGAATAAGAGAAATAACTATTATCACATTTAACTCCCTTCTCCATCTCTTATTTACATAGATATTTACTTCTCCCTTTCTTTTGTTTAATGTTGCCTTATTAAAAAGCCTAAAGCAATTTTCCTTTAGCTAAGCTCTCCTTCTCAGGGGTGGGGTTTGATTAGTCTTCAAATTTGTTGGGTTATAAATTGATCTGTTTGTATGGAATGATTACAATGAAAATTAATAAAAATATTAAAAAAAAAAAAAAAAATCAAAATGTCACAGTGAATCTTCAGAGCAATGCTACGGGGGAACATTTTCTGGTTTCCAAAACACCCATCCACATAGAGGTTCAAGAAAGAACCTTTATTTATTTAGATCCATAGCAGTCTCTGTACAGTAAATAACTATGAATCGAAGGTAACAGATTTGTGAAATACCAATGGCTCCTGATTTTAAATGGAGTCTTGCTGCATATAATAACACATGCTAAGTTCAGTTTTTCTTAATCTGTTAGTGTCTTGCTATTTAGCCACCCAAACATCCAAGATTTCAGTTTTTTCCTACATATTAGGAAGTTTTTCAAAATACAAAGAACCTACTTCATACGCAAAGAACCCTTCCACTAATGAAATGATTCTTTTGTCAGGCAATACTTCTACAAGGAACCACATAAATCAGTAATGAACAATAAAATGCTTTTAAAGAACAAGTATTTTTAAGAGTATAATGAAATGTTTTAGAAGATTCATTTCTGCAGGCCTCATCAGAGAAGATCTTCTTTATCCTTTCTATCCTCAAAGGCTGTTGAGGAGTACTTAGATAGATAGATAGATAGATAGATAGATAGATAGATAGATAGATAGATAGATAGATAGATAGATAGATAGATAGATAGATAGATAGATAGATAGATAGATAGATAGATAGATAGATAGGCCTGGTGTAGTATCTATCTATCTATCTATCTATCTATCTATCTATCTATCTATCTATCTATCTATCTATCTATCTATCTATCTATCTATCTATCCATTTTCCAACCCGCTGAATCCGAATGCAGGGTCACGGGGGTCTGCTGGAGCCAATCCCAGCCAACACAGGGCACAAGGCAGGAACCAATCCCGGGCAGGGTGCCAACCCACCGCAGGACACACACAAACACACCCACACTCCAAGCACACACTAGGGCCAATTTAGAATCGCCAATCCACCTAACCAGCATGTCTTTGGACTGTGAGGAAACCGGAGCGCCCGGAGGAAACCCACGCAGACACGGGGAGAACATGCAAACTCCACGCAGGGAGGGCCCGGGAAGTGAACCCGGGTCCCCAGGTCTCCCAACTGCAAGGCAGCAACGCTACCCACTGCGCCACCGTGCCGCCTCTATCTATCTATCTAAAATACTGGAAACACACAACAAAGAATAAAATAATAAAACATCTTGTCAACACTATCAAAGAAATAGTGGTGTTGTGGTTAGGACTACTGCCTTACAGGTTCACTAATCTGGGTCTGAATCCTATTCCTGGTTGTTGCCTTTGTAGAGCCCTTTTCATAAAATTTGGAAGTGATGTATCAATGTGTAAATCTGTTTCCTATTAGTAAGTCAGTATTATTAGCTTAGAGCATAGGCCATCAATGACTACTAGCCAGCAACTTCTATCCTGTTGTGATGCCACCAGCTACCCTCATCCCAAGCCCAAGTCTTTGACATTTGTGTCAAGATCTCTACAGCAAGTGTATCTCTGTCATCTTCACTCATGCTTCCCTTGTGGGTTCCACATTAGGGCCTGTTTTGTGATGTTGGTGCCTGGCTTTCTCAAAGTGTGGTCAAGCAACCCTCACCTATTTCATAGGATCTCCTCCACTATGGGGTGTACGGCTGGGTTGCAATTATCTGTCTGTTCCACAAGGTTTATTCTCACAAGGACAAAGGGGGCAGCACTCAGAGGAGAATGTGTTTTGATTTTGCCTTCAGGCATTCCCTTTTTCATTCAGCCATCCCTGTTAAGGAGTAATCTCAGAGATATGCAGGTGGATGTGCCTATGGTGTCCTGGATAATGGCCTATCTGTCAGGCAGACTGCAGTTTGTGAGACCCAAAGACTGTGTTTCTGATATTGATGTGAGCAACACAGGAGCACCACATGAAACAGTCTTGTCTGCTTTTCTCTTCATTCACAGACTACAAATATAACACCAGGTCATGCCACTTACAGACATTCCCAAATGATTCTGCACTTATAGGTTGTAATAACAAGGGGGATGAGACAGAGCTGAGGGGTCAGGTGAAGAACTTTGCTTCTTGATGTGAAGAGAATTACCTGCTACTTAACATCAGCAAAACCAAGGAAATGGTTATTGACTTTTACTGCACTGTGCCCAGTCAACATTCAGGAGGTGGAGGTACTGCAGGTACTTGGGGTCCACATCAATAACAGTCTGGGTTGGTCTCAGAACAGAGGAACTATATAAAAAAGGGCATAGCAGGCTCTTTATTCTTTGAAGACTGTGTTCCTTTAAGGTGGGTATTGACATTCATCATATTGCCTATAACTCTGAGATGATGTTCTATGATAGTGGTTCTCAAACTGTGGGGCGGGCCCCCTATGGGGGTGCGAAGATGTGAAAAAAAGAAAACAAGAATCGAAAATATGACAAATACATCTATTGAAACGAAAACAAATTAACTTAAACTACATTCTGATACTAGAAAAATAAATATAGAGTTAGATAAATGTCGATAAAAGTTAAGTAGGTATAATAAAATGTGCATCTATAATATATCATTAATTAAAAAAGAACAAATTGATATTAGTGGGCTCCTTTCAAAAAAACGTTAGGGAGGCGCAATTAAAACTGTTATGAAAACTCGGGTTGCAAATACTTAAAGGTTGAGGAACGCTGTTCTATGCTGTACTTTAGTGTGCTGCGCTGGTAACATCACTTCAAAAGAGGACCACCTAATCAACAAGCTGATAAGAAGACAGGCTCAGTTATGGGACACACTCTCGACCTGTTGGAGGCAGTAGTGGAGAAGAGGATGAAGATAGAACTGATGGCCGTTATGAACAATGCTGCACATGCTTTGTCTAACACACTAGCATTGAGCAAATGAATTATTCAGAAGAAGTGTAGCAAGAAATGCTAGGGGGTTCCTTCATACCTACTGCAATATGACTTTATAGTGCCTCGTGGTGACTATGACTGGTCTTTTTATCTTAAACCAAGTCAGAAGATTTTTTCTTTTCTTTTTTTTTTTAATAATTCTGGTATAAATTACTGTGGTGGGCTGGCGCCCTGCCCAGGGTTTGTTTCCTGCCTTGCGCCCTGTGTTGGCTGGGATTGGCTCCAGCAGACCCTCATGACCCTGTAGTTAAGATATAGCGGGCTGGACAATGGATGGATAGTATAAATGATTAATTTATTGAAATTTTGTGAATGCTAAATACACCCCTTGGGACAAATAAAAATCTATTTATCTACATATTCTTCTAAGTAAACATCCTAAACATACAGTTTTCAATTACTTTGAGAAGATAGTGAAAATGATGTAAGGATACCAATTAAGAAAAGAAGTTTGTTTTAATTCAGTTGTGAATGGCACATGGCAAGAGGAGAGTGACAGCAATGACTGGATTGTTTCATTTCAGTGAAGTCTTTGATGAAAAGTTTCTGACTAAGCCATACTTTGGATGTTATGAAACAGAATGGTGTTTGAGACCTTGATTGTACAGTTAAAAAATCAATAGTTTTGATAGTTTCGATATTTTTCTACCAAACTACAGTAATTTCTCTCCTCCACCATATACTGTATCCACTACAATTCTCAAAATGGAATTCCCTCCCTTTGTGTTTTTCTTTAACATTTCTGTATGATGTATAGATGTTCTAATGGCGGTCAACTTATTGTTCCAGGAGCTAAGCAGAAAAGAAGTGATGAGGTGGCCCTTTGCTATTATGCATCAAAAATCTGAAACACTTTACGGAAAGGCTATCACCATAGAACATTTTTATAAACTCCTTAAAAGCATACTTTTTTAATTTGCTGTTTCATAACACATTTTAGTTTTGGACCCAAGTGGCTGTGGGGCATCTGTTGGTGAAGAAAGATTCACTGATCCTAACTTTGCCAAAGATGCTGTGATCTTCACGTAACCAATGGGCACAGCCATCAGCATTATGTGTGTCAGTGGAGAGAGTGTTGACCTCGCTGAGAGGTTTATTTACCTCAGCGGCAACATTCATGTCTCTGGTGGCTCTTCCTGTGAAGTCAGTAGATAGATTGGGAGAGCATGGGGCATCATGAGTTCACTAGGTGTGTGGTGTTCCCAATATCTTTGCAAAAGGGCAAAGGTCCAAGTCTTTAGAGTCCTGGTGTTTCCTGTTTTGCTATATGGTTGCAAGACATGGACACTATCCAGTGACCTGAGATGAAGACTGGACTCCTTCTGTACTGTGTCTCTTCAGAGAATCCTTCATTACCACTGGTTTGACTTTGTGTTGCTCACAGAGTCCGAAATGAAGCACATTACCTGTATTGTGAGGGAGCATCAGTTACAGCACTATGGCCATGTGGTGTGATTCCCCGAGGGTGATCCGGCTAGCAGGATTCTCATTGTTGAGGGCCTGAGCGGCTGGACCAGGCCAAGGGGATGCCCATGTAACACCTGGCTGTGGCAAATAGTTGGGGAGTGGGACAGAACCGCATGTCTGCCCTGGTGGTTGCCAGCTGGGATCCTGAGCTGTTTTGTTATGTGGTGGTTGCGGCAACATGCTGTACCAGTCAGTGCACGCTCCCCAACTTGACCTGACCTGATTTTAGTTCTACTTCTAACAGATTACACATGCACAGAATTATCGTATTATTCATGGATTTGCAATCATTATTAATCACTGCTTTTCTCTGCTTTCCTTTCTTTTCTGGTTTTTTTTTGTGATGGCGCTTTGTGCCACCACCACCACCTGACCAAAGTCCTGTGTAGCTACCTGTGATGTCTGAATGAATGCCGATACACCAACTATCCACAAGACACTGCATTGAATCCTTTAGGGTGAAGCTTAAAAAACAGTAAGTAAAGACTTAAGTACATTTCTGTTAGGTAGAATGCCCAGCGGGGCTGGGTGGTCTATTGGCCTTGGGACCTCTACAGATTTATTTTTATTCTCCAGCTTCCTTATTCTGGAGTTTTTAAAATGTTTACTGTCCTCCCTGGCCATCTGACCTTATCATTGGTCTCATTTTCAGATGATTATATAAAGACTGTAATTTCTATGAATTATATATTTATTTTATGAAAGTGTTGTATTGATTTATTTTGTGTGTTATTTATTCATTATAAATCTTATCTGTTTTTTTGTAACTATTTCTTTCACATCTTGTAAAGCTCTTTATGCTACATCCTGTGTATGAAAATGTGCTATAGAAATAAATGTTACTTTTGTTGTATTGTTATTAAACCCAGAGTCACCAAGTTAAAATCTTGGTATTAGAGTGTCTCTGCCCTATGCACTTAAATACTCTTATGATGGCTGATAATCATCTTCAGTGTGCACAGTTACTTAAATCAGCAGGGATCATACTGTATGTAAAGAATGGTGGAAGTTGGGTCAGATGATATTCTTATATGTAAAAAATAATCATATGTTTAGCCTGATGAGTTTTCTATTTTGAAAGTGCGTCATGAGTCACACACCCTCCAGGATTAGAACTCGCCACTCATACGGCACCCCAGCACTGCAACAGTACTTTCAATCCTTCTGACAAGCAATACTTTCAATTTTCAGGCTTCCCGTTGTGCATTTAAATCTGATGTTTTTTCTTCCTAAATGTAATACTTTACATTTACTGACCTTCCTTGTCATCTTCCACAAATCTGTACTACAGAGCATCCAGAAAGTATTCACAGCACATCACTTTTTCCACATTTTGTTATGTTACAGCCTTATTCCAAAATGGATTAAATTCATTTTTTTTCTCAGAATTCTACACACAACACCCCATAATGATAACGTGAAAAAGGTTTACTTGAGGTTTTTGCAAATTTATTAAAAATAAACAAACTGAGAAATCCCATGTACATAAGTATTCACAGCCTTTGCTCAATACTTTGTCGACGCACCTTTGGCAGCAATTACAGCCTCAAGTCTTGTTGAATATGATGCCACAAGCTTGGCACACCTATCCTTGGCCAGTTTCGCCCATTCCTCTTTGCAGCACCTCTCAAGCTCCATCAGGTTGGATGGGAAGTGTCAGTGCACAGCCATTTTAAGATCTCTCCAGAGATGTTCAATCCGATTCAAGTCTGGGCTCTGGCTGGGCCACTCAAGGACATTCACAGAGTTGTCCTGAAGCCACTCATTTGATATCTTGGCTGTGTGCTTAGGGTCGTTGTCCTGCTGAAAGATGAACCGTCGCCCCAGTCTGAGGTCAAGAGAGCTCTGGAGCAGGTTTTCATCCAGGATGTCTCTGTACATTGCTGCCGTCATGTTTCCCTTTATCCTGACTAGTCTCCCAGTTCCTGCCACTGAAAAACATCCCCACAGCATGATGCTGCCACCACCATGCTTCACTGTAAGGAAGGTATTGGCCTGGTGATAAGCGGTGCCTGGTTTCCTCCAAAAGTAGTGCCTGGCATTCACACCAAAGAGTTCAATCTTTGTCTCATCAGACCAGAGAATTTTCTTTCTCATGGTCTGAGAGTCCTTCAGGTGCCTTTTGGCAAACTCCAGGCGGGCTGCCATGTGCCTTTTACTAAGGAGTGGCTAACGTCTGACCACTCTACCATACAGGCCTGATTGGTGGATTGCTGCAGAGATGGTTGTCCTTCTGGAAGGTTCTCCTCTCTCCACAGAAGACCTCTGGAGCTCTGACAGAGTGACCATCGGGTTCTTGGTCACCTCCCTGACTAAGGCTCTTCTCCCCCGATCACTCAGTTTAGATGGCCGGCCAGCTCTAGGAAGAGTCCTGGTGGTTTCAAATTTCTTCCACTTACGGATGATGGAGGCCACTGTGCTCATTGGGACCTTCAAAGCAGCAGAAATTTTTCTGTAATCTTCCCCAGATTTGTGCCTCGAGACAATCCTGTCTCGGAGGTCTACAGACAATTCCTTTGACTTCATGCTTGGTTTGTGCTCTGACATGAACTGTCAACTGTGGGACCTTATATAGACAGGTGTGTGCCTTTCCAAATCATGTCCAGTCAACTGAATTTACCACAGGTGGACTCCAAGTAAGCTGCAGAAACATCTCAAGTATGATCAGAGGAAACAGGATGACCTGAGCTCAATTTTGAGCTTCATGGCAAAGGCTGTGAATACTTATGTACATGTGCTTTCTCAATTTTTTTATTTTTAATAAATTTGCAAAAATCTCAAGTAAATTTTTTTCACGTTGTCATTATGGGGTGCTGTGTGTAGAATTCTGAGGAAAAAAATGAATTTAATCTATTTTGGAATAAGGCTGTAACATAACAAAATGTTGAAAAAGTGATGTGCTGTGAATACTTTCCGGATGCACTGTATATGCTGTCTAAGTCCCCTGTGTCATGATTCAATGGATTCTGTATTATATACCAGTCCACCTAGCTTGGTATCATCTGCAAACTTAATCAGCCTGTTACTTATATTCCTATCCAAATTAATTATATATAATTAAAGTAGTAGTGGTCCCAGCACTGACCCCCGAGGGACGCCACTTTCAACATTCGCCAATTCTGATAAGCTTCCTTGCACAATCACCCTCTGCTTCCTATACAATACAATACAATACAATATAATACAATTTATTTTTGTAAATCCCAAAATCACACAAGAAATGACGCAATGGGCTTGAACAGGCCCTGCCTCTTGACAGCCCCCCAGCCTTGACTCTCTAAGAAGACAAGGATAAACTCCCAAAAAAACTTTGTAGGGAAAAAACGAAAGAAACTTCGGGAAAGGCAGTTCAAAAAGAGACCCCTTTCCAGGTAGGTTGGGCGTGCAGTGGGTGCCAAAAAGAAGGGGGTCAGTACAATACAATACACAGAACAGAACACAACTAATCCTCAATACAGTATAGAAATAAAAGTATTACAAGTACGGAGCAGAATTTAACAGTAGATGATATCACATAACATGATTTGGATTTGTTTAGAGTCCTGGAAACCTCAGCCATCAAGCTGCCTCCCCCAATTGGCCATTCCACAGCTGAGACAGCCAATCCGATGAAAGTACCACTCTACCCAACGATTCCTGTGATCCTCCATTACAGACGACTTTACCTTAGGCAGGCCAAACAACTTGGCAGGTGGGCTGTGGCACCAACTGCCACATTTGAGTACTGAGAAGAGAAGCTTCCTATGTCTGAGCCGATTGTGTACCCATCTAAACACCACACCTTGAACTCCCACTTTTAAGGTGATGCCCAAACTTTCATGTGTGAATTTATGAAATGCTTTCGGAAAATTAAGATAAACAACATCATACGTATGTCACCAATTTTACCCTTTTGTTGCATCCTCACAGAATTGCAGCATGTTATTAAAACATGACCTCCCTCGTCCGAACCCATGCTGACTGTTCACTAAAATTCCACGTGTTGCTCAATCATCTCCTTAATAATAACTGTGACGCGCATTAAGCTTACTAGCCTATAGTTTCTCGGATCTGGCCGATCTCCCCTTTCATATGACGGGAAAATATTTGTCATTTTCTAGTACTTAGGAATTTACCCAATGTGCAGTGACTTCCTAGAAATTTGAGCCAAAGGTTTATATGCTGTATGTACTCGCTAACCTCCTTAAGCACTCGAGTATAAATGTTATCTGGTCCTGGTGATTTGTCAGATTTCAGCCTTTTTAATCTAAGCAGCACTTTTCTCTCTACCTCAGTACCTCCTTAGCAGACACTTTTACTGCTGAGAGGTTATCCACTTTCTCACATGTGCAAACTTTAGAAAAATGCAAGTTTAGAACCTTTTTTGACTCACTGTCTGTATATTTTAATTCCTTCTTGCTATTCCTAGAACCTAGGACTGAACCTTGATATACTCTCACTTTCATGCTAAACTCCTGCTGTCTTCACACACTGTACAAATGGT
Source organism: Erpetoichthys calabaricus (assembly GCF_900747795.2). Lineage (NCBI taxonomy): Eukaryota > Metazoa > Chordata > Cladistia > Polypteriformes > Polypteridae > Erpetoichthys > Erpetoichthys calabaricus. Next base: position 18,745,511 of record NC_041406.2, on the reverse strand, counting down.
TGTCGAAGCACTGTTTTAGGTGGACATGACAACTTTTACAAACCATTCTTCCACTCCCATATACCACATTGCCTATCTCATGACTTCTTTTGGAATATGGTCAAATTCTTTTTCTAAATCTACTGTCACACATGTGCGATGGGAGGCAGCTTAAGTGCCTGAATAACAGTAGTCCCATGCCAGACCAGGGGGTTGAAAGATGCACTGACCTTCTTTCTCAATCCTCTGCAGACCATCCACAGGAAATCCCGCTAGGTTCCGATACCATTGATGACATCACTTCCAGCACCGGTGCTATTGATGATGTCACTTCCGGCACTGGCACCATTGATGATGTAATTTCTGGTCCCGATGACCCCACTTTCATTTCTGGTGCTATTAATGACGATACTCCCAGTCCCAACAACATCGCTTCCAGTTCCGTTCCCGATGACGTCACTTCTTGTTCCGGCCTTTAAAGCTACCATATTCTCACCCTCAAATCAGTTCTGTTTTGGACTCAAACCTGTGAAGAACTCAAACCAAAATTGCCCATTTGCAGCCAAAGCATAAAACACAGGTGGCTGCCCCAAACCTTTTTGATGTCTTGTGACTGTTTTTGTGACACTACAAAACTGAAAAATACTGAATTGCATTTCTCTACATACTTTTTCTGAACCTGTCTTGCAATGAAAATTTCATCAACAGTTCCCCTTCCAGGCATGAACCAAACTGAAATTAATTTACGCTTGCCATTTCTCTGATTCTTTGCTCGACAACCTGTTTGATTACATTTCATTCTATGTTCTAAGAGCTTGATTGCTCTATATGAGCCGCAACTCATAGGATGCCAATTGTTCTTGTAAACTGGTAGTCCAGTCATCTACCATTTTACCTTCTTTTATTAACAAGGGGGCTTCGCCCCCTGCTCGCTTCGCTCAACTACCCCCGGCGTTTTGAACCCGTGCCCGCTGGGCAGCCGTAGTTTCAAACGCACGTTGTAGGAGCTTGCGTTGTTTTGAACCCGTGCTTTCCCTGCTTCTGCGGTTTGAGACGCGCGTTGTAGGCGTATATCCGTCACTCGAGCTTGTTTGGTTTGAACCCGTGCCTGCTTTGCCTCCGCAGTTTCAGACGGTGGGTCGTGTTCGGCGGTTTGTACGATCCCAAGCAGCACATTATTCCTAACTTCACTCCGCAGTAGTGCCACGCACAATATGGCGGTGACGCCTGCGCCTTCACTACGCAGTAGTGCCACTCACAATATGGCGGCAACGCCTGCGCCTTCCGTATTATGTCGGGTTTTACCATGCTGTGTAGGCGCCTTTGCCTTTCATACTTTCCCGCACCTTCCGACGCGCGATGTAGGCGCCTGCACCTTCCGGGTCTGCCTCCGCTGTGTGGTGTGGACGTTTAACTGTCGTTTTTTCAGCCTTTATATTCTGTATCTCGCTGTGCATGTGTTTTGTGCCTAGGTTTTTTTGAAGCTGTTGTATTCCAGTTTTCATCATCTGTAACCTGCTCTCCATGTGTTTGGCCCCGTTCTTTAACCTCTTTATGACGTTTTACTTTGTTTCCTACTCTGCCTTTTATTTCTGAGCTCGCTTTATCCTGCTTGCAGCATGTCAGACAGTTCGTAGTCTCTCCCGTTTCGCTCTGGGTAGGGGGGGGCTTTGTGTGCGCACTATGTCTCCTGTGTCCACGGGCAAGTCCCTGCGTCCATATCCGGTTTACCATTCTCGGTTAGTAATATGGATAACCAGTAATGATGCACTGCACGATAATGTGCAGTGAATACACTTGAGCACTCCTAGTTTTCATCTTCTTTCTTTCTCTGTACGTTTAGCATTCATTTGCTCAGAGGTGGATTCACTTGAGCAGCTCTTCTTTTCTCCACTCTAGCAGCCCGCTTCTTCTCTTCTCGCATCTTTTCGTGTTAAAACTGATTAAGTCAGTGTTTGTGTTGCAATTACTTAGTACATTTTCCTTAATTTTTCACTTAAGCTGGCACTTAAGTCTTCAATCTGCCTCAAGAATGATTTAAGATATGAAGAGGTAAGGGAAGTGACGGCGAAGGTGATAGGGAATGAGAACGGCACCCGTACACATGCACCGCATGGCCACCCTGCTGGCCACTGCCAGGAGTTGATTCTACAATAAAATAAAACAAAAATAAAAAGAGGAATAACCTTGGAGGTCAATCATCACCCTAAAAGTGGATAGTAGACATCACGTAGTATATGTATACCAAATTTCAGGTCAATAGGTCAAACGGTTTGCAAGCTCCAGGTGATTTAAATTCCTGGACCAACAAACGGACAGCCACGATAGCATATTATATAAGAAGATAGTGGGACCGTGTGCATGAAAATGTGTTGCATTATACAAATTGTGACCGAGTGAACAGACCAAGGGCTGCTAGAAAGAATTTTGGAGCTAGAACTGGGCTACCTCGTTTAATCGGGACAGCAAAATAACAAAACGTGCAGTGCTGCAGTTTTAATCAGCCTGGTAATCTATCAAAACAAGGTTGCGGCAGTGGGAGTTTTCACCTCGTTGAGTGCATAGTCAAAAATGAGATGCTACCTTCCTGGGACTGCCTGTTTTTATGGCACCTGAGGTGGAGGGGGTGGAGCCTGCTCTGGGTGCTATGGGCGGAGCTAGATGTCCACATTGGGTGAGAAGACAGAGTCAGTAACAGTGCCCCCAATTCATTCTGGAGTGGTCTTGCTTACCTCAGCAGAGCCAGGAAGATGATCCCCCAGGTGCGCATGCATGACAAAACTCTTCACTCAGGGTTAATTCTGGATGCTGCTGGGTTAGTTTCCAGCACCCCCATGACTATATACTAGAATAAACAAGTTTGTAAAATGAATGAAATAATGAATCTCCCTTTTAAGCCATCACGTGTATTTAATCAAGCTGTTTAGCTCACCGTTCTACAATATGTCTCCATCTGGCTTCAATTGCTTCTTGGAAAGATCCCAATGGCAGACAAGGCAGACGTTTCATTCGCAGGCTGAGCAGATCACAATTTGTCAACACTTTTGTAAGTTGTAGGTAATGCACAGTTAATGAGTTTCCAGAGAACCTCTTTCTTTTTCCTGAAGGATTAAAATGGAGTTCCTAGGTTATCTTATTAGACAATCAGACAATTGTCAAGATAAAAAGTGTGTTCTTTTCAAACATTAAATCAGCAGCATCCCCTGTCATATATTTCATGCTGATGTTTCATGGAAGAGGAGGAATCCTCAGGGAATATTTAGTCGACATAAGCATGTGACCAAGTGGAGCCACTTTCCCTGACATATTTTTTGTGCAACAGATCATGCAGTGTTGGCAGGTCCATTTATACCGGCTATTACAGCTGGCAGTGACAGGACACAAACCTTTACAGAGCAAGTAATCCGTCTGTCCTCTGGCTGAGAAGTATCAGATGTCCGCAGCAGATTTACAACTCTATATGCTGTACTGTGTTTTTCTTTATGTACATTTTAAATGGGATTTTTTCACTGTGTCCATATTATTGCTGTTCGTTTACTTAACAGATTATGCACCACTTATGTGTTTCATTAATTGCTTTGTTCAGTATTGTGAATGTAATTCAAGTCACGTTAGGACCATCGCTACGTTAGAAGACAGTGCGCCCGCTACTCACACATAAAAAGGAGGTCTCGTTTTTAATAATAAATGAGAGTATGTGGACATGATAGATCGTTTATAGAAATGGCATGAAGACGTTTTAAAAATCACACACTTAGGAGTTCACAGATTAACAGCTGGTGGTTGGGGGGGTGAAACAAAAATGTGAATACGAGTAATCTAGAGAGACGCTCTGATCACAAGCTGCTGTCTTCTGTTGGATCTAGAATCGAAATGAGGTTGTTAGATCCGAGAGAAGGCAAAGCGCGAACCTTTAGCCCTGACACTTTCAAAAAATGGGCAGTCAGACAACATCACCATTTTGCCTTTTTAAAACTGAACTGAAGGAACAGTGTTTATCCTGCGTTGTCACTAAGGGAACAGAAATGTTTAATAATGCACCAAAGTTGGAGACATGCTGATTGAGATCCACAGGCGGGCTTTGTGACAGTGAGGGTCTACAGAGAGCGCTGAGGCTTCAGTCTGACAGCCGAGAGGAACGCAGGGGGCATGCCATGTAATCAGACACTGATCCACAATGACAGGGAAAATTACTCGGGTGAAGTTTTAAACTTGCTAAAATGCAAATGTTGAACGTTACCATGTAGTAAATGGAAGCAGCTTATATTTCTTTCTGTTTTGAAATCAATAAAAAGCCTGCATATTATTAAGTATTACTACGAAAAACTATTAAAACAATAAAATATATTCAATGCAGTCAGACAGGCACAGCAGAGAAGGTGGGAAGTGACAACATCTTAGCATGGATTTGGTGCCTTTGGTTCAAATGCCATGACCAAACATTGTCTACATGGAATCTGCATGTTCTCTCCATATCTGTGAAGGTTTTTCTTCCTACATTATTATTAATTTACTAGCTACACTACCTATCAAAGATAGGTGACATCATAATTTTAAAACATAAAGCTCTCTTTTGTTGTCCGTGTACCTTCAAGTTTGTGTCCACTTGTGTCTGAACCTCTTTTGATGGGCATTCCCCCTCTCGAGCACATTCCCATAAAGCCCTGATGTTTGAGGCGCCTTTCTAAACTCCTGTCCAGTTTTATACTACTCATCTCTCTCAACATGCATCCTATGCCTTTTACCCTCCTCGTGTCTCACGCTCATTCGTCCTCTTTTGAGTATGTCACCAAAAGGGATTGGACACACAAGTGTTTTATTATATAGTAGATTGTTCTGATTGTGTAGTTCTATTACAACTCTTTCATGGCCTGTGTGATTTTCTAAGCCATGGTGTGGTGGGCTGGTAACATTATGTCAACAGAGGCCTACCAAATTAACAAGCAAATTGAAAGGTGAAGGCTCGGTTATGGGACACACTCTGGACTCCCTGAAGGTCATAGTAAAAATTAAAACAAAACCGAGTGCCATTATGAACAATGCTGCACATCCTCTCTCTGACACACTAACACTGAGGACTTTCAGCCAACGAATTATTCAGCAGAAGTGTGTCAAGAAATGCTACAGGGGGCTCCTTTATACCAACAGCAATATGTGTGTGTAGTGCCTCGCTGTGACTGGGGCTGCCAACTCTGAAGCTTTCTTTCTTTTAGTGCGTATTAAAGAGTAAACATAGCTGATTTGCTCGTCACTACCCACCGGCCAATTAACCTTAGCTACACATTTTTAGGTATTTTTTCCCACCTTCAAAAATCTTAAAACCCCAACAAAAGACCCATGTCAAACAAACAAACAAAACTGCTTCACTCTTTACTACCCACTGGCCAATTAACCTTAGCTGCCCACGTTTGGGGATGTATTTTCCATCTTCAAAAATCTTAAAACTGGGACTGCCAAGTCAGAAGTTTTCTTTTCTTTCTTTTTACATTTCTTCTAGTAATTCTGGTGTTTTGTAATACTATACTATGTGTGTGTATGTAGATTTATTTACCTACTGTCGCAGGTGGCTGGGGGGACGACCCGGCCGGGATGCCCTGGAGTACCTGAAGAGGGCTTACGCCTTCCCCAGACCATGTGGGGGCAACCACCCTGGTACCTATGGGGACCACGGGTACAGAGCTTTGAAGTTCAACCCTGTAGGGGCCCGTGGTCAACGCCAGGGGGCGCCCCAGTGCCTTTGGAGCCCTGGACCTCAGCACTTCCGCCACACCCGGAAGTGCTGGGGGGAAGAGGAGCAGGGTCACCCGGAGTGCTTCTGGGTGCACAGCCGGCATTTCTGCCACACTGGGGAGTGCCGGTGGAAGATTGTCAGGAAATACCTGGAGCACATCCGGGTGATTATAAAAGGGGTCGCCTCCCTCCATTCGATAGCTGGAGTCGGGTGGAAGAAGGACAAGGTCTTGGAGGAGGCAAGGAGGCGGCCTGAAGAAAGAGAAGGCATTTGTGTAGTGGCCAGGACTTTTGGGCACTTGTGGGGTTCGTGTGCACTGTAAATAATGTTCAATAAACGTGTGCTGGGTGAGTTGAACGTGTCCGCCTATCTGTGTCCGGGGCATCTTCCACACTACCTATGTAGGCCTATGTATTTATTTATTTAAAGAGCTTCTGTAAAAAGCAACATTTCCCCCTGGAGACCAATACACTTGTTTTTTGTATCAGTATGCTGCTGCTGGAGTATGTGAATTTCCCCTTGGGATTAATAAAGTATCTATCTATCTATCTATCTATCTATCTATCTATCTATCTATCTATCTATCTATCTATCTATCTATCTATCTATCTATCTATCTATCTATCTATCTATCTATCTATCTATCTATCTATCTATCTATCTATCTATCTATCTAAGTACTCCTCAACAGCCTTTGAGTATAGAAAGGATTAAGATCTTTTCTGATTTATGTTGTTCCTCGTAGAAGTTTTGCCTGACAAAAGAATCATTTCATTAGTGGAAGGGTTCTTTGCGTATGAAGTAGGTTCTTTGTACTCTGAAAAACGTCCTAATATGTAGGAAAAAACTGAAATCTTGAATGTTTGGTAGGCTAAACAGCAAACTTTCTGTCTGTCAAATCAAATTTTATTTGTCACATACAATTATACACATAGTGCAAATTGTTGTGAAATGCTTTGTTACAGAAGCTCAAGAAAAATAAAAATATTTGAAAATCAAGAAAAAACACGTAAGAAAGTCTGATTTGGTTAAGAGAGCTGCTGCTGTCGATTACAGTCTTGTACTTGGCAATAAGATGGTCAGACCTGCTCTGTTGTGCCACAAGTTAACATTAAATGCATTAACATTTGAGTAAAGCAGGTCTATTGTGTGTGCTCATAAGAATGACTTCTGAACAGTTAGAGAATCACTTCAGTTTTTTTATTGCCCAGTGCCTCCTGACTCACCAGTAAAAGAAAAACCCCATATATGATAAACTGTTCAGACAGGTCTTCAAATCCCCACTGACTCCAAGTTGTGCTCAGGTGCCACCTGTTTGCTTTCATTTTCCTTGAGATGTCTCTAAAACTTGATGACCTGTAGCAATCTGAATTGACTGGACATTGCTTAGAAGGGCATACACTTGTGTATTAAAGGTCCCACACTTCACACTGTATGTCAGGGCAAAAATTAGGCCATGAACTCCGATGAACTCCCCCTGGAATCAAATTGTGGTGATACATCGATCAGGACAAGGGTATACAACCATTTCTGAAGCTCTGAGTGTTCCCAGGACCACAGTGGTCTCAATAACTGTGAAATGAGTGATGTTTGGAATGACCAAGACTCTTCCCAGTGTTGTCTGTCCAGCTAAACTGAGTAACTGAGGCAACAAAATGATGACTCTAATAGAGCTTCAGAAGACCTCTGCTGAGATGGGAGAACCTGTCGGAGGGAAAACCATCTCAGCAGCACTAAATCAATCAGGTGTTTATGGTAGAGTGGCCAGCCTGCCTGATATTTTGGCAAATGGCATTTACATGACTTTGAGAGCCGAAAATATACTCATGCTCATCCTTCAAGTTTCCTATAATTAATTTCAAGCCTCTTTTTGTGCCTCCACAAGGTTTATAAATGAAGCCCCTGATCTGACAGATTTTGTAGCATAGTGTGGTGACCATCTCAGCAGCACTCCATCAGTCAGCCATTTATGATAAAGGGGCTAGACAAAAGTCGCTCTTGAGTAAAAGGCATGACAGGCTGCTTAGACTCAGAGAGCACAAGGAAAAAGATTCTCTGGTCTGATGAGACAAAAATTGAACTCTTTGAACAGAACACCAATCACTATGTCTGGTGAAGACCAGGCACTACTTAACATCTACCTCATGCCATCCCTATGGTGAAGCAACATGGTGGCCGTATCGTGATAAGTGATGGTGAGAATCAAAAGAAGAATGGATGCAGCCAAATAGAGAGAGGTCCGTGAAGAAATCCTGCTCCAGAGTGCACATAACCTCAGGCTGGGGTAATAGCTCACCTTTTAGGATGACAATGACCCAAACAAGATCATGCCAGAGTAGCTTCAGGAGAAGTCCCTTACTGCCCTGGAATGGCTCAGTCAAATCCCAGACTTAAACCCCATAGAATATCTGTGGAGAGACCTGAAGATGTCAGTTAACAGGCCCTCCCCATCCAATCTAGAGGATCTGCCAGAAAGAATGGGATAAACCGCCCAAATCCAGGTGTGCAAAGCTTGTACAGAAGACTCAAAGCTGTCAACAAGGGTCTGAATACTTCTATGAATGAAAGATTTTTGATTCACTTTTGTTTTCACTTTGTCACAATGAGTTATTAAATGCAGAATGATGGAAAAAAATGTCAAAGTGTGTCTTTTTAAAATTAAATCGACAATACATAAAGTGTGCAGAAAGTGAAGAGGTCTGAATATTTTCCACAATCACTCGATCCAGTAACTGGAAGTGCTGGCCGAAGCTGAACAGGGTTGTCACTCTTCACTGCTTACTGCTTTTAGACAGACATACAATTCCCATATAATTCACATCTTTGTACATTTTTGTTTTTTTTCCATGTTTGTGCTGCCTGTGCTTGTATGAAAACAAAAATCAATAGGGCGAAATGAATCTTTAAATAGAAAAGGTTTAAACAAATCTTACTTTATTGTTGCCACTGTCAATACTGCCTCAGTCCACCAGGATTCTATAGCAAGATGATTGAACTCTCTTTTCTGCTTTGTGGGATAAGCAAGGCAAAAAACAAAAAAAACATGAGGTTAACACCCTGTGCAGCGACAGAGGCGAGCCCGCAGGAAGGCAAGCTGCGGTTTGCTTCACCGTTTCTTCCCCGAGCAAAGCAGTCCTGTGCCCTGTGAGAAAACTGTGTGAAAATGCACAATACACGTCTCCTGATGCAGCGCTACAACAGAGTGTGTGAGCAGAGGATGGCTTTTGATGCCTGACTGACCAAATCTTCCACAAGATAGTTAGTTAAATTCCCACTGGTTCGGGGAACTATTGCCAGAAGTGCTGTAGATGGAGAAGGGAAGCCACAGTAATTGTATTAAGGTCTGTTGAGATTTTCTCAAACTGCTTTCAGTAAAAGGAAGGGGGTCCCATGGCAACAGCGGCAACTTCTGCAGAATAACTGAAAAACAGTGTTCACTCAGATATGAGTAACATTCAATTTATCACAGGAAAGGTTGTGTAGCACACCTTGGCAGGGCTTTCCTGAGACTCTTCATTTTTATACGATTTAAGAGGCTTCATTTTCCTGCATTTATAGTAAACCACTTGGAATGAGGAGTCAAGAAAAATGACACCGTTTATTGGCTAATTAAAAAGGTTACAATATGCAAGCTTTCGAGCTTTGTAGTCTTTTTAGTTAGCCAATAAAAGGTTTCATTTTGCTTGACTTCTCATTACATCCATAATGGCTAACACGGTACAACACCCTAGTAGTAAACCACTTCTAATTGTGACCATTTAACAAAATTATACCTGTTTTAATCTAAACCGAATTGCCTCAAGATAAAAAAAGGTGTCACTGTGGGCAGTGCTGCCACCGTATAGATCCCTGTTTAGGCCATATTAACTCTTTGAGGGCTGAATATTTTTTCCAAAAAACATAGTTTCTGAAAAGCAATGGTTTCACATAATATAAATCATAATAATCATAAAACGTCTGTTGCTGCATGCTGTGGCTGCCAGTTTGCCAAGAATGTGCGGCAGGCTTGCTGCCAGGCTGTCTTTGCGTGGCTGGGGCAGTAGCAGCACCAGTCATGGTCGCTGTGCTTTGCAATCTGGTTTCTACCTCTTATCATTGTTAAGTGGCAGTCCTCCTGGCGAACATTGCCATAGGCATGTCAGCTACATGAACCTGCTCATCACCACGATTAGCTGGGGACCAGTCAGCTGAAGCTGGAACCTCACATTCGTTTTCGATCACCTGTATCAAAATTGGAGTGCGACAAGTCATAGTCCAGTTCAGAGATAATAGGCAAAACTTCGTCCACATAGTATTTTGCTTTTACGCATTTGCTTTGATCTCTCGCCATTATGTCAGTGCCATTTTTGCTCTTGTATGCGCCTTGCTACTCACATGAGCGCACGAAATCTCGGTCAAACCAATGAAGCTAACTTTCCTTCTAGCAACGAGAGTCCAACTAAAACATAACGGTTGGTTTTGTCACAGTATACAGATGATTACCATCATCAACTCCTCCTTTTGACAAAAGTCGACATCAGCACTGAAAGAGTTAAGCAAATATTGCAACCATTTTAACAAAAACAGGCCATTCAGCCGAACATAGCTCATCAGTCTCTAATCCTCTAACATCCTAGGTTTGAATTCTGTACCTGTACATTGTGTAGAATTTCTACATTCTCCTCATGTCTGTGTGGGGCTTTCTCTAGTTACCCTAGTTGTCCTTTCACATCCCCAAAAATATGCAGCTAAGTTTAATTGGCTGGTTTTGTTATCTGCATACGTTTTCATGAAACAAACACAAGAATTTGGTTCACAAGCACAAAAATGCAAGACTCACTGCAAAGAGTCTTATTGGGGTTTAAAGATGTTTGGAGACAGAAAACACATCCCTGAAAGTGGGCAGCTAAGATTAATTGGCCGGTGGGTAGTAATGAGTGAAACAGCCGAGTTTTGTTTTACATACGTTTTCACGAAGCTACCGCTAAAAATTTAAAAAGAAAGATAAGAAAAGAAAACTTCTGACTTGGCAGTCCCAGTTTTAAGATTTTTGGAGACAGAAAATACATCCCTAAAAATGGGCAGCTAAGGTTTATTGGCCAGTGGGTGGTAATTAGTGAAACAGCTGAGTTTTGTTTTACATACGTTTTCACAAAGCTAACACTAAAATTTGTTTGACATGCAATTTAACAATCACGAAACGCAAAACCTGCTTTAAAGAGTCTTTTTAGGGTTTTATTATTTTTGAAGGTGGAAAACACATCCCTAAAAGTGGGCATGTAAGGTAAATTGGCTGGTGGGTAGTAATGAGTGAAACAGCTGAGTTTTGTCTTACACACATTTTCACAAAGTATTCATTTAAGCATTTTGACACTCTTGATATCCTTCTGCAGTGAAACATTCTGACCTATCATAGTTTACACATGTCTTAAACAACTATCATCACACACTGATAATTTCTCTATTATCTACTGTATATCTATTATTTATTTATTATTTTACATATCTATTGACTATATTTATGTCTAGATTGCAAATATCATACATTGCATCAATGTTCATATTGCTAACTACACGTCAATATTGCTGCTACTTCTTTGTCTTGTCTTTGCACAATGTCTTGTTTGTGTTTTAATATTAAATTTAAATTTTGATTCTATTTTGAATTTATTATTTGCACTTCATGTTGTTACACTGTGGACCCTGAGCTTCGCAATTTCGTCTATCTGTATACAGTAATATGAAAAAGTTTGGGAACCCCTCTCAGCCTGCATAATAATTGACTCTACTTTCAACAAACAAGATAACAGTGGTATGTCTTTCATTTCCTAGGAGTACTGGGGTGTTTTAGTGAAGCAGTATTTAGTTGTATGAAATTAAATCAAATGTGAAAAACTGGCTGTGCAAAAATTTGGGGCCCCTTGTAATTTACTTTAGTTAAATTGTAATTTAACTGCTCAATGCTGATTACTTGCAACACCAAATTGGTTGGATGAGCTCGTTAAGTCTTGAACTTCATAGACCGGTGTGTCCAATCATGAGATATAAAGGCATTTAAGGTGGTCAACTGCAAGTTGTGCTTCCCTTTGACTCTCCTCTGAAGAGTGACAGCATGGGATCCTCAAAGCAACTCTCAAAAGATCTGAAAACAAAGATTGTTCAGTCTCCTGGTTTAGGGGAAGGCTACAAAAAGCTACTGTATCTCAGAGGTTTAAACTGTCAGTTACAACTGTAAGGAATGGAATCAGAAATGGAAGGCCACAGGCACAGCTGCTGTTCAAACCCAGCAGGTCTGGCAGGCCAAGAAAAACACAGGAGCGGCATATGCGCAGGATTGTGAGAATAGTTACAGACAACCCATAGATCACCGCCAAAGACCTGCAAGAACATCTTGCTGCAGATGGTGTATCTGTACATCGTTCTACAATTCAGCACAATGTGCACAAAGAACATCTGTATGGCAGGGTGATGAGAAGGAAGCCCTTTCTGCACTCACGCCACAAACAGTCGCTTATTGTATACAAATACTCATTTAGACAAGCCAGATTCATTTTGGAACAACGTGCTTTGGACTGGTGAGACACAAATTGAGTTATTTGGTCATAACAAAAAGCGATTTGCATGCCAGAAGAAGAACACCGCATTCCAAGAAAAACTACTGTCAAATTTGGTGGAGGTTCCATCATGCTGTGGGGCTGTGTGGCTAGTTCAGGACTGGGGCCCTTGTTAAAGTCGAGGGTCGATTGAATTCAACCCAATATCAACAAATTCTTCAGGATAATGTTCAAGCAACAGTCACAAAGCTGAAGTTACACAGGGGTTGGATATTCTAACAAGACAATGACACAAAACACAGTTCGAAATCTACAAAGGCATTCATGCAGAGGAAGAAGTACAATGTTCTGGAATGGCCATCACAGTCAACTGGGATGATTTGAAGCAGGCTGTCCATGCTCGGCAGCCATCAAATTGAACTGAACTGGAGAGATTTTTTATGGAAGAATGGTCAGAAATACCTCCATCCAGAATCCAGACACTCATCAAAGGCTATAGGAGGACAGCGTTTAGAGGCTGTTAGATTTGCAAAAGGAGGCTCAACTAAGTATTGATGTCATATCTCTGTTGGGGTGCCCATATTTATGCACCTGTCTAATTTTGTTATGATGCATATTGCATATTTTCTGTTAATCCAATAAACTTTATGTCACTACTGACATACTACTGTTTCCATAAGGCATGTCATATAGTATATTAAAAGGAAGTTGCTACTTTGAAAGCTCAGCCAATGATTAACAAAAATCCAAAGAATTAACAGGGGTTCCCAAACTTTTTCATATGCCTGTACTTGTATATGGTTGAGATAACAATAAAGTTCACTTAGACTTTGAATATTACTTTGACATGCAATTTAAACGATCACAAAATGCAAAACCTACTTTAAAGAGTCTTTTTGGGGTTTTAAGGTTTTTGAAGGTGGAAAACACATCCCTAAAAGTGGATGGCTAAGGTTAATTGATCAGTGAGTAGTAATGAGTAAAAAAGCTGAGTTTACTCTTAAATACGCACCAGAATCACTAAAAAGAACAAAAGCTTCTGACTTGGTAACTTTGGAGGTACCCAGCTACTAGATGATTCGATTAGTATTTCGCCACTATATCCAGGCCGGATGACTGATTTGTATGTCAGGGCCACTGTGGACCTCCACCAGCGTTTCCTCTTGCTTCACCCTGCCCAGGCATAGTCCACCATCTTGAATAGTGACTGGATATGGAGTGTCTATGGTGTGGCAAAAGTCAATAACCAGTTCCTTGGTTTTGCTGATGTTAAGTTGCAGACAATTCTTTCTACATCAATTCTCTGTCTCATCTCCCTTGTTAATCTATCTATCTACTCCCGATAAGTGCAGAATCATCAGAAAATTTCTTCAAGTGACATGAGCTGGTGTTATATTTATAGTCTGTGGTGTTCAGAGTGAAGAGAAATGGAAACTGGACTGTTCCTTATGGTTGCTCACATCCGTGTCAGAGACACAGTCCTTGAACCTCATAAACTGTGGCCTGCCATTATCCAGGACACCATTGGCTCATCCACCTGCATTTCACTGAGCTTACCTCTTAACATGGATGCCTGGATGAAAGTGAAGGCACTGGAGAAAGCAAAAAACTTGATCCTTGCAGTGCAGCCAGTTTTGACCAGATGAGAGTAGGCCTTGTAAATTAGATAGACTAGTGCTTCCCAAACTCGGTCCTGGGGACCCCCTGTGGCTGCAGGTTTTTCTTCCAAACAGCATCTGTTTTTAATTGGACTCCTGGGCTAATTAAGTGAATTGTTATTTACCAAGTTCTGTGTTTTGGGAACAACATAGAAATTAGAAAACTAAGTTTGGTAAAAAAAAAAATTATTAAATTGCACTAAGCATCCAAATCATTTTATGTGATATCATCTACTGTTGAGGGTGGCACGGTGGCACAGTGGGTAGCGCTGCTGCCTCGCAGTTGGGAGATCTGGGGACCTGGGTTCGCTTCCCGGGTCCTCCCTGCGTGGAGTTTGCATGTTCTCCCCATGTCTGCGTGGGTTTCCTCAGGGCGCTCCGGTTTCCTCCCACAGTCCAAAGACGTGCAAGTTAGGCGGATTGGCGATTCTAAATTGGCCCTAGTGTGTGCTGGATGTGTTTGTGTGTATCCTGTGGTGGGTTGGCACCCTGCCTTGTGCCCTGTGTTGGCTGGGATTGGCTCCAGCAGACCCCCGTGACCCTGTGTTCGGATTCAGCGGGTTGGAAAATGGATGGATGGATCTACTGTTCTGTACTTGTAATATTTCTAGTGCACTATTATATTGTATTGAGGATTACTCGTGTTCTGTTCTGTGTATTGTGTTGTATTGACCCCCATTTTTTTGACACCCACTGCACGCCCAACCTACATACCTGGAAAGGGGTCTCTCTTTGAACTGCCTTTCCCGAGGTTTCTTCCATATTTATTTCCCTACAAGGGTTTTTTTGGGAGTTTATCCTTGTCATCTTAGAGAGTCAAGGCTGGAGTGTTGTCAAAAGGCAGGGCCCATTGCGGCACTTCTTGTGTGATTTTGGGCTATATAAAAACAAACTGCATTGTATGAGGTGAGACACAAAAATAAACGGATTGGTAATAAAAAAAATATTTATTGATGAATTACGGCATTCTAAACATTGTCATCTTCTATATACTCCCCCTCCCGATCTCTACACCACTTCATACGTATCTTCCATCGATTGAAACAGTGCTGGAAGGCTTCTTGCTTGAGGCTCTTCAAAAGGCTTGCCGCTTTTGTCTTCACTTCATCCATTGAAGAAAAATGTGTTCCCTTCAGGTCACTTTTGATTTTTAGGAACAACTGAAAATCACAGGGAAAATATGGAGGATGATCAAGGACAGGAATGCTTTTGTCTGTCAAAAACTGCTTTACGGAAAAAGAGAAAATTCGCAAGAAATTTGATGTTGATTCATTGTTCGATTTTTCACCCGACAATATAGCGGCAGCTCGTGTAGCGATTGTTGTGCAAATACTGACTGGGCTCTTCACAGGATATACCTAGCTGGTCGGCGGTTTGAGAGGGTGTGTAGGAGGGGATATAGTTCTATGATTCACGTCCGGCCGATCTCCAGATGGCGTATTGTATATGGGAATAGTGTATTTTTTTTCTTTTTAACAATACATCCATCCATCCATCCATTTTCCAACCCGCTGAATCCGAACACAGGGTCACGGGGGTCTGCTGGAGCCAATCCCAGCCAACACAGGGCACAAGGCAGGAAACAATCCTGGGCAGGGTGCCAACCCACCGCAGAACAATACATTCATCTTGATTTTTATTCTACTTTTCCAGGTGTTCTAATTGTTTAATTAATCCATTATTTACTAATTATTAGGTCTGACACTAAAGTAGTTGCAGCCTTTGATTATTCAGTGTTGTTTGCCTGGGTGTCTGCACTGCTCATTTTTAATTGTCATTAAAAAGTGTGAGATATGGCCGGCCATTTACCCCAGCCAATACCCCCAGGCTGCTAGATGGAGCCCTCCCTGTAGCATGGAAGTACCCCGAAGACCAGCAGGGAATTATGGACAATGGAGTTTTTATTCCCAACCCTGCTGGACACCGTGGGGCCCACCAGAGGACGCTGCAGGGAGGCTCAAGGACTCTTACATGCCCTATAACCCAGAGTGCGTCATGATCACATGACAAGAAGAAACGACGTGCTTCCGGGTTGAGGAAAAGGACTTTTACCCTGACCTGGAAGTCATAAAGGACTTGTGGATTGTTGAACAGGAACACCTCCGGGTCTGGGGGTATAAAAGGATGGTGGGAAAGCCCAGACACTGAGCTGAGCTGGGAGGAAGGGTGGCGAAGTGTCTGGGAGAGGAGGGTTGGTATTTGTAGAGTGTTTATTGATTATATGAGTAGTGTGGAGTCGAGGGAGCTTTGTGCACTGTATTATTATAAAAATAAAAAGTCTTGGACTTTTACCAGGTGTTTGGCATGGTACCTGAGGGTTGAAGAGGTCAATAACAGCCTCTACTGCTACAGAAGATACAACACAGAGAGAAAAAATGCACAGAGAAAGGGCAAAATATAATGAAATCAACAAAAGAGAGTTAAGCATTTAAATCTAGAGCAAAAGCAGAAATATTTCTAAATGTCTTATAAATGTAAAAAGCACGCTGCTGTGCTTTTCTGAATGTCGAATAAGAGAAAAAATAATCCCAGCTAATTAACTGAGATCAGAGTTATCAGGTGTTGTCACTGATTAGGAATCTGGTTGGAACAAAAACCTGCAGACCGAGTTTGGGAAACACTGAGATGGATAATTGTATGTCCCACTCCAGTCTTTGTTCGATAGGCAAACTATAGTGGGTCCAAGAAGACACATTGTCCAGGACTAACATCTCAAAGGCCATCGTGATGTGAGATGTAAGTGCCACCTGGTCTGAAGTAAGCATCTTCCAAGAGCTCTGGGCCATAAAATTTACTTTTTACACGCTAGACACTTGCCTTATCCTTAGACTCCCTCTGTATAACTCCTTCATGTAAGATCCCGGGCCTGTTCACCATAGCTGTCATAATTTGAGTTAATATGAAGCAACCAGGTCATCTTTTCTATTGCACGGCTGTGAAATTAATGCTAATTAAAACATTTCACGTGCTTGAGTGCCATTTGTATAAAGTTCAGTAGATGGACAAGTCACACTTTTCCTTGTAAAGTGTCCAGTGAGGTTGTTGTACCATTATAGATGCTACATAAAATAAATGTTGGTTGTGAAAGCTGAATGTTAATTTTATATAGTGGATTATTGAGCGCTGCAAGCATTCATATACACTACGGTAACCATTGACCAAACAATAAAAAATGATAAAGAGATAGTTGGGTAGGAAGAGGAGACGGAATTGTGTCTATCCTAAAAAGAATTAGGCCGACATGGTCAGAAACTGTTATCTGCTACGTCTGTATGCTTTACAAATCGGTGCTACAGTGTTTACGAGAGGGAGCAAGAAATGAAGGAAGGAAAAAAAAAAACTCCCAGAAGGAACAGAGCCAAAAACATTTCCAATTAACTGTGCAATAAAGAACTTGTAATGCATTTGGACACAAATGACATACATAAAACTTGTAATTGTATGTCTACATGGGAATCTGTCTGAGCGAGATCCCTTCTGTCTATATTTGTCATCGTAAAATATTGTACAGCTGTCTTCCAAAATGTTCTTTTTTTAATGATTTGTTTATTTAACTTGCTAATATTTTCTTGTATTAAAATGAAAACACATTCACAAACATACTTTTGAGAACCAGAGATACAGCTGATTTGGGGATTTGTAGGCTAAGATAAATGGATTTTTCTGTTCTTTTTACTTTTGCAAAAAGGAGATAATAAAGCCCACAGATTTTTCTGCTGAAAATGCACTCTGTAAGAAAAGAAATTCTTGTGGAGACCTTTACAAGAAAAGAAGATATTGTATGGATAAATAATTGATAAATGATCCTTGTGAGTGGGGGAAAGGGACCCTGGAGAACGCCAAGGGCAGAAGCCATGCAGTGCAAGTGGTTGTCAAAGTATCATTTGCCCGCTGTAATTTTGCCATCTTGCAGTTTTATTGGAGATCTCCAGAGTGGCAAGGTTCTGAAGTGACCAAGAAATAGAAAAACACATAATAGTTTTTAGTTGACAAAATTACTCTTTGCTTTCATTAAATGGAAAATGTATTATGCAATGCAACATCCCTATTGAAACTGAAATCTTACATTAAATTTCTATTGAAAATTTATAAATAAACTTGTTATTAAATTAATCAAACCATATCAAAAGCTTTCCAAACTCTTAGTAAATTATGTTGTCCATTACTCCATTTGTCCATTCAAGAAGGGCAAGAAGATTTGTTTGGTTCCATAGAAATGAAAAATCAAAAAAGAGATCTCCTTAATATCTCTTTGGGTTCTCCACAACAACAATGAGATCAGAAAGAATTAAAATGGAGACCTTGTCTTCTGTCTCATGCGTCTCAGATTTACAAAATACCCCAGGATTCTCATAAGTATCTCCTCTTGAGCTTCAGTAGAGATCACAGAAAATTCACAATGTGGGCTCAGATCTTCCAAGTACAATACAATACAATACAGTTTATTTTTGTATAGCCCAAAATCACACAGGAAGTGGACTTTAACAGGCCCTGCCTCTTGACAGCCCCCCAGCCTTGACTCTCTAAGAAGACAAGGAAAACTCCCAAAAAAAACCAGTAGGGAAAAAATGGAAGGAACCTTGGGAAAGGCAGTTCAAAGTGAGACCCCTTTCCAGGTAGGTTGGGCATGCAGTGGGCGTCAAAAAGAAGGGTGTCAATACAATACAATACACAGAACAGAACAAAACCTCAATAACAAATAACATTTTTTTAGATTTACGGAGCAGAATTTAACAGTAGATGATATCACATAATAAGATTTGGATCATTTAAGACTCCTGGAGACCTCATCCATCAAGCTGCCTCCCCCATTTGGCCATTCCATGGCTGAAACAGTGTTGGGCCAGCCAATCCAATGAAAGGACCCATCTTTCTCACGATTCCTGCAATCCTCCATCAGGGATGACTTTACCTTAGGCAGGCAAAACAACTTGGCAGGTGGGCCGTGGCACTAAGTGCCACATTTGAGTACAGAGAAGAAAAACAGAATAGGTGAGGATTAGTATCCAATTCTAACTATCATGTTACTTATGTTTTAGTGCTAATGACTAACAACAGAGATGCAGTCTGTACAGTTAATCAGAAGCTCTAGTCAGGGTGTGCTAAACTGAAGTAGTGAGTCTTCAGCTGGGATTTAAAAGCTGAGACCGAAGGGGCATCTCTTATAGTAGCAGGCAGACCGCTCCACAGTTTAGGGGCCCTGTAACTAAAAGCTCGACCTCCCATTGTTATTTTATTAATCCTTGGAACCATAACAAGACCGGCATCTTGAGATCTTAATGTGTGCTCTGGTTTGTAAGTCATGATAAGTTCAGACATGTAAGCCGGACCTCGGCCATTTAATGCTTTATATGTTAAAAGAAGGAAGTAGTGTCTTGATGTAACCGACTGCAATCTGCCTTTCTCTGCATTGTGTAAATGATCGTCAAATCAGAGGTACGTAGGGTCAAAACAGAAGCTTTTATTTTCCTC
Source organism: Erpetoichthys calabaricus (assembly GCF_900747795.2). Lineage (NCBI taxonomy): Eukaryota > Metazoa > Chordata > Cladistia > Polypteriformes > Polypteridae > Erpetoichthys > Erpetoichthys calabaricus. The sequence continues at coordinate 18,726,138 of NC_041406.2, read as the reverse complement.
TCCAAGAAACATTCCAAAACAAAAGGAAAAAAAAGGGACAGGGCATCCCATAAGCAGCTTCTCCCCTATGCCCCCACAGTGTCCACCAAGCTTCTCCCCTTTTATTTATACAATAAACACGTTGCAAATAAAACTATTTACAAAAAAAAATACTCAAATTTTCCAGACAGAACTATTTACAATACACATAAGCTTTATACAAAAAAAAATCCTAATTTTATAATTATATATCCATCCATCCATTATCCAACCTGCTATATCCTAACTACAGGGTCACGGGAGTCTGCTGGAGCCAATCCCAGCCAACACAGGGCACAAGGTAGGAAACAAACCCCGGACAGGGCACCAGCCCACCACAGGGCGTGAACACACACACACACACGCCAAGCACACACTAGGGACAATTTAGGATCACCAATGCACCTAACCTGCATGTCTTTGGACTGTTGGAAGAAACCCACACAGACACGGGGAGAACTCCACACCGGGAGGACCTGGGAAGCAAACCCAGGTCTCTTACTGTGAGGCAGCAGCACTACCTACTGCGCTACCATGCCATCTATAATTATATATTCTTAACAAAAAAATTTTAAATATATAGCATACCTTTGAAGCCAATAAGAAGGCTAACAGAATGTTATGATATATAGCACGATGTGTGGAGTACAAGTCCAAGGAGGTTCTGCTCAGCTTTTATAACACACTGGTGAGGCCTCATCTGGAGTCCTGTGTGCAGTTTTGGTCTCCAGGCTACAAAAAGGACATAACAGCACTAGAAAAGGTCCAGAGAAGAGCGACTAGGCTGATTCCAGGGCTACAGGGGTTGAATTATGAGGAAAGATTAAAAGAGCTGAGCCTTTACAGTTTAAGCAAAAGAAGATTAAGAGGTGACATGATTGAAGCGTTTAAAATTATGAAGGGAATTAGTGCAGTGGATCGAGACTGTTATTTTAAAATGAGTTCATCAAGAACACGGGGACACAGCTGGAAACTTGTTAAGGGTAAATTTCGCACAAACATTAGGAAGTTTTTCTTTACACAAAGAATGACAGAAACTTGGAATAAGCTACCAAGTAGTGTGGTAGACAGTAAGACGTTAGGGTCTTTCAAAACTCAACTTGATGTTTTCTTGGAAGAAATAAGTGGATAGGACTGGCGAGCATTGTTGGGCTGAATGGCCTGTTCTCGTCTAGAGTGTTCTAATGTTTTAATGTTCTTTCCAAAGCAAAAGAAACAGGGCATCACATAAGCTGCTTCTCCCCTATGACTATTCAATAATAAATGAAATCAATTACAAATTATTAATACAAAATAAATGAAATAAAAATCAGGGAAAGCTTAGGGAGAACTGAAACCACAACCTACCCTTCCAGCGTCCACCGCGCTCCTGGAGGCAAGAAATATGGTGCATGCAGGTTGTGAGGTGTGACGCCAATTAACACCCGTACTACAACAGATTATATTGTCGGTATGCTATTAACTATTTACAGGGATCAACTAATTTTAGGGAAGTTCATAACTAAAACAAAGCGAAATTATAAATAACATATTACACTTTGCTACATTGACATCATTTATTTACTTATTTTTGCAATTTAAAAGGATGTGCATTGTGTGCTCAATAATATCTGGTGAAATGTATGGACAATAGTAATAAAACACTTTGCTCAGATTACAAAACTGTAGTCCTTGCTTCTGAATAATTCTATTAGTTGCTCTAATTTATATTTCTGATCAGTGTGGCACAACTTCAAACCCTGAGGTTGTGGCTTCAAATCCCACTACTGACACCACTGTGTGACCACAAGCAAATCACTCATCTACCTGAGCTCCAATTGGAAAAAAAAAAGAAATGTAACCAATCATATCTCAAATGTTGTACGTCACCTGGATAAAGGCATCAGTTCAGTAATAACTAAAATATGAAGTTTTGGAAGACATTAAAATAAGACTAGAAAGAGATCTCACAAAACCTAGCATGCTCTTCAAACCAAATTCTCAATTTTGACTCCTTTTACCTCAGTTGTATCTCATGTAGCCTTTTTGTTTAAAGCTATTTCTTCTAAAGACCACTTTTTTTTCCAGAGGAGCACATGGTATCAGATAAAATCTCTACATGTTTCACTGATTTTGCAACCTGGATGAAGTAAAATGATCTCCAGCTCAACCTGGCAAAGACTGGCCTACTTATTACAGCTTGCCCATCTATTTCAGCATTGCATCTGTGATTGTCTCGACTCATTATCACTAACAACTGACAGGTCTGTATGCATTTTAGGGTGGTAATCAATGACCAGCACTACTTCACTGATCATATCTCATTGGTCTTAGGTCTAAGAAATAGTCGGATGAAGAAAAAGGTTTTGGGATGGCCAACCCGTATACTGAAAATATAGGCAGAAAAATAAAGAAAATACATCTTTACAATGGGAGTCTAAAATGGAAATGACTAATGAGGGAATTCTATGGATTATATATTGCACAAGAATGAGGAGGTGGAGTCAGGGAGGCCGGAAAAGGAAGTGATGTCTGTAGAGGTGGGTTCTGGACCATATAGGACATCATTAGAGGGTGCGGGAGGTGATGTCACGGGTGGGTGGATCAGAGGTGGTGCTATTGTGAGGTACGGTCTTCACTTGGTCTGTAGAAGGACACAAAGGAGATAGTATTAGAAGGTAGCGCCAATCCCTGGCACAGCTGACAAAGGACACTATTTGAGCCTGTAAATTGTTTCCCATGCGCATGTGTGTGACAATATACAGTATATACACACATTTATCAGGTCGTACAATCCTTCTCTACCATTCAGGTCTGCTAGTGATGACACTTCCCAATCTCAATCCAGACTCTTGTCGTGTGTAGCTCCGACCTTGTGAAATGAGCTGCCCACCTCCAGCCGAAATTCTGACTCCCCCAATATTTTTATTTAAGCATTCAAAGAGTATTATTTCTGTCTAACCAATATTAGTTGTTAGATTTGTATTGTCTAGGAATTGTAGTTCATTTGTATTTTTGTTCTGAGCTCTTCAGTTGTGATCAATTTTGTACCCTTTTCCTGAAACACTTGTTCCCAAACAGTCTCCCAGACTGATGTTTACCCGATTATATTGACTTCTTTTGTAAGTCACTTTGGATAAAATTGTCTGCTAAATGTAAATTTACCCATGCTTGTTATGATTGCCAGGCTCTCCTGAAACTTGAAAACTAGGTATTACAACTTTAACAAAGTCTAAAAACCTGAAGACTGCACCTTCAAAAAAACCAAGCTTTCAAACTCTAAAGGGAGGGGAGGACCCTGAAACCTCTGGCACAAGCAGTCTCTTACAATTTTCTCTTATACATTCTTATAATCTGCGGTGGGTTGGCACCCTGCCCAAGATTGGTTCCTGCCTTGCGCCCTGTGTTGGCTGGGATTGGTTCCAGTAGACCCCTGTGACCCTGTGTTCGGATTCAGCGTGTTGGAAAATGGATGGATGGATGGACATTCTTACAATAATAAAGTTTTGTTCAAAAAACAAGAATTCTAAAACTCAGTGAAAAGTAAACTTTAACAAGATAGATAGATAGATAGATAGATAGATAGATAGATAGATAGATAGATAGATAGATAGATAGATAGATAGATAGATAGATAGATAGATAGATAGATAGATAGATAGAAAATATTGCTTAAAAATCCAAAACAGAGTCAAAATCAAAAACCAAAATGAAAATCCTAAACCAGAGCAAAAAAATCCCAAAATAAAAAAACAAAATTAAGAAAAACAAACAAAACAACTTTACAAAATACCAAAACAGGGAGATAATCCAATGATGGCAGCTGAAAACCAAGGCCTCAACCATAGTGTTGATGTAACACAGAGCTCATATAGTTATATACTGTAGAATGTGAAGCAACTGGTGTGAGGATCAGCACCTGCAAGTCTGTCATCATGGTCCCTCTTGGATAAGAGTGGGGAACAACTGCCCTTAATGGGGGAGATCAATTATATTGGAATGGAAAAACGGAACATGACATCAACAAATGGATTGTAGTGGCTGCTGCTGTTGTACAGGCACTGTACAAGTCTATGTTGATAAAGTAGGAGCTGAATCAAAAAACAAAACTTTTGTTTAACTGCTTGATCTACATCTCTGTCCTCATCTAGAGTCATGAGCTGTGGGTAATGACTGAAAGAATGAGATCACAAGTACAAGCAGTAGAAATGAGGTTTCTTTGAATGACCACTGGGCTCAGAGTAGAGTCACTGTCTGTCCAAATCGAGATATGCCATTTGAAGTGGTTTGGGTCTGTCCTAATGGTATCCACAAAGGTGGTTCCCCCTAGAGCTGCTTTGGTTTGAGAACCTGCAGCAGACCCAGGCTGTACTGATCGGAGTATATGTCTCAGCTGGCTTGGGAATGCCTGAGAATTCTCCAGGAAAGAGGTGAAATCAGTTAGCTGAGGAACAGGAAGGTTTTGGGTTACCTGCTCGGCCTGCTGCCATTTTGACATTCTAAAGCACTCCAGGCCTGGAGGGCCGCAGTGGCTGCAGGTTTTCATTCTAACAGTTGATCAGTTTTCACTGCTAATTAACTCCTTTTCCCTTCATTTTACTAGCCCGGTTTTTAAGGATTCAGTCCTCTCAATTGATTCTTTTCTTCATTAAATGGCAGCCAAACAGAAATGAGACGTGAAACGAGCCAACAGATGACCAGCTAAACTGGGGCTTCAAACTCCAACCAATTTCACTCCAACCAGTTCCTCAATGAGAAGCCAATTCTGGCTGTTAATTAAACCTGTTGTTTAATTCCATGGCTTGCTGCTGCTCTAATTCTACCACAGCAGACATTTCCCAAACTGTTGCTTTTCAGTTTTTGATTACTGACCTGAGAGATCAACCTTACCAAGACCATCACCTTTCTTTATAATAATAATAATTCATTACATTTATATAGCACTTTTCTCAGTACAGTACTCAAAGTGCTATCCACACAGGGAGGAACCAGGAAGCGAACCCACAATCTTCCACAGTCTCCTTACTGCAAAGCAGCAGCACTACCACTGCGCCACCTGTGAGGTATTTATGTTCAGATAATGTGCTTAGCTGGTCACCTGTTTGTTCATTTTGTGTCAAATTATTGTTTGGCTGCTAATTAAGGAAAAAGAAAGAACTTAGCCGAGTTAATTAGAACTAAGGCAAAAGTTAATTAGCAGCAAAACAGGTCGCTAATTAGGAAGGTGGTTAGAATGAAAACCTGCAAACATTGCGGCCCTCCAGGACTGGAGTTCAACACCCCTGTCCTTAAGGAATAGCGTTTTCATGAAATAAAATGAGATTGGTGGTCCCATAGCTGATATTTAGGACCATTTTGGCGGTACAGGCAACAAAGCCTGCTTCTTGAATTTATCTGGGTCAGGCTTAGTTTATGAGGCATATGTAGGGTACCTATAAAAACAGGAAGGACCTGCTAAGTCACAAACAGAATTCCATCTATTGCGGCAGTGACCTTTTAAAAATAGCAGGCCACCTAATAGAACCACATAAACAGCAAAAGATCCATTCTGGCACTTGGCACCAGTGCTACATTATTATTTGTAGACTTCTAATTTGTTTCTGATTGTAGCTGCATGTGACAGAAGTAAGGCTTATATGCCTATAATTACTGAATTCCATTTTGTCCTCTTTCTTGTGGATTACAGTCATTTTTGCAAGTTTCCAGTCATCAGGTGTTTCTCCCATACAATATGATTTCACAAATATGCTTTTTAGTGGATTATAAAAATATGTTTTATTGAATTTAGTATGAGTGGTAAAATTCCATGGGGCCCGGGCATTTCACTTGATGTATTGAACTCCTGATTTTTATACTGACAGCTTGATTTTCTTTCTGCCTGAGGTGTTTCATTAGATAACTCCTTCATTTTTGCCAATAACGCTAAACTCAATAACCCATAATAACAAAGTAAAAATATATTTTTAGAAAGGTTTGTAAATTTATTAAAAGTCAAAAGCTGAAATCTGCCATTGCTAAAAGTATTCAGACTCTTTGCTGTGTTCGGGAGTCAACTTGTAGCACATTGAATTGATTGGATATCATTTAGAAAGACACCTGTGTACCTTACGTATGGAAGATCTCACACTGTCTGTCAGGGCAAAACAACCAATCCAAGAAGTTAAAGGAACTCTCTGTAGATCGCGGCAATCAAATTGTGGTGAAGTATAGATCAGGGCAAGGCAATAAAACCATCTAGATCAGTGAAAGGCAACCTTTCCAAAAATTTTCTTTCGCAGCGCACCTGAGGGACTGCCCATAAATAAAGTCGTGACGACAAAATCTATGGACAATCGCCAATAAAAACAGTTAATTTTACAAGTTTGAAAGACATTTTATTAATAAAGGAATCAAAGGATAAATCTTAAATTTAATTAATGCGAACGTTGAGATTGTTTTTCAGCACATATGAGATTGATGCGAGGATCAATTTTCGAAAGACAGACGCGCATTTCCTTGTCAATCATTTGAAGTCTCTCGTGTTTCTTAGACTTCATTTCCGTACAGTGAGCGAGATCTTCTAATAACGAGACTTTTTAAGTCTCACGAGATGTGTTTTTGACACCGCTGGTGTTGATATTATGATGAATGGTGAACAGCGAAAATTTTAACTTGCATTTCAAAATAAATACATTAGTTTATTCAACAATCTGATTAGCCGTTATCTGTTTTTCCAACATAAAATATTTTTTTTAAACATTATCTTTTTAATCAACCAAAAGTTCGAAAACACTAGCAATTTTAAATATTTTACAAAAGTTTTCGCAGGCGCACTGGTTGCCTGACAGTGATCTAGATAGATAGATAGATATGAAAGGCACTATATAATAGATAGATACTTTATTAATCCCAAGGGGAAATTCACATACACCAGCAGCAGCAATTTGTAAAGCTTTGAGTGTTCCCCACAACACAATGATCTCAATAATTGTGAAATGGAAAATGTTTGCAAGCACCAGGACTCCTCCTCGAGTCCAGCCAAATTTGGTCACGAGGGAAAAAGGGACCTGGTCATGGAGGAGACCAAAGACCCAATGATCACTTTAACAGAGTTTCAGAAATCCTCTGATGAGATGGGCAAACCTCCATCTCCATCAATGAGGCGTTTATGGTTGAGGGGATAGACAGAAGCCACTCTTGAGTAAAATGGATAGAGCAGCAATTTAAAGGACTCTGAGAGCATGAAGGAAAAACATGAGACAAAAATTGATCTGATGAAACAAAAATTGTTCTTTCTGAGGAAAATATCAAGCACTATGTGTGGCAAAGAACAGGCAACAGCTTATCACTTGCCTAATACCATGCCTATGATGAAGTATGGTGATGTCAGCAGCAACAACAATATTTATTTATACAGCACATTTTCATGTAACCAATGTAGCTCAAAGTGCTTACTAGATGAAATAAAAATGAAGTTAATATATAAAACATAAACAAGATTAGGCATTGATAATATACAATGTGTAATAAAGAAAAAAGAAAGGTTAGATGGCCAGGAGGGCGGCACGGTGGCGCAGTGGTAGCACTGCTGCCTCACAGTTGGGAGACCTGGGTTCGCTTCCTGGGTCCACCCTGCATGGAGTTTGCATGTTCTCCCCGTGTCTGCGTGGGTTTCCTCCAGGCGCTCCGGTTTCCTCCCGCAGTCCAAAGACATGCTGGTTAGGTGGATTGGTGATTCTAAATTGGCCCTAGTGTGTGCTTGGTGTGTGTGTGTCCTGCGGTGGGTTGGCACCCTGCCCGGGATTGGTTCCCTGCCTTGTGCCCTGTGTTGGCTGGGATTGGCTCCAGCAGACCCCCGTGACCCTGTGTTCGGATTCAGCGGGTTGGAAAATGGATGGATGGAAATGGCCAGGATGACAGAAAAAAAGATTTCATTTAGGATGGAGAAAATAAACAAATCTGCCAGAGTCCAAGGCCAAAAGACCATCCAGCTCCCACTGGGCATTCTACCTAACAAATGGTCTAAATCAGTCCTGATGGTTTACAGGGCTATGGGAGTGACTGGTCAGAATTTAGAGAAGAATAAATTCAGACAAAAACAGAGAAGTCCTGAAGAAAATCTGCTCCAGAGTACAGACTAGGGCAACAGTTCATCTTTCAACACTACAGTTACCTGAGGCATAGAGTTAGGACAATGCTAGAGTGGATTTGGGACAAGTCTCTGACCCCCCATGAGTGGCCAAAGCACAGACTTAAACCCCATAGAACATCAGTGGAGAGACCTGAAGATGGCACTTTGCAGACGCTTCCCACCTAATCTGACAGAGTCTGAGAGGATCTTCTTGGATGACTGGAATTAACTGCCTGAATCCAAGAGCACAAAGCTTGCAGAGACTTTCCAAGAAGACTCAAAGCTGTATTTGCTGTCAAAGGGGTTTCTACATAGTAATGAATTAAGTGTCTGAATACTTTTATGAATAAGAGATTTCAGTTTTTGATTTTCAATAAATTTGCAATTGTTTCTAAATAAACGTTTTCACTTTGTCATTATGGGTTACTGAGTGTAGATTGATCGTCAAAAATGGAAGGGCTCTGAATACTTTCCGAATCCACCATTTTATGAAAAGCTGGGTTCCCAACTAAGGCAACTGCCTAATGCAAAATGATCAATTTAAAATTAAATCTACAACACACTAAACTGTGAGAAAGGGAAGGGATTTGAATACATCCTGAATCCACTGTATGTACTGTATACTCATATATATAGAAAGAAATAAAGAGGGAGAGAGAGACAAAGTGGCCCCGTATATTTTGTTGTAACTCCTGTTAGGATGAAGCAATCTGATCCAAAAAAAATACGTTACATACCTTGACGTATGTGTAATTGATCGCATTACGTGCAATGCTGGAAGTGGGTTCTGTTCTCTGCCAAACACATTTTGATGCGGCGCTCCATATTCCTGAATGTATCGGCAAGCGTCTCGAGGGGAATAACAGCAATTTCACGTTGGATGTTTTCCTTCAAATCTTCTACAGTGTGAGGCTTGTTCAGATAGACTTTTCCTTTGAGCATACCCCCAAAGGAAGAAGTCTGGTGGTGTCAGATTCGGCGACCGTGGTGGCCAAAGCCCCTTTGAAATTAACCTGTTGCCGACGAAGGACTCAGTTTCTACCATGCTCCTTCTTGCTGGAAGTAACCTTCCGTTAACTCATGATCATCCGGTTGATTCTGACATTGCTTAAACGAATTGGTGACCCAATAGGTTCACACCATGAAGACACACTGCTTAATACTGTACACCACCATCCTGATGAGAAGGAGAGTGACAGAGTGAAGGGGTATGGGTGGTATGCACCCAGAAGTTGCAAACGGAGGTTAAAAGTCACAACAGCTTTCCGGCGCCTACCTCATCGTTGCAATGCAGGGGCTTGTTGGAAGCTCCATATACTAAGGAGCATATTGCACATTGTTTTGTTCAGATTGCTTCATCCTGGCCAGAGTTATTATTACCAGGAAGACCCCAAAGTGTAATGTCCATTTTTGACAAGTAACACTTGCTGACCCGGGCGTCAGGTGGCAGCTTGTTGCACTTTGGCTAGATGCTCAAGTAAAAATGTCACTATACTCTGAACATGTACCTGTAAATCCGAACTTGACGTCCGCAGGTAGACTGAAGGACTAAAGGGCATCTTCTACTCCAACGTTTTTTAAAATCTTGAACAGACAAGTTGGTGTAGAGATCTAATCTAGGATTTGTAAATTATAAAAGGTTGATACATCTGATTCCAAATTCTCTGTCTTATACAAGTTATGAATCATGATCTTGAGAACATCTTGTGGAAATCAAGGGTGTGGTCATTCCTGGTGGAAAGTAGGAAACATGTCTTCAAACAAGGAGTTTCTGGAAATAAAGTATCACATTTTATTGTTTTGGAGCAGAGATCTTTGTAACTTTATAGCATGTCTAGATGAGGTACTTGGACAATTTGTGCATCATCTAACCAAGAAGCTTCATTGACTGTATTGTGAAATCTGGTATGTTCTTCTATCAAACAATACTCACATTATGAAATCATTATTAACCAAGAATTAATCTTATGTGAGTAAATGTTAAGCAATACACACAGGAAGTAAAAATGTTAGGTTTGAATACACAATGGGAGGTCTGAAAATCAAGAGTACACCTCATGAGAAGGATTTAAGAGTCGTAGTGAACTCTAAGCTATCGACTTCCTGGCAGTGTTTAGAAGCCATTAAGAAGGCAAACAGAATGTCAGGTTATATAGCGCCTTGATGTGTGGAGTACAAGTCCAAGGATGTTATGCTGAAGCTTCATAGCGCACTGGTAAGGCCTCATCTGGAGTACGGTGTGCAGTTTTGGTCTCCAGTCTGCAAAAAAGACATAGCAGCACTAGAAAAAGCCCAGAGAAGAACGACTAGGCTGATTCTAGGACTGCAGGGGATGAGTTATGAGGAAAGATCAAAAGAGCTGAGCCTTTACAGTTTAAGCAAAAGAAGATTAAGAGGTGATATGACTGAAGTGTTTAAAATTTTGAAGGAAATTAGTGCAGTGGATCATGAGGGTTACTTTGAAATGATCTCATCAACAACAGGGGGACACAGTTGAAAACCCAGTAAGGTAAATTTCGCATAGACAGGGAACGTTTTTTTTGACACAGAGAATCACAGCCACATGGAATAAGCAATCAAGTAGTGTAATAGACAGTAAGGCTTTACTGAGGCATCACTCCACGTGATGTTTGTTTAGAAAAATTAAGTGGATAGGACTGGCAAGCTTTATTGAGCTGAATGGCCTGTTCTTGTCTAGATTGTTCTAATGTTCTAATTAAATTGGTTAATGGTTTAGTTACAAAGGCTTTACAGTCTCTAAAATCTTCTCTATTTGATATTTTTCTATAGCATATTTTTGTGTCACATTATCACCAGTATCACTCTTTCCTCAATCCTCAAATGTAATGAGTACTGAAATTAAACAACTATGTGGCACAGTTACAGCAGAGTGCTTTAAGCATTGCTACACTTAATTGAAATTTATGTTTTTAACATGAAAAGTATTTTTTGAAACTCAGATGGATGTTCAGTAATGCATATATATATCCATGTGGTTATAGTTTTGGAATTTTCCACAGCATTGTATATGTCTGTCTTCACATGCCCCGTCCTGATTACATCATGAACACCTGGGGGATGCCTGAGGCATGCCAACCAATAATTACAGGCCTGCACATTGCTTTCTGACATTCTGTCATGATTAGTCTCAATAGAAATGTATTGCTTATTTGTAAGAAACCCCCCCTCACCACCACCGCCATCTTCACACTTTGGATGTTACAGAAAAATGTAAGTAAAAAATTATCAACTTTACCAGCAGGTTACACTCTTGGACTATTTTTTAACGTTAAAATAGTCATTTAGCTAAATGTAAATATTTACACTGAGATTTCTTGTGGTGCATCTGCTCAAAATGTCTCTAATTACACATTAGAGTCGTTACGCAGAGATGGAAAATCAAAGCGTTTTCTAATGTGAGGTGGGATACATGTTCAGGTCTGCAAGCTTTCAGCAACAAAAAGGTCTCAAGTTTGTGTTTTTGGAAAATATGGTCATCAGCTTATTTTAAAGGAACATTTTAATGAAGTATTGTGATATGGTAAGAGCTAGGTTTCCAAGGTGGGAAACCCTCTGTTACTGAAGCACTGGCAAAGTAGGGTATGCGTGACCGCCATGAGGGCATAGGCGTCAGATCTGTCAAAGAGGGACTTCTTCCATTCGGGTTCAGCTTCTCTTTTCTTTTTAACACTCTCTAACAACCTTTAGAAAACAGTTATTTCAACCATCATGTGAAAAAGTAAATACACCCCAGGGAAGTGGTTGACTTTTTCAATGACTTCAACCAGCCAACAGTAGATCTTCATGCAAACAGGGCCTACAGATAAAGGTGATATGCTTTAATAAAAAACATAAAGGAAAATTTTCCTTTTCAATCATTTATTCAACAAAAATATCAATCGATATAATGGTCTACTGGGCACCCCTTCGGCATCAGAAGCCCTATTTAGCAGAAATGACTTCTTGTAGGTGTTTTGCATGACTTCCCACATGTCTCTGACATCGATTCGGTGAAATTTTCCATTCAAAATTCAATCAGTTACAAGAAGTCTGGGGATTTTCTTGCATCTATGCCCCCCCACCCCCCCCCCCCCCCCCCCCCCAACACACAACATTTCAATGGGATTCTTTTTGAGTTATTCCTTGGTGTATTTGCTAGTGTGCTTCAGATCATTATCACATGGAAGGGTCCATTTCCGGTTTGTCTTCAACTTTTGGACAGATGGTCACACATTTCGCCTCAAATATACTTTGATATGATGCAGAATTCACAGTTTAGTTATTGATTATAAGGTACCCAGGCCCTGAAGCATCAAAGTAACCCCAAAATATAACATTTCCATCACTGTGCTTAACAGCTGGTATGAGGTTCTTCACCTGAAATGCTGTCTTTAGTTTAGACATGTTTACTGTTACTATGGCTGAACAACTCTATATCTGATTCATCTCTTCAGAGAACATTGCTTGTGTCTTTACCTAGATGTTCAATGGCAAACTGTAGTCTTGCTCTAATGTTCTTTTTGGTTAGCAAAGTCTTTCTCCTAGCACACCTTGCATGCAGGTCAAATGTGTGCAGTCTCCTTCTGATTGCAGAATCCTGCACTTTGACTCCAGATATTGCAAAAGTTACCCTCAATAGTCTTAGCAGTGAATCCCATACATCCCTTTCCTCATCCCTTGCCAACTCATACTATGGGATCTCAAGGCATTCCCAGGCCAGTCTTGTCTTCTCCAGGGTCTCTTCCCAGCTGGTCGTGCCCATAAAACCTCCAAAGGGAGGCATCCTTATCAGATACCTGAACACCCTGAATTGGCTCCTCTTGAAGCGAAGGGTCAGTGGCTCAACTCCCAGATGTCAGCTCTTCTCACCCTATCTCTAAGCGAGAGCCCAGCCGACCTGCGGAGAAAGCTCATCATGGCAGCTTATATCTGCGATCTCGTTCTTTCAGTCATTACCCAAAGCTCATGACCATAGGTGAGGGTAAGGATGTAGATCGACTTTTAAATCATGAGCTTAGCCTTCTGACTCAGCTCCTTCTTCACCACTACAGATTGGTATTGCATAACTCTCCATGTTGTCTATTAAATACCTCTTCAATATTGTACTTTAGGAATCATTACATATTAAATCATAATTATCATGTCGTTAACCACATTTGCTCATCATTATTCTCTTTTTGTAATATTCCTGCGAGAAGAAAACAAAAACATTTACTGTTTTTCATTATATGGCCATTCCTACGTGTCTATGTAGGGCTCAGATGGTAATAATCCTCTTCTTGTGTCCCAGTATGGTACAGATTTTCTTATTTGGGTGCTCAGATTAAAAAGTTTATGAACCCCTAGCCTATACCAATATCGATATCCAGTGCTGAGTCATTGTGCCCCTTCTAGGAGCTTATAATGGACGTCAGACATGAACTGACATCCCGAACTAGGGCTGCAGAAGGATCCAGGAGGCCAGTACAACTGAAGGACTGGGGAGATGTGCACTGATATTTTCTCCCCCAATATGCTAGGTGGCAGCCTCTCTGGGTTAAGATCCCCACATGGATGCTCGTAGGGGATGCTGGAACCTGTGGTCCCGTGAGGCCTTCCTGTTAGGTTCTGTGGGAGCCACCAGGGGGAGCTGAAGGGATTCACAATCTCTACTTTTATGGGACTTCCAATTGACTAGGAAGTGCTTCCATTGGGCTATGGTCCTAGCACCGGAAGTGATCCTGGGTCCCGCATAAAAGATCTGTTAGAGTCGGGTGGAAGGATGATGAAGCTCTCCTGGGAGGTATGGAAGAGAAAGAAGAGAGAAGAATTGTGTTCTGGTTGGTTGATGCTTTACTTAAAGCCTTTGTGCCAGGTATTTTGTAAAAATAAATGTTTTATTATACTGGGACTTGTGATTGTAAAGTTGTGTCTTGGGTTTGGGGAGCTACAACACCCCCTGATGATCACAAGCTGCATAAACTGCTTGTGCTCCATCAGTGTGCACATAAAAATGCCTAAATTACCTTTTGACAAGGATTATCATTTAAACATAAAACACTCAAGAAGCAATATGCATAAATGAGTAAAATGTGACAAAACTGCCTTCAAAATGAAGACAAAGTTCTCTGTGGAACTAGAAATGAGTTATAAAACTCTTCTGAAACGGTACACTGGAGCACTTTGGACATATTTGACACAAAGAGCAAAGATAAAATATTTAATAATGTCTACCTGATGTTATTATTATAATTTCACAAAGTTAAAATGAATAGCTATTAATACTAACAGGAAAAGTAATTTCCCAATAACTGTCAGAAACATGCCAGAGGGAAAAGGAAATCCAAACAGCAGCAGCAAAAATGAGAGTTTCACTCTAGCCTGATATATTAACTTTAGCATTGTAATGCAACATCTCATGAATATAATGATCCCATTATTCTGCTAGCTTTAACTAATTGATTCATTAGAATTGGTACCCTAAAGAATGAAAAGCCAATTATTTGCCAATGACAGCCCTACTAATGATGTAAGAGTCATGTGGGGCAGATGGCCATCCCGGCCATGATGGAGGTTTGTTTCCGGCCAAAAAGGGGAGCCACAATAGAGGGACAAGAGGTGTCTGCCACCCAAAGTAATATCCCCCCACCTCTCCAACCTGAGGTACACATGGTGGCAGCATCCTACTGGTGGGATGTAGTCCTATGGGAAAGCCATGTTGGGGTTCTTGGCTGCTGCCAGGGGGAGCTACAAGGGATCGATATGACCTCCACCTGACCAGGAAGTGATTCCAGTATGCAATGCTGTGACACCAGAAGTACTCCGAGATCTGGCATAAAGAAAGCAGAGTTTCCTGCAAGGGCAGTCAGAGTTAGGTGGAGTGTGAACAAAGCTTCAAGGGAGGTGTGGAAGGAGGAAAGAGGTTTGCTCTGGTAATTGTATTATTTTTGGAAGAGAATTTGGAGTATGGTAGAGGTAAAAAAAAAAGAGGATCATGTGTTTGAACCCAGGATTGTGTTGTGTAGTTGTATCTGAGAGGTTTGGGGTGCTACCTTACCTCCTGGTGGTCACAATGATTATTATTATTATTATGCACAGTGTACAGGTAACTGACCACATAACGGCAATGCCTACAGTATGTAGGTCAATTGTTGTAACAGAATGTTGAGGTATCACAAGCTGCCAGACCAGCTTTAGCGCACCCTCCACTAGACTCAACCCGTGTCTAAAACTGTATGCAAGGTTTGTGACTCCATTCTAACCATAATAAATTCCATAATGATGTTAATTGTCCAAAAGTTATGGGGCCCTTGAGCAAGGCCTTTAGCCTTTTAACCGCCAACTCCCTAAATATTCCCCATGCCAGGAGAAATCTGAACAATTTTCGTTTTTTTACTTTACATTTATTCAAGCAGTATTTACCTGCTGAAATACCTGCTGAAATGTTTCAAATAAATGGTCAATCAAAGGACGTAGCTTGAACAAGCGGTCACGGTTTGGATCTTTCATATCTGGCTCAGATAACGGGCAGCAGTCCAGTTGAGATGCTGGGGATACACCCACTCATCGCCATCATCCGATGCGTCGTCATTCACAGTATCATGCAGCGCACGTTGCTGATCATCATTGTTGCTAAAATCTTCTTCAGAACTGCTACAATCATGATCAGAATTATTGCCCAAAATCGCCTGCAAAACCTCACTTGAAGTCCGTTTACGTTTCGCCATATTCACAGCTTTCACTTTTGAATCACATCACGTGATCGGCCAATACAAGCGCAGAGTTGTCGAAATACAACGTAGTAATAATACCCACGCCAAACTTTCAGTTATACTACACGCCAGGCATTCACATAACCACAGGCAAATGTGCCGGATAATTCCGGCAGTAAGGCATCAGCAATAAAGCTACGATGCCGGATATATCCGGCAGAGTGCGGTTAAGGGGTTAATCTGCAATTGCTTCGTCTTGGATATAATGTTAATCTGCATCCATCCCTGCAAGCAGGTCCCCAACTTGCAGGGAAAACTTAGGGGTTGGTGCAGGAATGGCACTCCAGCCTCTGTAAAAAACCTCACTCTATCCCAATGTGGTGCTGAGGCATCACCCACTGCACTCGGGTCCTAACGCAGGTGGTTCGTTGTGTGGTGGGTGCGGCAATGCGCTATCAGCTCCCAACGTCTATGTTATGATTTCATTTTTTTAAGCTTACGTTGTTTCTGAACCATTTTATCTTTACCATCTAAGGTTGTGAAGTATAGAGATTTCAAATATCTTAATAATCTATATTGTATTTATCAAATTTTGAATGTTTTTTGCATTGTTTTGTAACACTATTGTTTTTTTTCACAGGAGATTCCATTTTGGCCCCGGTAATTATAGTGTTAACAAGCGCAGTCGATCAAGACAAGCTGCACGTGACGTCATTGACGCAAGGTCAGCTTATTTCTTTCCGTAACTGCCCGAATTTGCGTACAATACTCTAAAGACTTTGTACGTCAGTTTGATTTTTGTTTCTCTCAAACATTGTAAAGTTAGGCCATGTTTTTTGACAGCAATTTTTGTGTTTAGGTTTGTGAGTTTTGAAGAAAGATCTGTATGATTTTTGGCTTATGAACTTTGACTAGGTCTCATTTCCTGGTTCATCTCACTTTTTCAAGTCAGTGTAAGTCCCTTAGTTGGGTTGAGATCTGGTGCCTCCATAGTATCCCTTCATATCATTGCCAGGCTCTGTAAAGCATTCATTACCTGCAGGTAACATTGAGAGGGAGAAATGTTTTACAATAGGATGTGATGTTTCCATTTTAGATATCCTTCTTAGTTCACACTGTAGGGGGAGAGCTCTGTTGGTGTCACTTGATGATTTACATTTTTTTTTTGTTTTCCATTGTCTTTGCTACCAATCGTCAATGGCCATTTTGTATACTGATTCATTTATCAGTACCTTTATAAATCACATTTGAATGGTGGGTAATTTGTTCTTCATGTATTTATGTTTTAACAGATTTCTTTATAACATTCCCTTCGCCATTTTATTTTGTGGTGGGCATTGCCATTTTGTGAGATTTTGCAAACTTACTCTCAGTACTTCAGTAGGTGTGATGTCACTACTACGACAGGATAAAAGATCACCATTGACTTTGGTTCTCTGTCCAAGATTGCAAAATACCAACTCCTAAAAAACGTTGTAACCTTCGTGTTTCTCTAGCTTTTGAACTTTTGTCGAATCTTTGACCTCTTTATCCATTTTCTTCTTGTTTTTTCTCTTGTTTCCCGTATTTTTAACTTTGATGTGGCGGTGTCTGGGTCTCACTTACAGATAATCTAGCCTAAACACAGCTAAAATATTTGACTACGCCACCCAGTTTTATTAAGAGTGTGGGAAATCTTGAAATTATTTTAACGGGTTAAAAAGTTTAAGTAATAAGATTATTAAACTAGATCTTAATATTAAGAACCTTTATAATTTAAAGATAACAGTACACAGGTTTCTTTAAATTGGGTGGTGAGTAACAACACAATGAAAGACATGGCAGCAGTTTCAAGAAAAACAACAGTAACTTGTTTCACACCAGACAATCTAAACTCCACCAACAAGATAAAAGTAGGTAAGAATGTAAAAATATCAGGAGTAAAAACCTTTCAAAGACAGCTCACAGTCCACACTCTAAAATTCTGTTAAAACATAAGAAAGATACATCCTTTGGTCGTGCAAAGTCCAAGTTGCACACTGTGTTACCACAACAATTAATCTTCCAACTGTCCCACTGGAACAGTTCTTTATCACTTCTGGGATCCTCATGTTGCTACAACGACCTAGATGCGCCTCACTCACTTTGCTCGGTCCTCTTGTGAGTCTACCTTGTCTCGCTGGACCCACAACCATCGTCTCTCTGGTCTCTTCCTCCCTGGAGGTAGATTTCACCATCCCATCAGTGTGTCTCACATCTTGTAAGCTACCTACCCTTGTCTGGCTGCAAATCCCTGTGCTCCATGCGAGTGATCTTGACAGCATTCTTGGTGGACTGTATCTTTCTACACCGCCCACTGACCAGAAGTATTTAACTGCTTCAGTCTCTGCCTAGATCAGGGGTGTCCAGCTCCAATCCTGGAGGGCCGCAGTGGCTACAGATTTTCATTCTAACCATTTTCTGAATTAATGACCTGTTTCTGCTGCTAATTAATTACTTTTTCCTTCATTTGAATTGACTTGCTGTTTAAAATTTTGACACCTCAGTTGCTTCTTTTGTTCCTTAATTTACAAGCCAAACAATAATGAGACACAAAACGAGTCAACACATGACCGGCAAATCTGTGTCCATCACACAATTCATGAAAATTAAGAAAGGTGAAGGTCTCAATAATGTTGATTTGCTCGGGTCCACAAAACATTTTATTGGTGTTTTCTGCTGTGGCAGAATGAGAGCACCAACAAGCCATGGAAATACATAATGAGATAAATTGACAACAAGAATCACCTTCTAATTATGAAAACAGTTGGAATTTGAGGCTGTCAACTTTCCAGGTCATCTATTGACTCACTTCACATCTGTTTTTTATTTGGCTGCCATTTAAGGATACATAGCTAACTTACAGTGCTTGGATGTGGGTTCACTTTCCATCTTAGCTGCTTTCAAAAGTGTGTTTATTGTCACAGAGTTTGCATGTTGCTGCTTTCTCGCTGTAGTAAATGTGTTCCATGATCAGGCTGCCAGTCTATTAATATGCAGCCCACCTCTTCTCAAAGCACATTTGAATCCTTCTGTTGTTCTTCTATTTTCTCTAATATCCTCCTAGAATATAATACTGTGGCACACTGCTACCTCTAATTTGTTCCAGTTTATGTGTAACTGTTTTTCCAGATCCTTATAACCTAAAATAGAACTGACAAGGATTCAGTAAATAGATGGATGGATTTGTTAGATCTCTTTTTCATTGCATGTTTAATTATTGCTTCTTTATTTTATTTTTTTCATGTTATGTTTGAGTGGACCATGAACTGTATTCTAGATTTGGGCAGTTTATTCCCTTCTTCTTAGAAAGTCCTTTCAATCTCTATTAGATTGGATGGAAAGCATTCATTAACTGCCATTTTCAGGTCTCTCCACAGATGTTCTATGGGGTTTTAAGTCTGGGCTTCAGTGGGACCACTCAAGGACAGTCACAGACTATCCCAAAGCTGCTCCAGCATTGGCTGTTTGCTTCAGGTCATTGTCGTATTGAGAGTTAAGCCATTACCCCAGTCTGAGACCATATTCACAATGGAGCAGGATTTCTTTACGGACCTCTGCATTCATCCTTCCCTCAATTATGACCTGTCTCCCTGTCCCTGCTGCTGAGTAGCACCCTACACAGCATGATGATGCCACCGCCATGTTTCACCATAGGGATGGTATTAGGCAGGTGATGAACAGCACCTGTTTTTCTCCAAACATAGTGCTTGGAGTTCTGCCCAATTTTTGTCACATCAGATCAGAGAATCTTTATCCTCGTGCTCGCAGGGTCCTTTAAATGCCATCAAATGCTTCTAATTCAAGATTGGCTTCCATCTAACCACTGTACCATTGATGGAGTGCTGCTAAGATAAGTTCTCTCATCTCAGCAGAAGACTTCCAAAGCTCTCTCTGACCTTTGGGTTCTTGGTCACTTTCCTGATCAAGGCCCTTCTTTACCAGTTTCAAAGTTTGACTGTACAGCCAACTCTAGGAAGAGTCCTGGTGGTTCCAAACTTCTTCCATTTCTCAATTACTGAGGCTAGTGTGTTCCTGGGGACACTCAAAGCTTTACAAATGGTTTTGTAACATGCCCTGAACTATGCAGCCATAGCACATGCACTTCAGAACAGCATGCTTGGGCCTGGCCAGTACTTGGATGGGAGACCATTTAGGAAAAGTTTGGGTTGCTGCTGGAAGAGGTCAGCAGGGGATGCTTACTTGTGGTGTGAATGTAGATCTAATATCCCAGTGCAGTGACAGGGACACGTTGTTGTAAAAATGGCTCCATCCTTTAGTTGAGATGTAAAACCGAGGTCCTGACTCTCTGTGGACATAAAAGATCCCTGGGCATCCTTCATGAAGAGTAGAGTGTATCGCAGTGTCCTGGCTAAAATGTTCCCCATGGCCTGTTCATTCTGGCCCCCTAATCATCCCCTGTCTCTAACTCTCTCACCGCTTCACCACCCAACAGCTAATGTGTGGTAAGTATACTGGTGCAAAAATGGCTGCCAGGTGAATGCTACACATTAGTGCTGGTTGAAGTGGCTCCCCACTGACTATGTAAAGCCTCGGTTCTCAACCTTTTTTGCGATTGTACCCCCAAAGGGTGTGAAAGTATGTCCACGGGTACCCCTCGCACATATGTTCGCACATAAAAGTACTTATTTTCATAATGGCGTGTGCTTACCTTTCTAATGCGATACTTGGGCTTGTTTTTGTGCCATCGAAGATTTGATGCGAGGATGGATGCTGCTAACGGCTAGTATAACATCACCTTCAGGCCGGAGCCGGTTTCGTTCTTTAGTTTTTATTGCAGTCAAAGCCGAGAAAGCACTTTAACATAAATATGTTGATGGAAAAGGCAACAATGCGGACAACGCTGCATTACTCAAGTCTTCGTATTCTTGATGCACACTGCACCAGAAATGTCCCACGTTGCTGTCTATTCTTGCTTTCAAAGTTCTGCCCGCCGCAAGTTCAAATAATCTCTCTTTCAAGTCATCAGGAAGTTCTGCTGTCTCAACATTGTTTTCACAAAAAGGATTCAAAATCCAGTTGTTCTGGGCACCATCCGTTTCAATTTCAGAAAAATATTGGAGAATTTCGTTTTCTAGATTCTTCAAATGATCGATGATCAATGCTTTGATATTAGAAAAGCTTGAAAGCTTGATGTTTGAGTCTTCACAAAAACATGAAATTGTTGGGAAGACTGCAAGATCTCCAGCAGAAATTCTGTTTTTCCAGTAGATAACTTTTTTATGAAAAGCTTGCACGTCGTCAATGGAAGAAAATATGTTGCTGTTCTGTCCTTGAAGTTTCAAATTCAATTCATTGATTTTTGCAAATATGTCGGCAAGATATGCGACTTTGCATAACCACTGCTCGTCCTCAAGGTGCATTACAATTCTGATCTTTAAGAAAGACGTAAATTTCGTGTCGGAGCTCGAATAACCTGTTCAAAACTTTTCCACGAGACAGCCACCTGACTTCGGTATGCAAAAACAGTTACGTGTTCCGAACCCATGTCCTGGCAAACCAGTCAAAAGAGCCGAGAGTTCAGAGCACGTGACTTGATAAAGTTCACAACTTTGACCACAGTGTTCAGTGTCTCATTGAACTCTACACTGAAGTGTTTCGAGGTGAGCGATTGTCGATGAATAATGCAGTGATTCCATTGTACTGATGGATTTTTCCCTTTCACCAATGCTTTCAAGCCTCCTCGGTGGCCCGTCATGTTAGCTGCGCCATCTGTGCACACAGAAACATACCACATCCATTCAAGTCCATGAGCGGCGAGACACTCTGAAAGAATTCTGAAAATCTCTTGTACTGTTGTTTTTCCTGGCAAAGCTTTGCAAGCTAACACTTCTTCTGAAAATCCCTTCACCTGACCAACATACCGAACAAAAATCATCAACTGAGCTTCGTTTGATACGTTTGTCGACTCATCCAGTTGTAATGCAAATTGTTTTCTGAGTTTGATCTGCTCACAGATTTGCTGGATTACATCGTCAGCCATTTCTCGAATTCTCCTTGATACAGTATCATCCGAATGTGGGATAGTTTTTACCGTATCAACTGCTTTCTTATCTATCATTATTTCTGCAGTTTTTAGTGCTGCAGGAAGTACAAACTCCTCAACAATAGTATGAGGTTTCCTGGTTTTCGCTACAAAAGACATACTTCATATGAAGCGCGCAATGCTTTCTCAGACGTATGCAGATATCCGTGAAACATTGTGGTGCCTTTCATCATACTCTCATGTTGCCTCTTGAAATATTCCAGCGGTTTATCTTTCAATTCTGCGTGTTTGGTTTGCAGGTGTCTCTTCAGAAGCGACGGTTTCATGCTGTGATTGGACAGAGTTTTGTTGCATATGACACAGAGTGGAAGTGGAGGGTCTGCACCATTTAGGCTGACAAAACCATAGCCTAAATATTCTGCAGAATATTGTCGTATATTTTTGCCCGCAGATGAATCTTCTGGTGGCTTCTTATCTTGCTGCTGCCGCGGCTGTTTTTGAGGAATTCCTTGGCCTGTCTTATCAGAAGACGACCCAACACCTTCCGAATCACTCACTTTCGCGAACGCATCGGTACCACTTCCCGCGAACAATGCGAACACAAGCGTTATAACCACCTTCAACTCCTTTCTTGCACTGAAGAGGTTGTCCTCTCTTAAAAGCTACCACCCTGCTGGGGAGGTGACTCACGTGTTGCCCCCAACCTATTGCTTGTAGGCCTAGCAACATCAGAAATTTTATATTTTTGGAACTTTAATCCCCTTGACACGTCTCACCACTTTCTGAAGCAAATCTACTCCATGCTATAGTACAGCTGCACTGTCGCACGTGTTTTGGTGATGAGTCACGCAGCAAACTGGCGACCTTCTTCAAACTCTTTGGTTGTTTTAAGTTTAAAAATTTTAACTAAAGCATTGAAACCAATTGAAACAATCATTATTTATTTAGAATAGAAGTCATGAGTCAGTTTTTGAAACTACACCTGAATTCCTTCCTCTTGAAGCCGTTGAATTACATTTTCTTCTTTTTTTCCTACTTTTGAGATCGAAATCGAAACAGAAGGAAAATTAAAAAAAAAAAAAAGCAAAATTATATGTTGCTGCGTACCACTGCATAACCCTTCCCGTACCACTAGGGGTACGCGTACCACCGGTTGAGAACCATTAATGTAAAGTGCTTTGAGTAGTGAGAAAAGTGATATACAAATGTAAAGAATTACTATTATGCCTCATTACAATTTGATCATTGAGGTCTACAGAGAGTCCGTTGTCTTGGTTTTCCTCATGGCTTGGTTTTTGTCCTGACATACAATGTGAACTGTGGGACCTTGAATACACAGGTACACACGAGGGCTTTTCTAAATGATGTCCAATTAATGCACTTTGTCACCAATGGACTCCAATAAAGTTCTAAACACATCTCAAAGAGAATTAAAGGAATCAGGATACACCGCACCTCAGTTTATAGTGCCACAGCAATGGGTCCAAATACCTCTATGAATGACAGATTTCTGTTTTCGATTTTTAATAAATTTGAAAGCTTTTCTGAAAACATGTTTGGATCTAATTATGGATTATTAGATGTTGATTGACAGTCAAAAATGGTAAATTTGTCTGTGTAAAATTAAATCAAGAACACAATAAAGTGTGCAGGAAGTGAAGGGGCCTGAACTTTAGAACGTTCTTGACGAGAACCCATTGAGCACAACAAAGCTTACCAGTCCTATCCATTTAATTAATCCAAAATAACATTTAGTTGAGTTCTGAAGGTCCTTACTTGTCTACCCCACTACTTAGTCACTTATTCCGTGTGTCTGTGGTCCTCTGTGTGAAGAAAAATGTTCTAATATTTGTGCGAAATTTACCCTCATCAAGTTTCCAGCCGTGTCCCCTAAATTACGCACACCTAATATAAATCTTATTTTAAATTTTGACAATTAAATATACTTACTATTTTTATTTGTTGGTCGGTCTCATGATTCGAAACCTAAAAATGTCTTTTTGGTGTAATTGAACACATTTGTCATCAGCCACTGTAACACGCTTTCTATTGCAGCTGGTAGACCAAAGAAGTGTCATATCTGGAAAGTGCACAAAAATGAAAGTGATTCAAATTGATGGACATGTAAAGTTTTCCTAATGAGTGAGCACAGCCCACTTTTCCTGTTGTCTGAGACACATGGTGTAACAATCCAGATCTGGCAAGTCCTCAAAAAAGAAATAAATAAATAAAAGCCCTTCAGGATAGAAAAGATTAAAGCTTGACTGAATAAATTGGTATCGAAAACTACACTTAGAGGCCTTAAGGCAGCTGCTGTTGGATAGCCTATGTGCTTAGAAGAGAATGTTTGAGTAGGCTTTACATTAGCGGCAAAATAATTAAAAGGAGTTACAAAGTTAATTATCAGTTGTTTTTCTTCAGACAATGTTCTTTGCGTCGCGTAAGAGCTGTGGGGTTAATAAAGCACAGATCTGCTATTAATATGCTGCAACAACTGTTACTTGCTTTATCATTTGTTCAGGCAAAAGCACAAAGAGCAGCATCCTATAATTATGTTACCAAATATGTCGTCCCTTTATGTCACAATTAGCTGATTGAGAAAGAAAGAAAGAAAGAAAGAAAGAAAGAAAGAAAGAAAGAAAGAAAGAAAGAAAGAAAGAAAGAAAGAAATTGCATGGCTGCCTACTGCTTGCTTGAGAGGCAAAGATAAAGGACACCTAGTATCCAGTAAAGAATATTATGTAAAAAATACCAAAACGGTTATTTACCAAGGACACAAAAAGAACTTAAGTGCCAAAGCAGAAGCAGAAACAGGCTTATTATCAAAAATATTAGAGGGTCCCTGCCAAACACCCAATTCCCACATTTGCCTAATTTCTAAATTCATTTTGTCAATTGGAGCAAAGAAAATCCCCAACCAGCTTCCCTGATAAGGGTGAACCTTATGAACATGTGCCTGAATTTATCAAGCATCTCGGAATTACTCCTAGGAATTGCACTAAATGTCTGACCAGTTTGGCCATGTGCAGGAACGAGAGGTCGCATAAAGACAAAAGTTGAGGACGCCAACCGGGTCATCTCGTTTAATGAAGAAAAACAGTCCAACCAAAGAAACGCTTCTTGACATCATGTTTCCAGCCCTTGGGCGACAATATAAACACAAATGGTTCGGCTCTCAGCTGGAGAATTAAGGGTCAATTATAGGAGCTCCAACCAGTAGGCTGCTCCGGTTGTAACAAAACTCCTCCTTCTGGGCATCCAGGATTCTTATAGTTGGTGAAGGGGCGGGGCTAAGTGCCCTCACTGGGCAGTTTCCCAGGGATGCGGGGAGAGAAGGAGAAGAGAATGTTAGCTATAGTGCTCCACTCGCAGATACATCGGTCAAGACCATGAGGAGATCCCACTTGCATGAAACCAGGATAAGAATTTGTTCTACCCCAGAGTAGGACATGAGAAGTAGTTCTAAAGCATCCTACACCTACTCCCTGCGGGGCTATGTTTGAGAACGAATGATGTCACGATTTTATGACTCCCGAAGCTACAGTATGGCACTCATGAAGATGTTTTGTAGTTTTTTTGGAAATCTTGCTGACATTTTGTAATTTTCTAATACTAACACTAAGGCTTCAGCACAAAGATAATAATAAAAAGATAATAATCAATGTTTTAGGAGATGAAGGAAAATATGAGATGTTGCAATAAGCTGCATGTAACAGTTTCCACTCTGTAAGAACATCCAGAATGATACAGCAATGAGCACTGAGATAGAAAGACCAAGACACGCACACACACACACACACACACACCCTAATGACAGCAAAACTCTATAACAGGTGTGTTTATTTAACAATGAATGATCCTCAATGGTACTTTCAAAAGAATCACCTTCTCGCTGTTACGGCCTTGGGAAACGCCTTGTAAAGTAAAGGTTACTGAAACTAGCCACGGCTGTTTCGGAGCTGTTTTTGAACACTCTTCCAGAGTTCCCGATCATCTTTCAGAGTTGTATGATGTGTCTTCCTATCTCCATGAACCCATCTTATCTTCTGCTAGGCTCTATTTATCCAATGTCCCAGGAGTCTCTGCCCACCTTCTTGAACCTTCCTAGGCTTGTAAAATTTAACGTAAATGTTCTAGGGATTTGTGGAATGCAGAGCACAACGTACCTGTGTGACACTTCACTGTCTTTCAACCATCCAGCCTTGCCCATCTTCTGGGTAATATGATGGCTACTACAATACAGTTTACATCCATGAACACTTCTGTGTTGATACTGTCATATCGTTTGCAATTCACACATGCGTATTCATCCATACTTCGAGGCAATGATCTTTATGTGTGCCATCAATCACACCAACAACTCCAGGAAAAACAGCAATTTGAATGAACGCGTCTTGCTTTAACATTGCCTCGCATGTAGTGGTGGGGAGATGAATAAATCTCCTTATTGTCTCAGGCTTTGTAAGGATGTTCAAAGTTTGGTGGAAAATTCGAGAAATGGTTGTGACATTCCCAAAATATGGCTATTGCCTTGAGCAAAAAGCGTTATAACTACCAACACTGTCATTTCGGCTGAAAGTGCATGGCTTCTTCACATAGATGGAGTGACCGCATATTATTATTACATCTCTGACAAATCAATATCTTTTTATGAGTTTATCCAAAAATGTTAAAATTTTTACAGTGACTACAAAACGGTAGTCCTTGTTTCTGAATAACACTATTAGTTGTTCTAATTTACACTGCTGTTTATATTCATTCTGGAAGAAAAGGCAGGCAAGTGTGGCATAGTGGTGAAGACCTTTGACTTCAAATCCTGAATTTGTGGATTCAAATCCCACTGCTGACACCACTGTGTGTACCCATGAGTGAGTCACTTTACCTGCCTGTGTTCCAATTAGCAAAGGGACTGTAACCAATTCTATCTCAAATGCTGTAAGCCACCTCAGGTAAAGGCATCAGTCCAACAATAAGTAACAATATGAAGCCTTGAAAGAGATTAAAATAAGACTAAAATGAATTTGTGCAAAATATTGTGTGCTTTTTAAACCAAATTCTCAATTTTGACTTCTTTTACCTCAGTTGTATCTTATGTCTCCTTTTTGTCCAAAGCTATTTGTCCTAAGGAATTTTAGAAGAAAATTTATTGTTATATAAAACATAAATGAGAATCTCTTTAAAGCCTCATGAGCCATCAAATATCAACCTCTGAGTAGTAAAATTATTCTACAGGATAGTAAGTCAACTCTGAAATCAGTAATGCAGCTCAAATTATAACCACTGTATAATTAATATATTGTGACAGATTGAAGCCCTTATCGTCCTCTTGAACCCTCTGACTTGACTCCAGACACCAGATAAAAGTCCAAGAATTATTTATTTGGACACTACTAAAGTGCACAAAGCACCTACAGTCCACAATACTCATATAATCAATAAACAATACAGTAATCAATCCTCCACACTCCCAGACACTTCGCCACCCTTCCTCCCAGCTCAACTCAGTGTACTGGTTTCCCAGAGTCCTTAATATAGTCCATGACCCGGAAGCGTTTCTCTCTTCTGTCCATGTGATCATGAACACTTCCGGGTCGGATAAAAAGCTCCTTTCTTCAACCCGTTTCTTCCAGTCATGTGATCATGACGTACTTCCGGGTTATAGGGCACATAAGAGTCCGATAGCCCCCTTACAGCGACTCCTGGTGGTCCCCAGGGTACCCAGCAGGGCTGTGCATATAAACTACAAAGTCCATGAAGCCCTGCTGGAATTCGGGGAACGTCCATGTCGTTGTGAGAGCTCCACCTGGCGGCCTGGGGGTGAGGGCCGGAATATTTAGCCGGCCACCCACCACAATATTATATAGATGCATATTCATTATATTCCTTGTCTCTATATATATATAAAACCCAACGTCTGTCTGTCTGTCTGTCTGTCTGTCTGTCCGCTTTTCACGAGAAAACTCTTTAACGGATTTAGATCGGGTTTTATCCTATAATTTGCTTGAACATTCCGGTTGATCTTGAGATTTTTCTCATCGTGCTAAGTATCACAGCTCATTTGCAGTAGCGATTTATTTGCGCGAATCCGAGAGAGAAGCTGTGGGCCGAGGGGAGGGGGCATGGCCTTCCTCACTCACACGCCTGCCTCCGTTTGAGTCAGTCTACCTCTTGCAACATGTTGGAGCATACCTTGCCTCCACTTAGCTAGTAATACCTGTTTGTTCAGCAGACATTATCTTCTAGAGATTGTTAAAGAGTAACGTTTGACGTTTTTGAGAAAGCGATCACAGCTTTGTGTGTTTTAGAGGGTAGCTGATGATTGGCAGAGATATCATAGCCACGTGCTTTTCTCCCAACGTGAGGGACACTCTCCCGTCAGAGCTGAACACAATCAGATACAGTGCCAACGTTTGACGTTAGAGCGTACCTACCTTCCACTTGGCCAGAATTGCATTTTTTTTTCTTTTGTTGATTTTTAAAGTTTGTCCTGTTTCACTACTACGTGGGCGGTGCTGCGGGAGACAGCTAGTACTTAATAAATAACAAAAAAAAAAAAATCAGATTTGTAGTTTAAAATTGAATTTGAAACTATTGTACAGCACACTGTGCTCATAAATGGAAGGAATGAATTGAATTTTCCACAAAGTGTAAAATAATCTCCTACCACCGTTCTGTTATGAAAAACATAAAAACCATCACAATTCATACAACAGCAATACCACACAAAATAATGTACAAATATCCAGTGCATATTTTGAGAGTGCTGATTTCAAAAGATAAAGCCTTATATAGTTTAAGAGTAAGTAAAACTTGAAGAAGTCAAGATGGAATGATACAATAATGGAGCAAAAAGTTACAATCTTAAAATATCACATTTTTTTTTAAATAATACTTGTTCAACTGAAAAAAAAAAAGAAATAGTCAGGGTTTTCTCAAAGCTATTACTTTTTCCCATTAGGTCTTGAATTAATGACAACAAAAAAAAGAAAATTGATGGCGTTGGAAAAGTGGGTCTGTAAAGACATGTTCAAAAAAAGATCAGGTTGGCACTCAGTGCCTTGCATTGTTTTTCTAGGACACTTTTCTAATGCCATTTTCCTACTCTGGTGAGCACTTCATGCAGTTCGGGGACATGTTCGCTTAGAGCTATTTTAACTGCTTCACTTATCCACTCACCGCTACCCACAGGCGTACAGGACATAAAAATAGTTTTGAACAAAAGTAGGGAAAAAAAACAAGTATGACCTTCTTTTAAGGTGTAAATGACTTAAATGCTTAAATGCAGTATATCTGCAAAAAAAAAAAAAAAAAGTACACTAATTAACATTTGGTGATGCAGTCCATCTGTCAGAAGATTTATAAAATATATTTATGAAACGTGAACATCTGTTACTCAGTGCTATTTGCTACAGCTAAATAAAAAAGATGAAGAATGATATATTAATTTAGCCTATTCTTATACCATTTTAACAGCTGTGCTTAGGAATGCCCATATGAGTTTATCTCTGTCAAAGCTTGTCATCTCAAATAAATATATAATTATAGTACAGCATGAGTGAAAAATGGGAAAAATACATGCTGAAATTAAATTCTAGAAACTTGGGAATAAAGAACAGTCAAACTCTCACACACCCTACGGAACTCATAGCATGCATAACATTTCAGAGCTAACTAATCCAATTCAGGGACACAGAGGGCTGGGGGACTATCCAGCTTCCACAGGACAGGAACCAGCCTGACCGCAGTGCCAGTCCCTCATAGGGCACCATCACACACACACACATATGGCCAGATTATAGTAGTCATTTAACTTAAGACACACACCTCTTTGGTATGTGATGGAAAACCAGAGTACCTGAGAAAAAACAGAACGCTTTAGTCATGGGTTAGATTGTGCAAACTCCACAAAAACCAGATACAAGACTTAAACCCAATACACTTGTTCTATTGCAGCCAGCATCTCTCCCCTGGCTGGGGTTCAAAGTTGTGTTTTTTGTCTCTTTTGTCTATTTTTGTATCCTTTATTTGCATTAATGTTTATTTTATTTATTTTCTATATTATTCTGTATTTAATTACAATCCACTTATTTTGTGGGTGGTTCCCCCAAGGGGCGGGGTCACCAGCCAATCACCACCAGAAACTGCCCTCCACCCTATTTATTGGAGGGCATTCCACAGTTCCTGGTGGTTCATTTTAAACACACTAGGGAGTGGAGTGGAGTGGAGTGGAGTGGAGTGGAGTGGAGTGTCATTTGGGATTTTGCTATCCTTTATCGCTTTTCTGGATTTTTGAACCTGTGCTCTGTTTTTGACTTCACCTTTGGATTCTGTATTGGGACTTTGTTTGTAGTGGATTGCCTTACCTTCTCAGGCATTTTTTTGGCTGTTAGGAGCTTCTTGGATTATTGACCCTTTGTTAAAAATAAACCTTCAATTTTATAAAAAAATATTCCTGGGCCCATTAGTTTCTAGTTGGGGTTTGGGCAGTAGAGGGCAACTTTGAAAGTTATTTTTGGAACTTGTGTGCTTTTGGGACTCTTGAGTTACAACAATATTGGATTTGTGCGCCACATTACCAGGCATTAAAAAAATCACACAGCAAGTAAAATTTTGTACGTAAACAGAAATACATCTAAAATTAAAGCCACTCTAGATTACCTGTTTTATTAGGTGCGTTCACATTTATTGCTCAAAGCACCTATTGCAATAGCCATGTTTATCTGTCTGCATGAAATAACCCGATCCCTTCATAAACCAATTTTGTTGAAATGTTGCACACTTATTTTTTAAGGAAAATTGAACTGTCTCAATGAATTTTGTTGAGATATCTTAAGCATTTTATACAGTACTATGTTTTACATTTTCAAAATCTCCCCTTGAAAAGCACTGGCTAATTTGCAAACTCATCAGTCTTAAAATGGAAAAATATTTTGCGCAAATTCAATTACAATTTTCTTAACCGTTTCAATTTTACCTTGACAGTTGATACACCAACTTGTACATTTTCCTCTTTTTCACCTATGATACCTACTAGCGATGGCAA
This sequence comes from Erpetoichthys calabaricus, assembly GCF_900747795.2. Classification (NCBI taxonomy): domain Eukaryota; kingdom Metazoa; phylum Chordata; class Cladistia; order Polypteriformes; family Polypteridae; genus Erpetoichthys; species Erpetoichthys calabaricus. The sequence goes on along the minus strand of NC_041406.2, from coordinate 18,695,272 downwards.
ACAGATCCCCAATACAAGTTAATGAAAACATTAGCAGATTGTGTATGCAGGTAGGAAGTTAAAGGATGGTTTATAATGGAAGCATCTGTACAAGCTGAGGGCCAAATAGAAATAATTACATTAGAATCAGAGGCATACCCTATGCCTGGCCCATGTGCACTGGGTTTTTCCAATGAGCTGTGTATATTAATATGTCAATATGGATGTGGCACCGTGTATTCAAAGTGGTGAATTTCAAGGAGAGTCTGGTTACATGTGTGCCAGAGTGACAAACAAAGGGCTGAATATGATTCAGGAGGTCATCAAAGCCCAAGACAGACATGCAAAAATATGTGAAGTGCATTGGAGACTATCAAAAAATACACACTGGTGACATGAATGTGTTTTGCCCGCTGACTCTGTGAGCACTTTGCAGTGCAGTCTGTGCACCAGCTTCACAGGCTTGTTCAAGTACAGTGTCCCACAGGACATGTAGAATCAAAAACAACAAACTACTCTCACTACAAAACTCTCCTCAAGATCTCCATCTTTGGTTTGTAGAGGATCAAAAGATACCCTTTTTGGCTCAGCACCCTACTTATATTCTTCCACTCCTGGAAAGAGCAGTGCTTGTGACACCTAGTGGGGGCGGGGCTAGGCATGGTCTCCAGGAGATGGAACAACACTGAAGAAAACCAGAGATACAGTTAGCAGCAGCACCCCCTTCTGCTCGGAGGTGGTATTGTTTGGTTTAGAGAAGCCTTTTGGAAGATCCTTAAGCGTGCCTGTGTGACACTACAGAGGACAAGCAAGTGTAAAGCTTTCACATTGAGCCCCACAACACTGCAGTGTAAAGACTATGCAAAATACACAAACAGTGCCAGTACCTACAGAATATATTCATCAAACAATACTCAATACCCCAGAATAACAAAGCTAAACCAGTATTTTGGGCATTTTTACCATTTTTAAAAAAATAAAAAACTGAACTGTCACATTGACAAAGGTATTCAGACCCTTTGCTGTGACAGTTAAAACTTGACTCAGGTGCATCCCATTTAGTTCTCATTGTTTGGAGTCCACCTGTGGTCGATTCAATTGATTGACTGATTGGGAAAGCCACACGCCTGTCTATAGAAGATTCCACAGTTGAGCAAAAACCAAGCCATGAAGTCAAAGGAATTGTATGCCGAGCTTAGAGACAGGATTGTGCTGGGGCATAGAGCTGAGAAAGGCTACATAAATGCCTGGAGCACTGAAGGTTCTCAAGAGCACAGCGGTCACCATAATTCTTAAATGTAAAAAGTCTGCAACTCTTTCTAGAGCTGGCTGTCAAGCCAAACTCAGAGAAGCACCTTGGTAAGAGAGGAAGCTGATGGTCACTCTAGCTAACCTCTATAAAACCTCTGTGGAAATGGGAGAAGCAAGAGTCTCTGTTCTGATGAAGCCAAGATTGAACTGTATAGCCTCAGTTGTAAGTGTCATGTTTGGAGGAAACCAGATACTGATCATTTCATGTTGCAGGATTGTTTTTCAGCAGCAGGTACTTAGAGACTAGAAAGGTTTCAGGGAAAAGTGAATGGAGCAGACTACAAAAATATATTCTATGAAATCCTGCTCTAGAATGCTCTGAACCTCAGACTGAGCTGAAGGTTCACCTTCCAACATGATATTGATCCTAATCTCAAAGTAAAGACAACACAGAAGAGGCTTAGGGGGCAACTCTGTGAATGTCCTTGAGTTCCCCAGCCACAGCCCAGATTTGAACCCAGTTGAACATCTCTGAAGAGTCCTGAACATAGCTGTTCACTGATGGCCTCCATCTGACCTGACAGAGCTTGAGAGGATTTGTGGAGAAGAACTGCAGAAAATCTCCAAATCCAGGAGTGCGAAGCTTGTCTAATCAGACTCAAAAAGACTCCCGGCTGTAATCACTGCCGAAGGACTTCAAACTAAGTACTTAGTATAAAGTCTGTTATTTGTATAAATTTGCAAAATTTTCTAAAATCTAGCAATACTGAGTGTTGCTTGATGAGGGAAAAAATCATTTATTTGATTTTTAGCACAATTCTACAATATAACTACAGTAAATGTGAAAATGGGAGGGGTCTGAAGATAGATAGATAGATAGATAGATAGATAGATAGATAGATAGATAGATAGATAGATAGATAGATAGATAGATAGATAGATAGATAGATAGATAGATAGTCAACATGGTGTGACTCCTTATATCTTTGACCCGGCAGTACTTTTGGGGATAGGACATGGTCTGTAAGGAGCACTTTCAGGCCACACACTAATGACCATATCCCACTGCAGTGACCCCTGGTGGCATCCCTGGAAACCAATAGGGCTGTATTCTGGAATTCAGATTTCTATGATGGTCTGTGGGTATCTGAATGGACCCAAAGTACAGGAGCACTGCCCTCTGGGGACATAGTACCCAAATGCTGGTGTATCTCCTACTGCTCCCAACATACTGGCCTCACTGCCAGGTAAGGATTCTTGTTCCCATTCACTTTGAGAATCAGTCCTTCCGTATTTTACCATGGAATCCCATCCAGGCAAGACAGCACTTTCGGGGATGCCTGTCCATCTCCTGCGGCACTCACAACAGATAGATAGATATGAATGACATTGCATGATAGATAGATAGATAGATAGATAGACAGATAGATAGATAGATAGATAGATAGATAGATAGATAGATAGATAGATAGATAGATAGATAGATAGATAGATAGATAGATAGATAGATAGATAGATAGATAGATAGTGCTTCATTTGTCCCCATGAAGAAATGATATTGTAATTTGGCCATGGTATACAATACTATGATATTTACTTGTGTCAATTCTTTAGCCTTCTGAATATCTGTATCGTTTCCCAGTAGTCCAAGCTAAATGGCAGGTTAGGAATATGTTCTTTCAATGCTGCTGCTTTTCTTCCTTTTTCCCAGGGTTTCAGCTTCTTAGTAATAATTCCTTGTGACAAGTTAGGAATTTCTGCTGCTATTGATACTGAAGTTTCAGCGAAACAAAACCATCAATTATACCATGATCAAAAAATTCTGAGGTCTCTAGTTGCAGTTCTGTTGGCTTATGATACCAGCCTCAAGGAAGAGATAGCTAATGTGTAAAAAAACAAGACGGCAGCTGGGCAGAAAGATGCACATTTCACTCAACAACTGGGTACATACAAGTCACATATTTTACATGCATGACGCTTGTACTTTAGTGATTCCAAATTGCTGTGAGGACTGTAACATTTCATAAGCCTCTGACTTTGGACCATAGAGGATTAAAAATCCCCTGATTTAACATCATAGTTACTAACAATATTTTAATTTGCTTTGCTCATGTGTGCTAGATAAATGATAACTGATGGTTCCCCCAACCACCAGTTGTTAGAATGAGTGAAGTCACAGACTCATATCCTGAAGCAGTAAAACACAAGGGAGACACTTGCAAAGATACATGGAGAATAAAGCAACAATCTGTAATTTCAGCGGCTGATGGAGTATTCCACCTCTGCTAAGCACAGATTGTACACCACTGGCCCTCACTACATGTTTCTACATCTACTCATTGTACATTCAATTAACCATCTTCAGCTTCACATTGAATCAGATCTCTCTAGACGGCCTCCTTTGTGCTTTACTAATGGGTTGTTGACATGCACATAAAAGTATAACACATTCATCTAAGTACATCATTAGCCAGATCTCTTCATGCTCCGCATTATGCAGTTTAAGTCTCCATTGTTACTTTATTATGCAGCTACCCTGCGCTAGAGCCGATGACTACCTGACCACACAGTCTGTCATATCAGTTATCCTGATGAAGCCCCCATCAAAGAGAGACATGAAATAGTCGTATTTTACCTGTAATTTGTAGGTAAACATAAAACTCTCAGAAGCCCATCATTTAATTCACGGTTACAGTGGGGGACACAGTCTCTCCGAAATAAAAATCAAGTTCAGTGGATTCTTACAGTATTCAGACCCCTTAACTTTTCTGCACAATTTATTGTGTTGTAGATTTAATTTTAAATGGACAAATTGGACATTTTTACCCATCAATCTATACTCAATAACCGTTGTGACAAACTTTTCCAAATTTATTGAAAATCAAAGACTGAAATACCTCATTAATATAAGTATTCAGACCCTGTATCTAGCAGGGGGTGCTAGCTCCCTTGTGGTAATGAGAACTTTTTTAATTGTGGTGTGTTACATAACCCGAAACTATATAGATATAATATAAAAAGGCGATTTTCCTCTCTTAGTGATACGGCGGTAAGAAATCACATAGGAGAAATAACTTAGCTTTCTTTAATGACGGTTTACGCGGCATAACAGACGAGGAAGCCATGACAAGACCTTCGGGAGTAGGGGCCCGATGTGTAGAGTCTGCCATTTTCATTGCTGCGTTGGAAGGATTTTCCGGATCGGATTACGTTATCTCCCATCTGTCCATCAGCTTCAAAGGTGTGCCAAGCAATGGTCCAAGGCTTTATACTCTTTCTTCATGTGCAGGCCCCCACTTAGGTGAATAATACAAATCCAAACAAAGTAAAGAGGATACAATTTCATGCCGACTCTGACAGACGAAAAATAGTGCATGTTGCCCATTTTGCAGTTGTTCCTGTCTTGTCTTCTAATGCTTGCCTAGCAGTTTTAAATGATGAGCCCCTGTGCTAAATCTGGCTTTGTATTAGCTGTGCATGTGAGCAGAAAGAAAAGTAGATTGATAAAATATTTCTACATAGCACAGTGACATATTAAACATATACACTTATTACAGACCCTTAGCTGTGGCACTCCAAATTATGGTCAGATTCATCCCGTTTGCTTTAATTATCATTGAAATGTTTCTAGAATTTGAGTGGAGTCCACCTGTGAGAAACTGAATTGATTGGACATTGTTTAGAAAGGCACCCGTGTACCTGTGTATAGAAGGACCCACAATTCACACTGCATGTCAAGTCATGAAGTCCAAGGAATTCTCAGTAGACCTCTGTGATCAAATTGTGGTGAGGCACAGATCACGGCCCGTCAGGTTTATATAGACCCTCAGTAGTTGGGTCAGTTGCCCTTTTCTGGTGGTTTCTCTTGGCAGCAGGCAGAAAGGGAGAAACCATTAGCGTGAGTGCCAACTCTCGTCCCGTCGTGGTACCACGTACCCCAGCCGAGCAAGGGAGGTGAGCCCCAGGCCTACATGCATGACAACATTTATTAAACAAAGGTGACTTGTAGTGAATTTTTATAATTATTTCATTTATTAAAAGTACAGTGGGTTTAGAAAGTATTCAGACCCCTTCATGTTCTGCACACTTTTATGATTGTGTTGTAGATTTCATAATAAATTGATAAATTCTGCCTTTTTGCCCATCAATCTACACTTTGTAACCCTTAATGACAAATTAAAACAAGTTTTCAGAAAGGTCTGTAAATTTAAATTTATTAAAAATCAAAAACTGACATCTCACATTCAGTATTATTAGTGTTCAGACCCTTTGTTACGGCACTCCAAATTGTGCTCGGATGCATCCCATTTGCTTTATTTCTCCTTTCTAGAACTTGATTGGAGTCCACCTGAGGTAAATTAAACTGACTGGACATTATTTGGAAAGACACCCATATACCTGTGTATGTAGGTCAGCAATTCACACTGCAAGCCATGAAGTCCAGGGAACATTCTGTATGTACAAATGAGCGTAGCAGCGAGCGGAAGCACCGAGCAGAAGCACAGAGCAGCGGCGTCTCCCACAGGCACGTAACCCTTCGCAAACACCCGAGCAAGTTCATCGGAAGTAAAGCCGGCAGCTGACCAGAAGAAATAACGAAATAACCGGCAGTGAGAAACTTGAAGCCGACGGTCTCTGAAGCAGAAAGCACTTAAGTAAACTACAGAAAACGGAGAAGATGACATCAATACTAAACGTAAGTTCTATCTACTCTCTGCCCGTTGAGGGCACGTTTATATGTTGTGTGTCCTGCAGCATGTACAGTTCAGGTTTTCCGGCCGACATTGTAGACAGCTTCACCTGCCAAAAGTGTTTAGTTAATTTAGAGTTGGTCAGGAAAATACGCGAATTGGAGGACCGCGTTAGGAATCTGATAGTGATTAGGCAAACCGAAAATTGGATCGACTCGGTTTGTTTAGACAATTCGGCTACTTCTGATTCGGCTTCAGTCTCTCCTGGCCCCACTGTAGTCAGTGCACAGCCAAAGTCAGCAGCACCAATTCAGCCACAGGGCGAGTGGGTAACAGTAAGACGGGGGTCTAAGAATCCGAAATGTAGTCCCCCGGCACCCAGGTCACCAATTCGGACCCAGAACAGATTCTCAGCACTCCGCAGCGCACCTGTGGAAACTGAGAATAAGAAAGTGCTCATAATTGGCGATTCCATAGTGCGGAATGTTAGAATTCCAAACTATGTTAAACCAGCAGTTCATGTTAAGTGGCATAGAGGCCGCATTGGACCGTGTCGCCGACGATGAAGTATCTACCTTATTGCTGCATGTCGGCACTAATGATATTTATTCACAGCAATCTGAGGTATTAAAGAGGAACTTCATCTCTCTTTGCATCAAAGCTAAAAGAAAATGTCGGAATTTAGTTGTATCTGGCCCCTTACCACGATTATATAGAGGGGATGTGATTTATAGCAGATTGCATTCCCTTCACTGCTGGCTAGAAACCTGGTGTGCAAATAAAAGCATAGCGTTTGTGAACAATTGGGATGATTTTTGGGAAAGGCCTGGATTTTTCAGAAGAGATGGTCTTCATCCTAACTGGAGGGGATCTTATGTATTATCCCAAAATATGGCAGCAAAACTGCCTGGTTGACTGATTAGAGCACCATCCAGGCCGCAGTCATGTGATCTTAAATCACAGGCTGTTGTTTATCCCACCTGTTACTTTCCTGAAGCTGTTACCCATAATCCTTGTCTTGGGGCATCCAGTAAATTTAGTCTTGATACAAACCTTAAATTAATTGATAACCAAAAAATAAGGTGTATAATTAGACCAAGGGATAAAACCAGACCCTCCACCAGGGGCATCTGTAATAGAAATTTACTACAAATTAAAACAAAAAGTATATCACCAATTCAGAAAGAAGCATACAGTTTTAAATGCTGCTTATTGAACATTCGCTCTCTTGGCACTAAAGCTGTTTTGGTAAATGATATTATATTAAGTACAAAATCTGATCTGTGTCTTCTCACCGAAACCTGGCTTAGTAAATGTGACACTGTACCCCTAGCTGAGGCGTCACCAGATGGATACTCGTTCCTTCATAAGTCTAGAGATTCAGGTCGAGGAGGGGGCCTTGGAATAATTCATTGTAACAAAATGCAAATCACTTCTAAAAATTTAGGCAACTTTACATCCTTTGAAGCATTCATTTTAAATATTAAAACAGATTCCAACACAATTATAGTGCTAGTCTATAGACCACCAGGGCCGTATTCATTGTTCATGTCTGAATTTAGCAACCTTTTATCTGACTTGGCTATAAATTATGATCACGTAGTACTGATGGGAGATTTTAATGTACACATTGATGTGGAAACTGACACTTTTAGCAAATGTTTTACTTATTTGTTAAATTCAGTAGGATTTTGTCAGAATGTCAAAGGTCCAACTCATAATCATAACCACACATTAGATTTAATTATAACTTACAAAGTTGAAATTCAAAATTTAATTATTACTCCATTAAATGAAGTTATTTCTGATCACTACTTAATTACATTTGATTTAGTCCTGCCCTTGCCAACACACTCCCAGATTAAAACAAAGACACTGCGACATCTAGATTGTAATTCTGCTTCAAAATTTATAGATACTTTGAGTAAGTCGAGTGTAATTGTGGAAAACCATTTAGATCAGTTAACATCAAATGTAAACACAGAAAACAATTTAGATGAGCTAACATCACATTATATTGTGACCTTGAGAGATGCTCTGGACACAGTGGCTCCCCTTAAAACAAAAGTGATCAAAGCACATAGAAACTCTCCCTGGTTTAATGAAAACACTCGAGCTCTTAAATTAGAGTGTCGAAAACTGGAACGCAAATGGAGAACAACAAAGCTACAGGTCTTTCAAATTGCATGGACAGAGAGTGTTAATAAATATAAAAAAGCCCTCTTTAAAGCTCGGTCAGAATATTATTCTACATTAATAGATAGCAATAATAAAAATCCTCGGGCACTGTTTAGAACAGTGGCTAAATTAACAAATGGAAATTCAGATCAACAGTGCAAAATACCAACAGACATTAGCAGTACAGACTTTATTAACTTCTTCAATGAGAAAATTAAAAATATAAGATCCCAGATCTCTGCATCACAGTACAAACCAAATACTAGCTTAGCAGACCCTGTCTCACATTGCACTCAGCACTTTAGTAATTTTAATCCTGTAACTGAGCAGGAAGTCTTAAGTTTAATTTCTAAAATGAAGCCCACTACTTGTTCCCTAGATCCAGTGCCAACAAAACTAGTAAAAAGTGCAATGGATGTTCTTGCAGCACCTATCCTAAACATTATCAATAGTTCATTTTTGCATGGCACAGTACCAGATGCACTAAAAGTGTCAGTCATTAAACCATTACTTAAAAAGTCAGACCTTGACCCACATATACTAAATAATTATAGGCCTATTTCAAATTTACCGTTTCTCTCTAAGATACTAGAAAAAGTAGTCGCCAGTCAGCTTCAGACACACCTTACGCATTACAATTTATTTGAGAAATTCCAGTCTGGTTTTCGCACTGGTCATAGTACAGAAACGGCACTAACACGGGTTGTAAATGACATTCTGATATCCTCTGATGAAGGAAACTCCACTGTAATTATGTTGTTGGACTTAAGTGCAGCATTTGACACCATCGACCAGGCTAGAAAATGATGTTGGGCTTACAGGCACCGTGCTCGCTTGGTTTAGTTCTTACTTATCAAATCGATTCCAATATGTACAGAAATGTGCTGACAGTACTCCATCATTATACACAGAAGTTCAATATGGTGTCCCGCAGGGCTCAGTACTGGGACCTTTACTGTTTTCACTTTACATGCTTCCACTGGGATCTCTCATTAGGAAACATAATGTTAATTTTCACTCGTATGCAGATGACACCCAGTTATACCTTTCATTTAAATCAAATGAAGTTTCTCCAATGTTGTCTTTAATTAGTTGTGTTAGTGAATTAAAGGAGTGGATGAATAAGAACTACTTGTCTTTAAATACAGATAAAACAGAGATGTTAATTGTTGAAGGGAATGATGCTGATCACAATAATATTTTGTCATCATTTAACTCAATGGGAATCCCAGTCAATTTTACTGAATCAGCCCGCAATCTAGGAGTTATCTTTGACTCTAGCATGTCATTTAAAGCGCATATTACAAAGTTGTCCAAAACATGTTTCTTCCATCTTAAAAATGTTAGGAAATTAAGGCGCTTTTTAAATAAACAGGATTCTGAGAAACTAATTCATGCATTTATCTCTAGTAGGATTGACTACTGCAATGCGGTGTTCACTGGATGTTCAAATTGTTCTTTATACAGCCTCCAGTTAATCCAAAATGCGGCTGCGAGAATTATTACAAGAACAAGAAAATACGAACACATAACTCCAGTTCTTAAATCCTTACACTGGCTCCCGGTTAAGTTTAGGGCAGATTTCAAAATCCTTCTTTTAACATATAAAGCATTAAATGGTCGAGGTCCGGCTTACTTGTCTGAACTTATCATGACTTACAAACCAGAGCGCACATTAAGATCTCAAGATGCCGGTCTGCTTATGATTCCAAGGATTAATAAAATAACAGTGGGGGGTCGAGCTTTTAGTTACAGGGCCCCTAAACTGTGGAATGGTCTGCCTGCTACTATAAGAGATGCCCCTTCGGTCTCAGCTTTTAAATCCCGGCTGAAGACTCACTACTTCAGTTTAGCATATCCTGACTAGAGCTGCTGATTAACTGTACAGACTGCATCTCTGTTGTTAGTCATTAGCACTTAAACATAAGTAACATGACAGTTATAATTGTATACTAACCCTCACTTATTCTGTTTTTCTTCTCGGTACTCAAATGTGGCACTTGGTGCCATGGCCCACCTGCCAAGTTGTTTTGCCTGCCTAAGGAAAAGTCATCCCAGATGGAGGATCGCAGGAATCGTGGGAGAGAGGGGTCCTTTCATCGGATTGGCTGGCCCAGCACTGTTTCAGCTATGGAATGGCCAAATGGGGGAGGCAGCTTGAAGGATGAGGTCTCCAGGACTCTATACAAATACAAATCTTATTATGGGATATATCATCTACTGTTAAATTCTGCTCTGTACTTCTAAAATTTATATTTTTTATTTCTTACTATATTGAGAAATTGTTCTGTGTACTGTACTGTATTGTATTGTATTGACCCCCTTCTTTTGACACCCACTGCACGCCCAATCTACCTGGAAAGGGGTCTCTCTTTGAACTGCCTTTCCCAAGGTTTCTTCCATTTTTCCCTACTAGGTTTTTTTGGGAGTTTTTCCTTGTCTTCTTAGAGAGTCAAGGCTGGGGGGCTGTCAAGAGGCAGGGCCTGTTAAAGCCCATTGCGGCACTTCCTGTGTGATTTTGGGCTATACAAAAATAAACTGTATTGTATTGTAAAACTGTATGTCATGCAATTAAGTTGTGGTGAGACAGAGATCAGGACAAGGGGATAAATCCATTTCTAAAGCTTTGAGTGTTCCCAGATATACAGTGGCCTCAGCAGTTATGAAATGCAAGAAGTTTCGATGCGCCTGGACTCTTTCTAGAGTTGGCCGATCTGCCAAACTGAGTTATGGGGCAAGAAGAGTCTTGGTCACAGAGGAAACCAAGAACCCAATGGTCATTCTAACAAAATTTCAGAAGTCTTATGATGAGATTAGCCAATTTGACAGGTAGATGACCATCTCAGCAGCACTTCATCAATCAGGTGTTTATGGTAGGGTGGCTTACTCCTACTTGGAGTTTGCCAAATGGCATTTAAAGGACTCTGACAGCATGAGGAAAAATCGGGAGTGGTCTTCCCTAGACTTTCTCATATACTCAGATATGGGGATGAATATTTGAGTAGTAAACCGCAAGACAATGATTATATTTTTATATTATATACATTAAAGAATCATCAACAACAAATCAAATCAAATTAATAATATATTGAACTATTATTATAAAATTGGATGCTGCGGCTGCATGAATAAAAAAGTACCACTTCCGGATTAGCAGAAAGAGCTCAAAAGTTGATAGAAACCTACGTTCTGTACATAAGTGAAAGTGTACTCAAAATTAGTTGACCTAAGTGAAAGTTTTTGTGTTTACATACACACACACACAGACAGACACACAGACATACTTCCAAAAACAACAACAACAACAACAACATTTATTTATATAGCACATTTTCATACAAAAAGTAGCTCAAAGTGCTTTACATAATGGAGAGAAGAAAAATAAAAGACAAAATAAGAAATTAAAATAAGACAACATTAATTAACATAGAAAGGAGTAAGGTCCGATGGCCAGGGTGGACAGAAAAAACAAAAAAAAACTCCAGAAGGCTGGAGAAAAAAATAAAATCTGTAGGGGTTCCAGGCCACGAGACCGCCCAGTCCCCTTTGGGCATTCTACCTAACATAAATGAAATAGTCCTCTTTGTAGTTCGGGTTTTTCACGGAGTCACTTGATGCTGATGGTCATACAGATTTCTGGCTTTTAATCCATCCATCATTGTTGGAACATCATGATGCTTTGGGTAGATGGTGGTGGCGCACGCCACCACCAACAGGACACCGGAAAAGGAAACAGAAGAGAGAGTAGGGGTTAGTACAGATTTTGAATGAATAGTTATTATAATGAATTAGATATACAGAGTATCAGGATTAAATTACAGTGAAGTTATGAGAAGGCCATGTTAAAATAATGTGTTTTCAGTAGTTTTTTAAAGTGCTCCACTGTATTAGCCTGGCGAATTCCTACTGGCAGGCTATTCCAGATTTTAGGTGCATAACAGCAGAAGGCCGCCTCACCACTTCTTTTAAGTTTTGCTCTTGGAATTCTAAGGAGACACTCAGTTGAGGATCTGAGGTTACGATTTGGAATATAAGGTGTCAGACATTCCGATATATAAGCCGGGGCGAGATTATTTAAAGCTTTATAAACCATAAGCAGAATTTTAAAGTCAATTCTGAATGACACAGGTAACCAGTGTAGTGACATCAAAACTGGAGAAATGTGTTCGGATTTTCTTTTCCTGGTAAGGATTCTAGCAGCTGCATTCTGCACTAGTTGCAAACGATTGATGTCTTTTTTGGGTAGTCCTGAGAGGAGTGCGTTACAGTAATCTAGCCGACTGAAAACAAACGCATGAACTAATTTCTCTGCATCTTTCGATGATATAAGAGGTCTAACTTTTGCTATGTTTCTTAGGTGAAAAAATGCCGTCCTAGTGATCTGATTAATATGCGATTTAAAATTCAGATTACAATCAACGGTTACTCCTAAGCTTTTTACCTCCGATTTGACTTTTAATCCTAATGCATCCAGTTTATTTCTAATAGCCTCATTGTATCCATTATTGCCAATCACTAAGATTTCGTTTTTTTCTTTATTTAATTTGAGAAAGTTACTATTCATCCATTCTGAGATACAAGTTAGACATTGTGTTAGCAAATCAAGAGATTTGGGGTCATCAGGTGCTATTGATAAATACAGCTGTGTGTCATCAGCATAGCTGTGGTAGCTCACGTTGTGCCTTGAGATAATCTAACCTAATGGAAGCATGTAGATTGAGAAGAGCAGTGGACCCAGGATAGAGCCTTGTGGAACACCATATAGAATATCATGTGTCTTTGAGTTATAATTACCACAACTAACAAAGAATTTTCTCCGTGCCAGGTAGGATTCAAACCAATTTAAGACACTGCCAGAGAGGCCCACCCATTGACTAAGGCGATTCTTAAGAATATTATGATCAATGGTGTCAAATGCGGCACTCAGATCTAAGAGGATGAGAACAGATAAATGGCCTCTGTCTGCATTTACCCGCAAGTCATTTACTACTTTAACGAGTGCAGTTTCTGTGCTGTGATTTGTTCTAAAACCTGACTGAAATTTATCAAGAATAGCATGTTTATTGAGGTGCTCATTTAACTGTATAATGACTGCCTTCTCTAGAATTTTACTTAAGAAAGGCAGGTTAGAGATGGGTCTATAATTTTCAAGAGCAGAGGGATCGAGATTATTTTTCTTAAGTAGGGGTTTAACTACCGCAGTCTTAAGACAGTCTGGGAAGACCCCCGTATTTAATGACGAATTTACTATGTCAAGAACATTATCAATAAGTACGCCCAATACTTCTTTGAAAAAAATTGTTGGTATTGGGTCAAGGGCACAGGTGGAGGGTTTCATTTGAGAAATTATTTTATGTAAATCAGGTAAATCTATCCTAGTGAAAGACTTTAATTTGTTTATTATGGGGTACTGGGGTTTAGGAGGATCCTTAGTGTTGGGGAGATATACTATGTTATTTCTAATATCATTAATTTTTTGATTGAAAAATACAGCGATAGACTCACAGGTTTTACTGGAAGTACTTAGGAGGCATTCCTTTGAGTTACCTCGGTTTAACAGATGATCAATTGTTGAGAATAAGACTCTGGGATTACTAGCATTGTTATTTATAATCTTAGAGAAATAGCAGCGCCTCTCAAGACGGACTGTGTTATTGTATTCTGTTATTTTAACTTTTAATATTTCATAGTCAATAGTTAGTTTAGTTTTCCTCCATTTACGCTCAGCTCTACGGCATGTTCTCTTTAAATCAGACACTCTTTGGGTCTTCCATGGTATAACAATGCTAGAAGATTTTTTAACTGTCTTTTCAGGTGCAACTAAGTCAACAGCAGCCCTCACTTTAGTATTAAATCTTTCCACCTTACTATTTACATTCTCCTCGCTATTATAGTTGGCACTATAAACGGACTGATTGGTTAGAATGTTTGAAAGTTTTAAAGCTGCTGATGAGTCAAAGAAGCGTTTTTTAACAATATGCTTCTCATGAGTGTTTTCTATCATTATTTCTATATTAAATAGTAGAAGAAAATGGTCTGATAGACCCGTATCAATGACCTGCTTTATATCAACTTTTAGTCCTTTAGTAATTACTAAGTCTAACGTATGACCTGCTTTATGTGTAGGCTGATTAACGAGCTGTCTCAAATCAAAAGAGTCCATGAGGTTCATAAATTCTTTTACTTTCTGGTCACATTGTTTATCTATATGAAAATTAAAGTCGGCGACTATTAAGAGTGTGTCATAGTTCGTAATTAAGATTGACATCAAGTCAGAGAATTCCTCAAAGAAAGACGCGTTGAATTTTGGAGGTCTATACACGGATAATACTAGAACGTGAGAATCTCCCTGAATAATAATGGCGAGATACTCAAAAGACTTGAATTTACCAAAACTGATAATTTTACATTTTAACCTGCTTGAGTAAATGTTTGCTAGTCCTCCACCCCTCTTTCCTTGGCGATCAGCACGAGTAAAACTGTAATCCGGAGGCGCAGATTCGATTAAAACAGCTGCGCCATTTGAGCTAAGCCACGTTTCACTTAGTGCAATAAAATCTATTTTTTTATCACTAATAAGATCGTTGATAAAAAACGTCTTGTTAGTTAAAGCTCTAACATTTAATAGAGCCATATTCAATGTTTCGGAGGAGCAGAGATGAATACTATGTGCGTTATTGATATATGGAAGAGGAATTAAGTTATTTTTATTAGCGCCGCTCTGCGTGTATTTTTTGTTTAATCTATGATATGTTTTTATAGTTTTAATACATTGTTCATCTAAAGTAGTAACTTTAATTAAATTATTGGTGTTTATGCCGTATTGCCTAGATTTTCTATGTGCATTAAGATTGGTTATTACAGTATTTATGTTGTGCACTTTTATGGAAGATTTTATTAAACAATTATCATGACCAAGCACAGGAGTGGCAATTCGGAAGGGGTTAAAAGCAGAGATAGATAGTCAAGATAAACGAATTACCTTGGATATGTTTTCGGAGAGGACCCGGGCGCCGAAGCTATTCGGATGCAGGCCATCTCGCTTGAAAAAACGCGGTCTTTCCCAAAAGAGGTCCCAGTTGTTGATGAAACCGATGTCTTGATTCTTGCAGAAGCCCTGCAGCCAGTTGTTTAAACCAAGCAGACGACTGTAGTACTCGTTTGATCGTCTGACGAGAGGGAGTGGACCCGAGATGAAGATCTTTGCCGATGGGGTCCTCTCCTTTGTGTCTTTAATTAATGCAGTGAAGTCTGCCTTGAGGATCTCGGACTGTCGGTGCCTTATGTCGTTTACGCCAGCATGTAAAACAATTGCTCCAACTGCTCTGTTCTTGTAGATCGCCGGCGCACGTCTCGTCACATCTCGGACACGAGCACCGGGAAAACAAGAAACAAAAGATTTTCTATTAGGGCAAGTGATATTGAGGTTCCTAACAATAGAATCACCTACCACTATTACATCACTAGGAGCTGAAGGCGAACTGGGGACGCTTAGAGGGTCAAACCTGTTCTGCGTTACGATGCTTGCCTGTGCTGATGGAGGTGTTCTGGCCTTGAACCCCCGCCTGCATAGCTGAAATACACCGAGGTCATCATCGGTGTCGCTCCTACGAGGCGCGGGGGTGAAGGTGACTTGAGCGGCACAACGCGGGGTTGATATTACGCTGATAACAGATGGCGAGGACGGTTTATCCAACAGCCGAGCCTTCAGATCTCTGAGGTATCTACGTCTGGACAGAAGTTTCTGAATCTGTTCATCGAGTGCCTGGAGTTCCTCGACTACAATTTCAACGCGATTCACCTCACTATCGGCCATTGTCCGCTTCTGTTTCTGCGGTACTTATGGACTCAGGGGTGTCTAAAATTAATCAAAATCTCGAGGTTGAATTTTTGGACGATTACAATACTTTCCCTATACTTGATATAAGAGAAAGTACAAAGATTCTTTGGTCTGATGAGACAACATTTGAATTCTTTGGGTAGAACTAGAAGCACTATGTATGACAAAGAACTGGCACTGCTCATCGCCTGCTTAATGCCATCCCTACAGTGAAGCATGGTGATGGTAGCATCATGCTTTGTGGCTGCTTCTCCATGATACAGACAGATAGACTGGTCAGATTTGAGGGAAGGATGAAAGCAGCCAAATATAGAGAGATCCTTGAAGAATACTTGCCCCAGATTACTCACCACCACAGACAGAGGCAACAGTTCACCTTTCTGCATGAGAAAGAGCCAAAGAATACAGACGATACTGGAGTGACTTTGGGATACCTCTTTGAGTGCCCTTGAGTGGCCCAGCCAAAGCCCAGAGTTAAATCCGGGAAACATTTGTAGAGAGAGACCTGAAGATCGGCTGTGTACAGGTGTTTCCCATCTAATCTAATGGAGCTTGAGAGCATCATCCAGTAAGAACGGGATAAACTGCCTAAAGCCTGGTTCTATGGCTTAATGGCTAAAGGTGCTGAACTATAAAGAAAGTCATCAGTTTAGTCCAACCACTGTGACTCTGTCACTTCACCTGCCAGGGTTCAGCTTATGGACAGAAGAGACAAATAGTACCTTTATGATACGTAAGCTGCTTCAGATTGAAAGCGTTGACTAAATACAACCTTTTTACTGTCATGAACATATTTGAAATCTTTTGAACGAATTTTGCTTCACTTTTAAATATTAATAACTTTTATTTTTCAAAACATTTTATTATTTTTTTGCTGACATTATTTCATTACCGTATTTTCCATAGGTGCCCCCAATTTGTGTGTTTGTTTCTTGAGCTGTTTTGTGTGTCTGGTGACTGTGATGCACATACCGTGTGTCTATAATATATAAAACTTCTGCTTGCATAGAACATTGAATTGTAAAAATTAATTAAGGCATGGCACTGATGTGAAATTTTGCTCGGGTTTTGCCCAACTTGGTTTAGGCCTGCAGGACATGAACTCAAGATTGCTGGATTTTGAATGCAGAGTAAAGCGATTTTAGCCAGCACAGCTAAAGGACTGTCAATCAGTGAATATGGAGTCTTCAATTCAACAGCACCACCTCATGTGAATGGGGATTCCTGTTTCTGGACTACGTTTATTTTCTGGAAGTATTTATCTACTGATATTTCAGCAAAAGAGACATGCATTTTGCATGTTGAGAGCATACAACTGGATGACTTGACATGTGTATTAAGCCAAACCAGTAACGGCGCACTGCACGATAATGTGCAGTGAATACACTTGACTTGAGCATTCCTAGTTTTCATCCTCTTTCTTTCTCGTTACGTTTATCATTCGTTTGCTCAGAGGTTGATGCTCTTGCTGCTTCCTGAGCAGCTCTTCTTCTCTCCACCCTAGCGGCCCGCTTCTTCTCTTCTTTCATCAAAATATTTTCATGTTAAAACTGATTAAGTTTTTGTATTTGTGTTGCAATTACTTAGTACATTGTCATTAATTTTCACTTAAGCTGGCCCATAAGTCTTTCAATCTGCCTCAAGAATGATTTAAGATATGAAGAGATAGGGGAAGTGATGGCAAAGGTGGTAGGGATGAGAATAGCGCCCATACGCATCCGCCGCACGGCCGCCCTGCTGCCGAGAGTTTATTCTACAATAAAATAAAATTAAAATAAAAAGTGGAATAACCTTGGAGGTCAATCATCACCCCGAAAGCGGATAGTAGATGTCACGTACTGTAGTATATGTGTACTAAATTTCAGGTCAATAGTTCAAACGGTTAGGTCAAATGCGGGCTCTGCATCGGTCTGTCATGGTGAAAAAGGAGCTGAGCCGTAAGGCAAAGCTCTCAATTTACCAGTCGATCTACGCTCCTACCCTCACCTATGGTCATGAGCTATGGGTAGTGACTGAAAGAACGAGATCGCGAATACAAGCGGCTGAAATGAGTTTCCTCCGCAGGGTGTCTGGGCTCTCCCTTAAAGATAGGGTGAGAAGAAAAAGATGTGGTGCAATGGAATGAGCAAATGATGTATTAGCAGCATGGATATGTGCGTTACGGGAAGGAATGTTGATAAGGCTTAGAACCAGTCACTGTAAAGAGTTCAGCATCCTAATAGCTTGATGGAAGAAGCTGTTCTGAAGCCTGCTGGTCCGGGACCTGATGCTACTGTATCGTCTGCCTGAAGGTAATATTGAAAGCACTCCATAACTTCAATGGTAGCAAATGTTTAAGCATACAAGTTACATGTATACATAGTAGCACGTAAGCCTACAAAGCGAGGAATGTTCAAAAGGTTTCTGCACTTTTATATTTTTGTTGGAAACAGTAAAGGTGGGAGGAGTAGTAATTGGGCATTAAAAAGCTGGTATGATGCAGGGAAAATTGCATCGCAAACGAAGGTGACTGTGTAGAAAAGTGATGTAATTTGTTTTTCAAATTCTTAATAAATAGAGTTAAAAAAGTGTGGAAACTTATCGAATGTCCCTCATACAAGTTATGTATCCATTTTCTCCTTTTTTTTGGTGCTTACAGCCATAAATTCTGTGCATCCGTCTGGCATTACTGCCTTTTTTCCATGGATGACAAGACGTGCTGTTACAACTAGTTCTTCATACATAGCACTAAACATTTTATCTTTTTTGTGCTGTGCGTTCTTCACAAGAGTTTAGCATGATCACAATGTTGAGCAGCGGTTAGTGCTGTTGTACTGTTCCATTCTCTGTGTTTTTGTACAGGTATTCCAGTTTTATCTTGTAAAGATGAGCATGCTCAGTTAATTATGCTGATATTAGCATGGGTTGAACTGACATCAGGATATGCTTCTCCTTCCACTTATTGCTATTGGCAAGAGTAGCATTTGGGGGTGGCAAGTGGTGCAACCTCCCCAGGCCTCGCTTCTGAGGTCCGCGTGTCCTATTCGAGCAGATTTGTCAAGTTTTATTCTCCAGTATATTGTGGCAGACGGCTGGGGGCTGTGCCCAGCCGGGACACCGAGAAGGACCAGGAGAGGGACTATGCCTCCTCTGGACAACAAGAGGGCATCTGCCCTGGTTTGTGTGGGAGCCACGGGAATTGAGCATGGAAGCTCAACCCTATAGGGGCCCGTGGCCACCGCCAGGGGGTGCCCAGAAGACTGTGAAGCCCTGGATGTCAGCACTTCCACCACACCCGGAGGTGCTGGCAGAACTATTACCAGGGACATCCGGAGTGCTCATCAGGAGGTACCTGGAAGCTCATCAGGAGGCACCTGGAGCACATCTGGGTGGGAATAAAATGGGCCACCTCCCTCCACTCATCAGCTGGAGTCGGGTGGAAGATGACGAAGCTCGGAGGAGAGGAGTGGAGGTGGTGAAGGCAGAACTTTTAAGAGCCCCGGACTTGAGGGTGTTTGGTGCAGGGACACTGGGTTGTGTGTGGGACACTTGTAAATAATAGTGTAAATAAAACTTGTTGTGGGTATATATATCAAGGTCAAATTCCGTACATGTACGTCTTTGACAACATTCCATAGACCACCTTTATCGCCTGAAAAGGGTCGCCAGTATAATCTCTTCCTAAAATAGATATAGCCTATTAGTTGCTGGGTTGACTTCTCCTATCTATAGAAAAAGACATTGCATCCCAGATTAGACTACAAAGATGTCATCAACGACTTTTCCAAGTCGGAAGGCAAGAAAAGTGGATTTTCGTCTCTGAACCTGGACACTGGTAAGAGATTTCATGCTGATACGTTAATTTCACACTTCCTGTCGAAACACTGAAACTCACATTTTATTTGCAGGCCATAAACATGTCCGAATATTAATGTACAAAAACATGTATCGCTAATGATAACTGGCTGACACGACATCAATGTGAGTTATGACATCCTGCATATCGAGACTCAGAGTATACTTGCGATTTGGGTACTTTTCTATAAGAGGCCCTTCTAATTTCCGCATGACACTGCATCACATTTCGCATTGTCGTGGTATTGTCATGAATTAGGAATTGCACTTTTTTAATAGATTATATTGTTATATTTTGATAAAGTCTGCGTGTTATCTTGCAAAAATTTAGCTGAATACTGTAATGAGAAAATCCGGTGTATGTTAACATGATTTTTATTAAATTTGCTTGCAAGTCCACACATACCAGTAACAGCTTTTGACGTAACTGGCCCTGAGTGGGGTTGGTCAGTCCTAGGCCCCGCACACCCCAAAGGCCACCTCTGGTTATTTGGATGGCTTCAACTCCCCAAAACCTCTAAAAGCAATAGATTAAGTGGAATCATTCTTCAATAGTTGTATGCATACTGTAGATGTTATAGTGTTCCATTTTTGAATGGCTTCTATCGTTAGAAAGCCCCCTATGATCTCAAGGCAGTTCATCAAAGGATGATTTAGGCATCTGATTAATAACCCACAATTATGGTAACCCTTTAGAATAGTGACTGCATTGTAAAGTCATTTATTATGTTCTTGTTTGTGGCTAATTATCACTTAAACATAATAAGGCACATTGTGGTGCTAATATTTCATGCATTAGTCAGCTGTAATGTGCAAATAAGTCCTTTAATAATAGAGAACAGAAGTCTAATTAGGTAATCACTGTTATGTTTTGTTACCACTTTGGGAATTTAATTACTAGTAAGGGCTTTGTAATGTACATTTTGGGGTTGAAATATGATGCATGTGCATGCATACAAGTCCATAATGAAAAACAAGGTAAGCAGCCACAACGCTAAAGTTCTAAGCCGTCCAATCCAAAGACAATTCCACAAGCGTAGATTACTTGTCCAGTTATATCTTTCTGCTTTGTTTTCAGAAATGAAGGGTGTCAGATGGTCCCTTCAAGTTTAATTTTCACCAGATTTGGGTCAAATAAAGCTTTTGTTTTCCTCTCTTCAGTGGCCTTTTTTGCCTTGAGCGCTTCTCCACGTCAGTGCTATTTGTATTCTATCATGTTTTGTAACTTCAGTATCAGCACAGTGATAAGGCAAACTGAATTGGTTTCAATCAAATATAAATACCTCCACTGTACATTTGTTTGTATTTTATTACACAAAGTACTCCATTCCCAAATTAAGAATAAAAGTATTTCATCTTACCTGTACAGTTACATTATATCAGACTATATTCATTTGAGAAGGCACCATGGGCAAGCAGTTCAAACTCTGTTTGAAGTTTACACTGTTGTCATTGTTCTCAGTGAAAACTGTGCCTCATTTTCTTTTAGTGGTTTATTTGATGCCAATGACACCCGAGGCATTTTTCAAATCAGAACAAGCTTTATTTTGGCAGCACAATAAATGAAATTATATCTAAAATAAAATGTGGTAGCCTCTCGGCACAGAAAAGTGTATTCATAAGAAAACAGCTGAGACTGGGAAAATCAATACTGTGTGGATTTCATTAACAGAAAGAGTGTAAACGGCAGTGATGTTAATGTTTAGTTCAGTTCAGAGGCGCAGCTGAACAATGTGGTGTTTTTTGAACACATCCAATCCACTAATTCACTAATGTACTTTTTTTCAGTTTAAAATTCAGGTTCCACTTTGTCAATGCTGAAATTCAGCTCACAAAGTAAATTATAAATAAAGAAGGTTATAATTGCAGCATCAATGACCAACCATCAGCTAGCAAGACACTGTATGACCTAACGTTAGTCTAGAGGGGCCAGATGCGATTCTCAAATGAGAATACATATCGGGGGACAAGCCGATAAAAAATGCGCAGTGAATAGCAGTGAAATCCTGTGCTGCAAAGACTCCGCACACAGGCCTTCTTCCTAAAAGACCTGCCCCTCAATTCCTCCAGTCCGTGCATTTTAAATCATTGTTGGGATTTCATGGATAGAGCAAAAGATGCTGAACAAAGAATTGATGCTAAAATCGCTGTTATCCATTCTGGAGCTCAGTGGCACAAGGTAACTGAAACATAATAATCTACAGATTGTAATGAGCGCTGCGACAGAGGAGACAGATACACACACACAATTGTAGACCACCGCAGCTACTGGCCTACACACGTTTGAGAAGTGCCCCTGTCTGCTATGATATCTTTCTCTTGTTTTTAACTATTGCATCTTTACATGACATAACAAGAGAAAATAGAGTTTAGATAAGCATTGTGGTCTTGTGTTAAATCGCTGTGGCTATTTTGTCAGGGCATGTTCCATTTAGACAGGTGAGGTTGGGGAGCATGCACTGGTAGAGCGCATTGCTGCACTCACCACACAACAAAACAACTCAGGATCCCGTCTGGCAACCACCCAGGCAGACATGCGGTTCAGTTCCACTCTCTGGAAAACACCATCTATCTGCCGCAGCCAGGTCTTACATGTGAACTCTCTTGGCCTGATCCAGTCACTCGGGTCCTCAGCAATGGGGATCCCGTAAGTCGGATCATGCCAAACGGCTGTAGTGCCGTAACTGACACTCCCTCAAAATGAAGGTACTGTGCCTCATTTTGGACTCCATGAGCAACACAAAGTTAAACCAGCAGTATCCAAGGATTCTCCAAAGGGACACAGTACAGAAGAAGTCGAGTCTTCATCTCAGATCACTGGATAGCGTCCATGTCTCACAACCATATAGCAAGACAGGAAGCACCAGGGCCCTAAAGACTTTGACCTTCGTCCTTTTGCATAGATATATGGAGCTTCACACACCCCAATTAGACAGTAATTTTGAATTTCTTTACTCATGCATTTAGATGTGCATTCAGAAAGTAGGTGCAGTGCAGCTTTGTCTATGCTTCACTGGTTTCGTTTGGCAGATTTTTTGATTTGGGTGTTTTAATTACCGAAATCTTCATCTCCTGGAGGTCTTCGTTATAAGCTCTCTTAATGGCAGTCTTTTGGATGGAGTGTGACACACAGTTCATTTCAAATGCATATTTTGCAGTTCACACTTTTCTGAATATATTGTAGCTTCCAGTTCTTTCTAGCTGATTCCTACTCCATCGTTGTAACTGAACAACAACAGTAAGCACACACAGCATCTGCAACAATATTTCATTCATGTTTAACACCTGTCCATTGATTCTGTCGGATGGCAATATACATATAATCTGATGCTATAGAAAGGTGTTTGCCTTGCATGAGGTTCTGTTTATTTTTTAAACGGGCAATATTGATTTGGCAAACTTTTACACCAGATGCCCTTCCTGACGTAACCCTCCCCATTTTTCCGGGCTTCTGACCGGCACGAAGAAACATACTGGTTTATGCGTCCCCTGTGGCTGGATTTAATTGAACTATTCACGATATTAAAAAGAAAGACTTTTCTGAAAAGACTCTTCTTGTAATGCAGAAGCAGCCTGTTATGCTAACACAGCTTGTTACTTTTTGCTGAAAACTGAACCTTGTCTGCTAATGTTTTTGAGTCTGCTTACAAATTACCTAAACGGTTGTGTAATTAGTTTAAAGTGTAAATGTTTTGCAGCATTGTAACTCTACGGTATTGCTCGGCTATGCCTGCTTTTGCTGCTCTCTGTAATGCAGTGCTGATACTATAATGCATATAAGGTCTCACAAGCAGTTACTAAGTTATACAAGCACACCACTCCGTTGGCTCACATTTATGATGTCAAAAGTGTCACTTAAAGAAGCTGATTGGGGAAACATGATTTTAGTTTTATAAACCTAGGATTATGTCAAAGGGTTTTATAAGATCAGTGAAAGACATGATTGATTACAAAGGAAAGGGAAAAGAAAAACCTGATCAGAGAGGAGATGAAGACAGAATGGGGGTAGAAGTCATGCAAAGAATGCTCTGATTTGCGGCTAACGCTTCAAACAATGCAAGAAATGAGCCACCTGGAAAGACACAATGTCTAGCAGTACCAAGTTGTAATGGTGTTTATTGTAACACTTTATTTTGCTTTTGTTTAATGTCCAGAAGAAGTGGCAAAAACAAACAGCTTTATCCAAAGAGGAAAAGGAATTGGAATCATATGCATATACCAGACCAAAAAGACATCCCTTGTATCAAGTTAAAAACATGAGGCCTATGTCGATTATTTAGATATGAACCTGTCTTAAATGGGTAGCACAGCTAGTGGTATTTAATTTGTAGATATTTGATCATGATAAATGTGTTCTGAGAATTTTCATGTAAGTAAGGTGGCCATTTCCAGGTAAGGCAGTAATATTTACTAATGATGATGCTGTAGAGTAGCAATGTTTTGTGTATTCGTTATCACATGCAACTAAGAATTTCAGTGTACTCTGTACATGTGAGAATAATAATATGATATAATATGATACAATGATAATAATAAAAATAAACCTATAATCTCAAGCACCATCTCTTCCAGTTCTATGACATACAAACTAACTAATACACAGAGTCACCATCATTTAATGGACCAACATGTAGTAATGTAGTTCTGGGAGAGGAGGTAGAAATGGTGATTGAATATAAATACTTAGGAACTTAACTAGATAACAATCTTAACTGGAATACAAATACAAAAAAATTATTTTCTAAATGCAACCAGCGCTTATTTCTCCTCCATAAACTCAAACTATTTAAAGTAGACAAGGACCTCATGTTGTCCTTCTATCACAGTATGATCCAGTCTGTGATCACTTTCAGTTTCATTGCCTGGTTTAATAGTCTGACAAACCAAAACTCAAAAAAGCTCCAGCAGATTACGAAGTATGCAGCTAAAGTTATTGGGGCTGATGTAGATGATTTGACTAGTGTGTGTGTGTCAGAGGGCAATGCTAAAGAAACTGGAAATCATCTCAACTGATGACAGACATCCATTACATGTAGAACTAAACTTCAGTAAATCAGGAAGGATAGTTGTTTTGAAAACCCACACAAATCGCTCCAGAAACTCCTTTCTTCCTAGTGCCATACGACTTTTCAATAAGAAATATCGGAGATAATGTTTAAGGTTTTGATATATATATATCCTGTGACCTTTTTTTTTTTTTTTGGTGTAAATATGTTTTATCTAACTGCCTTACCTTAACCTTTCTTATTTCTATTTGTCTGTTTTATCTCATTCTGTCTGTTACCTGTTATTAGATGCAACTGAGAAGGCAAATTTCATGTTTTCTTGTGTAAACATGACTAAATAAAGAAACCTAAACCTAAACCTAAACCTAAACACAGTGAAAGTCACACTGGATTTGTCCGTCACTCCGTCCTTTATTATTTTTGCTTACACTTAACTGTTACTAAATATGGTTACCCTATTTTACTCCAGCTCATCTTGATGTGTTTGTATTATTTTTTGTTTACAACATATTCAACAGCGGTCTTTAAATACTAACAAATGAACGTGGTTCTGATAAGCTCGGTCCCTGGAATTACAATATTATGAATTTTTTTACAACCCGACTTCCATTCAATGAGAGAAATTAGGTTAAGAAAATGAACAGGTAAAGTATTACACACTGTGTACTGTAATATTAAATTTCATTAGCCTTTAACTTAGCCACACTACTACGTTTTCATTTAATTTTTAAATGAAAAAAATCTCCATCCACACTAGTGTTTTCACATCATTTACGAAAGTATCTCTGCCCACACTAATATCTCCAAAAATACGTACAGTATGAAGTAGCTGTTTACCTACACTGGGCATGAGAGCATCGATGGAAATAGGATGAGGAAGTGTCCTTCATGCTAGTCCATGATTTGTATCTTCTGTGTACACATGGAAAATCAATAGACACCAATTGCAAACCTTTCTGTTTTTCTCGCTGCTTCTTTATCAGCTATCTCAATGCAAAGACTGCACCAGATGTTCCTCTTCTTGGCATTAAACCAAACTGGTCCTCCCCTATGGTGGTCTCTTCCATAAGGCTTCTCTCTGTAAGCCGTTCCAAAATTATCATTGTGCATGACATCATCTTTATCCCTCTATAGTTTCCACAATCCTGAATCTCCTTGTAAATGTGTATAA
This sequence comes from Erpetoichthys calabaricus, assembly GCF_900747795.2. NCBI lineage: Eukaryota > Metazoa > Chordata > Cladistia > Polypteriformes > Polypteridae > Erpetoichthys > Erpetoichthys calabaricus. The sequence continues at coordinate 18,669,322 of NC_041406.2, read as the reverse complement.
TGACACTGTTCCCTCTCTTCTGTTCATAGATGTTCTGCATTAGATCCCACCACACATCCAGTCCTGCTTCGCTATACTCTTCCACAATTCCACTGGTATTTCACCTGGTCCATTCGTCATTCTTTTCAGTACCTTCATTATTCCTCCCCCCCCCCCCCCCCCCCCCCCGCACCCCCTTATTCATGGTTCATTTGGGACTGCATCCCCAAATATTACCCTTGGATTATATGTGTAAAAGATATTAAATAAATAAAATCCATATATGATCATGAATCATATAGGATGGTGATATTTGGTGATAATATGTTGTTCTCCAGTGAAGAACAGAATAACAGACTTTCTTTTTATCTTTGCAAGTGTAGGGGACTTCTATGAGGGGCTGATGTGCTTGATCAACCTTCTCCGAACAGCTCAGCCTTGCACCTTCCCACCAGTCCATCCCTCTTCCAGATCTTCTTCTACTTTATCCATCTACCTCTGTTGTGGCCTCCCTCGCTTTCTCTTCCCCTGTACTTTCATTCCCATCACTCTTTTGTCCACATATTCACTGCCTCTCCTAATTACATGTCCATACCACTTCAACCTACTTTCCTGTACTTTCTTAGGTATCTCTCCCACTTTTGTTGTTACTCTGATTGTCTCATTTCTTATCCTTGTTTGTAACTCCACACATCCATCTAAACATTTTCATTTTTGCCACATCTAACCTCATCTCCTTTTCTCCCTTTACTGCCCAGTATTCAGTTCCATACTTTACTGCTGGTCATACCACTGGTCTTATAAACCTTACTTTCAACCTTTGCCTTATTCTTCAATCACACAACACTCCTTATACCTTCTTCCAATTGGCCATCCACACTGCACTCTATGGGTTAACTCCACATCTAGTTTCCATCACTCCACTGATCCTAGACATTTAAATGCATCCACTTTTTCAATGGCTGTCCCTGCAGGCTAACATTTGAATCGTGATCATCATTAAATCTCATATATTCTGTCTTCTTCCGGTTTATCTTCAGTCCTCTGTATTTCAAAGCCCTTCTCCATTCTTCTAATTTCCTCTCCACTTCCTCTTTTCTGGTGCTACACAACACAATGTCATCAGTAAATAGCATGCACCGTATTGATCTTTTATCCAAATAGTCAACACATCCATAACCAGATCAAAGACGTAATTGATGTCTGTCACTCTAAAAGATAAGAGAACATATGGTTTTAGAGTAGCAGTTGTTTTAATAAAAGACTGAGAGGTGACAGAAGCTGTGCCTGGTGTTGGCATTCTGGAGATCGTCTGTTCAAACTGCACGTCAATGCTAGGAGTGAAAGTGATGTCTCCAGAGAAGCAGGTGAGGTTTTCGGATTTAGATTTTTGAGTGTAGAAATAGCAAATGCAGTAGATGGATGGTTAGAGTAGATTATTGTTAATTGATACACATAAATTTTTGAAGTGTCCAATTCCTGTTAATCCCAGATTTTTTAACTGAACTCCATTTGATGAAAATGTATGGCCACTATAACAGGCACAAATATCCCAGACTGGGATTACTCATCCTGCACTGATATGAAGAATTTTTAGCACAACTTTTTTCCTCTAAAAATGTAGATTGCCTGTGATACAGCTTAAGGAAAATCAATACTACTCATTTCTAGAAGTGGATACTAAATCTTCAGCGCTACTGGCTTAGCTTACTTATTTATCTGAGCCTGTTTTTGTAGATATGGCCGCTGACCTTGTGCGTGTTTTTTCTTCTGTAAAAGTATCACTGGGGAACTTTCCTCAGTACCTTCTTCAGTTTGTTTTGTTGTGATTTAACTTTGAAGTCAGTTTCGTTGTGGAAAATCTTTACAGAGTATCAGTGAAATTACGTTTTAAAATTTTCATGTAACAGAGTTTACACATATTTACTGAATCTATAGCATCACATGTATGTTCATAATGCAAATACTTATTCCGGTTACTAAGCAATACACAGAAATTATCAAAAATCATGTCATGTTTCATAATAATAATAATAGATTTTATTTAGACAGCACATTTCCTTTGTAAGTGCTAAGTAAATCGTAATAGGGCGGAGTGGTGGCTCTGAGGCTAAGGATCTGCGCTGGTATCCCAAAGGTTGCCGGTTCGAATCCCTATCACTGCCAAAAGAGATCCTACTCTGCTGGGCCCTTGAGCAAGGCCCTTAACCTTCAATTGCTCCAGGGGCGCTGTACAATGGCTGACCCTGCGCTCTGACCCCATGGGGTATGCAAAAACTAACAAATTCCTAATACAAGAAATTGTATAAGGCGAAATAAAGAACAAAAAAAAAAAAAAAAAAAAAGAACAAAAACTTCATAAAAGTCATTGTCCTTAAGCTTTGAGTTACTTGACCTTAATATCTTCACTTTAAGAGTTTTCTACACTAATCCAATGAGCACATCCAGTATAAATTGAGATTTAGTTGAATTAGTTATTTGGGGCTGTTCTAGATGATGATTACTAATGTTGCTTACAAGCTGAATATTTATTTTTATGACATTCCACCCATCCATTTTCTGCCACTTATCTGGGTCCGGGTCTTTGGGGCAGCAGTCTAAGCAAAGATGCCCAGACATCCCTTATCCCCGCCACCTGCACCAATTCCTCCAGGGGATATTGAGGCATTCCCAAGCCAGTCGAGAGATATAATCGGGTATGCTCTGTGATCTCGTCCTGGTTAGACATGCCCAAAACACTTCCTTAGGGAGGAGTCTAGCAGGCATCTTAACCAGATGCCCAAAACACCTCAGCTGGCTTCTTTTGAAGTGGAGGAACAGTGGCTCTACTTTGAGTTCCTCTCCAATGTCATTGCTCTTCACCCTGTCTAGACAGGAAAGTCATTTCTGCCACTTGTAATCCGCAATATAGTTTGCTTCATTCAATACCCACAGCTTGTGACCATAGGTGAGGGGAAGAACGTAGGTCAACCAATAAATTGAGAATTTCACCTTTCGGCTCAGCTACCTCTTTACCACAACCAACCACCACAAAATCCACATGACTGCATATGCTGCTCCAATCCACCTGTCGATCTCCTGTTCTCTTTTCCTTTACTTAAGATCCAGAGATAATTAAACTTCTCCGCTTCAAGTATCACTTCATCCCCAACTGGCAGAAGGTGCTCCACCCTTTTCCATCTGAGAGCATGACCTTGAACTTTTAGGTGCTGATCCTCATCAGTTGCAAACTTCTCCAAGGCATGTCTGAGCTCTTTACTCATTGAAGTCATGAAGACCACATCATCCACAAAAGGCAGATCCTGGCGCCACCAAACTGCATACCCTCCACTCCTTGGAAGACACCTAGAAATTCTGTCCATAACAATGGACTTATGAGTTTCACCAAATCTTATTTGATGCAATTAATGTTGTTATGGCAATTAAATAAATACTGTATGTTAGCAATCCATAGCAGGGTCCTCTGCCATTTTTCTTGGCATATGACCTCCACCAATTAAAATGTTTCAAAGTACCATCACTTTTATTGGTCTTAAATTACGAAGTACTGAAGTCCTATTAGGTAAAAATGGAGGAAACATTTCTTTATCCCATTCTAATATGATTTTTTGGAAGTTAGCAAGGTGGTATACCTTTTAATTTCTCTTATTTACATTTGATGTTTACTTAATGAATAATGTTGGGATGTATGACCAATAGTGTGGTTTGATATGGAATAAAAATTAGATTTCCATCCTATTCATTTGCAAAAAAATATACAGTTGGGATCTGCATAGGGTTTACGTCGATGAGACGTGTAGTCATATATTTGAGGAGGTGCGTGTCAGGATACACTCTAGGCGAGGCAGACTAAGGTTTAGCTATGGTGTAGGCCTGACACAGCAGTATAATAACATAAATAAAATAGAAAGAGTGGAAAAATGTAAAATTTCTGTCATGAACTGGTTAAACAGCAGAGCTTTTAGAACATTAAAACAATCTAGACGAGAACAGGCCATTCAGCCCAACAAAGCTCGCCAGTCCTGTCCACATAATTCTTCCAAAAAAACATCAAGTCGAGTTTTGAAAGTCCCTGAAGTCTTACTTTCTTCCACACTACTTGGTAGCTTATTCCATGTGCCTAAGGTTCTCTGTGTAAAGAAAAACATCCTAAGTTTGTGCAAAATTGATCCTTAACAAGTTTCCAGTTGTGTCCCCGTGTTCTTGATGAAATAATTTTAAAGTCACCATCTTGATCCACTGGACTAATTCCCTTTATAATTTTAAACACTTCAATCGTCTCTCCGCTTAATCGTCTTTTCCTTAAACTAAAAAGGCTCACCTCTTTTAATCTCTCCTCATAATTCATCCCCTGTAGCCCTGTAATCAGCTTAGTTGCTCTTTTCTGGACTTTCTCTAGCGCTGCTCTGTCCTTTATGTAGCCTGGAGACACAAACTGCAAACAGAACTCCAGATAAAACCTCACCAGTGCGTTATAAAGCTTGAGCAGAACCTCCTTGGACTTGTACTACACACATCAAGGCGCTATATAACCTGACATTCTGTTAGCCTTCTTAATGGCTTCTGAACACTGCCAATTGATAATAACAAGTTCACTGCGACTTCTAAAACCTTCTCATAAGGTGTACTTTTGATGTTCAGACCTTTTGTATTCAAACCTAATATTTTTACTTCCTACATGCAATACTTTATATTTATTTACATTAAATTTCATCAGCCACAAATCTGCCCAAGGCTGTATGCTGTCCAAATACTTTATGCTGCCTCTGTTACTTATTATCTATCTGCTACTTATTATCTATGTTTATCTTTATACGTTGGTTTTGTTATTTGGTGTGGACAGCAAAAAAAGAATTTCATTGCACAGGGAAGCATGTCTCCTTACTGTGCACATGACAATAAACTTTGAACTTGAACTTGAAATCCCTCTGTAATAATTCCATGGATTTGAGATTATCTGTCAGTCCAAGTACTTGGCATCATCTGCAAACTTAACCAGCTTGTTACTTATATTCTTATCCAAATCTTTTACATGTATTAAAAATATCAGCAGTCCTAGCACTGACATCTGCTGAGTTCATCAAATCATAAATCTCTGCTTCCTATTTCTGAGCTAATTTTTTCCACTCATCTAAACACCACACCCTGAACTCCCACTTCTTTTAGTTTGATGCCCAACCTCTCATGTGGCACCTTATCAAATGCTTTCTGAAAGTCAAGATAAATAATATCACCTGCTCCACTTTGATTGCATCCTTTGGTTGCTTTGTCATAGAATTCTAGCATGCTGGTAAAACATGACTTCCCTCTTCTAAACCCAGGATGACTGTTCAGTAAAACTCCTGTTCTTGGCATGTGTTGCTCAATCTTATCCTTAATAATTCCTCCCATTAATTTTCCTGTGATGCACATTAAACTTACTGGTGTTTAGTTGCTTGGATCTGTCTGGTCACACTCTTTATATAATGTTACTATATAAAAGCGGTCGGGATTGTCCTTCCGTCCCATGAGTGCAAAGCGTAGCAGTATTCCGCTTATCACAGACTTACTACTTGTGGCTTGCGGTATGAAGCGACGCGATGTGAGCAGAGTTCTGGTGCTCCCATCGTTCCCTTGCTTTTGTGTGCGATGCGCTGGAAAAATAGACAAAATTATGTCTCTGGAAATCCCTGTGTGCGTCCATGTGTCCGTGTGTGTGTGTCTTCTGGTGAAGTGCGCATGCGCGGGGCACGGTGCGAGGCTTCAAAGGATGCCTGACGCGTCACACAAGACAGAGAGGGCGGGACCTATAAAATATTGCGCGGCTGATCCAATCGGATTTCGGTAAATGAGGTAAGACCTAAAACATAACGCACGAAAAATCCAATCGGGTACTGAGACGCGGAGACCGGCTTCCCCAAAGAGGTGGGATTAGTGTTTGTTGTTCACTATGAGGATGTCAGATTTGCGATTAACAAACTTGGCCAGGTAAAGTGTAAAGTGTTTTCCTAAATATACGAATTTTCATGATATTACAATAGGATGACTTTTAAAAGTAGATTTATTTTCGCGCACATAAAATCCGTTGCAGGGGAGATGCCATACATACAATAATCAGCTGCACGCTAGCACAGATTAAAATACTTGCTGGAGAGATGTATTACTATGAGAGAAAATTAAAGGCACACAGTACAGTGACGCATATTACAGCCACATACAAGGTAGTATTACTGTAACAGAAAATAGACAGTCCTTTGCCATTTAATATAGACTGTTCCTACTAACTGCGGTGGGTTGGCACCCTACCCGGGATTGGTTCCTGCCTTGTGCCCTGTGTTGGCTGGGATTGGCTCCAGCAGACCCCCGTGACCCTGTGTTCAGATTCAGCGGGTTGGAAAATGGATGGATGGATGTTCCTACTGTTTATGCACTACTATTCTAGCGCCCGTTATTGTAACAGGCTTAATGTCTAGTAGGATAATATTTGCCATTTTATAGTCCATTAGAATTTCCCCAGTGCGCAGTGACTTCTTAAAAATATGTGTCAAGGGTTTATATATGTACTCACTAACCTCTTTGAGAACCCGAGAGTAAATATTATCCAGCCCCGGTGATTTATTTGATATCCGCCTATTTAATCTAAGCAGCACTTCTACCTCTACCATTTCAAAATGACTTGGTACCTCCTTAGTAGTCCCTTTTACCGCTGAGAGGTTATCTACTGGAGACCTCAGTTTAGAGCATCCACTACTTCACTGTCTCTATTTTTTAATTCCCCTTTACTTATTTTTGTGAATTTCCCATTGGGATTACTAAAGTATCTATCTATCTATCTATCTATCTATCTATCTATCTATCTATCTATCTATCTATCTATCTATCTATCTATCTATCTATCTATCTATCTATCTATCTATCTATCTATCTATCTATCTATCCCTTTACTATTCCTAATGCATTTCACCTCCTCCTTGCATGTTCTTTTACTGCTAAAATGTTTTTGTATTAGTGTTTATTTCAATATTTCATTCATTTCCCTGAGCTAGTTAATTCACTCTCTCTGACAAACGTCATGCTTATTATTTCACATTTATCTTCATCGATTAACCACTGCATGCATTACACTTGCATGGTTGAGAGCTTTGTTAAAATGATCGTATCTGTGAAGCAGACCGCCTTAGCTCATTCTTGTTTTCATTCTGTAGTTTATAATTCCAGCACAGCGCATTGCATTACTCTTAAAACAGTATAAAAGTCAGACCCATGGAATTTGCCCTTGTTACCGTAGTCCTAGAAATCTATCCAGCCTGCCTCCCACAACACTTTGTCAGAAATGAAGTTTGGTTACAGAAGTCACAGCTAAGCCTGAGGCTAGATACAAAAGTTGAAAAGGTCAGCTCTTTTATGGCGAGAAACTTATTTTCTCACTCATTCCTATTAAAGGCAAGCATAAACTTAAATTACATGTTGATCTTCATGTTCTATAAGCCCAAACTAAACTTTTAAACAGAAAGTAGCATAATAAATTGGCGGCAGCCCAAATTCAAAATGCTTTTGAAAAAAAGGTCTACACCTCCAGACAGTTCAGCCTTTGATATTTCGTCTCCTAAAGTATTGGTACTAATCCTTTAAATGAGGTGATGATGTTAAAATGCAGGTCCTGCCAGCTTCAAAGCCACAGGCATTATATTGTGGCTTAGAACTAGAATAACTTTTTTAGATTGACATGCCTTAAATTGCTCATTCTCTGAATGGGCTTGTACACTGCACTAGTGTAGGTCTTGTATTTTTCCATGTAGGTAAAGACAACAACAAAGAAGTTCTCTTTGCATTGTTTACTCTTTAATAATACGTAAAACAAAGATGCATTTATAGCATTATTTTTTTTTAAGGTGTTCTGTTCCTCTTTGCAGTACTGTAGGATGGGATGGATCTGATCTTATTGGTGTGAAGGTTTGATGTTGCAGGGTCAGTCTTTCACGTTCAATCAATCAGCAGTGTGTTTTCCAAAAACGATTGATCCTAGTGAATAATGAACTAGATAGTGAATGATGTAGGTAAAGAATGAATGAGTTTTATGAGTGTTTCCTGAAACCCTTTGTTAGCCGACATTTACAAGACAGGTTTTAAGTACTCTGTTTGCTCCTCCGCAGCATCCACTTGAGAAAAATACAGAGGATCAATAATGGCAACATTCATCCCATGTATTTCAATAGTCAAATACAGGGGTGGGCAAAAGTAGGTTTACAGTTGTCCGTATGGAAAAAGAATGTCACAATGACACAGTGTACTTAAGGTACAGGTCATGTATACCAAATAAATAAATAATAATAAAAGAATAAACTCTGTTTCGTGTCCTCAAAACTGTAAACCTACTTTTGCCTGTATATGTTTTAAAAGCCATGTTATCTGTCAAAGATGGGTGAGAGAATAAAAGTAAAAATATTTGATATCTCTTACGTGTACCTTCAGCACCTATTGGTATCTTCGTGTGTTTGAATCACTCTCAAGCGCACTCCCGTAAAGCCTGATTTTCAGACTCTTGCCATTTTGAGGACTCCTTAATGCCTGTCTTTGAAGGCAACTGTGACATGTGCCTGGTCACACTTGTATGTAATATAACCCTAAACACCATTAAAATATCTGACTACACCACCCAGTTTTATTAAGAGACTGGGAACATCTGAGATTTACTGATAATAGCGCACAGGTTTTTTTAAATGGCAGTGAGTAAACACACAATGAAAGGCACAGCAGCAATTTCAGGAAAAACAACAGGAACTTCTATTACACAAGACAGTATTAAGTACATCAAAGAGATAAACGAACATGAAAATCTAACAATACCGGGAATGAAAACCCTTTTTTAAAACGGAAAACAAACAGTCCACTCTAAAAATCCGTTAAAAACATAAAGTGGAGGATAATAATAATTCTTTTGCATTTATATTGCGCTTTTCTCACTACTCAAAGTGCTCAGCAATTGCAGGTTAAGGGCCTTCCTCAAGGGCCCAACAGAGCAGAGTCCCTTTTGGCATTTACGGGATTCGAAACGGCAACCTTCTGATTGCCAGTGCAGATGCCTAGCCTCACTGGTGCAGAGTCTAGTTTGCGCACTGTGTTACCCCAACAATTGATCGTTCAACTCTCCACAGATACACTCTGTTCACTCGTCACTCGTTTGCCAACAGAAGTTTGTTCAATTTGTTGAACTCCTGTTATCGTCTCTTCGTTGTTCTTTTTTTCCAGTTGGTGTTGCTCCTTGTGTTGCTGCTAGGCACGTCTCACTTCTCGTCTGCCAGCTTCACTTAGTCCTTCCATGAGGCTTCCCTCTCTCGCGGGACCCACAACCGATGTCTCTCTGGTGGAACAGTCTCTTTCTCGCTGGAGGTAAGCGTTGCCGTCCTTGTGCCTCACGTCTTGCCAGCCACGTACCCTTGTCTGCCTGCGAGCCCCTGTGCTTTGTGCCAGTGGTCTTGACTGCATTCTCAGTGGACTGTCCCCCCCCATAGCCCTGCCATCTACTGCCCAGAAGTATAAATCTGATTCAATCCCTGCCTGACGATGGATTAAACAATGGCACATACCATATTTCCTGGGTTTAACAAATAATGTAAACACAGATTAACAAAAAGTATTGTTACCAACTATCAATGAGTACACATATGCTGATTAGAAAATAACATCCCCAGACCTGTTAATTTCCAAGTAAGGTAAATACAAACATTTTCCAAGGAAGGAGCAGTTCCATCCATCCATTATCCAATGGATCCGAACACAGGGTCACGGGGGGTCTGCTGGAGCCAATCCCAGCCAACACAGGGCACAAGGCAGGAACCAATCCCGGGCAGGGTGCCAACCCACCGCAGGACACACACAAACACACCCACACACCAAGCACACACTAGGGCCAATTTAGAATCGCCAATCCACCTAACCTGCATGTCTTTGGACTGTGGGAGGAAACCCACGCAGACACGGGGAGAACATGCAAACTCCACGCAGGGAGGACCTGGGAAGCGAACCCGGGTCTCCTAATTGCGAGGCAGCAGCGCTACCACTGTGCCACTGTGCCGGCCAGGAGCAGTTCTGTTATCACAATTTTGTATTGTTTGTATGTTTAAGCAGTTCAAAAGCGGGTGACTCTTTTACAAGACAGCAAATACGCATATCCTGTAAACAGCCATCACAATAATCAGTAACAGGATTGTAGCTGCGTTTTCCCAAAGTTTCCAAAATTCAGCAGCTCCAACTCAAAAAATGGGATTCAACAAAAGCCTGACGCGCAGAAATGATTCCAAGACAAAATATCTTCGTTTTTTAAAAGTTTAGTTAAGTTTCAAAGTAAAACAGTTCACACAAAAAATAAAATTAAAATAGCAAAAAAAAAGGAAAAATTATAATAAGAAAAAATTTAGTTCTAAGCTTAATCTTGTTACATCTTAAATCGTTACTAGTCACTTATAATTTCTGAACCATTTCAAAGCGTTTCTGAACCATTTCAAAGGGTTTCTAAAACCGCTTAAAAAACGAAGATATTTTGTCTTGGAATCATTTCTGCGCGTCAGGCTTTTGTTGAATCCCATTTTTTGAGTTGGAGCTGCTGAATTTTGGAAACTTTGGGAAAACGCAGCTACATTTTCGTCAGAAAACTGTATGCTTATCCCATCTCTGAGTAGAAAATGGGTCTTTCAAGTCCCTGTTTACTGGGACCTGTTCTAAACACAACTAAACTTAATATCACACTGTTTCTCAATTATAGCAAGAAGATTCTATCTCTTACTAACTTATAGGGAGAAAAAAGACTATACCATTGTCTATGACTATAGAAGAAATTATGTTCTATTCAAATAAAGCAAACATTAATATGAGTTTAACTCAAAACTTTAACTTTCTAAAATTGGCTCTTACAAGGATTATTCAGGAAATTTGCCTTTCAAGTTTTTACCCCATTCCACACAATGGTTGCCTATTGCCCTTTCATCTACTAGCCTTTTAATATTTATATGTTTCCTTGCCTAAAAAAAAAAAAAATCATCCAGTGTACAAATAAAATATGTTCCCCTCTGACACAACTCTCAATGTGCTTCCTACTGCTTTACTTCACCTCATGTGTTTCACACTCATCCTACCTCTTTCGATCACGTCACCAAAGCCAAACTGACCAATCATATTGCTTGGACATGCACACAGACCTTAACATGTTACTATACGAGGTGAGACACAAAAATAACCGGACTGAGCTTGGGGCTCTCCTAGAAAACTGTCTGGAGGTCAGCCTGAACGTAAATCATGGAACTATATCCCGTCTTACAGGCCCTCTCAAACCGCCAACCGGCTAGGTATAGCCTGTGAATAGCCCAGTCAGTATTTGCACAACAATCGCTTCACGATAATGTCGGGTGAAAAAATCGAACAGTGAATCAACATGAAATTTCTCGCAAAATTGAACAAAACGGCCACAGAAACTTATGAAATGATAAAAACAGCGTATGGTGATAACAGTTTGTCGCGGCATACAAGTTTTTGAGTGGCAGAAACGTTTCAAGGAAGGATAAGAAAATGTGGAAGACGCCCAGGTTGGGGGTGAGGGGGTGGATGCTTCACCAAGACAACGCTCTAGCTCACAATCCTTTTTCCGTAAAGCAGTTTTTGACTAACAAAAACATTCCTGTCCTCAATCATCCTCCCTATTCACCTGATTTAGCTCCCTGTGATTTTTACTTTTGTACCCGAAAATCAAAAGTGACCTGAAGGGAGCACATTTTTCTTCAATGGATGAAATGAAGACAGAAACGGAAAGCCTGTTGAAGAGCCTCAAGCATGAAGACTTCCAGCACTGTTTCAATCAATGGAAGATACGTATGGAGAGGTGTAGAGATTGGGAGGGGAACTATATAGAAGGTGACAATGTTTAGAATGGTGAAATTCAGCAATAAATATATTTTTTTTACCAATCCGGTTACTTTTGTGTCTCACCTTGTATACTGTAGTAGATTGTCACACCATACAAATAAAAAATCAATTAAAAGCACACAAATCAAAGACCAAATTAATTTAACCTATTAGTCAAACAATTTATAAACATGATATTGCTTCCTTGTGGTAACAGGAAAAGGAAGCAACACTTCACCAAAGAAGAGTTAAAGCAACTTATTATGGAGGAGCTGGCAAAAAAAAGAAGAAATGTCTTTCAAAGCCTGTGGAAGCCACAAAGGACCATGTGCAGTCACCAAACTCACATCTTCCACCTTCCCAGACTACACTCTACAACAGTGGTCCTTCTTTAGTGTGTTTTGTGTTTTACTGGGGTTTGGGGATTCCACACTAGATTTAGTAGGTATTCACAGAGAGGGTACCCACTGTCTACTGGTGCCCTGTCACCAGCAAATGCACCCTACCTTGCTATTTGATGCACTCCAGAGTTGGAACAGATATACAGATGTACAGAAAGTATCATGTGTACCCACAGACCACAATTTTAGTAAAATGTCCCTGATGGTTGCATTTCACAAGGGCATTCAGCACTGAGAACCCTTTTCAACAGGTGGGATTCAAGAAGCTGGGAGTATGAATAAGGATGAGCATTCCATCCACTGCATCTACAATGCCACATATTTATACAATGGCATGAAAACCACTTTTAGTGTCATTCAGAGCATCTTTTCCTTCTTGAAATTTTAAGAAGCTGCATGCTTGATGTTGATACTAATATGGACCCTGCATGCACCGATTCGGACACAGCAGCCTTGCTGATTTATCAATGACAGTCAGCAGGAATACACCGGTGGTATAGAAATAGACAACTGTCAGAAACTGCATAGTGGAACCATAGTCTTCCTCTTTCCAATTCACCAAAACCGAGGAGGGTCATTATTTCACTCTGGGGTAGTCTGTATTTTCTATTTATTCTTCACTACTGAGATAGTCCAAATGGTTCATTTTCACCTGCATTTAGATGAACAATTTGGCTTCTTTGATGATGCTGTCTCAAAAGGTTATGTTGCACAATTCATTGGATAAATGCCATCTCCATTGCTGGTACTTAAAGATGATTCATATAAGAAAGGGCAGACTGCATTCCTTTAATGTGGAAAGTGACATTCTTCACATTTTCTACAATTCTTCTGATGGTCAGTACGATTTTCTGTGCTGTGGTGTGCTGGGCTGGTAAACTTCAAGGGAGGCTTACTGAATCAACAAGCTAATTAAAACTGAAAACTCAGTTATGGGATGGACCCTGGACCCCCTGGAGGTTGAAGTGAGGCAGAGAACTAAAACAAAACTGAGTGCCATTATGAACAATGCTTTACAGGTATATCCTCTTTGTGATACACCAATACTGAGGACTTTCAGCCAACAAATTTTTCAGCAGAAGTGAGTCAAGAAACACTATGGGGGCTCCTTTATGCCAACTGTAATACGCTTGTATAACGCCTCACTATGACTGTGACAGCCAAGTCAGAACGTTTTTTTTTATTTTCTTCCTTTATACTAACTGTGGTGTGTGTTCAGACCAAAGTATGTGTGTATGTTTATTTATTTACTTATTTATCTACATATTTGTTTATTTATTTATTTAATGAGGTTTTGTAAAAAGCCAAATTTCCCCCTTGGAACAAATGAAGTTATATCTATTAACCTTGAAGGATTTTGGCAGATCACGTAGCAAGTTTGCCTGGTTAACTTATTATGCACTTGAATTGTCTACAGCTATTAAAACTACAAAGAGCCAATATTGTTCTAATATACGTATGTATAGCCTATATTGTAATTTTAAACAGCTCTAGCTCAGAAAAAGTTGGCATGGTAGGAAAATGCAAATTAAACCAGAAAGCAGTGATTAGTAAATGACAGTAAATGATCTTTAAAGTGAAAACAATACAGCGGCCTATTATGTGTTGCTACAATGAATGAATCTTATTGTTTGGTAAATATGAAAGTAATAATATTACTGTACTATGTGAATAGCATTAACCTGGAACTTGAACTTACTGGTAATAAAAAACATAATGATTCATAGTATTTGTTCAAATTGACCTTTTGCATTTGACTTGGTGTGGTGTGCTGTGAGCAACTCCCTGTCTAAACACAGTCTTTCAAATGTTCATTTTCAGAGCAGTGTGGCTTTTCATTTTTATGTATCATTGAAGTTGTCCAGGGCCACACAAGCGATAATTCAATCACCACAACACCACCAATACTTGAAAAGGGTGAGGAAAAAAATATGCCTTTTTTACACTCTACTTTAACAACATGTCTTGAATTTATTGACAAATTTTACACAGAAATAGGGGTAGGCTTCCTTTTTGATTGACATGGTATAATACTGGATAAGAATTGGATAAGATGACCGACCACTGCTGGAGTAGAATATATTGTTTCAATTGCATTAACAAATCCTGAGCCAAAGGATTGTACTTAAGGATTTGACACAGATAAGCACAATTAAGAGAATTAGACATTTTTTTCAGCGTTGAGTGATAAGAAATCCGGGGGCTGCATCAATAATATGAAGAAGGTGCTTGACATTAAAAGACATAAGATAAGGTCATATAAAGCCATTTTGATTGGAATGAATTAAGTTGTATATTATGGTTTGAAGGGTTTGGACTAGAAATTAAGCAAGCAGTTTTACAACAGAACTCTTGAATATTAATATTATATACCTGCCATAATTTTGGTGGGGCCAAATTCCTGACTTTAGTTTTGTCTATTGTTGTTTTCTTACCTTTGTTGCTTAATTTTGAGCCCAAAGAGGTGGGTCCCCTCAAATTAGTAGTTGTGCAATTTACAGGACTGCCAACTGAGACTCTACTTTTTGGAGGCTCAAACCTAATGGTTTTGGCAGTTAGATTGTTTTTGTTTGTCTGTTTCTGTATGCAAACATTATTATTTAAAATGAAGGTTAGTTTAGTTTTGTTTCTTCTTGAATTTTGTTTTCCATATTATTTGTCATTTCCTCATTAGTGGATTTTTGATATTTGGCCTTTTTCTTATATTTTTGTCATGTCACTTTCTAACTCGCTTAATCTAGACTTGGATCACATGGGTGGGAATGCTGGAGCTTATCCCAGCTAGCATAGGGCACAAGGCAGGACCATATCCTAGACAGGGCACCACCCTATCACAGGGTACCTCATATTTATATTTTGGGCATTTTGACCTTTTCTTCATTATATTATTTTTGTTCTTAACATTTTACATTACTTGGCCTTTATATTTTTGCTTTTAAATTCATTTAGAATGGGTCTTTAATTCATTATTTTTGTCAAAGTTAACAAAATAATTAAGCTGTTATCTTATCATTTTAGGGCTTCAGTGTTGTTCTTTCAGTTGTATAAACCTAAATCATAATAATAACGAATACAATTAACATATTTCCTGTTAAATACAAGTTAACTTGTCTTAGGCGACCTACAAATGTATAGCACCTAGAATTTATCTCATAAGTCTTCTTCGTCTACGAGCATACTCTTGGGTAACAGATGTATACAGATTGAGAGTGGGCATCTGGAATAAGAAAGGAAACAGAGTTGCAGAAGGAAATATTTCACTTTCAATTAGTTTACTTTATTAATGATATTATGGATAACATTTATTTTTGACAAATATAATTTGCATATGTAGAACCACGACCATCTGTATATCTCTCAATGATTAGCATCTCACCATCACAAAGTTTAAATGCAAACTGTGACATTTGATTGCAACAAATTGTGCAAGATCCAACATGTTAGACATAACTAAGGTACTGGGCAGCTGGTCTACACAAATAATTTTATGTATTGAGTTTGGCTCAATAATAAAATACATTTAATTAGTATATTAAAATAATGCCTGATTACATTGTTGTAACAAAAAATGACCTATTTTCAATCTGGCAGACAGCATGTTGAGGGTTCTTGGTTTTGTTTAAATAAAAGTGAAATTACTCTGGTGTTTATTCTTCAGATCAGATAAGTATTAGGAAGTGGAAGAGTAAAGCATTTGAAAAAGAGTGGTAAGGAAAATTTGACTGCAAAAAGCTGAGACGAAACCAGGAGGGAGGCCATCAAGTCCCAGTGCTTGTCCTCTGTTTTCACCTTTAACAATGTTATAAGGACTTACAATTCGGGGGTATCTTCTTGTATTTGATGGCACAATTTAAGTGTGTGCATGAAAACATCTATACAGCTACAAAGAAAGAAGACTGGTCAGAAAAAAACGAAACTCTAATTTTCTTAATTTTCTGATTTAATTTTTTGTTTTCATTTGAGTCTTCAGGTGGTTATCTTTAAATCCAGTTCTTTGATCTTTTTATTTTTGTCTTGTGATATCTAAAAAGCAAATTTAACAGAAAGTTTACTCGGAATCACCTACTAGAGTACACTGTACAATGAGAAGCAACCTACATTAATTCTTTAATTAATTAATTATTTTGCATTTATATAGCACTTTTCTCACTACTCAAAGCACTCAGCAATTGCAGGTTAAGGGCCTTGCTCAAGGGCCCAACAGAGCAGAGTCTCTATTGGCATTTACGGGATTCGAACCAGCAACCTTCCGATTACCAGTGCAGATCCCTAGCCTCAGAGCCACCACTCTGCCTATTTAAAAGATAAAAGCTCATGTATCCCTGCCCGGAGCTGTGTGAAGTACTACTGTTTATTTAGTTATGTGATATTTAAACTACTTGATCACATGGGGCTGATGTGGAAGGATGCCAACTTTAACAATTACTGCACTTGTGACTGAACAGTGGAGAATGAAACATAATAGCATTTTTTTCAATGTAGGGATCTTTGTAAAATGCTAGGGATATCTATGTATTTTTTTTTATTTATTGAACATGCTTAACTTTAGAACACAGTTTTGTTTGTCAAATGCATATATTCCATGTAGAAATAACTTGGACTTGAAAAACACTGAATTTATCCTCTAAATGTTGTCACACATGTGTGCTTGGGAGACAGCTCAAGGGCTTTGGTGATGGTAGTTACCAAGGCTTGGTGCAGTTTGCTGTTGCCATGTCTCTTCCTCCCTCTGTAGAACAGAAGATTGACAGCCATTCCACCTCAGGCGTTACTTCCATTGTCCGCCCTCCTGGACCCACCCCTTCCTGCCTGGAAGCCGTATGACCAGCAGTTTTGGCCCTCTTGAGACAGTTCTATTTGGAACCGCTGTCAGAAAAGACTTCTTCATATTTATTTCATCCTTTTTTATTTGTTTTTCTTTTTGTCTCTGATTATAAGGGACCACCCTCTCACATTGTTGTGTCTCCTGTTACAACAAATACATAGATAAAATAATAGCACTCTTAACATTTACTTCCGCAATTGTCTTCCTAGAACTCTTTGATCCATTTCCATGCATTTCAAACTATTATCCTATCTTCTGAAAAACATTTCATTAATTCAAAGCTACCAAGTTAAATTCCTTTGCATTAAGTTCTGGAAAATAAAAGTGATTCTGATTTTGATGTGCCTGCCTCCTGGGTTCCAGTTTAAATCCACACAATCAAAAGTAATGCTAGCTTTCCATTATAAGCTCTATAATATACTTCCAGTCTTAGTCACATTGTTTATTCACTTAAAAGCTACATATAAACAATCTATATATATAAAATACTATGGGTCGTGTCTGTCTGTCACAAGATGGTCATGAGATTACTCACAAACCACTGGGGTGAAAACCTTCATCTTGGCCTTAGTCAAAAGCTTATGAAATGATGCGTACTAGTAAAGCAAAAAATGTAGCTGGTGGTAAGTGTGAAGAAAATTGCAGAAGCCAATTACATGATAGAAAGAAGAATGGCAGCTCCGGCATCGGCTGTTCGCAACCTGATGGTGCTCATGAAATGCGGGTGGCAGCAACACCTGTGAAATTATTGGGGTTTGCATCTTTCTTATGGCAAACTGCATAGGCAAACCAATTGACAAAATGGCACGGAAGAAAGAAAAAGAAGAGCAGCAAATCAGAGAAGCTGATTACATAGTAAGAAGAAGAACAATGACAGCCCAAGTACTTGGTTTACACAACCTACTGATCCTCATGGAAGTTCTTGGGGTTTATGTCTTTCTTATGACAAACTACATAGACATACTGATCCACAAAGTGACATGGCAGAGAAAAAAGAAGTGCAGCAAAGCAAATTGCAGAAGCTGATAACATAGCAAGAAGAAGAAGAAGAAGAATGACATGATCATCTGCACACAACCTGATGGTACTCTTGAAAAGTGGCTTGCAGCAACCACAACAAAGTTCTTGCATTTGCATATTTCTTACCATTAACTGCCTAGTTGGACTGATCAAGAAGGTGATGTGGAAGAAAGCTGAGCATGAAGTAAATCACACAATCAGCCCGATTAAGTGCTAAGAAGTGCTAAGAAGAAGTGTAACAGCCTCAATAGCTGCTGTGTGTAACCTCCTGGTACTCACAAACTGTTTGTGCTGAAACCTTGATCCTGGGAGGACCAAAGGTCAACAAATTTCCTAAACCTAAAATAAAAACACTAAAATAGAACACAAATTAATTATTAACTAGTCGTATTTGGCAAACTGTAATTTTTTTTTGTATCCTTGTTGCAGAGCGTTTCATATCTATTCCTCATAATGATACGAAGGATAAGATAAAGATAAATGGTTGGGGACGTCCAGGGTACCCCACTTAATGCCCAACAAAAAAATTAGGCTGCCAACAACAACAAAATGAACAGATTCAAAATCATTATGGTCCAAAGTATAAATATGAGATGCTTCTGAAGTTGGAGCTGCTGCCTTCTTCAGAGAATACATCTCTATATATATAAAATCCAACGTCTATCTGTCTGCTTTTTATGAGAGAACTACTTAACGGATTTAGATCAGATTTTATTCTATAATTTGCTTGAACATTCCAGTTGACTTTACGACTTCTCTCATCGCGCCAAGTATTACAGTTTGGTTGCGGCAACAATTTATTCACGCAAATCCGACAGACATGTCGCGGGCTGAGTGGAGAGGGAGGTGGGACCTCAGGAGTAGGTAACCGGGCGGGGCCCTCCTAACTCACATGCCAGCCTCCGTTCGAGTCACTCTACCTCTCACCATGTGTTGGAGTGTACCTTGCCTCTGCTTAGCTAGCAATACCTGCTTGTGCAGCAAACATTATCATCTAGAGATTGTTAAAGAGTAAAGTTTGATGTATTGGAGAAAGAGAGCAGAGTTACGTGTGTTTTAGAGGGTAGCTGCTAATTGCTAGAGATATCACGGTCACGGGCTCTTCTCCCCACGCAGGGGATGCTGTCCCATCAGAGCTGAACACGATCAGATAAAGTGGCAACGTTTGATGTTGGAGCGTACCTACCTTCCGCTTGGCCAAAGATACCTTGCCAACGTTTTACATTTTTGGCAAGGAGATCATAGCTACATTCTATTGTAGCTAAATATTGTGTATCAAGAGGCCCTCGGATATGAAAGCTATCAATGTAAATTCTTCTCAGTACAAATTATTACATTTTTAAACATTTTTTTATTGATTTTTAAAGTCTGTCCTGTTTCACTACTGCATGGGCGGAGGTGTGGGAGACAGCTAGTAGAACATAAAAACATAAGATATCTGACATACGAGAGGAAACCATTCAATCCTTCTTGCCTGTTTGTTTAGCTAGTATCTAAGCTGTCACAATATCTCATCCAGACTCTTCTTAAAGGTTGTCAAGGTTTCCATTTCAACTCCATGTCTTGGTAGTTTGTTCCAGATTCTCACAATTCTTTGTGTAAAGATGTGCTTCCTGGCTTCCATTTTAAATGCATTTCCCCTTACTTTCCACTGCTGTCCTCGAATACCTGATTCACCCTTAAGCTGAAAGAATGTTGCTGGACCTACTTTATCGATTCCTTTGAGGATTGTAAATACCTGGATTAGGACCCCACGCAGTCTCCTCTGTTTGAGACTAAACAGGTTTAATTCTCTGTCAAAGTACATGTCCTAAGTCCTGGGATACACTTGGTTGCTCTCCTCTGCACAGCTTCAACTGCTGCTATTCTTTCTTGTACCAGGGTGACCAGAACTGCACACAATACTCCAGATGTGGTTTCCAGAAGCTTACTTCCAGTTCCTCAATTTCTTAAAAATGTGGTGGGGTGGATGAAGCAGAACTTTAGAGTCTGAAACAGATATGGTGTCACAGGTCTTCTATGAGATTGTCTTCCTCTCTATAGATTAAACGAGAGAAGATACCGATAACCTTGCTTCCCCATTCTCTGGCTCTGTTATCCTTATGTCTTTAGATCTTTGAAGATGTCCCCCAAGCTTGTGTGTCCAAAAACATTTGTCACCCTGAAGCATCCAAAAATACTATTCACATTTTTTACCATGAGTTCTTCATACTCCCCATTCCTTGCTGCTAAGGTGTCACTACTGAGTTATACCAAAGCAGAGCCCACTTGTAGGAAGAGGTTCCTTCTAGAGATGCATGTGAGTATTACATCTCATCTCAAGTTACTTTAAGGTCTTGCACCTCCACATCTACAGTAGAGGACCCCAGCTCAGCTTACATTGTGCAGTTCTTCAAATTCCGTGTCCCTGGAAAAGTGCATAAATAAATAGTATATGATTGTGGCATTGCTTGTTTTGCTGCTGGAAAAATGAGGGGTTCTTCTCCAGTGTCCAGAAGTTCACACCATTCTTTGTCAAAGAGAGAACTTTCTAATCGGTCTGCCACAGGGCTTTGACACAGGCAAGCAAAGAGTCTTAACTCAGTAGAAAGCTGAAATAAGTTACAGTTTTCGAACAATATATTGAAAAGGAACTATCCTGAAACAGCACAGTGTCTGGGGAAAACTGCAAGTGTCTGGAAGATAAAAATAGAATTGCTGCTAATGGACCCAGAAGACTTTAAAGAGAGAATGGCAGCAAATCATTGAAGCAGTACACAGCGATTGGTGTTGAATTGGGAACATAAAAGAAATAATGAAACTAAACAGAAGAAGCAGATATATTAGAAGCTAAAATGGCAGCAAAAAATTAAAAAGCTTGTGGGGCCAGGCAGATAGTATAGAAAAGCTCACAAAGGCCCATCACAAATAAGTGAGAAGGAAAATTATTGTACTGTGCTAGGAAAAAAAAATACAAAAATGACAAAATACCCGAAGACTTTGCCAAGTCAACCATCGTGACTTAGGAAAAAAAAAGAAAAGCATCGATCAAAAGGCCAAAGAGAAAAAGTAGCCATTTCATTGATAAAATGAAATTATTTTTCAGGAAAAGTCAAAGGAATGGCAGAAGCAATACAGTAAGTGCAATGTGGATTTCATGAAAAAGAAGGAGAGGATAAGGGAGGCAATGGCTTTTTCCTTTGTGGATTCTGAGTGAGTTTACAACCCAGTAAAGAAGTAGCACTTCAGTAACTAATTCAAAATATAAAGAAGGTATAGATGGACTGGAAACACAGAATTAAAAAAAATAATAATTTGGACTCAATGTGAAATAAGGACGCTTTTGCCTTCAAGGATATATTGTTGTTATGCTCAAACATGATAATGAGTAAAGCAATGGAGGATCTCAAGGAACAAGTGACAGTAGAATGTAAGAAGGATAAAAGTTTTCCAATAATCAGATATACAGTGCCCTTCCATAATGTTTGGGACAAAGACACATTTTTCATGGATTTACAACCTCTGCTCCAAGGTATGAAATTACAAATAAAACAATTCAGACATGAAATGTACATTTCAGACTTGCATTTAAGGAGATTTGCATACAGCACTCTTTATGCATGGTCCCACCATTTCAAGGCACCATAATATTTGGGACAATTAGTGTCACAGGTGTTTGTGATTCCTCAGGTGGGTTTCATTGCTTCATAAGACACCCCGACCTGCTTCTGCCCTCTGGAGTCCGTACTTGGCATTGTTCAGCATGAGGACAAAACCTGTGCCAATGAAAGTCAAAGAAGCCATTATGAGGCTGCAAAACAAGAGTAAAACCATTGGAGACATCAGGAAAACCTTAGGATGACCAAAATCAAATGTCTAGAATATCATTAGGAAGAAAGAACACACTGGTGAGCTCTGTAATCGTAAAGGAACTGGTAGGCCAAGGAAGACTGAAGAATCCTCATTATGGTAAAGAAAAAGTCTGAAATGTCTGTTCAACAGATCAGAAACAGTCTTCAGGTGGCAGATGTTGAAGGTCTAAAACGTCGAGATTCATGAAAATCTCGAGGTCGAATATTTGGACGATTACAATACTTTCCCTTTTCTTCATATACGAGAAAGTAAAAATAAAGATTGAAAATTGTCAGAAATGTCTTCTCATTTATGATTCTGGGAATTGTTTGCTTTATATTTATGTATGTACTAGGGGGCTTTGCCCCCTGCTCGCTTTGCTCGCCAACACCCTGGCCAGTGATACACACTAGCCTCTTTGTGGTTCTGCTGCTCGCGTATGGGGATGTGAATGTACAATTTAAACAGATTTTAATTTTCATGTGAAGTGTTCCATTTGCATCCACGCGACGTATAACTGCCTGTGATTGAATTTCGTTTGCTTTCTCTCTATTAAATAAAACAACTTTTTTCAATATTTGGCTCTGAGATTTGTTAATTGTCTTTGCAAAAGCTATTCTAACGGGAAACTGTTAAAGTTTTAATACGAATGGCATATCAAGATCTCCTTTGGTGTCTAATGTTATCTGCGTGAGATGGACTACATTACCTTTCTTTGGATACATCCTTTTTTTAACAGTAATTTGTGCGGTGGAAGACCGGATGATGTTAACGGGTTGTAGATATTCTTTGTGATATTGTAAGTTGTTGTTTCTGTTGTTGTTCTTCTGCACGATCACCACCAAGTGCTTCAGCATAGTCTATTGATACACGTTTAACTATTTTGCTCTGTTACCAATCGACATTTTTGGCATAAATTCATTTGACTTCCTCATTTATAGGTGCTAGGATTGCCCGTGTACTCATTTCTTTTGTTGATAACCCTTAGTGATAAATTTCTTCAATATTTGGGAACTTAAAGTGAGGAAAACGTTAAAATTTATAAGAGCTGAGAGCGCAAGAAGTGTGTCTGACAAAAGCATTCACAAGACTGAGAGGTGAGAGGACTGTGGTCTTGTTTGAAAATGGTTGTAAGTATGACGTGACTTGAAAAAATCTCATGTTGAAAGGTTCCGTCTTGCGGGACTTCATTCCAAAAATTCTCTTCAAAAAGTCACGTCTCATTGCAAGATAAAAATTCTCGTCTGCCAAGATTTTTTTATTATAATAGAGAGATGTATGAACTTATTTATTTATTTATTTTTGTTTCCTTTACGTTTTAGAGCTCTTTTAAAATTATACAGTATATCTTTAAATATAAAATATAAAATTTAAATTTAAATATAAAGGAACATAGCTTTTGTTTTTTTGTTTTTGTTGATCATCAGAGGAGACTGTGTGCAGAGGGTGCAGACCTATAAATACCTGGGAGTGCAGCTGGATGATAAATTGGACTGGACTGCCAATACTGATGCTCTGAGCAAGAGAGGACAGAGCCGACTATACTTCCTTAAAAGGCTGGTGTCCTTCAACATCTGCAATAAGATGCTGCAGATGTTCTATCAGACAGTTGTGGTGAGTGCCCTCTTCTACGCGGTGGTGTGCTGGGGAGGCAGCATAAAGAAGAAGGACGCCTCACGCCTGGACAAACTGGTGAGAAAGGCAGGCTCTATTGTAGGCATGCAGCTAGACAGTTTGACATCTGTGGAAGAGCGACGGGCGCTGAGCAGACTCCTGTTAATCATGGAGAATCCACTGAACAGTATCATCTCCAGACAGAGGAGCAGCTTCAGCGACAGACTGCTGTCACTGTCCTGCTCCACTGACAGACTGAGGAGATCGTTCCTCCCCCAAACTCTGCGACTCTTCAATTCCACCCGGGTTAGGGGGGTAAACGTTAACATTATTCAAAGTTATTGTCTGTTTTTACCTGCATTTTTATTACTCTTTAATTTAATATTGTTTTTTGTATCAGTATGCTACAAAGTATCTAATAAAGTATCTATCTATCTATCTATCTATCTATCTATCTATCTATCTATCTATCTATCTATCTATCTATCTATCTATCTATCCCTGGACAAGAGGTTCTGGGAAGGTTCTGGTTTCCTTTTCCTCCTTTCTGGATAAATTGGAAAATTCAAACTTCCTTAGTTTTATTTTTGAACATAGGCCAGGAGCCTTACATTTGAGTTTGGGGCTATGTCTCCCGAAAGGTGAAGCCCATCCAATGGAACCAACAACAACAATATTTATTTATATAGCACATTTTCATACAAATGCTGTCGCTCAAAGTGCTTTACAGGATGAAGATAGAGAAAAAAAGAGAATATATAAAAATAAAATCATGCAATACTAATTAACATAGAGTAAAAGTAAGGTCCGAAGGCCAGGAAGGACAGATAAAACAAAAAAAAAACTCCAGACGGCGGGAGGAAAAAAAATAAAATCTGCAGGGTTTCCAGGCCACAAGGCCACCCAGCACCCTCTAGGCATTCTACCTAACATAAATTACCTCAATCATTCCTCATTGTATTCAGGGTTCTCAACTTGATGATGATGGTCATATGGAGTGTAAGGTGAAAGGGATTCTGAAATATAGGATGGAGCAGATTATTTAAGGCTTTGTAAACTATAAGCAGTATTTTAAAGTCAATTCTAAATGGCACAGGTAACCAGTGTAGTGACATCAGAACTGGAGAGATGTGCTCGGATTTCCTTTTCCTAGTTACGATTCTAGAAGCTCCATTCTGCACACGTTGCAATCGATTGATGTCTTTTTTGGGTGGTCCTGAGAGGAGTGCGTTACAATAATCTAGCCGACTGACTAGACGTGGATAGACCTGGATGTCTGCACCTGTGTTGTATTTTGTTGTGGCAGAAATAACAACAAGAAAAAAATGTTGGTGTGCTGGTGCTTCTTTAAAGTTTATCTTGAATATCACTGGAATATTGTACTTGCCACAAGTGGTTTCAATGTAGATTGTGTCCATTGCTCTGAGCAAACTCTGATACAAGATCCACAAAGCAGTGTGCTTAATTGTTTTCTCACATTTTATCACATTTGAAAAGCAAGTACAAATTCATCCTGCATTGTTCTAATTTTAAGAAGGTAATATAAGGCGCTGTCATACCAAGCAGGTTATAACCCAAATATTTTGACTTGAGATTTATGTCTATATCCAGGTAATGCATATCCTAAAGTGGGTTGATAGCATGAAAAACAGTGTGGTAGGTCACTTGTGACGCAGAAACTAACAAAGACAAATGTATCATTTTCAAATAAGGACACCCGTTCTTTCAAAATGTATTGTATAGTTTCTTTTCCAGTTAGTTAAACGACATTTCCTGGCAACACACAGAACAAAAAACATTTGACAGTAAGGTGATATCAGTGGGGGAGAGTTCATTTAATACTATTGTTTCCATTTATTTATTTTTATTATATTTTTTCTTTCAATAGAACAGTATGGTGGTACATTGGTAGAGTTCTGCCACCTCACAATGCCACGGGACTGAATGTTTAATCCCAGCTTGATCTGTGTTCTCTTGCTCAGAAAGTTTTTTTTCTCCAGAAAGTTCACTTCTCCTCCCTCATTCCAAAAAACGAGTACAAGGGGCGATCAAAAAGTTTCCGCCCTTTTTTTTTAACTCTATTTATTAAGAATTTCAAAAACAAATTACATCACTTTTCTACAGAGTCATTTCCTTTGTGATGCAATTTTCCTAGTCACTTGACAATCTCAGACATGACCAATCACTATTCCTCCTGCCTTCACCATTTCCAACGAAAATATAAAAGTGCGTAAACTTTTTGAACGTTCCTCCTAGTTTAATTTGGGAGCAGTAGTAGGCATGGCAGCTCCCCAAACCCCTAAACACAACTACACAACCCAGTCCTGGGTTCAAACGGAAAACAGTTTTAAATTTTACAGTACCTCCAAATCTTTTCCACAATAGTATAATATACAATCTTCCTCCACTATGTGAGGAAATGCCTCCCAATGTACAATTAAAAAGTACTTTTCTCTGTTTTTATTTGTTTATATGCACCGTCCTCATAATAAAAGAGAAAAATAAAATGTTACCAGTTTGTTCCCTAGGTGCACACGTGGAGCAGCCGTGAGTTGTCAGGCTTGGAGTGGAGAGGACGGGGTGGCGTGTGTTTCCATGCGAAGGGCCCTCGGGTGGGGCCACATGCCTGCTGCCTGTCTTGCTTCATCCTGGCATTCTTCTGGTATGGCCGTGGTGTTTGTTGGCTGCGGCGCTGTGGAGTAACAGACAGGTGCATGGGCATAAGAGAAAGAGGTGGTGTGGAGTGTCAGCAATGTAGGCACGCGTGGCACGGTCAGCACATATAACATTTAGTCTAAGTGCGTGACTAGGGAGAGTGAGGGGTGGTTGACGTGGGTCAGGTGATGGTTGACCTGGGATAAAAGCCAGTCTTTTCATCAGAAATGGAGGAGTTTAGTATCAGACCAGGAGAAGGACAATACGAGAGCTGCAGAGTGATGTACCAGCAGGGAATCAACTAGTATTCTGATTTGGCAGGACAAGTTACCTTTAACCCCGAGATTTTGAATAGGAGATGAAAGCAGAATAAGTATTTTTTTATTATTGAAGAGCTTATTAAAAAGGAGGCTGATCCTTTTTTTTTTGGAAGGTTTTTTGTTTGGTGCGTGCCATGTGTTGAATGCAGTTTCAATGTGATCCATCTTAATTTATCATTTATCATTGCAGTGTTTGTGTGCCTTTTGTATAATTTCTTTAAGGACTTTTGTTTCTCTTCAATAAATACACCTTTTTAGTTGCTACATCAGCTGCGTTTGCCTCCCTTATTGTCCCATTGATTCTCAGTCCTGGTTGTTCACATCCCCCAGTTCCCGCTAAAGCCTATGATAGAGACTCTGGGGTATGACACACTTATACAAATCTCCTTGTCTCCTTCCACACCTCCCACATAGTCTCATCCACTCTCCTCCTGACTCTGACCACCCATACAGGAAACTCTGCTTCATTTATGCTGGACTAGGAAGTACGTCCGGGTCAAGTGTAAGTTCTTTAAAGTGAGGACAGTCTGTTCCTGCAGCTCCCCCTGGTGGCACCCATGGAACCACAACAGGGCTGTCTCACGGGACTGCAATTCCCAGCCTGCATTGCAGGTATCCATGCAGGTATTGTAGTCGAGGAAGACTGCCACCTATTGTATTGGGGGGGACAAATAGTCCATTCGATTATTCTCCCCTTGTCCTTCCATTAAACTGGGCTCCAGGCCGGGTAGGAATCCTTGAGCCATCCTAGCTTGGAACAGCAGTCCAT
The DNA here is from genome assembly GCF_900747795.2 of Erpetoichthys calabaricus. Classification (NCBI taxonomy): domain Eukaryota; kingdom Metazoa; phylum Chordata; class Cladistia; order Polypteriformes; family Polypteridae; genus Erpetoichthys; species Erpetoichthys calabaricus. Next base: position 18,642,034 of record NC_041406.2, on the reverse strand, counting down.
GCTTGAAATTCATGACAAAGTAAATTTCTAAATTCACGTTTTACATTTACATTTATATGTATTCCAAAATTACTTGCTAAACAGGTCCATATAATCAAGTGAGCATCAGTCTCAGAGATTGTTTGGGAACAAGTGTGACAGGACAAGTTCATAAAATTGATCACCACAACTGAAGAAATCAGAACAAAATGAAAGCTAGTTACACTTCCTTACTTACAAGAATCTATCAAAGCTCTTATCAGTGATAATTCATTTGGCATTCGATATGTGGAGGGGGTGGCATGGGTCACCCGTGGTCATTTTGTCATGCAGAGACTCAGTCTTTTCAATATGTCAGATAGTTTGGTGAAGAGGCCCCTTACCATCACGGGCCCCTGTGCACGCATCCAGAACACCCTGCTGGTAGGTCTGCCCCTGGATGATACCCCATCTCCCCAAACTCAATATATAAGGGCACAGGAAAGATCCAACAACCATGATATTGGGGTGGTCCCACCCCCTAAAGCGCATGGAATGGCAGCGCATTTGAAAATGCAATAAATCAATATTAAGCAATAAATATACATCAAAAATTAAAGGTTAATAATAAAAAGGAAAATAAATGCAAGTCAGGGAAGAAACTCTGGCTATACTACAACAGAACCCCCTGTCTGGTAAGTCTGTGCATGTTTTATAATCTACTTTAAGTTCAAGGGATGTTCCAGCACCATAAAGGCTGCCAGTTGTCCTAATTAAGGAACCAATCCATCCAAGATACCCTAAGACAGGTTAGATCAGGTTGGGGAGCATGCACTGGGACAATGCATTCCCACACCCACCACACAACAAAACACCTTGGGATCCCAGTTGGCAACCCTTCAGGTAGACATGTGGTCAAGTCCCACCCTCTGGAAGTGACCATCTATCTGCTGCACAAGGTGTTATGTGGGCATCCCCTTGGCCTGGTCCAGCCACTCGTTCCCCAGCAGTGAGGATCCTGTGAGCCAGATCACCCTTGGAGAATCGCACCACATCAGCAAAGTCAAAATCAGTGACTCTTTCTTCACCAACAGATGGCCCACAGCATCTGAACTCTACAACCCTGCCCATCACCCAGTCCAGGCAATCACTAAACAGGACAGGAGCAGAACATACCCCTGACGAACTGGAAACAGTGCATACCCTAACATCTTTGTAACATTTGAATTTGTGTTTTGCACTGTTAAAAAATTGCAAACTCACAAGTTTACCAATAGTTTGCTGTTTTTATTTTTTTTTCGTGGTAGTAAAATGGAGGTTTGCCCTTCTGCAGTCTTTTCCAGTGGTCACTGGTTGAGTCAAAAATAAATGAAGTAAAAATGCATTTCATACATGACCTCTGAAAGGTTCAGCCACTCCAACTGACAGCACTTATTCCCATCTGACTCTCTTTCCCTTTCTTGATTTTTACTTAACCTCTTCTGTTGCTTTCCAATCCACTTACTTTGGCTAATGCTACATGGAGATCTTTCCTGTGATTTAATGCCTCTCTCCTCTTCTACTCTTCTGCCCTTGCAGGCTTTCCTCTTGATCAACCTTTGGCCTAAAGTACAAACCACAACAAAATCTATCCTGTCTACTGCATGTTCCCTGGCTGTAGACAGAGGATTTTCACTTCTTCTTTTTTTTTTTTTACAAGTTTTTTCTCACAAAACATGTCAGCTTTTGTGTGTAGAGTAGTATAGAAAACAGTGATTTAAACCGTTATCCTCCTGGGTATTTAAGGGTCTGAATGGCTTGTATTATCTTTGCTTACTCTTCACATGAACACAGCGTTTTTCTATTACATTGAAGAAAAAAGGTTTTCTATCATGAAAAAGAAGAGTTCTTCAGTAGGGAAAAAAATCATACAACTCTAATATAATGTAGGTATGTTTAGTGTGTATGTTTGTGTGTGTGTGCACGCTAAATGGTAGAATTTGATATAATGATTGATAAATCAGCATGTAGATTCATTTGTTATTTAGCAAATGTCTTTGCTTATGACAATTAAATCATCCATATGATTATCAGTTATATTTGGTAAGAAAGTACAAAGATAAGAGGCAGTAAGGAATGAAACTCAAGGTAGTGCAGAGGAAGCTTTGATGTGTATTCAATCCTAGAAATAGGCAATACAATAACAGAATTGCAATCAGAAGACAGTAAGGAAGGCTAGAACAACATGGGGCCCTGATTCCTGTGTTGAGATACCAGCAAGGTACCATAAGGGAACCATATTTCATTCCCAGTAGAATCATCCACATGAAGGTTCCAGAAAGTCCCTTGTGATGAATGGTCTCTGACAAAGTGCTATTTTAAATAAATTATCACGAGCCGGAGTGTCAGAAATGGTGGCAGTGGTGGGATGAGCCATGACCGTGAGGAACGAGGAGCAGAAGGAGAAGCAGGAAGTGGGTTAGGTGCCAGTCTATTTTAACGAACCCACAAATGAGGAGGACATTTTATGATTTGGAACTTTTAACACTAGAATCCCTAAAGCCTATGGAAACATTCATAATTCTGGGACACATCCTGTAAATGTGTCGATCAGCACTGGTAACAGGAAGCCTGGTATCCCATCCCTCACCGACGCAGCTCAAGTCCGTCAAAAAGATCTTCCAGCTCAAGTCTGTTCACCTGGTGTGAAGTGCCTGGAGTTGTATAGGGTAAATAATATAACGTTATTTGGAATACACACATTTCATGTGTGTTCCATGTCTACAACGATCTGGGTAAATGTAGGATGACAGGAAATGCGAGGCAAGAAAAGTTGAACACATAACTAAAACGGAAAGATTCTTCATGTTCTACGAATAATTGACCAAATGCTGACATGAACTGTATAATGTGTGAAGACTGAAGTCCAAATATCAAATAAACACTTTCACAAAAGACACAGATATAATAAAACAAGTGTGCTTTTTTTCAAGAATTTTACCAAAGTAAAAGAAATTGGAACAGGGTATGACACACACACACACGTATACTTCTGCTTGACTGGTGCAGAGGTAAGAACTGCTGTCTCCAAGTCGAGAGGTGGCAGGTTCGATTCCGGGTCTTTCATGAATTGAACTGTTTTGACTAGTGAGCAGCTATTATTATTACTGTTATAAAATAAAAACATACATTTGATTTATAGTCATATGAAAAAGTTTGGGAACCCCTCTGGATTTTTGTTTACCTTTGGCTGAGCTTTCAAAGTAGTAACTTCCTTTTAATATATGACATGCCTTATGGAAACAGTAGTATTTCAGCAGTGACATCAAGTTTATTGGATTAACAAAATTAGACATGTGCATAAATTTGGGCACCGCAACAGAGATATGACATCAATACTTAGTTGAGCCTCCTTTTGCAAATCTAACAGCCTCTAGACACCTCCTATAGCCTTTGATGAGTGTCTGGATTCTGGATGGAGGTATTTTTGACCATTCTTCCATACAAAATCTCTCCAGTTCAGTTCAATTTGATGGCTGCCGAGCATGGACAGCCTGCTTCAAATTATCCCATAGATTTTCATTGATGTTCAAGTCAGGGGACTGTGACGGCCATTCCAGAACATTGTACTTCTCCCCCTGCATGAATGCCTTTGTAGATTTCAAACTGTGTTTTGGGTCATTGACTTGTTGGAATATCCAACCCCTGTGTAACTTCAACTTTGTGACTGATGCTTGAACATTATCCTGAAGAATTTGTTGATATTGGGTTGAATTTATCTGCCCCTCGACTTCAACAAGGGTCCCAGTCCCTGAACTAGCCACACAGCCCCACAGCATGATGGAACTTCCACCAAATTTGACAGTAGGTAGCAGGTGTTTTTCTTGGAATGCGGTGTTCTTCTTCCGCCATGTAAAGCACCTTTTGTTATGACCAAATAACTCAATTTTTATCTCATTAGTCCAAAGCACTTCATTCCAAAATTAATCTGGCTTGTCTAAATGAGCATTTGCTTACAACAAGAAACTCTGTGGCGTGAGTGCAGAAAGGGCTTCTTTTTCATTACCCTGCCATACAGATGTTCTTTGTGCAAATTGCGCTGAATTGTAGAACGATGTACAGATACACCATCTGCAGCAAGATGTTCTTGCAGGTCTTTGGAGATGATCTGTGAGTTGTCTGTAACCATTCTCACAATCCTGCTCATATGCCGCTCCTGTATTTTTTTTGGCCTGCCAGACCTGCTGGGTTTAACAGCAACTGTGCCTGTGGCCTTCCATTTCCTGATTACATTCCTTACAGTTGTAACTGACAGTTTAAACCTCTGAGATGGCTTTTTGTAGCCTTCCCCTAAACCTTGGAGACTGAACAATCTTTGTTTTCAGATCTTTTGAGAGTTGCTTTGAGGATCCCATGCTGTCACTCTTCAGAGGAGAGTCAAAGGGAAGGAAGCCCAACTTGTAATTGACCACCTTAAATCCCTTTTGTATCTCATGATTGGACACACCGGTCTATGAAGTTCAAGGCTTAATGAGCTCATCCAACCAATTTGGTGTTACAAGTAATCAGCATTGAGCAGTGACAGGCATTCAAATCAGCAAAATTACAAGGGGACCCAAATTTTTGCACAGCCAGGTTTTCACATTTGATTTAATTTCATACAACTAAATACTGCTTCACTAAAAGTCTTTGTTCGGAAAACACTCCAGTACTCAGATGTTACTAGGAAATGAAAGACATACCACTGTTATCTTTTTTGTTGAAAGTAGAGTCAATTATTATGCAGACTGAGAGGGGTTCCCAAACTTTTTCATATGATTATATTTGACAGCCAGTGTCAAATTTATGGTACTGTAAAAGTGATTGTTGTGTTTTATTATTCACTTTTATTCTCTCAGTCATGTTCATGTTCCCCCTGATGTGACACTGTTAGTTTTCAAATAACAGAGGTGAACTCAGATCAACAGAGAAAGGAAGAGAAGCCCTCCCCGCAAGAAACGTCCACTCACACATAAGAACAATGCAGCTGCACCAGGTGTAAAGGTGAAAGATATCACCGTTTGGATGCAGCAAGAAGTCGGGCATCATCCTGCCAGTGAATCTGCCACACACATGTCCTTCAACGAAACAGAAGGGCTTACTGAGCTTGCCAAGTTATCGTGCAAAGTCCTGCGATGGTCTTTATATAAAAAACATTTAAATGTTACTTTTATAAAAGCCACATTGAATATTATTTACCTTGATTAATTTACCGATTTCCCTAAAACGTAAAGTCACAAGTAGACTCCAGAGCTTCCTGTGTTTGATCGATACGGGCAAGCTGGCAAAATACATGTGCAGTGCCACTCCTTATTCAGGAAAAGATCCCAGTCATCTCACAGGAGAAAGACTTTCCGAGACTAAGGTCATAAAGCTTATGGAGCCGTTTGTGGACAAAGGCAGAACTGTAACAACAGTTGCGTAAAGTGCGATAGGACATTCCACCAGCAGCTAAAGTCACTTAAGTACACATGTACTTTGTCAGCATGTCCGTGTCTTACAGTCTTCTAGTTAACAATGAATATTGCGCCATATCAAAATATGTTTGAGGTATTTGTGAGACCATCTGATTGAAAGTTGAAAGTGAACTGGAAATGTACCTTTCAACACAATAATGATCCAAAGCATCCTAGCAAATCCACCAAGAAACAGCTGAAAATAGAAGAAATTGATGGTGATGGAGTAGCCGAGTCAAAGTCCTGATCTGAATCCAATTGAAATGTTAGGGCGGGAGGAATTTGATATGGGAAATTCATGCAAGAAAACCCACAGACATCTTGTAACTGAAGGAGTATTGAATGGAGGAGGATGCAGAAATTTTAGTGTCAAGAGTCTGGCCGGCAGTTATCCTTTTCTGTTAAAGGGGGCAATAGCAGCTTTTTCCCCAGTAGAACATTACATATGTTGACATTTTTGTTGAATAAATGATTGAAAGGGCACATTTTTTGTGGGTTTTTATTCAAGTATTTAACCTTTATCTGTAGGCACCGTTTGCATGAAAATCTACTGTATGCCCATTCAGATATGTTGAAAAAGTCAACAGTTTCTATGGGGTGTACTTACTTTTTCACATGACTATATTTTTATTGTTCCAAAGAGTAAGTACACACTTGAACCATGCCTATTATTTAAAAAATGTTTTGCCTTATTTAACTATACAATTATAAAAGAATATAACAGGAATTTGTGCACTAGACAGTTCAGGTATGATCAGGGTAGGTTGGGGAGCCTGCAATGGTACAGCGCGTTGCCACACCAACAACATGACAAAACAGCTCAAGATCCTGGTTGGAAATCCCCCAGGCAGACACACAGTCCAGTCCCACCCTCCGGAATTGACCTTCTAACTGATGCAGCCAGGTGTTATGTGGGCATCCCCATGGCCTGGTCCAGCCACTCGGATCCTCAACAAGGAGGATCCTGTGAAACGGATCACCCTCTGAGAATCACACCACATGGCCATAGTGCCATAGCTGATGCTCCTTCACAATGCAGGTAATGTGCTTCATTTGGAACTCCATGAGCAACTGCTCATTCTACACAAATTCAAACCAGCAGTACCGAAGAATTCTCCGAGGAGACACAGTACTGACACAAGTCCAGTCTTCGTCTCAGGTCACTGGATAGCATCCATTTCTCACAGCCATATAGCAAGACAGGAAGCAACAGGACTCTAAAGACTTGGACATACATCCTTTTGCATAGATATCGGGAGCACCACACACTCCTTTCCAGCGACCTCACGACCCTCCATTGCTCTCCCAATCCATCTACTGACTTCAGTGACATGAATGTCACTGCCAAAGTAAGTAAACCTCTCGACGAGGTCGACACTCTCTCTGCAGACAGACACATTGCTGATGGCTGTGCCTAAGAAGTCATTAAAGGCCTGGATGAATTCATTTTCTTCAGCTTGCTTTTTACGATTTTACTCTCATATATTCATTTTAAAGGTCCTAGTTATTTATGCCAGTTCTTACTAATGAGCACTTAAGTGGATATGACACTGAAGGTGGCGGTTACCTTTAGCGATCATTGTCACTTTGACCTGTGTCTGCTCTGCTCTTTGTTAATTGTCAATATTTCAATACAATTAACAGAACAAAAGTCACAGAAAAAAGTGAAAGGAAAAAAGGGGGAAATTACCAAAGACACTTTTTAAAAAGTTATATCCAAATATTATTTTTTTTTGTTAGATAACTTACAATAGGTGAAAATACATCTATTCAGAATTAGTTGGTGTTAAAAGTGGTGTCTGCAGGGATTGGTGCTGGAGCCTGCACTTTTGAATTTATAAGTAATATGGTAGTTATAATTTGTTACTAACTCTCACCTATTCTGTTTCTCTTCTCGGTACTCAAGTTGTTCTGTCTGCCTAAGGTAAAGTCATCTCTAATGGAGGATCGCAGGAATCATCGGGTAGAGGGGTCTTTTCATCGAATTGGCTGGCCCAGCACTAACTCAGCTGTAGAATGGCCAATAGGGGGAGGCAGCTTGATGGCCGATGTCTCCAGGACTCTGAACAAATCCAGATCCTATTATGTGATATCATCTACTGTTGAATTCTGCTCTGTACTTGTCATAGTTCTATTGCACTATTATATTGTATTGAGGATTACTTGCGTTCTGTTCTGTGTATTGTATTGTATTGACCCTTTTCTTTTTGACACCCACTGTACGCCCAACCTACCTGGAAAGGGGTCTCTCTTTGAATTGCCTTTCCTTAGGTTTCTTCCATTTTGCTTCCCTACAAAGGTTTTTTTTTTTTACAATGCTAGTAATCCCAGAGTCTTATTCTCTACGATTGATCGTCTGCTAAACCGAGGTAACTCAAAGGAATGCCTCCAAAGTACTTCCAGTAAAACCTGTGAGATTATTGCTGTATTTTTCAATCAAAAAATTAATGATATTAGAAATAACATAGTATATCTCCCCAACACTGAGGATCCTCCTAAACCCCAGTAGTCCATTACAAACAAATTAAATTCTTTCACCAGGATAGATTTACCTGATTTACATAAAATAATTTCTCAACTGAAACCCTCCACCTGCGCCCTTGACCCAATATCAACAAGTTTTTTCAAAGAAGTATTGGGCGTGCTAATTGATAATGTTCTTGACATAGTAAATTAGTCATTAGATACGGGGGTCTTCCCAGACTATCTTAAGACTGCTGTAGTTAAACCCCTACTTAAGAAAAATAATCTTGACCCCTCTGCTCTTGAAAATTTTAGACCCATCTCTAACCTGCCTTTCTTAAGTAAAATTCTAGAGAAGGCAGTCATTATGCAGTTAAATGACCACCTCAATAAACATGCTATTCTTGATAAATTTCAGTCAGGTTTTAGAACAAATCACAGCACAGAAACTGCACTCGTTAAAGTAGTAAATGACTTGGAGATAAATGCAGACAGAGGTCATTTATCTGTTCTCATCCTCCTAGATCTGAATGCTGCATTTGACACCATTGATCACAATATTCTTAGAAATCGCCTTAGTCAATGGCTGGGCCTCTCTGGCAGTGTCTTAAATTGGTTTGAATCCTACCTGGCAGGGAGAAAATTCTTTGTTAGTTGTGGTAATTACAACTCAAAGACACATGATATCCTATTTGGTGTTCCACAAGGCTCTATCCTGGGTCCTCTGCTCTCCTCAATCTACATGCTTCCGTTAGGTCAGATTATCTCGGGGCACAACGTGAGCTACCACAGCTATGCTGATGACACACAACTGTATTTATCAATTGCACCTGATGACCCCGATTCTCTTGATTCACTAACACAATGTCTTACTTGTATTTCTGAATGGATGAATAGTAGTAATTTTCTAAAGCTAAATAAAGAGAAAACTGAAATTTTAGTGATTGGCAATAATGGATACAGTGAGGCTATTAGAAATAAACTGGATGCAGTAGGATTAAAAGTCAAGACGGAGGTAAAAAGCTTAGGAGTAACTGTTGACTGTAATCTGAATTTTAAATCACATATTCATCAGACCACTAGGACAGCATTTTTTCACTTAAGAAACATAGCAAAAGTTAGACCTCTTATATCATTGAAAGATGCTGAGAAATTAGTTCACACGTTTGTTTTCAGTTGACTAGATTACTGTAACGCACTCCTCTCAGGAATACCCAAAAAAGACATAAATCATTTGCAACTAGTGCAGAATGCAGCTGCTAGAATCCTTACTAGGAAAAGAAAATCCGAGCACATTTCTCTAGTTTTGATGTCACTACACTGGTTACCTGTGTCATTCAGGATTGACTTTAAAATTCTGCTTACGGTTTATAAAGCCTTAAATAACCTTGCCCCATCTTATATATCAGAATGTCTGACATCTTATATTCCAAATCGTAACCTTAGATCCTCAAATGAGTGTCTCCTTAGAATTTCAAGAGCAAAACTTAAAAGAAGTGGTGAGGCGGCCTTCTGCTGTTATGCATCTAAGATCTGGAATAGCCTGCCAATAGGAATTTGCCAGACTAATACAGTGGATCATTTTAAAAAACTGCTAAAATTCATTATAATAACTATTCATGGTGGCTCTAAAATCCGTACTAACCCCTACTCTCTCTTCTGTTTCTTTTTCCGGTTTCTTTGTGGTGGCGGCTTGCACCACCACCATTTACTCAAAGCACCGTGATGTTACAACATTGATGGATTAAAAGCCAGAAGTCTGCATGACCATCGTCATCAAGTCCTTCCGTGAGAACCTTAAATACAAAGAGGACTATTTCATTTTTGTTAGGTAGAATGCCCAGAGGGGACTGGGTGGTCTCGTGGCCTGGAACCCCTGCAGATTTTATTTTTTTCTCCAGCCGTCTGGAGTTTTTTTTGTTTTTTCTGTCCCCCCTGGCCATCGGACCTTACTCTTATTCTATGTTAACTAATGTTGTCTTATTTTAATTTCTTACTTTGTCTTTTATTTTTCTTTTCTTCATTATGTAAAGCACGTTGAGCTACTTTTTTGTATGAAAATGTGCTATATAAATAAATATTGTTGTTGTTGTTGTTGTTTTGGGAGTTTTTCCTTGTCTTCTTAGAGAGTCAAGGCTGGGGGCCTCAAAAGGCAGGGCCTGTTAAAGCCCATTGCGGCATTTCTTGTGTGATTTTGGGCTATATAAAAATAAATTGTATTGTATTGTAAATGAATTAACTTGGTAAGAATGTAGATAAAAAGCTGGTTAAGTTTGCAGATAATTCCATGCATAGTGGGATGGTGAGTATCCGAGAGTCAGCAGAATTATTATACTCGTGTATAAGTCGGGTCTTGAACCTGAAAAATCGATCATAAAATCAGACCCTGACTTATACACCCATTCAAAAATACGACACTTTATTTATTTTGTTTTTACTAAGCAGTGCAAAAGTCACTTCGGAATAGTTCGGGTATTACTGTGTGGTCACGTAGGCACAATACATAGAAATAAAGGCAGTGTGTTCCGCGGTTACTCTCTCAGGTGGACGTTACCATATCATAATCTCTTGGACTAATAGCGTGAGTTTTCCGCATTCGACTTATACGACTGACATTAAAAAATACTGGAAATTATACGGTAAAATCAAGCCCCGGCTTATCCGTGGGAGATCTTAAACGTGAGTATATACGGTAATAATAATTCTTTACATTTATATAGTGCTGTTCTCACTATTCAAAGCACATTTCATAGTGAATGGGGAGCCACTTTAACCACCACTAATGTGTAGAATCCAGCTGGATGATGCAGCTGCAGCCATTTTAGCTCCATTATGCTCACCACACATTAGTTATTAGGTTGTGAAGGGGTGAGAGAGATAACCAGTTAGAGACAGGGGATGATTAGGGGACCATAATGACTAAAACATAGAGGGCAATCTAGCCAGGACATCGGGAAACACCCTGCTCTTTATGAAGGATGCCCATTGATCTTGTATGACCACAGAATGTTAGAATCTTAATTTTCTGGATGGCGGCATTTTTACTGAATGGTGTCCCCATCACTGTACTGGGGCTTTGGGGTCCACATACAGACCAGAGAGTAAGCACCCCCTGCTGGCCTTACCAACACCTCTTCCAACAGGAACTCGATCGTTTCCTAAACGGCCTCTCATGCAAGTAATGGCTGGGTCTGAACAGGCTTAGCTTCAGGTGGATGACCTCTTCTGAAGCGCATGTGGTGTGGCTGCTGGCTGGCTATTACAGATGGATCTGTGCAGAGTTCACATAGATACTGTATGTGGCAGATGAAATTTAATCTACAGTTTAATGTCCAATCTTAAAACCTATCTGTTTACCTGATACTAGTATATCTTTGTTAATGCTTAGTGGTTATTCTTTATTCTGTTTGCTGTCCTACTGTTTCCTAATTTTCACTATATGTGGATACCTGACCATCACCTCTATATAAGCTTGTTGGACATCTCATTCTAAAATCATTAATATGGAGGTTGGCCCCCACTTATCAGCTTTACCAGCCTCCGCTCTTTTGGGATTGCTTTTCACAAGATTTTGGAGCATGTCTGTGGGAACTTGTGCTCATTTAGCCAAAACAGCATTTGGAAGATCATATACTGAGGTTGGATGAGAACATCTTACTTGCAATCGGCATTCCAATTTATCCCAAAGTGTTCATTAAGATTGACGTCAGGGTTCCTTGCAGGCCACTCGAGTTCCTTCATGTCTTTATGGACATCGCTGGAACCTGTGGACCTGTGGAAATGTCTAATATGACGATTTCTGCCTTCAATCTTGGGAAACAAAGGCAAAACTGTGTTGCACTCAGATCCTTCCATGTCACACTTACCTGACTAGTGCTGGTGGCATACACCTAGAGCTTGAGTGTGTGATACAAGTAAGAAGAAAAAAGTGTTAATTTAGATAACATGGTAGAACAGTTAGAAATGTAAAGATACTCTTAATAAGAAGGAGATAATAGCCATAGTGGACTCTTCTCTATCTACATAGAGGCGCTACACAGAAGTGATTAAGAAGGCTAACAACCCATAGGAAAACTATACTGCTCAAAGGTTGATCTTTGATGGCGTTCCATTTAAGTATCAACGTTGTCAGAGATGTTTCTCCTAAAATTCCTTAGGAGAAATAGCTTTAGACAAAAATGAGACATGAGGTTCAAGTAAGGTAAATGGAGTCAAAATGGAGAATTTGGTTTGAAGAGCATGTTAGGCTTTGTGAGATCTCTTTCTAGTCTTTTTTTAATCTCTTTCAACACTTCATATTTTTAGTTATTATTGGACTGATGCCCTCATCCAAGGTGTCTTACTGTACAACAACATGAGATACAATCAGTTCCATTTCTTTTGTATTTCTAGTTGGAGCACAAGCAGATGAAATGACTTACTTGTGATCATCACATAGTGGTGTCAGTAGTCAGTATTTGTGCCCACAACCTTGGGGATTTGAAGTCCAAAGTCCTAATCATTATGCCACACTGCCTGCCTTTTCTTCAAGAAAGACTATTTGGGGAACAGTGAACAGCTTTCTGAACAAAGATTTTTAATGAAGCAGTATTTAGTTGTATGAAATTAAATCAAATCTGAAAATCTGGCTGTGCAAAAATTTGGGTCTCCTTGTAATTTTGCTGATTTGAATGCATGTCACTGCTCAATGCTGATTACTTGCAACACCAAATTGGTTGGATGAGCTCGTTAAGCCTTGAACTTCATAGACAGGTGTGTCCAATCATGAGAAAAGGTATTTAAGGTGGTCAATTGCAAGTTGTGCTTCCCTTTGACTCTCCTTTGAAGAGTGACAACATGGGATCCTCAAAGCAACTCACAAAAGATCTGAAAACAAGGATTGTTGAGTATGTTGATTTAGGGGAAGACTACAAAAAGCTATCTCAGAGGTTTAAACTGTCAGTTTCAACTGTAAGGAATGTAATTGGGAAATGGAAGGCCACAGGCACAGTTGCTGTTAAACCCAGCAGGTCTGGCAGGCCAAGAACAATACAGGAGCGGCACATGCGCAGGATTGTGAGAATGGTTACAGACAACCCACAGATCACCTCCAAAGACTTGCAAGAACATCTTGCTACAGATGGTGTGTCTGTACATCGTTCTACAATTAGGCAAAATTTGCAAAAAGAACATCTGTATGGCAGGGTGATGAGAAAGAAGCCCTTTCTGCACTCACGCCACAAACAGAGTCACTTGTTGTATGCCAATGCTCATTTAGACAAGCCAGATTCATTTTGGAACAAAGTGCTTTGGACTGATGAGACAAAAATTGAGTTATTTGGTCATAACAAAAAGCACTTTGCATGGCAGAAGAAGAACACTGCATTCCAAGAAAAACACCTGCTACCTACTGTCAAATTTGGTGGAAGCTCCATCATGCTGTGGGGCTGTGTGGCTAGTTCAGGGACTGGGCCCTTGTTAAAGTCGAGGGTCAGATGAATTCAACCCAATATCAAAAAATTCTTCAGGATAATTTTCAAGCATCAGTCACAAAGTTGAAGTTACTTAGGGGTTGGATATTCTAACAAAACAATGACCCAAAACACAGTTCGAAATCTACAAAGGTATTCATGCAGAGGGAGAAGTACAATGTTCTGGAATGGCTGTCACAGTCCCCTGACTTGAATATCATCAAAAATCTATGGAATGATTTGAAGCAGGCTGCCCATGCTCGGCAGCCATCATATTGAACTGAACTGGAGAGATTTTGTATGGAAGAATAGTCAAAATACCTCCATCCATAATCCAGACACTCATCAGAGGCTATAGGAGGACAGCATCTAGAGGCTGTTAAATTTGTAAAAGGAGGCTCAACTGAGTATTGATGTCATATCTCTGTTGCGGTGCCCAAATTTATGCACCTGTCTAATTTTGTTTTGATGCAAATTGCATATTTTCTATTAATCCAATAAACTTAATGTCACTGCTGAAATACTACTGTGTACATAAGGCATGTCATATATTAAAAGGAAGTTGCTACTTTGAAAGCTCAGCCAATGATAAACAAAAATCCAAAGAATTAAGAGGGGTTCCAAAACTTTTTCATATGACTGTATATATGTAGGTTTTAAAATAAATCCGATTTAAAGCATGACAAAAAACATGACATAAAAATGTCACATAAAATCTTTGCACAAAGTTGTTGCACTTTTAGGCTTAGGATTTTTTATATATAGAGTAGCTATAAATTCCAATGTCTGTCTGTTTGTCTGTCTGCTTTTCACAAGAGAACTATTTAACAGATTTAGATCAGGTTTTTTCTATAATTTGCTTCAGCATTCTGGTTGATTTTGCAACTTCTCTCATCGTGCTAAGTATCATAGTTCACTTGTGGGAGAGAGACTGGGAGGGGGAAGCGTGACATCAGGAGTGGGGAGCTGAGCGAGATCCTCCTCACTCACGCGCCAGCCTCCATTCGAGCCTGTCTACCTCTCACCATGTGTACCTTGCCTCCACTTAGCTAGCGATACCTGTTTGTTTATTGATTTTTAAAGTTTGTCCTGTTTCACTATTACGCGGGCTGAGCCGTGGGGGACAGCGAATAGGGTTATATGTTATGATGTGTAGAGTAGCAGTAGGGTGTTGTGCTGTGTTCAAAGCATTGTGCAGTCCCTGCATTGATGGATTGAAGGCCAGATGTCCACATGACCATCATCATCATCTAATTCTTCCATGTGAAGCCTGAAAACTATGAGGACTGATTGAGGTCATTTATGTTAGGTAGAATGCCTAGTCGGGGGCTTGGCGGTCTCATGGCCTCAGAACCCCTGCAGATTTTGTTTTTTTCTCCAGCCCTCTGGATATTTTTTTGTTTCTTTTTTGTATCCTCCCTGGCCATCGGACCTTATTTCTTTATTCTTTGTTACTTAGCCTTGCCTAATTTTATTTTTATATTTTTTCTTTTTTCTTTCTTCATGTTGTAAAGCACTTTGAGCTACATCATTTTGTATGACAACGTGCTATAGAAATAAATGTTGTTGTTGTTAGCCATTATGGATGCAATGTGAAGTCAAGCAAAACGACACCTTTTATTGGCTAACTGAACAAATTCTAAAAGATTAAATTACAACAGATTACAATATGCTAGCTTTCGAGGCAGTTCAGGCCCCTTCTTCGGGCAAGTTCAGTTAGCCAATAAAAGGTGCCATTTTGCTTGACTTTTCGAGGTGAGGAGTACAAATCAAGCAGGTTACTCTTAAGATATACAACACACTAATGACTCCTTATCTGACTGTTGAGTGCAATTCTGTGCTCGTATTTATCAAACGGCTCTGTGTAGGAAAATGGTTCTAACTGGCTCAAAAATCTCAGAGTTGACGCAAATTTGGTCCAAATTTGGTCAGAGTAATAGCATTTTATCAAATTTTGTAAATTAGGAAACCAATCCTAATATCACAAGGAGTTCGTGAGCTGTCCTAACCCGTGAGGAGTTGCCAGAAGATGCAAAGATCGAGACACACATCCCAGAAAAGGTGAAATGCTTTGGAAATACTGGACAATGATTAACTCGTGAAAAGATTTGACAGAAATAGGATAACATTTGTAAAAAAATCTTGTACGTTACGTGATGGCTCCATCTACACAGAGAAGCCATGTGCTGTTTGCCAAAATAAAAGTGTTAGTAACGTTACGTGACAGTGATGATCTTTGTATGCCACAACCAACTATTTCTTCAATTTAGCACCAAACTTTGAACACCCTTTCGATGCCAGAGGTAATATGCGGATTTGTACGTTTCGCCACCTTTCCACGTGAGGTAATGTTAAAGGAAACTGCATTCATACAAATCAGCGCACGCATAAAAATTATTGTCCCCCAAGTGTAGATGAGCAGGAATATGTGAATCACAAGTGATATCAAAGTATCAATACACAGATGATCATGGGTACAAACTGTATTGTATAGCCATCATATTACCCTTAATATATATACTGTATGCATGCATTATGGGTGACTGACAGTGAAATGACACACAGGTACGCTGACCTCCGCACTGCACAAACCAATGGAGCATTTGCCTTACAGTTTACAAGCTTGGGAAGGTTCAAGAAGGCAGGCAGAGAGACATCTGGAGCATTGGATAAATGGAGGCTGGAAGAAGGCTACACTCAGTAACAAGCAGTGACAAAGTGAAGACATGTTTTCGGAAAGGTCTGTGAATTTAATAAAAATCAAAAACGGAAATCTGTCATTCACAGAAGTATTCAGTCCTTTTGCCATGGCACTCAAAATTGTGTGTCCTGTTTGATATAATTGTGGTCAGGTGTATCCTGTTTGATTTAATTCCCCTTAAGATATGTCTAGAACTTGATTGGAGTCCACATGTGTAGCTGTGTATGGTGGGTCCCACAAATCACACTGCATGTTACAACAAAAACCAAACCCTGAAGACCAAGGAACTCTCTGTAGATATCCATGATCAAATTGTAGTGAAACATACCTGTAGGTCAAGGCAAGGGGATAAAACCATTTCTGAAGATTTGAGTGTTCCCAGGAGCACCATAGCCTCAATAATTGTGAAATGGACAAAGTTTGGAACCAACAAGGACTCTTCCTTGAGTTGGTCATATGGCCAAATTGACCAACCAGGCAAGTAGGGGCTTGGTCAGGATGGTGACAATCTATTAGAACTTTAGTGCTCTGCTGAGGTGGGAGGAGTGATCCAAAGGATGACCATCTCAGCAGCACTCTATCAATCAGGTGATTATTGTGGAGTAACTAGACAAAAGCCACTTTTAAATCCAAGTTTGCCAAATTGCATTTGAAGATTTTCTGGTCTGATGAAACAAAAAGTAAACTCTTTGGGCAGAATTCCAAGCACTATGTCTGGCAACGACTGGGTGCTGCTCATCATCTGCCTAGCACCATCCCTACAGTGAAGAGTGGTGGTGGAGACATCATCCTATGTGGGTGGTGGAACAGGGAGGCTAGTCATGCAGCCAAATATGGAGTGGCCCTTTAACAAAACCTGCTCCAGAGTGCACACAACCTCAGACTGGGCTGATGGTTCATCTTTCAGCATGACAACGATCTGAAGTGTCAAGACAAGAGAACGCTGGAGTGGCTTTGAGACAAGACTCTGAGTGTCCTTGAGTGGACCAAAGCAATGTCAAGAGTTAAACACTTGTATGGAGAGGCCTGCAGATGTTAGTTTACAGATGCTTCCCAGCCAATCTAATGGAACTTGTGAGGATCTGCCAAGAAGAATGAGAGAAACTGGTGTGCAGAGCTTGTAGAGACTCACTCAAGAAGGCTCAGAGCTGGAATTGCTGCCCAGGTGACTTCTGTAGTGTATCGAATTAAGGCTCTGAATACTTTTTGATTTTGAATATACCACATATACTCACGGATAAGTTCTCCCATGGATAAGTTGGTACTTGATTTTATGATCGATTTTTTTGGTTTCAAGACCCGACTTATTCGTGAGTATATATGGCATTTACCAATCTATCTAAAATATGTTTTAATAACTTTGTCATTATGTATTATTGAGTGTAGAGTAAATGCCAAAAAAGGCAAACTTTCTGAATCTACTGTAGAAATTAAACGTTAAAAGTGCATAGTACAACTTTCAGTATGGCATTGCAAAAGACATATAGCAAGTGTATTTGCTTTGTCCAAAATAATTCTGCTTTTGAATGTGCCTGAAACGCACTGGCGTCCTATCTAGGGTGGGTTCAGGTGTTTTACCACAGTTGCTCCTTACAATCATGAATATGAAAAATTATCTTCAAAAAACAGAAAGATGAAAGTTCAAAATCTTTTAAAGTAACCATTTTAAAAATGTGCTTAGTGTAATGTCCAGCTAATACAATAACTTGTTCTTTGCTGTAAAATAAGCTTCACATTATTAGGCACGGAATAGGGATGGGTGATCAAGTTACTTCCTAAAAAGAAATTAATTTTAACAATATAAATTTAAGCAGCCAACAAGAAGGATTACATTGGCAATGTCTGTAATTCAGAGTATCTCTAAAATGTACAGTTTATTAGAAAATGGTCAGTCAAAATCTTTAAATTAAATACTGCAGTACAATATGTAGAAATATGGTTTTAATTTCTAGCAGCTGAAACAGCTTGTAACACAGTCCTTTAGTAGTGAATGCTTTTTCACCACCTACCGGTAAATACTGGACTTCTATTTAATTTGTTGCAATGTTTTATGGGAAATTCATGATTGATCTTGCTATTATGCATCAAAAATGCAAATTTATTAAGATGCTCATACTGTTAATATACTGTACATGTGAATTTGTGTATATAGTAAGTATATATATGTGTGTATGCATATATATATATATATATATATATATATATATATATACACACATACATACAGTATGTGTGTGTGTATATATATATGTGTGTGTGTGTATATACTGTATATGTATATATCTGTGTGTGTGTGTGTATATATATATATATATATATATATATATATATATATATATATATATATATATATATATATACACATATTTTATATATATATATATATATATATATGTGTGTGTGTGTTATATATACAGGTGTTGGTAAAAGTAGGTTTACAGTTGTAAATTTGTTCATATAATATTTATTTATTAATTATCATATTATTTATTTGTATTTATCTTCTTATTATTAAAGTGTGCTTGAATGTAACAAGTAGACTATAAAAATGTGTAAATAATGAAGGCTGGCAATTTGAGCACTGACGAGATTGTACCTAAGTGCATTGTGACATTCTTTTGTATTAATAAAGTTAATAAATGTATTGGGTCAATAAGTCTATTGTAATAATCATAACCTGCATGTCTTATTCCATAATAACAACTGTAAACTTACTGTTGCCATACTCTGTACATATACAGTATATATATAATATAAAACTCTCTTCATATAAAAGGATGCAGCTTTGCCACTTACTTCTTGAGGTGTAAATAATGCGAGTGAGTACAATGTAGCTTTACTTTCTTCCATTTATTTGTTCTTTACATCTGGAGAGGAAATCCCCCAGTGGCAGAAGTGATAATTCCTGGCACCTCTGATGCGTATAAATATTTGATGCCAGACACAAGCTATGCAGAGCTTTGCTTGTAAATGGAGTTTAAAAGCTGCCATCTGCTGTTCAATTGATATATTGCAGTTTGCTAGCATTCTTTTCAAGGATTTGCAGGCTTTTTTTTTTATTCAGTTTCAGTGATGTTGAAATGTTGAAAGCAGCCTGGCTGTCTGATAATCTCTACAACTATTTCACAAAACAGCTTCATTTTAAATTACTTTATTATTATAAAAGCAATTTCTCAAGTCACACCTCAACAGAAAATTGTTGGGGCTTTTTTTTCTGTGTTTTGTCAGGGAGGATTTGTTTGCAAGATTCTTTCTGCATCTCTCCATGGAATATTTGGCACAGATTCTGACTGCAGACATATGTTCACATAAAGGTGACATTAAGCTTTTGACATTGAATTTAAATAGTACTTGGTGCCTTGCCCTGGGTTTATGGAACATCATTTTACAATTTGGCTAATACACATAACCTGAAGAATATACAAGGCAAATGCATGTTTACTTATTTCCAGCCACAGCAATGTCATATCCTGAAGGTGCTCTCTAATATTACAGTGTGTTACACTTTCAGATGCTAAAAATGCTTGTTGAGTGGATACTAGCAATACCTCACAAGTAAAAAAAGCAGCAAAATGATAATCACGAAGAGTAAAGTAAAAGAGCAACATGCTGATCATTATTGAGATATCACTTTTGAAGAAATATGAATTTCAGGGATTAATAAATGGTGACTGGCAACTCCAAACTGGCCATGTATGAGTGAGTGTATTGCGGTGTGTATGTGTGTTTTGTTCTTTGTCCAAAGTTGGTTCCCACCTTAATAATAATAACAATAATACATTTTATTTACTGCGGTGGGCTGGTGCCCTGCCCGGGGTTTGTTCCTGCCTTGCGCCCTGTGCTGGCTGGGATTGGCTCCAGCAGACCCCCGTAACCCTGTGTTTGGATATAGCGGGTTGGACAATGACTGACTGACTGACTGACATTTTATTTATACAGTGCCATTCCCATGCTGAAGGTGCTTGTGCCCATTGCTACTGGTACATCCATAAACCCTCTGTGCCCAGGAGCTGGATAAGGTGTCAGAAGATGGATAGATAGACATTATATTACAATAAAACTTTAAAGACTATTTACCAGTTTCAACCTGACTAATACATTGCCATGTAAAACCAAAACTATTCTGTGCTTTACTTTGGGGCACACAGGCAGTCTGACAAGATTTCCAAACTCACAGGAGAATAAGTTTGTTAAAAGTCTTATATCATAACATGATATTCTCTGATCAGTTTGATCCAATTCAGGGAATTGCTGTGGGCTGACACCCATCCTGGCAGCTTAAAGTACAAGGCAGGAATCAACACAGGGCAAGATCCTCTCAAGTACATACACACAAGGGGCAACTGGGAATCACCAATTCACTCAATGCCCACACACGTCTTTGGAGATGTGGGGGAAAGATGAGGGGATCCAAGAATAACCAAAGGCGACCTGGTGAGAACAGACCCACCTGAGGGTGGTGATCACAGTAAAATGAGCGAGAGTTCAAGGAGCAGTGTGTAGATGAGTGCAAAAATGGCCAAATATTGGAAGCAAAGGGTTATAGTGCAAGGAACCCCTTTGTAAATTAGGTGATGTTAAAAATGATCTTCCTCAGGGGTCAGCACTGTGGCCCCTGATGTTTTTAATATCCATCAAGTGCACCGTGTCCACGAATTGTTGCTGACTTGCACCCGATGCATGCTGGGATAGGCTCCACACTGCAAAAAAAAAAAAAAATGCATATACAAAAACTAGACAAAGAAAACTTTTACATGGGAGATGTTTGCTTTTATTTAGCAAAGATACCTGACAACGGGGTAAGCAAACTTTGCTTGACAAGATTTCTTCAAGTTAGCTAAAAAAGCTTTTATTTTGATCAGTAAATAATTCTTTCAATATGGAAAACAAGATTTAATGTCCTGATATAAATACTTTTCACTTGCTTAGATTTCATTTTTTTGCTTTCCTGCAACAGGTTTGGAAAATGGATGGATGGATGATCTTAATAAGAACATACATAAGAAGCTGGTAACGTTTGCAGTTGATCCTAAACTAGGTAAAATGGCAGATAATCTATCCATCCATCCATTTTCCAACCCGCTGAATCCGAACACAGGGTCACGGAGGTCTGCTGGAGCCAATCCCAGGCAACACAGGGCACAAGGCAGGAACCAATCAAGGGCAGTGTGCCAACCCACCACAGGACACACACAAACACACACTAGGGTCAATTTAGAATCACCAATCCACCTAACCTGCATGTCTTTGGACTGTGGGAGGAAACCGGAGCACCCGGAGGAAACCCACGCAGACACGGGGAGAACATGCAAACTCCACGCAGGGAGGACCCGGGAAGCGAACCCAGGTCCCCAGGTCTCCCAACTGCGAGGCAGCAGCGCTACCCACTGCGCCACCGTGCCACCCGGCAGATAATCTACAACCAGATAATTTTTTACAGGTTTATTAGATTTGAATACACAATTGATGGTTAGAAACTTGAAAGTCCCCCTTATGAGAAGGACCTGGGAGTCACTGTGGATTCTTCTGGTGTACAGAACCAATTAAAAAAGCTACTAGGAGGTGAGGTTATATAGCACTGTGTGCAGAGTATATAAGTCAAGAGAAATTATGTTTAAAGAACTACAAAAATTATATGTTACTTACCTCATGATGTTTGTAGTGATGGCCGAGGAAGATTTTTAATGGTGAAGAAGGCTTTTGGCCTGCACAGGCCCAACAAAATGGGGTCAGATCTTTACATAACAGGCCCAACAAAAATGGGGTCAGATCTTTACATAATAACATGGAACATAAGAAATTTGAAAAACGAGAGGAGACCATTCAGTCCATCAGGTGCAGTTTCTTTAGCTAACAGCTAAGCTGTTCCAACATCTCATCCAGGTTCTCCTTAAAGGTTGTCAAGGTTTCTGCTTCAACTCCATGACTCCATAGTTTGTTCCAGATTACCAGAACTCAATGTGTAAAGAAGAGTGGGGAGGGAGGGAGGGATGGGTGCTGCTCTCCTTTGGAGTTTCACGTGAGTTGCACACAGATGTCAGTGGGGTGGGGAGGAGGGTGTTTTGGAGGGTCACTCAAATTGTACATTTAATGTCCGGTCAAAGAGAGATGGTCCCCCATTGGAAGTCCAAGCAAGTTGTACTGCCTGGCAGGGTCATCTTAATGGCATTATAGGCCCCCGGGCAAAGCATTGTACTGCGGCCCCTACCTACACAACCACTCAGCAAGTCACAACATACATAGATTATCATGCGGCCCCTATGCTCATGTGGCCCCTGCGGCAACTGCCCAGAGTGCCCATGCATTAAGATTGCCCTGCCACCTAGATGTCAGTTCAAAGATAAGGAGGATGGTCCTAATAGTGATTCATGCAAGTCCTACCTTGATATTAGAGTGGAGAGGCTGCCACCTGAAGCCACCATCTCCTGATGCTATGTCTGTTAGAGCTGACAAAATGCCGTCCCCCCAAAAAAACTTTGCCACCCTAGGTGACTCGCTAGTTTGCTTACATGGTACAGCCAGTCCTGTGTCTACTTTTACTTCACTACTTTTACAAATGCAAATAGCTACTTTTACTCCATCTATATATAGTATATATACCTCCTCTTTGCTTGATCAGCTGCTGGCTTGCTGCTGCTGCTGCGTGATGTACATCTTGTGCGACGCTTCGAACATTTAAAAGCCTGTACAGCAGCTCTCTTTGTCATCTACTCTTTGTCTTTTATTTCAGGCCCCGGACGTGGTTAAATCCATCCATCCATCCATTTCCCAACTCTCTGAATCCAAACACAGGGTCACGGGGGTCTGCTGGAGCCAATCCCAGCCAACACAGGGCACAAGGCAGGGAACCAACCCACTGCAGGACACACACACCCACACACCAAGCACACACTAGGGACAATTTAGAATTGCCAATCCACCTAACCTGCATGTCTTTGGACTGTGGGAGGAAACCAGAGCACCCGGAGGAAACCCACGCAGACACGGGGAGAACATGCAAACTTCACGCAGGGAGGACCCGGGAAGCAAACCCGGGTCTACTAATTGTGAGGCAGCAGCACTACCACTGCACCACCGTGCCGCCCGCGTGGTTAAATCTGTTGGCACAAATTTTTGTCTCACGGGACGTGAGTTCTTGATATTTTTTAGTTTAGAATTTAAAAACGGAATAAGAATCTTAAAATCTAACAACATCACACTAAAGTTCGATAAATTCTGAAAAGAATGATACCAAACATATATATGTAGGTTTTAAAATAAGCCTGATTTAAAGCATGACAAAAAACATGACATAAAATCGTTGCACTTTTAAGCTTAGGATTTTAGATATATAAAGTAGATATATATAAAATCCAACATCTGTCTGTCTGTCTGATTATCTATCCGCTTTTCAAACGAGAACTACTTAACAGATTTAGATCGGGTTATCCTCTTTAATAAAATCCCTGTGTGCGTCCAGGTGTCCATGTTTGTGTGTCTTTTGGTGAAGTGCGTATGCGTGGGACACGGTGTGATGAGCGATATTACTGTCAGAGAAAATTACAGGCGTTTTACGGAAATACAAACCAGCATTACTGCGAGAGGAAATAAAGGGTACACAATACAGTGACGCACATTACAGCCACATACAAGCCAGTATTACCGTCAGAGAAAATGAAAGGCATATTACCGACGCACACGCCTGTATCACCACCATGGAAAATTAAAGGTATATTACGGACGTACAAGCCAGTGGACGTACAAGACAGTATTACTGTCACAGAAGATTAAAGACACACAATACACGGCAGAAGCCCACGAAGAATGGTCAGCACAGCAACTAAACATTAACAAAAGAAAGGCAGAGAGACAAAGAAAAATACGACCAACAAACAGAATGAGGTCAAGGTCCCTTGCCAATTAATATAGACTGTTCATACTAATGTTTCTGCACTACTGTTCTAGCGCCCGTTATTGAAAGGGGCTTAATGACTAGTTTTCTATAATTTGCTTGAACATTCCGGTTGTTTTTGCAACTCCTGTTATCGTGCTAAGTATCATAGTTTTATTTGAGTGAATATGAGAAACAGACTGCGGGCTGAGGCAAGAGGGAAGCAGGACCTCAGGAGTGGGGAGCCAGGTGGAGCCCTCCTAACTCACACACCTGCCTCCATTCCAGTCGCTCAACCTCTTGCCACATGTTGGAGAGTACCTTGCCTCAGCTTAGCTAGCGATACCTGATTATTTAGCAGACATTATCATCTAGTGATTGTTAAGGAGTAACGTTTGATGTTTTTGAGGGAGAGATCAGAGCTACGTGTGTTGTAGAGGGTAGCTGCTGATTGCCTGAGATATCACGGCCACGTGCTTTTCTCCCCACACGGGGGACGCTCTCCAGTCAGACCTGAACACAATCAGATATAGTGCCAATGTTTGACACTGGAGTGTACCTACCTTTCGCTTGGCTAGAATAATTTTTTTTTATTCATTTTTAAAGTTTGTCCTGTTTCACTACTATGTGGGCGGACCTGCAGGGGACAGCTAGTTACATATGTGACACATTCTTTCTATCTCATAAAAGTAATGAGAGATTTTTAACTACTGTTTTAAGACTGCATCTCCAGGGATTATTGTGAAAGACAATAGAAAACGCAAGATGAGAATCATAGTTAGGGCCACGGAAGGTCAAAACTTGAAGATCAAAAAGAAACACGAGAGAGCACAGTAAACAGACAAAGAATTAAAAAGAGGAGCTCAAAAACTTAAAAATGAAACCAAACTCTTGGCCTACTTGAATTGCAAATTAACGAACACTGAAGATTGTTGAAGTTTTCCAACTGAGGGATACCAAATCATGGAACTGCTGCTATATTTATAGCATGACTATCGCTTACATTACAAATGTAGTGATAGTGGCAGGGTTGATTTTTTTTATGCCCTAAGCAAAAGAGAAAATTTTGCGCCCAAACCATGCAGTCTCGTCGGCAAACACATACAGTAATTGCAGATCACGTGGGGTGCAGAAATCCACTTTGAGGTTTCATACGAGTTATACATAGATGTCATATCGAAGATTCGGATAGGGACAGGGATTTCCGCGCACAGATCCTTTATTGTTTGGGTCTTGTCCATTGTGAGTGGTCTGTGACGGAGCTCCACTGGCAGCAGACTTATTTTACTATTTTTTACTATCATTCTGAGGTATCCTGTATTTAGTCAACCCGAGAAGATTTAATGACAAACTTATACAAACATGAGCAGCGGGCCAAGGGTTTAGATACTTTATAGTCCCCTTTGGTGTTTTCAGCACACAAAAGTTCAATTGTTTCATCAAACAGTGGAGGATGTCCCTCTTGAAGATTTTGGGAAGCAGACAAAACAACTGTTTCATGAAGTGAGAGGTCAAGTGGATGCTCAATCGTTCCAATGAGCAATGGTGGTGGGTTAAAGTGGACTTTGGCCCTTCCCGCCGAAAACAACTTTGACATCCTCGGTGACGGTCTAGTTTGCCTATATGGTAGAGCATAGACAGGGGTCACATGACATGACTTCTGTGTTGCATAAACAAAAGAAAGGAACAAAACAAAATTAAAAAAAAATAACAAAGACATAAAACCCACATATAGAACATGTAATTACTACAACTACTTGAAATTACAGAATATAAATTCACTACGACATGGAGGCCATTTCAGAAATTCTTCAGTGTATGGCAGTTTCTTTTATCTTACATCAAATTCATTCACTTTAACCTAATAGTAGATGCCATTAAAATTCTAACTGCTAAAAAAATTAAGGGACCACTTAATCATCCCAGTCTAACACTATGTCAGTGAAGCTTCAAGGATATCAGTCTGTCCAGTTTGGAAGCACAAGTGATTGTGAATCAACTTCACCTGCTCTGGTGCAAATAAAAGTGACAACAGGTGCACTGGAGGGGCAACAGCAAGACAATCTCCAAAAAGGAAATCGTGACCACAGACAGTTGCTCTCTTTTTATCCTTACTGACTGATTCTCTCTAGTTTTGCATTTTGCTAGTGTTCTTATCACTACTGGTGGCATGAGGCGGTACCTGCAGCTGATTCAGGGTGCACACGTAGTCCAGCTCCTCCAAGATGGCACATCCATATGTGCTGTTGCAAGAAGGTTTGCTGTGTCTCCCAGCACAGTCTCAACAGCAGGGAGGAGATACCAGGAGACAGACCGTTACAAATGGAGAGCTGAACAGGGCCATAGAAGGGCATCAACCCAGCAGCCGAACCAGTATCTGCTCCTTTGTGTGAGGAGGAACAGGAGGAGCACTATAGTCAGAGCCCTACAAAATGACATCCAACTGGCTACCGAAGTGCATGTTTCTGACCAAACTGTCATAAGCAAATTCTATGAGTGTGGCATAAGGGCTCGAAGTCCTCTAGTGAGACCTGTGCTCACAGCCCATCACCGTGAAGCTCGATTGGCATTTGCCAGAGAATACACAATTGGCAGCTCCATCACCAGCATGACTGGTTTGGTGATAGGTCAGTGATGGTTTGGGGAGGCATATCCTTGGAGGGTCGCACAGACCTCCAAATGCTACATAATGGTACCATAACAGCTGTTAAGTACTGGGATGAAATCCTC
Source organism: Erpetoichthys calabaricus (assembly GCF_900747795.2). Lineage (NCBI taxonomy): Eukaryota > Metazoa > Chordata > Cladistia > Polypteriformes > Polypteridae > Erpetoichthys > Erpetoichthys calabaricus. Next base: position 18,615,388 of record NC_041406.2, on the reverse strand, counting down.
CTCTGAAACCTTACACTGGTGCAGTGGGCCCTGGGTTCTTCCTGGTGCAGGACAATGCTCATGTGGCCAGAGTGTATAGCCAGAGCTAAAGGTCTTGATGCCTCTGACTGGCCCGCACGTTCCCCAGACTGAGAACCTCTGAGATGTTATGTATTGGTGGAGCCAAAGCCACCAAGTAGCACCACAGACTATCCAGGAGCTCTCTGATGCTCTGATCCAGGTCTAGAAAGAGATCCCTCAGGACACCATACACCGTCTGATCAGCAGAATGCCTGTGATAGAAATTTAACATCTTATTAATGAAAGAAACAACCTCTAACAGGACAAATCAGTAATCAGGCAGGAGAATAGCTGTTCATTGTATCTTTTAATTACTCCTAAAAAAATGCTTTAGAGGGAGCATTCTTCAAAAGCAGTCTGTAACAGTATGGTCAGAATGGTCAGAGAAACAAAGAACAGAGGTTCATTTTATAGACTACTAGCCACCCCCACGTGGCTCCGCCTGCGTAGTACTGAAATAGGACAGTGACGAGGACCCCACCTGGCTCCCTACTCCTGATGTCACGCTTCCCCCTCCCCTCGACCTGCAGCATCTGTCTAGGATTAACACAAATATATCACTCCTGCACGCGAACTATGATTCTTAGCGCGATGAGAGAAGTCGCAAAATCAACTGGAATGATCAAGCAAATTATAGAAAAAAACCCAATATAAATCCATTAAGTAGTTCTCTCGTTCGCTATCTAAGTGGATGTAAGGTATGCCCTGAGGCTGGCGTGTGAGTGAGGAGGGCCATGCAACCCTCACCTCACCCCGATGCATGTCTCTCGGAATTTGTGCAAATAAATCGGTACCGCAAGCGAACTATGATACTTAGCACAATGAGAGAAGTCGCAAAATCAACCAGAATGTTCAAGCAAATTATAGGAAAAAAGACAATCTAAATCCGTTAAGTAGTTCTCTCATGAAAAGCGGACAGACATACAGAGAGACAGCCATTAGATTTTATATATACAGTATATATATATATATATATATATATATATATATATATATATATATATATATATATATATATATATAGACTGAAATTACTTACAGTGTCAATCAATGCATACATTTACTCTGGTTGGTTCATTGGTTTACACCCAAATGACTTCAAAATAAAAGTCTATTATATTACACTAGCTGTGTAAGCCCTTGCTGTAAAAAGCCTGGGCTTCTAGAAATTATTAAAATCGTCAGAAAAAAAAATGAACGAGCTCGCATCCCCCATCTATCAGCGGCTAAGCGAGTTTGTCTCTCCTCGGACGTTTTGTTTTGTCGATGTGCTCGCCTCAATTGTGTATTAGCGGCTAAGCGAGTTTCTCTTTTCTTTGGCAATGGAGTTGCTTTCTTTCAGCTTCATGCTGTAGCCTTGTACTTCTTTCTTCTTCCGACTCGTTAACTTGAGGACACCGTGCCGGCTCTTTGAGCTTCATGCCATAGCCTTGCACTTCCGGGCCGGACAGACAGACAGACAGAATTCCATACGTAGACGTTTATATATAAGATTCTGGTTCTACTTATACCTTTGAGTTGAGCCACCAGCCTTGAAATTTCTGTGCATATAACAACTGTCCATTCTGGTTGTTTGCAGGACATCTGTTGATTTCTTTTTGTTGTTCACTTGACCTTTATCTGTTTTTTTAATACTAACCCTTCATGCTGTTTCTTTAAGATGAATGCTATGTTACCCTAAAATTATTCTTCCACAAGGCTCAAATGTTGTCAGGAGTGGGGCCATACACACTGCTGAGCCACATTAGGAGGTGTCAGGATGAAATTCACGCAAGTTGGATCAACCTGGACTTTCAGTTTTTGACTTTGATTTTCGGTGTGATGTTGAATCCGGCCCTCAATGGGTTGGTAATTTTGGTTTCCATTGACTGTTGTTACATCATTTTGTTCTCAAGAAATGACACAGAATTTCTACATATAGATTTCCACTTGAATATTTCATTCATCAAGAGCAGATGTGTGATTTGTGTGTCCCCTTAATTTTTTTGAGCAGTATTTAAATTGCCTACCCTCTTCTTCCCCTTTTTCTCTTTATTTATGAATTTGATTGTTTATTCACTCATTAATTTATAATAGGGAAGGAGGGCTAAATTAGGACCAATATGCTGTTCACATAATGTAACACATTGTACTGCTATTCTGAATTGTAATAGAATTCTTACAGAGGGAATAAAAATAAAGAAATAAAGCGAGCATCTTTCATTTATGCAAGTTTTTGTAAAAGTAATTTAACATACAACTCTATCTGAAAGCAATTTAAAGGAATCTGTTGATAAACTACAACATCGGTTTTCATTCCTTATCTATAATGAATATCAGAATGTAGAAATATGACCAAAATTACATGACTTACAAGATTAGCTACTCTTTGGCGTAACATTTTTTTTCTACTAATATGCAGTAGGTCCTCTCCCATTTACGTGATTTTCTTTTCTAAGTCTGAATTCTAGGTAAGATTCACCCTTTATTTAAAACATTCTCTAGTACTGTGGAAGGGTTTGTTGGTCCTCAAAGGGTACCCAGGGTGAAAGTGGCTCCAGAATGGTCAAAACTGGAGAACCACCCATCTTGAGCTAGAGAGAGAGAGAGAGAGATTTATTCTGGAAATCTGCATGCTGTTGTGTGAAGAAAGGCATTGACAGGGGGTGGTAATCCCAGGTGATGTACTGGTTGCCTTGGAAGAACTTTATATATGGGCACCAAAAAGAAGAATGAGACCTGACAGGTAGCAAAAAATCTGGGATCATGTGTGGCAGTCGATTACCTGACCAGGATCTCTTCATAAAGGACTGGACCTGGGGGAAGAGAACATATTTTCCTGGGAGTGCATGATGGCAGCCCTCCTGGGTTGCAGAGGTGCCTCAGATTCCCACAGGGCTTCATGGAAGTTGTAGTTTGGCACAGCCCTGTTGGGTTCCATGGGTTCTGCCAGGAGGTGCTGCAGGGACTGCGGGGACCTATTTGTTGGGCTTCTGCCTCACCCAGAAGTTCTACTGGAAGTACAGGATAAATGAAGCTCGCTGCCACTGCTCCATGAGCCAGATTTAGGAGGAAGATGACAAAGCTTGATGAAGGAGGAGTGGAGGCAAACTGAAGAAGAGTTAGAGAGAGAAAAAAAAAAAGAGAGATTAAGTGCTGTGCTATTGTACTTTATAAACCGTGCTTCGTTGGCTGTATTGTGCACTGCAAGTGGGAAACGGAAAGGAAGCATTTCCCACAGCTGAATAAACCTGTGTGTGTGTGTGTGTGTGTGTTGATGTATTTGTGTCTGTGTCTGTCTGTGTTTCATTTGAGGAGCTGAGGTGCCCCCTGCAGGCCACACATGTTATTCTTTAAAAAGTAAGGCTGGGAAAGACTGATTGAAGGCCTGTCATTTTCCTCCAACATGTTGGATGATTATAGGAGTCTTATCTATATAAGAGATGATTAGCACTTCTGCCCACATTAGGAATCAGTGGTCTTCTGTTCTATAGATACACAGGCTCTGGTAGTTTGGGAGGTGTCCAGGATCGGCCAATTGGCAGGTCCATTTTGACTGCTGATTCTGGCGAAAATTAGTTTTTAGGGTTGTCTGTCACTTCACCTGTTAGTAGTTTTATTGTTCTCCTGTTTACTTGTTTTCTGTAAACTACCAGGTTAGGTGGGCACAATAGTGCATCTGGAATGAAGTATCCTGTAATTTTGTTTTGTGTTTTATTATTTATTTCTGGCAGTTTTGTGTTTTTGTAATTGAATTTGGGTCTTCTGGGTATGCGATAATGGGTGGGAGAGCTAGATTAGATTAGATAAACGTTATTAATCCCATGGGGAAATTCAGATGCATACAGCAGCATAAACATAAAAAAACTAGGATGCAGACTCACAGGACAGATGATACATCCAATCAATCGATCAATCAATCAATCAATAAGTAAGTAAATAAATAAATAAAAATAAACCTAATGAGTACAGGTGGGAGCATTGAATTGCCTGATAGCAGTGGACAGAAAAGACCCCAAGAGGCACTTCTTAGCATGGCTTAAAGGGATCCAAAAGGGCGTGTCCTGGAAGGGATGGAGAGTATTTTTTCATGATGGCATCCAATTGTGCCACCATTCTCTTTTACACAACAATTTCAACTGTGTCCAGGGTTTGTCCGGTGATGGAGCAGCCATTGTGCCTCTTTTTTGTTTAGGTTGGGGACTGCAGCGTAGAACACCACACTGGCTACTATGGACTGGTAGAACATTTCCACCAGCTTACTACACACATCAAAAGACCTGAGTCTCCTTAGCAAGTCCAGTCTGCTCTGATTGTTCCTGTACAGTGCTGCTGAGATGTCATACCAGTTTGTTTGCCCAGTTTGTTGTTTATGTGAAACCCCAGGTACTTGTAGCTTTGGTATCATCATGTGGCCCACACTAAAAATGTATCAGAGAAAGCAAAGTAGAGAGTTCTCTGAGGAGATCAGAATGGAAATGACAGACAAGCATGCTAAAGACACAGCTATAAGACCATCTGCAAGCAGTTTGATGTTCCTGTGACAACATTTGCAAATGTTATTAAGAAGTTTAAAGTCCATAGAACATGTCTGTAAGAGAAACATCAACCCCAGAATGGGCAGAAGGATAGTGAGAATGGTAAACAAAAAGCCAAAGACAACTTCCAAAGAGATACAAGCTGAATGCCAAGGTCAAGGTCCATCAGTGTCTGATCACACCATACGTTGCTTTATGAGTGACAGTGGGCTCAAAGAAGGAAGACCCAGGAGGACTCCACTGTTGAAACAAAAACATAAAAAAGCCAGACTGGAATTTTCTAGAAGAAGCTTTCAAAGATAAGCACACCATACCTACTGTCGAACATGGAAGAGGCTCACTTATGTTGTGGTGCTGCTTTCCTGTGTCTGGCACGGGGTGACTTGAGTCTGTGCAGGGAACAATGAAATCTGAAGACTATCGAGACATTCTTTTTTTTTTTTTTAATTTTATATTTTATTTTATTAAAATCAAAAAACACTCCATACATACAAATCAAGTTAACAAAACTAGTTTGAAACAAATCGACTCCCACCCATGAGAAAGAGAGCTGGGTCAGCAGAGTAGCACTTTGATAATAGTAAAAATATGTAAATAAATAAAAATAGCTGGGCGGCACGGTGGCGCAGTGGGTAGCGCTGCTGCCTCGCAGTTGGGAGACCTGGGGACCCGGGTTCGCTTCCCGGGTCCTCCCTGCGTGGAGTTTGCATGTTCTCCCCGTGTCTGCGTGGGTTTCCTCCGGGCGCTCCGGTTTCCTCCCACAGTCCAAAGACATGCAGGTTAGGTGGATTGGCGATTCTAAATTGGCCCTAGTGTGTGCTTGGTGTGTGGGTGTGTGTGTCCTGCGGTGGGTTGGCACCCTGCCCAGGATTGGTTCCCTGCCTTGTGCCCTGTGTTGGCTGGGATTGGCTCCAGCAGACCCCCGTGACCCTGTGTTCGGATTCAGCGGGTTGGAAAATGGATGGATGGATGGATAAAAATAGCTGGAATAGAAAAAGAGGGGAGAGAATCCACTTCCTCAACTTAAATGCTTATTCTAAAAATGTTATTTATCAGATCCTACCAGGTTTTGAAAAAGTTTTGAACAGATCCTCTCAGTGACAATTAGATTTTTTCCCATTTCAAATGATATACAGTAATCCCTCACTATATCGTGCTTCGACTTTCGCGGCTTCACTCTATCGCGGATTTTATATGTAAGCATATCTAAATATATAACGCGGATTTTTCGCTGCTTTGCGGGTTTCTGCGGACAATGGGTCTTTTACTTCTGGTACATGCTTCCTCAGTTGGTTTGCCCAGTTGATTTCATACAAGGGACGCTATTGGCGGATGACTGAGAAGCTACCTAATCAGAGCACACAGTTAAGTTCCTGTGTGCTGATTGGCTCAGCGACGGAGTGCTGCATTAACCAGGAAGTCTAATCTCACTCATTCAGCATTAACGTGCTCCTGCTACTGCTTCAGGGGCCATGTCCAAGCACCAACAGAAGATGCAAATGATTGCAGAAAAGGTAAAAGTTTTGGATATGTTGAAGGAAGGGAACAGCTACACCGCTGCAGGACACCATTATGGCATCAATGAGTCCACGATTCTTTTTATTTAAAAAGGAGGAAAAGCTTATAAGATCTACGGCCGCAGTGTCCTTTAACCAGGGCGCAAAACGAGTTGCAAGTGGACGTGATAAGGCAGTAGTCTGGATGGAATCTGCTTTAGGGATTTGGATTGAAGAGTGCTGGAAGAAGAACAACGGTGGTGCTACACAGTCGCCTGAAGAGGCTCATTTAGAAGAGCTGTAACGCTATCCTTTGTTGTGCAGTAAAATTAAACTCATCGTTATCGGACAAGTCATCGTGTCATTGTTGGTGAGTAACCATAATTAATTATCTACGTGCAGTACTTATTACATGTACATAGTTTAGTGTCACTGTACACACATTTTACTGTATACAATTTTTCTTGCATTGTACGTATTTATTGCTGGTGGCCTGAATGTCGTAATGGCTGTAACATATGTGATATCAGAGATGCTCGATATCTTTAAAATAATATTTAGGTTTTACTGTATATAAACTGTGTTTACATACATAATTTCAACGAATCTTACCTAATATCTAAGAGAATACAAAGGGTTTATGCTGTATAATTGTGCGGGAAATGTTTATAATAGTGTGGGAGAGTTTATAAGGGCTTAAAATATATAAAAAGAACCATATGAACATATGGTTTCTACTTCGCGGATTTTCACCTTTCGCGGGGGGTTCTGGAAGGCAACCCCCGCGATGGAGGAGGGATTATTGTATAACATCAGTTACCCACTGACTTAAAAGAGGTGGGTTGAGATTCTTCCACTTCAGCAAGACAAGTCTACGTGCTAATAGTGTAGTAAAGGTAATCACAGTTTGTTTGTCCTTCTCCACTTTAAACCCCTCAGTGAGCCCACCAAACACAGCTTTTAGTGGATTAGGAGAGATTGTGACACCAAGGCTGTCTGAAAGGCATTTAAAAATTTTGGTCCAAAGTGATGTTAATTTGGTGCAGGCCCAAAACATGTGCCCCAGTGAGGCTGGAACTTGATTGCAACGTCCACAGGTTGGATCTTGCCCGAGAAACATTTTGGACAATTTTAAATGAGACAGATGTGCTGGATATATAATTTTAAGTTGAATAATTGTATGCTTTCCGCCTATGGAGCTCGAGTGGATTCTATGCATTGCTACCTTCCATTCCTTTTCTGAGATGTTGAGTGGGAGATCCTTTTCCCAATGTACTCTAGGATCTTTGAAAAGCAAGGGACTTTAAAATGTTTTTATATATTACAGAAAAACATTCTTAGAAGACATTTTTATGCAAAACGTACTGCCCAGTGTCAGAAAGCTCTGTCTCAGATGCAGCTCATGGATCCTCCAACAGGATAATGAGCCAAAGCACAAAGCAAAAAGCACCTAAGAATGGCTAAGAACAAAACATTGGACTAATCTGAAGTGGCCTTCTATGAGCCCTGATTTAAATCCTATTGAACATCTATGGAAACTGGAGAAGACCCCCTTCAAACCTGACAATCGCTGGAGCAGTTTGTTCAGGAAGAGCAGGCCAAACAACCTGTGGACAGGTGCAGAGGTCTCATTGAGAACTCCAGGAATCTATTGTTTGCAGTTTTTTGTGCAACAACAATATTAGGTTAAGGGTCACATCATTTTCCCCCATGCCATTTTCATTTGTTATTATTTGAAATATTCGGCTGAATCAAAACTCTAAAGCAAAATCTGATTTCTGTTAAACAAACAGTGACGTGTGCCAATTACTTTGGTCAGTTTCAAGTTATTTCAGAGGCAATTGCTCTTCTTTTTGTCGTGGAGGGGTACCAACAACTTTGTCCACATCTGTAATATCTTGCCTGTATATTTAAATCAATTTATTGGTATCTTGAGAAATAAGGAATCGATTTCTATCAAAAACATGAACATTTCCGGATGTTTGCAGACGTTTGACTGGTACTGTAAATTGGCTTTGTTACACTGAAGTTCAGTTATCTTAAATATGTTTTTTCAGCCAAAGCTTCATACTCTATATTATTCGTTTTCTCTCATTCCGTTTTGTCCATGGTATTTCCCATCCAGAATCCTACTGATTAGTGCAGCCATAGTAACATTTCCATACCAATTTGCACAATAAAAATAAAATACTTTGGCCTGTCATACGGCTCCTGGCTTAACAATGGCTTTTCCCAAGGCTTGATTACTGAAATGCAATAATTTATCACTTTGGCAGGTGACATAAAAGCAGAACAAAGTATAAGGATGCTTTGCTATTTTAATAAGAAACCCTTGTTTTCTTCTGGTTAGATGTACCACATATCTAACCCTTTTGTTGCTTAGTCTGAGTAGAACTGTATGATCTCTGAGAAGGTCACAGCAGACGGGTTATAACGTTAACAGTACTCTTCTGACAGTGATGAAGAACCTGCACTTTAGTGCTAAGAATGCAGTAAAGAACTAATTATCCGTTCAACTGGTTTGCCTACATTGAGAATATGCGTATGCCGCCTAACTTGCATTTCTTCTGAACTTTCTAATGTTGTTGTCTCACTAACAATTAGTGAAATTAAGGTGGTAAAAATATTACCCTGCTTTGTAATGTGCAGGAGAGAATTACCATACATTTACAGCTTTCATGTTTATGGACAGAGATGTGGAAAAAAACCCATAGGTATTAGTCAAAGTCAAAGTGAACTTTATTGTCATCTCAACCATATAGAAGCATACAGATAGAGAAAATTGCGAAGCTCAGGGTCTGCAGTGTAACAACATGACGTGCAAATAATAAATTAAAAATAGAATTAAAATTTAAAATTAAAACACAAACAAGACAAGACATTGTGCAAAGACAAGACATAGAAGTAGCAGCAATATTGAAGTGTAGTTAGCAATATGAACATTGATGCAATGTATGGTATTTGCAATCTAGATACATAAATATAGTCAATAGATATGTAATATAATAAATGAATAATAAATATTAGATATAGATAATACAGAAATTATCAGTGTATGATAATACTTGTTTAAGACATGCGTAAACAATGACAGGTAAGAATGTTTCACAGCAGAAGGATATCAAGAGTGTCAAAATACTTAAAGGTCATTATGAGATTTTCAGTTCTTCTCTACCTGCACAATCATCTTTGCAGGACAGTGGCTCGCATGTATAAAAGTTCTGTTTTTGGAGGTGGTTGAGGTCGTGTGGAAGATCCCAGGGGGCAGCATGATGTTAAGGAGTCTGACAGCTTGGGGGTAAAAACTCTCCTGAAGCCTGGCAGATCTGGCTCTGATGCTGCAGGATCTTCTCTTGGATGGCAGAAGTGTGAAAAGTCCATGTGAGGGGTGTAAGGGGTCCTGCACAATGCTACAGGCCTTGCGGACACTGCGTTTGTAAAATATGTCCTGTAGTGAAGGAAGAGGCACCCCAATAATGTTCTCTGCTGTCTTCACTATCCTTTGCAGGCGCTTGCGGTCGGATATGTTGCAATTGCCATTCCAGACAGCGATGCAGCTGGTCAGAACAGTCTCAATGGTGACTCAGTAGAAGATGGTGAGGATGGAAGGGGGAACACTTGCTCGCTTACGCTGCCTCAGGAAGTGTAGTCTCTGCTGGGCTTCCTTGATTAGTGATGAGGTGTTATGTGTCCACGTAACTTCCTCAGTTATGTGCACACCAAGCACCTTGGTACTCCTAACAGTCTCCACATCTAAACCATTGATGCTGATTGGGATGTGGGCAGGATGTAATTTTCTGAAGTCCACGATTATCTCCTTAATCTGTTTTTGGTTTCTCCCAGACAACAATGAGATCAGAATGAAGTAAAATGGATCGAAACATGTTCTTTTGTCTCCTGCTCCTCAGATTTTCCTGCTGAGAAAAAATATTCTGACAAGCATCTTCTCTTGAGTTTCAGCAAAGATCTCAGGAAAGTCACACATTGGGCTCGGATTTTCGAAATAGTTTCGTTAGATCTTCATTAGAACAATCTGGTTGAGAACAGGCCATTCATCCGTGACATCTTTTAACTTTTTGTAAGCTTTTTCTAGAGAAAACTGAAATCTTAGTGATTGGCAATAATGGATACAATGAGGCTATTAGAAATAAACTGGATACATTAGGATTAAAGCCAAGATGGAGGTAAATTTTAAATCGCATATTAATCAGGTCACTAGGACAGCATTTTTTCACTTAAGAAACATAGCAAAAGTTAGATCTCTTATATCATTGAAAGATGCTGAGAAATGAGTTCATGCTTTTGTTTTCAGTCGACTAGATTACTGTAACGCACTCCTCTCAGGACTACCCAAAAAAGACATAAATCGTTTGCAACTAGTGCAGAATAAAATCCTAACCAGGAAAAGAAAATCCGAGCACATTTCTCCAGTTTTGATGTCATTACACTAGTTACCTGTGTCATTCAGGATTGACTTTAAAATTCTGCTCATGGTTTATAAAGCCTTAAATAATCTCACCCCATCTTATATATCGGAATGTCTGACACCTTATATTCCAAATCGTAACCTCAGATCCTCAAATGAGTGTCTCCTTAGAATTCCAAGAGCAAAACTTAAAAGAAGTGGTGAGGCGGCCTTCTGCTGTTATGCACCTAAAATCTGGAATAGCCTGCCAATAGGAATTCGCCAGGCTAATACAGTGGAGCACTTTAAAAAACTACTAAAAACACATTACTTTAACATGGCCTTCTCATAACTTCACTGTAATTTAAATCCTGATACTCTGTATATCCAATTCATTATAATAACTATTCATGGTGGCTCTAAAATCTGTACTAACCCCTACTCTCTCTTCTGTTTCCTTTTCCAGTGTCCTTTTGGTGGTGGCTTACGCCACCATCTACTCAAAGTACCATGATGTTCCAACAATGATGGATAGATTAAAAGCCAGAAGTCTGTATGACCATCAGCATCAAGTGACTCCGTGAGAACCCTAACTACAAAGAGGACTATTTCATTTATGTTAGGTAGAATGCCCAGAGGGGACTGGGTGGTCTTGTGGCCTGGAACCCCTACAGATTTTATTTTTTTTCTCCAGCCGTCTGGAGTTTTTTTTTGTTTTTTCTGTCCACCCTGGCCATCGAACATTACTCCTTTTCTATGCTAACTAATGTTGTCTTATTTTAATTTCTTATTTTGTCTTTTATTTTTCTTTTCTTCATTATGTAAAACACTTTGAGCTACTTTTTGTATGAAAATGTGCTATATAAATAAATGTTGTTGTTGTTTTCTAAGACTATATATATCCAGAATTTGCTATCCACATGTTCTTTTTATGTTTTACTCTACTGGTATTATTATTCATGTAATAAATTATTATTATTCATGTAATAAATTATTATTATTCATGTAATAAATATCATGCTGCTTTTAACTTTGTCTTCATATTTAGAGTGATTGAAGTAATAAGGTAAATTTCTTTGAGCACCTGGAGCAGTGCGGAGGTGCCATATGATCCAAGCTGCAAGTTTTATCGAGCTGCGGACAAAGAGCTCTGTCCAGTAATGAACAGTGCGTTAAAGTAAAACATTCACTGGTTGATAAATGGCCTATAGCCAGGGATGTTCAGCCTTTGTATGTTTGAATATATTCCTGGAGACCAAAATTAATATTTAGGTCTGAGATATAACTAAGTCATGGCATATTGTTTGAGCCTATGATAAGTAAGTCTCTTGGAGTATTAGGCAAAGCAGACTGTGAACGTGTCATTCATACGGTGCTTGTGTGGATTAAAGTGCTAGGGAATAATGTGCATGTGTATACGTCTTTCATATGGTACTTTTGTGTTTGGGGTCTGTGCATATGCGTATATCTATGTATGTGTGTGATAACATTAAACTGTGACGGTAGACCAACCCGGTGATGAACTTGATGAGTTTAAAGAAAATAGGTAAAGGGTAAGTAGAGGGATATACCATGATAATACATCATAGACAACAACAAGATCAGAAAAAAATAAAATAGAGACATGTTCTTTTATCTCATGCTTCTCAGGTTTTTCTCCTGAGACAAAATACCCAACAAGTGTCTCCTCTTGAGTTTCAGGTGAGGATCTCAGCACAGTCGGACGATAGGCTTAGATATTCTAAGCAATGTCATTAGAATAAGGGAGGCATAGTGGCACAGTGGTAGCGCTGCTGCCTCGCAGTTAGGAGAGCTGGGTTCGCTTCCCGGGTCCTCCCTGCATGGAGTTTGTATGCTCTCCTCATGTCTGTGTGGGTTTCCTCCCTCAGTCCGAAGACATGGAGGTGAGGTGCACTGGCGATCCTAAATTGTGCTTGGTGTGTGTGTGTGTGTGTGTGTGTGTGTGTGTGTGTGTGCCCTACAATGGGCTGGTGCCCTGCCCGGGGCTTGTATCTTGCCTTGCGCCCTGTGTTGGCTGGGATCGGCTCCAGCAGACCCCTGTGACCCTGTAGTTAGGATATAGCGGGCTGGATAATGGATGGATAGATGGATAATGGATGGATGGATGTCATTAGAATATTAGAAAAATCTGGACGAGAACAGGCTATTCAGCCCTACAAAGCTCACCAGTCCTATCCATGTAATTCTTCCAAGATAACATCAAGTCAGGATTTAAATGTCCCTAAAGACCTACTGTCTACCACACTGCTTGGTAGCTTATTCCATGACATTTTTATTCTTGACATTTTTATTGGCTTATTCTTGACGTTTTTTGAGCAATTTCAACATATTTCCATTGTGTGCCCAGTGTGACGATGTGGGTTCTGATCCATTCTCCCGTCTCCATTTTGGGAGCTCTTGAAACCAACACCATCGGTAATGTCACCGGATGAGCTGATCAGTGAGACACAACGAAGCAAGGGAATGGTGCAAAAAGTGCTAAAGTGTTTTTATTAAAAACAAACCAAATGCAAAAGTGTTCAATACCACGCCCCCTCTTTAAGCCGTGAGCATGGCGATTATTTATTTAAAAAAACTTGCCTTTTTGATCTGAGCTGTGGACCCGCTAGACCACACTCAGTAATATCCGATGAAATGTATGGACAGTTATTTGTGGCTATAAAGCGCTTTATAATGATTAAAAAACTGTAGTCCTTGCTCCTAAATAATACTGTTAGTTGCTCTAATTTATATTGCTGATCATACTCATTCTGGAAGAAAAAGCAATGTGTCATAGTGGTTAAGGTTTTGGATTTCAAACCTTGATACTGTGGGTTGAAATCCCACTTCTGACACCATTGTATGATCATGAGCAAGTCACTTCATCAGTCTGTGCTCCAACTGGAAAAACAAAAGAAATGGAAATGATCATATCTCAAATGTTGTAATTCATCTTGGATAAAGGATTCAGTCCAACAATAAGTAAAAATATGTAGTCTTGAATGAGATTAAATCAGGACTAGAAAGAGATCTCACAAAACGTAACATGCTTTTCAAAGCGAATTCTCAATTTTGACTCCATTTAACCTCAGTTGTATCTTATGTCTTCTTTCCGTCTTCTGCCATTTCTCCTCATGAATTTCAGGAGAAACATCTATGACAAATTTGATTCTTAAATGAAACCTAAATGACAATCTCTTTCAAGTCTCATGAGCCATCGAAGATCAACCTTTGAGCAGTAAAGTTTTTCTATGAGAAATGACAATTGTAGAAAAGAAATGCATTTTAAAACAATTGACGCAAACATAGAGAAGCTAATGCAATCAAAACTTATTGCTTTAGCCATAAACGTGGAAATAGTTAACAAAATATATTTCCATGGTTGCTATAATATCTAAGAGGAGCCTTATTATAATGGGACTTTTGTTCATCAAACTAGTTAGGCAAAGTGCTTTAAGTGTTGATTATTATGTTATGCATCGTTACATGTGGGAATTTTGTGTTAATCATACTTTTAAATAGATTGTATTTTACAAATTCTTATTTGACCTTTAAGTTTAATAAAGTTTAAATTAAAAAAATATTTTTTCTAATTAGGAGCCACCGCTTTCTTCTGCCTTTTGTTTTTTTATTTTTGCCTTGAGCTCTGCCTAATGCGGAAAATACAGCGGGTGGCCCCAAGGAAAGAACGAGACTGACGTTATATTGTTGGGTTTCTCTTGTTCTTTGTATAACAACAGAGTTGTTTTCCCAGAACAATCATTCACCTTCAGCCAATTAGCTTTACTAACTCAGCCTCAGGAAAAAAAGAAAATAGGAAAAAGAGAAAAAGATCAGTAACATTGTTTCATTTGTTTTGGCTTGTACTTGTAAAATGATGGCATTGAGCTGCTCTGGATAAGGAATGCTGGTCTGTTCAGACAGTTGTCTGTAAAACTGTAATCTTACTCAGTAGTTTGTTCGTAAAGTTAGCTTCTAATTTTATCGTATTAATGTTGTTGTACGTCAATAATGGCAAAGATGATACCAATATGCTGCCATTTAGGAAGTTCAGCGTGAGTTGAGGTATGAAAAGATTTTTCAGCTGTTAGCACCCTCAAACATGGCTGGATTGTCAATACACTATTAACACCGAATGTAAACATAGTATTATTATTCCAGTAAGATACAGTGCCTATAAAAAGCATTTAGCATTATGATGGACGACACGCATGGGTTTCTGCCTGACCAGAGGCCAGCTCTACGCCACCACTAGAAACAGGGCAAAGATTATCCTATCTCACCCAGGAGACAGGCAGAAGATGCCATTGCCAGAGTGGGTACACTGGTGTCCTGGCTGGGTTGAACCCAGGAAAAATACCTGGCCAAGAGGACAGCATAATGGAAGGATGGGGGAGACAACCCGGCAGGACTACGGGCACCCCTGTGATGTTACCTCTGCGGATACCTGCAAGGCCCTCTGGCTATTGTAGTTCCCTAGGACAGCCTTGTCAGGTTCTGTGGGCCCCCCAGGGAGTTCTGCAGTGATTCCTCTTCCCTGCTTTATGGGACTTCCATTTG
Source organism: Erpetoichthys calabaricus (assembly GCF_900747795.2). Taxonomy (NCBI): domain Eukaryota; kingdom Metazoa; phylum Chordata; class Cladistia; order Polypteriformes; family Polypteridae; genus Erpetoichthys; species Erpetoichthys calabaricus. The sequence goes on along the minus strand of NC_041406.2, from coordinate 18,600,350 downwards.
ACCCGTAAGTTCTTCCAATGGGCCATACCCTAGCACCGGAAGTACTCCTGGGTCTGGGATAAAAGAAGCTGCTCGATCTCATCCAGGTGAGTCAGATTTGGAGAAAGCTCACCTGAGAGGAGGAGAGGAGGAGAAGGGAATGAGACAGCACAGTAGGATTTGTGTTTATTGCACTTCTGGAGCCTCTATGGGAGGTATTTGTGTAAATAAACCAGTTTTACTTAAATGGGACTTGTGTCTGTGAGGTTGTGCCTGGGATTGGGTGATCTCTGCTATCCACAAGTGGCGTAGTTGGCAGGATATCAAGACTGTCTACTGGGCATGGACCTGCTTCAAAAGAAATGTAACTTGTGGCCAAGCAGTACCTCAGACCAACCATGCACGGGACACGTTAAAAGAGACCAGGACTCTGCTAAGGGTGTAGAGCTGGTCCACTGTTCCGCGACCAGGACGAAAACCGCACTGTTCCTCCTGAATCCGAGGCTCGACTATCCGATGGACCCTCCTCTCCAGGACCCCCGAATAGACTTTTCCAGGGAGGCTGAGGAGTGTGATCCCTCTGTAGTTGGAACACACCCTCCTGTCCCTCTTCTTAAAGAGGGGGACCACCACCCCGGTCTGCCAATCCAGAGGTACTGTCCCTGATGTCCATGCGATGTTGCAGAGACGTGTCAACCAAGACAGTCCTACAACATCCAGAGCCTTGAGGAACTCCGGGCGTATCTCATCCACCCCCGGGGCCCTGCCACCGAGGAGTTTTCTGACCACCTCGGTGACCTCAGTCCCAGAGATGGGGGAGCCCACCTCCGAGTCCCCAGGCTCTGCTTCCTCATTGGAAGGCATGTTAGTGGGATTGAGGAGGTCTTTGAAGTACTCCCCCCACCGACCCACAATGTCCCGAGTCGAGGTCAGCAGCGCACCATCCCCACCATATACAGTGCTGACACTGTACTGCTTCCCCCTCCTGAGACGCCGGACGGTGGACCAGAATCTCCTCGAAGCCGCCCGAAAGTCATTCTCCATGGTCTCCCCAAACTCCTCCCATGCCTGAGTTTTTGCCTCAGCAACCACCAAAGCCAAATTCCGCTTGGCCTGCCGGTACCTATTAGCTGCCTCCAGAGTCCCACAGGACAAAAGGGACTGGTAGGACTCCTTCTTCAGCTTGACAGCATCCCTCACCGCCGGTGTCCACCAACATGCACAGACCACCTTACGGCCACAGCTCCGGTCAGCCGCCTCAACAATAGAGGCACGGAACATGGCCCATTCAGACTCAATGTCCCCCACCTCCCCACAGCTGGAGTCAGCTGTACTAATTCCTTTGATAATTTGGAATATTTCAATCAGGTCACCTCTTAATCTCCATTGGATAAAATGTAAAAGGTTGAACTCCTTCAATCTCTTCTCATGGCTCATACTTTCTACTCCTGGACTCAGCCTAGTTGCTGTTTTCCGAGCTTTCTCTAGTGCTGCTATGTCTTTTTTTGTAATTTAGAGAGCAAAACTGAGCACAGTTCCCCACATGAGGCCACACCAGTGCATTTTATAATTTAAGCATATCCTCCCCAGACTTGTACTTCACAAATCGTGACATATAAGCTAACGTCATATAGGCTTCTTGATCACCACTGTACTGTCATGTTTCAGCCAGGGTCTTCCCTTACTTTTCCTTCAACCTAATCGGGTCTTTTCACACTCTCCCCTCAAGTGAGGTGGAGGGCTCCTTTTTAAGCTCAGACCTCTGAGTACTTCCAGAATTTCAGGACTTTAATCAGAATGCACTTTCGGATCAGGCAGAACCAGCATCTCCGTCTAGCAGCACTCAAGGACCCCAACAGAACTGGCCCTGCAAGTGTGAATCATACTAAAAGGTTGCTGGGAGAACACATTACCCCAAGAGGCAGTCTCCCTCTGTCCTTCCACTATAATGGCCTCCTGGCTGATAAAGGTGTTGCTATGCAACCTGGCTGGGATGTCCATCCATCCACAACCTCCTTTACAATACCTAAAAATGCATATATGCATCAAATCATGAATTCAATGATTAGGTTAACCCAATAGAGTTCAGTACAAAGCAGTAAATGCCTTGACAGGGTTCCAGTCCACCACAGAGCAATAAAAACACACACACATTCATTCTTACCAAGTCAATATAAAATGACCAGCTAACCTGCTCTGCATGTTTTTGGGATGTGGAGGACATCCATGCAGATAGAAGATGAAGACTCCAGACAGGGAATGCCCTGACTGGGCATACAGTACATCCATGTAATTCAAATGTCTCCTGTTTTCCTGTGGAGAGACATCTAATCTAAACATTTTCCATTTATTCATTCCCTGAAATGAAGGGATTGTGTTCAAAAAATGCTTTAGTTGCCTCACATTTTTATGCAATCGTTTTGTTCACCCCACTGAATTAAAGCTGAAAGTCTGCACTTCAACTGCATCTGAGTTGTTTCATTTAAAATTCATTGTGGTAATGTACAGAACCAAAATTAGAAAAAAGTTGTCTCTGTCCAAATGTTTATGGACCTAACTGTAGATAGATAGATAGATAGATAGATAGATAGATAGATAGATAGATAGATAGATAGATAGATAGATAGATAGATAGATAGATAGATAGATAGATAGATAGATAGATAGATAGATAGATGTGAAAGGCATTATATGATAGAAATTCCTGTGTTTCCTGTTGAGAGACATCTGATCTTAAGATCTTCCATACGTTTGTTTTTGGAACATGTATGATAAATAACATGGTAGCAGAGAGATGGAGCCTATCCCAGCAGCAACATATGCAAGGATGACGGTAATTATGAATGGGATGCTAACCCGTGAGTCACATTCACACACACATCTTCCTAAACTCGTACAATATCAACTTAGATTTGCAGATTAATTTGACAGGAAGAGGAAACAGTTGTGAATAACCAGAGGAAACCCAAGTAGACATAGAGAGAACGTGTGTACTCCACAGAGTCAATGGTCAAGGCAGTATTTGAATCCCCGTTTCTGGAGTGTGCTCAATAATAAGTTTATATATTGAAACAGAAGTTTTAATAGACAGATAGATAGATAAGGCACTATATAACAGATAGATAGATAGATAGATAGATAGATAGATAGATAGATAGATAGATAGATAGATAGATAGATAGATAGATAGATAGATAGATAGATAGATAGATAGATAGATAGATAGATAACACTTTATTATTCCCCTAGGGGAAATTTGGCTCTTTATAGAAGCTCAATAAATAAATAAATAAATATGACTATACACCAGAAAGACTAAAAGGGGAAAAAAACTAAAAAGAAAGGAAAATTTCTGACTTGGCTAAAGATAAAAAGAGAGTCACAGTCAAGATGAAGCATTATAAAGGTCGTATTTATTAGGTCTTTCATCAAAAGATGCGTATTTCCACATTATTTTTTGCTTAACTTCTTCCATCGTGGCCATTGTTCAGCCTTTTGTTTTTAGTGTAAAAACTAACATACTCTTAAATTTGGCATTTTGTGTTTGCCATTGGGTTAATAAATTTTGATTAATACTGAAAAGCATTTAGATGAGCATTTTCTTATTAAGTTAAGAAGTACAACATTTCAACCTAAAATAAAGTTCTCCTTATCTGTATATACAGTATATCTAACCTATAATGAAAATGATCACTTTCCTGTATGCCACGCTTTACATTAACTTAAACTATTTAGGCAGTAAAAAGTGTTTTATCTTCAAGTTAAACATGTAAGACAACAGAAAAAATGTATCTTCTTTGTTTTTCCAAATGTGATAGATTTCATTAGTCAAATCCAATTTCAGGAGGCAGTGAAACTGCAAATGCCGAAATGAGCAGTGACAGCTTTAAACACGCAAAGGAAACTAAAGTAGCCTCGGTGGCATCTGGTGCTGATGTTGGGTCAGATGATAATCAATAATGTAATGGGTAGCACCCCCTCCATTTTGCACATATTTCACCCTCAGTGTCAGGCTTGAGAACTTTCACGGGGATTAATAGCTGCACCAGTGGCTTTCTAAGCGACAGAGTGCTTTTCACATCTCGCTTTTCTCTAGTGACTCATGAGAGCTTACCACATGGCATTATTGGCTAAACCCACTCAGACAGAATACCCAAGCACTGAAGCAGATTGCCCACTATGGACTGCAATCCCCAAGACCCTCTTTATATTTCAAAGTCTATTTCACTGACTTATTGGTTTTATAATACTAATGACTTAGTGATTAGACAGCACATCACAGTAGAAGCATCAACCCATTTTAATTGAATTTCCTGTCATGATGTGCATCATTGATGATTTGTCTGTGTGTTTCTTCTTATTTATTACATACAATTATATCAATTATTTTCTGCTTTCCACAATCATCTATAAAAGAAAGATTTACATGTGAACAATAAAGAAATGCACTGCACCTATTCTGTAATATGAGGTAATCATATCTCATCAGTTTATTTCTATTGTTTTAACTCATTTCTTTGTTTCTATTTTTTTTTTTTTTTTGCTTTAAATTACCTGGGTTCAAATACCACAAATGAAAATTTAGAATTAAATGTAAAGAGAATCAGTTGTCAACTGGCCAGTTACAGTTTTCACTCGCCATTTTTCTTTAATACACTGTAACTAAGAGCTTAACTCGGTGAAGAAAATAAAGTAAGCTGAAGCAGTAAATTTGGTTTTTAAGGAAGACTGTAGTCATATTAACTTATTAGAACTTCCCACTCTCCCTACTATATCTCATTAAACAAAACAAATTAAATGGAGCAAAATGAATAAATTAAATATATTCTGTCATAATTCTAGTTTTGTTTGCTCAGGTTTGGATATTTTAAAAATAACATGAATGGGGGATTTGTGGGTTTTACACATTCTCAGAAAGCACTTGATATATTTTAAATCTACTATAGACATATATTCTATATATTCACTACATGACAGAGAATAATCTTATGTAGTAAAAGAGCATCTATTTGGTTTTTTTAATTCAATATAAGTCTTAAATCTTAGTGCAGTTCAGGGTCACGAGGGCAGGAATCTTATTCAAAAATGTTACTGTGAAAAAGCACAATTCTACAATTCTGTAACATGCCTAGAGTACTGTATATATAAAAAAACAGCCAAACATAAACACAATAATAAACAGCATACTATATATATATATATATATATGTTTCTTTTTGTCATTATGGGTTACTGAGTGTAGATTGATGGGCAAAATGGAATTTATTCCTTTAAAATTAAATCTAAAACACAATAAAGAATGCATAAATTGAAGGGGACGAGTTGGGTCTAACTGCAAGCCCGCAGTACCTATGAGGTCATTCACAAAACCCCCCAACATCACAAAACATCCACAACGACAGCCACGAAATGCGCTTTGAGTCAGATAACCCACACGCAATTTTAACCATAGTGTAACCGGGCATGTGATGGGCATTTCATGGCTGACATCGAGGGCGTTTCTTGCTGTTGGGGCATTACATAAATGACCTCATAGGTACTGCGGGCTGCAATTACACTCTGTCAAAGGGGGTCTGAATACTTCCTGAATCCACTGTTTTACTTATTTATTCACTCACTTATGTTATTTGAGGGGCTTAAAGGCCTGACATTTATTTCAAAGTAGGTAAGGCCACAAACCAATCCTTGAGAGGGCACCAGTTGTTCGAAGAGCACTTTCACTCACATACCCACACTCATGCCACGCCAATTTAGGGACATCAATCAACATAAAGTACCTGTCTTTCGGATGTACTCAGAACTTAATTTATTACTGTTTTTATTATTATTACCAAGATTTCCTTATGCTTTCACTGTTGTTTTGAAAGCTTTGCTCAAGAAATGGAAGTTAAACTTTAATTAGGCTGCTGTTTGTCTTTCTGCTCCATGTCAGTCAATGGCTTAGAAATGGATACCACAGTGCACCTGTGGAGCCCTTTATTGGAATATGCCTAAATTATTACTAATTGAGCGTGCCTCCGATAAGTTATGTACCCATTGTTTGATCTCTCCTAGGAATTAGGAAGTAGTTTAAAATAAAATATTAAGGAAATAAACTCAAAAAATAAACTACTCAAATAATAAATTAACGAAAAAGAGAATAATTAATCAAATAAAGAGCTCAATAACTCAAACATACACAAAAAAATATTTAATAAAGGGACAGAAATAAACAACAAATAAGGCTCAAAAAGGGAAATACAAAGAAATGAAACAAACCCAAATGCAGAAATTTACAGTAAAACTATAAAATAAAATTAAGAGCAATTCTCAAAATTCAAATCCTATTTCAAATTCTGCTATTTGGAAGCAAATATTCCAGAATAAGTGATAAAAAGTAGTAAATATTTACGGAAAGGACAAAACACAATAAGGGAGCAAAGAACACGGCAGCTGACATTAACCAAAGCTGCAGGGAATTGCTGGGACAAGCAGGTGTCTTACGTGGGAGTCTCAGGTCATTGTGGCCTAAATAACCGTTGGACCTGAGAGCACTAATTACGTAATTACTGGTAAGTCCTCGTTCCTCCAGATAAGAGACACAATTGAGAGTAAAGGGTTGGAACAAATATACCAACACAAGCCATGAGGAAAATGGGACAACACCAGATTTACAAAACTTGGTTTTCCACACAATATACTTTTTACAAATTACAATCACCTTGTAAATATGCATACGATTGAGAGTAAAGAGTGGGAGCAAATATTACAAACACAAGCCCTGAAAGAAACAGGACAACACTAAGGGCTTCATTTATAAAGCTTTGTGTGAAGTCAAGCGTGAAAATATGTGCACGACAAAGAACCCGTGGACTATGATGTTTGCTGATGACATTGTGATCTGTAGCGATATTAAGGAGCAGGTTGAGGAGACCCTGGAGAGGTGGAGATCTGCTCTAGAGAGGAGAGGAATGAAGGTCAGAAGGAACAACAAGACAGAATACATGTGTGTAAATGAGAGGGAGGTCAGAGGAATGGTGAGGATGCAGGGAGTAGAGTTGGCGAAGGTGGATGAGTTTAAATACTTGGGATCAACAGTACAGAGTAATTGGGATTGTGGAAGAGAAGTGAAAAAGAGAGTGCAGGCAGGGTGGAATGGGTGGAGTGAAGTGTCAGGAGTGATTTCTGACAGATGGGTATTAGCAAGAGTGAAAGGGAAGGTCTACAGGACGGTAGTGAGACCAGCTATGTTATATGGGTTGGAGACGGTGGCATTGACCAAAAAACAGGAGACAGAGCTGGAGGTGGTGGTAGAATTAAAGATGTCAAAAAGGAACTAAAATATGGTCAGTTCATCATATTCATCGTTTTTGAGGTGCAATATTTGTAATTTCAATGTACATAATAATAATGGCTCGGTGATATAATTTATTGTGTATGCAGATCCTCATTTAGCTGGTTTGGCTGCATTTCTTTACTTGATTAAGGGTGTCCCCATTTCCCAGTTTCTCTGAAATGTTCCATATGCATGGAACAGAGTTGCTGTAGCTATACACATGTTCACCCATCAAAGGGTTCTTTTATAAATCCTGACATATGGGGGGAAGTTGCATACACACATTTCAAGCATCTTTTTGTACATACGCAAGCTTTATAAATGATGCCCCTGGTGAGAAAGAGATTGTGCTTTTGAATTAATAATAATAATAATTCATTACATTTATATAGCGCTTTTCTCAGTACTCAAAGTGCTATAATTGAAGATCCACCCCTTCCCCTCGTTCATTGGTTAAAGTCCTGTCTTCAGTTTAGCAGCACAACTCTGTCTAAAGGACCTTCTTGTTTGTTGACTGCTTTCATTTTGTAGAGTTATTTATTTAACAATACTTTTGCAAAAAAATAGATATGTTTTGCACATTGTGAGCTTATGACTGAATAACAGGAGGTGTGGATTATGAGATTTTTCATGGATGTTTTTAGATATTGTTTCCTGTTGTCTAGTGCTGGTCACTGATTGGTCCCATTCTATCAGAAACTTTTCTTGGCCATCACTTCAAACTAATAAGTCAGATATAAAAAATATAATTTTTAGGTGGAATATTTCTTTAACAATTAGGAATGTGCTAAAATAGTCAGCCAGTCATTTTCCAACCCGCTATATCCTAACTACAGGGTCACAGGGGTCTGCTGGAGCCAATCCCAGCCAACTCAGGGCGCAAGGCAGGAACAAATCTCAGGCAGGGCGCCAGCCCACCACAGGGCACACACACACACACACCAAGCACACACCGGGGGACAATTTAGAATTGCCAATGCACCTAACCTGCTTGTCTTTGGACTGTGGGAGGAAACCCACGCAGACACGGGGAGAACATGCAAATTCCACGCAGGGAGTACCCGGGAAGCAAACCCAGGTCTCCTTACTGCAGTGTTTGTCAGCCTTTATGTATTTGCGAACCAAGTTTTCATAACAGTTTTAATCGTGCCCCCCCCCCCCAACGTTTTTTGAAAGGATCCCACTGATACCAATTTGTTCTTTTTTAATTAATGATATATCATAGATGCATATTTTATTATACCTACTTAACTTTTATCGACATTTATCTAACTCTATATTTATTTTTCTAGTATCAGAATGTAGTTTAAGTTCATTTGTTTTGGTTTCAATAGATGTATTTTTCATATTTTTGATTCTTGTTTTCTTTTTTTCACATCTTCACGCCCCCCCTAGGGGGGCTCGCCCCACAGATTGAGAACCACTGTCTTACTGCGAGGCAGCAGCACTACCACTGCACCACCGTGCCGCCCGCTAAAATAGTTCAAATAGTAGCAAATATTTGATGTTTTACTAGTATATGAAGTATAGGGAAAGTGTTGTAATTGTCCAAAAATTCGACCTTAAGACTTTGATGAATCACAATGTTTTAAACCTCCCTGAGTCCGATTTACTTTCTCGTAGGGAAAGTATTGTAATCATTCAATAATTAAATTTCGAGATTTTGATGAATGTCAACATTTTACACCTAACCCTAACCCTAACCCAAAAACACCATTTTTGGACTTATGTCTGTGTGTTTACATGCGCACAGTATGTATGTATTTAAACACGATAACTTGAGCATGCTTTCACTTACGTCAACCAAATTTTCATACAGGTATTAGGTACAAAATGTAGATTTCTGTCAACATTTGTGCTATTTCCGCTAACAAGAAGTGGTACTTTTTTATTCATGCAGCTGCAGAGTCTGATTTATTTAACTTTACTTTTATAATAATTGTTCGATATATTATTAATTTGATTTGATGTTGATGGTTCTTTAATGTACATAAAATAATAATATATTCATTGTCTTGCGGTTTACTCCTCAAATATCCATCCCCATATCTGAGTATACGAGAAAGTCTAGAGGAGACTACTCCCGATTTTTTAATTTATTTCTGGATTATGGAAATGTAAGTTTCAATTGTTAATAGAATTAAACTAGTTAAATATGTTTTAATAATTTTGAGTTTTAATTATTCTGTGGAGCAAACTCATCACTTCATCCAACCATACATGTGTTTGTTATTCACCACTGAGACTCCTGTTTTCTTAACTTTGCCTGGAGCGTACACTTCTATTTGTACTTTAAAGCCTATAATTAAGGAAAATGAAAGTGTAAAAAAAAACACAGTTTTTGTATGCATCATACTTAATTGAGTGAATTAAATCCAAGATCTTTTTATTGTGTGGTCACCTACTTTAATAATTTACAGATGTTACTTTTTTGGAGGGAATTAGAAAATGTCATTTCTAGAAGTGATTTATACAATGCTGAGATTTACCTTATAATTGTGGTAATATGTTATCTGATTCCTCTTTTGGTAATTTTTTGCTCTTTTAGGGCCCATTCACACTTGAGCATTGTACATTTCCAGCCTTTGTCAAGCATTTTTCAAGTGTTTTTGGGGTGTTTTTTGAGCATCTCAGCATTTTCCCAATGTTTTCAAGGGAAAATATAATTGAAATCAGGGGGGTATTTTTCGTACGTCGCTTAAATCATCCGAGATCAGATGCCTCATCTTGAATGAGTTAATGCCAGTGAAACTCATCCAGATAAGTCGGTTTTTCAAACGCAGCTGTGTATTAGATTAGTGTAGCTGGATCTAATCATACGAGATGAATGCGCGCGCCCGCGCTGAGTGAAAAGCCCATATATATTGAGTCTAGAAAACATGATCAGCAAGTCTTTGATAGGCTGTAACAAAATGACGAAAGAACGGGCGCATTTTTTTTCACACACGCGGCGCAAGACCTTTTATTTGAAGGACACGAAGAATTTCAAGATTTAATATGCACAAGCGGTAACACTGCAAAAGCAGCCCAGACCAGAAAAGACGGCTGGCAAAAAGTGGCCGAAAAAATTAAACGCTAAGTAGTGTACATTGTACTTACTGAATGCAGCGTTTCATTTCCTATGTGTCAGATTAATTATTATTTAATATGTCATAATTCCAGATCAAATGTGAGCACAAGGAGAACATGGGAACAGGTTAAAGTGAAGTACAAGAATATACTTCAAACTGGTAAATATTGGTATATAACTATTTAAAGAATTGTTGACATAAAGAATCATATATAATATAAAAAACATTAATTTTAAAGCTAATAAGGAGGCAGACAAGCAAAAAACAGGTGGAGGTCCACGCGGTCCAGACCTAACCCCTGCAGAAGAGTTGGCTCTCCAGCAAAATGCCCATCGCCCTGTTTCTGAGGGCATTCCAGGGGGAAGCTCCACCTCAGAACCAGTGGCAGGAAGTAGTGGTCACTTCATTTCAGGTAAAGGATGGTCATTGCATATTTGTCCTCCATGTGTGCTATAGGTATGTTCCATATAGCCCTCTTTTTTGTTGGGCCAGTTGCAGGGAATGTTATATCCCTTGAACCTGTGTCTGACCAACGAGATATTAACGAAGGTCAAATATTTGATGAAGACACTGTGTCTGATTATTCATCAGGAGGAGAGGTACACTTTCCAAATAATGTTTGATCAAACTCCACTCAGATCAGTTCCATGTGCCCCAATCACATTTGGAAATCCTGGTAATGAGAATGTTAGGCTGATTGTGGGATTCTTCGTGGAACTGTGGGTGTTTTAGCCTGTGTATTACCTACCTGCAATGGCATGAAACGCCTCTTTTATTGTCTGCACACGCAGGTGTCCAGGAAACACTATGAAAACCTGAAGGAAATGTTTCAGAGCCAAACAGACTTTACGAATTGCCTGGCAAACTGCACTTTTCGATAGCTGTTCCGCATCGCCTACAGTATATAAAAAAATGCCGCTTGCAAGAAACCTCAAAGCAATGCCTACTGTCTGTGTGGTTGTGAGAGCCCGACTTCGCCGAGTTTGACTTCGAATATACGGAGCTAATAAATCTTTGAGGTACAATATTCCCCCTCGGCTAAAGCGGTATCTTTCGTACAGAATTTCCTCCGGGGGCAATAAAGGATCTTGCCGATCGCGCAAAACCCTCTTTATATGAAATTCTCTTCCTATAATTTGCACATCAATATCAATTGGTCGCTCATTCATGAACGGCGAAGCCATGACTGGATGACTTCCACACCGTCACTGATCACGTGTGTAAACTAATCCTTGTTTACGCAGAACAAACCTGCTCCGAGCAGGTTTGCGGATTTGGATGTGTTGCTATGACAACACTTCCAGCAAGAGTTTCAAAAAACCGACAGATCCAGGATCAGGCCAAATCGTCAACAATTACATCCGGCTAAGCGAGTAATCCACGTACGAAAAATACCCCCCAGTTCCGTTTTGTAGGCTGTGAGATGTTGTCATGTTGTGAAGTGATTATTGTGTTTCCAGAATGTCTTCTATGACTTTAGTACTTTTTTAATCCTGGAGATCACAGCACTGAGCAGCAGATGTCGTCACCATCATGAGCACACACGTTGGGTTTTCTCTGTTCTGCACCAAAAGGAGTTTAAGAGGACAATACTGGTCACTCTATGAAGCATGCAGCATACTGAAAAATTGCATGATTACAAATGGGTATCTATAAGCATGTAAATGTGATTGTGTCATTTTGCAAAAAAATGAAATTACCTTCTGCTGTCAGTGTAACATCATTCAAGCGCATCTAGGAACAGCTAGAGAGGAAATGGTTATCATGCACATCAGCAGTCAGATCTAAAGACCTGAACATATTGTGAATCAGTGGAAGAAACACAGTGTGAGTCTCAAGTAGTGTTGAGGTGCCAGCTGGGTCGCCCCTTTTAATTGTACTGCAAATTAAGTAAAGCAGGTCCACAAGGGTGCAAAATTGAAATAACATAAATAGGCTTCTTGGCCATCTGAAGGTGATGACTCTGAAGAGCAGGTCAATCGGGAGAAGCTCTGTGCTTTGGTAAGTCTGGATCCAAATGAGATGCCGGCACCAGATTCTTATACTTTTCTGGCCCAGTTAATTGCCCTCAAGGGGCGTCTGCTGTAGGTTCAAAAAAAGATGACACTGTTAGTGACACTGTCTCCTGTTGCTCTGGCAGGGTATCACATACCTTAGATGAGTCAGGAAGGTGTTCCTCTGATGCGCATGCATGACAATACATTATGTTCATATAAATTTAATCCTGCATGTGCGAAGGGGTAAATTTAATCTGCGCTGTTTACAGTCACTGGAAGGCAGTGATTATCACCGCTGCTTTGGGGGTAAGGCAAGAAGCACGCGTGCGCCGATCATTTTCAGGACTCCGCCGTGCACTAACGTATACAGAAATGTATTAATAGAGTATCCGTTTTATTTTACTCCAGTTATTTGATAAAGATATTTTGAAACAATGAATTCAAGTAACACAGAGGCCAGTGTTCATCCAGGGAAGATGAATATTATTTACTTCACGAAGGACTAAACATATTTTCTTAATTGAAAAGTATCACTGACACATTTAAAAGTTTTAAAGCAGGTTATAATACTCAATTCAACACACTCAATAATAACAATCAATCCGAAAATACAAGGGCACATGTAAATCCCATATGACACAGGGAGGAAGAAGAGCTCTGTGCTATGACTCTGCCTATTTGTTAAAACATCTGTGTTTTAAATGTTAACCTGATTAAAACTAAAAGTCTGCTTATAGCTTTTGTTGCATTCTTGTCACCTGATTGCAAGCTACGTACCTTAATCTGCCCCTCAACAGCTGTCTCTAGAAGACCAATGCACGTGCAGGCACAAACACCGCCATTTTCTTTTTTCAGTTTCAATGAACTGCTCCATCAAGGAAGAGGCATTGACTTTGTTTTCTTTTACCATTTCGTGAGCATTACGATTGATGTCATAGGAAGAAGCGTTTGGCTAAAAACACTTGAAAATGCTGCATGCAAGAACTTACTAAACCGCTCGCTGCTAAAACGCTTAGTGTATGAATAATCTCATTGAAAAAAATGGTAGGTAACTTTTCAAGCCGTTTTGGAGCATTCTGGTCTAACGGTAAAACAGTGTGAATGGGCTCTTAAATAGACAAAATGATGCCAATGGAAACTATTTTTAAGCGTTTTTTTTTGACTCACATCTGTTATTTTTATCAGATTTCTGTTATAGCACTTAGTTTGAATTTCGTAATTTTATTTTTATCAATTTCTGCTGCCATTTCGTATAATATGGGTCTCATCATTTTGTATTTTGTTACTTGGGACACCATGATGGGTGGAGTTAAAGAGGTCATGACCCCAACTCTAAGTTCTTTAGCAGCACTTGTCTGTTCAAGTTCATGGATAAACCTATGTACAGTATGTATTGTGCTTAAAACAAATCCTTTTTTGATGCTTCTGATTTCAACTTACTGCGGTGGGGTGGCACCCTGCCCGGGATTGTTTCCTGCCTTGTGCCCTGTGTTGGCTGGGATTGGCTCCAGCAGACCCCCGTGACCCTGTGTTCGGATTCAGCGGGTTGGAAAATGGATGGATGGATGGATGGATTTCAACTTAGATCTTTGGTTTTTTGACTTTGAGTTTTGTTTAACGTCTTGGTTTTGCCACTTGTACTAAACATATTCCAGTTTCTGACCTATGGTAACATAATGACTACATCTTTTATCCTCACTCACTTTTGACATTGAGTCTTGTTTAACGTTTGGTTTTGCCATTTGTACTAAACATATTCCAGTTTCTGACCTATTGCAACATCCTGACTACGCTATGTCTTTTATCCTGATCAGCCTCATTAAATTTCCACAGCTTACCAAAACCAGAATACATTACAAATTCCTGTAGCTTTACCTTTAGCAGACAAATGGAGATTATTGTATAGCATTTGCACAGCATTTGTATTTCTGATTCTAAATATCCACACAGACTGTAAAGTAACACACATGTTGTGGCAACATCCTTATTAGCCATTTTTGACATAGGTTGTGAATTTTTGTCATTGGTCCATTAGCGAGTCTCTCTGTTGTGATATCCTGGCCAATACCCCCAAGCCACCAGATGGAGCTCTCCCTGCAACATGGAGGTTCCCCGAATTCCAACAGGGCATCATGGACCTTGGAGTTTTAATTTACAGCCCTGCTGGATACCGTGGGGGCCGCTGCAGGGAGGCTCAGGGACTTGTATTCTCCGTATAACCCGGAAGTACTTCCCAGCCACGGGGACAGAGGAAACGATGTAGTTCCGTGTTAAAGAAAAGAAGAAGATTTCAGTTGACCCGGAAATGAAGGACAGAAGCATTTCCGGGTCAAGAGATATTAAAGGACTGTGGAAAACCCCAGCAAGTTGAGCCGAATTGGGAGGAAGGGTGACTGAGCTGCTGGGAGTGGAGGATTGTGTATTGATTAGTGTATTGTGATTATTATTGAATTATTATTGGAGTAGTGTGGAGTGGAGGGTGCTTTGTGCACTTTATTATTATAATAAATAATAATTGACTTTTACCTGGTGTCTGACGAGTGGTCTGAGGGTTCAAGGGGACGACCCCTATCTGTCACACTGTTTATGAGTTTGACTTCATCCAAATTAAATAGTCCATTGTAGACTTGCATCACATTCAGGGCTGGGTCATTATGCGCGATGCAGGTTGAATAAGTGCCCGGTTCTATAAAGCAAGAACATGGTAGTCCTGGTAGAGACTGAAACACTAATAGGCAAGTCAAAGTTTTAGAAATTACCAAAACCAAACCCTTAAAACAAAAAGAGTAAAAAGTTGTGTTAGATGTGAAGATTAAATGTTAAGGACAGATCTCAATAAGTGGTAACCTTCAACAAACGTGATCATAAATATTTAATATTTATAACGGCTGACCCACTCGTCCAGAATGGCAGCTACACCACCAACAGCCTTGGCCTGGCAAATTGAGGAAAATTCAGACCAGATAAGCTGTACCTCTTCTAAATAGCTTCCCCAATCGACAGTTACGTAAATACGTAAAAGCAAACAGTATATAAAATAATGAGGTGTATATATATATTGATGGTAAAAAAAGAACAAACACAAAACGATACATATATTTCACTCCCTCCAAAGCCCCCCACACAACGCACACTCAGAAAGTGAAGGGTGCTACAAAATAATCAAAAGGCACAAATAAATATACAGTACAAATCCTCTCTTGTCCCTACACTGAACATGAAACAAGTAAGACACACAGAACACTCGAAAACACATATAAAAGTCCAAACATTTGGCGGTGGATGATGAGTGAACGTGAACCTTGTCCAGTTGGAAAGTGTTCTACTGTTTTTATACTTGAATGAAATTGTTGACTTGCTTCTCTCCCCAAACGAAAAAAAAACGTCTCAATGTATAATCCATGGCGTCTCTGTCTAATGCAGAACCCCGGGGTTTTGCATGTTGTTACTGTCTGGCGTTGAAAGCAGCAAGCGGGAAAAGGTGTAAAATGTTTCAAGTCGGTGCTCTTTCTCGTCTCTTGTGAAATAACGGTGTCGTAAGTGATTTTTTTCTTTCCTTTCGTCCTCATGTTTAAATAGCAATGACCCAGATGGCTATGATGGGTTTGACAGGGAAAACTATTACGAGGGGTCACGGATCCACAGTATTATCCTTCCCCTTTGTTTCCAGGGGACAACATTTACTCAGACACACACAGACCATATAAACGGGACAATGCTATGAAAGGTGTGATTCAGCACAGAACATATTTAAGACATCGCTATTCATGTAGCACTGCTACAAAGTCTTAATTAGAGAGGCATAAATTGTACAAAAATGGACTTTTGCCAGCCACAGTAACATTTGAATTTTTAGGTTCTTACCATACATTTAGTTGACACCTGTATCGAAGGTGACTTTAAACATCATTTACATCTTACGTATATTATCAACCATAGTTATTATTATATTAGTTGCTGTATTCCCAATGTCTATGTTATGTTCGTTGTGTTTTGTGGGTGGTTCCCCAAGGGGTGGACCACCAGTTCTTCACCGCAAGAATTAACCGCAAGGGACTGTCCTCAGCCCTATAATGTTTGGACCAACCCACAGTCTCTAGTGATTCTTTCAAATGCACTTGGGAATGGTGAGTTATCTTGCTGTGCTTTTGTGATTTATTTGATTTTTGACCTTTTTGCTGTGTTCTTGACCACTCTTCAGATTTTTTATTGGGACTTTGTTTGCCTTGGATTGCCTGTAATGGCAAATTCCCTGAGGCAGAGCAGGCTCTGAGAGACTGCTTTGGAACCACGGACTGGGATATCCTGCAGGGATCTTATAGTGAGAACATTGAGGAGGTTGCTGACTGCACTACTGACTACATCAACTTCTGTATGGACATTGTAGTTCCAGTAAGAACAGTACGCTGCTATGCTAACAACAAGCCATGGATTACAAGTGACATCAAGGGCCTTTTGAACCAAAAGAAAAGGGCTTTTAAAGGCAGTGATCAGCATGAGCTCAAACACGTGCAGAAGGAACTCCGAGTCCAGCTCAGGGCAGCGAAGGAGCAGTACAGGAGAAAGCTGGAGCAGAAGTTGCAGAATAACAGCATAAAGGAAGTGTGGGATGGGATGAAGATCATCACTGGCTGCAGCTCGAAGCGGGGTGCCACCATCGAGAGAGATGTGGAGAGAGCAAACCAGATGAACAACTTTTTTAACAGGTTTGACCCCCCTAACCCACTCTCACCTCGGAGTACTGCACCCTCCACACATCCTTCTGCTGATACCAGCATAGGAGAGAGTTTACCCCAACCCACAATTACAGAGGCCCAGGTAAGCAGAGAGCTGAGGAGACTTTGTGCCAGCAAAGCAGCGGGTCCAGATGGAGTATCGCCATGACTGCTGAAGGCCTGTGCGTTGGAGCTAGGGAGTCCTCTACAGCGCATCTTCAACCTGAGCCTGGAACAGGGGAGAGTCCCGAGGCTTTGGAAAACATCATGCATCACCCCAGTCCCTAAGGTATCACATCCTAGTGAGCTGAATGACTTCCGGCCTGTCGCTCTGACGTCGCATGAGATGTAAACCATGGAGCAGCTGTTGCTTCACCACCTGAGGCCACAGGTCCGCCATGCCCTCGACCTTCTGCAGTTTGCATATCAGGAGAAGGTGGGAGCGGAGGATGCCATCATCTACATGCTACACCGATCCCTCTATCGCTTGGACAGAGGCAGTGGTGCTGTAAGAATTATGTTTCTAGACTTCTCTAGCACCTTCAGCACCATCCAACCTCTGCTCCTTAGGGACAAGCTGACAGAGATGGGAGTAAATTCATACCTGGTAGCATAGATCGTGGACTATCTTACAGACAGACCTAAGTATGTGCGTCTCGGGAACTGCAGGTCTGACATTGTGATCAGCAACACAGGAGCGCCACAGGGGACTGTATGTATGATAGCTGGATGATAAATTGGACTGGACTGCCAATACTGATGCTCTGTGTAAGAAAGGACAGAGCCGACTATACTTCCTTAGAAGGCTGGCATCCTTCAACATCTGCAATAAGATGCTGCAGATGTTCTATCAGATGGTTGTGGCGAGCGTCCTCTTCTACGCAGTGGTGTGCTGGGGAGGAATCATAAAGAAGAGGGACGCTTCACGCCTGGACAAACTGGTGAGGAAGGCAGGCTCTATTGTAGGCACAGAGCTGGACAGTTTGACATCCGTGACAGAGCGACGGGCGCTGAGCAGGCTCCTGTCAATTATGGAGAATCCACTGCATCCACTAAACAGTGTCATCTCCAGACAGAGGAGCAGCTTCAGCAACAGACTGCTGTCACATTCCTGCTCCACTGACAGACTGAGGAGATCGTTCCTCCCCCACACTATGTGACTCTTCAATTCCACCTGGGGGAAGGTAAACGTTAACATTATTCAAAGTTATTGTCTGTCTGTTATACCTGCATTGTTATCAATCTTTAATTTAATATTTTCTTTATCAGTATGCTGCTGCTGGAGTATGTGAATTTCCCCTTGGGATTAATAAAGTATCTATCTATCTATCTATCTATCTATCTATCTATCTATCTATCTATCTATCTATCTATCTATCTATCTATCTATCTATCTATCTATCTATCTATCTATCTATCTAACTCCTTTTTGCCTTTTGTTCTCCACAGAGCTCGTTATTCGTTATTCTTGTGAAAATTAAATCCTTTTATTTTATAAGCATTCTCTGTTTGTACTTATTACTAGCAGGGCTTGACGGTAATGTCCTACTCTAGTGAGCATTTTTGGAAGTTTTTGGAATATATGTGCTTTGGAACTCTCGAGATTCATAAGGTTGTTAACGTTGAATGCAGTTCCTTTCAAGGTCCAAAGACAACTGATGATATAAGAAGGACTCATTTTTTGAAGTTGTGCTGTTGGGGAGTCAGGATCAGGTCAAATTTTATCTTCTTGGTCAGCCATTACTGATCTAAAAGGAGAAATTAAACACACATACGTCGATTCTTTGCTTAACCACAGGCATTTCCTGTGTTTCCTTAATATCATTCCTATAACCACATCATTATGGTCACAACACTTGACATCATATAATAGACTCCTTTCAGTTGATGTGTTAAAACGCATTCCTGAAAGTCATAGGTAGCACTACCCTTAGTGGTGTGGGTTGTGTGTAAACACTCTAAAATGATTTGTACTGCCTAGTCCTGCATTTCTGAGGAAAACAGTCATCAACATATGCAGCAGCGGCTTCACCACATGGCTTCAAAAGGTAGCAGGGAGAATCAAACCACCGTCTACTAATTCAGAGAGGTTTTCTTTTTCAGATTCTGCCATTTACTATAAGTACAGTATGTTCTTGAAGATCACACACCCCACCACTTTTTATTTCTATAGCTCACTCAAATTACACTTTGCACAGAGTAAAACACTTTGTCATTAATAGAGGCCTAAAGAAGAAATTTAGTCACACATTGCTGTGTGCAGCTTTTATTTACAGGGAACAGCAGATTCTACTTTGAAAACAAAAGATATGGTTAAGAAAAAGTACAGTCTGTTCTGTTATTTACATTGCAAATGCATTTTACTTGTAAATCCAAAATGAAGTTTTTAATCATTTGTTCATGTTTCTTCCGATTAGTGATGCAATGGGATGTGATTTGAACACATAAGAAGAACAAGTGGAGATAGACTTTGAAATACTGTTGTTTCCATGACTTCCGCAGGCCTGCAGGGTGTCACTGGTCAGAAGCCCCACCCACTGATACGTTTCACTGAGGACACCCCTACTAGGCGCATGCATATAACTCACACATTAGGAACATTACTTATCAAATACAGGGATTAAAGCTGGCAAATATTCCAATATCAGGTCCTTCTTGAATTTGTTTATTAGAACCTGGGTTAAAAGGAATCCTGCACCAGGGGTCTTCGTTAAGACCTTACCTCTTTGATTGGTTTATGGATGTGTTGACACGTCGAACAAATGACCAGTCTTCTTGGTGCTTGTTGCTGTTGACATCGTGTTGTGTAGCATCAGAAAGGAGGAAGTGTTAGGGTTCCATTTTTGCACAATCCTGCTGTTGTCTTCCATCTTCATCAGTCACTTACACTGGGCCATCCCACCGCTGCCACCATAGTCTTCAGTTGAATTATTCCCAATCTGCCATCTTTTGAAAAAAACAGAAAAACTAATGCATACAGATAATAACATGACTATGATAGTTCAGCCATTTTCAATACAACCCACATACAGGAATGCGTAGACACATAAATGGTATCCTGGAAGCATCTAGAACCACCACTGGATGGAATGCCAGTCACAAAGCATACCAGTTCTTTCTTCTCATTCTCTTTTGTCCACATTTACATCCATAAGTATTGTACATGTATATTGTCACAAGAATAGACAGAAGACATCAAAAAGGTTTGGGGCAGCCACCTGTATATTATCCCCTGGCTGCAGAATGGGTTTGTTTAAGATGAGTTGTGTTCAGGTTTCAGTCCAAAGAACAGAACTGCTTGAGAGGTGTAAATATGGCGGCTTTAAAGGCCGAGGCCGGAAGTGACGTGATCGGGACCGGAAGTGAAGTCATCATTGGCACCAGAACTGGAAGTGATGTCCTTGTTGGCATCAGCACCAGAAACAGATGTCATCCTTGGTGCTGGAACCGGAGGTGACATCATCATTGGCACCAGAACCATGCAGGATATCCCATTGATGGTCTGCAGAAGATTGAAAGAGAAAGTCAGTGCACTTCGCCACCCCATGGTCTGCCGTGGAACTACTGTTATTCAGGCCCTTTAGCTTCCTCTCATGCACACATGTGTGACAATACATGCATATACTGTGCATAGATTTTCCATTTATTGCACTTAAACAAACTAACTTCTATATGAGCTACCACAGCTATGCTGATGACACACAGCTGTATTTATCAATAGCACCTGATGACCCCAAATCTCTTGATTCGCTAACACAATGTCTAACCTGTATCTCAGAATGGATGAATAGTAACTTTCTCAAATTAAATAAAGAAAAAACCGAAATCTTAGTGATTGGCAATAATGGATACAATGAGGCTATTAGAAATAAACTGGATGCATTAGGATTAAAAGTCAAATCGGAGGTAAAAAGCTTAGGGGTAACCGTTGATTGTAATCTGAATTTTAAATCGCATATTAATAAGATCACTAGGACAGCATTTTTTCACCTAAGGAACATAGCAAAAGTTAGACCTCTTATATCATCGAAAGATGCAGAGAAATTAGTTCATGCGTTTGTCTTTAGTCGGCTAGATTACTGTAATGCACTCCTCTCAGGACTACCCAAAAAAGACATCAATCGTTTGCAATTAGTGCAGAATGCAGCTGCTAGAATCCTTACCAGGAAAAGAAAATCCGAACACATTTCTCCAGTGTTGATGTCACTACATTGGTTACCTGTGTCATTCAGAATTGACTTTAAAATTCTGCTTATGGTTTATAAAGCTTTAAATAATCTCGCCCCGTCTTATATATCGGAATATCTGACACCTTATATTCCAAATCGCAACCTCAGATCCTCAACTGAGTGTCTCCTTAGAATTCCAAGAGCAAAACTTAAAAGAAGTGGTGAGGCGGCCTTCTGCTGTTATGCACCTAAAATCTGGAATAGCCTGCCAGTAGGAATTCGCCAGGCTAATACAGTGGAGCACTTTAAAAAACTACTGAAAACACATTACTTTAACATGGCCTTCTCATAACTTCACTGTAATTTAATCCTGACACTCTGTATATCCAATTCATTATAATAACTATTCATTCAAAATTTGTACTAACCCCTACTCTCTCTTCTGTTTCCTTTTCCGGTGTCCTATTGGTGGTGGCTTGTGCCACCACCATCTACCCAAAGCACCATGATGTTCCAACAATGATGGATGGATTAAAAGCCAGAAGTCTGTATAACCATCAGCATCAAGTGACTCCGTGAGAACCCTAACTACAAAGAGGACTATTTCATTTATGTTAGGTAGAATGCCCAAAGGGGACTGGGCGGTCTCGTGGCCTGGAACCCCTACAGATTTTATTTTTTTCTCCAGCCTTCTGGAGTTTTTTTTTGTTTTTTCTGTCCACCCTGGCCATCGGACCTTACTCCTTTTTATGTTAACTAAGGTTGTCTTATTTTAATTTCTTATTTGTCTTTTATTCTTCTTTTCTTCATTATGTAAAGCACTTTGAGCTACTTTTTGTATGAAAATGTGCTATATAAATAAATGTTGTTGTTGTTGTTGTTGTTATATTTTTTGATTTCTGTATCCTTTCCTTGCCATTATAAATACAGAGACAATCTGCAGTTAAAGTTGTTTTCAGTAACACAGCAGTCAGCTGGTTATTATTATTCATGGTGGTCTATTAGGTGGCATCTATGTGACACATTTATTTTTTTTCACTTTGGAGCACATTTAGGTTAGACATCTGTACATGCTATCACAATGACCTGAAACATGCAGCTAAAATGACGCTTAAGTGGCTTTGGGACAAGTCTCTGGGTATCCTTGAGTGGCCCAGCCAGAGCTTCAATTTATACACCATAAAACATCTTGGTTCACCTTTCAGCATGTCAATGGCTTGAATAATATAGCCAAGACAATTCTATGGTGGCGTCAGGACATATCTCTAAGTATCCTTGAGTGGCACAGCCAAAGCCAAGACCTGAATCCCATAGAACATCTGTGGAGAGACTCGAAGGTGGCATTTTATAGACACTTTCCATCCAATCTAAACGAGTCAGGAAGAATGGAATAAAGTGTCCAAATCCAGGTGTGCAAAGCTTGTAAAGACTAAAACACAAGAAGACTCAAAGCTGGAATTGCTGCCAAAAAGGGCTTCAACAAAATATTAAATTAAGGGTCTGAATACTTCTATGAATGAGAGAATGGCTTCATAGTCAAACTAGAAAAAAACAGAACAAAAAGAAAACATCAGAACGTTTAAAAAGAAAGTAGGAACAAAAAAAGACATAACCTAACAAATCAGAACTCAACAGACACCCAGTTTAAGCCTAAGGACTTATAGTCTTCCCTAAATGTGCAAGTTATATTTATTATGGTCAATGATTTTATCTCCATTTGCATTGGTAATTTCTGTTGTTGCGCTGGGAATTTGTTGAGCTAAGATCTTATTAGCCTTCTCTCCATGTTCATAATAATGATGTTGCACTATAAAGACGAGTTGTTTTGTTTCTTTTGTGGTCAAGGGGTTCAATTCTGATTGTAGAGCCAGTGTTTTGTCCTATAAAGTTCCCCATCTGGTGACCTGGCCTATTCTTGATCTACTCTGGAGATCTTGCTGATTAACTCCTGATGCCTTCTTGGTCACCAATTTATTTTGATGGGAAAGACATGAAAAAATGTGAGCTCTTACAAACAACTTCAGAGATCCCCGAAGTATTTCTGTGGAAACCTCTGAAGATGTATTCGTCTCTTTAAAAAAAAAATTTCAATTTGTTTGGAGGTGAACTCTGTAAAGTTCACATCTGCTAACTACAGGGGGGTTAAGATGCGGGTTACGAGATGAGTGTGTAGGTTGTAGGTGCCAGGAAGGGAGGACAGGCATTCTAGCCAGGATAAAGGATGGATTCTTAGCCAGCCAGGAGACCATAATGGATGGACTCAGTGAAATGGCATACTGGGAGAAGTTCATTCCACCACATCACAGATGACAGTGCTCTTCAGGGCTGAACTCGAGTAGGACATCCACAGGGTGGCATGGGAAGCGCAGCCCTGTTGCTGTCTTTGGTTACTGCCTGACGGCACTGCCAGTGGAGGACTTTCCAGAAAGCATGACACCAGAAGCAGTTCCCAGGTTGGATTTAAAAGAGAGCCTGCAGCTTCGCTTATCTGAGTCAGACTCAGGAGGCAGTGGGCAGCACTCTAAAGAAGGTTTAAAAAGAAAATTCATATTTGTGTGCTGTATTGTGGCTGGTAATTCTTTAAAAGGTATTGGAAACAAACAAAAATCCTTTATTTGAACCCAGAATTGTGTTTGGTCATTACTGTTCCTGTGGTTTGGGGTTTAGCTGCGCCTCCTTGTGGTTACAAAGACATAGTGATTTTTGATTTTTAATAAATGTACAAACCTTTCTGAAAACACGTTTTCATTGTGTCACTATTGGATACTGAGTGTAGATTGGTCGGCAAAAGTGGCAAATTTATCTATTTAAAATTCAATCTGTGACACAATAAAGTGTGGAGAACGTGAAGGGCTTTCTAAACCCACGGCATATATACCCATAGGAATGAAAAATCAAAAAAGAGATCTCCTTAATATCTTTTTGGATTCTCCTGGACAACAATGAGACCAGAAAGAAATAAAATGGAGACATTTGCTTTAATCTTGTGATTTCTCAGATTTTTCTCCTGAGACAAAATACCCCGAGGTTCTCATAAGCTTCTCTTGAAGAGCTTCAGCAAATTCACACAGTGGGTTCAGAACTTCTAAGTAGTGTCTTGATGTTTTTTGCAATTTCAAAGTATGTGCATTGTGTGCTCAGTAATATCTGGTGAAATGTATGGATGGTAGTAATAAAACACTTAACTCTTATTAAAAAACTGTACTCCTTCTGAATAATACTATTTCTTGCCATAATTTATATTACTGATCGTATTCATTCTGGAAGAAAAGGTAGGCAGTGTGGCATAGTAGTTAGGACTTTGGGCTTCAAACCCTGAGATTGTAAGTTCAGATCCCACTACTGACACCACTGTGTGTCCACCGGCCTCTGCTCTAATTAGCAAAAGAATTGTAACCAATCATATCTCAAAGGTGGTAAGTCACCTGGATAAAGACATCAGTCCTGTAATAAATACAAATATGAAGTCTTGAAAGAGATTAAAACAAAACTAGAAAGAGATCTCACAAAACCTAACATGCTCTTCTAACCAAATTCTCAATTTTGACTCCTTTTACCTTAGTTATATTCCGTTTTTGTCTAACAACAACAACATTTATTTATATAGCACATTTTCATACAAGAAAGTAGCTCAAAGTGCTTTACATAATGAAGAAAAGAAAAATAAAAGACAAAATAAGATTTTAAAATAAGACAACATTAGTTAACATAGAAAAAGAGTAAGGTCTGATGGCCAGGGGGGAGAGAAAAAACAAAAAATAAACTCCAGACGGCTGGAGAAAAAAATAAAATCTGCAGGGGTTCCAGGGCACGAGACCGCCCAGTCCCCTCTGGGCATTCTACCTAACAAAAATGAAATACTTCTCTTTGTATTTAGGGTTCTCACGGAAGGACTTAATGATGATGGCCATGCAGACTTCTGGCTTTTAATCCATCATTGTTGGAACATCACGGTGCTTTGAGTAGATGGTGGTGGGGCAAGCTTGTGGTCTAAAGCTATTTAACCTAAGGAATCTTAGGAGAAACATCTGTGACAAAGTTGATTCTTAAATGAACATAAACGAGAATCTCTTTTAAGCTTCATGAACCATCAAAGATCAACTCTTGAGCGGTAACATTTTCCTATTGTGATAAACGGCCAGCAGCTATACCCAGCCGGGTTGCCCCGAGAATGAAAGGATGGGGGAAGGCAACAACTTTTGGACACTGCCTCCACCAAGACGCTAGATGGCAGCTCCCCTGGAGCATAGCGGTGCCCTGGATTCCCACAGGGCATCCTGGTACTTGGAGTTTGGTTTCTCAGCCCTACTGGGTGCTGCCAGGGGGAGCTGTCGAAGGACCCGGGGAGTCATACTTTCCCTATAGCCTGGAATCACGTGGAAGGGCTCCCCGAAGTACTTCCAGGCTGACTAAAGAACTTGAGTTCTCCATCTGACCCAGAAGTGCTGGCAAGTCACGTGGGAGGAAGAACAGAAGCACTATATAAAGGATGGCCGAAGACCCAGCAAGTGAGCTGGAGTCGGGAAGAGGTGGACAACGCTTGCTGGGAGGTGTGGAGGAGAGTGAATTGTGATTGTTGATTGACTTGTGTTTATTGTGGCTGTGGTGATTTGGGCACGATTATTAAGAAGATAATAATTAAAACACTTCTTAGTGCTTTTAGTTTGTGTCCTGAGCGTCTGTCTGTTGGGGTTAAAGGGGCAACAGCATCCCCTAGCGTCTTACACTATGTTGTATTGTCTCCACTGCATGGATTATATCTGATGCTACTGAGAAGTCAAGCAAAATGGCATCTTTTATTTCTAAGTAAAAAAATTATAATATGCAAGCTTTCAAGGCAGCTTAGACTGAAGAAGGGGCCTGAGTTGCCTTGTATATATTTAATATATATATTTAATATATATTTAATATTGAATATTGGCATATTGTAATCTTTTCAATTAGCCAATAAAAGGTGTCATTTTGTTTGATTTCTCATTGCACCCATAATGGCTAACACGGCACAACACCCTACTATATCAGATGCTGCAGTGAAATCATCTTCAGTAAAAATGAAGAAACGAAGGAGTCACTTATGAAGAAGCATTTTACTACTCTTTTTTTTTTCTTTTTCTCTCTCCCATGAATGCCTCTGCGTCGTTCATCTTTTACTTCCAGATGCCTTGCATTGACTTACATGGAGAAAGTGCTGCTAGAGCCACCTTGTGGTACTCCTACGCTTTTCAAGGGTTGATTTGATAGACGCGTGAGTCTTACGGAGTGTTAATTAAATTAAAAACCAAATATGATAGAGCACTGCGCATCATCTCTTGGCAAACCACAGATAAGTATTAGTCTTTCATGTGGAATTCCATTTAGCGAATGCAGAGACTTAAACTGAGCTGCAGGATTACTCGTTCTTAAGTGGAGTTAATGCTATTTGAAAACTTAAAGCATTTTTTTGTTACGTAAATAATAGTAAATTAATAGGAAATGCTGATGTGAGCAAATCTCTCTGCTGCTTAGGTAGCATTAGTAAATGCCCTGAATTACAAGGTCACAGATAATAGGGGTGTTAAATAATTTACCACATTAATTAGCATGTATTTACAGTGTGGCAAAGCTGTGAAATATTGGCTCGCCACCTACTGTGATTATCAAAAAAGCAGGATACACTCTTTAGCCTGCAACATTTCCAGCCTTCCGTGTAACTTTTTTTAATGCCTAAATGTATTATTAGTGGCAAAAGAAAAATTTGAAAGCCTCTGGCAATGCTTATCACGGGCGGACGTTTTTTTTTTTGTTCCCCCCTTTCACTATAAAAAGATAATGTTTCCTAATTTCAGTGATGGTCTTTGAGGCTGCAGCATGAAGAAGGGTCATGCTAACAAATCACCGGGGCACAACTTCTACTTTCTGATTAATGGCAGGTCACAGATAGACAGGCAGTTTTAATTTGATTTGACTGTAAGATAAAACTAAGCCATAAAGAGCCGTTTTCGGTGAAAGCTGGCCCTCAATAATTCCCACTGATGGACCCCTGGGGACACAAGTTTCTTGCTATTTCACATCCAATATAAGCCTCTCGTTATATGAAGAGATGCTTAAACGAGTGCATCATTTTGTAATAAAATATCTTACAACTGTTTATCTGATCAATGGAGAGCAGAGACGCAAGCTGGCTGGGGTTAATATGGCCCATTTCACTTAAATAGTATGTTATTGACTGTTGGGGATGTGGGAATTTGAAGGTTTGGTTCAAATTACCGAGGTTGAAAATGCAGTGAGAATCCCTAATGCTTCCAAAGAAAATACAACCAAAACCCCCCCCCCCCCCCCCCCCCCCCCCACTGCCAAAAAGAAACATTTTCTCTTGAATTAAATACTCGTGTGGTAATGTATAGCTCACTTTAGTGACACTTAGCATTATCTGCCTGTCACTAATCACCGTCGGCCTGTCCTTTTAACTCAAGTGCCATATGCGGCCGTTACTCTTGGAAGTCGACCATGAGAAGCAGTGGTGTTTAAGAATAACTGAAATCTGTTCTTTTAACTTTTTTAGAGCTAATTATTTTTTTTTTCCTTTCGTCCCAGGGCTGAATATTTTTACTCTGTTTTCTAAAAGGCACACAACAGCAATGGTTATACACATAAATCAACGGAAAATACTTATTTATGACAAATGTCACTCTGTTTTATGTTCCGTGAGCCACTACAGTATGTCAATTCACAGACTTATTACACATAAGAATCATCACTCATAAGCTGAATGGCACATTCTGGGAAAAAATAGCTTGACGTAGTCGAGTGGCCAGTAATCCGTAGTGTCCACTAGCACGCTGTGTTGTTTGATGAAGTTCAGTAGCCACTTACCTCCCATACGAATGTTGCCATAGGTTCATAAGCTGCACGATCATTTGTGGACCGAAAAGCTCATGCAGGTATCTAACTTTCATTTTCGAACTCCAGATCACTTGCATCAAAATCGGAGTTCGATAAGTCAGTTTCAGCAATAATACGCAAAAAATAAATAACTAATATGCTGTCACACACTTGCGAATGGGAGGAAATTGAGTGGACCGAAAGAAGGCAATTCCATGCCAGGCCAGTGGGTGGTGGGGTGCGCTAAACTTTCCTCTGTTTTCTCTGCAGACCAGATACGGGAAAACCTGCCTGATTTCTCTTCAAAGATGCCACTTCTGGTTCCGTCGCCCCGAAAGACGTCACTTCCAGTTCTGTTGTCCCGAAAGACACCATTTCCGGTTCCGGTGCCATCTTGAAACATCACTTCTGGCCCTGGCATCCAAGATGACATCATTTCCAGAAGCTGGTCTATAAAGATGCTATTTTACCTTAACCCTTTAACCACCAACTCCCTAAATATTCCCCCATGCCAGGAGAAATCTGAACAATTTTCGGTTTTTTACTTTACATTTATTCAAGCAGTATTTACCTGCTGAAATACCTGCTGAAATGTTTCAAATAAATGGTCAATCAAAGGACGTAGCTTGAACAAGCGGTCACAGTTTGGATCTTTCTTATTTGGCTTAGATAACAGGCAGCAGTCCAGTTGAGATGCTGGGGATACACCCACTCATCGCCATCATCCGATGCGTCGTCATTCACAGTATCATGCAGCGCACGTTGCTGATCATCATTGTCGCTAAAATCTTCTTCAGAACTGCTACAGTCATGATCAGAATTATTGTCCAAAATCGCCTGCAAAACCTCACTTGAAGCCAGTTTACGTTTCGCCATATTCACAGCTATCACTTTCGAATCACATCATGTGAGCGGCCAATCCAACCGCAGAGTTGTCGAAATACAATGTAGTAATAATACCCACGCCAAACTGTCAGTTATACTACGCGCCAGGCATTCACATAACCACAGGCAAATGTGCCGGATAATTCCGGCAGTAAGGCGTCAGCAATAACGCTACAATGCCGGATATATCCGGCAGAGGGCGGTTAAGGGGTTAATGAATCAGTTCAGACTGAGAACTCAAACTGTGCACTTCAGTGCGATGACTAAAACCTTTTTGCAGCCAGGTACAACATATGGGTGGCTGCCCCAAACCTTTCTGTGTGTCCGAGCCTGATTTATTTTACAATGCACTGAGTATTTTGCTTTGTGCATTCGCTTTGCCAATTTCAATGCCATTCTAGATGTTGTTTAACTCTACGCTACTCACGCACACACCAAGATTTGACGTCAAGTCAACAAGTCTTAACAGTCCTCCTAGCATAGAGGGTCTACCTATAACGTAACAGCAAGTTTCATTGATGTTTACAGCTTTATTTTTACACCCTCTGCCCCTGGATGTTGACTTTCGTGTGTGTTGATGCGGGTTCTGCTCCACACTCCCATCTTCCTTCTGATAGCCCTTGAACCCTACACCGTCGGTAGTGTCACAGATGAGCTGGACAGTGAGGCACAACAATGAAGCAAGGGGATGGTGCAAAAGTGCAAAGTGCTTTTATTAAAAACAACAAAAATCAAAGTGTCCAAATGAAAGTGCAGTGCATCGAGAATAAGTCATTAAATAAATAATCCGATAAAATGAGTGAACTAGTGGAGGTTAAAAACACAATGAAGAAATCCTTTTTAAAAACGAGGTTTAAATTACGGCTGGAAGCAGTCTTTTAAAACACAAAGCCCGGTGCATCCTTCTTTAACCTGGCAACTCCCCTGCTTCTCCCTTCCGAGCCCCGCAACAGGGGAGTCGCCGCTACCAGCATATGCAGCTCCTTCAATACTGGTCCAGTAGCTCCCCTCCAATCCCCGTCTACACTGGGCTCCAGCCGGACCGAGACTTGGGTTCCTTCCCCAGCAGCCAGGGCGCTCACACTGGGGCTCAACATGCCCAATGCTTCCACAACTCTGCACCTTTCAGCGTCCAGTCGTCTCCACTGCTGGTCATTCCAGCTCCTCCTAATTACTCGGCTGGAGCGACCGCTTCAATCTGCCCCCTCCAAGAGTTGGCCAAACACTCCTCCAGGGCTCTCCTACCGGCTGCCTGCCTTTGCTCAAGCGAGCCTGCTGTCGCTCACACCGGCTCCCCACTTCTCCAGCCTTCTTCCTGCCGTCTTCTTCACCATTAACCTCCCTTCACGTTCTTTTTCTCTCCCTTTCCTACCCGCCTCGTGCTTCTATTTAATGATCCGGGGATGTGGATCAGGTGTTGCAATCAGCAGCTCCCGGCAATAATTACAGATGCGGACAACTCCTCACCTGTGCACTTAAGCAAGGACCGTCCATATCACGAATCACCCGAGAACCGCTTCGGCCACACTACCATGCCCCCTCTCTAAGCTGCGAGTGTGGTGACTATTTATTTAAAAAGTGGCCTTTTTAACGTGAGTTGTGGACCCGCTACACCACATCGTGCTTAGTCATTAACCGTGAATAGATGGTTAACAGATTTGTGAAATACCAATGAGTCACGATTTTAAAAGCACTCTTTCTGCAGACGTACTGTACAATAACACAGGCTAAGTCTAGGCTTTCTTAATCTGTTAGTATCCTGCTTAGTCGCCTACCATACTTTTAAGATTTAGTTTCTACCACAAAGAACCAGCTTCATATGCAAAAAACCCTTCTGAGAATGAAATGCTGCTTGGTCAAGCAATAGTTCTATGGGGAACCACCCAACCCAGTAAAGAACCTTATAGTGCCATTAAAAAGCCAGCATTTCTAAGAGTGTACAACATTTGAAATACGATCGGTTACATTCCTTCTGTTTTTCCAATTGGCCACACAGGTGTCAGCAGTGGAATTTGAAATCCAAAGTCTTAACCATTATGCCACATTGCCGACCTTTTCTTCCAGAATGTGTATTGCCCTGATTGGAGCACAGCAGTATATGTTAAAGCAGCTAAGAGTAATCATCCAGAAGCCAGGCCTACCATTTTTGTAATCAGAGTAAAGTGTTTTATTACTGCCGTCCATACATTCCACCAGAAATTCACAATGCACATACTTTCAAATTAAAATGTCAAACCACTCCATGGAAGATCTGAGCCCACTGTTTCAATTTGCTGTGATCTCTGCTGAAACTCAAGAGGAGACACTTATGAGAATCCCGGGTTATTCTGTCTCAGACGAAAAATCTGAGAAGCACGAGACAAAAGACAACGTCTCCATTTTATTTCTTTCTGATCTCATTGCTGTTGAGGAGCAACCAGAAAGATATTAAGGAGATCTCTTTTTTGATTTTTCATTCCTTTGGGAATATGTAACTGTATCAAGCAAGAACCAGGCCAACCTGATGTTAAAAGTATCTTGAAAAAATTTCGAGAATAAATGTTTAGTACTTAATAATTGATTCTTAATTAAATAAAGCCACTAAAAAGCAGGCTACACTTGTATGTCAATAGTTTAATTGTTTTGGGCTGTTTTATGGGTGCTACTTGACTATTTAGTTAATGAACCCCAGACATTGTGGCAGGTCAGTATATACAGTCAGTAGGTGCTTGTTATATCGCAATTAAGCCGTCATTAATTGATATATACTGAGCCTTAGGAGTGTCTTTAGTATTTTTTAGTGTAAAGAACAATGTACAAATGTGTCTTCTATCACTCCCGTCTTTACGTCACTAATTACTTCCACCATGTAGCCATTAGGATTTGGCTGGGGCTTCACCTGCAGCCTCCACTTTTGCCTGCCGTTTGCCTCTGGACTCTTCTGTCATTGTTGCTGTGCAGCAAATCAGGTGACAGTCATGTAACGGGGGCAAGAGAAATAAAAAATGAGATGGGCAGGGTCTCTTTGCTCAGGCATTGAGTGTCCTGCCTCTTTGTGAAGTGCTTCTTGAATTCTAATGTTGGTTGTTTTTGTTGAGCCTCGCTTGCTTATGATGTTTTTTTCCCTCAAACTTTTAGAAACTTTGCCTGCCTTTTGGTATTTGGACTCCTTATTATTTTGGCTCATTTAGCTTTCAAATGATTTTACTCCTGCGGTGGGTTGGCACCCTGCCCGGGATTGGTTCCTGCCTTGTGCCCTGTGTTGGCTGGGATTGGCTCCAGCAGACCCTCGTGACCCTGTGTTCGGATTCAGCGGGTTGGAAAATGGATGGATGGATGATTTTACTCTGATTTTTTTTACTTCTACATTATATTAAAAATGTGAGCTTTGTCAAAAATAATTAAGTGGCCCAGTGGATGGTACTGCTGAGTCATGAAATCCAGTTTTTTGAGGTCAGTGTGGAGTTTCGATGTTCCCCCTGATGAGCTGGTGTCCTGTCAAAGGTTGATTCTTACCCCTTCCCTGCTGATTCATCTTCCTTATGTGGATTTAACATGACTGTGAATGTTACATTTTGTTATTTCTTCCAGTTTAAGGCCACGGAGGACCAAAGCTCACTCAAGCAGCATCAGGATACAACTCTGAAAGGGATGCCAGATAGTTAGGCCATTAGAACAGGAGCTCCTACATTCAGTCCTGGGGTACCACTGTGGCTGTGGGTTTTCAATTCAACCAGTTTCCCACATAAACTGCTAAATGATTCAATTGTTTAATTAGTCTCTATATAATATCATGCATCCTTTATTGAGGAATTTTCAAACTTATCCATAATGATAACTAATTACGACAGATTACTAATTGGAGGGGATTTTAATTTTCATCAGAAAAGCAAGACAATTTCTCTTCTGTTATTTTGTATTCAGACATACTGTATGCGCTAGCATATTTACACACAAGCAAAATGAATTAATTTGCATTTTGTGCCATATATTTACATTTTGCCAAATTCTTTTTAATTCAGTTTTTTTGTCATTGTATAGAAATACTGGTTTGCATGGTGGCGCAGTGGGTAGCACCTAGATAGACCTGGGTGTAAATGACACTGACTGCTAAAGCAGAGCAAGCTACTTCAGTGTTACATTCATTTGTGTTATGACTCCTAAAGGGGTCTGCCATACTTTGAATAATTGAAGCAGTGTGCAACAACTATACAAGGCGAAAAATAGAAAGAAAATAGAGAAAAACACTACGTCTAGGACTCTTTACATGGATGCTACTGAGGGCTAGTTAGGGTCCTTCAGTGGCTGGGTTCTCATTGACCACCTTCTTCTGGTGGGAGTGTCGCTTATATATTCACAGGTCTAGAAGGATCTGGGCTTTGTATCTGATGCCTGAACTCCTCCAAGGTCTCCTCTTACCATCCTGCAACAGACGGAGAGGTTAGTACACTATCTATCTATCTATCTATCTATCTATCTATCTATCTATCTATCTATCTATCTATCTATCTATCTATCTATCTATCTATCTATCTATCTATCTATCTATCTATCTATCTATCTATCTATCTATCTATCTATTATATAGTGCCTTTCATGTCTATCTATTCCGTGCTGTTGTGTAAACCATCCCTGTTTAAGGGATCACAGTTTGCGACCCAAACAAAGCTTGCCAATCCTATCCATCTTATTCCTCTAAAGCACTTTAAGTCAAGTTTTGAATGTTATTGAGTCCTACTGTCTACCACAATATTTGTTATCTAATTCCATGTGTCTATAGTCCTTTGTGTGAAGAAAAACCTCTTAACGTTTCTGCACAAATTACCCTTAAAAACTGTGTCCCCTTGTTCTTGTTAAACTCATTTTAAAGTAACAGTCTCAAACAAATAAAAAAATGTCTTTTATCAATTTAAGCACTTCAATCATGTCACCTCCTAATCTCCTTTTGCCTTAAAGTGAAAAGTCTCAACTCTTTTAATCTTCCTTCATAGTTCATCCCCTGTAGCACTGTAATCAGCCTAGTTGCTCTTCTCTGGACCTTTTCTTGTGCTGCTATGTCCTTTTTGTAGCCTGAAGACCAAAACTGCACACAGGACTCCAGATGGGGCCTCACCAGCGTGTTATAAAGCTTCAGCATCACCTCCTGTGACTTGTACTCCACACATCAAGGCGTTATATAACCTGATATTCTGTTAGCCTTCTTAATGGTGACTGAACACTGCGTTGAAGTTGATTATGATGAATCTACTCAGATCCCTCGGTCTTTCTCATAAAGGATACGTTTAAGTTTCAGACCCCACATTGTGTATTCAAACCTAACATTTTTACGTCATACGTGTAAAACTTTGCTTTTATTGACATGTAGAGAAAAGCCAAGCAAAATGACACCTTTTATTGGCTAACTAGAAAGATTACAATATGCAAGCTTTCGAGGCAACTCAGGCCCCTTCTTCAGGCAAGATGTACATCTTGCCTGAAGAAGGGGCCTGAGTTGCCTCGAAAGCTTGCATATTGTAATCTTTCTAGTTAGCCAATAAAAGGTGTCATTTTGCTTGGCTTTTCTCTACATTCATAATGGCTAACACGGGTACAACACCCTAGTACTACTTTTATTGACATTAAATTTTATCAGCCACAAATCTGCCCAAGCCTGTATGCTCTCCAAGTCCCTCTGTGATGATTCAACAGATTCTCGATTATCTGCCAATCCACCTGGCTTGGTGTCATCTGCAAACTTAACCAGCTTGTTACTTATATTCCTATTCAAATCAAGTACAGTATGTATATTAAAAATAGCAACGACTCTAGCACTGACCCTTAAAGAACACCACATTAGTAATCAGGTTCCCCTCAGCATCACCCTTTGCTTCCTGGGTCTGAGCCAGTTCTGCCCTATCTGCACACCACACCCTGAACTCCCACCTGTGGCACCTTATTAAATGCTTTCTGAAAATCAAGAGAAATAATACCATCTGCGCTACCAGTTACCGGACAAACATACACAAAGACACTGAACCAAATTAAAATACCAAATCAACCTTGTGTGCATATATTAAGGCTGTTGAAAGAAATCAGAATGGCAAAACAAAAAAGCCATATTGATGGCATGAAAGCTCCACGTAGTCAACGTCTGAGCAATGCTTTTACCCCAGACCCCTAGCACTGTGAGGCAGTACTGATACCTGCTGGACCACCCTAATTAAAGTAAATGAAATACATAATAAAATAAAATAGCTGACCCCCATGCACACAAAAAAACGATGCTGAACGTGAAACTACCATGCATGTATGAACATCCATCCATTCATTTTCCAACCCGCTGAATCCAAACACAGGGTCACGGGGGTCTGCTGGAGCCAATCCCAGCCAACACAGGGCACAAGGCAGGAACCAATCCCGGGCAGGGTGCCAACCCACCGCAGATGTATGAACAGTACCTTGCAAAAGTATTCACTCCCTAGACAAGTTCTCATTTTACTTAATAACAAATTCTACATGTTAATTTTTTCTTCTTGGTATTTTTATTTCAACATACTGAAATTCAAAAAAAGTTAGTTTCATATTTCGAAAATCTAAATCTGTTTAATAATTCCCTCATGAAAAGCGAACAGACAGAACGAGCTTGGACCACAAAATTTTTAAAACCGTTTCTT
Source organism: Erpetoichthys calabaricus (assembly GCF_900747795.2). NCBI lineage: Eukaryota > Metazoa > Chordata > Cladistia > Polypteriformes > Polypteridae > Erpetoichthys > Erpetoichthys calabaricus. Next base: position 18,564,726 of record NC_041406.2, on the reverse strand, counting down.
AGCGAGCACCTATGGGCCAAGGGTAACCTACATTTCAAATTTCAAGTCCCAAGTCCTCATGGTTCAGGCGATTGCGTGATGAGTGAGTCAGTGGTATTTGGCTTTTATATATATAGATTAGCGGTGTTGGTGAAGTGGTTAGCATGTTGGAGTTTAAGGGTCAAGGTCAATGTAGTTAAATTAATTTAAAAAATCATTTTGATTAATTGATATTTAATTTTAGTCAAATTACTTCAATATGACAGTTAAGCAGCATTGGTCGAGGGGTAAGCATGTTGGACGTTCAATGAAATGGTCAAGGTTCAAAACTAATCTTACATTTTAACGATTTTTCGTCATTTATATACAAATGGGTGAAATACTCTTTTGAGCGATTATTGATATTAGCTCAGTGGATAAAGTTTTGGGCTTTTCTAAAAAAGATCGGAGGTTCATTTCTCCAATAGACAAATATGTGTAAGGTTTCACCGTGGTTAGGATTTTCTGAAATGAGAAATGAGATATGAACGTGAATGAATGTTATGCTTCACTTTAAGATCGTAAGGTTCGATTCCACTCTGTCGCTAATGTCATTCCTGTCAAATCACCTATCCACCCACGTCAAGGTTTTGTAACGTGCTGAGGACCATGTGGCATTAGAGTGACTAAAAAACATTTAAAAAAAAAGTTTTTTTTTAAGTGACACGGTTTTATTCAAAAATGCTCTGTTGCATGTTATCAGCATTATTATTTAATGCATGTTATCCTACATTGGGGCGGAGTGGTGGCTCTGAAGCTCTGAAGGATCTAATTGGAAGGTTGCTGGTTTGAACCCCGTAAACGCCAGAAGAGACTCTATTCCGTTGGGACCTTGAGCAAGGCCCATAACCTGCAATTGCTCTGTCCTGGATTTGACTTTAATCTGCATCCAGCCCTGCAAGCAGGTCCTCCAACTTACAGGGAAGATTTTGGGGGTTGGTGGCAGGATTGTTACTCCAGCCACTATTAAAACCTCACAGTGTTCCAGTGTGGTGCTGTGGTGTCACCAGCTGCACTCAGGTCCCAATGCGGGTGGTTCAGTGTGTGGTGCATGCGGCAAAGCAACCTCTATCCTTCATCAATCCATCCATCCATCCTCTTCCGCTTATCCGAGGTCGGGTCGCGGGGGCAGCAGCTTGAGCAGAGATACCCAGACTTCCCTCTCCACGGCCACTTCTTCTAGCTCTTCTGGGAGAATCCCGAGGCGTTCCCAGGCCAGCCGGGAGACATAGTCCCACCAGCGTGTCCTGGGTCTTCCCCTGGGCCTCCTCCTGGTTGGACGTGCCTGGAACACCTGAACAGGGAGGCGTCCAGGGGGCATCTTGATCAGATGCCCGAGCCACCTCATCTGACTCCTCTCGATGCGGAGGAGCAGCGGCTCTACTCTGAGCCCCTCCCGGATGACTGAGCTTCTCACCCTATCTTTAAGGGAGAGCCCAGACACCCTGCGGAGGAAACTCATTTCAGCCTCTTGTATTCGCGTATACCTCTATCCTACATACTTTAATCAAGTTTTATATGATGTCTACTTTTCTTTCCATAGTTAAGCTGGTTAGAAATTTCACTTTAACGAATCTATGCATTTTAATCGAATTAAATTAATTCTTTTATGGGCGCCCCACGATTTTATTTGTAGTCACATATGACCAAAAAAAATGTGGATTAGTCACTTTCTTTTTTATATGTTTTTTTGAGGGGAAGCATTTCTCTGGGTGTTTTGCCGTAGCTTCCATTTCTTGACATCTGGAGCAACAGTGCACACCGAGACATCCCAACACTTAGATATTGTTTTTAACCCTTTCGTTTTGTGTTACTTTATCTTGAAATTCTTTGGGATGCTCTTTATTCTCAACTTTCCAGGCTTCATATTCACAAACTGAATATAGGTCCAGAAAATGTTGTTTTAACGATTCGAGAGGATTTGTAATTGTGTCTTTAGTATGTTGTTGTTTTTCATCGGCGTAAACATGGAGCTTCTATAAGACAGGGATCGGTAACAATTTAGTTTAGGTACTTCAAAAATGCATCTATTACTCATGTACTGTTATGTAATAAGACCTTAACTAAGGCAATAAGAAGTGTCTCTTGCTCTTGATGTCCATTCTTGCTCCTGACGTCCATGCCTAACGCTCTTCACTCCTGCCAGACGCCATAGGAAAATAGTACAAACGTCTATTTGCTACTGTTATTTTAGCATAACATTTATCATATCACGTTTGTATTCTATTATCTTATATTTTACTTTGAATCGTTGCCTGTGTATTCTTCTTTATGCATTCTGTAGCAAATACATAATCTATCCATCCATCCATCCATTTTCCAACCCGCTGAATCCGAACACAGGGTCACAGGAGTCTGCTGGAGCCAATCCCAGCCAACACAGGGCACAAGGCAGGAACCAATCCCGGGCAGGGTGCCAGCCCACCGCAGGACAATATATAATCTAATCTAATTTAAAACTTTTGTCTTGCCCATTCTCCCTCTGAATTGCTGTCATGCAATCTTTTGGCACCTGTCTTTGTGTTATAAATAATGCTGTCTGCACCTATGAGGCCATTACAAAAGCACAGGAAGGAAGACCCGATGGATCCAATACCCAGTTTTTACTTCTTTCCATCAATTCTGCTTCTTTATTTTGGTCATTTTTTTATATAAAGTTGTGTTCACTTAAAACGCTGATTTGAATAAGAGGCCCTTTCATGGTAAGCAGTTAAAAGCTCTTTAGAAGCAATTAACCACATTACAATTTATGATGATGCAAATAATAGAACATTCAAGCAGAACAATACAGTCAGCATGATAGGACGGAACATCAAAAGGCTTGGATTGAAGAAAAGGAGACCATTTAAGAGGCTGATTATAGAGCCCACTCTCTTAAAATTACAAAAGCTGACACACAAAATGTAACGCATTAGTTCTGATGAATTCCACATTCTTCCAAATAGGTAGACAAAGCAAAATCAAACATCATCTCTAGGTGGGAAAAAAGTGTTATAATAAAAACTTAGTATAATATCAATCTTTTTTTTTTTTAATTTATTAAAAGCAAGTAACATTCCATACAAACAAGTCAAATTTAACAAAACTAAATTCAATTCAACTCCCATCCATGAGAAAGAAAGAAAGAAAGAAAGAAAGAAAGAAAGAAAGAAAGAAAGAAAGAAAGAAAAGAAAGAAAGAAAAGAAAGAAAGAAAGAAAGAAAGAAAGACCAACAGCCAGATGAAAATTTAAGAGCAGAAAAGAGGGAGGAGAATCCTTTCCCCCAATATAAATGATTATTCTAAAATCTTATTGATTAGATCCTACCAGGTTTTAAAAACGTTTTGAACAGATCCACCAAGTGAGAATTTGAATTTTTCTAATTTCAAATAATACATAACATCAGTTACCCACTGATTTAAAAGAGGTGGGCTAGGATTGAGCAAGACAAGTGAAGTAAAGGCGATTCCAGTTTGTCCTTCTCCACGTTAAGCCCATCTGGGAGTCTACCAAACACCTCAAGGTTTACTTACCTCAGCAGTGACATTCGTGTCAGTAGATGGATTGGGAGAGCATGGTGGGGGGGGTCATGAGATCACTGGAAAGAGGTGTGTGGCACTCCCGATATCTACAAAAGGATGAAGGTCCAAGTCTTCAGAGTCCTGTTACTTGCTGTCTTGCTATATGGCTGTGAGACATGGATGCTATCCAGTGACCTGAGATGAAGACTGGACTCCTTCAGGGCTGTGTTACTTCAGAGAATCCTTAGGTACCACTGTCAAATAAGTGGTTGCTCATGGAGTCCCAAATGAGGCCCTGAGGGTGATCCGGCTCGCAGGATCCTCATTGCTGAGGACTCGAGCTGCTGGACCAGGCCAAGGGGACGCCCATGTAACACCTTGATGCGGCAGAAAGAGGGTAATTTCCAGAGGTTGGGACTGGACCACATGTCTGCCTGAGGGGTTGCCAACCGGGATCCCAAGGTGTTTTGTTGTATGGCAGGTTTGGCTACGTGCTATACCAGTGCTTGCTCCCCAACTTGACCTGACCTGAGAATTTTTAGAAACCTTCAGGCTAATTACTGGGATTACTAGGTGATACATCTTCTCTGTCATCTTTCTTGTATTTTTACAATATATACAAAGTAATTTATGCAAGCATGGTGAGTTTCTCACAGGCTATGGTTAAGGGAAACATAGTGGGAAGAGTAAAGGCTTTGCACAGTCACTAACAGAGTTTTTGCATCAGTTTTGCATCCTTAGAATGGAGGAGAAGTCCAAGGCGAGATGCCTGAGATCACTTCTGCAAGCCCCACCCCTTCTGGTCCCATCAGAATATAAAGCTACTCCACAAAGAAAGTCTTCAAAAAAGAACAGGACTCCATGATCAGAAGCCCTATGCAAGCCCTTTGATAGCCTATACAGTGTACACAGTATACGCCGATCATCCACAACATTAAAACTACCTGAGTTCCCCTCATGCCACCAGAACAGCTCTGAACCATCGATGCATGGACTTCAAAAGACCTCTGCAGGTGTCCTGTGGTATCTGCACCAGGATGTTATCAGCAGATCCTTTAAGTTCTGTAAGTTGTGAGGTGTGGCTTCCATGGGTTGGATTTGCTTTTCTAGCACAACCCATGTATGTCTGATTTGATTCAGAAATGAGGAATTTGGAGGCCAAGTCAACATCTTGAACTCTTTTTCATGTCCCTCATACCATTTATGAACAATTTATGCAGTGTGGCAGAACGTATTATCCTGCTAAAAAAAGGTCACTTCCATCAAGGAATATCATTGCCATGAAGGAGTATTTGTGGTCTTCAACAATATTTTAAGTATGTGTTGCATGTCAAACTAACTAATTTACATCCACATGAATGCCAGGACACATGGTTTCCAAGTATATCATTGCTCGTTGTATCATGCTGCCTCTGCTGGCTTGTCTTATACCCATAGTGCATCCTGCTGCCATCTCTTACACAGGTAAACTATGCACACGCACCTGGCCGTCCACATGATCTAAAAGAAAATGTGATTCATTAGACCAGGCCACCTTCTTCCATTGCTCCATGATCCAATTCTGACACTCACAAGGCCTTTGTGGGCACTTTGGGCAGCGGACAGGGATCAGCATGGGCACGCTGACTGGTCTGCGGCTACACAGCCAGCTCCCATGCACTGTGTGGTCTCACAAATTTCTCTCATGGCCAGAATTAAGTTTTTCAACAATTTGTGCTTCTGTAACTCTAATAGGGTAACTCTCTGGGGTCATATCAAATGGGCTAGCCTTCAGTCCCCACATGCATCAATGAGATTTGGCCATCCATGACCCAGATTGCTCTGACCCGGTCATCTAGCCATCACAGTTTGGCCCAAGTCAAAGTCATTCAGATCCTTACATCTGCCAATTTTTCCTGCTACATTCTGAAAAGGATTATTTCAAGATTTAAACATCATTTTAGTTTTTCAGGCCTCCTGAAGTTCTATCTGGCTTGGCGAGGAAGACTCTAAAGTTTAAGGAAAGAATCTAGAAGGTGAGAGCAAGAGTGTTGATTAGTTGGCAGATTTCTTCTTTTAAGTGGAACAGCCATCCAATCAGAAAGGCTTAAAAATGCCATGCATTTCATTGCTGTGAGTGGGACACATTTAATATTTCCCTTTTCTTTGTATTTTGTTATATAAAGCCACTTTTTCCAATATATTCAAATTATTTCTCCTTATGTTACTTGGTTAAATTGATCTACTATATGGCCGTACTCCCGATATTCTATTTTGTAAATGTACATAATGGACTAATCAAGGACACTTAAAAGTGTCATGTCCAGTTTGGTCTACGGACTTGAGTATGTCATGTTTATGCAAAACGTCCTTCCTCCCTCCATTCTGTACCCAAAAGAAATGCTTTGCAATGTCACATGAAGCATGCACTTCATTAAGAGAGCATGATGGAAGTTAATTCTCCTAAATCTTTACGCGTATTCATTTGCTAGACCAGTTATAACAATGATCATCTGTGATGGGATCTTCACATGAAGGTAGCCCGAAGACAAATAAGTCATGATGGATGTGAAATTTAATGAGTATTCTGCATTTGATTATCATTGTTTTTTTTTTTCCTTTAATGAAATAATTCCTGCAATTAAAATGGATTTTTTTTTGTCCAGGATTTTTAATGGATAAAACAGATTTTTAATGTCCAAGTGAACTTGATCATGGTTACAAGCTTCTGTTTTGGGAAGCCAGAAGACTCCTTTTCTATCCTAGGAAGTATTTTCCATTCATTTTAAATATATGTTTATTCCAGTGTAGGTTTACAAACAGGAAAAAGAGAATGGGCAAAAAATGTGGCTGTTATATATACCCATTGCAGAAGCATTTTTAAAATGTTAGTAAAATTATGATGACCTAAGGCAATGTTTACCAACCTTTGTTGTGTCATGACCCTGTTTTTCAAATGCCAGTATGTTCATGATCCACTGTAATCGTTTGAATTGGGAAAGTGCTGTGGTCCCCCTCGGTGAATCAAGAACGATCATCAAAGCGTATTTGTCCTACACAATGATCAGAGTGTCATAGCATTAGATAAATTAAGCACAATCATCAATACTTTTCCTCCTTGATGAATCGTCAGAGCAGGGGGTTGAACAGGTTGGCCAGGATCGGCCGTGATCTATCTATGATGCTACTGGTGTGAATTGAGCGCAATCTTCAGAATTGCAATGCCAATACGGAATCTTAACAAACTTAACAATGACATTTTCTTCAACTTTTCCCGATGTAGTTTGTAATGATGGCTAAGAAACAGTTTTTTTGTTTTGTTTTTGTTAAGGACCGATAAAACAAAGTTTCCAAATTGTGACCAGCACTGGACAACAGCAAACAATATCTTAAAATGTCCATGAAAAATCTCATAAACCACACCTCAAGTCGTTAAGTCATAAGCTCACAATGTGCAAAACATATGTATTTTTTGCAAAAATATTGAAACATGAATACATTTTTGGGCCACCAACCTGGATATCCCCGTTTACCAAGAAGTCTGAAGAAAAACTTGATGGCATGAAAGGAAACAAACAAACAAAAAAACTATGGTCACCAGAATAATGTGGATAATAAGACTTTTTGTGTGCTGTCTGAAGGTCTTGGAGTTCCTTAGTTCTTGATGCCTCCTTCTGAGTGGTCGTGTTTTTATAGCCCAGGGACCGGAAGGGCCGGAGTCATTTGCCCTCACTGGGCAGTTCCTCTGTACCTGGAGGAAGAAAAAGACAAGACACTTAGTGGCAGTGCCCACTCTCAGCCCAGGGTAGTACTACATACTTGGGAAGAACTTGGAGGGTGATACCCTGACGCATGTGCTTAATATATATATATATATATACTGTATATATATATATATATATATATATATATATATATATATATATATATATATATATAAAATAGGTGGCATACTTGATAGACGGGCGTCCTGACCAGGAATTCTGTACCCGGGCAGGACAACCCAGGCACCTGGAAAGGCAATCCAACCAGATATGTTTCAAGGATCTTCCCTGGCCAAGATAAAAGAAGAGGACAGGGAAGGACTGTCTCTGAGGGATGTTTATTCCCTGAGGTGTTAGATGGCAGAGCCCTCCAAAGAGGCGCCCATTCGGGAATCAGCAGGGAATTCCAGGAGTTGTAGTCCGGCAACACAACCCTGCTGGTGTCCAGGGGTGCTGCAATGAGGTGCTGCAATGAGGTGCTTCAGGGAGAGGTGTTCCCCAATTTATGAGACTTCCATATAACCCAGAAGTACTTCTATTGGGCAGTGGCCCTGGCACTGGAAGTACTCTCGGGTCCTCAATAAAAGTAACTGCACTCCCTTATCCAGGCAAGTTGGAGCTGGGAGGAAGGAAGGCAATACTCAACTGGAGAAGGACAGTGCAGTGGTGAGAGAAGAGAAGAGAGTATTGTGAAAAGAGAGACAGAGAGAGAGAGAAAACCTGTGTTTGTAGTTTCAGTAATAAACCATCCATTATTTGAACCCGGGACTGTGTTGGTGTGATTGTGTTTGGGGTTTGGGGCTTGCTGATGGCCTGGTCCCTTCACTATATATATATATATATATATATGTATATTGTGAGCTGCGGAGCTGATCGCACCTCCAGAGAATACAGACGCCCCTGGGAAAACCCCTGAAACACATTGACAGACTACCTTCACATTCCTCCTTACCTTTCTGGCGGCTCTGTCGCGTAATATGCCTCTCACGCAGTACTCCACTTACTTAAAAAGCCTGTACGGGCTTCTTTCAGTTTGTTAAACTGATTGTTTACTTCTCCTTCTCTCTCTCAGACTTCTCCTGATCCTGGCACGTATTCCTCCGAAGAAGAAGGTTCTTCTTCTTGTTCTTAGGTGACACGAGTGTCCCTCGGTGTGGTCTCCTACTTTTGTAACCCATCTGCTTCATGGTGTGATATGTTGTGTGTTCAGAGATGCTCTTCTGCATATTTGGATTGTAACGAGTGCTTATTTGAGTTACTGTTCCCTTGCTATCAGCTTAAACCAGTCTGGCCATTCACCTCTGACCTCTGGCATCAGCATGACATTTTCACCCAGACAACTGCCCCTCACTTGGTATTTTCTCTTTTCAAACCATTCTCTGTAAACCTGAAGATGGTTGTGCATGAAAATCCCAGTAGATCAGCAGTTCATTAAATACTCAGACCAGCCTGTCTGGCACCAACAACCATGCCACGTTCAAAGTCACTACAGTCACCTTTCTTCCTCATTCTGATGCTCAGTTTGAGCTTCAGCAAGTCGCCTTCACAATGTCTACAGGCTGAAATGCATTGAGTTACTGCCATGTAATTGGCTGATTAGACATTAACAAGAAGTTGAACAGTTTTCCCCGTTCCCACAAGTACACTGCACAGTCACAAGCACAAATAGATAGATAGATAGATAGATAGATAGATAGATAGATAGATAGATAGATAGATAGATAGATAGATAGATAGATAGATAGATAGATAGATAGATAGATAGATAGATAGATAGATATGAAAGGCACTATATAATAGATAGATATTAAAGGCACTATATGATAGATAGATAGATAGATAGATAGATAGATAGATAGATAGATAGATAGATAGATAGATAGATAGATAGATAGATAGATAGATAGATAGATAGATAGATAGATAGATAGATAGATAGATAGATAGATATGAAAGGCACTATATAATAGATAGATATTAAAGGCACTATATGATAGATAGATAGATAGATAGATAGATAGATAGATAGATAGATAGATAGATAGATAGATAGATAGATAGATAGATAGATAGATAGATAGATAGATACTTTATTAATCCAGCATACTTTAAACACAATATTCTCTTTCTTTTCCCTTTCTCCTCCACTCCTCCTCGGCAAGCTTTGTCTCCCTCCTCCTAACTCTGGCTCACGCAGGCTTCTTCCCCCGGTCCTCACAGTGAAGAGGCATCCCGGCCAGGCAAGGACCCTGGCATTCCACCATATTATATATAGAGACAAGCAGAAAAAGGTTTGGGGATCCAGCCTGTATATTGTGACAACAATCCCTTAAGTGAAAATAGCACCAGAGCAGTTTTTGAAATGGAGTCCAAAATGGGTCTGACTAGCAAGGTGAGGTGGTTGAACTTTATAGGCGGTGGACAGGAAGAGGCGGGACCATGATGGAGTTGATGGAAGTGAGGCCAGTAGGAGGGCATGGTCCATGGGAAGGGGATGCGGGAGCTGGTGGTGCTTTAGTTTCCCTTCTGGTGATCTGTAGATGAGGAAGTAGAGACATTAGTGCATTTCTTTAACCCGACTCTGTGTCTTACCCTCAGATAAGCCCTTAGGCTGCCTCCCATGCACACTTATATATATATAGGGTTTGTCCACGAATGCCCCAGTTCCTTTTAATGTGTCCTCTTGTTCTTACAATATATATATTCTTCCCCTCTCTCTCTCTCTCTCTATATATATATATATATATATATATATATAAATATATATATATATTTATATATAAATATATATACTGTATATAGTGTGATAGACGGCCAGGAACCCTGCCCCGCTGGGATGCCTGGAGGAAGGAGGAACTGGGAGAGCAGCACTTCTTTTCCCTGGGCACCCGGACGGCCCTTGATCCCTGGGGGACAGCGCTTCCGGGACACCAGGAAGTGCTGACAGACCAGGGATGGTTTATGCCCGGGGTGCTGCCGGAAGTTCATTGTCAGGCACCTGGAGCACATCTGGGAGAAGATAAAAGGGGTCACCTCACTCCATTCGAGGAGCCGGAGTCGGCTTGCAAGACATGAGTGGAGGCAGCTGAAGGAACCAAGGACTGGACTTTGTAAATAATTTGTAGTTGTAGTTGAGTAAATAAACGTATGTTTTGTGGACACTGCGTTGTTGTGTCTGTCTGAGGCTGGGCTACCTTTTACAATATATATACTGTATATAAATATATATTTATATGTATATATTTACAAATGTTTTGCCACATTATATATACCTTGTGCCATAGCCCAGCCTCCTTTCCTTCTGCCTGCCCATTGATCCACAGCCTTTATAATGAACTCTAATAACAACTCTATTACCACAGGCGCCCTGATTGGTTTGTCTGGCTACAAAATTAGTTGCAAAGGAGCCAGCTTGTCAATATTAATTCCGCAACAGAGATTACTTGTTATAGGAGAACAAAGGTGTTCCCTGCTTGAGCTGAACAACTTAACTCCTTGTCTCATAAAATTTAAGCCGGCTATTGATTTCCTTCCAGTATTGTGCTGAAGGATAAAAAACACACACACAAATTCGCTCAAGTACACTGAATCACTCTGATGTGTTGTTTTTCTCCCTTTGCTTCTATAGTTCACAGTGTTCAGCAACATGAGGCAAATTAAATCAATGAATTCATCCTAGCAGATGGGTGCTTTAACAGTCAGTTAGCCTTTAGATAATTGAGGCGTTGACTCCAGAATCATAAAACGGATGGCTCGTTTATACATTTTGCCGAAATAGATCACTGAGGTTAAATAAATGAAATCCCATTTGTCAGCTAGTAATAAATGGCCCCCCTTTTGCAAACAGCTCTGTTTGGCCTAATAAATAGAGGGGGATGTTACAGTGCTCCTCCCTTGATAGGGTTACAGCTTAATGAAATGGTCTTTCCTCTGCTTGTTTTTTACCTCCTCCTGCACGGTGTGATAAGTAGCAAACCAACGAAGCTTGTAATTACAATCTTACAGAGAACCCAGCCAATCTGTATATAAATCTCACCATCCAATTACAAGATGTAATAATTTTGCAGTCAGGCTGGTAATGAGATCTAATACTCATGCATGTGATAATCCCCCCTGGATGCTGACTCTATCAGATGTTAGCTTTGTAATTATACTGGCAGAAAATCATTATTTCATGTTCAGCAGAAAAATGAGGTTGGTGGGAAGTTAATTTTCTCTATGCTCTGTGAAGCATAGACAAAATTTTAATGATTTAATCATTACCACCATCCCGTTTGCAATTGACCCATGTTGCTTGTGTGTGGAAACATTTGCACATTTAAGAGTCCCTGATACGTAGCAAAGCTTGCCAGGTAGGGGCCTTTTTATTTCATAATTATGCTACAATAAAACTATTACCCTAATGGAAAGGAAATCTATACAATGGCACAGTTGTGCCATTAAACAGTTTTATGGAACATAAATCTTATTTTTAATAGTTCAAGAATAAAACTTCCACATTATTGTATTCAATCTGAACAGGTTCACTATTGTAAAGGCCTGGTCAGAGCGTAACAGAAAAAGTCACTCGTCATTAGCGCTCATTTTTCTTAATATGAAAGTCAACTGTTGCGTTTTTTTACACCACAGTAAAGACTAAATAAAAGACAAATACACGATTGTGTCAATTTTATTTTATTTTTTTAACTAAACCTAAAGAAATACTACCATTCATTTATCATATGTGTATAGTATAGCTCCTTCTTTATTTTGATGACTGGAGGGCTGAGCGTTTAAATGAATTACTCACAGTCAATCAGAGAGTCAAAAGTCATTTTCTTCTTAAATCTACCTTTGGATTCCCTCAGTTCTCTGTTAATCTTTCTCGACAACTGACTGTACCTACTGAACTCTGCGGTGCCGCTTATTAAGTGTTCTTGTAAAACTACTTCAAGGTACCAGGAGTTCATTGTTACGTCTAAATACTTCTGCTATCAAGTATTTTATTATCTTGTGCTACTTTTTGTAATGGTATGCTTGTGCTTTGAAATGAAATGCCTTACGATGTTCTCCTTGAAAGGGGCTATTGACTGCCATATAAAACTTGATTGAAATGTGACAAATGTTTGGTGTGCAGGCCAAAGCCTCAGGTTAAAAAATAACAGCAGAGAAAGTGAACTTTCTACATTAGAAAATGTTCAGTTCATCTTTACTGTTTTGTGGTATTCTCGATGGGCTGCATGGTAGTGTAGTGATTAGTGCTGCAGCTTCACAGATCCAGGGTTCAAATCTTAGGCATGGTGATGGTCTGTGTGGAATTTGTGCATTCTGCCCAATCAGTTCTTTACCTTATAAACTTACTACACTGCTCTAATACATGTACTATACAAAACAATATTAAACTAAATTGAAGAACTATACAGAGGTATACAGAAATAAATCAAAGACTTCCAAAAACTTGCATGTTAGGTTAATTCATGATTTCAAAATAGTTGTGTGAGCGTGTGTGTATGTGTGTGTGTGTGCATGAATAGTCTCTGTGATGGATTGACAGGCCTGTCCAGGAAGCGCTCCTGCTTTGTGCCTTGTGTTTCAGGTCTTTGTTAGCTGTGGTGATTGTACTTCGGAGACCCATGATATTTTATATGGTGTGCCACAAAGATCTATTCTGGGCCCGCTGCATTTTGCAATCTACATGCTTCCATTAGGTCAGATTATCGCAAAACACAAAGTGAGCTACCAAGGCTATGCAGAAGACACATGTAGAAGAAGAGTGTTCTCTTCGGCACCTTGTGCCCTGTGTATTTGCTAACTAAGTTTCATAACAGTGCTCTGCCAGTAAAAAAGAAAGCTTGATTTATTGAACTGACAAAAATATGTTACCAAATGCTTAACTTCCTCAAAGTAAAATGACTCAGGAGACAAGAAAGATCACAAGATTTCAGGGGTACGTGTAAGGCGCCTGTCCTGTTTTAAGGGGAACTTAGATAATGTCTAGTTCAGATATTACATCATTTACAGAATCATAAGATAGAGGGGTATTTAAAGCTCCCCCTAGCCGTTGTTCAGGGTGCAGAGGAACAGCCTGCTGCGACGGACTGTGCTCTCTGGATCTTGTGACTCCTGATGTAGAATAAACAAGAACTTGTGAAAAACATCACCTGCTGTCAGTCTGCACTTTTTCGTCCACACACACAACTTTATTTATCGATAGCACCTGATGACCCTGATGCTCTTGGCTCTCTGATCCAATGTCTTAGCAGTATTTGCAACTGGATGAGTAGTAATTTTCTCAAACTAAATAAGGAGAGAACTGAAATCTTAGTGATTGGAAAACATGGATATTATGAGGGTATTAGAAGTAAAGTTGATCCTTTAAGCTTAAAAGTCAAGGTAGAGGTAAAGAATCTGGGGGTAACCATGGACTCTGACCTAAACTTTAAATCGTATATTAACCAGATTTCTAGGACTGCATTTTTCCACTTAAGGAATACAGCAAAAGTTAGACCTCCTATAACTTTAAAAGACTCTGAAAAATAAGTTCATACTTTTATTTTTAGTCAACTAAATTACTGCAATGCACTCCTAACAGGGCTACCTAAGCAAGACATCAGTCAGCTGCAATTAGTACAGAATGCAGCAGCCAGAATCTTAACTAGAGAAAGAAACTCTGAGCACATCACACCAGTTTTGGCGTTGTTACATTGGTTACCCGTGTCATTTAGAATTGACTTTAAAATACTGCTAATGGTTTATAAAGCCTTTCCTATATTTTGGAACGCCTTTCCCCTTACGCTCCAAGTCGTGACCTTAGACCTTCTGTTGAAGATCTGCTTATAATTCCAAGAGCCAAACTTAAAAGAAGTGGTGAGGCAGCCTTTTGTTGCTATACTCCTAAAATCTGGAAAACTTTACTAACAGAAATTTGCCAGGCTAATACGGTGGGTTATTTTTAAAAAAATTGCTAAAAACCCATTATTTTGATTTGGCTTTTCCATAGCTACATTTTAATAGTTTTCCTGATAGACTATATAGACTATATATCATATTCTTCAGGGATCTGCAATGAGTACTAATCTCAACTATTCTCTGAGGTCTTTTCTGGTTCTTCTGTGGTGAGAATCTGCACCACCGCCACCTGATCACGGCGCCATGCAGCCCCCTGCATTGATGAAATGAAGGCAGATGCCCTAGCTGTCCACAAGGCCAACATCATCAAATACTATCATGTGAAGCCTGAAAACAAAGAGCAGTGATTATGAACATTTATGTTTGATAGAATGTTAGTTAGAGGCCGGGTGGTCTTTTGACCTTGGAGCCCCTGCAGATTTTATTTTTTTTTCTGCAGCCTAAGTGGAAATTTTCTTTCTGCCCTCTCTGCTATCTGACCTTACCTTTTACCTTTGTTACTTAATATTCTTTAATATTATTGTGTTTCATGTTTTTCTTTTCTGCGGTGGGCTGGCACCCTGCCCGGGGATTGTTTCCTGCCTTCGCAAATGTGTTGGCTGGGATTGGCTCCAGCAGACCCCCGTGACCCTGTAGTTAGGATATAGTGGGTTGGATAATGGATGGATGGATGGATGGATGTTTTTCTTTTCATGTAACTTTCCCTTTGTCACCTTGCAAACTTGGAGCAACTTTGTGTGTATGAAAATGTGCAATACAGTCGACCCTTGATATACGACCGGCCTGACATGCGAACAACTTGATTTACGACCAAAATTTTTGTTTTGATTTACTACCAACATCTTGCGTTACGACCCAAATGCTGTCACGTGTATCCGCTTGCGTGATTGTAAACAAACAGCCGAGAGCGTTTGTAAGTGTCAGTCGGAGCCCAGATACATGTGTTTGTGGACGTAATTTCGGTCAGTGCAGTGATTTATATAATTTTTTTCGATAATTTCGAAGGAAGGAAGAGAAGGTAATGAAGGTAAAGAAAGTGATCACAATCGAAATGAAGAAGGAAATTGTGTGGAAATATGAGAGTGGCATTCGTGTGACCGATCTCGCTAATATGTACAGCATGTTGAAATCCACCATCTCGACAATTTTACAAAGAAAAGATTTGTATAAGGAGGCTCCTTCCAAACAATAACCACCTTCCATTTCATTCTCCTCCTCCTCCCTTCCTGCAGCCAAAGCTGTCAAATTAAATGGTGAGTACAGTATGAAATTGTTGTTTCTGGTAGGCTAGGCAATTTTTTATAACTTTTTGGTTAGTATATTAGAAAAATTATTGGTGTTTTGGTAAATTATGCACATTATACAACCCTTTTTTAGTATGAAAAGGTTAAGTAAGTGTTGCTGTGGGAGGTTCGGAACGCATTATGGGTATTTTGATTATTTCTTATGGGAAAAATAGTCTTGACTTACAACCAACTTGAGTTACAACCAGCCCTCGTGAACGAATTGAGTTCGTAAGTCAAGGGTCCACTGTATAAAAAAATGTTGTTTGGCTGCTGAGATAGATAGATAGATAGATAGATAGATAGATAGATAGATAGATAGATAGATAGATAGATAGATAGATAGATAGATAGATAGATAGATAGATAGATAGATAGATAGATAGATAGATAGAAACGAAAGGCACTATATGATAGATAGACACCCTGCTGGCTCCCTGCCTGGGATTTGTTCCTTCCTGCCTTGTGCCCTGTGTTGACTGGGATTGGCACCAGCAGACCCCCGTGACCTTGTGTTAGGGATATAGTGGGTTGGATAATGGATGGATGGATAATGGCTGACTTTTTAATGTAGTGCCTTCCAAAATGATAGATAGATAGATAGATAGATAGATAGATAGATAGATAGATAGATAGATAGATAGATAGATAGATAGATAGATAGATAGATAGATAGATAGATAGATAGATAGATAGATAGATAGATAGATAGATTTAAGTCCTCTCTCCTAGAGCCATGAGGCAGTAGTGTTAAGCACCATGATGCCTTCACAAATTTTTCTTTCAACTGCAGATTTTAGAGATTTATTGGAAGAAAAATATTTCTGCCTTAAAGCCTCTAACTAGCCATGTGTGTTGATATCTCATAATTTTTACTCAGCAGGATTTTTGCTTGATGAATCATTGTAGCTGTTTAATAGCAGTGAACCAGCTGCGGTTCTGCAATAAAATGTAAAAAATAATACCCTTGAGAGAGTTTATTTTTTTAACTTTGAAAAATGTTTTTTTTCTTTTTTTATTTTATCATCCATCCATCCATCCATTTTCCAACCCGCTGAATCCGAACATAGGGTCACGGGGGTCTGCCGGAGCCAATCCCAGCCAACACAGGGCACAAGGCAGGAAACAATCCAGGGCAGGGTGCCAACCCACCGCAGGACACACACAAACACACTCACACACCAAGCACACACTAGGGCCAATTTAGAATCGCCAATCCACCTAACCTGCATGTCTTTGGAATGTGGGAGGAAACCGGAGCGCCCGGAGGAAACCCACGCAGACACGGGGAGAACATGCAAACTCCACGCAGGGAGGGCCCGGGAATCGAACCCAGGTCCCCAGATCTCCCAACTGCGAGGCAGCAGCGCTACCCACCGCTCCACCGTGCCGCCCTTATTTTATCATATAATACCATAATTTGAAAAGTGTTGGTTTTCACTCATCAGCTACCTTTTACTTCTGCATGACCACATCCTAAAGTTAAATAAATTGATGTGGTCACACATGGGCATAATAATGGTTAATGCAAATGCCCTAATATAAGACTGTTCAGCGCTGATGATGTGATCATTTGGGTATTTACAGTGCGCTATTTGATAACAGGATGGCACAGACATTGGCGTAGCTGCATCTTAGGTTGAACGGACTGTTTTCAAATTCTAGCCTGGTGTCTAATTTTCAAAAGTTGAAAGTTCTTTTTGTATTTGTGTGAAGTTTTCCTCTCCAGATACTTCATTTTTCCACCCAAAGATATACTGACTTGGTTGGTCGGTTGGTTGGCAATTTCATATTGGTACATTTTGGGTGACTATGCTCTGAAATGGACTGCGGTGCCTATAAAAAAATATTCATCCCCTTGAAAGTTTTCACATTTTATTGCAGGGATTCCCAACGCCCCCAGGGTGTAAATTTTGCCTATTTAGGGGGTAAATTTGGTTAAAAAAAATCTTATGTTCGAGAAGAAAATTTGAAATAAGGCTATTTTCTGAAATAGCATTATGTGATATTATCATTATTATTAGAATTTGAAATAAAGATATTAAAAACAGTGTCTTAAAATTACAACTTTGTTGATCGCATTATTATGGTAGAAGTATATATTTAAATTACTGAACAAAACTTTTGAAATATTTTAAACGGGGTGAAAAAGGTTGGGAACTCCTGTTTTATTGTTACACAACATTGGATTACACTGGATTTAATTGTTTTAATTTCTTCTTCTTTACCTTCCGGCTGTTCTCATTAGGGTTTGACACAGCAGATCATCTACTCCGATATCTTCCTGTGCTCATCATCTTGCTCTGTCACACCCATCACCTGCATGTCCTCTCTCACCACATCCATAAACCTTCTCTTAGGCCTTCCTCTTTTCCTCTTGCCTGGCAGCTCTATCCTTAGCATCCTTCTCCCAATATACCCAGCATCTCTCCTCTGCACATGTCCAAACCAATGCAATCTCGCTTCTCTGACTTTGTCTCCCAACCGTCCAACCTGAGCTGACCCTCTAATGTCCTCATTTCTAATCCTGTCCATCCTCGTCACACACAGTGCAAATCTTAACATCTTTAACTCTGCCACCTCCAGCTCTGTCTCCTGCTTTCTGGTCAGTGCCACTGTCTCCAGCCCATATAACATAGCTGGTCTCACTACCGTCCTGTAGCCCTTCCCTTTCACTCTTGCTGATACCCGTCTGTCACAAATTACTCCTGGCACTCTTCTCCACCCATTCCACCCTGCCTGTACTCTCTTTTTCACTTCACTTCCACAATCCCCATTACTCTGTACTGGCAGTGCTCCTCTGGAATGGCCCCAGTATGGACACTTAGATAGATAGATATATCACCAAATCTATCTATCTATCTATCTATCTATCTATCTATCTATCTATCTATCTATCTATCTATCTATCTATCTATCTATCTATCTATCTATCTATCTATCTATCTATCTATCTATCTATCTTCAGATTCATGGTGGCCGATGACAACATTTAAGTCTTTTTTGCCCAGTTTAATTGATGTTGGAGTGTTTTGACAAAGGGGAGCTCTAGAAGATTGCTTGCCCATGTAAACAGTGTTTTTTAAGAAACCAGGTTTCTGCCTTTAACCGGATTATTCACCTTAAACCATGTGGTCATCCAAGGAAATGAAAAGCTCAACACAAGAATACATTTTGGGACACCAACCCAGCAATCATCGTTTACTTAAAGGTTCAAACCAAGACAAACGGTCAATGGTGTGGAAATGAAACAAAATCTTCACCATGAAATGAATGTGGCTGGAACTAGCAGAATTTCTTCTGTAGTTCTTAGGTGATCGAGGAGCTCTTTTGCTCTGATCGCTTGTGTAAGAAGTGAGGCCTCCTTCGGGGCAGTCATGCTCTTATGGCCCAGGGACCAGAAGGGTCAGGGTCAGTTGCCCTCACCAGGAGTTTTCTCTGAACTGTGGAGGAAGAAGAAGACAAGACAGTTAGCACCATACTCGGTGTAACTTGGAGAGTGAACCTCTGATGTGCATGTGTGACACGTTTCTATGTGTTTGTTCATATAAACACATTAACACACTCAGTGTTGTGAACTAACCTACACAATGAAAACTAAAGGATACTCCAAGAGCCTCTGTGAAAGGCCAGGGGATGGAGATGAGAACGATAGATAGATCTAGCTGCCATTGGTATGTCCCAAATATTATCCATCCATCCATCCATTTTCCAACCCGCTGAATCCGAACACAGGGTCACGGGGGTCTGCTGGAGCCAATCCCAGCCAACACAGGGCACAAGGCAGGGAACCAATCCTGGGCAGGGTGCCAACCCACCGCAGCCCAAATATTATGGTGTCTTAAAATGGGTTGGGATCATGTAGAAGAAGCATTGTCATCTCTACATGGTGTGAATGAAATATATGCAAATATCCTTAAATTAAAGTTTTCAATGTGCACTTTAATCACATCTGAAGTGTTTGATTTATAATTTTAAACTCTGGAGCAGAGGTGGACATCAAGGAAAAATGTGTTTTGTTTAATCCTCAGGAAATTTCCCTTTGTCTTTGCAGATGCTTCCACCATTTTCTACCCATGACTGCTGCATGCGTGTGCTAAACATAAACATGCACAGGCTGACAGAGTGCAACAGACGCGTACACAGACTACAAAATCTTTAACTGTAACCCAGTTAAGGGTTTACATGGCCAAATAACCGGGTTACTCCCAAAGAAATCTACATATGTTAACTCGGTTTCTAAGAGACCAATAACTCAATTCCACTAACCGTATTAAGGGTTTACATGACATTTTAGAAACCAGATTTCTGTGAATAATTGGGTTATTTAACAATATGTAGAACTACTCATTGACACAAAAAGCAGCATACAAATGTTCACTCAAACTATGCAGTTTATACAGCAAACTGGGGTCTGCATCAGACACAGAATGTGGAACACAACCATGAGCAAAAGGAGAACTCCACTTATAGTTTAAGTGACTAATTGGGGTTCTTACTATGGTGGTGTGCCTAGAGCTGGGCCTGGAAGGATACTCAGGTTTATAATAACAGATAATAATAATTCTTTACATTTATATAGCGCTTTTCTCACTACTTAAAACTGAGAAGACCCGGGAAACGAACCCACAATCTCCTTACTGCAAAGCAGCAGCGCTACCACTGTACCACCCGTTTCTCTTTCCCAGGCCTAAGGGTGAGGAATATGGAGGTGATGGTGATGTCAGGGGCTTAAAGTCCACCCTGTGCTTCCACCTACTGGTCCTAGCACCTGCTGTTGGAGCTTTAAAATGTTGGGTTTAGCTGTTGAGGAAGCAACAAAACGATATGATCAAAGTGGAGCATATGATATGATTTATCTGGACTTTCAGAAAGCATTTGATAAGGTGCCACAAGAGAGTTTGGGCATCAAGCGAAAGGAAGTGAGAGTTCAGGGTGTGGTGTTTGTAGATGGGTATAGTGTCACAGGTGTCTGGTCACACTCACAGGTAATCTAACTTTGTCACAATTAAAACATCCGACTACGCCACCCAGTTTTATTAAGAGACTGGGAACTCCTGAAATTTACCAATAATAGCACACAGGTTTCTTTAAATTGGGCGGTGAGTAAACACACAATGAAAGACACAACAGTAATTTAGAAAAAAGCAACAGTAAGTTCTATTACACAAAACAATATAAGGTACATTAAAAAGATAAACGAACATAACAAAAACTAAACATATCAGGAATCAATTTTCCTTTTTTTAAAAAGGAAAATACACAGTCCACCCTCTAAATGTCCGTTAAAAACAAGAATTGGAGGATACAACCTTTAGTGGTGCAGAGTCCGGTTTGCGCACTGTGTTACCCCAACACTTAATTGTTCAACTGTCCATGCATGCACTCTGTTTCCCGGACACTTGTTCCCCTACAGAAGTTGTGTCAAATTGTTGAATCCCTGTCAGCGTCTCTTCGTTGTTCCTTTTTCTTCCACTCTGGGCTCCTTGTGTGGCTGGGACCTAGGCACACCTCATTTCTCGTCTGTCAGCTTCGCTTGGTCCTTTCATGAGGATTCCCTCTCTCGCTGAACCCACATTCGGCGTCTCTTTGTGGAATTTTCTCTTCCTCCCTGGAAATGTTGCCGTCCTTGTGCCTCACGTCGTGCCAGCCAGGTACCCTTGTCTGCCTGCAAGCCCCTGTGCCCTGTCCGAGTGCCTTGGCAGCGTTTTCTGTGGACTGTCCCTCCTGCCTTCTGCTGCCCAGGAGTTTATATTTACTTCAGTCCCTGCTGTTGTCAGTCCTGGACAAACAGTTTAATCAATGGCACATCTAAATTGCCTGGGTTTAACAATTACTGAAAACACAAGTTAACAAAATGTATGGTTACCAAACATTAATAAGTACAGATATGCTGATTAGAAACCAATATTTTCAAGCCAGGTAAATACAGACATCCTCCAAGGCCAGACTTCAAAGCAGTGACTCCCTTGCAAGACAGCAAATACCATTAATAAGTACAGACAGCCTTTTAACTTCTCACCCCCCAGTCCCAACAGTGGGTGCCTAATGGAACCACCCAGTGCACAAAAAAAAAGTAAAAGTGTCCCCCTCTGACAATAGAATTGGCTCAGACACAGGAAGCAGAGGGTGATGGTGCGAGGAACCTCATCAGAGTTTGCTGATGTCAAGAGTGGTGACCAGCAGAGGTCAGTGCTAGGGCCGCTGCTATTTTCTATATATAGAAATGATTTGGATAGGAATACACGTAGCAAGCTGGTTAAGTTTGCAGGTGATACCAAGATAGGTGGATTGGCAGATAATTTGGAATCCTTTATATCAGGGGTCCTCAATCACAATCCTGGAGGGCCGCAGTGGCTGCAGGTTTTTGCTCCAACCCAATTGCTTAATCAGAAGCCCTTATTGCTCAAGTAACACTTCTCCATCACTTTGGATGTCTTGCTTGTTAAGATTGTGAACCCTTACTGCTTATTTTGGTCTTAAATACCTGCATTCTTGGTTTTTAATTGCTCCTAATTAGCAATAACATGCAAATGACAAAAGAAACCAGCATTTCTCCCTTTAGCTTGTTTCCATTTACACCTGCGTGTATTTATCATGCACTATTGGGTTTAAATAAATAAGAAAATGAAGAGAAAAAAGTGAAGGACTGAGAATTACTCCTCCATTTTAGCCTTCAAATCATTTGGATGATATCCTTAGAAAGGGGAAGAAAATCGAGGATATAAGAATGACCTGAAATAGCAGAGTTAAAGCTCTAACAAGCCGTGAAATTAAATTATTGGCAAGAATTGCTTTCTAATTAAGCAACCGAGTTAGAACAAAAACCTGCAGCCACTGCGGCCCTCCAGGACTATGATTGAGGACCCCTGCTTTATATCATCACAGAAGGACTTGGATAGCATACAGGCATGGGCAGATTTGTGGTGGGTGAAATTTAATGTCAGTAAATGTAAAGTGTTACATGTAGGAAGGTTCGAATACACAATGGGAGGTCAGAAAATTGAGAGCACACCTTATGAGAAGGAGTTTGGAGTCATAGTGGATTCAACACTATCAACTGCCAGACAGTGTTCAGAAGCCATTCAGAAAGCTAACAGAATGTCAGGTTATATAGCGTCTGGAGTTTTTTTTTTGTTTTGTTTTTTCTGTCCACCCTGGCCATCGGACCTTACTCTTTTTTTTTATTGTTAACTAATATTGTCCTATTTTAATTTCTTATGTTGTTATATATTTTTTTTATTTACTGTTCTTCATTATGTAAAGCACTTTGAGCTACTTTTTTGTATGAAAATGTGCTATACAAATGAATGTTATTATTATTATTATTATTATTGATGTGTGGAGTACAAGTCACAGGAGGTTCTGCTCAAGCTTTATAACTCACTGGTGAGGCCTCATCTGGAGTACTGTGTGCAGTTTTGGTCTCCAGGCTACAAAAAGGACATAACAGCACAAGAAAAGGTCCAGAGAAGAGCGACTAGGCTGATTCAGGGCTACAGGGGATGAATTATAAAAAAAAGACTGAAAGAGCTGAGCCTTTACAGTTTAAACAAAAGAGGATTAAGAGGAGACATGTTTGAGGTGTTTAAAATTATAAAGAGAATTAGTACAGAGGATTGAGACTGTTATTTTAATATGAGTTCATCAAGAACACAGGGACACAGCTGGGAACTTGTTAAGAGTAATATTCACACAAACATTAGGAAGTTTGTCTTTACACGGAGAATCTTAGACGCTTGAAATAAGTGACCAAGTAGCGTGGTAGACAGTAGGACTTTAGGGACTTTCAAAACTCGACTTCATGTTTATTTTAGAAGAATTAAGTGGATAGGACTGGCGAGCTATGTTGGGCTAAATGGCTCGTTCTCGTTTAGATTGTTCTAATGTTCTAATGTCATAAGCTTTTGCCCCACAGACCCGTATTTAACATCCTTAACCCTAGTGAGCAGGCCAGGGTTCAAACTCATCCCATTTTTAGCTATAAGTCAGAAGCGCTAACCACTGTGTCACCCACCATTATCTATCATTTAAAACCATTCCTTCTTACAGTTGTAGGTACGGTAGCACCCACTGCTCGTGTCTTAAAATCAATACAAATGCTTTGTGAATTTTTGAAAAGGAGCCATTTGAGCAACCCAGCATGAGAACATTTTACATTTGCCATTTCCTATTAAGTGTTATTTAAACATTGTCAATCAAAGCTCTGCTTGCATCTGGCATTCATGCCTTGTGAAATTTATTTATTGAAAGTTTAGGTCACACATGGAAAGTTTAGCAGATGGTGCATCAGTACAGACCCCCCCCCCTTCCCCACCCCCACTCCCCCTCTTAGACGGAGCACCCCTCCCATCTGCCTACTAGCATTATCTTTATGCCAGCAATTCTCAAGAAGCAAACACTATTGTTTTGCTATTTTAAACAGATCTAATCAGTAGTGTGTTAAACAAGAGTGGATCTTTTATGCATTGGATGTTCGGACACGCGAATCGCAACTGTAGATCACTAGAATAAACAACTTGGGCTGATTCAATTACAACAACAGGGCCTGCTTTTATCAGCTCGTGACATCATTTCAATCAAAATGTAAAATAATCCAATCCAATAGATGCTATGGCTGAGATAGGATACAGACTGCTGCACTTAGTCATTTAATCAAAAAAAAAAGAAGACGAAAATGCTTCTCTTGACAGCCATGTAGAAGTTCCCATTCCAAAAACTCTATTACCTTCCATTGCATGATACTCTTTGAAAGAAATGAATGCAGGAGACTATTACTTTTTATTAGTCAAACTTGTTATATAGGATACAGGCGGCTGCACTTTTGTTCATTTAATTAACAAAAGCATAAAATACCTCTCTTGGCCGACATCTAGACTTCCGTACCACAACAGCCATTACCATGTAGAATCATATTTAGAAGAAATTTCTACAAAGCCAGTATTAATAGTAGGTTGTTATAAATGTTCTAAATTATGGATTTGATAGAAATAGGATACAGGCCACTGCACTTTTGCCCATTTAATTAACAAAGCAGAAATGCACTTTGACAGAAATTTGGAATGTTCCCCAGAAAAGAAGAATTTCTTTGAATAATACTGTTTAGGAAAATTGAATGTAGGAAAATGTACAACAATTGTTAATGGCACGAGTTGGGCTATCTGTGGCTGTGTAATCTAATAGAAAGCAATTAATTTAGGACACAGCCTGCTGCACTTTTTAGTCATTTAATTAACAAAGGGTACACTTTTGTGAGAGTTTGAATTTAAAGCTTTACAGATCCTGTCACACATCGGCTGCTGATTCAACACAGTCACGCTCCGCACTAATGTGATCGCTTTTTTTTTTTTTAAAGTTGAAGAAATGATGTAGTATAGTTTTTTTAAATTGAATGTACTGATTTGTGTTACATATGCTCACATTATATTTGTTAAGAACATCACACACTGAATTCTCAATCAAATCCAATCCTACAGATTATATTTAGGTTTAAAAAGCTTCTTTTCAATAAATCGCTTTTTAATGTGGCGGCACGGTGGCGCAGTGGTAGCGCTGCTGCCTCGCACTAAGGAGACCTACGTGGAGTTTGCATGTTCTCCCCGTGTCTGCGTGGGTTTCCTCCCACAGTCCAAAGTCATGCAGGTTAGGTGCATTGGTGATCCCGTGTGTGTGTGTGCCCTGAGGTGGGCTGGGGCCCTGACCAGGGATTTGTTGCTGTCTTGCACCCTGTGTTGGCTGGGATTGGCACCAGCAGACCCCTGTGACCTTGTTTTAGGATATGGCAGGTTGGATAATGGATGGATGGTGTGACAGATTATGGTCTCTGTGACCCCTTGAACCCTCAGACTACACATCAGACACCAGGTAAAAGTCCAAATATTGAATTTATTATAATAATAATGTGCACAAAGCACCCTCCTCTCCACAACACTCATATAAATCAATAAACAAATCACAATCCTCCACTCCCAGACGCTTAGCCACCCTGCCTCCCAACTCAGCTCCACGTCTGGGATTTCCCATCATCCTTTTATATTCCCTGACCCGGAAGTGGTTCCACCCTACAGTCCATGTGATTCCTTATCACTTCCGGGTCAGATAAAAAGTCCTTTTCTTCATACCGGAAGCACGTCATTTCCTTTGTCGCCTTGCCTACGACGTACTTCCATGTTATAGGGCACAAACAACTCTCTGGGCCTCCCTGCAGCGTCATCTGTTGGCCCCTGTGGTATCCAGCAGGGCTGTAAAGGAAAACTCTATCGTTCATGATTCCCTGCTGGTATTCGGGGCACTTCCTTGCCGCAGGGACAGCTCCATCTGGCGGCCTGGGGGTGTTGGCCGGGGTGACAGGCCGGCCATATCCCACAATGGATAATGACTGACTATTTAATGTAGTGCCTTTCAATATTATAGATAGATAGATAGATAGATAGATAGATAGATAGATAGATAGATAGATAGATAGATAGATAGATAGATAGATAGATAGATAGATAGATAGATAGATAGATACTTTATTGATCTTGACAGAAATGTAAGAATTTTATGACATCCGTGATCAACTTCTTGTGTTTTATAAGTATTGTGGAAAGCACTTGGTTGGCACCGACCCAATGCAGACTGACATTGGAGGCAGATATATAAACCAATAAACTTTTATTGTCTTCACCCGTGGGACACGTCTTGACCGTGTTCCACAGGCACAGCACAGTCCCACAAGCACAAAACAGCAACACAAAAGTACAAAGTAAAACACACTTTCTCTTCACCACCATTCCTCCCGGCAAGTGTTGTCCTCCTCCTCCCAACTCTGGCTTCCGGAGTGGTGGCTTCTGGCTCCTTTTATAGCCCACCCGGAAGTGCTACAGGTGATAATTAACCTAATTCAGGCTGCACTTCCACGTGTGGCTGCTTTCCAGCCCACACGGGTTCATTAAGCCATGCAGCAACAAGGCTGAGCTCCGAAGTCCCATGCCTGTGGCCTCGATGCAACCCAGGGGGACTGCCACCAAGTGTTCTGTGGGAAGTAGTGTGTAGCCCATGGCAATTCCCCCAGACCAAGTGTCGAAGGTGCAACCCGGTTGGGCATGGGCCCTGGCCATCCATCACAGTATGTTGGGTCAAACAGATGCTTTATTTATAGGTTTCTTTTACTGAATATTTCGTGGCAAACTCTTTACTGCTTGGCTAGGATACCGGTGTATGTTCTTCTTGCCTTACACCCAGTGCTGATGAAAGAATAATAATAACAAAGGTATTTTTACTTCAATAAGGTAAAGTATTGTGTTAGGTTACTCTATACATGATAGATAGAGGCTAAAAATACTAAATATGGGAGAAAGATAGAATGATAGATAGTGTGACCAAACTCCGGACACAAGTGCACAAACACGGTCTGGGGTACAAATAAAGATCTTTGTATTTACACTAAGTACACAGGCTCTTCCTCCAAACTAGTACTCCCAATAACAAATCTCTTCTCTTCTCAGCTCTTCCTTCAGGCAAACCTTGTCCTCTACCTCCTGATTCCAATCACCTGGATGAGGTCAAGCAGCTATTCAACTCAGGGAGTACTTCTGTTGTCATAGCACTGAATGGCAGAAGTACCTCCGGGTCTCGTCAAAGCTCCTCAAAACAGGGAGTTCTTCTCCCTGCAGCAGCCTCCGGTGCCACCAAGGATGAAGACAGGGTTGTCTTTCAGGACTGCAAATTCCACAGATCTCTGTGGGTGTCCATACTGAGGCCATGCCAGGGGAGCACCGCCATCTATTTCACTGGGGAAGGAATTGCACTTAACAGACAATCTCCCCTAGTCCATCCATTCATTTTTCACCCCATCTGGGATAATAATCAAGCACCATCCCGGCCAGTTTACATGTATATACAGTATATAGTGTTCATCCATTATGGCCTGCTGTCCATGCCATAAATCGCCCTTTATCCCAGTCATGGTGCCAGTCCATCCCTTAGGGAATTTACAATAGATAGACAGTGTCACGCACGAGCGCATAGGGAGCAGCTTAAGGACCCGAATAAATCGCCCTTTATCCCAGTCATGGTGCCAGTCCATCCCTTAGGGGATTTACAATAGATAGATAGTGTCACGCACGAGCGCATAGGGAGCAGCTTAAGGACCCGACGCGCACCACGACAAGTCGTGCCAGGGCACAACAGCAGGGTACTAACCTCTCTTTCTTTGTTTTCTCAGAAAAAATGAAGCACCGCCGCCGTGACTTTACCCGGACGCCTAAAGAAACCAGCCACTTCCAGGTTCCTTTCTACCCTCTGGTCCCCTCCTGATGATGTCATTTTCCCATTCACCACCACGATTTCTTCCCAGCATCCCATCGCTTAACTTCCGTTCCCACCTCATAAATTGTCCACCTGCCAACCCTCATATGTCTGATGTATGGTATCATAACCTGTCTGACCCATTTTTTTTGCCTGACAGTATACGGGGATGGAACCCCCAAACCTTTATCGTGGTTTGTCTTCTCTTTACAATAGATAGATAGATAGATAGATAGATAGATAGATAGATAGATAGATAGATAGATAGATAGATAGATAGATAGATAGATAGATAGATAGATAGATAGATAGATAGATAGATAGATAGATAGATAGATAGATAGATAGATAGTGTGGAAGCCAGCCCGACCACAGACAGACAGACACTGTCTTAAGTCCACCACACACAATTTATTCCACCAAACACCTCTCTTTCTGGCTCTCTCAATGGTCCTTTTCGGCCCCTTTTATCCTTCTCCGGATAATTCAGATATTGGGGTTTTGTAGCTGGCCACCACTGTGTTCTTACCATTGGGACAGATTGTAGTGTGATTCTGTGACAAAACATAGGGTGGATAGGGTCCCCTGGGTGGGTTTTCCCTCAAAGATAGAAAGACTTTTGTTAGTCTGTTAGGAGATAAGGTGCATGTGTGTGTGTCCCTCACTACAATTCCAAGGAGTCACATACAGTCATTTAAAAAAGTACATCCCATGAAATGTTTTTATCATTTTTAACATAGTTTGTGAACATATTAAGACTTGATCTTCATTTAAACAGTTATCTACAGATAAAGGTGATTTCTTATAATAAAGGTTATGCCCCATTTACATTTTACAGTCCACCATATAATTTAAATAAACATAAATGCAAATATTTTATGTTGAAAAAGTAAGAAGACCCCCACATTTATCACTATCTGAGATTCCTCAGATTAGAATCAGGTGCTGCTGATCAGGTACAAATGGTTAGCCGGCCATTAGAGAGGATGTTGTCTAAACCCATCTTGTTTAAGCCTCAGACATTTAGTTTGGTTTGTCGTTGAAGTGTGTGTCATCAACATGCTGAGATCAAAAGAGCTCTCTTGAGACCTTTAGAAAGAAGATTATTGATATTTAGGGTCTTAGGAGGGTATTTAAAAATATCTCCAAACAGTTCCACTGTCCAGAAGATCATCTACAACTGGAGAATTGTTCAAACTGCCAACTTGTCTGGGCCAGGCCACTCAAGAGCAGAACACGAGATGCTGAATGAAGTCTCTAAGAACCCCAGAATTTCATCACAGAACCTCCCGGTAGGTGTTGCCATTGTTGATGTCAAAATGCATGAGTCTACCGTTAGAAAGAGGCCGCACAGATTTGATGTACATGGGAGGTGTGCCAGGAGGAAGCATTTGCTGTCCAGAAACTACATCTGGGCTGGACTTAGATTTGCACACAAACATCTAAACAAAGAGCAGGACCTATGAAACAGTTTGGTTTGGACAGATGAGGCAAAGATAAGACTATTTCACCGCAGTACAAGAAATATGTTTCCCAAAGAGCAATGTTAGAATTTGACCAGACAATTCTGATACAAACTGTAATTGATGGTGGTGGAAATGTTGTGGTTTAGGGCTGCTTTGCTGCATCAGGGCCCGGAACATCTCACTACCATAGAATCCATTATGAACTCTTCATTGTACCATCTGTCAGAATGGTACAATGCTCTTAAGCTCTGAGGCTAAGGATCCACGCTGGTATCCAGAAGGTTGCTGGTTTGAATCCCCGTTACTGTCAAAAAGGGATCATACTCTGCTGGGCCCTTGAGCAAGGCCCTCAACCTGCAATTGCTCCAGGGGTGCAGTACAATGGCTGACCCTGCGCTCTGACCCTAAGGAGTATGAGAAAACTAACAAATTCCTTACATAAGAAATTGTAGGTGAAATAAAAAAAAAAGATTGAAGCTCAGCTGCAACATGACAATGACTGTAAACATACCAATAAATCCAACAAGGAATGGCTAATAAGAGTGAAATGGAAGGTGCTGAAATCAAAGCTCAGGTCTGAATCCCTTCAAGATGCTGTTGGGAGGACTTAAAACGAGCTGTGCGCACAAGATATCCCTCAAATATCATAAAGCTAGACGCATTCTGCATGGACGAGAGGGAAGAACTTTCTTCCAGTTGATGTCAGAGGCTGGTGGGGCAGTTACAGGAAACCCCTTGTTGTGGTGTGAAATTTTGTAAATAAGTTGATAAATATTTTGTATGTCTTTATTTATAACAAAGCCATGTAATATCAGTGTTATATCATTGATAAGAACAGCAATGGTTTGATAAACTAATCACCATAAGAATGAGTCTGGATAGTAAAGAATTTTATGACAGGGTCAGGGTAAGTTCCTAAAACCAGTCTGGCAAGCGATTCTCTGCAGGCCTCTCTCAATGAACCCCCCACAGGAAGGCCAGACTACCTAGCTGGCAAGCATCAGCTCAACAAATGGTTTTGGGGGCAGGTGTGAAAGGCATCGTGTACGCCCATTGGCCTGAAGTATGGCTGTTTGAAATTGGTTTGAATCAGATGCCATTCTGTAGCACAATGCCCTATTGGTGTAAGGATTTGGACAAAGAATGTATAAATTCGGTTGAGGGGTAACGTCTCTCTCTATCTCTCTCTCTCTCTCTCTCACATGACCATGATGAAGGAGCATCTCACACACCATGGACTGAAAAGAAGACCACACTGAGAAGCACAACCATATTGAGACAGGCCCATCCTGAAGAAAGCTAGAAAATGATGACTTAACTAGAGTCTGTGTGCCGCCTGAAATTACACATCAGCATTTATCAGGTTGTATGGTTGCAATATTCACATGTACTTTGCTTATTGTTCTTATTTTATAAATATTACCAATAATACATTATTTAAAGTTGTAACTTAACCCCTGCTGGTCTTTTACTCTGTGTAATTGCCTGAGGTTATCGATGTAGAAGGGAAGGTGGGGAGAAGTCCTAAAGTATAATACCTTATAGATAGTGTGGACGAAAAAGGCACACAGAAAAGCAGGCAGATAATATTTTCTCAATTCTCCTGTTTATTCATTCGGAGTCACAGTAAGTAGAGATTCAAAAGAGTATAACTTATTGCCGCAAAGCTCAATTGCACCCCGAGAAAAAAATTAGGAGGGGTTTTATAATTCAGCATTTCATGATTAACCAGACAGAAAGAACATCCTTATCAAAACAGTAAAGTTAAACAATAGGTCTGATGAGCTAAGCATTATCTGTGTTTTCAAAGCTAAGCACAGGAGAGACGCCTTTGCATAAACTACATGTACTTTCTGCAGCCTTGTGACCTTGTCCCTGAAACATTCACTCTGAGAAGGGGAAAACAAGACACAGCTTAGATTTTATTCATGTGGACACTATTTCTCCTGAACCCTGGAATAAAATATTTTTGTTAGTTCATAATCCAAAGCGTCTCTCACTGGCAAGTTACAAAATAGTTATTATAAAAATTCTAATTTACTAAACACACAAAATACATGGTGCTGAGGAGAACATTCTTCTTCTACAATAGATAGATAGATAGATAGATAGATAGATAGATAGATAGATAGATAGATAGATAGATAGATAGATAGATAGATAGATAGATAGATAGATAGATAGATAGATAGTTTGAGGTCTGCGTGACCCCTTGAACCCTCAGACTCGACTCCAGACACCAGGTAAAAGTCCAATAATTATATTTATTTGGACAACACAGTGCACAAAGCACCCTCCTCTCCACAATACTCAATAATCAATCAATACACAATCAATAATCCTCCACACTCCCAGACACTTTGCCACCCTTCCTCCCAGCTCAGCTCAGTGTACTGGGCTTCCCAGTGTCCTTTTATACACCCTGACCCAGAAGTGTTCCCGTTCAACAGTCCACAGTTCCTTTTCCCTTCCGGGTCAGGGTAAACAGTCCTTTTGTTCAACCCGGGAGCACGTCGTTTCTTCCTGTCACGTGACCGTGACGTACTCCCGGGTTATAGGGCACATGCGAGCCAACTCGGGGCATGTCCACGCTGCTGGGAGAGCTCCTCCTGGCGGCCTGGGGGTGAGGGCCAGAGAAAAAAGCTGGCAATCCACCACAATAGATAGATAGATAGATAGATAGATAGATAGATAGATAGATAGATAGATAGATAGATAGATAGATAGATAGATAGATAGATAGATAGATAGATAGATAGATAGATAGATAGATAGATAGATAGATAGATAGATAGATAGATAGATAGATACTTTATTAATCCCAAGGGGAAATTCACATACTCCAGCAGCAGCATATGGATAAAAACAATTATAAACAGTGGTAAGTCTGGGAGATTTGAGGCATTCTGACAAAGGCTACACATTAATAATACTTGAGGGGGCCATGCCAGCTATTGGAATCTAAGGGGGGACTTATTTTGTGAACAGACAGAAATGCTGTATATATTTGTTTTCATTTTTCAAATCCATCACCTTTATCTAAATATTCTATTTAAATCAAAGTTCAAATCTTGACGTGTATGTTGAAAAAGGAAAAACATTTCATGGGGTGTACTTACTTTTTCACATGACTGTAAGTGGTAGCTTTAGCCACTAGACCACTAGACCGAATTTATCTGAATTTTATGATTAAGAAATGATAAGTTAATACATTTTCTTATATGCATAGCCATGATAATCATGGGAGGAAAGGAAAACTGCTCCCTACAGGCAGTGTATGAATAGACTCTCCTTAGGCGAGCCCGGGCAATTATCTCAGATCTTACATATGTTTTGTATACTCAGTTTTAACTTCTCTCATCAGGCAGGCATTTCTGTATCCCCCAATGTCGGGTAAATAGCTGCAAGCGTTTTTTTGAACCAGTGTTGATTAAACCTCTTAATACCTGGAAGTACAGGGAATTCAAGGAGGATATTACGGCTTTGTAAATCGGAATTTCAGTTGGTGGTTGGTTAGATTTTCGTATGCTGAGGTGTTTTTAATGTAACTTTGTAGGCTGTTTATGCTGTAGAAGCAGTGTAGTTTTTGGAGTTCCTGCCTGGGATTAAATCCATTCAGCTAATGTCAAGACTTTAGATTATCCCTTTTGTCTTGTCTGGATTTCCCTACCACAACACCAATAATGCGTGTTTTAGGTAAATTGGTGATTCTGAGGTGTAGAGTGTGGGTGAGTGGGGCTTGCAATGAACTGAACTCTCATACAGGGCTCTATATTCCCTTGAATTTGGTGCGGTTGGGATAGGTCACCAGCTCCAGCTCCATTGACTTAGATTAAACAATTTGAGAATGTGTGTTATATGTGATGCTGTGTAAAAAGAAATAGGTAAGATGGGGGAAATACAGTGTCCTCCATAATGTTGGGGACAAAGACACATTTTTTCTTGATTGCCTCCCCTACTCCAAAGTTTGAAATTGCAAATCAAGCAATTCAGATGTGCTTAAAGTTCACTTTGCAGACTTTCATTTAAGGGAATTTGCATACATTTCAGAAATCACAACACTCTTTATGCATGGTCCCCCCATTTCTGGGCACCATAATGTTTGTGATGATTGGCATCACAGGTGTTTGTGATTCTTCAGGTGGGTTTCATTGCTTCATTAGACACCATGGCCTGCTTCTACCCTTTGGAGTCTCTAGTTGCCATTGTTCAACAACAGCCGTGACCGGGTGGTCAACAGTGGAAGGACCAGGGGAGAGGGTATTGGTGAGGCAATACATACGCGGGGACACTAGAGGGCAGCCCTCCTGGAAAGCTGTGACACCATGGATTCCCACAGGGCATGTCGGGAGCTGGAGTTTGGTGAAGCCCTGTTGAGTTCCATGTGGGCCGCCAGGGGGAACTCCAGTGCACCTGGGAGTGATTCCAGGTAATAGTGATGAACCACCTGGAACACTCCTGGGACCTGAATAAGAGGAGCCACCTCACTCCATGGGAGAGCTACAGTCAGGAGGAAGGAGTGGCCAAAGCCTGAGGAAGAGTGGAGGCGGATGGACTTTGGGCAAGGAAGGGAGTGGACTGTATTTTGGTGGGGTTTTGGTGGTTTATTCACTTTTGATTGTAAATAAACACGGGCGGTGAGTTGAAGCTGTGTCCTGCCTGTCGGGGGGTTAGGGTGGCAGTACGCCCCCTAGTGGCTTACAAAATGAAAGTGAAAAAGAAGCCATTAAGAGTTTTAAAAATAAGAATAAAACCATTCAAGCCATTGACAAAAGTCTTAAGAATTCCTAAATCAACTTTCTGGAATATCATTAAGAAGAAAGAACGCACTGCTGAGCTCAATAATGGCAAAGGGACTGGTAGGCCAAGGAGGAACCCCACTGCTGATGATAGAAGAATCCTCACTATAGTAGAGAAAAATCTCCAAATGCCTGTCTGTTAAAGTTAAGGGTCCCATCATTTTCGTCCATGCCATTTTCATTTTTGTTAGTATTTGAAATATTCTCCTAAATCAAAACTCTAAAGCAAAGTCTAATTTTTGTTAAATAAACAATGATGGGTGCCAATTACTTTTGTCACTTTCAAATGTGGCGGACGGCTGGGGCTCTTACCCAGCCGGGACTCCTGGAGGATGGATGGATCGGGAGAGAGACAGTACCTCCCTTGGGACAAGAGAGGGCAGTGCCCCTGGTTTGTATCGGGGCCATGGGATTGGAGCTTGGAAGCTCAACCCTGTTTGGGGCCAGTAGCCACCACCAGGGGGCACCTGGACTGTTGTGAAGCCCTGGACGGCCACACTCAGAAGTTCTGTCAGAAAAAGATCCGGGGACATCGGGAATGCTTCCGGGTGTCCATGCAGCACTTCCGCCACACCAGGAAGTGTTGACGGCTGATCATCAAGGAACAACTGGAGTGCTCCCGGGGGGCACTATAAAAGAGGCCACCTGACTCCATTCTGGGAGCCAGAGTCCAGAGGTGGACGACAGAGCTTGTGATGAGGAGTGGAGGCAGCAGAGGATAGAGAA
Organism: Erpetoichthys calabaricus; assembly: GCF_900747795.2. Classification (NCBI taxonomy): domain Eukaryota; kingdom Metazoa; phylum Chordata; class Cladistia; order Polypteriformes; family Polypteridae; genus Erpetoichthys; species Erpetoichthys calabaricus. The sequence goes on along the minus strand of NC_041406.2, from coordinate 18,530,011 downwards.
AAGAAGAATAAAGAAAAAGAAAGAGAAAGAAAAGGAAAGGACTGAACATTGGTGGTGATTTGTGCACTGTGTATTGTGCAAAGGAAAATAAATAGCATGTGCTTTTGGGACTTGTGTGTCTCGGTGTCTGTCCAGGCTGAAGTCCACGCAAGTTATTTAAGAGACAATTGAGCATTCTTCTTTTTTTGTGGAGGGGTACCAACAAATCTGTCCATGTGTGTTTGTTTAAAGTATTATTGGTTATTTTTGCTATATTTAGGAATATATATGTATTGTCTTCATAAATGTCATTGGCAGGCAGTGAGACGTAATGGCTAAGGTTTTAGCTTTCAAACTTTGAGGTTGTGGGTTCAAATTTTGCTGCTGACACTGTGTGACCCTGAGCAAGTCATGTGACCTGCCTGTGATCCAATTGGTAAAACAAAATGAAAAATAAAACCAATTGTTCCAATCTCAGATGCTGTAAGCCACCTTGGATAAAGGTGTCAGTCAAATAATCTACTCTCTATATATAAAATACTAAGCATAAAAGTGCAACGATTTTATGTGACGTTTTTATGTCACTTTTTTTGTCACGCTTTAAAACGGGCTTATTTTAAAACCTGTTTGGTATCATTCTTTTCAGAGTTTATCGAACTTTAATGTGATGTTGTTAGATTTTCAGGTTCTTATTCCGTTTTTAAATTATGAACAAAAAAATATCAAGAACGGGCGGCACGGTGGCGCAGTGGGTAGCGCTGCTGCCTCGCAGTTGGGAGACCTGGGGACCTGGGTTTGCTTCCCGGGTCCTCCCTGTGTGGAGTTTGCATGTTCTCCCCGTGTCTGTGTGGGTTTCCTCCGGGCACTCCGGTTTCCTCCCACAGTCCAAAGACATGCAGGTTAGGTGGATTGGTGATTCTAAATTGGCCCTAGTGTGTGGGTGTGTTTGTGTGTGTCCTGCGGTGGGTTGGCACCCTGCTCGGGATTGGTTCGTGCCCTGTGTTGGCTGGGATTGGCTCCAGCAGACCCCTGTGACCCTGTGTTTGGTTTCAGCGGGTTGGAAAATGGATGGATGGATGGAAAATATCAAGAACTCACGTCCAGCGAGACAAGACTTTGTGCCAAGAGATTTAACCACGCCCGGGGCTGGAAATAAAAGACAAAGAGTAGGACAGCTGCTGTACAGGCTTTTAAATGTTCGAAGCGCCGTGCGAGATGCAGATGACACAGCACGGCAGCAGCAGCAAGCCAGTAGCTGATTGAGCAAGGAGGAGGTAAAATAAAAACTGTATTTGTTTCCCATTATATCACCGTTTAAGAGGAGGTTTCGGAGGAGCGACCATGACTCCTTAGGGTGTATTCAGCCCCCCTCTTCACAACGCGAGTGGCAGAGATGCAAAGTGGCTGGCGCGTGGCACAGGCCATGGGGGTTGGTGAGTGAAGCGAGCAGGGGGCAAACCCCCCAGTCTTACATATAAACGTCTACACGTGGAAGTGTATGTGTTTGTCTGTCCGGCCCAGAAGTGAGAAGTGGAGTTGGGGTAAGCATTCCGACGATACGCAAGCGAGGCCAGCACGTTGGCAAGTGAAGAAACAATCACTCACTTAGCCGCTAATACAGAAGCAAGGCAAGGATATTGGCAAAACGAATCCTCCTAGGAGAAAGACGCCCAGAGTAGTTCCTCTCAATTACTTGACATCTCTACATTTCAATTTTTTTTCTGACAATTTCAATCGTTTCTAGGACCCCAGGCTTTTTACTGCACAGGCTTACACAGCTAGTAACTAATAATGATCATGTTCCCTCTTTCTTGGGGATGGAACCACAAGAGGCAGGACCACCCCTTTCAACACTGTCAGGGACCATCCCAGCCCATTAAAGTAGGAGGAGTCGTGAGTCCTGTGTGGTTCATTGTTGAGTGTAGTTTGGAGTTAATTTCTGTTTTTCTTCTTTGATATTCTGGTTTTGAGCACGTAGACTAAGTTGTCCCAATCAATTTCCAGACCATGAAGAATACCCACTCCACCCACCATACACTTAGAAACTGAGTTCCAATGGGGCAAGCCAGATATTCCAGGGAACTGTGCTGTGATGGTGGACAGCAGCACTATTTCATCATCCTCTGAGGGACAGTATTGTGTATGGTTTTGGTCTCCAAATTTCAAAAACGACATAGTGGTGCTGAGGGGTATGAGCTTTTGATAAGGAAGAAATTGAACCTTTTCAATTAAAGCAAATGGAGATTAGAAGGGGACATGACTAAAGTGTTTAAAAGTAAGTGAATTAGTACAGTTAATCCAAAAATTAGTTTAAAATAAATTCTGCAACAACAACACAAGGCCACAGTTGGAAAGTTGTCAACGTCTGATTTTGCATAAAGACTTTCTTGACACAAAGAACCATAGACATATGAAATGAATGACCAAGTAATTTGGTGAAGAGTAGGATTTTACAACCCTTCATATTCTGACGTGATGTTTTTTTTTTTGGACAATTGAGGTGAATCGGATGGATGAGTTTGTTGGGCTGGATGGCCTGTTCGTGTCATAATTTTTCTAATGTTCTAGTTCTAGCTCTTTTAAGTTCTTCTTTCACAAATGCATTAAAGATCAGTCAAAGTTTAAAGGACAGCCCTTTTATTTAAACATTTGGGAAACAAAGCTAATACAATTTCGGTAGGTCAAATAATTCAATAAATTCTTACTGAGTATCATATGTTATCCTCAAGAGTTCTTTCTTTACTTAAGTATCAACAGTAATCATGATACTCCTATCAACAAAAATTTGGTTTTAAAAATGCAACAAAAAAAAAAAGCCAATCAGTGATCTCTACTTAAAGCAAATACTTCACCTAATGAAAATGCAGGTACTAGATATTGTGAAACAAAGTGTTTCTGTCCTTGATAGGCTGAAAAGGCCCCTGTTGCACTATTTTGGTTGATAATGCAGTCCATTTTCTAGCCCTTCCTCGTGGGAATACAAAATAATTGAAATAAGTTATTTGCATAATGCACAAAAAAGGATCAAATCAGTTTTTATCATCAGTTATAAGGGGCTGCTCTTCTGCAAAGTGAGGCAAGAAGATTACTTGTGTTGAATTCTGTATTTCAATGAACATCTGTTTACTTCCAGGATGTATTTTGTGTACTAATGTTTCCCAAGGACTGTTTTTTATTAATAACAAGGAAGTGCAAGGTAGAAAAGGATGAGACGATTTTAAAAATATGTCCATTGGGGGAGTATTTCATTGGTCATATAACTTGCCACATACGGTAACAAGTATGAAATCTCTTACTTACTTTAAAGTAAGTATGCCTGCTGTGCCACAGTTTTAAGGTTTGATTCATACCTATGTATGTGGATGCAGAGTTATGCTTTCTTAACAATAAAGTTTTAGAACACCTCAGTTTTTCCAGTTTTTATTCAAATTTAATCAGTTGCAATGCAATAAATCACCTAAAATGGTGAAAAGGTAATCAGTAAACTGCCAGATGGTTCAATTGAAAGTTTAGGTTACAAAAATTGAAAAAAAGAAAATATCAAAATATTTTAAATTTGCCTCCCTCATGGAACAGCTAATAGGTTACAATCTACGGATATTCTGCAGCTGAAGCCTTGCGAGATGAAGCAAACAATTTGTACAGGTGTCCCAACTTCTGTTGATTACTTACAAACCCTCTGTCTGTTTTAAAGCAGAGTTGGAAGAGACTGTGTTACTACACCCTCTGAAGTACCACTTGGACAATATTCCAGTGATAATGGCAAGATACCGGCAATTAACAAATAAAACGAGACACAGCATTATTATCCTTAGATGTGTAGGCCTTTCATTTAAAGAAATTGCATCGGTGAGTCCAGTGGTGTCCTACGCAATCCAAAGACAACTGGGAGCTGGAAGAAACTCTGATAGGAAGAGATCTGGCAATCCCAAAGTCACAAGCCAATCAAAAGACAAGTCTCTGAGGGTCACCAGCTTGTGTAAAGGTGCCTCACAGCACAACAGCTTCAAGCACAGCTTAAGAGTGCAGGTCAAAAAAAGCAAGTGTCAGTTTGTACTGTGAAGAGGAGACTTTGTTCAGCCTGCAGTAGTCCTCAGCCTGCATTTCAAGGTCCTTTTCTGTCCTTTAAGGATTGGCTTTTTCAATGCCACTCTCCCTGTTAAACCTGTAACACAAAGTCTCCTCTTCAATGTACACAAGTCCCAACAAGTTCCAAAAGCATTTCCAATAATGCCCACTAGAGGAAGATATCACCATCAAACCCTGGCTAGTAATAAGGGCAAACACTGAATCTTCCATCCATCTATTATCCAACCTGCTATATCCTAACACAGGGTCACGGGAGTCTGCTGGTGCCAATCCCAGCCAACACAGGGCACAAGGCAGGAACAAACCCCAGGCAGGGTGCCAGCCCACCGCAGGACACACACACCCACACTAAGGACATTTTAGGATTGCCAATGCACCTAACCTGCATGTTTTTGGCCTGTGGGAGGAAACCGGAGCGCCGGGAGGAAACCCATACAGAGACGGGGAGAACATGCAAACTCCACGTAGGGAGGACCCGGGAAGCAAACCCATGTATCCTAACTGTGAGGCAGCAGCGCTACCACTGCGCCACTGTGCCACCCACACTGAATCTTTATATAAAAAATGTTTTTAATTCACAAAAAAAAACTCAGTAAATACATGGAACTCTGTACAGAACACTGAGCAAAAAGGAATTCCCAGTAATATTAACCCAAGGCAAGGTCAAAAGCAGAGCAAACAAGTCAAAAATTCAGTACTGGTCAGCTCTTGTGATTCATGGGTTTATGAGTCACAGATCTGCCTATTTGTGAGTTTGCCTTCAATAATTAAATGAAAATTATTTTGAGGGTTTTGCGACCTATTGCTGAAAACCACAGATGATGCCGTACCTGCACGAGTTAAATGGACTGCGAATCCCAGCAGCACTTAATTAAACTGTTTAATTCCATCGTTAGGTCCATTTCCAACGTTACCTCTGAGGTTGTGACCCACGCGTAATCAACATGACAGGATTAAGGGACAACTAGGATTTGGTATCTGCAGATAACAAAACTCTAAAGAACCCAAAGTTGATAACTGTGCTATTTTCTCTTGTGTACTTTTGATTTTGATCCTCTTGTTCTCTTGATCGCAATTATTGTCTCTCATATTGGGCTTGATTTTGTTTAGTTTTTTAACACGCATCTCACGGTTTTGTTCAAAAGGTTTATTTGTCAATTTGCTGACCGAACAGCCACCTTCCAGGAGAGCCTCAAATTTAAAGTCCTCCAAATGGAAGGGGCGGAGTCAGTTGCCCTCATTGGGTATCTGTTCAAGGCTGTGGGGATAGAAAGAGATGATACCATTAACGACACCACCCCCCTTCGTCCAGGGGTGGTATTGCTTAAATTGGACAAGCCTGTAAGGTGACCCTCAGACGCGCATGTGTGACTCTGTTCAGTAATGTAGCTCTGGAAAAGAGTATATGCTATTAGCACAGAAAAGGAGTTGGGATACCAGGGGTAAACCTGTTTAATGTCCAGTAACAAAACAGACTATAAAATCTGAAAAAATCGTCGCCAGTGATTTGATCACACTTGTTTAGAATAGGCTTCCTTCTATGAGGAGATTCTTGTTGCTCATAGGTCTGGTCCAGTGTGACATTGGCTTTCCTGTGGTGATGTGACTAGTAGCGGAGGAGGCGGAACAGCAGTGGGTACCTTTGAAATGCATATTAGCCCATGGTGGGCAATAGGAAAATATGTTACAATTATTTCCAATAGTCACCCATATCTAGGGTTTGTTCCATTGCCTTGAGCCCTGTTCTTTCTGGGATAGGCTCTAGCAGACCACAGTGACCCTGTTCAGGACTAAGTGGGTTAGAAAATGACTGACTGACAGTTTCCAATAGCAAAAATGTAAAAGCTGTACTGGTACTGAAGCATTCTACATCAATACAATACAATACAATTTATTTTTGTATAGCCCAAAATCACACAAGAAGTGTCGCAATGGGCTTTAACAGGCCCTGCCCCTTGACAGCCCCCTAGCCTTGACTCTCTAAGAAGACAGGGAAAAACTCCCAAAAAAAACCTTTTTGGGAAAAAATGGAAAAAACCTTGGGAAAGGCAGTTCAAAGAGAGACCCCTTTACAGGTAGGTTGGGCGTGCAGTGGGTGTCAAAAAAAAAGGGGTCAATACAATATAATAAACAGAACAGTACAAAAGTAAACCTCAATATAGTATAAAAATAAAAATATTACAAGTATGGAGCAGAATTTAACAGTAGATGATATCACATAACATGATTTGGATTTGTTTAGAGTCTTGGAGACCTAAGCAATCAAGCTGCCTCCCCCAGTTGGCCATTCCACAGCTGAGACAGCCAATCCAATGAAAGGACCCATCTACCCGACAATTCCTGCGATCCTCCATCAGGGATGACTTTACCTTTGGCAGGCAAAACAACTTGGCAGGTTGGTTTTGGAACCAAGTGCCACATTTGAGTACCAGGAAGAGAAACAGAGTAGGTGAGGATTAGTAACACATTATAGCTATCATGTTACTTACGTTTTAGTGCTAATGACTAACAACAGAGATGCAGTCTGTACAGTTAATCAGCAGCTCTAGTCAGGGTGTGCTAAACTGAAGTAGTGAGTCTTCAGCCGGGATTTAAAAGCTGTGATGGAAGGGGAATCTCTTATAGTAGCAGGCAGACCATTCCACAGTTTAGGGGCCCTGTAACTAAAAGCTCAACCTCCCACTGTTATTTTATTAATTCTTGGGATCATAAGCAGACCGGCATATTGAGATTTAATGAACGTTCTGGTTTGTAAGTCATTATAAGTTCAGACAAGTAAGCCGGACCTTGGCCATTTAATGCTTTATATGTTAAAAGGAGGATTTTGAAATCTGCCCCAAACTTAACTGGGAGCCAGTGTAAGGATTTAAGAACTGGAGTTATGTGTTCGTATTTTCTTGTTCTTGTAATAATTCTTGCCGCAGCATTTTGGATTAACTGGAGGCTGTATAAAGAACAGTTTGATCATCCAGTGAACACCGCATTGCAGTAGACAATCCTACTAGAAATGAATGCAAATGTATATGGAAGTCTTCACATTATAACAATTCTTCCTTGTAAGCTAGGAATAATGTAAAAAAAAGAAATATAATCTAATGACTGCTACTTTAATATCACTGTATATGTAAAATTTTTGAAAGGAATTGTCTCATTGCAAAAAACTTTCAGAAGACATTTTTGAAGCTTCTTGTTGTGGTAAAAGCGCATTTATCAAACCATCAGTTCCACATTTTTAATAGTAAGAGCCAAAGAGAATGAATTGCTGTGGAACTATCCAAGGAATAGAAAAAGTTAAGAATGAAACCTTGTGGCAATATTTATTTTTGCTCATTTGCTCATTCATTTAAATACATTTATTAGGACCAAATTCAATTCATTTACAGGACATCCCAGGTGCATCTACTGGATCAGGGGAGAATATCACAACTAAATTCTATATTTCTTGGTTTGAATGCTTTCATTCATAACCAAAAAGGCCTCGACATGTTTGAGAAACCTGAATATGAATGCAGTGGTTTGTGTTTCCTGCCGCGGATCAACTTCTTACGTCCATGGAGTGGCCCTGCTTTAAAAACATGACTACCTACAAACTAGAAAAGTGACGAGAATAGCGTTGATAAATAGTAAAATGAAGGCAAAAGAATGCTTTTCATTAAGTCGCAAATGAGACAAACAACAAAGAAGATATCATTTCATTTCTCTAACATTACACAATGGAAAATGAAAACGGCACATAATTTTATCTCGGACATTTTAATAGAGTTTTCCCAGCCCTAATCATTAATTAAAACCGTAGTGCATTTGTTTATTTCTTGCAATTATATTTAACTACAAATGCAATTTAATGAGCTGGCTTCCTTTTGTTTAATTGTCAAATCAAAGTTACCATAATGTAAAATTTAATTATGATGGAATAACTATGCAATATATTGCAGTTGACTGAAACAGTCAGCGATGCATGGACATTTTCGATCTTTCGCCTAATCCAAAAACCAGCGAGATTATTACAAAAAAGAACTGCATAAACATGTTCAGTGCTGCTTAAAAATGGACGAATTCGACGGGATCCACAAAATCAGCAGCTGTGCCTTGATATAATTAGACCACACAAGTGGAAATGCCATTTAAACTTGTTAAAAAGCTAAAAAGACACGTAAAGATGCTCGTTTTCATGTGGTTTTCTTTTTCACAATTGTTCTTTTGCCCCAACAGGCACTTCTATTAAAGGTATAAAAGAGCAAATTAAAATACTAATACATTAAGAAAACAAATTGTAAAACAAATCAGAACAAGTACTCAGGGTAAAACACTGAAGTGTGCTCATGAAATTAGTTAACAGGTCTTGAGAGTTGGTGCATTTTTAAATTTTCTCTGTTTACTTCATCAAAGATAGACGTTTAAAAAATATTTTTCTAACAAGCAATATTCAACAATAACAGTAATAATAAAATTACGTTTGTTAACCCTTTCTGCCCTGGATTTTCTGTTTTTATGGGAAAAATTATTTGTTGTAGAGATTCTACCTTTGGGGTGTCTAGGAAAAATACAAAAAATGATCACTTTTATTATACAATATCTGCCAAATACTTCAATACTACTTGTTTCACTTCCGTGTTTCGCGGATTGTATGCCAGTCTCTCCAGTCTGTGCTAATAGTTGCACGGCCGGCTGCAATGGCTGCAAACGTACCTCTGCTTTAAAAAAATGGCTGCATATATATGTACTAGTAATAGGATGTCAGGGCTGAAAGGGTTAATTGACCCCTTACAACTTAGTAAGATGCTGAAAAATTAGTTCACGCTAAAGGTGAGCAGAAAAGCATGTCAGAATGCACAACATGTTGAATCTTGAGGCAGATGGGCTACAACAGCAAAAAACCACATCTTCTTCCACTCCTGTCGGTCAAGAACAGAAAGCTGAGGCTGTAGAGGACACAGGGTTACCAAAATTGGACAGCTGAAGATTGTAAAAACGTAGACTGGTCTGATGAATCTCACTTTCTGCTGAGGCCAACAAATGGCAAATTCAGAATTCGGTGCCCACTTCATGAAAATCCATGTACCCAGCCTGCGTTATGTTAACAGTCCATGGTGCTGGTGGTGGTGTAATGGTGTGGAGGACCTTTCTTTGGCACACTTTTGGCAAATTAATACCAATCAATCATTGTTTGAATTCCATGGCCTACCTGATTATTTTTGCTGACCATGTGCATCCCTTCATGGCCACAATTTCCCCATCTTCTAATGGCTACAGTAGATAGATAGATAGATAGATAGATAGATAGATAGATAGATAGATAGATAGATAGATAGATAGATAGATAGATAGATAGATAGATAGATAGATAGATAGATAGATAGATAGATAGATAGATAGATAGAGTGGCAGACAGAAAGGGCCCAGGACATCTATTTCCACCAATACAATGCACTATGTCACAATGCAAAAGTCATCTCAAATTGGTTACACGAACATGATCACCAGCTCTTAAGGGGCCTTTCCAGTGACCAAATCTGAATCCAATAGAACACCTTTGGGATGTGGTGGAATGGGAGATTCATGGCATGAATCTAGCGTGCAGCTGACAAATCTGCAGAAATTCTATGACACAATCTTGTCAACTTGGACCAGAATCTCAAATTAATACCTTGTGGAGTCCATGCCTTGAAGAACTGAAGCTGTTTTGGAAGCAACAGGAGGCCCTACCTAGTATTAATATAGTGTTCCTAATAATTTTGTCTTGTCAGTGTAAATTGCAACATGATAAATCTCATTATTTTATATACTTCTTTGGCAGTCATTGTGTAGAACACTAGTGAGGAGGGGAAGCGAGGTCAGTAAGAATAAACTAAATTGAACTGGTTTTGGATTTTTCCTCTTTTGTCTAAATTTTGAATGTTTGGCTTTTTGTACCTGTGTCTGTTTTCTGACCTTGCGTTTTGGATCAGTGAATTCAATAAAGGTATTTAAAAAAAAAAAGAATTATCATGGCTCTTCAATCTTTGCTGGCTCATCCAGATCTGCAGATTCACCTTGGTTTGCAGCTCACCAAGCGTGATGAGGCATTGCTTTGCTTCTGTCCCCATGGCTCCAGTTTCTTGCCTCAGACGCCACTGTTTTGGGTGGGGGTTAGGGGGAGTCTGTGTGTGTTGAGGGGCGACCACCTCTGAAGAAGCAGTCAGGAGGCAGACTTGCAGATACTTACATTCACTCCTGGGTCCATTTTTTAGTTACACAAAAAAGAAAATATGAAAGCATCTTTTCCTTATTGAGGTCATAACATACTTTGAATAGGAGTTACCACCTTCACTTTGGGGGTCATATAGTATACATGTTCTTTATACTGATTCAAAGTTTTACAGCAATATTAAATGGCATTAATTGAAACTAAAAAGAGTTATCATGAGGTGAACCGGGCATCTCCAAAGGGAGGGATGGGCCAGTTTTTCACTAAACAAGCTGAGAGTTTTTATAATTCATCACCAGGGCTGACAGATGAGTTCTGCTGGAGAATATTAGAAAATGTCTCAAATCTCATATATATGCTAATGGTATGCTGAGACTGGTCGGTAGTATGGCGCAGTTTTTAATCTGTCCTGACCAGTGTGGAAAGTGGAGGAGACAAGCTATAGCACTCAACAATTTATGATCAAACAACTGAATTGTAAAAAAAAAAAAAAAGAAGGGCACAGGAAGAGAGAGTAATTTTCTGATTTAACAGTGTTGTTACTACAAATAAAGAAATCTTGATTTTGACTGTGCTAGACATTAAATTAGTTTCCTGCAGTCACGTTGATTTATTTTTTTCCGCATTTTGATATATTGCATAAAACACTCTGCATAGATTCAAGTGTCAGATAAGAGTCTGTGCATAGAACTCACCCATATAATCATCTTTTCTATCTTTGTTTTTTCTTTATTTAATAGATACACTGTATGTACACGGTTATTTTTTTTCTGTAACCAGAATATGCTAATCACTTTGTATTATATTCTTTTTTATCAAGTCAAGAATAATATTATTTAACAGCTTGCCAGATCCGCATATGCATATTTGCCTTGCAACAGAATGGTAATGCTAATATAGAAGATAATCCTTTAATCCCTACTTTGACAGTTTAACCACTACTCCTTAGGCTATAATACTGAAATGATTTGTTTAAAATAATTTGGTCTGTATATTATTCTATACTCTGATAAATCAAGGTAATATTCCACTTACCTGCTTTCTGAATCCACTTTTTGCAGTCCTTCTAGATAAAGAGGGAGCCTACCATGGCAGCAACGGTGCAGAGCAGGATTCAAATGTGCATGAAGCACCAGTCTAAGGCGGATACACCCTTTTTAGTCTTATTTAACAGGTAGAACATACTTTGTTAGTTGTGGTGATTGTACTTCAGAGACCCATGATGTTGTATATGGAGTACCACAAGGATATATTCTGGGCCTGCTGCTTTTATCAATCTACAGATTATCTTAAAAACACAAAGTCAGCTACCACAGCTATGCAGATGACACGCAGCTTTACTTATCGATAGCACCTGATGACCCTGATGCTCTTGGCTCTCTGATTCAGTGTCTTAGTAGTGCAGTGATTCCTTGCTATATCGCGCTTCGTTTTTCGCGGCTTCACTCCATCGCGGATTTTAAATGTAAGCATATGTGAATATATATCGCGGATTTTTCACTGCTTCACGGATGTCTGCGGTCTACAGTACGTGTGCTTCCTCAGTTGATTTGCCCATTTGAATTCAAACAAGGGACGCATTTGAATTCAAACAAGGAACGCTATTGGCGGATGGCTGAGAAGCTACCCAATCAGAGCACGCGGTTAAGCTCCTGGGTGCTGTGCTAACTCTCGAGCGTCTCGCGACCATTCTACGAATGGCAAAAGATCTCCAGACATCAGTTGAAGAATAGGACCCGCAAATGATTCGTTCTTTGCAATTTAAAAATGCTCTTGACGGCGCCACGGAAGTGTATAGGAACCTCTTTAGACAAATGAAAAAGCAGCGCCAGCAACTGCCCATCACGATGTTCCTTACATGCAAAATACTGCCTAGTACGCCTTCAGTGGAAGAAGATGATGGCAGTGCTACACAGTCGCCTGAAGAGGCTGCTTTAGAACAGCTGTGACAGTGCAGTAAATGTCATCGTTATCTGACAAGTTGGTGAGTACCCAAAACTATTTTTCTACGTACTTAGTACATGTATGTACGTTTATTGTAACTGTGCACACATTTTATACAATTTTTTCCTTGCTTGTTGGTATTTATTGCTGGTGGCCTGTCTATCGTAATGGCTGTAACAAATGTGATATCAGAGACGCTCTACGGTATCTTTAAAATAACATTTTGGTTTTATGTACAGCTTTTACATGTTATAGATTTTTCACGTATTTTTATATTACCTACTCAATTACAATATGTTTAAAACTGTATTACGTATTAAATAAAACTCCTCAATGATATACGATACGTATGTTTATGAGTAGTATATAAACTGTGTTTACATACATAATTTCAACGAATCTTACCTAATAACTAAGAGAATATAAAGGGTTTATGCTGTATAACTGTACGGGGAATATTTATAAACCATGTGGGAGAGTTTATAAGGACTTAAAATATATAAAAATAACCATATAAACATATGGTTTCTACTTCGCGGATTTTCTTATTTCGCGGGTGGCTCTGGAACGCAACCCCCACAATGGAGGAGGGATTACTGTATTACCAATTGGATGGGTAGTAACTTTCTCAAACTAAGTTAGGAAAAAAACCAGAAATCTTAGTGATTGGCAAATAATGAAATAGCAAAGGTATTAGAAATAAACTTGACCCTTTAGGTTTAAAAGTCAAGGCACAGGTAAAGAATTTAGGGGTAATCATGGACTATTAACCAGCATATTAACCAGGATACTAGGACTGTGTTTTGTTCACTCAAGGAATAAAGAAAAAGTTAGACCTCCTATAACATTACCAAGACACAGAAAAATTAATCCATGCTTTTGTTTTTAGTTGGCAAGATTACTGTAATACACTCCAAGCAGGACTCCCTAAGAAAGACATCAGTCGGTTACAATTAGTGCAGAATACAGCAGCAAGATTCTTAACTAGATAAAGAAAATCTGAGCACATCACACCAGTCTTAGCACCATTACACTGGCTACCTGTGACCTTTAGAATTGACTTTAAAATACTATTAATGGTGCATAAAGCCCTGAATAATCTTGCTCCTTCCTATATTTTAGAATGCCTGTCACCCTGCACTACAAGTCGTAACCTTAGATTTTCTAATGGTGGTCTACTTATAATTCTAAGAACCAAGCGTAAAAGAAGTGGCGAGGTGGCCTTTTGCTCTCAGTCACCAAAAATCTGGAATACTTTACCAACAGAATTTTGCCTGGCTAGTACTGTGAAACATTTTAGAAAACTGCTAAACACCCATTATTTTACTGTGCCTTTTGTATAGCTACATTTTAGTTATACTCTTAGTAGACTATATAGGCACAGAATTATCATATTCTTCAGGGATTTGCAATTTTTACTAATCTCCGCTATCCTCTGTTGTGTTTTCCGGTTCTTCTGTGGTGGTGTTTTGCACCAGCACCATCTGACTGAGGCACCATGCAGCCTCCTGTAATGCTGGAATGAAGGCAGGAGGCCCAGCTGTCCATGAGACCCACTGCATCGAATCCTCTACAGACGAAGCCTGGAAATAAAGAGGAACAACTTAAGCACATTTATGTTGGATAGAATGCCCACTGAGGGCTGGATGGTCTTTAGGCTTTAAAGCTCCTGCAGATTTTGTTTTTCTCTAGCTTAATTGGACCTTATTACTGGACTCTTCTTTGGAGACTTACATTATGATATTGTATATGAGAATGTGACTCTTCTACTAGTTAGTTTTTATAAGATTGTATGGATTTACTTGTTTTTTCTTTGTTACTTATTCATTAATATTGTAGCTGCTGATAGGCAAGGCAGGATCAAGCATGGGTCAAATGAGTGCCGAAAGAAATCTCTTAGTCCAATAGTTCGTTTTAAAAGGTTTAGTGAAAATTCAAGGCAAACAGTCCACACATGAATAGAGAAAAGGTTGATATACATGTAGAATAAAAAGCAAAAAAAAAAAAAAAATGGGAAAAAATGCTTCTTCTCTAAACTTAACTTTTCTTGTGTAACTTCAGTTCTTTCTAAACTTAAAGATGCTTTACTTTGCCTTCAGTACGCTCTAAGCCAGTGCTTCCCAAACTCGTTCCTGGGGACCCACTGTGGCTGCAGGTTTTTGTTTCAACCAGATTCATCATCAGCGACAACACCTGATAACTCTGATCTCATTTAATTAGCTGGTATTTTTTTCTCTTATCCTATATTCAGAAAAGCACAGTACATGATTTTTATATTTATACAACACTTACAAATATTTCTGCTTTTGCTATAGTTATAAATGCTTAAATAAATTTTGTTGATTTCATTATATTTTGCTCTTTCTCTGTGCAGTTTTCCCCCTTCATTGTGTTTTATTAATGACAATAAAAAATGAGCAGAGCAGACACACAGGCAAACACCACTAAATTGCGAAAGGCTGCAACTATTTTAGCATCAGACCCACTAATTAGTTAATTAATTAATTAATTAAACTATTAAAACACCTAGAAAAGTAGAATGAAAATCAAGATAAAAGTATTGTTAAAAAAAACAAAAACATCATTCCCATATAACTGCTTGGTACATTTTACATTTTTTTTTTTGGAACCCCTCTTAATCCTTTGTATTTTTCTTTATCATTGGCTGAGCTTTTAAAGTAGTAACTTCCTTTTAATATATGACATGCCTTATGGAAACAGTAGTATTTCAGCAGTTTATTACAGAAAATATGCAATATGCATCATAACAAAATAAGACAGGTGCATAAATTTGGGCACCCCAACAGAGATATTATGGCAATACTTAGTTGAGCCTCCTTTTACAAATATAACACCTCTAGACGCTGTCCTCCTATAGCCTTCGATGAGTGTCTGGATTCTGGATGGAGGTATTGTTGACCATTCTTCCATACAAAATCTCTCCAGTTCAGTTCAATTTGATGTCTGCCGAGCATGGACAGCCTGCTTCAAATCATCCCAGTTGACTGTGACGGCCATTCCAGAACATTCTACTTCTCACTCTGCATGAATGCCTTTGTAGATTTTGAACTGTGTTTTGCCTCATTGTCTTGTTAGAATATCCAACCCCTGTGTAACTTCAACTTTGTGACTGATGCTTGAACATTATCCTGAAGAATTTGTTGATATTGGGTTGAATTTAACAAGGGCCCCAGTCCCTGAACTAGACACACAGACCCACAGCATGATGGAACCTCCACCAAATTTGATAGTAGGTAGCAGGTGTTTTTCTTGGAATGCGGTGTTCTTCTTCCGCCATGTAAAGTGCTTTTTGTTATGACAAAATAACTAAATTTTTGTCTCATCAGTCCAAAGCACTTTGCTCCAAAATGAATCTGGCTTGTCTAAATGAACATTTGCATACAATAAGCGACTGTTTGTGGCGTGAGTGCAGAAAGGGCATCTTTCTCATCACCCTGCCATACAGATGTTCTTTGTGCAAATTGCACTGAATTGTAGAACGATACCATTTGCAGTAAGATGTTCTTGCAGGTCTTTGGAGGTGATCTGTGGGTTGTCTGTAACCATTCTCACAATCCTGCTCATATGCCGCTCCTGTATTTTTCTTGGCCTGCCAGACCTGCTGGGTTTAACAGCAACTGTGCCTGTGGCCTTCCATTTCTGATTACATTCCTTACAGTTGAAACTGACAGTTTAAACCTCTGAGATAGCTTTCTGTAGTCTTCCCCTAAATAATGAGACTGAACAATCTTTGTTTTAGATCTTTTGAGAGTTGCTTTGAGGATCCCATGCTGTCACTCTTCAGAGGAGAGTCAAAGGGAAGGAAGCACAACTTGTAATTGACCACCTTAAATCCCTTTATATCTCATGATTGGACACACCTGTCTATGAAGTTCAGGGCTTAACGAGCTCGTCCCACCAATTTGGTGTTGCAAGTAATCATCATTGAGCAGTGACAGGCATTCAAATCAGCAAAATGACAAGGGGACCCACATTTTTGCACAGCCAGTTTTTCACTTTTGATTTAATTTCATACAACTAAATACTGCTTCACTAAAAATCTTTGTTCAGAAAACACCGCAGTACTCAGATGTTCCTAGGAAATGAAAGACACACCACTGTTATCTTTTTTGTTGAAAGTAGAGTCAATTATTATGCAGGCTGAGAGGGGTTCCCAAACTTTTTCATATGACTGTATATATATACTAGGGGGTTCGCCCCTGTTCACTTCACTCGCCAACCCCCCTGGCCTGCACTACACGCCAGCCACTTCGCATCTCTGCCACTCACGTTGTGAAGAGGGGGGCTGAACGCACCCCAAGGAATCACAGTCGCTCCTCTTAAACTCTCTCTTAAACAGTGATAAAATAGGAAACAAATAGTTTTTTTTTTTTTACCTCCTCTTTGCCCAATCAGCTTCTGGCTTGCTGCTGGTGCTGTCGTGCCATATGATCTGCAATCTTGCATGGCGCTTCAAACATTTAAAAGCCTGTACAGCAGCTGTCCTACTCTTTGTCTTTTATTTCCGGCCCCAGGCATGGTTAAATCTCCTGGCCCAAAGTCTTGTCTCACGGGACATGATTTCTTGATATTTTTTACTTTATAAGTTAAAAATGGAATAAGAATCTGAAAATCTAAAAAAATCATATTAAAGTTTGATGAATTCTGAAACGAATGATACCAAACATATATATGTAGGTTTTAAAACAAGCCAGATTTAAAGTATGACAAAAAAGTCACATAACATGGTTGCACAAAATCGTTGCACTTTTAGGCTTAGGATTTTATATATACAACGTTGTATATATCTTACCAAACTTAGCTTTCTAATTTGTAAAACACAGAACTTGGTAAATAACAGATGACTTAATTAGCCCAGGAGTCCAATTACAAACAGAAGCTGGTTGGAACAAAAACCTGCAACAACAGGGGGTCCCCAGGACTGAGTTTGGGAAGCACTGATCTGAACGTACAGCACTACAAGTTCAATAGAGCACATTGCATTACATGCTATTGGGCACATCACGGCACGGTTTAAAACCGTGTGCCCTCCATGCCTTACACATGGCAAGGCAGGTCACTAACTGAGACTAATCTGTAATCAGTGGGTCAAGAATAGTTAGAATATACCAATTCAATTCAGCTTGTGGGGGTTGTAAGTACCCCCCACAGACTATGCACTAATATACTGTATAGGCAAACATTTAATATGACTTAAATATCTAGCTAGCAAATGGCTCTTACAAATATTCTTGCTTAATCTTATTTGTTTTTTCTTTTCTCGTAACTTTCTCTTTGACATCTTGCAAAGCACTTTGAGCGTATGAATATATGCTATACAAATAAATATTGTTGTTGTTGCTATGAGAGGTCACTCATGCTGAGCCCGGTCCTATTCAAAGGAGTGACATTTTATAGGAGTGACATAATGTGAATTTCCCATTGGGATTAATAAAGTATCTATCTATCTATCTATCTATCTATCTATCTATCTATCTATCTATCTATCTATCTATCTATCTATCTATCTATCTATCTATCTATCTATCTATCTATCTATCTATCTAATTAGGGAGTGAAACCTCAGATATAAATTTCAAAGGAGTGACAACCATCCAACCAACCATCCAAGTGGTGGGTGAGGCAACAACGATTGTTGTGGCGAGTGTACTTTCATTTGTGCCCCTGCTCTCTGTTGAAGCAAGATAACAGATTATTTAATAAAATTTTAATCATAATTTGTCACTCCATCATTATGTCACTAAAAATAAAATGTCACTCCTTTAATACAGTATTTATGTCACTCCTTTGTTATGTCACTCCTATGAAGTGTCACTCCTTCGATACAGACCCGCTGAGTCAATTTGAAGGTCCCAGATTAACCTGTGTAATAACACAGCAAAGACAGAGAGTAGTTTTGGGGCACCCATAGACATACCCATCCATCCATCCATCCATCCATTTCCTAACCCGCTGAATCCGAACACAGGGTCACGGGGTCTGCTGGAGCCAATCCCAGCCAACACAGGGCACAAGGCAGGAAACAATCCTGGGCAGGGTGCCAACACACCCACACACCAAGCACACACTAGGGCCTACATAACATAAGCAAAATAAAACATCAGAGCATTACAGTGCCTCTTTCAAACCGGTTTTACCAGGTCTACTGTTTTCTTGCCCAATTGGACAATTTTTAACATCATCCATGGGTTTTTTTTGGGGCTACATTTTTAATAACAGCTTCCCCTGCATTTTTACCAGATTTCTTATCCATCTGGCACTCCTTCCACTGCTATTTGTACTTTCATATGTTCTTCACAGTTGTAAAATCTCTGAGGGAGATGACCTGTTGTGTGATGGTATATAACCATTCTCTCACTTTGGAATATGTGTAAGGGGACCCACCAAGGGCTTTAATGGTATGTACCTAACCCTCTTGTTCTGACACTGCCCCCCGTTTTCTGATGTGTCATTTTGTCTACTTCAGGTTCAGAGCAAATTCACTATTTTTAAGCTGTCCTTGTGCTATAATTTTTTTAGAACCTGGCAACTCTGTTTCATATGACTTCCAATGACGGCGGTTCTTTCGGTTAAGACCATTTTTGGCAGGAAGAGGAGGGTTCAGGTGGACGGACAATGGGAGTGACATCGGTGGTATAAAAGCAATCAACCTTCTGGTCTGCAGCCAGAGAGAAAGAGAAGGTGTTAATGTAGACTGCCAACATCTGGAGCGGTGGAGAATTACTATCACCAAAGCCCTTATGCCGTTCCCTATGCGCAAACGTGCAACACTTGATATGCATGTTTTTTGGGATATGGGAGGAAACAGGGCTCCCCATAGAAAACACATGTAGACACAGGGAAAATAGGAAATCATGTAAGAAAAATAGTGACCTTTTCTGATAAGAAACCTCATTCCTAAGGACTGAAGAGCACCAACTGTAACAACCTGTGTCATTTGATCCTGCTCCAAAGTGTTATATCTGTAGTGAATATTTTGTCATTAGAACATTTAGAACAATCTAGATGAGAACAGGTCATTGGCCCAACAAAACTCGCCAGTCCTATCCACTTAATTCTTCTAAACAAACATCATATCTAGTTTAAAAAGTCTCTAAAATCCTGCTGTCTTGCATTGTAATATACAGTATGTGTTATATTTATATTCTATTTCTTAATCTTGATTGTTCAATTTTCATTTGGGATTATGTATTATGATTTGGTTCTGTTATTGTCCTCTTCGTTTACAATATAGAACATTAGAAAATGTGTAGTGAGAACAAGCTATTAAGGCAAACCAGTCGTCCATCCTGTTCACCTAGATTGACCAATACAGGTGCTGGTCATAAAATTAGAATATCATGACAAAGTTGATTTATTTCAGTAATTCCATTCAAAAAGTGAAACTTGTATATTAGATTCATTCATTACACACAGACTGATGTATTTCAAATGTTTATTTATTTTAATGTTGATGATTATAACTGACAACTAATGAAAGTCCCAAATTCAGTATCTCGGAAAATTAGAATATCAATTAAGACCAATGCAAAAAAAGGATTTTTAGAAATGTTGGCCAACTGAAAGGTATGAACATGAAAAATATGAGCATGTACAGCACTCAATATTTAGTTGGGGTTCCTTTGGCCTGGATTACTGCAGCAATGCGGCGTGGCATGGAGTCAATCAGTCTGTGGCACTGCTCAGGTGTTATGAGAGCCCATGTTGCTCTGATAGTGGCCTTCAGCTCTTCTGAATTGTTGGGTCTGGTATATTGCATCTTCCTCTTCACCATACCCCATAGATTTTCTATGGGGTTAAGGTCAGGCGAGTTTACTGGCCAATCAAGAACAGAGATACCATGGTCCTTAAACCAGGTACTGGTAGCTTTGGCACTGTGTGCCTTTTGGAAAATGAAATCTGCATCTCCATAAAGTTCGTCAGCAGCAGGAAGTATGAAGTGCTCTAAAACTTCCTGGTAGACGGCTGGATTGACCTTGGACCTCAGAAAGCACAATGGACCAACACCAGCAGATGACATGGCATCCCAAACCATCACTGACTGTGGAAACTTTACACTGGACCTCAAGCAATGTGGATTCTGTGCCTCTCCTCTCTTCCTCCAGACTCTGGGACCTTGATTTCCAAAGGAAATGCAAAATTTACTTTCATCAGAGAACATAACTTTGGACCACTCAAAGGTGAGACGCTTCTGGCGCTATCTCTTGTTCAAGAGTGGCTTGACACAAGGAATGCGACAGCTGAAACCCATGTCTTGCATACGTCTGTGCGTGGTGGTTCTTGAAGCACTGACTCCAGCTGCAGTCCACTCTTTGTGAATCTCCCCCACATTTCTGAATGGGTTTTGTTTCACAATCCTCTCCAGGGTGTGGTTATCCCTATTGCTTGTACACTTTTTTCTACCACATCTTGTCCTTCCTGTCACCTCTCTATTAATGTGCTTGGACACAGAGCTCTGTGAACAGCCAGCCTCTTTAACAATGACCTTTTGTGTCTTGCCCTCCTTGTGCAAGGTGTCAATGGTCGTCTTTTGGACAACTGTCAAGTCAGCAGTCTTCCCCACGATTGTGTAGCCTACAGAACTAGACTGAGAGACCATTTAAAGGCTTTTGCAGGTGTTTTGAGTTAATTAGCTGATTAGAATGTGGCACCAGGTGTCTTCAATATTGAACCTTTTCACAATATTCTAATTTTCCGAGATACTGAATTTGGGACTTTCATTAGTTGTCAGTTATAATCATCAAAATTAAAAGAAATAAACATTTGAAATACATCAGTCTGTGTGTAATGAATGAATCTAATATACAAGTTTCACTTTTTGAATGGAGGTACTGACATAAATCAACTTTGTTATGATATTCTTATTTTATTCAAGTCAAAATCTAAAGTCCTACATTCTACTGCACTACTTAATCTTACTAAATTTACTTTACGTGTCTATGGCAGCATTTGCGCAAAATCTGCCCTTAACAAGTTTCCAACTGTATCCCTGTGTTCTACTTTCAGAATTTATTTTAAAGTAAAACTGGGACCTACTGTACTAATTTTTTCCCACCTTAGTCATGTCACCACTGACTCTTTATTTGCTTAAATTCAAAAGGTTAATCTCCTTCAGCCTCTCCTCTCATTGCTCATACCTCTCAGTCACAGAATCAACCAAGTCGCTCTTTTCCAGCAGCTATACTACCTGCACTTCAGAACAGGTCATTCACCTGAAGCTACGTCTGTTCAGGCCTGGCCAGTAATTGGATGGCAGACCATCTAGGAAAAGCTGGGGGTGCTTACCCTGTGGTCTGAATGTCGATCCCAATGTCCCAGCGCAGTGATGGGGACGCTGTTGTGTAAAAATGGCACTGTCCTTTAGATGAGACAGAAAACTGAGGTCCTGACTCTCTGTCGTCATAAAGGTCCCTGGGCATCCTTCATAAAGAGTTGGGTGTATCCCGATGTCCAGGCTAAATTGTCATTCTGGCCCCATAATCATTGACTGTTTCTAATTTTCCTATCTCTCTCACCACTTCACCACCTAACAGCTAATGTGTGGTGAGTGTACTGATGCAAAAATGGCTGCCATTGCATCATTCAGGCTGATGCTACACAGTAATTGTGGTTGAAGTGGCTCCCTACTCATAGGAGTGCTTTGAGTAGTGAGAAAAGTGCTATATAAATGCAAACAATTATTATTATTATTTCATTTTTCTGTACTTTTACTGGTACTGCTGTCTTTTTTGTAATATGGAGACCAAAACTTATCACACACAGGTGAGGCCCAAGTAGGGTGTTACATAATTTAAGCATAACCGCCCCTGACATGAACTCTACGCAATGTGATATCTACTATATAATAAAACACTAAGATCTGTGTATACAGTCCCTCTAAGCAATCTAATTGGTTAGTTTAGCTTTGCTGTGATTGGTCAGTTTGGCTTTGGTGATGCGACGAAAGAGGAAGTGTAAGTGTGAGATGTACGAGGAGGAGTAAAGGTGTATGAGGCGCTCAGAGAGAGTCACCTTCAAAGACGGCAAGTATAAAACCGGAGAGGAGGTGGGAAAGGTACCTCGAAAATAATGACAGAGACTGAGAAGCAGGCTTTACGGGAATACGGTCAAGAGACAGAGTGCCAGTTAAGAGACATTCGCACACAAAAACAGAGGAAAAGTGCTGAAGGTACACACAGGATAAGAGATACCAGATCATTTTTAATTATTCAACTACCTGGTCTTTGACAGGTACCATGGCTAGTATAACATGACAACCTATTAGCTTTCTTGCTCAATTCTGTGCACAGTCTTGATGTAGATAATGATAAGACTCTATGACTCCCAGGTCTTTCTCATAAAGGGGTATTCTGAAGTTTCAGACCTCCCCATTGTTATTAAAATCCAACATTTTTACTTTCTATATGTAATTCTTTACAGTTGCTTATATTTCATCTGCTGCTGATCTGCCCAAGTCTGTATGCTGTCCAAGTTTCCTCCAACTCTAGTTGATATTCTTAACATATTGTTTTTTTTCATGTTTAAAAATATGTACTGTATGTGGTGTTTTTTTATGTGCCATAATGTTCGTTGTGTTTAGGGGATGGAGTGCCACTTGTATCACTGCAAGGGTCCACCCTCAGTCCCATAAAAGGCAGACTGGAAGTGGTGTCAAAAATGGTGTAAATACAGCACAAAAAACACAACACAAGTAATCCTTTTCACAGGGCTAGATGGCCAATCTGTCATTGTCACCTCAGACATACAATACAACGGTACAACCTACTTTGTTCTTGCACAGCGCTTTTCACCGGGTAGCAGGGGTAGAGCACCACAATGACTCTCAAGGCAAAATGCAAGAATAGATTATATCATTCACTGCATACAGAACTATCACAAAACAAAAGTAGAAACTAATTAACATGAATGGAAAACAACAACATCTATCCATCAGCTAATTGTATAACCACAGACACATGGTAGAGGAGGAGTAAGATGTGATGAAGACCATGGAGCGGCTGCTGCTTCACCACCTAAGAACACAGGTCCGCTACGCCCTCGACCCTCTGCAGTTCGCATACCATTAGAAGGTGGGAGCGGCAGAGGATGCCATCATCTACATGCTACACCGATCCCTCTCCCACTTGGACAGAGGCAGTGGTGCTGTAAGAATTATGTTTCTAGACTTTTCTAGCGCCTTCAACACCATCCAACCTCTGATCCTTAAGGACAAGCTGACAGAGATGGGAGTAGATTCATACTTGGTGGCATGGATCATGGACTGTTTTACAGACAGACCTTAGTATGTGCGTCTCGGGAACTGCAGGTCTGACATTGTGGTCAGCAACACAGGAGTGCCGCAGGGGACTGTACTTTCTCCGGTCCTGTTCAGCCTATATACATCGGACTTCCAATACAACTCGGAGTCCTGCCATGTGCAAAAGTTCGCTGACGACACTGCTATCATGGGCTGCATCAGGAATGGGCAGGAAAAGGAGTATAGGAACCTAATCAAGGACTTTGTTAAATGGTGTGACTCAAACCACCTACAACTGAACACCAGCAAAACCAAGGAGCTGGTGGTGGATTTTAGGAGGACCAGACTCCTCATGGACCCCGTGATTATCAGAGGTGACTGTGTGCAGAGGGTGGAAACCTATAAATACCTGGGAGTGCAGCTGGATGATAAATTGGACTGGACTGCCAATACTGATGCGCTGTGCAAGAAAGGACAGAGCCGGTTATACTTCCTTAGAAGACTGGCATCCTTCAACATCTGCAATAAGATGCTGCAGATGTTCTATCAGAGGGTTGTGGTGAGTGCCCTCTTCTACGCAGTGGTGTGCTGGAGAAGCAGCATAAAGAAGAGGGACGCCTCACACCTGGACAAACTGGTGAGGAAGGCAGGCTCTATTGTAGGCACGGAGCTGGACAGTTTGACATCCGTGGCAGAGCGACGGGCGCTGAGCAGACTCCTGTCAATCATGGAGAATCCACAGCATTCACTAAACAGGATCATCTCCAGACAGAGGAGCAGCTTCAGCGACAGACTGCTGTCAATGTTCTGCTCTACTGACAGACTGAGGAGATCGTTCCTCCCCCAACCTATGCGACTCTTCAATTCCACCCGGGGGGTAAACGTTAAAATTATACAAAGTTATTGTCTGTTATACCTGCATTGTTATCACTCTTTAATTTAATATTGTTCTTTATCAGTAAGGTGTTGCTGGAGTATGTGAATTTCCCCTTGGGATTAATAAAGTATCTATCTATCTATCTATCTATCTATCTATCTATCTATCTATCTATCTATCTATCTATCTATCTATCTATCTATCTATCTATCTATCTATCTATCTATCTATCTATCTATCTATCTATCTATCTTTGGCAGATCTACAGGTTGGAAGGGTTGAGCTTCCAAGCTCCAATCCTATGGCCCCGATACAAACCAGGAGGACTGCCCTCTCTTGTCCCAAGGGAGGTACTGTCTCTCTCCTGGTCCATCCATTCTCCAGGCGTCCCAGCTGGGTAAGAGCACCAGCCATCCGCCACATTTGAAAGTGACAAATGTAATTGGCACCCATCATTGTTTATTTAACAAAAATCAGACTTTGCTTTAGAGTTTTGATTTAGGAGAATATTTCAAATACTAACAAAAATGAAAATGGCATGAATGAAAATGATGGGACACTTAACCTTAACAGACAGGCATTTGGAGATTTTTCTCTACTATAGTGAGGATTCTTCTATCATCAGCAGTGGGGTTCCTCCTTGGCCTACCAGTCCCTTTGCCATTATTGAGCTCAGCAGTGCGTTCTTTCTTCTTAATGATATTCCAGAAAGTTGATTTAGGAATTCTTAAGACTTTTGCTAATGGCTTGAATGGTTTTATTCTAATTTTTCAACCTCTTAATGGCTTCTTTTTCACTTTCATTGTGTAAGCCACTAGGGGGCGTACTGCCACCCTAACCCCTGACACAGACAGGCAGTACACAGCTTCAACTCACCGCCCGCGTTTATTTACAATCAAAAGTGAATAAACCACCAAAGCCCCACTAAAATACAGTCCACTCCCTTCCTTGCCCAAAGTCTATCTGCCTCCACTCTTCCTCAGGCTTTGGCCACTCCTTCCTCCTGACTGTGGCTCCCCCATGGAGTGAGGTGGCTTCTCTTATTTAGGTCCCAGGAGTGTTCCAGGTGGTTCATCACTATTACCAAACACCTGTGATGCCAATCATCACAAACATTATGGTGCCCAGAAATGGGGGGACCATGCATAAAGAGTGTTGTGATTTTGGAAATGTATGCAAATCCCCTTAAATGAAAGTCTGCAAAGTGAACTTTAAACACATCTGAATTGCTTGATTTGCAATTTTAAACTTTGGAGTAGGGGAGGCAATCAAGAAAAAATGTGTCTTTGTCCCCAACATTATGGAGGACACTGTATTTCCCCCATCTTACCTATTTCTTTTTACACAGCATCACATATAACACACATTCTCAAATTGTTTAATCTAAGTCAATGGAGCTGGAGCTGGTGACCTATCCCAACTGCACCAAATACAAGGGAATATAGATCCCTGTATGAGAGTTCAGTTCATTGCAAGCCCCACTCACCCACACTCTACACCTCAGAATCACCAATTTACCTAAAACACGCATTATTGGTGTTGTGGTAGGGAAATCCAGACAAGACAAAAGGGATAATCTAAAGTCTTGACATTAGCTGAATGGATTTAATCCCAGGCAGGAACTCCAAAAACTACACTGCTTCTACAGCATAAACAGCCTACAAAGTTACATTAAAAACACCTCAGCATACGAAAATCTAACCAACCACCAAATGAAATTCTGATTTATAAAGCAGTGATATCCTCCTTGAATTCCCTGTACTTCCTGGTATTAAGAGGTTTAATCAACACTGGTACAAAAAAATGCTTGCAGCTATTCACCCGACATTGGGGGATACAGAAATGCCTGCCTGATGAGAGAAGTTAAAACTGAGTATACAAAACATATGTAAGATCTGAGATAATTGCCCGGGCTCGCCTAAGGAGAGTCTATTCATACACTGCCTGTAGGGAGCAGTTTTCCTTTCCTCCCATGATTATCATGGCTACGCATATAAGAAAATGTATTAACTTATCATTTCTTAATCATAAAATTCAGATAAATTCAGTCTAGTGGTCTAGTGGCTAAAGCTACCACTTACAGTCATGTGAAAAAGTAAGTACACCCCATGAAATGTTTTTCCTTTTTCAACATACACGTCAAGATTTGAACTTTGATTTAAATAGAATATTTAGATAAAGGTGATGGATTTGAAAAATGAAAACAAATATATACAGCATTTCTGTCTGTTCACAAAATAAGTCCCCCCTTAGATTCCAATAGTTGGCATGGCCCCCTCAAGTAGGAGTGTTTAGTCTTGGTAGAGTTCTCTATTACTCTAATTTCCTCTTTTGTATTATTAATGTGTAGCCTTTGTCAGAATGCCTCAAATCTCCCAGACTTACCACTGTTTATAATTGTTTTTATCAGTATGCTGCTGCTGGAGTATGTGAATTTCCCCTTGGGATTAATAAAGTATCTATCTATCTATCTATCTATCTATCTATCTATCTATCTATCTATCTATCTATCTATCTATCTATCTATCTATCTATCTATCTATCTATCTATCTATCTATCTATCTATCTATCTATCTATCTATCTATCTAAGAGACAAGCCAGACACCCTCAGAGTTCTGGAGACCTCAGAAAATTAGCCACCTCTCTCCTACTGGCCATTCTACAGAGTCATTGCTGGGCTGGCCAGTCAGATCAAAGGACCCTTCTACACGATGATTCTAGTGCTCCTTTATCTGAGATGACTTTTCCCTGGCAGGCAAACAACTTGTCAGCAGAGCACTGGCAACAAGTGAGAAGAGGACCAAGTATAAAACAGAATAGAGGAGAGTCAGTAAGAGTTTATAAACATTGCATTACTTATCTTTTAATAGTAATGACTAACAACAATGATTCAGTAGGAAAGGCTAATTGCTAATCAGCAGCTCTAGTCAGGGTATGCTAAACTGAAGTAGTGAATGTTTTGACTGATTTAAAAGCTGAGACTGAAGGGGCATCTCTTATAGTAGCAGGCAGACCATTCTACAGCTTTGGGGCCCTGTAACTAAAAGCTCGACCTCCCACTGTTATTTTACTAATCCTTGGAATCAAGCTGGCCGGCATCTTGAAATCTTAATGTGCACTCTGGTTTGTAAGTAATGATAAGTTCAGAAGAGTAAGCAGGGTTTTGGCCATTTGAGGCTTTATACAGTATGTTAAAAGTAGGGTTTTGAAATCAGCCTAAGTTTAACTGGGAGCCAGTGTAAGGACTTCAGAACTGCAGTTATACTGTGTGTTCGTACTTTTTGGTTCTTGTAATAACTGTTGCAGCAGCATTTTGAATTAACTGAAAGCTTTATAAAGAATGAATTGTGTAGCCAGAGAATACTGCATTACAGTAGTCAATCCTACTAGAAATAAATGCATGAATTAACTTCTCAATATCCGGCGTATTTGGAAAACACTTTAATTTTCCAATATTTTTAAGGTGGAAAAACCACATATTGGATAGTTTTGTAATATGCACTTTAAATGACATGCTATTGTTAAAGTGAATGTCTAGATTGTAGGCTGATTTAGTAAATCTAATGGTGATTCCAATGGAGTTAAATGACAACAAAATATTGTTGTGATCAGCATCATTCCCTCCAGCCTTTAGCATTTCCGTGTTGTCCTTGTTCAAAGACAAGTAGTTCTCATCCATCCACTCCTTTCACTCACTAACACATCCAATTAAGGACAACATCGTCATTTGGTCTAAAAGAAAGGTATAACTGGGCATCATCTGCATGCGAGTGAAAATTAACGTTAAGTTTTCTAACGAGAGTTCTCAGTGGAAGCATGGAAAGTGAAAACAGTAAAGGTCTGAGTGCTGAGCCCTGTGGGACACCATATCTCCCTCCTGAGTATTACTGTATATTATATTGTTCAGTTTCCATTCATATTATGGATGTTGTGATGGACAGGACGCATGCACTGGCGTCCCTGTCTGGGCAGGTTTTGATCCCCTACCTGGCAGTGAGTGGGCATAAAGATGGTCAAGATGCTCCCTGCCCTTGCCAAAAGACTGATAAAGTGTGCCAATTTGTAGGTGGGCACATTTGCTTCCCAACAGGGATGGAGTGAAAGCCCTTACCTGGCTGGAAGATCAGTAGTATGGAATGACAGGGGGAGACAACCTGGCAGCACTATTCACTCCCCTGACAGGCTACATGGCAGTCTTGGCAAGTTTCATGGGTGCCGCCAGAGGGTGCTGCAGGGATACATGATCCCTACTTTGAGGAACTCCCATTTGATCCTGAGGCTTCCAAAGAGATATGCCCTAGCAGCGGAAGGAGCCACTCAACCTCATCTAGGCGAGGCAGAGTTGGGTGGATAAAGATGAAGCTGACTGAGGAGGAGTGGAGGAGAGGGAAGAAACAGAGAAGAAGAGTTTTTGCTTGTAATTTTGGTTGTGCAACCTTTGAAGAAGCATGTGAAAGGTATTTGTGCACAATTAATCATTTGTTTGAACCTGGGTCTTGTGTAATTGTTGTTGTGTTTGAGGTTAGCGGTTCTGCAATTCCCTGTACTGGTCACAAAGTATAGTACAGGGAAACATTAGACTTTATTATACAACGTTTGGCAAGATTTCCTATTTCATGTCAATCCCACAAGTCACAGTGACCTGTGGTAAGATCACAGACATTGACCTGCCTGCAAGTTTGAACATTCAACTGAAGACAGTTGGCATCACTATGGGTATTTGGCCAGAAAAATGTAAAATTTGGGAGGCAACTGGCCAACTTAAGTGAACCCATAAAATGAACATTAACTTAGCAGAGAATCACAGTTTTAACCAATGGACATCTTTACTGTGATAAGTGATGCAGCAGTTACAAAACTTCTAATATATACATAAATGCTTTTCTAAGAAACCTGACATTATGCATAGCTTAATATATAATTAAGTGCTGTTAAAAACAGGAAATCTTTTAGAGATAAAAACAAATTTCTGTAATTAAAAATGTTGCAGTAATCACCTTTACTTATATTCTGGTGTGTACAGTCAATGCAGTAATAGTTGTTTAAGTTTAAAATACAATAACTAGCTATTTCTCCTTCACAATTTGCCCGAAAACTAATTAAGCTTGGTGCATCACAATTATTCTCTTCAGTTTAGTCAACAGTGCCAACATTTGGTTATCTAATGGCATTTAATAATTAATTTCCAGCTTCCAGGCTTCCTTGACACTTTGGTCATGTCTCATAAAAAGTGATGGAGTGAGCAGACATTTAAGCAGACCTCAATAACTGACAGTTAATAACTTTATGTAAATTTTTTTCATTAGTTGTTTCATGGTCTGAAACCTGCGGCTGAGAATTATTTTATATTCTCATGTGGTAAAACTTTGGCAACTTTTCAGAAATGCTTATATAATAAAAGAGATGTTTGGGGGCAACCTCTCTATTTGTATATAAGGGTACAGTATGTATTTATGTATGTATGCATGTGTGCATTTGTTAAAAGTGACCACAATAGCATTGTAGATTATAAAAAAGTTAAGAGTCCTGTAGTCTTGTCTTGGTTTGACTTTTAAATAGTAATATATATATATATATATCTTTATATATAATCTTCATTTGGATCTTGATCTTTGTTTGTCCGCGAATTCACTGCCTTGTGTGGTGTTCCTGCTGTGTTCAGTAGAGGGCAGTAGTGATGGAGGAGGAGAGGAAGTGAGGGGGAGGATCGTTGGATGAGGTTGGATTGTGGTGATTAAAGAGGATTGAACTAAAGGAGACTACGTGCTGTTTGTACTGCTGAATACACAACACCTTGGTGTTGTCGATACCACTCTTTGTGTTTAGATCTGGCGTCAACACCACTCTTTGTGTTTAGATCTGGTGTCAACACCTGCTTCGTTGTCGAGACTGTGGTTTTTTGTGTTTCTATCGACCGTCGTTGGCAGCACTTCGTCCAAATCGAATGTTCACCCACTTCTTGGAGTCGGCAGTCAGAGTATATAAGTCGGACACACTTCTGTGATTTTCCATCAGTCGGCTTTTGGAGTTCAAGAAAGAAGCATTGGTTCTTCCTTACTCTTTGGATTGCCACAAAGCAACCTACGAGATTGGAGAAAGGTTGAGAAGAGATTGTGAGAGGAAACGACAGCGTCATGAAAACGAGACGGACTGTGAATGGAGAGAAGCAGAAATGCTCCTCCACCACCACATAATTACTATTCGGACTGTGATTCCGAGTAGGCCGTTCCTATAGAATCAATGTCCAAGGGTTTTGTTTTGTAATTTTGTTTCCCTTATAAAAAATCATAATGCTGTGCGACGAAGGGCTCAGTTCACGACTGGCAGCCGCGTTTAAACAGGAAGCCCTTCACAGACAACTTTAACACGTGCAATGTAGTTGGGCACACATGGCTAGTATATATATATATATATATATATATATATATATTGTGAGCTGCGAAGCTAATCCTACCCCCAAAAACATACAGACGCCCCTGGAAAAAGCCCTAGGAAACCCCTAGGAAACTTAAACAGACTACCTTCACATTTCTCCTTTTCCTTCTGGCCGGCTCTGTCGCGTAATCTGCCTCCCGCGTGCTACTCCGCCTTGTCAAAAAGCCTGTGCCGACTTCTCTCTGTGGTTATAAATTGATTTTATGCTTCTTTCTCTCTCTCAGACTTCTGGTGCTCCTGGCACGTATTCCTCCGAAGAAGAAGAAATCTTTGGTTGCTTTTAAATGACAAGAGGAGGTGTAAACTCTTTCAAGGAGCACGTTTGAAACAGTTTTAAAAGATAAATGTTTGTTTGCAGTGTTCGAATAAAAAATTCGAGTTTCTTCAACTTCCAATGGTCTTCTGTGCAATCTTGTAACCCAAGCGTGACAATATATATATATTGTCAGAAAAACGACCAAAAGACATCGAGAAGGTTTGGGGCAGCCACCCATTTAATCGTTTATGGCTGCTAAAGTGATCAAAAAACAGAGACATGCTCATTCAACCGAGTCCAAAACAGAACTGATCTCCAGGTTGCAAGATGGCAGCTTTAAAGGCCAGCAGCGGAAGTGATGTCATCAAAACCAGAATCGGAAGTGACGTCAGTGGCTGCCCCAGAGCCGGGTGGGATTTCCCTAGAATGGTCTGCAAAAGATCGAGAGGGAAAATTAGTGCACTCCGCCACCCCCTGGTCTGGCATGGAACTACCTGTATTTAAGCCCTTTAGCTGCCTCCTAAACACACGTGTGTGACAATATATATATATATATATATATATATATATATATATATATATATATATATATATATATATATATAATCCAAAGTCTGTCTGTATGTCTGTCCGCTTTTCATGAGAGAACTAAACAGCTTAAGATTAGTTTTTTTTCTATAATTTGCTTGAGCATCGCAGTTGATTTTGCGACTTCTCTCATTGCGCTAAGTATCAGAGTTTGCATGTGGCAGCGATTTTTTAGCGCAACTCCGAGAAAGATGCTGCAGGCCGAGGGGAGGGGGAAGTGTGACGTCAGGAGTGAGGATTTGGACGGGGCCCTCCTCGCTCACTCACCAGCCTCCGGTCGAGTTTCTCTACCTCTTGCCACGTGTTGGAGTGCACCTTGCCTCCACTTAGCTACTGATACCTGTTTGTTCACTAGACATTTTCATCTAGAGATTGTTAAGGAGTAACCTTTGACGTTTTTGAGAGAGAGATCAGAGCTACGTGTGTTTTAGAGGGTAGCTGCTGATTGGCACAGATATCACTGCCACGTGCTTTTCTCCCCATGCAGGGGACGCTCTCTTATCAGAGCTGAACACAATCCAATACAGTGCCAACGTTTGACATTGGACCGTACCTATTGATTTTTAAAGTTTGTCTTGTTTCACTACTACATGGATGGAGCCGCAGGGGACAGCTAGTATATGTATATATAATAAGGTCGAAGTTAATACAATAGTGAAGCTACTACTTGTTCTGTGCTATAGACCAATAAAATAATTTTTCCTGAAGGGTATAATATTTATTCAGTTCATGAGGTTAAGAATAGAATTCTGTGTGAAATTACAGTAAATGTTCAGCCTGCCTCACTTTCTGTACACTTTATTGTGTTGTAGATTTCATTTTAAAAGGATAAATTTGCCATTTTGGCCCATCAATTTACACTTAATGACCCATAATGACAAAGTGAAAATATGCTTTCAGAAAGGACGGCAAACTTATTAAAAATCAAAAACTGAAATCTCTTATTCTCATCATGTTCCTTCTGCTGAATAATTTGTTGCTGAAAGTCCTCAGTATTGGTGTGTCATAGAGAGGATGTGTAGCATTGTTAATAATGGCAATCAGTTTTGTCTTCATTCTGTCCTCCTCTACTACCTTCAAGGGGACCAAAGAGTGTCCTAAAACTGAACCTGTCCTTTTAGTTAGCTTCTTGATGTGGTGGGCTCACTTGAAATGATGATAGCAGTCCAGCACACTACAGCATAGAAAAATCACACTGGCCATCAGAAGAGTTGTGCAACATATAAAGGATGTCACTTCCCACATTAAAGGAATGCAGTCTCATATAAAAGAAGATCCTGCTCTGCTCTTTCTTCTATTGTTCCACTGTGATCTGAGACCAGTCCAAACTGTAATTGGTGTGGACCCTAAGGTACTTGTAATAATACACCAACCTCAACATCCCACCACCTTCTTGAGTGTAGAGGCTCTTTGGTGCTGTGAAAGTCTATAAGCAGTTCCTTGGTTTTGCTGATGTTAAGATGCAGACATTTCTTTCTGCACAAAGAAACACAGTTCTCTACCTGACCCACCCCCGTCTCATTCCCCTTATCGATACACTCCATAATTGCAGAATCATCTGAGAATTTCTGAATGTGACATGATGTGGTGTTAGATTTATAGTCAGAGGTGTACAGAGAGAAGGGAAAAGCAGACAGGCCTGTTCCTTGTGGTGCTCCAATGTTGCTCACACACATATCAGAGACACAGTCCTTGAGCCTCACAAACTGCAGTCCGCCTGACAGATAGTCCATTATCCAAGACACCATAGCACTCACCCACCTGCATATCTTCAAGCTTGCCCCTTAACAGGGAAGGCTGGATGGTATTCCAGGCAATGAAGGAATAAAAAAAAACAGAATCCATGGTGCTACCAGCTTTGTCAAGCCTTGTGGAGCACATCAATAATTGCATCCAATCTGCAAACTGCAGTGGGTCCAAGTGGTCTACCACAAGAGGAACAGCCTCTTAAAGGTCTTCATGATGTGCAGAGTCATTGGTCATCTATATAAAGCAACATTAATAACCCCAGCCTGCCTAACTGGGCACCCTCACATCCTTGGCTACGTCCTTGATATCTTGTCTATGAAAACCCAAACAGGAGTGGTGACAACATACATCTTGATGGAGCCTGACAACCACAGTGAATAAATTTGAGGTAATGCCAAGTATTCAGATATATCTCTCACTGAATTCATACTGGGAAAAAATGGCATGCAAGAGCAGCCCTGTTACCCTGTATTACTGCAGCACCTCCCACAATACATGCTGACTGACATAGTCATAGATACTTAGGGAACAATATGGACTCCATCCTGGTAGTGGAATAGTAGATCAGCTCTCCTCCCTGGTATAGTTGCTGGAGGGTGCATGGGAGAATGATAACCCAATGTTTGAGACTGATAAATAACAAAAATAATAAAATATCAATTAGTATGCCCTATCCAGCTTAGTTGAGTGCCACGAGTCTGTAGTCATTGGAACCATGGGTCTTTGCAACTGGAACCATACATGATGTTTTCCACAACAGTGGCACTTTGTGGAGTTGGGTTTAGAAGAGGGAGGTCATGTTTTACTAACATGCTGGAATTCTATGAGGATGAAACAAAAGGATACGATCAAAGTGGAGCTTATGATATTATTTATCTTGACTTTCAGAAAGCATTTGATAAGGTGCCACATGAGAGGTTGGGCATCAAATTAAAAGAAGTGGGAGTTCAGGGTGATGTTTGTAGATGGGTGCAGAATTGGCTCAGACACAGGAAGCAGAGGGTGATGGTGCGAGGAACCTCATCAGAACTGGCCGATGTTAAGAGTGGTGTTCCACAGGGGTCAGTGCTAGGGCCGCTGCTATTTTTAATATATATAAATGATTTAGATAGGAATATAAGTAACAAGCTGGTTAAGTTTGCAAATGATGCCAAGATAGGTGGATTAGCAGATAATTTGGAATCCGTTATATCATTACAGGAGGACTTGGATAGCATACAGGCTTGGGCAGATTTGTGGCAGATGAAATTTAATGTCAGTAAATGTAAAGTATTACAAATAGGAAGTAAAAATGTGAGGTTTGAATACACAATGGGAGGTTGGAAAATCGAGAGTACACCTTATGAGAAGGATTTAGGAGTCATAGTGGACTCTAAGCAACTGGGTTAGAACAAAAACCTGCAGCCAATGCGGCCCTCCAGGACTGTGATTTAGGACCCCTGCTTTATATACAATACAATACAATACAGTTTATTTTTGTATAGCCCAAAATCACACAGGAAGTGCCGCAATGGGCTTTAACAGGCCCTGCCTCTTGACATCCCCCCAGCCTTGACTCTCTAAGAAGACAAGGAAAAACTCCCAAAAAAACCTAGTAGGGAAAAATGGAAGAAACCTTGGGAAAGGCAGTTCAGAGAGAGACCCCTTTCCAGGTAGATTGGGCGTGCAGTGGGTGTCAAAAGAAGGGGGTCAATACAATACAGTACAGTACACAGAACAATTTCTCAATATAGTAAGAAATAAATTAAAAAAAAAAAAAAATATATATAAATTTTAGAAGTACAGAGCAGAATTTAACAGTAGATGATATATCCCATAATAAGATTTGTATTTGTATAGAGTCCTGGAGACCTCATCCTTCAAGCTGCCTCCCCCATTTGGCCATTCCACAGCTGAAACAGTGCTGGGCCAGCCAATCCGATGAAAGGACCCCTCTCTCCCACGATTCCTGCGATCCTCCATCTGGGATGACTTTTCCTTAGGCAGGCAAAACAACTTGGCAGGTGGGCTGTGGCACCAAGTGCCACATTTGAGTACCGAGAAGAAAAACAGAATAAGTGAGGGTTAGTATACAATTATAACTGTCATGTTACTTATGTTTAAGTGCTAATGACTAACAACAGAGATGCAGTCTGTACAGTTAATCAGCAGCTCTAGTCAGGATATGCTAAACTGAAGTAGTGAGTCTTCAGCCGGGATTTAAAAGCTGAGACCGAAGGGGCATCTCTTATAGTAGCAGGCAGACCATTCCACAGTTTAGGGGCCCTGTAACTAAAAGCTCGACCCCCCACTGTTATTTTATTAATCCTTGGAATCATAAGCAGACCGGCATCTTGAGATCTTAATGTGCGCTCTGGTTTGTAAGTCATGATAAGTTCAGACAAGTAAGCCGGACCTCGACCATTTAATGATTTATATGTTAAAAGAAGGATTTTGAAATCTGCCCTGAACTTAACTGGGAGCCAGTGTAAGGATTTAAGAACTGGAGTTATGTGTTCGTATTTTCTTGTTCTTGTAATAATTCTCGCAGCCGCATTTTGGATTAACTGGAGGCTGTATAAAGAACAGTTTGAACATCCAGTGAACACCGCATTGCAGTAGTCAATCCTACTAGAGATAAATGCATGAATTAGTTTCTCAGAATCCTGTTTATTTAAAAAGCGCCTTAATTTCCTAACATTTTTAAGATGGAAGAAACATGTTTTGGACAACTTTGTAATATGCGCTTTAAATGACATGCTAGAGTCAAAGATAACTCCTAGATTGCGGGCTGATTCAGTAAAATTGACTGGGATTCCCATTGAGTTAAATGATGACAAAATATTATTGTGATCAGCATCATTCCCTCCAACAATTAACATCTCTGTTTTATCTGTATTTAAAGACAAGTAGTTCTTATTCATCCACTCCTTTAATTCACTAACACAGCTAATTAAAGACCACATTGGAGAAACTTCATTTGATTTAAATGAAAGGTATAACTGGGTGTCATCTGCATACGAGTGAAAATTAACATTATGTTTCCTAATGATAGATCCCAGTGGAAGCATGTACAGTGAAAACAGTAAAGGTCCCAGTACTGAGCCCTGCGGGACACCATATTGAACTTCTGTGTATAATGATGGAGTACTGTCAGCACATTTCTGTACATATTGGAATCGATTTGATAAGTAAGAACTAAACCAAGCGAGCACGGTGCCTGTAAGCCCAACATCATTTTCTAGCCTGTGCAGTAAAATAGAATGGTCGATGGTGTCAAATGCTGCACTTAAGTCCAACAACATAATTACAGATGAGTTTCCTTCATCAGAGGATATCAGAATGTCATTTACAACCCGTGTTAGTGCCGTTTCTGTACTATGACCAGTGCGAAAACCAGACTGGAATTTCTCAAATAAATTGTAATGCATAAGGTGTGTCTGAAGCTGACTGGCGACTACTTTTTCTAGTATTTTAGAGAGAAACGGCAAATTTGAAATAGGCCTATAATTATTAAGTATGTGTGGGTCAAGGTCTGACTTTTTAAGTAATGGTTTAATGACTGACACTTTTAGTGCATCTGGTACTGTGCCATGCAATAATGAACTATTGATAATGTTTAGGATAGGCGCTGCAAGGACTTGGATAGCATACAGGCATGGGTAGATTTGTGGTGGTTGAAATTTAATGTCAGTAAATGTAAAGTGTTACATGTAGGAAGGTTCGAAAACAAAATTGGTCGGTCAGAAAATTGACAGCACACCTTATGAGAAGGAGTTTGGAGTCATAGTGGACTCAACACTATCAACTGCCAGACAGTGTTTAGAAGCCATTAAGAAAGCTAACAGAATGTCAGGTTATATAGCGCCTTGCTGTGTGGAGTACAAGTCACAGGAGGTTCTGCTCAACTTTTATAACACACTGGTTAGGCCTCATCTGGAGTACTGTGTGCAGTTTTGGTCTCCAGGCTACAAAAAGGACATAGCAGCACTAGAAAAGGTCCAGAGAAGAGCGACTAGGCTGATTCCAGGGCTACAGGGGATGAATTATGAGGAAAGATTAAAACAGCTGAGCCTTTACAGTTTAAGCAAAAGAAGATTAAGAGGTGACCTGATTAAACTGTTTAAAATTATGAAGTGAATGAGTCCAGTGGATCAAGACTGTTATTTTAAAATGAGTTCATAAATGACATGGGGACACAGTTGGAAACTTGTTAAGGGTACATTTCGCACAAACATTAGG
Organism: Erpetoichthys calabaricus; assembly: GCF_900747795.2. Taxonomy (NCBI): domain Eukaryota; kingdom Metazoa; phylum Chordata; class Cladistia; order Polypteriformes; family Polypteridae; genus Erpetoichthys; species Erpetoichthys calabaricus. The sequence continues at coordinate 18,492,427 of NC_041406.2, read as the reverse complement.
AGGTTTTTCTTTACACAAAGAACGATAGACACTTGGAATAAGTGACCAAGTAGTGTGGTAGACAGTAAGACATTGGGGACTTTCAAAACTCGACTTGATGTTTTTTTGGAAGAAATAAATGGATAGTACTGGCGAGTTTTGTTGGGCTGAATGGCCTGTTCTCGTCTAGCATGTTCTAATGTGCTAATGTTTTAGGGACGGACTGAACATGTGACAAAGGTCACCACAAAGTTAGTCAGCACAGGCCTTAATAACCTGAGGTCTGACTCCATGTGGTTCCATGGCTTTTCCTGTGTGTGGTTTCCTCAGATGTCTCGTCTTTTGGTCTTCAGTTATGGACGACCTATACTGATAGTCAGAGATGGACTCGTTGGGGGCCTTTCCAGTTGACGTGGTAGGAGTTGTTGATGTAGTAAGTATGGTGGTCATTGAAAGAAAGTGGCATTAAGAGGGAAAACTAAAATTAAATGATATCTACAACATGATAAAGTGTGCAAAAAGTGAGGGGGTCTGAGTACATTCTGAATCCACCTCCACCCAACCAGGAGGTGTTCCTTGCTTTCCTCTTGATGTTCCTGGATTTACAGGCAACATGGCATAATGTAGTGTGAATGGAAATCTTAAAAATTAAACAATTGGAAATAAAATGGATCTCTCATTAATGAAACCGAGTTTGGTTATCTCTTTGGATATGAAACCAGATAATACAGAATGTTAAATCCATATGATGATATTTGCACACTCATCTCTGCCCAGTGTATTTAATATAAAACATCTTTTATTTTAAAGGTAATGTTTTTACTACTCTTTGGAGTGGACCTAAAGGTCACAGATTCCTCATCGTATTACACAATCTTAGTAATCTTGGTTGGAGACTCCAAAGGGAGTATTGCATTGACATGTCTGCCACAGAGGAAGGAGCTGAAAAATTAGATGTCGTTTTTCATTATTTTCTCAAAATGATATGATCTGATTAAACAGCTGGCCACTAGTATATACAGGTGTTTTAGAAACGTATAAGCTTTGTCCATACAATTACATGAATGTTCATTTAGCAATAGCGAGCTATGAGGCAAATTCACATCTGTAATAAAGATAATCCTGTATGATTTTACATAACGGATAATGTTCGGGTCCATGCCTTTACAGATCTTTTAAATATAAAAACTCAATTTACAAACTTCACAGACTTTGCTGGTTTTAAAAATGAAGCCTGACTTCTGATACAAGGGGCTCAGTGAATCTGAGTAGTTTCCTTTATATTTATTTTCTGTCTTTCAGCACTTAAAGATATAAAAAAATATTTTATTGGATTATGCCGATTATTGGTTTCAGTAATCTTAATTCGTCTACTCAAGGCATTTTATTCAAGTACTTAAACCTATTCCAAATATTATGCAGACTAATGTATATTAACATTTGTTTTAATGAACCATAGCTTGGGTACTGCAAATTAGATTAGATAAACATTATTAATCATATAGGGAAATTCAGATGCATACGGCAGCAGAAATAACCCCAATTCCAATGAAGTTGGGACGTTGTGTAAAACGTAAATAAAAACCTATATTCAGTTGAATACACTACGAAGACAAGATATCGAATGTTCAAACTGATAAACTTTATTGTTGTTTTGCCAATCTTCACTCATTTTGAATTGTTGCAGACGGGCAGGTCCCTTACCTGGCTGGGATGCATTTATGGTGGAAGGACTAGGAGAGAGAGTGTGTTGTGGACATTATCTCCCCTGGGATGTTAGATGGCAGCCTCCCAGGATGCTGTGGCTCTACAGATTCTCGCAGAGCACACTGGGTGTTGGAGTTCGCTGTAGCCCTATTGCCGCCAGGGAGAGCTGTGGAAACGGTGGAGCCCTTCATGGCAGGAATGCCACCACACCTGGAAGTGTTTACAGAAGGAGATCACGGGACAACTGGAGCACTTCAGGGTGTTCAATAAAAGGAGCCTGCTGCCACTACTCTGAGAGCCAAAGTTGGGAGGGAGAAAGACGAAGCTTTCCAGGAGGAGGATTGGAGGTGAAGAAGCCAGAGGGAGAAAGAAAGAAAGAAAGAAAGAAAGAAAGAAAGAAAGAAAGAAAGAAAGAAAGAAAGAAAGAAAGAAAGAAAGAAAGAAAGAAAGAAAGAGTACTGTGACTTGTACTAATGGGTGTTTCTGTGTACTGTAAGCTGTGGGGAGTGAGGAAGAAGTGCTTCCCCAAATAATAAACATGCGCTGTGTGCTAAAACTTGTGTCTGGTGTCTGTCTATGTCGGGTTTGGGTGTCTGGTGCGCCCCCTGCAGGCCACACAATATATAAGGAGTAGGTGTTCAATAATGAACCTGCGACTGAGAGACTCCCCTCCTCTACAGAAGAAGCATTTATGTTCAAGATGGACCCTGACATGTCCATAGTTACTTGTTCTATTTTTCATTGTTCCTTTTTTCCTTTACTTTATTAAACAGAGTTTGTCGAGGCAAGATGGCAAATCTTTATATTTTATTTTCATTTATACTGAAATAAATATCCTAAGAAATAATCCATAGATGGAGAAGAGGAAAGCTGAATGAGAAGAATGAGGAATGAATGAGGAGAGCTGGAAAGCTCAGATTCCTCCACAATAGCCAGTACACCGTTTAACCATTTGCATCCCTGGGTGTAACCGCTGCAGATGTAAATGATATCCTAAGTCCTTAAAAGTCACTGAATGTTGTGTGGCCAGTCCGCACAACTATAGATTCAAAGGCAGACACTTTAAAAGGAAATACTGCTGTATTTTATTAGTTACGTTTTTTTTTTCTTACCCTTAGATTATTTTTTTCTGTTTGCAAAACTTTAACTTGGAAATCCAAGTTTACAAGCTTCATTTTCATGTGTTTTTTTTATAACATCTTTGTTTGCAAAAGATTCGTTTTTCCTTATTCTTAACATCACACCCCTATTTTAGAATTTCAGTTGCTAGTTAGCGGGTCACTAAGAAGCACTGAATGGCTGCTAGTGATTGTCTTCATGTAGGCAACATGATTCACGTCATGAAGACTTGCTTATAAATCCAATGCAGCAACATTAGTCTTTTGTCCAAAATTATGGATTTGAACTGTGAAAAAGTTGTTGGTTTAGTGCTTGTTGTTCTGATTTTCTGGTCATAACTCATAATTTTCACATCCAGATGAGATCCTCAGGCCTAGTCCACACATACCTGGGTATTTTTTAAACATAGCTTTTTATATGCGTTTTCGTCCACAACGTGAAAACAAACCTTTTGAAAATCTCCTTTCAGGATGAAGTTGTTCAGAAATTCTGTCTTCCCTGTTTACGTGTAGATAGGGAAAACAGAGTTTTTGGCTTGTAACATCAAGAGTGTGCCTTGGTATCTTCTTTGCTTGATGTCAGTGTGTGTCCCATTATCTGTTTTGTTTAGATGAGGCAATTTTGTGCAATGGCGGGTGTAGCTAAAGTAGTGCTGGTGTTAACCTTGTTAAACAGGACTTTTTACATGTTTACATTTAAACGTACAATTACTTTATCACTATATTGAGCAGCAGAGGCGTCCGAATGAGGCCACTACCACATTGAACACTCTGACAACACAGACCCAGCCGCCAACGTCGCCGATTTTGGATGAGACCCAGTTGGACCTCTAGTTGGTGGGACAACTTTGAGAATAAAGTTGCTGAAGCATGGTGAGAGAATTTTCGTTTGTCAAGGACATCACTGTTGTCTTTGTGTGAGCTGCTTTGCCTGCACATTGAAGGAAAGGCAACTGTAATGAGATCGCCTGTCAGTGTTGTCAACAGCGCTTTACGCTGGATTTTTGTGTTTTCATGTGGATGGGGATTTTTTAAAAAACAGTGTGCATTTGGACAGAATTTTTTTTAAGAACAAAGGAGGAAAATTCCCATTTAAAATAATATCCAAATGTGTGTGGACTAGGCCTTAGTCTTAACATTGAGGCTCTGACTGAATATAGATGCTCTTGTTAATAACTCCTGTCAATTCCTGTTTGACCATAGCATCAGACTTATCATTTGAGACTTAAAATGCACCTGAAGAAAAGGATAAGTGTCTGTGTGTCCATTACGTTGCTATGCCTCAGTCATTTCAACAGATGGCACATCACAAACATTTGTATTAATAAAATGCATTTGTCATTCCAACAGATGGAGCATCATAAACATTAACACTGCTTTCACAAATCCCTTAACAAATGGCAAATAACAGGGGCATATGCATTGCACTTGTCATTCCAGCAAATGTTTGTGATGCACCATCTGCTGGAATGACAAATGCAATGCATTTTATTACTGCATACATTGAAAATGGTGCAAATTTTAACACTGAGGTCTATGTTGATAACTTAGATTTCATTCCACCTTAGTTAGGTAACACAGGAAGTGAATCTATGTTTACGGACTCTACTTTATGTATTACTTGAATGTATATGTTACTGTATGTGTGTACTGATTTATTCTTAATTCCGTTTTTGGCATGTCACCTATTTATTCATATTCTTAACTCTTTCTATTTTTTTTTATTTTTATTTTTTATTTTCTTCTAGAACACTTTGAGTTACATCTCAAGTATGAACATGTGCTATAGAAATAAATGTTATTGTTAAATACAGAAGAAAAAATAGAAAGGAACTTTGTCCAATTGTCTATTAAAATAGTCTTGTTAAACACAAAGAAACATTCAGCCAAAAAAAAAATGTCTTTTGCTTACTAAACATCATAGAATAAATGAGTAGATGGATCGGCCATAGAAACAAAAGGAGATTTGGCAACCAAAATGTATTTTTTAAGACAATCAATGAAACTAGATTTGAAGTGGTTTCTTACTTTTGCCAGGTAATTATGTCATTGTGCTTGTGCAATCATGGATGGCCAGAGACAATAGGGAATTTAAGTAATTCAAACAGAAAAAAAGAAAACTGTTCAAAATAAAACACCATCACAAAAGCAGTAAGTGGAAAACCATTCAATTTTCAAAGTGCCAATAGGCTTTTCAACTTTCTAACTGGAACTATAAGAGTAGCATTTTTCTATTTAAACTTTTTAGCAATAATCATTAAATTTTCATCATACTGAGAGTCAGATGCGGTGTTGACACTTTCAGGATAATTACGTGTGGTTTTGCACTGTTTTTATGGGTTTTCTTGTTTCTTTAGTGATTTGTTTGGTAATTTTCTTTGTTTTCTACATTTTGGTGCTCATGTCTGTGGCTCATCAGAGATATTCTTAATTAATGATAAGATAAGGCATGACATTTGAATTTAATAAGACATATTTCCTATAGAAATTGACAAAATAAGCAATTATCAACGTGCTTTATTTAGTTTCATCAGTAAAATATTATGGCACACTGCATGTAAAGATTCCCAATTCCAATTTGTGTTAGTGTTTAAAGTTTCAAGTAGTTTAATCCAAATAAACCTTTATTTTTTTGCTTGAAAAATGAGCAGTTTGTGCAAATCTTAGGCTGCGTGTAATGCTGGAGATGTCAAGATTCATACTTTTTTTTTGATGCCACTGCTTTTTGTTGGGAATTCATTTATTGACTTTAACGTTTCACTAGAGTGTATACATTAAAATGAGTAAAGCATACTTCACTACATCTTTTTAAGATCAGATACCCTTCATACTCTTCTAGATACACAAAATGAGGAAAAAATATTGTCAAGTAATCACTAAGAGATACTAAAATATCGAAACGATTAGCAAAGGTTCAGCTGCTTCAGTTAATTGAGTACAACATTAATAAATCCCTACAAGATTAAAATACTGTACAAAGAAATCTTTAAATTGTTCTTTATAAAATGAATTTAATGTTTTCTAATTTTAAGTACGATAGGAGCTGCTTTTTCCATTGTCATATGGTAGTTAGGATTCTTTTGACTGACCAAGGTGTTAAATTGTGATATATTCATCTATTAATAAGATTACCTTATTCATTTTTGTAAGTTATTCATTTTAATATTGTTGGTTCGTCTATCCAGTTCAACATGCCAAATTCAAACTGTCTTGTTTAAAACTTTTTGTCCAGTTATTAAAGTAAAATTTGAACAGATCATAAGAATCATAAAAACACAAACATTTAAAGTATTTAAACAGTTTTAAGATCTGTAGTAGTGATATGCTCTTACTCAAGTTAATCTTAAGCCATGAAATTATTTTTTTTTTCATTTTATTGAATTTATTAAAAGCAAGTAACATTCCATATAAGCAAGTTAAACTTGACAAAACTAAATTCACTTCAACCCTCACCCATGAGAAAGAGAGAAGGCCAAACGACAGAGTAAAACATTAAGAGTAGAAATAAAGGGGGAGAGAATCCTATTCCCCAATCTTCTTCTTCTTTCGGCTGCTCCCATTACGGGTTGCCACAGCAGATTATCTTTGTCCGTATATTCCATCCATCCATTATCCAACCCGCTGAATCCGAACACAGGGTCACGGGGGTCTGCTGGAGCCAATCCCAGCCAACACAGGGCACAAGGCAGGAACCAATCCCGGGCAGGGTGCCAACCCACCGCAGGACACACACAAACACACCCACACACCAAGCACACACTAGGGCCAATTTAGAATCGCCAATCCACCTAACCTGCATGTCTTTGGACTGTGGGAGGAAACCGGAGCGCCCGGAGGAAACCCACTCAGACACGGGGAGAACATGCAAACTCCACACAGGGAGGACCCGGGAAGCGAACCCAGGTCCCCAGGTCTCCCAACTGCGAGGCAGCAGCGCTACCCACTGCGCCACCGTGCCGCCCTGTCCGTATATTGATTTGGCAAAATTTTACACCAATATAAAATCTTATTCTGTGTTATTAATTAGATCTTTCCAGGTTTTTAAAAAGTTTTGCACAGCTCCTCTAAGTGAGAATTTGATTTTTTCTAATTTCAAATAGTATATAACATCAGTTATCCACTGACTTTAAAGAGGTGGGTTAGGATTCCTCCAGTTGAGCAAGATAAGTCTATGTGCTAGTAGTGTAGTAAAGGCAATTGCAGTTTGTTTGTCCTTCTCCACTTTAAGCCCACCAAACACAGCTGTTAATGGATTAGGAAGGATTGTAACGCCAAGGCTGTCTGAGAGGCATTTAAAGATTTTGGTCCAGAATTATGTGAATTTGGTGCTCACCCAAAACATGTGGCCCTTGAAATTGTATACAATAATCTCTGCAAAATGAGTAGTTATCTAATACATTTAGTACAGGAGGAAGTGATAAGTGACTTAGTAGAACACAGCACCATATCTTCTACACGATGAGGTGATTTTGTTCAAACCTTTTCTTGTAATTCAAATGATCTCTGAGTATTTATGGAAGCAGATGTTATAGGTTCAATGGAAATGACAAATAAAATAGGTGATAACAGGTGATCCCAGCTGGAGCCCCAACTCTTGTAGGCAAACTATTCTTTCTTTTTTGAGCGCAGTTTGGTCTTGTGAAATAACGGAGGAAAGAACTTTGTCTTTTATTATTCTGTGAAAATTAGCATTAATTTAAATGAGTGTCACGGTTAAACACAAGTATTTTCAGAATACAAGTGGTCTCCTCAAAATGAGTAGTTATCTAATATATTTAGTACAGGAGGAAGTGATAAGTGAGTTAGTAGAACAAGGCACCATATCTTCTACATGACAAGGTGATTTTGTTCAAATCTTTACTTATAATTCACATGATTTCTCAGTATTCATGCAAGCAGATGTTATAGGTTCAATGGAAATAACAAATAAAATAGGTGATAAAGGACATCCTTGCCTAGTTCCTGTGGCCGTGCCCGACAATGGGACCGGGGGAGCAGCCATGGGATGCACACTATGCCCCCCGGAACGCATGGTGGCAGCCCTCCGAGGTTACATCAGGGCCACAGGCGTGGGACTTCAAGGCTCAGACCTGTTGGGCTCCGTGGCCACCACTCGGAGGAGCTGCACTGATTAAAGAGCCCGTGTGTGCTGGAATGCAGCCACACCTGGAAATGTAGCCTAATTACCACCTGGAGCACTGGTGGGCTATAAAAGGAGCCTGCAGCCACTACTCAGTGCGCCAGAGTCGGGAGGAGGATGACAAAGCTGTCTGGGAGGAGTTGAGGAGAAAGAAGAGTGTATTTTTGGGTGTTTTTGGGACTGTGTAGGGCCTGTGGGACATGGGGAAGACGTGCCCCATGGCTGAATACAAAATTAAATCTTTTGGTGTATTTTTACCTGTGCCTCGGTTGTCCGTCTGTGTCGGGTCGATGCCTTTTGCCACATTCTGTATTCAACTCTTATCAAATGCTTTTTATAAAAAGACAGCAAAACCTATGGTGACCCTGTGTCTACTAATTGCTTACATTACGTTAAACATACTTTAGAGATTTATTAGTAATTCCCTTTTGCAAATTCAATGTCACACTGGGAAGTATGGCAAACCTCTTATAGGAACCTTATTCCTAGGGTTGTTCACTCAGTCTCAGTTTTCCTCCTCATTAGAATGGAGAAAGAATGTCATCACCTGTACTCCACCTATAGCTTCATCCCTTTCCACAAAGATAGATAAGAAATCCACAGCCTCCCAAGTCTGGTGTTACTTGACTAGCAGATGTCAGAAGGGCTGGAACAAATCTCCTGAGACAATGTTTTTTGTTTATGTGATATTCACAGCATTACAACGCCATTGCTAACATATCCCTATATGAAACTTAAAAGCTGGAGCCCCAACTCTTTGTAGACTAACTGTCCTTCCTTTTTAGCCCAGTTTGCTCTTGTGAAATAACGGAGCAAAGAATTTTTTTTTTAAATTCTGTGAAAACTAATACTAATTTAAATGAGTGTCAGTTAAACACAGATATTTTCAGAATATCAGTAATATCTGCAAAATGAGTAGTGTTAACATTCTCTATTGGTAAAGCTCTTATCAGTACTTTTATAGCTGTGGGAACAAGCAAATCAAAAGTAATTAAATAATAATCTAAAATGGTTTCATTAACAAGGAAGATAATGACAATTTGGATGTTAACACCATGGGAGTTAATTAGATATTGTGTGATTATGTGAATGTGTTGGACTATTCCAAGAAAAAATAATCTACAGAGACGTGATGAAAGCGTTTGTCGATTGTCTCTTTGTATGTCTATGTGTATATTAAAATAACCTAATAACTTTTTCATTTTAAAATGAAAAGCTACATGTGTAAGTCTCAAACTAAGCCAATAAATAAGAATATGGTTCTAGTAGTCTGGACATTAATAGGTGTGCACAATTCAGTGTTTTATTTGCTTGCCACAAGATGTAAAGTCAACTGATAATTTTCAAGTGACCTGAAAGTTGCCATTAAAAATGGCTCTGCATTAAAAAGGTTTCTGTGGAAATTTGAAAGCCACATTTGGACTCTCCATAGGAAAATGTTAGCCTTCAAAGGTTCACCTTTGATGGGTCATGAAACGTAAAAGCCATTCTCATTTATGTTAATTTAAGAAAAAACTTTGTCACAAATGTTTCTCCTAAAATTCCTTAGGAGAAATAGCCTTAGACAAAATGGAAATACAAATGTAAAAGGAGTTAAAATTGAGAATTTGGTTTGAAAAGCATATTAGGTTTAGTGTGATTAGTCTTTCAAGAATCCATCCATCCATCCATCCATCCATCCATCCATCTATCCATCCATCCATCCATCCTCTTCCGCTTATCCGAGGTCGGGTCGCGGGGGCAGCAGCTTGAGCAGAGATGCCCAGACTTCCCTCTCCCCGGCCACTTCTTCTAGCTCTTCCAGGAGAATCCCGAGGCATTACCAGGCCAGCCGGGAGACATAGTCCCTCCAGCGTGTCCTGGGTCTTACCCAGGGCCTCCTCCAGGTTGGACGTGTCCGGAACACCTCACTAGGGAGGCGTCCAGGAGGCATCCTGATCAGATGCCCGAGCCACCTCATCTGACTCCTCTTGATGCGGAGGAGCAGCGGCTCTACTCTGAGCCCCTCCCGGATGACTGAGCTTCTCACCCTATCTTTAAGGGAGAGCCCAGACACCCTGCGGAGGAAACTCATTTCAGCTGCTTGTATTCGCGATCTCGTTCTTTTGGTCACTACCCATAGCTCATGACCATAGGTGAGGGTAGGAACATAGATCGACTGGTAAATTGAGAGCTTCGCCTTGCGGCTCAGCTCCTTTTTCACCACGACAGACCGATGCAGAGCCCGCATCACTGTGGACGCCGCACCGACCCACCTGTCGATCTCACGCTCCATTTTTCCCTCACTCGTGAACAAGACCCAAGAATTCAAGAAATTATATTTTTATTTATTATTGAACTTACTGTATGTCCTTATCCAGGTGACTTACCACCTTGGTGCACAGGCAGGTGAAAGTGAGTCTGATGAATCTGAAAGTGATGTATTCGCCTGGTATTTACATCATTATTATACTTTGTACACTTCTGACTGAGTTTTGCATGTTTTACAGTAGAAAAAATTTTAATTTTTCAAGCCAGAAATTGCAAAGCTTTTTTTAAGTTTTTTTGAAAAAAAATGTAACACTATAAAGGTTAAGTGAAAGCAAAGGCAACACAGGAGTAACTTAGTGTCAACTCTGGGAAGTCTTTCAGTGGCCCAGCCAGAATCTGGACTTGAACCAAATTAAACATCTCTGAAGAACATTGAGCATAGCTGTTCACGGACCTTCTCCATCTAACTTGACAAAACTTGAGAAGATCTTGAGATGAATGGCAGAAATTCCTCAAATTCAGGTGTGCCAAGTTTGTCACGTCAGACCCAAAAAAGGCTTCAGCAAAGTACTAAGTAAAAGGTCTGAATAGCTGTGTTAAAATGATATTTCTGTTTTTTTAATTTTAATAAATTTGCAAAAAAAAAAAATCTAAAATCTTATTTTCACCTTGTCATTTGGGGGTATTGAGTGTTGCTTGATGAGGGAAAAAATAATTTAAATGGTTTTAGCACAAGGCTGTAACATAACAGAATTTGAAGACGTAAAGGGGTCTGAAGATTGTTTGAAGGCACTACATATATAAAAGGGGAGGAATGGAATAAAGCCAGGACAGATTAAAGGAATGAAAGGTGACAGTTGGCGTAAAAAGCTGTCATTAGAGAAAATGAAGGGAGAGATTAAAAAGGTAGTCATTATGACCTGAAGAAATATGTCAATCTCAGGCTGAGAATGAGCTTAGCTTCATCTCCTTTTCTTTTAAAAGTGTCTTTGAAGCCCTGTGAAAGAACACAGAGAGATCAGTGTGGCTATGATCAAGAGACATGAAGTGATCTACAATTGACCTTGTGAGGTCTATGATCTTAACAGCTCAAATGTGCTCCATGAATCGGTCTGCTAGTCATCTCTCTGTTTCACCTCTGTAGATAGACTAGAGTTTGAACACAAACCAGCATGACTAAAAATGAAAAACACTAAAAAGAAATTCAAACTTCTGACTTGGTAGTCCCAGTCCCAGTCCCAGTGAGGCATTATACAGGTGTATTGGTGTTGGTATAAAGGAGCCCCCTTCGCATTTCTTGACACACTTCTGCTGCATAACTCATTGGCAGAAAGTCCTGAGTGTTAGTGTGTCAGACAGAGGATGTGCAGCATTGTTCATAATGGCACTCAGTTTTGTTTAATTCACTCCTCCTCTACTACCTCCAGGGGGACCAGAGTGTGTCCTATAACTATGCCTGCCCTTTTAGTTAGCTTCTTGATGTGGTGGACCTCTCTTGAAGTGATATTGCCAGCCCAGCACTCCACAGCATAGAAAATCACAAAGTTGTAGAAGATGTAAAGGATGTCACTTCCTACATTAATGAAATCTCCTAAGAGAAAAGGGCTTGTTCTGGCCTTTCTTCTGTAGTTCCTCTGTGTTCCCATACCAATCCATCCAGTCATTGATGTGGACCCCAAGTATCCGTAGAAGTGTATCACCTCTAGGTCCACTACCTGAACAGTGACCAGACATAAGGGCTCTATGGTGTGTTGAAAGTCAACAAGCAGTTCTTTGGTTTTGCTGATGTTAAGTTGCAGACAATTATCTTTGCACCAAGAAGCAACATTCTCTACGAGACTCCTGCATTCTGTCTCATCCCCCTTATCAATACACCCTATAAGCTCAGAATCATCAGTCATCATGACCTGGTGTAGAGACTGGGGATGACTAGGAGGCCCAGAATGACTAGGGCATGGTGGACAGTTTAGCCAGGATATCAGGATACTCCCTACTTAGATCCAACAGCATGCTTTTGGCTTAAGGTTGAATCACGTACTCAAGGACATCAGTGAACATTATAGGGAAGTGCATTTAAAACTGAAGCCAAGAAGCACTTCTTTACGCAAAGAGTTGTGAGATTCAGGAACAAACTATAGAAACATGTAAATGAAGTAGAACACTTTCAGAAGTATCTTCATGACATGCTGTGACAGCTTAGCTATTAGCTAAACAAAAGAGCATGATAGAATGAATGGTGCCCTCCCATTTGTGAAATGTCTTATGTTCTTATGCACTTGTCACATGACTGCAAATGTGCCCTCTGATGACATCATCAAACAAGACATCCATCCATCCATTTTCCAACCCGCTGAATCCGAACACAGGGTCACGGGGGTCTGCTGGAGCCAATCCCAGCCAACACAGGGCACAAGGCAGGAAACAATCCTGGGCAGGGTGCCAACCCACCGCAGGACACACACAAACACACCCACACACCAAGCACACACTAGGGCCAATTTAGAATCGCCAATCCACCTAACCTGCATGTCTTTGGACTGTGGGAGGAAACCGGAGCCCCCGGAGGAAACCCACGCAGACACGGGGAGAACATGCAAACTCCACGCAGGGAGGACCCGGGAATCAAACCCAGGTCCCCAGATCTCCCAACTGCGAGGCAGCAGTGCTACCCACTGCGCCACCGTGCCGCCCTCAGACAAGACAATATACTGTAAATATGGCAACAGTCACACAATGTGTTTTCCCTCGGTGGATACAACATGCTTGGTGCAATACAGTTCATTTTGGCTTAGGTTTCAAAAATCAAGCTCCTTTTCAGGTTCTGACTTTGGCCTTCTTACAAGACCATTTCTTTTGATTGCTTCTCCTTAACTTTGATGCTCAGTTTTCATTCTGTCTGGTTTTAACCCCTGCCTAACTCACTATATTTAATAATAATAGTAATAATAACCAAACGTATAGCTTTACATAGAGTTATGGGAGCCACTTCGACCTCCACCAATGTGTGGCACCCACCTAGATGGAGCGATGGCAGCCATTTTGCACCACACATTAGCTGTTAGGTGGTGACGTGGTGAGAGATAGTTAGCCAATTAGAGACAGGGGATGACTAGGTGGCCCAGAATAACTAGGCCATGGAGGGCAGTTTAGCAAGGACATCGGGTTACACCATACTTAGATCCAGCAACATCCTTTCAGCTTAAGGGTGAATCACATACTCAAGGACATCAGTGGACATTATGGGGAAGCACATTTAAATCCAGGAAGCACCTCTTTACGCAAAGAGTTGTGGGATTCTGAAACAAACTATCGAGACATGGAGTTGAAGCTGAAACCTTGACAACCTTTAAGAAGAATCTGGATGAGATGATGGGACAGCTTACCTATGAGCTAAACAAACAGGCATGATGGACTGAATGGTCTTTTCTCGTTTGTCAAATTTCTTATGTTCTTATGACTCTCATTTTGACTTTTACTTTTTTTGTTAACTCCGCTCTTTCTCCTGTTCCTCAATCAATGGTTTTTCTAGTCTGATTGCGTTTTTTTTTTTGTGGCAGTGGAGATTACCGTATATACTCACGGATAGGTTCTCCCATGGATAAGTCGGGGCTTGATTTTATCGTATAATTTCCAGGATTTTATAATGTCGGTATAAGTCGACTGTGGAAAACTGACGCTACTGGTCCAAGAGATTATGATATGCTAACACCGACCTGAGAGAGTAACCACAGAACACGCTGCCTTTATTTCTATGTATGGTGCCTACGTGACCACACGTTATTACCCGTAACTATTCCGTAGCTGTGTTTGCACTGATTTGTGTTTTTTATATCTCACACCCTCATACACCTTTATCGTAAGAGCATCCCTTATCTAAAATGGAGCGTTCGATCAGAAGAAAATATGAAGCTGGTTTTAAATTAAAATTCATTGAAATGGCGAAAGAAATTGGTAACTGCACTGCTGCAACAAAATTCGATGTGTCTGAAAAACTGGTGCGAGTTTGGAGGAGGCAAGTAGATGTAAAAAAAAAAATAGTGATTTAATTGTCGCATTTTTGAACAGACAAATAAGTCGGGTCTGATTTTATGATCGATTTTTCGGGTTTCAAGACCCGACTTATACACGAGTATATACGGTACTTGGACATTGTATTTTTTCCTTTTGTGTATTCCTCCCTTGAGTATTTTAATTATTAATGTCGCTTTTTATTTAAATTAGTCCTTATTGTTTTTTTTTTTATTGGTGGAGTGGTGGCTCTGAGGCTAGGGATCTGCACTGGCAATCGGAAGGATTTTTCCTGTAAATGCCAATAGGGACTCTGCTCTGTTGGGCCCTTAAACTGCAATTGCTGAGCGCTTTGAGTAGTGAGAAAAGCGCTATATAAATGCAATGAATTATTTTAAGTGGTCTGTGGTGGGCTGGCGCCCTGCCCAGGGTTTGTTTCCTGCCTTGTGCCTTGTGTTGGCTGGGATTGACTCCAGCAGACCCCCGTGACTCTGTAGTTAGGATATAGCAGGTTGGATAATGGATGGATGGATTTTAAGTGGTGAGACCTGCTTTCTATCACACCATGTGTGTACACCTATGAAATATATTTATGCATAAGCTTCTATTGCCCAAACCATTGCTATAAGATCAAGTCATCCTTTTGTTGAAGGACCCCATTTTAAAATTGCAAGAAGTGCATGTTAAGGAAAGAAAAATGGTGAAAAGGTTAATTAGAAATAAACCTTAGTTAAGAACACAGGGGCTGGATTTTGATAAGAAAAGCCTGTGATCCGCAGCATAGGTATGAAATGCCTCCAATGTGTCACTTGGCACTACAACTATTAACTTTTCTCGCAGCGATAATTTAGCTATTTAGCCGTGGCTTTGTTTGAGCTATCATACAATTTGATTTTAGAGCCTGCAGTTGAATCCGTATCACACAGCACTTAATTTCAAGTGGCTGGATAAATCATCAACTTAATAACAAATCAGCAGAATCGTTACCTTTCCAGTTAGCAAATAGCAATGCCAGAGATGCCAAAAAAGGTTAATTCCCCCCCAAAGTGACTGGTAAGCAAAAATATCTGTTATAGCCCTGAAGGGTGACTATAAATACCTAGCTTAAAGTTCCATGTAGTGCTTCTATAAACCCATTTAGGTACAACCAACAACTAGATAAACACCTTCTTAGAGACATTATAAGGAAATCAAATTGAATATAGTTGCTTTTTTTTTTTTTTTGGTATTGCTCTGAGGGAGTAGAGATTAAGGAAATATTTGAGTGTTATGATATGGATGCCTGGAAACTTGGCAGGCTTTCACAGGATTAAGGAAGGTTATTTTCGACAAGGGCCGTTTCCAGGTTTTTAAAACCCTCATTGCTTACTATTGCTACTGCGTGGACCTCTGACCCGGTATCTTTCACAAGATTAATGGGAAAGCAAATGAGAATTAGTGTCCAGCCTGCTTCAATGCAGCTCCTACCTTTATCTAATCCTCCCACCTGTTTTCTTTCAACAATTACAGCTTCATTAGACTGTCCATAGCTGCAGGCATTTTTATTTTGAGATATATATATATTATATATATAACACACACACACACACACACACGCTATAAAAAGAGGAAATGTAGTTATGTTCCTTTCTTTAGCCTTTCTTTCAACTTACATCCAACGGACATGCTGACAGGACATTATTACACATCATTACACATCTTAAAACACAATTTACTCAGCCTTTGCAAATTATTCTCCAGTGAGTGCATAGGGTAATGGAAACTGTCTTTTCCACTTACGTCCACCACTCTCATCTTCTGTCTAGTTGTCTATCTCTACCAGCAATGAAACTCTTGCATTATTACTCCATATGAAACTTTGAAGAGATAAAACCGGTACGTTGCATGATATGTGCTTTGTTGAGTATTATTCATATTGATCGGTTCTGCTAGCTGAGAAATCTCTTTTATAAATAAAAAACAGATTATATGGTAATATATATATCTTTTTTTCTGGTTCCCGCAAAAATTGTGTTCCAAACGTTGGCATCTTTGTGTCTTCTCTGCAAGCTCACTCCATATTGTTGTGTTTTGTTTTACGGAAACTCTAAAGATGGAAGTGTTCTTTAATCTTATATTAATATGAATACAAGTTAACTGACAGCTCAGATTTGTCAAGGCCAGGCGTGAGTAAGTTTGGCTACAATGGGCATTGATGGGCTTCTGTCTTCTAGTCAGGTGAAAAAGTACAGTGCCCTCCATAAGGTTTGGGACAATGACATACCTTGATGTCTCCTTCTGCTCCACAATTTACAATTGCAAATCAAACAATTCAGACATTGTGATTAAAGTGCACATTGCAGACATTTTGGTCACCGCATGTACAAATGATATCACTTTTTCTGCACGGGTCCCCCCATTTCAAGGTACCATAATGTATGGGACATAGCAATGACAGGTCTATTACAGCCGCTGTCTTACTTAGGACATTGTTGCATATCCCTTGAATGTAATGTCTGCTTGAAGTCTGCGAATCACAGACATCACCTAGTGCTAAAGAATCTTCTCTGGTAATACTCTGCCAAGCCTCTAATGCAGCCATCGTCAGCTAATGCTTGCTTCAGGGCTTTTCCCCTTATATTTTCTTTTCATCATATGGAAGACCTGCTCAGTTGGATTTAAATTGAGTGACTGGCTTGGCCATTCAAGAATTTTCTATTTTTTAGCTTTGACAAACTCCTGTGTGGGTGGCACGGTGGTGCAGTGGGTAGCGCTGCTGCCTCGCAGTTAGGAGACCCGGGTTCGCTTCCCGGGTCCTCCCTGCGTGGAGTTTGCATGTTCTCCCTGTGTCTGCGTGGGTTTCCTCCGGGCGCTCCGGTTTCCTCCCACAGTCCAAAGACATGAAGGTTAGGTGGATTGGCGAATTTAAATTGGCCCTAGTGTGTGCTTGGTGTGTTTATGTGTGTCCTGCGGTGGGTTGGCACCCTGCCCGGGATTGGTTCCTGCCTATCCTCACAGGTGACGCAGTGGTAGTGCTGCTGCTTTGCAGTAAGGAGACTGTGGAAGATTGTGGGATCGCTTCCTGGTTCCTCCCTGTGTGGATAGCGCTTTGAGTACTGAGAAAAGCGCTATATAAATATAATGAATTATTATTATTATTGTGCCCTGTGTTGGCTGGGATTGGCTCCAGCAGACCCCCGTGACCCTGTGTTCGGATTCAGCGGGTTGGAAAATGGATGGATGGAAACTCCTGTGTTGCCTCAATAGTATGTTTGGCTCATTATCTTGTTGTAGGATTGAGTGCTGTCCAATGAGTTAAGCATCATTTACTGGAACTTGAGCAAATCAGATGTTTCCCTACACCTCAGAATTCACTGTGCCGTCAGCAGTTCCATCATCAATGAAGAGAAGTGTGCCAGGACCTGTGGCAGCCATACATGCCCAAGTCATAACGCCCCCAGCTGCACCATGTTTAACAGATGTGGTGGTCTGCTTTGGATCTTGGGCAGTTCCTTTTCATCTCCACACTTTGCTCTTCCATCACTTGTGTCGTATGTCCACAAGACCTTTTCCCAGAATTCTGCAGGTTCTTTGAAGTCCTTTTTCAAAAACTGTAATCTGGCTATCTCTTTTTTGCGACTAACTATTGGTTTGCATCTTGCAGTGTGGAAGTTTCTGTTCATGAAGTCTTTGCAAGATAGTCAGTCATCTTTGACACATCCACGTCTGCTGCCTGAAGACTGTTTTTGAACTGTTAAACAGATGTTCAGGGCTTTTTCTTTAGTATAGTGAAAGATTCTACTAACATCAGCAAGGTCTTCCTTGGCCTATCAGTCCCTTTGGGATTACTGAGCTCACTGGTGCGTTCTTTCTTCTTCATGATATTCCAGACAGTTGATTTAGGTCATCCCTTCAAAGTTGTTGGATATCATGGCCGGCCTGTACACTGGTACTGTGAGTGCTGTGTCAGGGGTGTGTTCTGCTCCTACTCTGTGCAATGCTTGGATGGATTGGTTGTTGATCAGGGTCGTGGGGTCCAGTGGCTCTGGAGCATCTGTTGGTGAAGAAAGATTTACTGATCTTGACTTTGCTAATGATGCTGTAGTCTTCGCAGAGTTAATGAAGGCTCTGATCGAGGCTCTCGAGAGACTGAGCGAGGAGTCTGAGTGTCTGAGCTTGAGAGTGTTCTGATAAAAACCAAGATCCAGGCCTTTAATGACCTCTTGGGCACAGCCATCAGCAGTGTGTCTGTCTGCAGAGAGAGCGTCAATCTTGTCGAGAGGTTTACTTACCTCGGCAGTGACATTCATATCACTGGTGACTCTTCCTATGAAGTCAGTAGACAGATTGGGAGAGCATTGGGGGGTCCTGGCGTCGTTGGAAAAGGATATGTGACACTCCCGATATCTATGCAAAAGGATGAAGGTCCTGGTGCTTCCTGTTTTGCTATATGGTTGTGAGACATGGACGCTATCCAGTGCTCTGTGACAAAGACTGGACTCCTTTGGTACTGTGTCTCCTTGGAGAGTCCTTGGGTACTGCTGGTTTGACTTTGTGTCGAATGAGTGGTTGCTCATGGAGTCCCAAATGAGGCACATTACCTGCATTGTGAGGGAACGTTAGTTATGGTGCTATGGCCATGTGATGCAGTTCCCAGAGGATGATCAGGCTCACAAGATCTTCATTGTTGAAGACCCAAGTGGCTGGACCAGGCTAAGGGGGCGCCCATGTAGCACTTGGCTGTGGCAGATTTCTGGAGAGTACTGCCAACCAGGATCCCGAGTTGTTTCGTCATGTGGTGGGTGCAGCAATGTGCTCTACCAGTGCATGCTCCCCAACCTGACCTGACCTGACCTAAGGTTTTACCGTTGGTTCTGATGTTTTTCTTCTTGTTTTTCTGCCTCATAATGGCTTCTTTGACTTTCATTAGCACAGTTCTTATCCTCATGTTGAACAATGGCCATTACAGACTCCAAAGGGTAGAAACAAGCCGAGGTATCTTATGAAGCCATGAAACCCACTTGAGGAATCACAGACACCTGTGAAGAAAATTGTCCCAAACATTTTGTTGCCCTGAAATGGGAGGACTGCGTAGAAACAGAGTTGTGTGACCAAAATGTCTGCAAACCCCCTTAAACGAAAGTCTGCAATGTGCACTTTAATCCCAATGTCTGAAATGTTTTATTTGTAATTTTAAACTGTGGAGCAGAGGGGGGAATCCAGGAAAAATGTAAATGTTTTTGTCCCAAACATTATGGAGGGCACTGTATGTACACCCATGAAATATTATGTGTTTTTTAAACATATGTGAACATATTAAGGTTTAGTATTAACTTAAGACATATCTAAGAATAAAGGTGTTGTAATTGGAAATTTAAAATTTGACTTTCCAATATTTATTCAGTGTAAAATAATTGCTCGTACTTTTATGATACAGTAATTTTGTTCGGATGTATTCAGGTTTCCTCGTACAAATTTGGAAATATGGTGTGTCTATGGCCAGAGTGGTCAGGATTCTGACTTGATCAGTCAGTTTCTCTTGTTATTTTTTCTAAAAGTAAATGTGGCCGATCCACTTTTGATGGGCTGAAGGTGTAAAATCCTTGTCAATTCATCAGAATCCTGGCATAGACTTGCTCAGTGTTGTTGTCGTCGTTAATAGACGTGGATCATCCTCACTTGTGAGGAGGTTGCTTCAGTTTGAACAGACGGATGTTGCTCCAAAGATGGCAAATCAGCAAACCATGCTGGAGATCAGTTGCCGTCAAAGACAGCTCGACAACTAGTGAAGGTTTACCATCTGCAAACTATTCAACACAGAGAATATGAAGAATATGAAAAGATTTGCAAGTCAGCTCTCCACGACAGGCCTAAACTAGCCAAGGTACCAGCACAAAAACACACTCCGCCAACTTTAGCGGAATCATTCTGCAAAAATGAGCCTCATGACTAGAAAAGCTACAGATGGCAAGATATAACAAATGCTGTCACCCATTACATTGCAAAAGACACAACGCCAATCCAAGTAGTTGAGACAGATGGTTTCAAACAACGTTTGAAAACTTCAGACCCAAGATGCACAACTGCTCTGCTGAAATTGTATGATTCATGTCACCAAACTGCAGGTTAGTGTCATTTGTTCACAAATGCTAATTTTTCTCCTAGAGTTTCCTGAGTACAATATCTGACAGAATTTGAAGTGAAGTGCATTGTTTTTTTTGAAAATTCTACAATTGATTTATTTTTCTTTCTGGTATCTATGTATAACATTGGACAGTGAGGAGTAATTTGCTTGCAATTGATATATGTATCTATATATTGTCACACACGTGCACATGGGAGGCAGGCCTAGGAGTCTTGCTGAGCCAGAACGTCGATGGTGTTGAACACCCCATTAGGTTCCTGAGTCGAAAACTGTTGGAACAAGAGACCAGGTATGGGGCTGTGGAGTGGGAGGCCTTGACAATGAAATGGGCAATTACACAACTGAGGTACTACCCCTTTGATCGGGAGTTCACCCTTGTCACAGATCATGGATGGCCTTATACAAGGAGATGAACCCACGGATCACCAGGTGGTTTCTTGACCTGCAGCCTTATAGGTTTTTGCTCGTCCATCGTTGAGGTTCTCTTCACGCCAACACCGATGCTCTTTCTCATGTTCATGACCTCTCAGTCAAGGACGCCCGACCCAATAGGTCTGGGCTGAGGGTGTGGCCTTGTCACACATGTGTGCATGGGAGGCAGCTAAAGGGTCTAAAGGAGAGTCATTCCATTCCAGACCAGGGGGTGGCAAAGTGCACTGACATTTTTTCTCACTTTCCTGCAGACCGTTCACGGAAATTCCACCTGGCCCTGATGACGTCACTTCTGGCTCCGGACCCTTGAATTATGTTCCGGACTTCTGGTGAAGAACCCATGATCAAAGAGACTTCTGCCCTTCTGGTGACATCACGTCTGGGTCTGAACCTATGGAAGAGGACCCTTCTGCTTCCGTCCTCAATGACTTCACTTCCTTTTCTGGCCTTTAAAGCTGCCATATTTGACTAACCTAGTTAGTTCTGCTTTGGAATCTGTTCTGAGCACATCAGTGCTAGCAATTTACACATTTGCAGCCAGGGAATATTATATGGGTGGCTGCCCCAAACCTTTTAACGACTCTTGTGATTGATATATATATCTACTAGGGGTTTCGCCCCCTGCTCACTTCGCTCGCTAAACCCTCTGGCCTGTGCTACGTGCCAGCCACTTCACGTTTATGCGGCTCGTGTTGTGAAGAGAGGGGCTGAACGCATCCCAAGGAGATGTGGTTGCTCCTCTGAAACCCCCTCTTAAACGGTGATACAATGGGAAACAAAAACAGTTTTTTTTACCTCCTCTTTGCTCCATCAGCTGCTGGCTTGCTGCTGTTGCCATGCGGCGTGATCTGTATCTCGCACGGCGCTTCGAACATTTAAAAGCCTGTACAGAAGCTGTCCTACACTTTGTCTTTTATTTCCGGCCCTGGCTGTGGTTAAATCTTTTGGCACAAAGTCTTGTCTCATGGGATGTGAGATCTTGATATTTTTTAGTGTATAATTTAAAAACAGAATAAGAATCTGGAAATATAACAAGGCTACATTAAAGATCGATAAATTCTGAAAAGAATAATACCAAAGATATATATGTAGGTTTTAAAATAAGCCAGATTTACAGCGTGACAAATAACATGACATAAAATTGTACACTTTTGGCTTTGGATTTTGTATATATAGAGTAGACCTTGAATTCTGAATTTGGTGACTTATAGATCAATATGTTAGATTTTTGTTCTTGCTTGTACGCTGCACAATTCAATCTATCTATCTATCTATCTATCTATCTATCTATCTATCTATCTATCTATCTATCTATCTATCTATCTATCTATCTATCTATCTATCTATCTATCTATCTATCTATCTATCTATCTATCTAAACCAGGGCAGCTGAATGTTTATCCGTGCCCAGTAGGTCATTTATAACTTGTATTTTATTTCCCTTGGATTTGTGTCTTGTTTGGAGCAATCTGATTGAGAACAGGCCATTCAGCCCAACAAAGCTCGTCAGTCCTGTCCACTTAATTCTTCCAAAATAAGAGCAAGTCAAGTTTTGAAGGTCCCTGAAGTCCTACTCTCTACCACACTACTTGGTCACTTATTCCAAGTGTCTGTGGTTCTCTGTGTGGAGAAAAACTTCCTGTTTGCGTGAAATTTACTCTTAACAAGTTTCCAACTGTGTCCCCGTGTTTTTGATGAACTCATTTTAAAGTCACCGTCTCAATCCACTGGACCACTTCCCTTCGTAATTTTAAACACTTCAGTCATATCTCTTCATAATTACATTTACTTTACATTGAGATGAAGTGTCTGTTGCTCTCTTTATAATTGTTTTTGTAGGTCTTTGTGCAAATGTTTATAAAGTAAATCCTGTAGGTCACTAAAATGGTGTATTCATACTTGCACTGTTTGATCTCAGTAATATTTGCACTGGTGATGATTTTGTATTGCTTTTATTTGATTGCTTCAGTTTTAAATACAAATTAGATGTTTTTCTTAAGTACGCTGTTTCAATTAAAATCATTAATGAGCAACAATTAATTTCCTACTAATAAGAGTTAGCCAGAGCTAGTACAATATAAGAGTTTTAGAAATGCAAAAATATAGTCTACTTATCGTTATCAACAAAGTCCCAGAAAATGTTGAGATATCATTTTTGGTGATTATTGCACACCACTAGTGTTTACCCATTTTCTAGTGAGATAGTGTGTGGATGAATAGTCTTGTGGTGATGTGACGTGTTTACACAATGAATATGTGCCATTTAGAATAATGCATTTTATTACTATAAATACATTTTTGACTGAGAGATCACAGCTACGTGTGTTTTAGACGATACCTGCTCATTGGTAGAGATATCACGGCCACGTGCTCTTCTCCCCACGCGGGGAACACTCTCCAATCACAGCTGAACACGATCAGATACAGTGGCAACTTTTGACGTTGGAGCGAGCCTACCTTTCGCTTGGCCAGAGATACCTTGACAACTTTTTACATTTTTGGCAAAGAGATCACATCTACATTCTCGCCCCTGATAGCAAAACCAAAAATATTGAATATCGAGAGTCCCTTGGATACGACAGCTATCAATATAAATTCTTCTCAATACAAAGTATATATTTTTTAAAATTTTTTTTATTGATTTTTAAAGTTTGTCCTATTTCACTATTATGCGGGTGGAGCCGCAGGGGACAGCTAGTCTTATATATAAACATCTACGCGTGGAAGTGTGTGTGTGTGTGTGTGTGTGTCTGTGTGTCTGTGTGTCCGGCCCTGAAGTGCGATGCTACAGCATGAAGCTCAAAGAAAGCGACTCTGTCACCAAAGTGAAATCGTCGAGAAAAGAGAGAACCCCACTTAGCCACTAATATACAAGTGAGATGAGCACATCGGCAAAATGTAACCTCCGAAGAAAGAGCAGCTCGCATTGCCACTAATACTCAACTGAGGCGAGCACATCGGCAAAACAGTTTTCCTTTTACTTTTCCTCCCGCCGCTAATACACAAGCGAGGTGAGCACATCGGCAAAACGAATCCTCCTAGGAGAGAGATGCCCAGAGTAGTTCCTTTCAATTACCTGACATCTCTACATTTCAATTTTTTCTCTGACAATTTCAATCATTTCTACAACCCTGGGTTTTTTACAGCACGGGCTTGCACAGCTAGTAACTAATGATGATCATGTTCCGTCTTTCTTGGGGGTGAACCACAAGAGGCAGGACCACCCCTGTCAACACTGCCAGGGACCACCCCAACCTATAACACAGTGACACAGTGTGACCATACGCAAGTTGCATCACCTGCCTGTGATCCAATTGGTAAAACAAAATAAAAAATGTAACCAATTGTTCCAATCTCAGATGCTGTAAGCCACCTTGGATAAAGGTGTCAGTCAAATAATCTTATATATAAACGTCGACGCGTGGAAGAGTGTGTGTCTTCTGTCTGTCCGGCCCAGAAGTGAGAGGTGGAGTTGGGGTAAGGGCTCCACCTCCGGGGATACACAAGTGACATCAGCACGTCAGCAAAACGAAACCTCTGAAGAAAGAGTCACTCGCTTAGCCACTAATACACAAGTGAGGCGAGCACATCGACAAAACGGTATCCCTTTTACTTTTCTTCCCGCTGCTAATACACAAGCGAGGTGAGCAAGTCAGCAAAACGAAACCTCCTAGGAGAGAGACGCCCAGAGTAGTTCCTCTCAATTACCTGACATCTCTACATTTCAATTTTTTTTCTGACATTTTCAATCGTTTCTACAACCCTGGGCTTTTTACAGCACGGGCTTACACAGCTAGTAACTAATAATGATCATGTTCCCTCTTTCTTGGGGATGGAGCCACAAGACGCAGGACCACCCCTGTTAACACTGCCAGGGACCACTCCAGCCCATAACACAGTGACAAAGTGTGATCCAATTGGTAAAACAAAATAAAAAATGGAACCAATTATTCCAATCTCAGATGCTGTAAGCCACCTTGGATAAAGATGTCAGTCAAATAATCTGTGGAAGAGTGTGTGTCTTCTGTCTGTCCGGCCCGGAAGTGAGAGGTGGAGTTGGGGCAAGGGCTCCACCTCCTAGGATACACAAGCGATGCCAGCACATCGGCAAAACGAAACCTCTGAAGAAAGAGTCACCTGCTTAGCCACTAATACACAAGTGAGGCGAGCACGTTGCTTAGCTGCTAATGCACAAGCGATGTGAGCACATCGGCAAAACGAAACCTGCTAGGAGAGAGACGCCCAGAGTAGTTCCTTTCAATTACCTGACATCTCTACATTTCAATTTTTTTTTTCTGACGATTTCAATAGTTTCTAGGACCCTGTGCTTTTTACAGCA